>NC_092807.1:142939364-144378739 GCF_040954645.1 Diabrotica undecimpunctata
GTTGTTTTACGGGGCGGAGGCATGGACGCTTACAGACACCACTTTTAAAAAACTTGAAGCATTTGAGATGTGGCTTTATAGAAGAATGCTGAGAATATCATGGACAGCAAGGATCACGAACAAGGAAGTTCTAGAAAAAATGAAGAAGGAACCAGAGATTCTGTTTACGATCAAACGCATAAAATTGCAATATCTGGGACACGTTATGAGAAATCAGCACCGTTACTCCCTGCTGCAGTCTATACTGCAAGGTAAAGTCAAAAGTAAGCGAGGACCCGGTAGAAGGAGAATATCATGGCTGCGGAATTTAAGAACATGGTTTAAGAAAAGCTCAACGGAGCTGTTTCGAGCCGCAGCGAGCAAGGTCATGATTGCCAATATGATTTCCAACATCCGAAACGGATAGGAACCAGAAGAAGAAGACCGAGTAGAACAGATCCACTTAGAAGGATATCCTAAAGCATACACAAGGAATAGTACGAGGAAAATAACAATATCATACATAAACGGATTATCAGCAAAACCTAAAAAGATAGGAAGTTTATTCAACAATTCAACAACATTTAAAAACACAAACACATTGAGATCTATTTTATCTTGAGCTAAACCTAACAATATATAAGAAAGAACAAAGAATTGTATTTATAAATTACCTTGTGAATGCGATCAGTTTTATTTAGGTGAAACATCAAGACCATTAAATGTTAGAATAAGTGAACATCAATCTTACATTAAAAATAGAGAATTTGATAGGTCTTAAATATGTAAAAACGCATGGGAAGATGAACATAGGGTTGAATGGAAGGATTCAAGTATATTCCTAAAAGAAACAGATGGTAAAAGAGAAAACGACTCTGATTATACCAAATGAGACCAATTGTGTCGCAAATTCCTGGGCAGAATAAAGTATAATCTGGTTAACCATATTAAAAGAGGAAGTTAATGATAGGAAAATACCGCTGATAGTAAGTCAGTAACATATCGAGGATAGATCATTTATGTTTTTTAAATAACGTTCATATAAAATCAGAGTTTGGTGTTTATTGAGAGTAAACTTAATGTAAGGCCAAATACTTACCATGTCGGGATAGTATTATGAAGTTTTTTCCTGGTTTTTCCTCCAGATTTACTATGGAATCACTAACAGGAGAATTTTACTGTCGTCATGGCATGTGGTTGTCTTTTTAAAGACGAATCACATGCTACGATTTTTCTACGACTACGTAGACTACGTCTACGACGGAGATTCTCAAAATAAAATTGATTTCATGTAATCGAATGAACTATCTTATAATAAAGTCGTCCCAGCAACGCAACCCAGCAATATTGGCAATAGCATTGAAGTCGTCTACTTTAAAATGTACAATATATTTCTGAATTGTCAATATAAATGAGTCAGATAAAATTAAATTACTAGAAGAATTTTTCACCAAGTAACAAAAAAAAAAACAAAATTTTTGTTTAATTTATTAATTTTTGTATTTTCAGAACGATTTCCGAAGTAGAAATTGAAACATCAATAAACTTATTTTAAACTTTAATTGTGGCTTATTCCCATTAAAATAGTAATATTATAAGAAGAGGGCTTGAAGGATAGGAAAATGGCATCTCAATAAATGGCCGAAAATGGAGCTGGTAATTTGGTCTACAGTTAAACATATCAAAGACAAAGATCATGATAGTAGATAGACTACATAACAAATATCCACACTTAACTACAATTGACCGGTTTGAGGTTGTGAGCTCATCTTTATATCTGGGATCATTGATCACAAACACAGGGTCACTACAGGAAAAAATAAAACGTAGATGTGATCTAGCAAAAGTTGCTGTAGGAAAGATGGACAAAATATGGGAGGACTCTCAAATTTCACGAACTCTAAAAATAAAGTTGATCAACTGCTTAATATTCCCAATACTGACATACGGATGTGAATCTTGGACCCTACGACAAACAGAAAGAAGAAAGATAGACGCCCTTGAAATGTTCTGTTGGAAAAGAATGTTACGAACTCCGTGGATTGACCACAGGACAAATAATTCTATTCTAAATGAGGTAAAAGTCAGCAAACGGCTATCCAGTAAAATCCATCTCCAACAATTAAAATACTTTGGATATGTTATCGGAGCAGACACAGAAAACATGGAAAGACTTATTATCCAAGGCAAGGTAGAAGGCCGAAGATCACGAAGAAAATCCCCAACAAAATGGACCGATCAAATTACAGGAATATGCAAAAGACCCATGCATGAGTTAAAAGAAATGACCAAAGACAGAGATCTTTGGAGACATACAATACACTCCTCCGGGGGTCTGTATTGAAGAGAGAAATATTCATGTTTTGTGTCTATTATTTTGTGTTACTTTGTATTAAAATCCACCTAAATAGAAATTTGAAGAAGTTACTTCAGTTTCTGCTAAGATATTAACACGTCGTAATTGTATTCTCAAAATATCACCATTTCCCCAGTAATGTGTAGTTGCTTGATCTACAAACAAATGCGGCAGTGTTAGATGTGCATAGTTTTGCCTGCTATTGCCCTCATTGTTTTCATCTCTATTCTAAAGATTTTCTTTGTAATTGTTGTTTCTGCTCTTGTTTCTATAGCATAGGTTAATATTGGTTGTACAAAAGTCTTATATATGTGTGTTTTTTCTTCTGTCATCATATTCTTATTTCTACATATCTCGTAGGCATCCTATCACGTATGCTGATTTATTAGATTGCATGGGGCTTCCTTCAGAGATGTCTCCATAATACGATGTTTGCGTTCCCAGATAGTTGAATTTCGATACTTGTTCTATTATTTCTTCTTCTTCTAGCAATAACTAGGTACTTTGTTTTTATTGCTGATTTTTTCAGGTTAAAGCATAGAATCTTTATTGCTCTGTTGCCTATTTTGAACCCTGTTCCTGACTTTTCTACTTCTTTTATTAGTTTGTCCACTATCAAGTTAAACGGGCTCAAGCTATCACCTTGTCTTATACCTGATTAAATGTTAACTTCTTCCGTTAGTTCCTATTTGTATTCTTGTTTTGTAATCAGACTTAATATCCTTTATTATCTGTATTCTATTGGCTGTTATAGTCTCTCTATCTAAAATTTCAATCACATCTTGTATAGACTAGGCGGGATCTGTAGAAATTCAGACCATAATGGACATTTTCCATAGGAAGCTATTTTTTTGATGGAATCCCTTCAGGATGTGCCCAATATCGATAATCACGATATGCGCCAGTCGCAAACCCTGTGCTAAATTTTTTATTTAACAAAATCTAAAAACAATTGAAAATTTCTCATTTGATTCCTCCTATTTTCGTTTATAATTCGGAAAATATTGATCCTAGAGAAAAAATTATAGGAAGTTGAAAGTTTCGTTATTCAATTTTACACAATATTTCGTTAGCAAGAAATTAAAAATTTAATGTTTGTTGTCGAAAAAATACCAATAATTGGAAAAAAAAGTACAAAAAAATGAAGTTAATCCTTTAAATGTTTTCGACTTTCTAAACTTGACTTACAAGCTCCATATTCCGCCTAGAAAAACTTTTGAATATGTTTAAAACGTGTGCTAAATTTTGTTAAGATCGGTTCTATAGGTTTAGCCTACTGGAAAAAAAATCTCAAATTTTCAAATTTATAGTAGGCCCTAAATAAGCCTCTCAGATAGTTGAACATTTTTTTACATATAAAGAAAGGCTCAAACTTTCAAACGCTTTTTGACAAATTCAAATCGGTTAACTAGGAGAGCCTAGAATTTTTTTTAAAGTTTTAAACATTTTTTAGGCTTATAAACAAATTGAATAACTTTACGAGCTTTAAACATATCAGGTTGTAAGGTTGTGATACAACCTCAGCATTTTTTTATCAAGGGAAAAGCAAAATTGTTAAATTGTTTTCAACAAATAATGATATATCGCAATAAGCAACCATTTTTAATGAAAAAAGTGCCACTAAGGAAGAAATTAAACGCAGCGGATGTAAAATTATATCGGCATTGTATATGGGCCACTCAAAGTGCGATTTTACATTGAATAAAATTCGCTACTTGTGCTTTAAAAAAAGTTGCAAAAATAAAAATTTTCAATTGTCCATGCTCCACCAACACAATCTGCAGCTGAGCAACACTCGCTTCGTGTATATTTCCAAGTACAGCAGTGGCTTGGAAATAACCTGAATGCTACTTTTTTTTAAAGAAGCGTCTTTTAATGTTCTTTAAGTGTATAAATTTTGAAATTGATATGTTTAAAGCTAGTAAAGTTATTCAATTTGTTTATAAGCCTAATATTAATAAAAAATGTTTAAAAGTTTAAAAAAATTTCTAGGCTCTCTTAGTGAAGTGATTTGAATTTTACAGAAAGCGTTTGAAAGTTTGAGCCTTTCTTTATGTATAAAAAAATTTGCAACTATCTGAGGACCTTATTTAGGGCCTACTATAAATTTGAAAATTTGCGATTTTTTTCCAGTAGGCTTGGTTGCAAAATTATTATGCAAAACCTATCCGACCGATCTTAACAAAATTTAGCACACGTTTTAAAAATACTAAAAGGTTTTTCTAGGCGGAATATGGAGATTGTAAGTCAAGTTTAGAAAGTCGAAAACATTTAAAGGATTACTTCATTTTTTGTACTTTTTTTTCCAATTATTGCTATTTTTTCAACAATAAACATTAAATTTTCAATTTCTAGCTAACAAAATATTATGTAAAATTGAATAACGAAACTTTTAACTTCTTATAATTTTTTCTCTAGGATCAATATTTTCCGAATTATAAACGAAAATAGGAGCAATAAAATGAGAAATTTTCAATTGTTTTCAGATTTTGTTAAATAAAAAATTTAGCACAGGGTTTGCGACTGGCGCATATCGTGATTATCGATATTGGGCACATCCTGAAGGGATTCCAGCAAAAAATAGCTTCCTATGGAAAATGTCCAATCCAAAACAGATCCCGCCTAGACTAGTAGTCTAATAGTGCTTTAGTGGGGTCGATTAAATAAAAATATAATTTAAATGGTTTTAAATATGAACAACTCATACTGTCCGGAACGTATCGTACCAGGCACCTAACGTTTTCGTTCAATATATTCGAAAACAATATTTTATTGATGACGACGGCTACGTAACGAGTCGATTGGTACGGATAATGTGAATTAGGGGTCATTTTCTCCTCGTTGTTTATTTAGGTATTTGTTTGATTTTGATACAGAATATTTACAAAAATAATTTTCGAGGCTATTTTATCATTTATGCATGTGTTTTTATTACCTTGTGACAATTAATCACGGAAGTGATAAACAATTAGGGCTTTTGCACGGAAGTGATACGTCTTCTTTTTTAAAAACACTCTTTGGTTTGCTATGTATGGCTTCGTTAAATGTAGTATTTTGTTTTTTAACTAAAGGTGAAATTAAATTTAAAATATATTCAAACTGAATCCTATTCATTCTAAAACATCCATAATATTTTTCATCGTCATCAATTAGTTCTTTGTATAAAGTCGAGTATTCACCTTCCTTTTTTCCTTTCTCTTAGCATTGGATGTACTTCAAACCTTCTTTTGACTACAGTTTATCTTTCTTCATCGTTCGAGTTTTGGAATTCTTTTGGAATAGTTTCGTAATATTTTCTGTTAATGCTCTTCCTCTATATTTTAGTAGTTCATTCGTAATCGTATCCGGATCAGGGGCTTTTCGGTTTTTTAATTTTCCTATACTCTTTATCACCTCTTATTCCGTTATTGTTACCAGCTCGGCTTCTTCCTGTACATCTTCTTCATCGATCTCTCTGTCTTCCTTGTAAAGCTGTTCTATACGCTTTTGTCATCGTTCTTCTTGTATATTGTTTATGTTGTTAAACTATCTTCCACACTTTTCGTTGTGCACCGTATATTCACGTTCCATTTATTTTGTGAATTTAGACCAGTATTCCCTCTTTAGATTTCTTATTTGCGATTTGACATTATTTCGTGTGGTTACATACTACTGGTCATTTGTGGGTGTCTTATTACTTTGATAGTGGATATATGCTTTTCGTTTTTCATAGGCTAAAGCTTTAATTTCGTTGGTGAATCGTAGTTTAATTTTCCTTTCACTATTTACATTAACCTTCCGTGTTTCCAAGCGTTCTTTAGCAGCGGTTATTGTTCTTTTTATTGTTTCTTATCTTTGATCTACTACATTTTCTTCTAATTTGTCGCTTTCTTCAAATTTTTCTTTTAACCGTCCTTGTTATAGCCATTGAGTTGTTTCCTTCTTCTAAGGTCGCGATATTTATTTTTTTCATATTTTTTGGGGGAAATTTTTTCTTTAGTGGTATTTTATTAAGTTTTTCCCTAAAACCAGGCGATGTTAATGTTCTGATATCTAATACCTGTTGAGGGTGTATTTGATTGCTCGTTATTATTATAATTTATAGTTAATTTGTCCTTGGGTGTTTGTAAACTTATATTTGTGTTGTGGCTTATCTGGAAAGAATATGTTATTTATTCTCAAGATGTTCCAAGCGCAGAAATTAATTAGTGCTTCTCTATTTGGATTTATTGTCTCTTCGTCGAAACCTTGTTTTATTTCTTCTAATACTTCGTTCCCTATTATTAGGTTTAAGTCGTCTAATATTATGACTTTTTCATGTATATTAATTGTACCTACTCATTTGATCTTGTAATGTATTGTAGAAGGCTCCAGTTTTTTCTTCGTTCTTACTTATATCTGGAACATATACTGATATTAAATGTATTTTAATATCAGTATATGTTCCATTTTGGGTGTCATTTTGAGTATTCTGTTGTTTATATATTGTACATCATCTATACTTTTGTCAAATTTTTCGTGGATGAGTATCCCAACTCCTAAACTTGCATATTCTCCTTTTTCTTTCCCGCTGTATACCAATATGTAATTTGGATATTTTACAGTTCCCTTACCTTTTTTTCTAGTCTCTGAAATTCCGCATACCTATACCGATTTTGTAGGTATTCAGTTTCATAATTATTTTTTGTTCTCTGTTTGTCCATGATTTGATATTCCAACCTGCTATCCTTAACATATCCTTTCTCGTTGTCCCTGTTCTCGCCGTTTTCGTTGTCATTTGTTTCCGTCATGTTTCCGAGGCTTGTTGGCCGGTTCTTTGAGCACTGAATCTTTTTTAAGATAGGTAGGTTGCTAACCTTGCCTATCAACCCTCCACTTTTATCGGGACTTAAGACCGGCTGTGATAACTACCAAGCTGCTCGATACAGCCGATAGTTATCCCAGGCAGTGTTCAATTGTAGCAAATGTATTAATCTTTGTAGAGAATACTTCGAAAAACAATAAAGTCTTTACACTATGTGTACCTACTTACTGTTTTATTCTAGCTTTACATAAAAAATATCAAAGACGACCTTTTTAACAGAACAAAAGGCACAGAAAATGAGGAATGCCACTTACTTTGATTTAGTACTGCAAACATTTTGATTTTTTATATCTAGTAGGTACATATTATTTTATGTAGTAAGACATTTTCAAAATTAACAAGTAATATACCGCCGAATTTCTTTCTACTCGATTGTATTGTCAGCGAGTCGCAAAGAAAACCTTGAACAACAATTTGCACGTAAAAATTTTTATATAGCTACATGAACAAGTATTGGATTTCAAACAAAGAGAATAAGGTGTACAAATTATTCGATTCACAATTTCATCCACCTGCCAGTATAAATAATTCTCTTTTTTGTGAAAAAATACACCTTGCTTAAGGAATTTTACCTTAAATAAATGTTTTA
The DNA here is from genome assembly GCF_040954645.1 of Diabrotica undecimpunctata. NCBI lineage: Eukaryota > Metazoa > Arthropoda > Insecta > Coleoptera > Chrysomelidae > Diabrotica > Diabrotica undecimpunctata. The sequence goes on from NC_092807.1 coordinate 142,947,132, forward strand.
CTAAATATTATAGTAGTAGGTGCTTTAGATAAGAATGTGATTTAATGCTTTGTATATTTAATATTAATCATACCTACATATTTCTAAAAATGTTAAATCGATAAGCATAGCATTGGGAGAAAGCTAAACCCACTCTCCAACTTTACCCAACAATTTTATGACATCATTTATTTTTGCAAATTTTTTTGGGTGAATAATGACTCATTGATAGCAGGTGTGATTTGAGATCAACCTCAGAAAAGGTAACCTTTATGAAGTTAATCTCCCGCCTAATGCCTTTAAGATTTTAGCTTTGGGTCCCAAATTTGGACTACACCTCTCTTTCAACGATTGTTCTTGCTGACATTGAAAATGTCCTTTCCCATGGTGGTGATCTTGATCTCCCTGACCTTCGTTCTAATTACAACAATATTCTGTAAAAATTTTTCCACAAACCTCTTTCCTCCCCTTTGGAAGTGGATTTAGCTTACAAGGAAACGTCCCTCTTTTTTAAAAACCATTCTGACTATTGGTTCTTGTTATTGATAAGGGCAACGCTACTGTTGTTATGGAAAAGGAACAATATTTTTCTCTTAGTCAAATTTTGTCAATAAACGATCAGGTTGATTTTGAGAGTACAGAGATTTTAGCCACTGCAAATAATTATTTCAAAAAACTTTCCTTGAGATGTAATGCTATTGACCATCTCAGTGAAATTTATCATTGACTCATTTTGCACAAGCAGAGTTCGGGTTTTCACCAACATATTTCTCCTGTCTTCAATCTGTTTCTGGGAAATTGCTTTGTGAGTTGATTGTAACCTTTTCCCGTTCCATTTTAACTATTTTCATAATTGTTAGGGTAAGAACACTTGAGATCTGCCTGTCTTTAACGACCAGGTTGGTTTTATTTATCTCAACTGTCAATTGTGTTGAGACAGTTACCAAATATTACCTAGCACTGAATAAATCATATCTTCATTCTTTCTTATTAGAATATTTTTAAAACTGAAAATAGTCTCTTTTCCTATATAGCTTTAAGGAAACCCCACCTTTTTTGTTTTTTGGATTAGTACAATACTTAAATTTAGAGCAGCTGTCAACAAAGTTGTATGGACCAACGTGATTGCCAACATCCACAGAGGATAGGCACCAAAAGAAGAAGAATACTTAAATTGAGTATTTGTTTCACACTTCATGTAATGTTTGTTACGGTCTTCAACTTGTAAACATTCGAGTGATTTTACATAATCACTAGTTTGATTACATCTCTTTATATAAAACACCATATATTAAAAATTATTACCATTTTGCTTGGATGATGGATGAAGTCAATGTTTCCAATTTCTTTGCGTTTTTGTCATACATATCCTAGTATCATTCTTGTTGTGTAACATTTATCTGTTATAATATCTTATTAATTTGTTAATTTAAAATCACGCAATTTATAAAAAAATTGTAGGACAGTACACACTACCTTTTTTAAATTTTTGCAGCACCTGTCATCTCTTCCCAGCTGTTGAGCTTTTAAATCCACTTCTGCGATGATTCTTCTACGAACAGCTTGTTGGAATGCCACAATGGCGACTGGCAATTAATATCGAAGATATGCCTTAAATCATCAATTTGCCGGTAGGTATACAATTTAAGTGCCTTTTAAACAATTATTTATTAATTGTATTTTTAATAATCATGTGATAAATGTTTTGTGTTTTTAACTACACTGGTTTTCAATGTAACTTTAAAATAGATACGTGTTTTGTGTGTCGCTGCCATTACTTGTATTTAAATTTTCAAATAATTGCCGGCTGTTTTTAAAGTGGCATTTAGCAATTGAGGCTATTTTTATAATTCAACTATACACTCAACACGATTACATTGCGTGAATTTTTCAATTTTTTGACCAATTCTTTGTAACACGGTTAGCTGTAATTACCATTGATATTGTATTACTGGTCATGTAAATCACATTTTACATTATTATTCTTATTTCAATCAACATGAGAGGTCACTTTTTGGCCTTCTCTTTGAAATTAAAGAGCTTCGCTAACCCTTTTAAAAGTATTAAGTACTCTTCCAGATTTGGACTGATACTGTTTTGTAAGTACAAAACGAAACGTTTCTGCTAATATATGAATAGTAACATCTTGCTTGTTTCTTTTCTCCTCTTATCTGGCTGAAATCTTAAAATCTTCTATAAGTTACTAACCATTTCCAGTAATGTTCTCTGTCTTACTCATAGACATATATATGAATATAGACCGTAGTCAATATGTTCTTTGTCTTACTCAGACCATTAAGTTAGAATCTACGGAGTAGCTATGAGCATATTAACGTGTGTATTAAAAACGGCGTCAGTAGGTGTGGCTAACGATCATACCAATATGGCGGTGGGATCAGGGCCTGACTTAATAATATTAAAACTACTATACAAATATGACTAGTTATTCAGAAGATTTAATCACAATCTAAAAAAGTGCAATACATTTTTAATAAACTATGATTTATTTATCCCGCGGTAAACACTTAAAACACGACATATTATGCATAAAGATAAATTAATACATTTAAATAACAAGTTGTATCTGAAAGAGATAATAATATAAATATTTTAAAGGGTAAAATGAATACACGGTATGAAATAAAAGAAATACGTTCGTTTTACAACTTATATTACAAAGTAACTGACACTTAAAAATTTAGTGCAATTAACAAAGTTAGAAAAGTTATTATTAAAAAAACAAAATTGAATATCTGTCGAATATCACAATATAAATACTGTGTAGAAATTAAAATAATTATTTTGTAGTAGTTAATAAGAAATTTTAAGATATTTAGGATGAAGATATTTGAGTATTCTCAAGAATAGCACGATCTACCTTACTTATAAGATTTTTATGAATACTATTAATGTTGATTTCAAAAATGAAAAGCCGCAAGAGACAGAAAATATTAACGCCCGAAGAGAAGGTAATGATACGAAACGTTTATGAAGGAATTTTCGGCAGAAAAATGGCATTAAATGTTAGCCAAGCGGTCGACATTTGTGGCAGTTTAACAAAAGTACCCGTTAGCTGTATTTATCGTGTACTTAAAAATACATCGGAAAATAAAAAGCAAGAAAAAGGTAAAACTAGAGGTATGAAAAGCATTGTTTTGGATGACGAGACAAGGAATATTATACGTCGAAAAATTCATACATTTTATTTTCGGAGTGAAATTCCAACACTGAAAAAAAATTTCTTAAGAGCTCGAAAACGATGACTCTTTATCCAAGATATCTCGTAGAGTCTTAATCAGGACCATGCGCGAAATGAACTTTCGATATGTAAAACGCAACAGAAAAAGTATGCTATTAGAAAAAAATGAAATTATTCTGCGAAGAAGGAAATATTTAGAAGAAATACGCAAAATTCGCAGCACTGAACGCAAAATATATTATTTGGATGAAATCTGGATTAACGAAGGTAATATAGTTTGGCAAGATTTAAATGTCAAAAGTAAACGCGAAGCATTTATAGAAGGCTGGTCTACAGGATTAAAAGCTCCATCAAGAAAGGGACGGCGTTTAATCATCACCCATATAGGAAGTGAAGATCATCCTTGATGATGGTTTGCTTCAATTTGAGTCGAAAAAAAAACAGGTGATTATCATGAAGAAATAACTTCCGAAGTATTTGAGCGCTGGTTTAAGAGAATCTTACCAAAATTGGAACCTGGGTCTGTGGTTGTTATGGACAATGCGCCATATCATAGCCGCAGACTAGAACAATTACCGACGACGGCATGGACGGTGGAAAGGGAGAATTCAACAATGGCTTACAGAAAACGGATTGCATACGAAGAATCAATGCTCAAAATTCAGCTACTTGACATTGCACGGTTAAGGAAAAGTGAATATCTTAAATATGCTGTGGATGAAACTGGAAAAGATTATGGTGTCAAAGTTCTGAGTTTACCACCTTATCATTGCGAACATCCCTTTTCCTTAATCCCATTGAACTTATCTGGGCGCAAGTGAAAGGAGAAGTAGCACGCAATAACAAAACGTCCAAATTAAACGAAGTTAAGGAACTTTTGATTCAAGCAATCCTCCATGTAACTCCAGAGAAATGCGCTAAATGTATAGGCCACATAATTAAAGAACATCGTATGTGGGAACTTGACACTCATATCGAAGTTTTACTAGAGCCAATTATAATTACACCAGGTGAAGATAATGACAGCGATAGCAGCACTGCATCTTCAGATTTAGACAGCGAATAATATTTTCTAATAGTTTAGTAAGAACATCAGCATAAAAAAACCAAAAACAAAAAAAAAAAACGAGAAGAACATAGTAAGTGTGTATATTGTTTGTGATTAAATAGAATAGTACAATGTTTTGTTACAACAAAAATTATTTTTATAGAATTTTATTTTGTTTTATAGGATTTTATTTTGTTTTGTTTTATACTGTTTAAGTGTTTTGTTCATTTTATTTAATGGGACAATATGGCTCTTGGCGAACGACCATTTAAAAAAAGTAACGCGTCACAAGACATATCTCTGGGGTGGTGTGGAAACTGTCTTAAAAAATTTTCATTGTGTAACTCTTTAAGGACGGGTCACGTCAAAAGACGTTTTAGCGTAACTTCCGCGACAGCTGGGTGGCATCAGTAAGCTTTCTGCCAAATTACTTGTTTTTTATAGCTTCTTGTTTGTGGCGTTATGTATTTTTAGGAGGCTGTATGGAATAAGCCTCAAAATATTTATTCATAGGTGTAATTTACTGATGTTTCGATCTCTACATAAAGAGATCGTTTTCAAATATATTTCTATGGCTTTTTGCTTGCCGTTCTGTACATTTAGAAATAATGTTGGGAATAAGTAACAATATATTTATTCAAATGTTTAATTTACAGACGTTTCGATCTCTATATTACGAGATCGTTTTAAAATATACAAATGATATTTATTTTTCTATATCTTTTTGCTTGTGGCATTCCGTATTTTTAGGGATAATGTTGGAAATAAGCCACAAGACATCTATTTACATGTTTAATTTACTGACGTTTCGATCTCTATTCCAGAGACCGTTTTTAAAGTTAAGAAAAAAAAAAGAAAAAAAAAAGAAAATAAATAATATAAGATTATATAAATATATAATAATAAACAAATAAAATAAATATAACTATAATTTATATCTTTGAAAACGGTCTTTGGATATAGAGATGGAAACTTTAGTAAAAACCTGCAGATATATTGTGGCCTATTTCGAACAATAATATTTAAACAATATAATTTAATTAACTTTGGTCTTTCCCCACTTCTCCGCCTTCAAAAGATGAATCACTCTTCCAAATAGTGGAATTATAGTATAACATAGACCGAGCATACCGGCCGTACGTGTGACGACAAGATCTCTTTCGGTTGTTCGATATGTCTCTCTCTCTAGCGCATTGAAACTCCTCATTCTCTCTCTCTTTCCCACTAAAAAGAGACGCTACTATACTTACTTGATGTACGACACGGACATAACAAACAACGAAAAAACAGACTATGATAATAAATACGTGTATAGTCTTACTATGATGGGTTATATCCGTTTACCAGTTGAAATTTGAAGTGGAGTGCTGCGGATACGGATAATACTGATCTGGAATTTGTATTTTAATAGGATCAAAGTGTTAAAGTGAAAATAAATTACAAATAATTGTCTTAATATAAGATAGGTATGTTTATTGCTACAACACAGAATAATACACTTTTCAACAGTACAACAACTAGTTGCTATAATAATTTTAATATGATAAAGGTAACAAAAACTATTTTAATGAGTCATTGTTACTACAGATTATGTATACTACAAATAAGATATCTAATAATTACAAAGCTTGGTTCACGCAAAAGATAGATACACAGTTTTGTACAATTTTAAAATAATTTCAAATTGACTAGTAGTTTAAAAATATCTTTACTTTATTTACGTCTCCATTGTGAATTCATATGCAACTATTCAGTTAATTTTTACATTGTAATCGTATCACTAGAAGAAAATTCTAGGGCGTCCCGTTAATCCACGAGTGTGTTTCATTTTTTAGCGTTTTACGTTCTTCCACTAGGGATCAAACCATTCTTAACTCTGATCATACTACTACTCATCCATTAGCCGACCCTACAAATCAAAGTAACAAATCCAATTTGGATTTTCTACTATTTAAAAAACATCTTACAGGGAGTCCCGAATTAGAAAAACAAAAAAGCGCGAGAAGTACATGAACACCTCGTGATGATCTTTCCGAAAGATCGTAAAGTAACAGTAGAGCGAGTGCAAGTCGTACTTCAAAACAGGTTTGTGCTAGCTTGTGTTTATCAGCAAGTGTTCACGTGTATTGGTTTAGACGCACTTTTTTAACTGATATTAGATCATATGTCTACAGATGATGGAGCTTATTAAATTTCCGCATTATTCCACATTTATTTCCACATTCGACGTCTTTTATGCAGAAGTGTCCAACTTTTTCTCTGTAAGTTTCGTCAAAAATTGTGTGGCCATTTTTGAAACCAATTTTAACATATCAAAATTTGGTTGAGCTGCAAAAACTTAAAAAATCGGGTTAAAACAGATTTTCGACTATAAGCTGTAAATAAGTTGACAGCGAAACCTAACTGTCAACAAAGAGAATTTTTTAACTGTACTCCACTGAACCAAATATTACTGGAGGTTATCAATTTCCACTCGTCTCATAGATCCCCACACATGATAATAAGTATAATAGAGAATACTAAAAAACAACCATAAAAATTAACTGAATAGTAACAGTATCACAAGTAAATTAATATATGATTAATTAATATAACACAACAGGAATTAGATATGTATTATTAGCTGTCAATTCATAGCTATTTTTGTTATCCATCAATGACTTGAAATATTAAACGATTTTTAAGATCAACCAAATCATTTTGGTTCAAATAAAAAAAATGTTAACTAGAAATAAACTATTACAAAAAATGACCTCAGTCATTGGAATGACATTATTTCCTTTAGACAAAATGGAATTTTTATAAGACTTTTTGGACATGGGAAAATCAATTTCCATCAGGAATATTATATATATACAAAGTGACATAATCTTATGACAAAATAATTCGTGTGAAAATGATTAAATTATGAACAACATGTAACATTTTTTTTTTCACTCTGTATAAGGTTTTATTACACGTCTTTCAAATATCCGAGAGTTTTTATAAACATTTCAATTGCATCTAAGAATATAATTTCATATTTCATCAGTTGGCTTTTCCTACATTAGTGGTAAGTTGGACCTTTGGTCAATATTCACTTTATCATAAAATTTTTGAAATGTTCAGATCACCATGATTCATCTAACGTGTCATGTCAGATGTCACTTTAACATTTCCGTTAAGACCAGAGGAGCCATTCTGTCTCCTGCCGTCTCCCACAATATTATTTAGACATACAATATATATATATATATATATATATATATATATATATATATATATATATATATATGGTTTTTCTAAAATTGAGTATAATTTTATTGGTTATCTGTATTGTTTGTATTCTACACAGGTCACTATAGAAAATTTCAGAGGTGGATCAGACATAGGTGCCTGCCTCGGCGATTGAGAAATTAAAGCGTATTAGCCGCTCTCTACTCAGTTTAAGCTAGACATGGAAAAGCAACAATCTTGTGTTGTTATATTATCACTCAACTACAGAAAATACGGCAAAATAAAAAAAACCACTAAGCCGTAACTCCTTCTAGGTAACAACTTACGCATATTCCAAAATGGACAGAAAAACCAAAAATTTAGTCAACTTCCTATTGTTCTTCTGTTTATCAAGGTATATTTAGTTGTTCGATATTGACGTTTTATTTATGATAACCCTAAAAATTCTTCTGTAACACAGTCAGTTATATATCAGCAACAACCTGGAAGAGCAACTGAGATTAGAGACGACTTTGCTGCTATGTTTGTCAATCTCTATTAGTCCATGAAGAGTAAAATACCTTAGTAGCATATCATGACTTAAGTACACTTTGACGTCATAATCTTTCACTCCTATTATAAGATTTAACATACAGCTGACTTAACGTTGACTTGACACTAACTTCACGCTGAACCGACGTTGAATTATCGCTAACTTCGTGCTGAGTCAAAGTTATCTTACCGCTAATTTCATGTAGATATGACGCTGACACAGCGTGAAGTTATTGTCAAGTCAGCGTGAGGTCAACCTTATGTTAGAGGTTATAATGAGAAGTGAAAGATTATGACGTCAAAGTGGGCTGTGCTCAACTGATATGTCTATGTAAAAAAACTTTCACTAATGTATAAATGATTAACTATAAAATTCCGATAAAGACTATGTTCACAAACCAACTTTTTCTAAAATTACATCACTCGGTATATTTTAAAACTTATTGAGCAAAAATTATACTTATGCAAATAAATATATATGCACTGGACGTAAAAATCTAATATTTTAACACCGTGTAGTCTAAAAATATTGTACTTTGTCGAATTCTTCAAAATTATACAAATATGAAACTATTCCTGTATACCTCAGTATAATGTACTGATCCAAATGTATGTAATAAAGTACAATATTTTTAAAATACACACTATACAGTCTTCGATACATACGATAATTCTAAAATACAAGTATACTTACATTAAAAATTAACTTTAAAACGGTTCAATTTAAAAAAAACTTAATTATACCCTTGGTATAACGAACAGCATAGATGTTGGCAAAGTTCTCCGGATAATATTGTAAACATTATTTAACAGAATATTTTTTTAAGGAAAAAAACTTTTAAAATACTAAATTATAATCTGAACTTTCCGAATGCCATTAAATACCTGTGCTGCTTTGAAATTTTTCCGACACAAAAAAAAGTACGTATAATTTTATATTAGCCCAGACGAGATCTGTTTATGCTATTTTATAGTTAGTATGACCTTATTTTTCTAGAAATGTCTCTATTAGTTTATTTTATAACTAGAATATGAATATGCTCCAGCTAAAACAATTTTTACGTTATACATCCTATTTTCAACCTTTTATTCTGAATATCTCGGACAGCATAAAATATACCACAAAATGAATACAAATGGAATTGTCAATCAAAAATTGCTTATATTGGAGCATTTTTAAATTCCGTTCTGTGTGAAAGTTGTAATTCACGTATTTGAAATTCCATCCTGTAAAAGGTTTTAATTTGAGACACTTAAGTCTCTTCTGAACGATCTATTTTAGTATCTTTTGGAGATATAAGGTTAAGAGGTTTAGAATCGCAGCAACAAATGTTTTAAAATCATTCCCGGCTTGGATTTAAAGGGGGTCAGGTCGAATTCGAGGAGCCCTTATCAGCTTTTCGCCGATATGACCTATGTTTGGGGATCTTTTACGATCCGGATCAATGGTACGTGACAGTATAATTATTTGTTAGAAAACTCACATAAGCAGTTGTAAAAATATCGTTTGGAAATTTTTCTATCAGAAATCGAAATCTTTTTAAAATTTATGAAAATTGTTTCAAAAAATTTAAAGATATCTCCAAAAATGGCGTAAATAAAAAATGTGATACCTTTTTCTGTCTTTGCACAATAATTTTGCAACGCGCCTGTCTGGAAAATTCGAAAATTCAAATTTTTATTGTGTCAAAAATTGTTTGTTATGGGTATGTTTGATTTTTACCTAACGATGTTGTTAAATCCACTTTGAATATTTAATGATTATATTACTTGACTTGAATATAAAAACAGAAAAACCTCTCATTTTGCCTTCTCAATTGTTTTGGAGATAAATTTTTCATTTCTCATAAGCAAATTTCTTCATAGATAAGATACTTTTCGATATATTCAGGATGGACCATGGACAAATAGTGGCTTATAACGACGATTTTTCGATTTGAACTTTTTCACCTGGAGCACATTCATATTCACGTTATGCACAACATTACGGATATATTTCTACAAAAATGTAAGCTCCGACTGACTACAACCAATGTAAGCAAGCTATTTTAGAAATACCCGACTGGACTATGTCTCATAAAAATGGTTTAAATAATTTAAATACCGTTCCAAAAGAGATTATATAGCATAAATACATGGTTAGATAATGATAGTTTATATTCGGAAAACAGATCTCTTTTATATTTCTAGGTAAAAATTTTACATTTATACCTACATCTGATGACAGTGTTACATTTGAGTCACCCTGAAAGACTTTTGAGTGTATTAAGTGTCCTTGTGGATCCAAAAGAAAAGTATATACGTATACATATGATTATCATAAGAATGATTAAACCACCTACGCTTGTATGGGTGAGACTGTATTTTCCAGAAAATTTGACACTTTATAAGAAATCTTTGAAAAACATTAAAGTGACCCAGCAAGCCATGGAGCAGTGATTAATCCCCATACGTGATTAAAAAAACCAGACAAATGATTACGTATACTGCGTGGAAAAGATAGCAGATGTGAAGTGGAATTGTGAAAAGTTTTGCGGCTATTTTACCAGAAAATCATATTATATATTCACGAAAAGTTCTTTATTTGGTAAAAATAAAGTTTTGGGGAATTTTTTAAGTAATAAACAAATACTTTCTATTGTTGAGTTACCCTCAATATCGATAACTAATATATCCGAAATTCCTAGCGTTTATTGGTCCATTCGAAAGCCCGCGGGCCAAAACTTTTATTCCACCAATAAAAGAGTCTCTTTTCACGAGATAATTTTTTATTGGCCTACATTCAAGGTCACTCATTTTGTCAATTCTCGACAAAACGCAACATTTATACGTATTTCCATATTATCTTTATCAACCATACAATATTATTGCGGAATAATCTTTTGAGTACTCTTTGTGTAGAGTAAATGTCTTGTTACTAAGTAAAGTCGGATAATTTAGCTTTTTTTATTTGGAAAAATTCTAGTGACTCACTAAACTGTCACTCAGTGAGATATCGATGACTCAGTAGATTACTTAACCATTTTTATAAGACACAAAAATAATTTACCAATAAGCTAATAATAAATTATATCACAATATAAAAATTTACTAAAAGTAAGGACAGTTGATATGAAATCTAATAACATATTAAAAATATTTAAAATACCATTAGTGCCCATGAGTACAAAGGGTTTGCACAGCAAGATTATTAGACAATTATGTAATTGTAAATATATCTGAATTTTTAAATGATTTTAGACTAATTCGATAATATATTCTAATTCGAACAAAAGTTACAAACGAAAAAAACTTTTATAAACGAAGTGTCGCGTCAAACCGAAATGTGAACGCCAAAATTGAATTGTATGATCTTGATTTTGCATAGGGCGGTCTAATAAGTACTTAGCCTTACCGCCCGATGGCGTCACTATCGCAAAAGAAATTCACTATCGTGTAATACTGTCGTATTGACAGAACGTCGACTGAATGTTTGCGAGATAGCTGAGAAATCTTAAAAGACCGCGTGGGTAATAGCCTGCATGAAATTTTGGGCACGAGAAAGCTGTCGGCGCGATTGGTGCCGCGTTTACTCACTCCAGACCACAAGCGCAACCGTGAGACCACTTCAGAGCACTGTTTGACGCTGTTTGTCGTGACCGTCGATGAAACATGGATCCACCGATACATACCAGAGACTAAGGAACTGTCGAAATAGTGGACTTCATCCGGCGAACGAGCTCCGAAGAAGGCGAAGACTGTGCTATCGGTCAGAAAGGTGATGGCCACCGTTTTCTGATATTACACAAGATATGATCTACTCTACTAGAGTACTGGCTAGAGTAAAATGGTCACAGGGCTTGACTATGTCGAATTAATGGGCCGATTCGATGACGAATTACAGAAAAAACGCCCCCATTTGACAAAAAAATGCTCTTCCACCATGACAACGCCCCGGCTCACACCTTCAATGTCATCACGGCCCAATTGGGCTACAAACTGCTGCGTGCGACTTCTTGTTGTTTCCAAACTTGAAAATGTCACTCTCCGGGCAGAGAAATTTGAGTCGAACAGCGGAGTCCCACCTAGACATCTTAAACAACATAATGTTCAGAGGAGTTTTTCCAGTTTTATATAATTTAAATATTTGTATCACAGTATAATTCTTTAGTTCATACTACTCGAATAAAAAGCGAGCGGGTGAACAACAACAATATAAACGTTTTTCCACGGCGAGCAAAAGTCCTGACTCTATAGAACCCATCGAAAATCTATTGAAACATTATATCGAAAATTTGCAAAACGACATGCGACATTTATTACTTCAAAATTATTTTGCACTGGGCATTATTTTGCCCACTTCACAAATATTGGAACGAGTTGTAAAAGCCAATGGCTTTGCCATAATAAAGTATTTGTAAAACTAATAAAACTAATATATTTTTATTCTTAATATTCTCCCATCTTTTGTAACACCACTGGTTAATCCAAGACTGCTGGAATAAATATTAGAAAATGTCATAACAATCAGCGAACTACTACTCATCCATCGACCGACCCGATTCCCCGCGAATTTCAATTCAAATCTACTTTTTATCCCACTGCATTTTAAAAATGTTTAGCTGGACAGCTTAAACACCATGGATCCACTAAACTACCCACATCGAAGCTCACCGGACCGTTGAGTCATCTAATTATTTTGTATTAATACCTAATTTGGTACATATTAATCCAAAATTCAAATAAAAAAAGAAATATTACAGAATATTTCATTACCATATTACCAGAGATATTTTTTTATTACACCAATAACGCTCAGGTATTGAAAACTTCATTGCAAATGCGCGACGAGAAATTAAACCCACCAGAGTCTGCATCTCACTGAAATAATTATAATATTTATCTTGTTGCCTCTTAGTTATATTGTCAAATTGGTCTGAATTATATAAAAACAATTATCTTTTAAATATATCTGAATAACTTACTGCTGTACAAACACACTGGCATTATTTCATCGTTTAGACTGTATATGTTTTGATATCTAAGTTTAAAGACTGCCTCTATGTTTCAAATAAAAAATATAGTATACTACTATTACCTAATACACATTATCTACAAAAATGAATAGTGAATGAGAGATGTAGAAGTCCGAATGCAAAATTTATTCTGTAAAATATAATACTAGCCTTATATACTTTTGGAAGTTTTACAAATCAAACTGATATCGACTTTCGTTTCCATATAAACTAAATAAAAAACAGTAAAAAAATTGGAGAATGGTCCCTGGAAATTTAATTTCATTACTGAGTTTTAACAAGAACGTCCACAATATTATCGAGCAATTCTTATATGTCTTTTATTCGTTGTACCATAAATTTGTTGAGTAAGAAAATTATTTGGAAGTACAAATATATTTAATTCAAGAACAATTAGGTACCTGAGAATAACATTCTTTATGTCAAAACCAACTACACCCAAGTTGTAGGTGAGTTACTTTTTGGCCTAAATGATGTTCACGGAAATGTTTATTTAACACCTTCGTTAATTAATTCATACAGCTTGTACGCGTACACGTTACACGATTGCTGGGTATAATAACCTCATTTTATTTACGTAGTGAAATAGGTGGAGGACGTTGTGATAGTGGTCTTAATCAGTATACTTGGGATATGCCGCTGTCAACAGTCAGATACGATATACGTATATAAATGATACGTACTTCTGACACAACTTCCTTTTATTTATTATTTATATTTTTGTACTCTGACTTCTACATGTCAATGGTCGACTTTCACTTTTATATCAAAATTGGGGTAAGGGGGTATAAGGGATGACCAAATATGGAAAACGAGGATGTAATAGTGCGTAGATATTTTCAGACATTGCTGTCAAAAACCGGCGCACCGCTGAAACTGATAGGCTGAGCGTGAGCGACAAGATTCGATCGCATACCTTTTGATGGTGGCACTGCGTTTTCCTCTGCAGTCGCTGCTTGTCGCATCTCTTCAGCTGTAGCCCTAAATAAAGAAAAAACATGTATTGTTTAGTTAATCAAAAAATTCTGAACTGTAGCATTTACTTTTCAAAATATTACGATATAACAGCTCATATTGTTATAAGTCGCTCTAAAAAAATAGTTTATTTTTAATTTTAAAATAAATAGATCCGTTACTGAGGGTTTTTATCTCCGAATTCTTTATAACTGAATCGATTCATTTGAAATTTTGTGTGTTAGTAAATAATTACTCAAGGAACAAAAGTTATATAGTGACGATGTGCGCTTCTATCCTGGGGGTGTTTGCCACCCCTTTTCGAGGGTGGAAATTTTTTCACTCAAAATAACCACGCTATTCGATAGAAGGACAAAAATTTCAAACAAAAAATGTAGTAAACATTTTTTTCGCTAGATCAATACTTTTTGAGTTATTCGCTGTTGAAAAGTGTCATTTTTCGTTAAAAAAAAACATGTTTTTCAAAGGATTTTTAAAAATAGCTCTGAAACTAAGAGTTTTATCAAAAAAAGTGTAACGACTAAAATTAAAGCCCATAAAAAAAAACAAAAAGACTGGCTTTTTAATGAATATTTTCAGTTCAATATTAACTCAGTTATGTCTGTTCAAAGAAGGTTTGTTTTTGGTTTTGTCTTTCAATACGAGTATTTAACGTTAAATAACGGAAAACTGGTACATTTTTCGACAAAAACTCATATAATATTTTTAAAAGAGACCTTTAAAATCAGTGATGGTAAAAGTCCTTTGCACCAACTGTACGGGAGATACGATCAAAAAAACGATGGGTTTCTCAAATTTTTGTAAAAAAAACGCAATAAAACTAACGTCATGTTCACTAGGATTGAAATAATTTTTTTTCCTTATAGAATTCACTTTATTTTAGTGTTTTTTGTATGATCCAAAAGTTTAGCCAATTTAGAATACCCAGTTTTTGAAAAAAGTATGATTACATTTTTTTTTGTAGATATTAAAAACAAAATCTTTTTTTTATAATAACTTCAAAACTATAAAAGATACGTAAAAGATGACACAATACGAAAAAATAGATTTTTTTTCAACAAAAATTTTCATGTTTTAATTTTTTTTGTAGCTTAAAAAATAACGGAGATATAATTGGTTGAAGTTTGCTTTATAGCGCATGAACCACTGGTCTCCGACCCTTTGATCCTTCACCTTTTAAACATGAAGGACTTTAGAATGTTTTAACATTCCTTTACTTATAGCCCGTTAAATTACCTGTAAAATCGTTTTTTTTTATGCATGTTGTAGCATCAAAATTAACCGAGTTATTGTAAAAAAACCAATAGTACTTTTTAGAATAAATTTTGGAGCATGGAAAAATTTTATAATTTGGAGCATTGGATTTATTTTTAGTTTTTTGGAAAATAAAAAAATTGTAATATATTATAAACTAATCTTTTTCTATTTATGTCCATGTCTAAGTTATAGATTTAAGGATTTTATTTTCATCAAAAGGGGTGCTTGTAAGGGTTGAAAAAAGTAGGCTCATTTTATAAGTAAAAAATTAATTTTTGTCTACAAACAATGCACTCTAAAAATGTTTCAAATAATTAAAAATATTTTTTAATTCATTTTTGACAAAGGGGGTGGTTGTGAGGGTTGAAATGTTGAAATTATAATAAAATGTTATTTTATAAGCAAGAAATTAATTTTTGTTTAATAAAATGCACTCAAGAAATGTTTCAGACCAATAAAAATATATTAAATTAATTTTTTAAAAAAGGGGTTGGTTGTGAGGGTTGAAATGTTGAAATTATAATAAAAACTTATTTTATATGCAAAAAATTAATTTTCGGTAAATAGAATGCACTCAAGAAATGTTTCAAACCGATAAAAATATTTTTTAATTCATTTTTGTCATAAGGGTGGTTGTAAGGGTTGAAAATTTCCAATAAATAAAATATTATTGTATAGCTAGGGTATTAATTTTTATTTGTATTTAAATACATAATTGAAATGTCTCAAGCTGCTACGACTTTTTTTTCATATTATTTTTATAAAAAGTATTAGCTTTTAAGGGTTTTTAAAGCGTTTTATGGGTTAAAAATTGTGAATAATTAATTTTCATATTAGAGAACACATTACAATATTTACCTTATGTGAATAAACAAGATTTAAGTGCATAATATAATTAAATACGCGTTTTTCCCAGTTTTCTTCAATAAGGGGTAGTTTTCACCCCTTAAAAACAAAAAGCGTATATAAGAGCGTATATAACTTTTGAAGCGGAGGGTAAGATAACCTTAATTTGAAATTTTCAAAGAAATCGATGCAGTTATAAAAAATTCGGAGGTATTACCATATTTTAAGCCTCAGTAACTGGACTAAAAATCTATATAGTTTGTTTTAATTATAATACATAAACATCGTATGTTTCCATGATACTATTTGCCGAAGGCATACCATAACAGTAATACAGCGTGTGTTATTCTTGTATAAAACTTAATTGTTAAAAGCAGATTTAAAACAATGGCGGAAGCAAGCAAAAGTATTATTTTTTTCTACATTTTTTATGATTAATAAAAAATTTGACAATACAGGGTCATCAATTTTTGTGACAAAGTCCGTTATTTCTCTTATTATAGGAGGGACTAAAAAAGTTATTTCCAAAAATAAGAGGTACAAATATACAAGGACTTCCATATATATAGATTATACCGCATCAAAAATGTTTTCTTGAATGAAACACCGTGTATTATATTTTAAATTTAAAAAGAGCTTCACTTGGCAGTTACAAAAATACAAATTTGTTTTATATTATACGGGATATTTAAAAAGTTTTCAAAGTACTCAAATTTCAATGAAAATCGTAAGAAGTTCTACTTCTAGACCAGGGAAATAAGCAAGAAAAGTAGCCTGTTTGTGACACTGAACCAGCCAGGCAAACGAGTTGTTTTGAGTAGTATAGACCTCTATAACAAGAACCTATATATGTTTCCTGCAGTCGATTTTTTGGACTTAATTAAACATTAACAAATTAAGGTCAAAAAACGGAAAATTTTAAAAAAGTAGTAAAAAAATATATATTTTTTGCTCTAAAATTACTTTTTTGTAATAATCTGAAAAATACTTACTTTGAATTTAAAATGCAAATAAACAATTAAAAATGTCGATTTTAACGTTTTTCGAGGCCATTTTTCAATAGGTTATACATTGAATTTAAAAAACAAGAAATATGAGCTGAAAGTTTACAAAATAGGTTCAAAATGCGTAAGTCCATTTTGATTTGATATAGCAAAAGTTAGTTTAAAATATTCATGAACAAATTCGTGCGTTACGTTTCGGGATATATAGACTTGACAAACATCTAAACTTTAACGTTCAAAACACATGTTTATTTTTTACACATAAGCTATATCTTATTTTAATCGAAAGGCTAAATATTATGCTACAACATACATTAAAAAGTTTACCCAAAGTTTAAAACGGAAAGCTGTTTATTTATAACAATTTTTCAACAAATAAAAAATTTCATTTGTGTTTGCTTTTATATATATATATATATATATATATATATATATATATATATATATATATACCAAAATTAACGCACCACCTTAAATGTACCATAAGTTTGAAGCTATTTTTCTTCTGAACGAATGATTGGATTTTGATGATTTTTTTTATGTTATAGGTCTATTTCTAGTAAATCACTGTATTAAAGCTTTCTAAAAAATATCATAAATATCAAAAATATCGTTTTACCCGTATACGGGGTGTAAAAATAAAGTTGTGTTTTTTCATCGTAATTTGCAACACCCTGTGGAATTTATTAGAAAGAAACGCTACATCTTATTATTATTTTAAGACAGATTCATCCTTTCTTAATATTTTCGTAAAAAAATTATCTTGATATCTCTATTATTAAAGATTGTACAAAATTGTAAATGTAACAAATTTTAATTAACATTTAAAGCAAAGAAAACATTACTTACATAAACTTTATTGATATTTAATACAAATAAACCCTCTTCTTCTTCTTAAAGTGCCTATCCGTTCCGGACGTTGGCGATCATCACGGCTATCTTCACTTTGCTTAT
This sequence comes from Diabrotica undecimpunctata, assembly GCF_040954645.1. Lineage (NCBI taxonomy): Eukaryota > Metazoa > Arthropoda > Insecta > Coleoptera > Chrysomelidae > Diabrotica > Diabrotica undecimpunctata. The sequence goes on from NC_092807.1 coordinate 142,965,156, forward strand.
TGCAGCGCGGAACAGTTCAGTGGTAGTCGTGTTATACCACTTTCGCAAATTTTGAAGCCAGGAAATGCGTCTTCTTCCCGGTCCTCTCTTACCATTTACTTTCCCTTGGAAAATCAGCTGGAGAAGGCCGTAACGTTCTTGATTTCTCATTACATGACCTAGATATTCCAACTTTTTAGTTTTGACGGTCATGAGAATTTCACATTCTTTCCCCATTCTACGCAGGACCTCCACATTAGTAACTCTGTCAACCCAGGATATACGTAAGATGCGCCTATAACACCACATTTCGAAAGCTTCGAGCCGATTCATAGATGCAACAGTCAGTGTCCATGCTTCCATTCCGTAGAGCAGAACTGTGAATATGTAGCAGTTCAATAGACGGCATTTTGTTTTTAATGATATGTCTCGACTGTTGAAAATAGTTCTCATTCTAACGAATGCTGCTTTTGCTTTTATTATTCGCTGTTTAATTTCTGTTGAGTGGTCCCATTGGCTATTTAAATTGGTGCCTAGATATGTATATTGCTCGACTCTTTCGATATTCTGTTGGTTGATTGTAAGTTGAGCGTTTAGTATTGGTTTTTTACTAATTGTCATAAATTTGGTTTTCTTTATGTTAAGAGCTAGTCCGTATCTGTTGCTGACTTCTGTTATGCGATTTGTTAATATCTGTAAGTCCTTCAGATTATCGGCAAAAACTATAGTGTCATCTGCATATCTAATGTTATAATAAATAATAAATAAAGCCTAAAAAAACATAACCTAAATAATCTTTAACAATTCCCTCTCCCAATAACACTTATTAACGAGTATTTCCACCTCTACATCTAATTACTTCTTCACAGCGACGAGGCATACTTAAAATCAAGCGGCGTATTTGGTCAGGATCAATTGCATTCCAAACTTCTCTTACCATAACTTCTATGTCGTCAAGAGAGACAGGTGGTGGATGTCGGCTCCTGAGTTGACGATCAATAATATCCCACAAATTTTCTATGGGATTGAGATCAGGGCTGCAGGGTGGCCAGTTCATGGTTTGTATTCCTACCTCGTCCAAATATTCACGGACCACACGTGCAATATATGGTCGAGCGTTATCATGCATTAAAAGAAAATGATTTCCTATATAAGGAGCACATGGCACATGCCTGTAATATACCTTTCACTTGTTAAGGAACCTCTTCGTAAAACAACAAGTTCCGTTCGGGCTGTAAGAGATATTCCTCCCCAAACCATTACAGATCCTCCACTGAATAAAGTAATAGGTCGTATATTGCACTGTGCGTAGCGTTCCCTTGGGCGTCGAATAACTCTCACACGTCTATCTGAGCTATATAAGCAATACCTTAATTCATCAGTGAACAACACGTGCTCCCAGTCATTAACATTTCATTTAAGGTGCTCTCTGGCAAATTGTAATCTACTTCTACGATGATTTCCGTTTGAAGCTGGTGCTCTGACTGGTATCCTTATATGCAGATCTTGTTCAGCGAGACGCCTTTGTATAGTGTTTCTACTAATTTGAATATTATGAACATTTGCCCCTTGTATTTGTAAATGTCTCATTATAAGAAAACGTTATCTTTTAGCACGAAGCCTGATAAACTGATCTTGTCGTGGTGTTGTGAGTCTTCCTCTTTCTTGTCCACGCCGTTCTCGTATGGTCGTCTGTTTCTTGAAAACGTTGAATGACTCGTGATATTGTAGTATGAGATACTCCTAACTTCAATCCTATTTCACGATAACTTAACCCTACATCAGCTAAAGTAATTGCCTGAACACATTCATCTCGGCTTAAATTCCTTGAAATACGATCCATGTCAACTATATAACATACGCAAAATACCAAAACAATCTTTTGAAATTTAAACAATATTGTCAGTTTAAAGCTGTCCTGTCAAATTGTTTAATTTTTCATAGCCAACTAACTGCTTCCATTAATGAGTATTAAAATTCGATCTGAAAGTGCTTTTCTTTTTGATAATAAAGAAATCGATGATTTTTTACAAAAATGTTGCAAAGAATGAAGCTTTTTCGTAATAGTAATAAGACGTTTGCTTTTAATAAATTCCACAGGGTATTGCAAAATAAGATGAAAAATCAAATTTATTTTTACACCCCGTATATGGGTGAAACGTTGACATTTCCCAGAAAACAATAATACAGTAATTACTTAGAAATAGGTCTGCAGTGCGAAAAAAAATCATCGAAATCCAATTATGAATTCAAAAGAAAAATAGCTTAAAAATTATGGTATAGTTGAGGTAGTGCGTTAATTTTGGAAAGTAGAAAATCACGTAATGCTTTGAACATACTTTCCTTTTTTGATAATAAAGATATCGAGATGATTTTTTCACAAAAATGTGGAGAAAGAATGAGGCAATCTCAAAATATTAATAACATGTAGCGTTTGTTTCAAATACATTCTACAGGTTGTTGCAAAATTAGATGAAAAAACACACATTTATTTATACACCCCGTATATAGGTAAAACGTTGACATTTCTCAAAAAACATTATTATAGTAATTAACTAGAAATATACCTATAATGTAAAAAATAAATCATCGAAATACAATTAAGGGTTCAAACATGATACAAATACAAACAGATAAGATACCGCGCATGTAGGCGTGGCTTATGTGACGTCAGCTTGTGCTAAATTTTGCCTTATTGTGTTTTGATATTTCTGTACATTTACGGTTCATAGCCAACATTTAGTAAAATAATATTTTGAGAGTGTTAAAGGCTTTAAATTTTTCGCAATATGAAGTGTGCAGTGTATGGTTGTGCCGTTGACAATATGTGCAAGAGTTTTGTACCTGGTACAGCATTTTATAGCTATCCAAAAGACAAGGAAATGCAAGCTATTTGGAAACATTTGTACAAACGCCAGGATAGTTTTAACATTAAATTTGCTTGTTTTTGCTCTAAGCACTTTATTGACAGTGATTATAAAAGTAATTTAAAACATGAATTGCTGGGGTATACACCAAGAGGTTATATATGTCACAAGCTGAAGGATATAGATTCATCTGTAACTTTATCTAGTTCAAATGAGTTCACCTGGATTTCTCATTTAAGTGAAGGTGGTCTTTCAAAACCTACTTCTCGAATAATGGAATATCTTGAAAAACTGGAGAAAATTTTTAATTCTGCAAATAAAGATAATTTATTTGTTTCTAAACAATATTTAAAAAAATTATTAGATGAGAGTTTTTCAGTGTTGTGCTCTAATCAAACAAAAATTTTATTTTTTAGATCCAGGATGTTTTTTCGAATTAGACAATTAAATAAATATTTGCATAATTCTACTTTGTCTAGAAAAAGAAAAATGGCAAAAATTGTACATTAAAGATGTTTAAGAAATAAACAAAAAAAGGTTAATTCGAGTCAACAGAAAAATAAAAGTAGAAGGTGTCGGCATAGCTCGCAACAAAGGAAAAAAATATATAATAAAATAAGTACATAAGATGTAGGCAACCGTATATATGTATTTTTCACTATTGGTCGTATGAAAAGGAGCATATTAATATTATTAATATAGTGATATTTTCCCTAATTTAGTGATATAGTTAATATGATCCTTTTTTAACTTAACCGCACCGTATTGAAGACGACCAATAGTCAGATGTCAGATATAGGGTTACTTTCCATCTTATACACATATGTGTATAAGATGGAAAGTAACCAGTAAAAGTAAGTTTTTAAGTAAAAAACATATTTTTTTCTTTGTTGCGAGCTACGCTGATACGTTCTACCTTTATATATATATATATATATATATATATATATATATATATATATTTATATATATATATACATATATATATATATATATACATATATATATATATATATATATATATATATATATATATATATATATACATATATATATATATATATATATATATATGTATATATATATATTGTGTTAAAATTACATTCCACAGTTTGCAATTTGTGGCATTCGGCCATGGCTCCCTCCATCAAACTTCACTCTCATGGGAAAAGTGTTATTTTCTAAAATATACTAGTTTAAATACTTAAGCTTAAATTCACGTAGTTAATAAAACATCTACTAAATTATATTTGAATATCAACAGTTCGTTTCATCCGCAAGCATGGATACATTTTAAAAATCTAGCACAAGGTGACGTCATGCGCGAGATGTACGAGTTTAGTGCGTGGCAATATCATATCTTGTATCCTTGTATCATGGGGTTCAAAAGAAATATAGTTTCAAAATCATGGTCCATTTTGGGTGGTGCGTTAATTTTGGAGAGTAGTATATATATATATATATATATATATATATATATATATATATATATATAATATATATATATATATATATAAGAGAAATTTAATCTTTGCAGATAAGTTAAATAGTAAACTCTTAAATATTGGGGAAATCTGAAAATCAAATTGCAGATTTCCCAATATTTAAGAGTTTACTATATATATATATATATATATATATATATATATATATATATATATATATATTTAAAATATATTCAATAGTTGAATAGCAGATGTTTGATCGGTCAATAATTGGCAAATGAAAGTCGTAAACTACTTCATTGATTTATTTGAATACGTTTCGCTTTTATTTTTAAAAGCATCATCAGTTCACTACCAACAGAAAAGATCTTAGAATATAAGTAAACAACGAACAGGGTGCATACTTACAAAAACAATTTATAGGTTTTTCTAGATGTTATATAAACTCTACAATAACTTACTAATTTAATTAGTAATTAAAACTTACTAACTGAACAAGAAAAAAGAAACGAAAAACACAAGAAAAACTGTAAAAGAGCACTAATGTTCATTTAATTTTGACCGATGGCTTCATTTGAATGTTGGTTTAATCTTTCAGGTTTCAAGGGTCAAATCACACTAATCTTTAATCTTTTCGATTGTTTTCTATTTCTATCCGTTGTAGGATGTCATAATTTCACATGTGGCCTGTTTTAGTACATGTGTTTATTTGGAATGCAGGGAGGTACGATTATATAGGGAATTGGTAAACGAAAAGGGAACGACCTTTTTTAAAAAAGGATTCATTTTTTCTTTAAAAAAAATTCCCTTTTATTTAGGGACGCAGGATGTTTTAGAATTTGGCACATTTCAAGGATGGATCGCTTGTGATAATTTTGTTGTTTGCACAGTATTTTGGTATTCGTGAAATTGATACTGTGTTTAGTTGAAATGGCATGTTGTGCAAGGGCACAAGATGGTTTAGAAATCCTAATGTCGCTTTTGTAGGACGATAGTCGACCTTGAAGAGAGCGGCTGGTCTGGACAATGTAGCATGGGTTGCACTCTGCACAGAGTGTATGATAGACGCCATTAGTTTGTTCTAGAGGGGCCAATGGAGTTTTTGTCTTCGAAAATAACTTTCCTAAGGTTCTGGTGTTTTTTAAGGCTATTTTAACAGGTAAGTTTTTGAAAAGTTTGTTAAGATTGTTAGTGATTTGTGGGAAATAAGGGAGCGAAGCATATTTTGTGGTTTGTTCAGGAGTGAGAGGGGACTTATTCATCTGTATTTTGTTAGAAATGGACGCTAATGTTAGTAATTAACTTCTCTTGCTATCTTCTATAATATCAGATAACAAACTTTGTTACAAAAGTTGATCACCCTGTATATCAATGCTCTTTAGCTAAACCATTAATTGTTATGTAGTCTAATTTATTGCTGTATGTAATATTCTTTGTAAATTTAAGTAATAAACTGTTTATCTTCAACATAAATTTAAATATTTATGAAAAACATTATCATTTAAACCAAATATAAACGAAAAATATAAGATAAATACACTTAACATTATATCTTTGACAAGCCACGGAAAAGGTTGTCGTTTATAAATAAGGAATTCACATTTACAAGACATAATACGAGCAAAATAACAATACCACATATAAAAGGATTGTGTGAAAAACAAAAGGATATAAAATAAATTCATACTTCAACAACATGTAAAACAACAAACAAATTGAGATCTATTTTATCGACTTAATAACGAACAAGAAAAAAAGGATTGTATTTATAAAACACCTTGTGAATACGAATATATTTATTTAGGTGAAACATCAAGACCTTATAAGTCAACAATAAGTCAACATTAATCATATATCAAAAATAGAGAATTTGTGATAGATCTTAAATATGTAAAATCGCATGGGAAAATGACAGAAACGAATAATGTATGGAACACACAGAAAGAAATATAAATTACTGTGTATACACACTTTTAAACAAAGAAGACACTAGGGATATATAAGTATAATTATTACATATTCCGTATTATTATAAATATATTCCTTATTAGTTTCATAATGACGATGATAATGCTATATCAGATAGCCCTCAATATACTTTTTACGTAATTAATGCACAAGAATGTTCGGAAGCACAACTGACAATATATATGTATAGATAAGACCAAACGGTTGAATTATAGTTGACTTCTATATTTTTGTGTATACCTTTTTTCATTTCTGACGTCACTTGTCAGATAGCAGCAGACAGTGATAATAAATGAACAGGCACTACGAGGTTTGTCTTTTAGTTTTGCATGTAGCCGCTTATAGGGCGCCACCAATAAGACCTTCCAACACAAATGTAACCTCAATCTTTTGTTGAAATAAATCGAGAGTTTCAATGCTATACAACAAGTCATGTAGATACAGTGAATTTTTGAAATTAGTCGGTCGAAAAATTAATCTTAGCCGAGAACATTTTCTCAACAGCAATGTCTCGCTGAAATGGTTTCTAAAACGAAATTAGACCAGGTCCACCCAAAACAGCAGTCGTACGGCAAAACATTGATGCGGTTCGTCAGCTAATTAAAGATGTCCGCCGTGTAACATACCGAAAGATTTTCAGAGCATTTCAAAGACCTCGATCCAAAAGATCCTACATGAAGATGTGGGTGTCACGAAGTTGGTTTCCTGTTGGATACCTCATTTGCTCACAAAAGAGCAAAAAGCGGTTCCCGCCAATTGGTGTCGAAAAACATTGGAACGGTTCAACAAAGGAAGCTCAAAAAACGTTTATAGTATTGTTAGAGGTGATGAATCTTGAATTTACTCCTACGAACCGGAAAAAAAAACGGCAATCCGCTGTGTAGGTGTTTCACGACGAGGAAAAACCAACGAAAGTGATCCCTTCTCGAAGTGTATCAAAGAAAATGTCGCAACTTTTTTTGAGCTTCAAAACATCGAGTTGTTAAACCATCCACCGTATACGCCTGACCTGTCCCAACGAATTCTTCACGTTCCCAAATATCAAGAATTCAATGCATGGGCAGCGATTGCAGTAGCCAGAAGAAGCCATCGGTCTTTAAAAACAGCGATTTTGCAGATGTCAACTGAAGACTGGAATAACTGTGTTACCAATTGGTTTGAGCGTATGCAAAAGTGTATCGATCTTGATGAGATATAGTTTGAAAAGCAATAAAGTATTTTAAGTCTATATATTTTTTGTCTTTATGAACTTTTTTATACACAAAACTAAAAAGACAACACCTAAACTAGGATAAAACCAAGTTTCTAGTCATTACTAAGAAACCAAATAATTATGTCCAACTTAATTGACCGTCAAAATGTCGGATGTGTTAACTATAAATATGGTCAGTGACATTACAAGTGATACACCCAGAAGGAATAATTTCTTAAAGTGCATTTTGCTGTATTTAAAGCATGCTATGATAACAATATTAATGTTTTATCTTTTTTATTTTCGATTTATGAAAACCGGCTGGTACAGAAATTTTGAGTTATTATTCCTCCGTCTAATTGTATTCAGTGTAAGAAAATGCCTCAAAAGACACCAAAATTGCCACAATGTTAGCGATTTTGACAGGGGTAGAATTGTTGCCTACAGAGATTTCGTATCGCGAAATTGGCCGTCGTGTTAATTGTACAGCAATGACGGTTATACGTGTATGTCTTGTGTAGACAAACGAAGGTAGAGGAACACGAAGACCAACTGGTCAACCTAGGTTTACCACAGAGCATCAAGATAGACGCTTTAGACTATTAGCTCTGTGAGATCGTTTTGCTACTACGCGTCAAATCGCTGACTAATAGTTTGGAGTAGAAAGTAGACATGTTACTATACGTACACTATATCCTCGCATTTCAGCCTTTGGACTGGTGTCATTCCGCCCACGACTAGTGTTTCCTTTGACTGCGGACCACAGTCGTCAACGTTTGGATTGGTGCAGAGAACGGCAGCATCGGGTGGCAGAATGGCATAATGTAGCATTCAGCGATGAATCGCGATTTTGTTTAAGAATGCATGATGGTCATAGATTTGCTGTTGAGAGGCACAGGACAGTTGGTGTAATGATTGGGGGGAAGGGGGTATTGCCTATGGTAGCCGATCACATCTTGTGTTTATTCGAGGCAGTATGACAGCTGCGCGTTATTTAGATGGCATCTTATAAATCACTTTACTACCTTATCTAGACGCCCCTCGACACGTCTTTTTTTATTTAGTGCTCGTCGAACTATGGACTTTCTTCAAGAAGCTGGCGTTAGTGTTTTGCCGTGGCCACCCGTTCACCGGATTTAAATCCTATCGAACATGTGTGGGATATGATGGAAAGGAGACTGTCCAACTTGCACCATCCACCAGAGTCTGGCACATTTAATCCATGAACTTCAAGTTGTGTGAAACGAGATGCTAGAAGCAGACATCGATCATCGCATTGTGTCAATGTCTGGACCTATACAGGAGTGTATTCAGCTACAGGGTCGCCAAACACATTTTTTTTTTTATTACATATTAATAAAAATTCTCGCCAACGTTATCGGTTCATTCTTGATGTAAATCTACCATGTCACCAAAAAATTAGGTTTAAGAAATTATTCCTTCTGGGTGTAACACTTCTAATATCACTGAGTATTTGCTTGAATTGTAATAAAAATGAGAATAATGATTTTGCAAAGAAACTAACAACAAAGTAACTTATTTATGAAAATAAAATTTTTTTTTGCAATAGAACCTTGAGTGTAAACATAAAAATGTGCATGCTTCGATGTTACATATTGAGTATCCTCTAGATACTATTAATAGTAAAGTAAAGCAGGAATATATACTAGCATATATTTCTATAGTTATAATTCGTCCTGTATGCAAATTTTATTTACATTTTTCTTACTTTCCTAAATATCTCTTAATTTCTTATTAAGCCATGTAAAACAAATATTTATGCTACAATAATGCGAAGCAATAACATGTTTTTGCGATATGAAAAATCATGCGATACTAACAAATACAAAGCAGAATCTAATGTAAATTATAATAATTGATGGACAAATACCTGACAACGAAAAAAGAATAAAACAGTAATATAAATATGTTTCAACTTCGTAAATAAATTCAATGATTGATTGATTAATTTTGAAATAACCCCGATAAAAACAACAACAAAATACCTTGAAATACAGTAAAAATAAATAAAGTTTTAGTCAAACAATAACATAACCTTAAAATATGAACATTCATAGTAAATATCTTAATACTTTGATATTCTTACCTCACAAATTCATGAACAACAAATATGTAATAGCAATCGCACAGAATGAATGTTCATAACCAACATTCCTTATTTATTCTTAAAACAATTAAAAAAACTAATATTTCCAACTTCTCATGGGACAAATAGGTAGTCCATTGATAAATATTTACTTTTTGATAACTACCGCAATGAAGCGTGTCGTGTCGAAATCAGGGTTGAGGTAAGTTTTGTCCACCGGTGTTGCCGGTAAAAATTTTAGTGAATTAGACCACTTCATAGTAAAATTACCAGGACACTAACCGCACCTGTCCCTAATCATGTTGGAAGGTTTGATGGGCGTAAGTACATGCTATAGATCAGCTTGCAAATTTGTTTGAACTGTGTTAATTTACCGACAAACAACGGAAGTGGAAGCGCTGGCCATAAATAGTCAGTTTTGCCCTTACCCAGTGTTCGCAAACCACAAATATTGTGGGTAAAAACGGTATTCCACGTTGGGTTGGATCACGTTTTTATATTTTATTTCTCTTCGCCAATGATGAACGCCACTCCACGTTCTAGCAGAACGCTCCCTTGGGCACCACAAATAAAGATAGCCTGGCGTCCCTTTCTTTTGTTCTTTTTATCTTCTGTCGTTTTGTCCTGAACTAGTTCCGCCGTAACTTTCCATAACTTTTTTCACACCTCTTGAATGCTCGTGGTGACTGAGCAACGAGCCTTCGAGTCTCATCATCAATTAGCATATTGGCACTTGTAGATAGTGCAATTACATTACAAGAGGCCAAAGATATGAACTGCTTCAAATAATTATGCAAGGGAAAATAGCAGGAAAAAGGTAAATAGGAAAAAGACGAAACTCCTGGCTAAAGAATCTACGGGAATGGTATAGCTGTAGCAGCAATGAATTGTTTCGGTCAGCAGTTTCGAAAATACGTATAGCCCTGATGATCGCCAACCTTCGGAACGAAGATGGCACTTGAAGAAGAAGAAGATAGTACAGATTGATCACCGCAATAAAACTAGCGATTTTAAAACAGACCCGGAGAGATTTGAAAACTGATCACTGGCCTACATGCACCGCGTGCCAGGTGAAGATCATAAAATGCTTGCAAACATTTAGGTCTGATACTTTGAAAGAATAATCCAAGTCCGAATGCAAATAAAATAACAAAGTTGGGGACTATTTCCGATATAACCGGAAATAGCATATGCTCAAAAATATTTTCATTAAAAAGTTTACTATCGAATAGATACGTTTCATAGGCTATTCACCGGGAGACACCCGATATAAATATATCAGTTAAATTTTAAAACAATTTGTTTTAAAATAATTTCTGAATTTAATAGATTACCGAGTAAACAAGAAAGATAACAAATAATAACAGGAAATCTTCTGCATTAGAAACTAGCGCCTCCAGGTGATAAGTTTACCTATACACGATGGTGAGTTTACGGATCTCCAAATGATGTCGGTGATCAGTTTACTATATCTCGGTGGGTCCAATAATTTTATGGGGGGCTATAAAGTGATTAGTTCATACACGTCCCCTTTTGCATATCTATTATTAACGTAATGCCAAAATTATATGGCATCGAAAGAAGAAAATGTGTTTACAGTTACAAAGATGCCAAAACATGACTCAACTTACCAATTGAGTTATTACGAACAAAAATAAATATAAAATCATACAGCATTTCAAGTCGTGTAATTTTGAAAGTAATAGGAATGGCACAAATTACACAAAAATCAATCAAGTCACAGTACGAGTAGAACGAAGAAAAATAGGTCTAGCTTAATTATCAAACGCACGTGTAATTTGCAAGTATAAAACATTCTTGGGTATTACAGATAATAATATGGGAGTAGTTTGTGTAATGCTACAGACGCAAGCCAGAAACGATTAAATAATCTTACTTTGATATATGCATTGTAATAAAAACGTAAACCTTTTTAGTATAGTAGTAAATGCTAATCATGCACATAAAAAGCGTTTCTAAAAGCAAATACATATCGAAAGCCTTTGGTATAAACAATGTAACTACCTACTAATTAAATAAGTTAGAAAAATAGCTGTATGCTATATTCATGCTAAAAACATAAAGTTGTTATTACAAATCTGTTAGTAGCTTATGTGGGACGCCACACATCTGGATCCTCCATAAGGGTAGTGTGATGATCAGTAGGTCCCATACCAGTTGGAGAAGTCACCATATGAGGGGAAGCTACTGCAGCCATATCTTCTCTAGTGCCTCTATGTATTTCAAGGTGTAAAATAATGATGTGATTAGGTTAATATGATTGATGATTATTTACATAAAACTGATGGTTATACCTTCCCATGATAATGAAAATACAAGCGCAAGTGTCATATATTAAACAGCTAACTAAAGGTTTCATGTAGATAATTTAGACTATGTACAAATATGACATTGTAAATGCTTATTCAAATTTCTAAAAAATGTTTCACTTAATTTTTCTTTGGCTTATAACTTTACTTCAAAGCTTATAAAGTTTGAAAATATTATTATAGACTCTTGTAAAAAAAGTGTAGCTATAATGTCTATCAGAGAAAACGGGTCACCCAAAAAATTTAAGAAATCTTAGGTTTTTTTTATTTATTCCTTCAGTTTATTTTTAACTATTATATTATAATTAAATTACATGGATGATCAAGTGTATTGAAAAACTTAACTGAGCCTGTAAAGAAAATAAAAAAATTATCGAACCCTATTAAACCATAAAATTCTCAGAACTCATTATTTACAAATTAACAAAGCTTTGCCGAAATAATCATCCTGAGAACTGTATTGAAGTCTTTTAGAGATATCTTAATGTTGGACTGCGCTACATGTTACACATGTTACACATGCGCCACATGTTATTTTTCTTGTCTTACACAATGAATGTAGTCCTAATGACGCTGAAAAACGGAGCGAGTCAAAAGGATGCGGTAAGCTGATTGAATGTGAGTCGTTCAACTGTACAGAGAACTTTTAACGATTTCTTGAGACCGGATGTCATCAACGGCGACCCGGTACGAGTGCCAAAGGCAAGATAACAGTCAGAGAAGATAGCGTTCTCGTTATTGTTGCATTCCGAGACCAGGCGCAATCTGCTAGAATGCTCCAATGCTATCTTCAGCAAGCTCGAGGACCAACAATAAGTGTTTCTACTGTTTGACTAAAGTTGACAGTTTGCAGTCCAGAAATTGATCCATTATTTACTGCTACTCGAAAAATACTAACATCATCACGTCAATTGAACAATAGATAATTGAACACCAAGTTGCTTTTGGGGGTGGCTCAGTAATATTTTGAGCAGAGATTTCTTTAGAGGCACACACATCTCGTCCTGATTAAGACAGGCGGATTAACAACAAACAAAAACATAACGGATATCATACATGTCATCATAATGTGCTTCCATATGCTGGGTTTATGGGAAATGGTTTTCTGCTAATGCAAGACCACACTCACAGCAATGATAGTAACAGAGTATCTTGAAGAGAATGGGAGTCCAAAAATGGGCTGGTCGGCTCAAAGTCCGGACCTTAATCCTATTGAGCATAAATAGAACGTGCTCAAAAGGCATGTAAGACATCGCATGCCTGTTTCAACATATGAATAGCTTTTAATAGCTCTCATTTAGGAATGGACCACTTTTCCCGAAATGGACATCAAAAAACATGATCAGATCTATGCTAATCATGTGATAAGACACATGATTGAAAAGTGATACTTGCCTTTTCTTGACTATATATTCCAATTCTTGTTATAAATGTATCTGTAAAGGTAAGTAGAAATTTTCAATACATTTATTATTTTCTCAAATTGTTCCTTATTTTCCATTTGTTATTGATATAACTGACTATACACCATATATTTAATGTGATAAAAATAAGAAAAAAATATAAAAAATCCTTAAATTTTGTGAGTGGCCCGTTTTCTTCTGACGCACAGAGTAAGTCTTAAGTAAGTGGTAATAATAGCTTTCGGGATCAAAGTGCATTTAATTGATAATTTCTATAAAAATCAGATATTTCATTAAATTGTTGAAGACTGTTCAATATTTGACATTTATGAGACCCCTTTATTTCTATAAATCCATTTACCGCATTAGAAATTTCGTAAAAATTAGTCAAAGAAATATTGGCACACATAACAAAATAAAAATGCCAAATTTGATATTACTATTATCATATTTTGTCCTAAATGCATGTAAAACACAACGTATAACAGTTAAAACATATTAAATAACAATAAGGTTATTGTTCACTATACGAGGGCTGCTGCTTCAATCTTGGGATGTGGCATCCCTGTAGTTATCAGATGATTACAAATAACAATTCATAAATTTTGGCATTTGTGCTGTCAATGAGAAGTGACAAAATAAAATATTGTTGAGCAGTAAGTTCATCAAAAATATAAAAACTGAATGAGACTTTAGTTATAAGGCACTATGAAGACCAACTGTGTTTCAATGTTTGAAGGTCAGAAAGCGTTTATGGAAATTTAACCTCTAAACATTAAACATCAAAAACTCTATACATTTTATAACTTGGTGCAGCTTTTGCTTGTGTAAAATGAAACATTAAGAAGCGCCAAAAGTAGTAGTAACTCTTCATAATGATGGCTAATACGATTTCAGAAAAGTGATCCTACAACGGTCTGCTCAAACGAGAAGTATTGATTTAGATATAGATCTTTCACATTTCCTAGTCCAGTCGTCAGTGACGTAAATGCCACTCAACCTTTAAAAATCATACAACAAGCTGGATTATTTTGCTGTGGATATCAATTATAGGACCCTAAAAAAGGTGCCAAAAAGTTTGCCACTCCTACCTTCAGGCTTCCTTCAAAAAGCGCCCTCGAAAATTTTGAACAAAAATGTTTATTGTTATTGTTTATTGTAAATGTTTATATGTTAATTTAGTAGTACTTGTTGTGTAGAATGAACCATTCTCTCAGAAACAACGCTTATAAACCGACCAGCGATTTTAAATTTCAGTTACGCGCGTGAAATCAATTTTTTAAATGAAATTTATATTAACTCGACGTTAAAAATTCGATATCATTTGATCAAAGTGTCTTATCCACAAAAATCAAAATGCATTTGAAAGTTGAAGAGTGCTGCTTTCGTATACAATTTTTTGTATTTAACAGGAAATGGAGTCAGTTTCTATAAATTTGTTAAATAAATAAACGTTGCGCGATTTTTGCCATTTTTTACGATTCTCATAAGATCAATAAAATTTATGACTTCCAATGACCGGTCGCTGTCGAATTTCCATTGCTAGAGTCCAATAAAAAATATGAGGTATTTGAAATATGCCTAAAAACCCTGAATTTTAACTTTCACATTACAAATGATCTCACGTCACGGGAAAACATCCACAAAGACGGCATTAGTGGAATTTGTAGCTGAAGAAGTGTATTTTTTTAACACCTGCTTGTGCAATCGAAAATAAGCAATTTTAAACGTTTTATTTGAAGCATGGGACCAAATATAACGATTTCCTCATTTTTCACAAAAAAAATATAACTTTCGATTCCGCCATATTTCGGACCTTTCAAAACAAGAAATTCCCGTAGCGGCGGCGGGAAATTGGCGACCTTTTCCTGGCGATTAAAAATTTAATACTACAGTCATGTACAAAGTCCTTTCTATATTCAACAATTTTTACCGTCATTTGGGCATTTCTATTTTTCATCCTATGTAGGATCGCTCATTTACGAGTAAATGTCAGATTATTTTAATGATAAAAAACACCTATAAAATGACATTCCATAAATATTATAAATGTTACTGAATTCACTAATTCACAATTATTACACATATTACATACATACTTAGGGTATGCATGTAGGCAGTTGCGCACACAGCCGCTGCGATCATTGTCACTCGCCGGCAGTACTCGAGCGAAGCGCATTGTTTTGTCATCGGATGCCATAGTCTGTGGACTAGTACGCATTTCGATGCGCATCGCCCCGCCTCGAATTTTCCCATTGGCTCTTGACCTGGAAATCCCTATTTATCGCTCGAACAGCGCATATAAATATTGGCGATTTTCAGGTCAGCAGGTCAGTTCCTCACGGGCTCTCCGAGAGCTTAGTGCTCTCGGGGCTCTGCTCCTGTTCTATTTTCCATACTCTGTGGCTGAGAGTTATTTTCAACTTTAACTTGATGTTTTAATTTCGACGATCCTTTGTCATGTAAGAAAATATCTTGTCTTTCTCAAGACAAGCCATCGGAAGACCACAACCTAACGTACCATTTTCGGCGAGGAATTTGTTGTGTAAGAAATATCTTGCCTTTTTCAAGGTAATACACCGAAAATATAAATATTTTCCAAGTCCATAACCCGAAAATGGACTTAAGTAGAGGAGCTCTCGACAGTATATTCGAAGCCCTCTACAGAGCACCCGGAGACAACAGAAGGTGGTTAGACCCTTAATTGTTCCCCCGAGGTGACAGTTTACTGTTTTCGAAGGTCTCCCTTGATATATCAAGACGTGTCTGCATTAGGCGACAATATACAATCAATAATAGTAACATTCAGCTTCAATTTTCCGTTTCAAACGGCCGAAATATGGTCAGAATCAAAAGCTATATATTTTAGAAATCCTTATATGTGCTTTCTACTTTCATATAAAACGTTTAAAACTGCTTCTTTTTGATTACAGAAGTACGTGTTTAAAAATTACACATCTTGTACGGTGTCGCAAATGAATTCAGTTTCTATAAAGCTGTTAAATAAATAAACGTTGCGCGATTTTTGCCATTTTTTACGATTTTTTTAAGATCAATAAAATCTATCATTTCCATTTACCGGAATTTTCACTGTTAGAGCCTAATCTTCCAAACCTATAACATGAAATTTGGATTTTGAGTGTTGGCAACAAATATGAAGCATTTGAAATATGCTTTAAAACCGCTGAATTTAAATTTTCACCTTACAAACGATCTCAAGCCACGGGAAATACTTATAAAGCGACTATATGCATTTATTCAAAATTATCTCAGCTACATTTCTTGTTTGAAACTTTTTTTTCTATGGCGTACAGATTCTTAAGAAACCAATGTTTTCCGTTTTCCCCCCTAATAGGAATGTTTTAGGGGGAAACCCAGGGGTAGGAATGACAAACTTTTTTGCATCTTTTTTGGGGTCACAAATTGACATCCACAGCAAAATCCAGTTTGTTTGTCTCGGTTTTAGAGTTCAAATCTTTGACGACTGGAGTATTATGAGATACCTAGGCTGCTTTTATTAGATTGCATATGTTTCATATTGAAATACCAAGAATTTGGAGTAAAATAAATATCTCATAACAGATTAAATACTTATGTATATTTTTTTACAAATCTTGAAAAATGATCCAGGATAAACATAAATATAAGGGTTCCCATATATTTTTGCTAAGTATAATATATTGCCTTAAACATATACTTAAAAACACCAAAAATAAAATAAATTAGTCAAACCAAAACCAAAATTTTTGCCGTATGAAGAATAAAAGCATCTAAATGAAAACATGTGTACTGAGTTAATAGAATATCCGCTATATATTCATATCTCCACCACCTACAAAACTTCTTGTATAAATATTTCCAGAATCGCAACTAATCATACAGGAAACAATCATTTACAATATCAAAATAAAACCTATGTTTTATTTATGAGGATAAAAGTCATTATAAATGTTTGAGAAAACTAGAAAACAAATTTTAAAGTGTTATTTATAAATTGATTTACCAAAAATACCAACTTATCTATTATGATAATTATGATAATTTTTATGATAATTTCATAAAGATCTTTGACTGATTTAAAAAATTACACAAAAATTTGCAATATAAAGTGTTACAGCCGTGTGTATATAGCCGGTAACAATAGGTTTTGATCAAATGAAGATTTCTTTTAAAACCTTTTTTCTTAAAATAGATAAAAAACGGTTACTTATTTTTATTATATTTTACTTAATTACTTAATTTTATACGATTATTTGATATAAGCATTTATTTACAAAAGCAAGGTGCTTCTGGTTACCAAATTCAATAAAGAACTTGGAAAATTGCAAGAATATATGTTAGTATCAACGTACTGATAGAAACAGAATAGTCTTTCAATACGTACAAGACAAATAATGAAGAGTCTATCAGATCGCACGACACACGATCTACTTAAAATAAAGGAAGACGTTTAAAAATCATACAAGCAGATACATGTTGCAACAATTGAATATAACGATGATATAAAAAATCTTTGAATTATTATCGTCCTAGAAGAAAATAAGTCAAGTTAAAAATTAATAATAGGAGACTTAAAGGGCTAAATTATCAAGCAAAATAAGTCCAGATACAAATAGAATAGGAAGGTATAGTATGATAAAAGAAATCAGCGAGGTCATATACTGATAAACTGCGCGGAAATGAAACAACTTTTTGCGATGAATTAATCTTTCAACAGGAAAAATCAATACTCGACGCTAATACCAACAATGAGATCGATTATGTCCTGTCAACAAACAAATCTATCGTTAAATATGTAATATTACTAAAAACCTGTACAACTAGGCACAAAAAAGGCAGCGAATATTAGACAATCGTGGGCAGAAATGAAGAACAACTATGTAAGGGAGGCTGCACCATAATCGGTAGGATACGCTCCAAATTATGATGATGATGATATTTTATGTAGATGCGTATTCCTCAGCGTCGTCACTCGACACTGAGGAGTAGGCGGATTGAGACCTCAGTGCCGTTTGACGGTTCTCGTATACTGGTACATCACGAGTGAGGGGAGTAGTTAGATTCAGACCCCGAACTCGAACGGAACCATATACCCATTGATAATGGCTCCAAAATGGATGCCAAAACGTCGAGTATTAAATTCTCAACACGGTTCTCCCCGAGAAATTAGTAATTTTCATTTACCTAACCGCGGAAATTTATCCAAACATGGAAAATATGGCAAAACAAAACGATGTATGGAAGAACCAAATGTGCAGATGTTTTAGTGCAAATAGGGAAGCTTAAAATCGAAATTTGCTGGACACATTTTGAAAAAAAAAACAGTTTTTAATTGACTTTATAAGAAGTATAGTTGGAGAATACAGACAATCCGTATGAAAAAACCATATGGATCGTATATAAATTGAAAATTCAAAATTACCGCAATGATAATTTGTCAATATATTCGAGAAATAAAAGAAATTTCGGCCAACATGGTACATATGATAAGAAAATTGTTATGATTGTTTACTCATTTCTAAATGTGTAGAGATCTAAATAAATTTATGCGTTTAATATCGTTAGACACAAAGGAAGTATCAATTGAGACATTAAAGAAGTAAAATACTATTCATCCCATATAACATCTATTTTTGGGATTCAGAACAAAAATAGTTATTTCTGTTGCCTTATAGATCACATGCGATGTCATATATATGAACGACGTTACTTTTGTTTAAAATGATATTTGATGTACAATTTATGCTACCTGTTCTATAATTAATAGTTCATAAATCATGCCATTGTCTAAATTGGAGATAACAAGATTAGGATGATAAAAATGTTTGGAATTTAAATCATTTTATGATTAATAGTAATATTTAAACAACACTGTTGACACTTCTAAAAACTACAATGATTACCCCAAGTCACACTGATAAATGGCTAAGTGTAATTTATAGAGTGACAAGTAAAAAGAGGAAATTAAAATATTACCACACTTTGCACAATTGAACTGTAATGAGTTGTTATTAAATTACACGTGGAATAGAAAGAAAGCAAAGGAATATCTTGGTTAAGAAATATACAAGATTGGTCGAGCCCTAGAGTATATATCATAGGATATATGCCGGGTCTATCCCAAAAGAATCTTACCTTAGAACTTTTACTTCTTCGTCTCATGTGATTTCATTACTTAGTCAACTTCCCAAATATTTAAAGTGTGATACTAATAATTCGATAGTATGTCCGCCACTCGTTATCGATGTTGGTGTAACATAAATTTTACCTACGGTCATCCATTTTGTCTTTTTTATGTTTATACCTATGCCACATTTTCGACTGTCTGCATGTACTACTATCCAGTAGCTACAGTAGATACTCGATATTTTCCGCCATAATCGTGTCAGCCCTAGCGTACTACGTCTTTTGAAAAATATTTTCCGAATTCATTTAGTGACGGTGGCAGAACACATCCCTGCATCAAACCCCGTTCTATCGATATTTCGCCAGTAGTAGTATCATTTACTCTTTTCACACGATCGAATCCTTTTTCTAGGTCTATAAAAAAATTGTAAGTAGCTATTTTTACAAAATTCACAGCTCTTTTGTACCAATCCTCTCATGTAAAATAGTGCCTCCTCCAAATTGTCCTTTGCCAATATTTTGTTTGAATAAAACACTTATTCTATATAGTCCGATCACCCACAGCCTGAAGTAATGATTAATTCTTTTATGTTTTATGAAAAAATCTTAATAGTAATAAATTAAGACGCCAATTAAGATATGGCGTCTGAGGTGAATAGGGCATCTAATGCGGATGGAACAAAATGACCCGCTAGAAAAACGCTCCTTGATAGACCCATTGGTCAGACAAGAAGAGGAAGACCCAGAACAAGGTTCCTTGATAACATCGATGAAGACAATATAAATATGAGAATGCAAGCTTGGCGAAGGAATGCGATGGATAGGGACGACTGGAGAGAAATTTTCAAGGAGGCCATAACTCACGCAGGCTTGTAAAGCCAGAATGATGATAATGATGATGTATGTAGGAATACCGGTCCGATCTATTCTTCTGGAATTTTTCCTACATAGTTTTTTCTGTATAACGTTGATTTCTTAAAGTTTCCTGGTGTCCTCATGACGTCATCCTACAGAAATCCTACTGGAAGGCAATATGGGAACAGGTATCAACATATGCCCCTCGTATTTGTCACACTTTGACATTATGTACAATTAAAATCGTATGTTTTTTTAATTATAGAAATAAAACTTGGTGTGTTTACGCATAAATGTTAATCAACAACCAGGCATATCGCGTTCATTTGTTCATGATAACCATAGAAAAAGGATGGTTATTTTGAGTAAGTAATATTATCTTGACTGAATTTATCTATATACAAATAATATATATCCCGCTAATACATTTTAAATTGGAGAGTATTCAAAACAACGTCATTATAGAAATTATTGTTAAATTTATGTCAAATGAGACTCAATATTTACAGAAGACCTCAAATTATATTTAAAAGGGCTTTGTTATAGTATACGAGGTGGGCATTCTACATTTTCGTATAGTAGGTAACGGTAAAATATATTGATTTTCAATTTAACTTGATATTAAGGTCAGGAACTTTCAATGTGCCTGAAAAATTTAAACAAATTTACGAGTTTTATTGTCAAACTCTTCTATTAGAATTATTACGATTACTATTAAGATTTTTTCATGAAACATAATAGAATTAATCATCCCCACCTATGTCTTGTATAAGTCCTGAGGAATACTTATTTCCCTGGACTATAAGCCATTTCGAAGACATCTTCCGAAAAAGCTTAAAAAGCTTATAAAACAGACAGTGTGGAATTACAGGAGAAGTCGCTATATACTGTTCATAAGAAATATCGACCAGATAAACCTACTCCTGATTAAACAATCCCGTATAAATGTGGCCTGAAACTTGAAACATTTACTCATATTAGACTTTGAAGCCAACCTGGTATCTTTAATATTTGGTGATTTTATCAACAGTTGTTTATCTATTTATATTTATTATAAACTATGGACATTCCTAAATAATAATTATTTTTTAATGTTTAATAATTAAAATCTTTAAATAAAGTCAATTGTACTTACTTTCTCCCTAACGCCATCATTCCATATATTACTCCAGTCAGAAAGATGAAACCGCTACCGAATATCGAAGTCAGCCCGAAGCTTAGTATAATTGGTGGTAAGGCAAGTCTAAAAAGATTTTTATTAATAGTGTTATAAAAAGACCATAAATCTGCACCAGTATATAAATTATCGAAAAAGTTAAGAATACAACTATGATTAAGCATATACAGTGATGAGTGTCTTACCACCCGGCTTTTTAACGTAAGAGATAGAAAACACAGTTACCTTGTGAAATAAAAAGAGATGAAACTCGTAGAGGTGAGAAATAATCGATAGAAACCTATAATTTACATTACATTACATTACCACTATCAATAGTCTCACACCTTTAGACGTTAGATTCGAGCTAAATCACCTCGGTCATAATTATTATGAGGAACGTCGAATGTGTGACGTATTTCCATTTTTTAATTTCGCATAAAGTAAAAACTGATTGACCACAATAAAGCAAAAATGTGAATAAAATAATTTAATTAATAGTGATTATTTAATCTAAAGTTTTAAATTATTAACCAAGAATAATTTCTACTATGATTTGAGGAGTTTCATACACTCTTGTCACAGAATAATTATAAATCCTTCGTGGATTAGTGGTAAGAATTCGACATTGCGATACAGACATCGCAGACGATTAGAGTTCAAAACCCACATGTGGTTTTTTTTTATGCAAAGATCGTTTTGCTTTGAATCACTAAACAAAACTAAACAAAAACTAAAGTTAAAACAAAAAATCTTATTGACAAAACAGTATCGTCGTACATTCGAAAATAAAGTAAAAACTTTTAAAGAATAAGTAAAAATTCTACAAAAATAAAAAAATATCCGTGGCCACTAATCAATCGATTAGGAAAAGTCGCACTGAGATATTCACTGACGATGCGAGAATTATGTGCAGGACAACCATCGTGTTGAAACCATATGGAATCGAAAGGTATTGGTAAATTACAAAGGGCTGGGACAATTTCATTTTGAAGTTCCAAGTATTTCCGCCCAGTCAACACTATAGCCCAGTCTATAAAAAATGGACCAATAACATGATTCCCTATTATGCCTCCCCAAACATTTACTTTTCGAAGACGCTGGGTACGAGCGACATAAATCTGACGAGGATTTCCTCGAGATCAATACCTAGCATTGATTGAATTGTGACGGCCATGCAATGAAAACGTACATTCATCGGTGAACAAAACGTTCTCTAAAAAATGTTCATCTTGATGTGACATTTCCATTGCAGTTTGACAAAGTTCTAAACGTCTATATTGATCCACAGGGAATTGTACGTTGGATTTATGAAGTTTATAGGGACGGTATCGATGTCTTTATAAAATTTCACCTACTCTAAATCTTGGAATTCTACATTGTTCTCCGAGACGAGGTGTTGATTGGGTAGGATTTTGCTCAATACTTGCACAAATCAAAGTGTCCCTTAGTTCCAAATCTGGATTTACCTCCCTTCGTCTGCGAACTCCTCTTGGATCGAACACGGATCCATAAGTAAAAAAATTACGTATAATAGACTGAATTGTTGATCGTGCTGGAGCCGGCCTATTTGGAAACATATTTACAAATTGCTGTATAATCATGTTGTCTGATAATCCATTCACATGCCAGACAACAATTTGCACTTTTTCCTCGACCGTTAAAATCCTTTTCACGAATTGTTTTTCAATAAAAAGTTTCTGTTTATTGTAAAAAACACTTCTCGATGTGTTATTATTTGATAACTTGAAGGCTTGATGATTTGGTTAGCTATAAAGCAGGTAGCTGTTCGCGCGCATCCATTCCAATGTCGTCAATTGTTTTGAAAATCATTACCTGTACAGAGGAATTGACATTAACACTGAGAATTTAGTGATGGATTTGACATTAAACAGTCCTTAATGGATTATTTTCCATTCACAACTGAAGACTGTAAAACTGGAATTGAATTTGAAATATTTTGTATTTCTATTTTATAACATTGGAATAAGAATAAATTGAAAATAATGAGTTTTTGAAAACTTGTTACCTAATATGTATCATTATTTTCTATTATTTTTGATTGAGTAAAACAAAAATTTTACCCTTGGTGTGAATTGAACCCCAGTCTTCTTATCAATAGACAACGTCTGTAACTATTACGCCAACTCTACATACAACAATTATTGTTTTCGGGCTGAACATACCTATTTAGTTTAGTCAAATATTTCAGCTGAGTTATTTTTATTATTAAATAAACTTAAGATTTATAATTTAAAATCGTTACTAATTAATGTTTTTTACATCTTAATATATTTAATCATTTATTCAAACAGCAGAAATTATTAAAATAAAATATTTTCGAGGTCATCGGTATAATTATGACTGAAGTCAAATAGACACGTCTAATAACTAGCCCTATCTCGTACTATCTAACAACTTAATCTGTCTTCTATCCTTTCCGCTATTTTGCCGGGTGGTAAGACACTCATCACTGTATAACATCACAATCCTAGTAGACTCTTTTAATCCAAATACCTCATTTAAATTCTACTTACATGCCATATGCAGCAGCTCTATTCCAGTAAGGTCTACCGTCCATAAAATCAGCAAGTTTTTGAATATGTTCCACAAACATACAGCAGCACGGTGCTTCACAGCTTAAAACAATAAACCCAGCTACAATTTGCCACAAACCAGCTACAATTGTACCGAAGGAAAAACTGACGCAGAGCCATATTCCCAGAAACATTGCAACTGTAAGAAGAAATATACATTATATTACTTATATGTGTTGTAAAAACAACAAGTTTTATTAATAAGTATTCGTTTATTTTTCGTTGTCATAAATATTGGCTTGGAAATTATGTGACAGATTGTACTTCTCGCAGTGGCGGCTTTTGGGGGTAGGCAGGATAGGCCGGGCCTTCCCAATAATTTTAGGAGCTTTAAAATTGAAAAACATATATTCAAAAATTATTTTAATGCATGTAAATAACTTTTAAATGTACTAAATTACTCAATACATTAGCGTCCGTTAAAACAACTAAGTTATTATATTACCACAGAAAGAATCGAATCGTATTCAGGCATTTTAAATATCATTAATAGGCCCGATCGGAACTGGCCGACCCAGCTCACATAAGATCCCCGTACAAAAAGCGTTTGAAGTTAAGCAGCTTGCCGGACAACGATTTATATTGTCGTGTTTATGCTTGCTGTTTAGGCACCAGACGATCGGGCCTACACCGACCATCGTTGTCCCTTGTAACGTAATTATCGAATTGTAATATAAATTTTCTTTTAAATTATGATAAAAAAATATGTAACATAATCTATAATTGTAACATATTTTTAAACAAACAACACAATTGCAAACAAGTGCACTGTTGCCCAAATAAATTTTAAAAAATTCGTAAAATTTGAAGAAAAAAAATCACATTTGCGTGATTTCTATATAGCCTGATTGTATGCAAGTTATATATGTGAGATTGTTTTATAACTGATACATAAAAATGAGTTTTTATGACGCTTTACTGGGTTGCAGTAATAGTAATCTTAATAGTGAGTGTTTGAACATTGTTGTTTCACTATTGGAATCGCCATTATCTAGAACTGAAATTGATAGAAAAAAAATTTTTATGAATGAAAGGCCTACTCCAACATTGCGTATATTACTATATTGTTGGCCGTGTTTGTTATTTTCTAATAAGAAATGTGTATGGAATTGTGAAGGATACTTTGATTTAAAAAATATGTCTGCCTCCTTAAAAAATCATTCCAGTTGCAAGGAACATTTAAGTAATTTCCTGTCCTTTAAGGATGTACAGAAGAGTGCGTTTTCTGTTCGCGATTTGCTAGGCTATATGTAATTTGCTGGCTTGGCCTACCCAAAATTTTACCACACCAGCCGCCACTGACTTCTCGTTTACAAAATATTCGTCTTAGTGCCGTATGAGCTGGTTGTTTTACAAACACACTAACGCCCCTGAGTCCGACTATTAGTGCGTAAATTGTGTCAAGTCAAAAATTAATCGCAAATCGCAGTACTAGTTGGTCTTAACCTTGCTGTACCGTTCGAGTCAACTATGCAAATGTACTGTTCGGGTCAATATGACCCAACTATGGTTTACGGTCCTTCATCGAAATAAAATAAACTAATGGTGCTATACAAAACTTTATTAACAAAAGAATATAGTTAATTAAACAAAAATTATGTTAACTTAATTAACTAAAAAATATTAACCTTATTAACAAAAATAAAAGGCATTGTTTTCTTTCCCAGAAAAGCCTAAGAACAAATACCTACAAAATTTAATTTAGTTTACAACTGAGACAGTAATAAAAAGAATGAGTTTTACAAATATGTTTGTGTCATACAACATAAAATATTAGTCTTGTTATCGTTTTTAGAGCAAAATCTACAGCGTGCTCGTTTAGCAGACGGAGTTGGATTGTCCATAGACGGTTCACTAGAATTTCCGTCTTCTCTGCTCGCTTCTGTTCGTGTTCTTTTTACCAATTCTTGTAAGTCTTTAGTTCTTGGTAAATTTTTCCTGGAAAGGATAAGTGGTTTCACCAGTATTTTCCCCAATTCCTCAAGAAAAATTCGCCGTTTTGTAAGTTTGTTGGTGTTCCATTGGGGATTTATTGATGTCCATAAAACGAACGCGTTGTAGGCAGAAATGTCCAGCATATTATAAAAAAACAATCATAGGCCAGCGATTTGTCTTCCTCTTACATGTATATGTACCAACAAGCTGATCTAGAGTATCCACTGCTCCCTTACTGGAATTGTAATCTAAAATAATTTGGGGCTTTTTGTCATTTCTGTCACTAATAGCATTATCATGATGCATAGGACACATAAGAATAACATTTTAATTCTTTTTAGGAATATAGTTAACAACAGTGGTATCTCGCGTAAAGTAAAAAAGACGAACTTCTTTATTGGCAATTTGTGCTGGAAGCTCTGGCTTATTTTTTCTTATAGTCCCCAGCATTGTATGTACAATGTAAAAAAGTTATCACAAGTAATATTGTGGCCTTTCAAATCACTACACCAGTCGCACACCACACGCATTCCCTAATTCTGATCCGGTGCGGCACCTGCTTCCGTTCCTGTATAGATCTGCAATTTTAGAGCATACGAACTTTTACTGTCCCATAAAGCCCAAATTTGTATGCTATATTTTGCTGGTTTGCTCGAAATGTAATGTTTGAAGGGAGAGCAGCCTCTAAAGGCAACTAATTGCTCTTCGACGGTAATATTTTTATTGCAGCAAGTTTATCAGTACGTATTGCAGTAAGTTTATTAGTACGTCTCCTATCCTGTCTAGTAGTCTTGTTATCAAAACGTATTACTTGCGAAATTTTTGTAAATACTTCCAGGAACATTGTTGCTTGAAATACACTACGACCCGTTTCTTCATTCCACAAACTTTTAGTTGATTCGCCATGGGACTTAAAAACTCCAGCTAACAATAAAAGACCAATGTATGCTTGAAAAATAATTTTATCCAAGTCTTTCCAGTTGGTTCCAAAAACACGCTATCCTTCCATGTTGGTCATTTTATAATTTAGTTTGCAACTATTCCAGAAAAGAGCGCGTCAAATGAATTTTTAATATCGAAAATTCGTGCACATGTGTACCCTGTAACTCCTGGAGCATTATTTATAACATCGGTCGTGGAAAAACGACCGAGTTGATAAGGAGGATCGAGAGACCACTGGATATTACCGTCTTTTGAAGGAACTGTTACAGGATGTTGTACGTAGAATGGAACAGCAGAATCATCACTACTTACTTGCTTCCTCACTTTCACTACTTGTATTGTTTTCTGTTTCTGATATGCACTCATCACTCTCTGAGTGATGAGTGCATGTCAGTTAGCGTTCTTCGATGCGACATTATCAACATGCAAACATAGACTGAAATTTGAAATGTAAATGAATGCGCTTGGCATATCACTGTCCTTCCAGCCTACCACTTGTCTATCACGACAACTTCCTTTTACGCAACATGCCCTTCTAAATGACATCGTCCAGCTAGACTACAAATTTTTTATACAAGTTCTAGCTTGCAGAAACTTGTTTCTATTTATAGACGTACCTGACTGACAAACTATTAGAAAATATATAAAATACTGCCAACTAAACATACATACACAGGTAATTTTTAACGGTTTAAATATGTGGGTCATATTGACCCGAACGTACTATAGGTAACAATTTAATTTTTATCTTTGAAATACCTCATATTAAGTAATAAAGTCACGAAACACCAAAACCTTATGCCGCGTAATAATTTGCAAAGTAAGAAATAATTTTTTTTTGGTCAAATAGACCCGAACAGCACAGCAGGGTTAAGTCGCTAAGCAATGTGTATGTGTGATGCTCTCTCAAAACATGTAGTGAACAGTGATAATTCAAAGATTACGCTATAGTCACAATCTGGTATAAATGAACAATTTTTTAAGAAAAACTCTTTTATTTTGTAATAGTTTTTGTGTAAAATATTCTCTTGTAATTAAATGTGCTATATCAACCAATTAGTTCATCTCAACTTGAATCAACATCTTGAGGTCTGCTAAGTTAAATCAAAAGAATATCTTTTAACAGTTCTGGTTGTTCCTAAAATATTTGATACTGTACCCTCTGAGGAAAAGAACTCAATAAGTTTTCCCCAAGGAATTAGTGGAGATCACAGCAAAGTTTCTAACAATATAATAAAATGATAATATATACAAAACTTAAAACTTATTATAAACACATGAGTTGCAACCCTCACAACAGTTAATTATACATAGTTTGTCCCATAGATAAACCTCTTTACTAAAAGTATTAAATATGGTATTAAGTATACACTAAGGTTAAAAGGAATCACCAACTAGAAACTATCTTACTCCTCTCATGATCCATGTTGTAACGTCAATGGCATTAGACATTTCTGATATTTTCAATCACTTCATCAAAATGAGGATTGTTGTACTGTTAGACTTCTCTTCTATTAACTAAACATTTGTTTGATTTAATATCAGTTGAAAAAATAATAGAATACAAAGCAAAAAGTGCATACAAAAATAAAAGAAGTTAATAAGAAAAATAGAAAGTTTGTATAATAAGAAAAAAGGTAATATATAGAATAAAGTATGATTAACAAACCAATAGTAATTAACTAGGAATAAATAGAAAATACCAGAAAAAACCCAAAAGTTTATAAATAATAGGAAACAACTTTGAGCTTGTTCATAAGAGCTTAAGCAGTAGACCTTTAACAGTTCAATCTTTTGTCTTGGTGACTGAATGTGCAAATCAGTTTATTATAGGAACGGCATATTTTCCACCAAAGTCTACATTTGACAAATATTCCATATTTTGTGAAAAAAAGGTTCAGGTTGTGTCTGGTATGTGTGCATACCATAATTTGTTTCAGTCTAACACTATTGTGAATGCAACTGATAATATTCTTGACTTGGTGCCGGTTGATGATGCTAATGTAACTGGGTCCAGGACAGAAGAAGCTCTTTTGAGGCAGGGTAAGCGCCAACTGTTGGAATTTGAGATAAAGATGACGAAAAGTTGCCCCAATGATAGTGGTTTGGTTAGTGATGGTTATTATAGGGACTTTAAGTCTGCTGACTATGTAAAAATAACCAATTTTTTGTCACAGCTCTGTTGAAATAATATATTTTTGGGAAAACCACTGAAACAAATTGTAAATTTTTTATGATATAGTTTACATAGCTATAAAATTATTAGTTCTCTTAATTCTCTTCAGAGTTGAAGGACCTGATAGTTGAGAAAATGAAACAAAAAAAACTTTTATTTAAATTACTTCTGGATTATAAGACTTTTTCTCAGCTGAGGGCCAACTGTAGATTGTTAAAAGCTGAAGGCTACAGAAGTCACATTTATTTAACAGAATTATCACTAGGAAAAAATTACCAAAAGGATTTTGGTCATTTGTGAATTCAAGGAGGGTAAAAGCACTCCTTGCCCGCTGTGTTGAGGTATGGTGGTGTTGAATCCAGTCATGGACCAGATATTGTAAATCTTTTTGCAGAACATTTTTCTAGTCTATTCCACCCAAATATGTGTCATACCTAGTGACCCACCTTCACTTGGCCTTATTAACTAACTAACTAGTTTCAACATAACTATATCTGATATTTATTTAAAATTATCAGAACTGGATGCGAATAAGAGTCCTGATCCTGAGGGAGAACTCATAAACAAAATGTCATCGGCTCCACCCTCCAATCAAAATTCTGTCATCCACCCACCCCAGCGCCAATCTCCACATAAACCAAGTCACCATCAAAGGTATAAATGAACCGTCGCTGTTCCTAGTAGCAGTAGTGCATTGATTAGTGATCATTGTAATAGTGTCTGCACTGATTTGTGATCATTGTAATAGTATCTGGGAGCTCGGGAGACTGAGACCTCGGAATCTCTGAAGAAGACATCAGAGAAAATGACATCAGAGAGAATATAGGTCATGAGCAGCTTATTTTATTTAAAAAATAAATGAATTAAATTAAATTTTTGTCCAAAAATATATTTTCCATTAAATGAATTAAAAATATTTGCTGCCACTTTTTGACTGGCAACCTGTTACCAATGTATTATATTCTTAAATATATGTAAAAATGAGAGTTTGATTAACTATGTTGTAAATGTAGTGATCTTGTAGTGAGATCTTAGACTATGTGTTTGATATACAAAAGAGATTCATAAAATAACTCTCGGAATAACACAGCCACAATGCACAATTTTCAGCTTTTTTACTAATTCAAAATTAACTATATTGTTGTTATAAACCAATTCAAACTTAAAAATCCTTCTGGAAACATATGTCAATTTATAAATATACCTAAATTTATTTTCAATTAGGAAAAGTATTTATATTTGAGAACAAGAGGATTGGCAGAATGAGAATATCTTGCTTGTTTCTACAAATTTTGCTTTCTTGGAAAGTGTGTTAATATGGTTATTCTAAAATCTCTCTTGTACAGAAAAATATGGTTTCTCTGTCATCCTTCAGGGTTCAAGTAGACATTCAAAATATTTCATATTTATGAAAAAATTATATACCTACTAAATAATAATAGTTGTAATAAATTAAATTACTTGAAAAACTCTAGATTACGAACTATTTATGCAGTACAAACAATTTCGAAGTTAATCAAAATCTTACTAAATCCTCCAAATGTTCCAACCCCTCTTCCAGCAAATCTCATCCACCATGGAACATCGTCTTTGGCCACTGGATCTTGTCCTGGTCGTGCCATAAGGGCAGATAGTTTATCTTGCAGTGACTGAAACAAATCATGTTTAATATACTTTACTGAAAATTGTGTCTTTCTCCTAAATATTTACCATTTTTATGGATTAAAATTAATTTTTGGCTGACACAATCTCTTTCTGTACTCCTACAAGAAATACTATCAAATGTCAATCGCGGTGACGATGTCAACAGATAAACGTCAAGACAAATCAGAGAAATGATTTGATGAACTCCCACATAAAAATTTATAATCACAAATAAAGAAATAAAAAAAAATAACTAAATTAATTTTAAATAAAAGCAAGTAGTTCTGTAATTATTTTACATATATATGTGCATTTATGTTTTATGTGATTCAGGCCACTTTTGTCACGGAATTTCTGTGCTTTTGTTAACATTTCACAGTTTTCTCTCAATAATTTTGCGAAAAAGATAAAAAATATGCTTAATAAGAAAATATACTCTTATTTTTAATTATTACTCTAATATGATTACATACTGGTATACCTTAATAAATAAAAAATATAAATAAAATAATTACAAGAAATATTGGTTGCATACCTCAAAGAGCATTGTGTCTGAAAGCCTTGAATGGAAAGAAATTTCCATTACTGATAAAAAAGTAGAATTTGACTTTGACAGTCGCTCATATGACAAATTGTTTAAATATTATTTTTAAAAATATTTTAAATAACTACTATTCTTATAGCTTAAATTTAAAGTAAATAAAACATGGATATTTTTCGGAGAATATTTGGTCTACACCATAATGAAGATCAATCCAATAGGTAAGTATTTAATATAACATACAATTATTGAAAAAAATACTCACAGTTCTAGAAAAATCTGGTAATAAAGCTTATAGCTGATGCTGAGTGTGTAGATTGTAAATAAATTTATTTCGTTTTCGTTTTAATGACTAATCACAAAACAAAAAAAAAACATTATATATTATATAAAAGAAATGAAAACATGATTAAACATTGCATCATATTTAATTGTACATCCAGCAAGTGGCTTATATTATGGTTTGTGACTTTCAAGACAAAATATTGTTGCTTTTGAATATTTAGTTTTATTGAATTAATAATTGACAATATGGTTTTATTAAATTTTATGCTTCTTAAGTTTACTTAGTTCTTTATAGGGTTCTTTTCTTTAGTTAAGAGAAAAGGCCATGGAAACTTTATATTCATTTAAAAGGCCTCTCAATGTTATTATGTATGGAATATAATATCATTCAAAACCACCAATTTTTCATGACTCTGGCACATACATTTGACCAATGGCATAGATAGACTTGTGACTTGAAGAACTATGAAGAAAAGCCCCCCAAGAAAGTATCTAAGGGGGTCAAATTGCACAAACTCAGTGGCTAGTTAATGTCACATCCATCTCCATGTGAGATGACTATGCCCTCAAATCATCAGTCTTGTTGAAACCACTTATGTAGTTGGAAAGAAGTTGGTAATCATCAACCCATAGCAGTCACTATTGACAGTGATAGCTTAGCCTTCATTCCCAAAGAAATATGGATCTATAACAATGTTATACTACTACTAACTCTAAAGAGGAAACCACTTCACAAACATCAATTTGCCTACCAGAGAGGCAAATCCATTAGTGGCAAAAGAAATAGCTCTTTGTGCTTTCATTCACATTTAATCACTCTTTTTTTACTCCAAAAATAGACTTTTGTGTATCTGTGTGTGTGTGTTGTGAAATTGGCCCTATGTAAACTTTTGACTTCAACTATATTTTTTATAGAAACTATAATCAGAAGAGACATATATATTGTTTGAAAGACAGTTTAATATGCTTCAGTATGAATTTAAATTTGCCATCAATTACTTATCGTTTATAGGTATATGTGGCAACCAATAAACAAATGAAAAGTGTTTATTTGGCAATATTAGTTAGTGGACAATAAGATGAATACTGCATACTGAGATTTGCAGATTACTGTATTGAAGAGTGATTATTTTCAATACATTAAACGTAAGAAGCCAAAATAAATTTTTATAAATTTATAATCATAAAGTGTGTTCTCTATACTTATTATATGAAATATTTCTATATCAGACATTAGACAAGTAGGTTATTCTAATGAAATGTTTGAAAAAAATAACTTTATCTAATTAAACTATTGTCTTTCTAGATCTTGGGGAATTCCTACAATAAATGAAGGAACAGATGGACCTGATAATGTTGCTCCTGAAGACCCATTTAATAGAAGAAGTTTTGACGTTTTTTCAGATCCCATCCAAATGCATCAGTATTTTGAAAGTCAGTTAAATGAAGTACTTAAAATATTTGGGTTTCATGGAAATGGAGAATTTTCTAGTAAGTATAACATATATTGAAAAAGTATACCTGAATAAAAATACATAATATATCTGATATACTTGAAAAAATGTTATTTCCTGAAAACTTAAACATAGTGAAATAACACAAAATGTATTCCGAAACAAACAT
Organism: Diabrotica undecimpunctata; assembly: GCF_040954645.1. Lineage (NCBI taxonomy): Eukaryota > Metazoa > Arthropoda > Insecta > Coleoptera > Chrysomelidae > Diabrotica > Diabrotica undecimpunctata. Next base: position 142,998,327 of record NC_092807.1, read on the forward strand.
TAATAATAAAATTTCCTACGAATGTTTCTGTTAAATGTTTGAGTCAAACTTTAATATATTGTTCGAATATCCACAAAAAGACAAGTGCAGCACATGTGAGTTCTTAAAAGCAGACATATTATTGATAACTAAATTATTTAATTCTACTTCAGACCTTAAAACTAGGAAAATGGCAGGTAATGATGTAGAAAAAAGACACGTGAAGGAGAACTACATCCAAAAGAAGTTTCTAAAGAAGAGTCGTTTAACAGTATATAAAGAAGTTACTGCAAACATACTTAAAGTCATCGTATCATCGTTATCGTCAACATATACTATAAACGTCAACTAAACTTCATCAGTTTCAACATTAATGTTCTGTAGAATTTTAAATCTGTATTTTATTCCTACGATGATTCTGTTTGCTAAGAATGGAGATGACGATGTTTATTCAATGCTGAATCACTTTTTTTATAATATTCTGGCCATGGAAGTAAAAGACCTCGCTATTTTTTGTGATTCCTGTGCAAGACAAAATAAAAATTTTGCTGTTATTCGATTCTTGCGTTAATTAGTTACAAGACAAAATCTTTTTAATATTGTGAAAGTAATATTCGCTATTAGAGGGCATTCATGCGCCTCGTCAATCAAAAAGCATACACTGATGTACCAGAGGACCGCAGAGAAAAATTGCGAAATTGCTGTTTGAAATTTACAGCATTTAAAGCAATTGATTGTAGTAAAAATTTTGATTTTCAAGATTGGACCACATTTTTATTGCTGCTGTATTCAAAGAAGTGCCCTTTACCAACCCAGTCAATCAGAATTTTGCAGCAAGGATAATTGGGTAATTTTCCATAAATCTACTTAAATGAGTTTATATCATAATTATGAATTAGAAAATTAACCTATTAAGACGTGCCTAAAAAAGACACAGAATAATCACAATAAAAAAGAAGTAGGAACATTACGAAAACCTTAAGAAGGCATAGTTCATATTAAAAAAATTGGAAAGATCTGCAAGGTTTAACTGCATTTCTCAAGAAACCATTATCCAGATTGTTTTATCAACAATTAACAGTTGTCGAACAATCTGAAGAGCGATGGCGAATTTGTCGACGATCCGCCAATAAATGTGTAATATAGGAGAATAAGTGGCACGCATCTATATTATATTTTTGTATTCTACATAATTTATTTTTAATACAAATTTAGTATTTTTACTGTTTTCTTAATAAAAAAAATATATTATGTACCCAAAAATCTGGTTTGTGATTATTTTTGTTTAAATTTGACTTTATAAGACAATAAATCTTAAATTTTAATTTGCTCAAAATTAATCCCAATGGACTATTGCCGTTCTTCCACTTCAGTTTGTTTGTTCATAATCTCTTACCATTACTGTTTCCATCCATCTTCACTGATTTTCCATAATTTTCTTATTTATGATAATTATCCTATTTCAAATTAGATCTACCTCATAAGAATACCAAAGATGGGCAGCTATTTTTAAAAAATGACTAAAGAAAATATGGTATTTATAATATTCCTTTAATAAGAGATCTTTTGTGAATTTTACTTTTTAGAGCAATCTTATTTTATTTTTGTTTAAAAAGGTTAATAACGTATATTTTTTAGTTGGATTTCCTGATTTACACGACAGTTGGACACAGACACCACAACAACACGAAAATGAGGGTTCTCAAAATATACGCGATCAGTTTTTGAAACCGGGTTATGAAAAGCCTAAAGCACATTATTCGGAAATGGTGGATAAAGATCTGGATGATAAGTAAGTAAAATTATAATTGCAGCTTTTGTTACATAATATAGGATATTTATTTATATTTTAGAATTAAATCTGGCGATATTGCTTCAGTGTTAGGTGAAAAATTTGATCGCCAAATTACTCCACATCAACCACAAGTTTCTAAGAAGTTTTTTTATGGAACTAGCCAAAGTATGAGAACAATTATAAATCCAGATGGGGTAAGTTAATTTAATAAATAACTTTATTGTTGTGTGCAAAAAAGTATAGTTTCATAGAATCAAATTTTTAGGTTTTACGTTCGTGAATTAATATACTTTGACTAGCTACCAGTCTAAATGTTTTTAGTTTTATGGGTTTTACAATATTTACTGTATATCATGTATAATCTGACGAGGAAATCATTGCTCTACAGTACATCTTATTGTATGTATTTGATACAGTTGTTACTTTCACTTATTGGGCCCAGTATCCTTCGTAATATTTTTCTTTCGAAAACGTCTGATGCATTGATTGGCAGATGTTTTACGCCCATAACTTACTATGAGCCTGATTATTGTTTTATAGACTCGGTTTTATTTACCGGTGTATATCTCGCGATTTAATATGTGGGTCATGGTGAAATAGGCTTTATTAATCAGCATAAGCCTTCTATTTATTTCAGGTTCTTCTTCATTATTTTCTATCAAGTCCATTCCTAAGTACGCGAATCTGTTCACGTGTTTTATATTATCTTAAAAGTGTTGTTGTTATGCTTGTCTTTTTGATCTGGTTTGTAATTTTGTCTTATTTGTATTTTTTGCTAGTCCTGCAAAGTCTGCACTTTGTTTCAATTCAATGTACTTCCTTTTGTTGAAGTTTTTTTCCGCAGCATTTTTTGTTATGCTCATTATTTTGATATTATCTTCGTATGCTGCCAATTGGGTGGATTTGTTTGTATGTAATTTCTGCTCACCATCAATGTTCTAATTACATATTCAAGAACAAGAATTAAAAGCTTTGGAGCCAATCCGTAGCCTTGTCTCAATACTTGCGTTACCATAAACGCATTCGTCATCTGGCCTTGAATATATACATGTGCTTCTGTTTCTATCATAGCGAGCTTTATTATGTTGCTGCTATGCCCAGCTATTGCAATATATTAGGTAGTTTGGTCATCATCATCATCACTGGCTCGACAACCCTTTTTGGGTCTTGGCCTGTTCTAGGATTCTTCTCCATTCCGATCTGTTTCGTGCTTTTTTTCTCCAGTTTTTTATTTTTAAGGTTGTTATATCATTTTCTATTTGTTCTAAGTATCTCAGTTTCTGTCTTCCTCTTGTTCTTTTTCCTACTGGCATCTGTTTGAATATTTTGTTTGGTATTTCGCCTTCTTCCATTCTTTCTACATGTCCTATCCAACGCAGCCGTCCTATTTTGATGAATGTTATAATATCCGGATCCTGGTATATTTTGTATAGTTCAGAGTTGTATCGTCTTCGCCATATTCCGTTTTCTTTTGTGCCCTTATATATGTGTCGCAAGATTTTTCTTTCGAAGGTGGCTAACAACGTTTCCTCTCTTTTAGTAAGTGTCCAGATTTCTGAGCCATATGTGAGTACCGGTCTTATTAGGGTTTTATATATTTGGCATTTTGTCTTTCTTGCGACGTTATCTGATCTTAGGTGTCTAATTAAGCCATGGCAACATTTATTTGCAATAAATATTCGCCTCTTCACTTCCTCCGTAACGTTATTATCAGACGTGACTAGGGATCCCAAGTATATAAAGTTTTTTACCTCCTCTATGTTGTATTCTCCTATTGTTATATTTTGTGGCTGCCTTATTTCTGCGTTTTTTCTTACCTGCATATATTTTGTTTTGGTCTGATTGATTTTAAGACCACTATTTTGTGCAGCTCGTTCTATTTGGTCGTATGCCTCTATCATTTCTCTTCTTGATCTTGCGATTATGTCAACATCATCTGCAAATACTAGTATTTGCACGCATTTATTAATGATTGTTCCTCGTGTATTGACTGTTGTGTCCCTCAGTATTTTCTCGAGCACGATGTTGAACAAGATGCATGATAGTGTCTCCCTGGCGTAGTCCCTTTTTCACATCTATTGTTTCCGTTAATTCATTTTGTATCCGGATTCTACTTTCTACTTTTAGAGATTCTTTTATCAATTCTATTAGTTGTGTTGGTATATTAAATTCTTTCATTGCTTTTATTAAGAATTCTCGGTTTATATTGTCATATGCGCTTTCAAAGTCTATGAAGAGATGATGGGTGTCGATGTTATATTCACTTGTTTTTTCGAGGATCTGTCGTAGAACAAATATCTGGTCTATTGTTGACTTCTGTCTACAGAAGCCACTTTGGTATTTGCCAACTATTTTTTCAGCGTGTGGTCTAAGTCTTTCATAAATGACATTGGACATTATTTTGTATGCTGCATTCAGCAGCGTGATTCCACGGTAGTTTCCACATTCTAACTGATTTCCGTTTTTATGGTTTTAGGTAGTTTGGTACTTTCTATTAAATCATAGGCTTGCTTATAGTCTACAAAAATATTGCAAACGTCTATGTTATATTCCCACGTTTTGGCTAGTATTTGTTGGAGACTGTAAAGAGTTGATTGCTGGTAGATATATTTCTCCTAAACTGCTTGATATTTACTGATGACTTTTTAAGCGAGAGCTTGAAGTCTTCAATTAAGAATATTTATCAGTATTTGTATCCCGAATAAAGTAGAGAGATGTTTGGGTATTTTTATTCTCTCCAATGTACCATCATAATGAAAAAAATTTCATCTATTATTAAAACGAATCCCTTATTTGTATAAATGTGTTTATTTTTTTAAATAAAAAATCGCTTTAAAATGTTTTTAATAAATTTAATCTAATCATATCCGTTATTTTTTGTATAGTCGATTGAAACACACCGCACGATGAGGGACAACGACGGTAATGAAGAAAGTACTGTTTGTCATAAAATCGGGGATAAGGAATATTGTGTCATCAAAAAGAAGAACAAACATGGTCAAGAAGAAATAACCGAAAATTATACAAATATGACAGAACAAGACAAGGATATATTTACAAAACCTAGACATTCTCCACAAATTCAAGATAGGACCAGCCCCTCTGATTTTCCTTGGAGTAAATTTTTTTAATTTGAATTTACATTTGAACAATATTTATTAAAAAGTACAAACGTAAACGTAGAATCTAAACTCACGTGTTGTTTTATTGATTAAAAAATACATGAAAGTTAACAGTTACCATTCCAATGCAAAACATTGGCATAAAGTAGTGCCAAAAACGTCATTTATGCACAAGTTAATGATTTTATTTTTAGGTTTGTGCTTTAGCCAAAAAAAAAATAGTTTGAATTTAAATAAATATGTTATATATTAGTTTTGTTGTTTAGTTTGTAGAAGTACTATGTAATATTAAAAAATTGATTATTTTTGTTTAAATATATATTTTATCTAAGCATACTTAATTAATTTAACAATCTTAAACACAAATAATAATTATCCTAATGCAATTTTTAACGCGAAGCTTCTATACTGGCGTTGTATTTTATTTTTTTTTTCTCTATAGTGAAATGCTAAGGCGAGCGTCACGGAACTAGCGCCACAAGATAGCGTCGTCACGAGTAGCGTCATGTAATAGCGGGTCATTACGTGATTCACTTCTTCTTCATGTGCCATCTCCTCTAAGAATGTTGGCAACCACCATGGCAATTCGCACTTTCGTTACCGCTGCTCTAAAGATGTTCTCCATGTATTGTTATGTTTTCTTGGCGCTGTTGGGCTTTTGTAATTACCATGAATTGTGTCTTTTTTGTATTTAAGGACAGTCCGTTTTGTTCACTGGCTTCTACCACTCTGTCAACCATTTGTTGTAAATCCTCAAGACATTCCGCTAATAAAATAGTGTCGTCGGCAAATCGTGTATTATTGATTGGTAGGCCATTTACTTTTATTCCCATAGTTAGTTCTTCTAGTGCTTCCTGGATTATTTCCTCTGAATACAAATTGAACAAAGTAGGAGTCAGGACACAGCCCTGCCTGACGCCCCCCTCAATCTGTATTTCAATTGAAAAGACGTTGTTTTCTTTTACCACAGCGGTCTGATTATAATAGATAGCGCTAATGATCCTGATGTCTCTCATATCTAAGTTTTTCTTTTCAAGTAATTCGATAAGACGGTTATGTCTGACCATATCGAAGGCTTTGTTGTAATCCAAGAAACACAAGTACATTCACAGCGAACATTTGTTGTGTATTCTCCGGTGGTCTTGGTATTCTTTTGCATTTGGTTTTTTGGGTAATGTTATGAATGTTGACATCAGCCAATCTCTGGGAATGATTCCTGTACTGTATATTGTATTGAATAAGTCGACCAATATTCCAATTTGCTATTCTTCTATTAACCGTATTATGTCTACAGGTATTTCGTCAGGACCTGTTGCTTTGATGTTCTTTGTTCGCTTTATCGCCTCTAATACCTCATCTTCTGTTATGTCTGGGCCGTTGTCGAACTTTTCCTGCTCTAGTACTATCTCAGTCCGTTCGTCTTTAAATAGCTCTTGAATATATTCCTGCTATCTTTTAAGCATTTCACCGACGTCTATAATTATTTTGCCGTTTTTATCCAGCAGTATATTTGATTTTTTCTTAATATTAGTGCCTGTTATTTCCCTAATTTTTTTATGAAGGTTTAAGTTATCATGTTTCTCTACCAACTGTTCAATCTCTTCGCATCTGTCACTATACCATATTTCCTTTGCATCTCTGATCTTTCTCCTTATTTCTGTGTGTATAATATTATACATGTTTTTGTCTTTGGTTTTATAAGATCTCCTTGCTCCAATAGGATCCAGAATCTCATCGGTCATCCATTCATTTTTGTTTTTGATCAGAGTGTTGTCTCACATGTGCATATAAGAGAATCTTTTAACATATGCCATTTTCTGTTCGAATCTTCAGTAGGAATAATTTCTATTTTGGTGAGCTCTTCTTTAATTTTTAGTGTGACTTGCTCTTTTGTTGATGGATCTCTCAAACGGGATACTTGTATCCTCTCCACTTTAGTTTTAGCCACAAGCTTTTTTAGATTAATTCTAAACCTTCCTACAACTGATCTGATCTCACATCAGCTCCGGGGTATGATTTTACTGATTTTATGGAATTTCGGTATCGTTTGCAGATGAGAAGGTAGTCAATTTGGTTTCTGATGACGTTATATTGGTTATCTGCTGGAGATTTCCATGTATAGAGTCTCCTGTGCGGCAGATCATAATAAGTATTCGCGACAATAAAATCGGTCTCTTGGCAGAATTGAGCCAATCTGTCTCCTCTCTCGTTACGGGTGCCCAGTTCAAAGTTTCCAATAAAATCACCTTGACTTCCTCTATCGATTTTTGCATTTAGATCTCCCATGACTATTGTAACGTCTCTAGACTTGGTTACTTCTCAAGCTTGTTGTGATTCACTACTCAGGATCAATTTGTTTCTAGTCATCATATATTTATTATAAGCAAGTTTAAATTAAAAACTACATGAAAATAACTAACAAATACAGACATTAAATGAAAAATAAAAAAAATTAAAAGTATGTCTGCCAATAAAAGATAGTAAAACAAACAGAAAAATAAATTATCGATGCTAAAATCGTCTGTTTAATAAAGGTCGACATCATAATCAATTACTTTACTTACTTACTTTCCGTGTCCGGAACACCAACAGCTTTAAATTTTGTGTTACCAATGGTTGGCCACATATATGGCCATGTCATTCGCTAAGAATAGGTCTTCTTCTGTGCAGGACCCTCTCATCTCTGTGCATGATAGTAAATGGTCTTCTGAACCACGCCACAGTCGCAGGTATCGCCCTCCTGGTATCTCCATTTCTTCAGGTTACTAGCACAACGTGAAACGCCAGTTCTTAGTCTGTTTAGCGCTTTCCATGTGGGATACAACAAATTGTGTCCAGCGGCCAATTCCTCTGAGGGGACAAAATGTGTTGTAGCTGACGCTTGCCATAGGTGTATTCGGCGCGTCTTTGGCTCTTCGAGAACGGATTGTGATTTTTTCAGAAAGCTTTTCCGAGATCTTAATCTACTTGGCTGAACTTGGTGGTCATACAAGGGGTGTCTTCGATCCGTCTCCTGCTTCTTTCGTTCTATGACGTGACCTGTCTTCTGATAGCAGGTGGAGCGATTCCAACTATAGGGTAGACCTCTTCGATAGGTGTCTGTTTCAGGCAACCAGATATTATCCGAACCATTTTATTTAACGCAACATCGACGTTTTTAGCGTGAGCAGAGTTTTCCCACACTGGTGCTTCAAACTCGGCGGCCGAAAAACATAATGCTAAGGCAGAAATTGATATGGCAAAGTGATGGTAACTGTTTTCTGGGATGTGAAGGGCATCATCCACATCGACTACTTGGAAAAAGGAAAAACAATCAATGATGAGTACTACGCATCATTATGGGATCGATTCGATGCCGAATTGTGTCGAAAACGCCCCGATTTGGAACGCAAAAAAGTGCTCTTTCACCAAGACAATGCACCGGCTCACCGATCGGCCGTCGCCATGGCAAAATTACACGAATTGGGCTATGAATTGGTTGAACACCTACCGTATTCTACAGATCATGCCGCCAGCGATTTTTTCCTGTTTCCAAACCTAAAAAAATGGCTCGGAGGACGCCGTTTCGCAACAAATGATGAAGTCATCGCTGAAACTTCGGCCTATTTTGAAGAGCTCGAGCAAAAGTACTATTCGGATGGGATAAAAAAATTGGAATATCGTCTTACTAAGCGTATCGAGCTAAAAGGGGATTTTGTTGAGAAATAAATCGATTTAATTCCAAAAAACTTGTTTTTTCTATCAAAGGCTAGTTTTATATCAATCCGCCCTCGTATGTGTCAGTAGTTTTATGTTGTTATCACCTATTAGTTTTATTACATCTATTTCGTCTGGCCCACAAGCTTTCCAATTCTTTGCACATTGTATCGTATGTTTTACCTCTACGTCTAGGATTGGAAGTCCTTCCATCTTCTTCGTCGACGTCTCTTGCAATTTAGGTCTGTTATCCACAAAGGATTTTTCGATAAATTCCTCTCTTGAATTTATTCGCTTCTTTCTTTCTATAATTATTCTTCCTTTGTTGTCAACTTTCTAAATTTGAATAGATAGATGAAGTCTAAAATGAAAAATAGTGCTTACTAATAAGTGTTACTATGGCTTGAGAAGACAGATGGCTCCAAAACTACATAATAGGCCTTCTATAAAACACTAATACGACCAGTGCTATCGTATATGGAGCAGAAACGTGGTTAATTATAGAGAATGATCGGAACTGTTTAAAAGTTTCCAGTGGAAAATTCTGACAAGAATATTATATGGACTAATACCGGAGCAAGGTTTGTGGCGAAGACGTTACATTTTTGAGTTATGGTAGCACACCTTAAATGGATAGGCTATGTAATCAGGTGAGCGGAAGGTACAACAGTCGGAAAAGTTTTTGACTGAAGAGAATCGATAGGACAACAATCCAGAAGAAGAATGAAACGTAGGTATCAAGATAATCTAGCATATTATTTAAAATTGAAATGCAGCAAATACGAGCATGAGATATTGTATTACAAATAGGCGAAAAAATGGCGTGGTATTCATTTTACATAAAGAAGTGCCTAATATCATTAAGTCTACAAGTTACATAGAAATAAAAATACATATACTATGCACATAGTTTTATTGAATGCATTGATGTGTTACAAAATAATTATTTCATTTATTCTTGTGACTGGTGCTCGTTTAAAAATATTTAACTATAGTTTTACTACTATTTTTTATTGTAGCCATTTTTCAGTCCACCAAACTTACTGTTCTTAAAAACATGCAGTAGGATATAATGGTTTTGACAGCCTAAAAATTAAACGAAAATAATATTGTTTTTCTAAAGAAATTAACAAATTTTACTACAATACATTATTGTGTTATGAAATGTAAATCAATGGAGAAATTTTTCATATAAATAAATAAAAATGAGTATCTACATACCGCCATAAACATTTTTAAATCTATCATGACAAAACCTCCTGCAGTTATTTCAATCCTTCTGGCATCTCGGACCATGATCTGCCAAACGTTTTTAGCGTACTGCGGATATTCATACCATTTACTAAAGTAGGCGCTATTACTGATTTCATCTGCCTAATAAACAAAAAAACTGAGTTTCAACTATAAAGGCAACTAACTATATTACAATAAAAATTTATATACCCGAACATGATAATTATTCTATGGAGGTGCATTAGAGTTTGGGATTGGAATATCGGCTTTATAAATGTTAGGCAGACCATACAGTCGAAGTATTTTAGGTATACGAGATATCTATAATCGATAAAATTTTTATTTCATCTCATCATCCCATCGTCAGTACCTATACATTTCCATACAACCATTTCCAAAATACTTAGCCAAAAGCAGTACGATATTTCGGAGAGAATGCCTTATACTTCGTCAAAAATTACTACCATTTTTGGAACTTTTAGAACAGTATACTATTTCATCCTCAGACTATCTAGTAAGTATTGACGTCGTTTCACTTTTCGTAAACATTTCTATAGATGAAACCCTAAATATTCTCGAAACCAAGCACAATGTTCAACAAGAGCATCTCTAGTTAAACTTTGCACGTCTAAAACTTATTTCATCTTTTAAAATAAATTCTACAATGACTTTGACCTAGACCAAACTTAGCTTAATTGGCTCTCCACTCTCTACAGTCATTTCCAATCTTTTTAGATGATTTTAAAACCTGAGCACTTTCTTTATCAATAGATACTTAAACCTACCTAAATGTTGGCTACAGTATATTGACGGTATAGTCTTCATTTGGCCCTACGGCGACTATGCTTTGGTTTTGTTTCAAACACGTCTGAATAATATACATCCCAGAATCTAGTTCTCGATAAAGATGGAGAGATTGACCTTCTTCTTCTTATAGTGCTGTACATCTATAATAGTGCTTTGGCAAATTATCTTAAGGCCAGACTTTCTCTCGCGGCATGACAGGCTCGCCAGTGTTCTTTATGCCCGTTTAGTTCTTTATATTCAACTTAATGAAGTTGAGCAATTCTCTTTCAGTATTTGCTTTTTTAAGCATTCCTCGTTTCTCACCCTATCCTTCCAGACACTGACCATACCAAAGCTCTTCTTTCATATATCAAGGATATCAAAGACAAAATAGATAAAAATCGAAATTATAAAGAAATAAAAAACAAACTTGTAATCTTAAATTACCTTCTTTTATATAATCCGACAACATTTCTAACAAACATCATGTAATTTATAAAATACCTTGTACAGACCCACGCGATCTTACATAGATTAAACCAATCGAATAATTGAAAACCGAATCTACGAACATTCAAATTTAGTTTGTGATTCCGATTTGATTTCTCTCTAGTATCATATACAGGTCACAAAGTAGACAATGAAAATTTCACAATCATATTAGCGATCTTTTTTATGAACCAAGGATTATTCAAAAAGCCATTGAAAATCAGAAAATGTTCACACTGTCTTAATAAAAGCTTCTCAAGCAGAATAAATCATCTTCATATTTCTGTGAATTGCTTTGAAAACAGTTAACCACTACATAGTACTCGTTTATAGTATGCGTTCTTACCGAATTTTTTTAATACAAAGAAATATCTTCTGTTATTCCAATATACAGACTTTCACCTATTCCTCACCCGATAATTGAAAAAATACTCCAGTATCTAGAATTAACATCTACCTCTTCATGTGGATCACCTGATGTTGAATACAGTCATGTATCGAGTTTCCGCCGCGATTTCTTTTGAAAACTTAATTCACAGACTATTTACTTTAACTGATAAACTTAAATGCTTTCTTTGCGAACAAGTTGGACATATTACATACTATGACTTCCCTCCGATTTCAATTACCCCTTTAGATATTGAACAACCATCTCATGTCATTGTAACCACTAGTAACATCATTCCAAATGTTTCTAAGTATGTTCCTCAGGAGAAAAAAAGGTCACGTTATACTGATAGTATCCTTGACCTACCTCAGCTCCTATCACACACTTCCCCTCCTAACCCTCTTCTAATTCCTAATCCAATGCCCTCGCCTGAGTTTTCATTAACCTATTATACAAAAACCTGCCAAAAAGAAAGATATCAACAAAATCCGAATATCTGATTATATCGATATATTAATCCAGAATTATAAACTTTACGAATCTCTCCATTATTAACAAACTCTATGAAGATGTCCCAGAATTGTTTTTACTTAACATAACCGAACTTACTACATTCCTTGAAAACTCCTTTGGCATCAATGACTCTTTAATTATAGCCAGGATCTCGCCCTAATCTATACCTACTGAGATCAAAGAAGATCTTTAAAAAATCGTGTAATACGTCTGTCAAATCAAATTAAGCTAAAGCTCCATCCCAATCAAAAAGATTCACTTCTCTGCTCCTCAATAGTTTTTTCCCTTTTCTTTTATTCCTTTTGAAAATTAATAAAATTCAGTCTGATACAATGGAATTGCGATGGATATTATCTTCAGCAAGAAATAATTCAAAAAATTATTTCCTTTCACAAAAAAATTTTAAAACCGACCATCAAGGAACACTTAAAAAGTTTTAAGGATATCTTCGCATCCGCATAAACTGTACAAGAACCAGTGGTGGTAACTCAATATTTGTATCTAGTTATGTAAACTCCTCCCTTCTATCTTTAACCACCGATTTAGAAGCAGTAGAAGTTCCTGATAGATGTCCAAATAAACTTACCATTTCTAGCATATACTTCCCATCTGACCACACCATCAATTAGTCGATTTTATATTTCAGCTTCCCCTCCCGTACATTCTTGTTGATGACTTTAATGCCAATAACAGCATTTGGGGCTCATGGTGAAAGTAAAGTTATGGAAAATGTTTTAGATTGTTTAGAAACCTTTCTGTTCTGAGTCGTAATAAAAAATATGGCATCACATGCGCCGTGCGTCTTTGTACTCGTATACAAAGTTTCATAAATACTGCTTTTTTCGTTTAAAAGATATATATTTGGTCCCATACTTTATCCCAACTCTGAATAATAAAAAGCAGATTGCAAAAAAATTAAGCAAAGACTTAGATTCAGCACATAATATATAAAAATAATTTTTAGTATAAGTAAACTAAGTCTTCATACGTTTTTTTGTCTTATTTTATGGATCTCGCACAGAAAATCAATAGAAGCACAATTCAAACAGACTATGGAAATTTAGTCATGAATATAAAGAAGTCGAAAGGTATCGATAAAGAAATAGGGGAAATAATTGGTTTAATAAAACTGTTTTTATTAATTAATATGATCAATGGTAAATACTAACCTGATCCATTAGCGCTTGAGCTGGTATGGAATAGCAAAGAACTATTTGATTGAGACCAGCAATCAGATGAAATAACGCTTCGATGCGATAATTCATGTCTGTAGTGCTAAAAAAATCAAACCAACTTTTGTATAAAAAGATAATAAAACAATAGGAATTAATTAAAAGTAATAAAATTAATAGATAATAATTATTCCAATTACTCCCCAATCAACTGCTTGGGACGAACTAAATGCATGTCTAACATCATCAAATTTATAGTGGTAAGTAAAGACAAAGACATGCGAGTATCTTTGCAACAAGACCAAAGTGAAATTGTGTTTTTGAAGCAGTTTTTAAACATTGGAACTGATAAAGTCTCTTTTGACACCTCGACCAGATTCATCACATTACCTCCAGATTTCTGTTACTTCACAGATTCGAAAGAGGAGCTTTTTCAGCGTATTTTCCGGATACAGCACAACAGTTCAAATAATAGTAAAATATTTATTTAAATTACTTACTCGCTTGAGATTATGTACATACGCATACACATGGTTAAAATAATATCGCCTAAGAAGAAAAGAGTTACTCCTGAAAAGGTGGCACTAAACTGATCTAGAAAGCTAAAAAAAATACATGTATTTAAAAACTCTCAAAATCGATAAAATAAATAGGTTATATGAGATATGCCAACGTTTTAGCTGTATACTGGGTGTAAAAATAAAATTGTGTTTTTCATCTTAGTTTGCAACACTGTGAAATTTATTAGAAACAAACACTATATATTAGTAATATTCCAAGATAGCTTCATCCTTTTTCAACATTTTCGTAAAAAAATATATCGATCTCTCTATTATCAAAGATTATACAGAACTTTACATGTAATAAGTTTTTATTAACATTTACAGCAAAGAAAACACTACATACCATCAAGTTAGAATATATGGAGAGGGCATCACGTGACTAAAAACGACCTCACTTCGACCATATTGTTAAGATTGTTTTGACACTTTTGACAGATCGTATATGTTTGTTTACGTTTGTTGTTTTTCGAATATTTTTAGTTTTATAATACTTTTATAGAAACTGTAATAATATATTGTAATAGTGCAGAATAATGGTTTCTTGTTCTCAACGTAGTTGCAGTAGCAGAAGCAATTTTAATAAAAAATCTTCAGGAATAACGTTCTACAGGTTAGTATACAAATATGTAAACAAAGTAATGGCCCGTACTTCAGAGAATAAATTAATAGTATTTGACTGTATTAATTTATCTTTATGTATAATATATCGTGTTTTTAGTGTTTACCGCGGGATAAATAAATCATAGTTTATTAAAAATGTATTGCACTTTTTTAGATTATGATTAAATCTTCTGAATAACTAGTCATATTTTTATAGTAGTTTTAATATTATTGAGTCCGGCCATGATCCCATTGCCATATCGGTATCATCGTTAGCCACGCCTACCTACGCCGTTTTTAATACACACGTTAATATTATCATAGCTTCTCCATAGATTCTAACTCGATGCTACATACTTACAACAATTGTATTGACATTTAATTCGACAAGAAGCCTAAAAAAATAACCTAAATAATGTTTAACAATTTCCCCTCCCAAAAACACATAATAACGAGTATTTCCGCCTCTACTTGAGCAAAGGATCAAAAAAACAAATGGAACTACATGGTTAGACAAAATATCTGTAATATACCCTTCACTTATTAAGGAACTCTTCGTAAAGCAACAAGGTCCGTTCGCGCTGTAAGAGATATCACTCGCCAAACCATTACAGATCCTCCATTGAGTAAAGCCATAGGTCGGATGTTGCACTATGCAGAGCGTTCTCTTCACCGTCGAATAACTTTCACCCGTCTATTTGAGTTATATAAGCAATATTGTCAGTCTTAAACTGTTCTACCTAATTGTTTTATTTTTCATAGCCAACTAACTACTTCCATTAAGTGAGTATTATAATTCAATCAAATCACGTTATGCTTTGAACGTACTTTTCTTTTTTGATAATAAAGATAACGAGACGATTTTTTTACAAAAATGTCGAGAAAGGATGAAGTTATCTTGAAATATTAATAAAATGTAGCGTTTGTTTCTAATAAATTCCACAGCAAAATAAGATGAAAGATCACAACTTTATATACACTTCGTATATAGTTAAAACGTTAACATTTCCCTGAAAACATTAATACAGGGTGTTTCAAAAAGGTATATCATAAATTAAATCACGCATTCCGGGAACAAAAATAAATTTATTGAATCCAACTTACCTTAGTACAAAAGTGTACACAAAAAAAGCCCTTTGAAGTTACAAAATAAAAATTGTTTTTTTGCTTTATCTCCTAAACTACTTGAAATTTTGTAATAAAAATGGACACGTTACTTTCTTGTTCTAAAAGCATTTTCCATACAAAAGAAACAACAAAATCTAAGCGCACAGAAAAAATTTAAGGGGGGTGTTCAGCTCTAAATCCCCCCAAGCTTTTGAGTACGTACAAATCAAATGAATTTTGTTGCATCATCAGTTTAACACATTATTTTTAAAATTTTTTTGCCTCTTAACACTTTTTTAAAAAAACAGTTTTTATTGAGTTACGGCCCTTTTCATCAACCTTTAAAACATTACGTGCAACTAAATAAATGGCTTAAATGAATTAACAAGTACAAAAAATAGTCTATAACCTCTATAAATATGATATTACAATAAATGTTCAAAATGACCCTCATTTTCTTCAATACACATTCGGTATCGTTTTAATAAGGAAAACCGAATGTGCTGAAAAATCATATTTTTCTGAGGAAATTGAATTGCAGCTTCAATTATTCTAACCCATTCTAAACATTCTAAAGATGGATTGATGATGTGGAAGAAGACCTACAGATTCTAGGGGTTAGAAGATGGAGGGAAGTTGCCAGGAATCGACAGGAGTGGCGACTTCTTTGTGAGCAGGCCAAGATCCACAACGGATTGTCGAGCCACTTATGATGATGATGATGGTAAGTTTCTTGTCAGGTTCTGTGGTAGGCGCTCAATTAGATAGAAGTCCCCGGTAAATAAAACATAATATATAAGAGAGATACAATGTATGTGAAACTGGGATTAAATTAGGGCTCAATGATGAGTCCGTATTTGTTCTTATTAGTGTTGGATCAAATAACAGCGAAACTACAGAATAATATTCCGTGATGCTTAATGCATGCTGATAATGTAGTGTCAGTAGGAAATACTGAAAGCGATTTAGAACATAAACTGGAACAGTGGAGACAAGCTCTTAAAAAAAGGTGTTACGAAACTTGAAACTTAGTACGAGACGAATAGAATATTTAGAATGTTCATGTTCCTAAATGGAGTGACCATTACAAATATAGTTTTAAGCACCTAGGATTGGTATTACAGAGTAAATGGGGAAATAGATGCATGCCGTGAAGTTAGGGCAGGATGGATGAAGTGGAAGGGAGCCAGTGGTGTATTATGTAACAGAAAGAATGCAATGAAACTGAAAGAAAAATGTTATTGCTAAATACTATACTATCCTTTGCAGAAATAGTATTCCTTACGAACAATAAAATCACATAAGATAATAATACTTACTCAATTAGAAAATTTTGATGATCCACACATTCCTTTACTCTTTTTGTTATTTCTTGTTTGGTCATTTGTTTTCCATTTTCCGGATCAAATAAATTATTTAACTTCGTATTCAGCATTCTAAACTGAACTTCAGCCATCATTAACAATATCAAGATGACTATGTCCAAACAAGATATGGAAAGTAGTGCTGCGGAACAGGCAGTATCTTCCAAAATAAGGAAGAAATACCTTAAAAGTTTAAATACCGTCAATCGGGGTGAATCGGGACAATTTTCAGATATTTTGCTAAATACCTTTTTTTGTAAAAACGCTAGAGGCTTCAGACCAGCTCAAAATTGTAGGTTCCTATTAGAGCATTATAAAAGAAATACTTAACTGTCATATTGGCAGGTCATTTTAAAAAAATATTGCTTTAGCTGTCCCGATTGACTCCGCATCGGGTTCAAAACGGACACCCTATTTATTTGTATGAGAAGATTCAATTAACCCCAGAACGGGGGTGTAAACCAAAGAAAACTTTTAAAAAATTACTTTCATAAAAAAATCCGCAAAAAAGTAAAAAATCAACTATTAATATCAAAAGGATTTATTATATAATAAAAATACGTTAAAGTTATTCTTCTTCTTCTTCTAGTTCCATGACCGTTATCGATCGTTGGATATCATGTTGGCTACCATATTCGCTATCGTGACTTTATTGACAGCAGCTCTAAATAACGATGTAGTTGAGTTTCCATACCATTGCCTTAGATTTTTCAGCCATGATGATCTTCTTCTACCAGGACCACGATTACCTTGGATCTTTCCCTAAAGGATCAGATGTAAAAGATCATATTTTTCAGGGTGTCCCATAATGTGACCGAAGTATTCCAGCTTGCGTTTCTTTATTATATTGACCAGTTGTGTTGTTTGGTTTAGCCGTCTAAGGACCTCCTCATTTCTAACTCTGTCGACCCAGCTTATTTTCAGAAGTCGTCTGTATACCAACATCTCAAGGGCTGTCAAGCGTCTAAGGATAGCCTCAGTAAGAGTCCACGCTTCCACTCCATACAGCAGGACAGGAAAGATGTAGCAAGATGTCATTTGAACTCTAAGGTCAATGATAAGATCGTGACTGCAAAGTACGTTTCTAATTTTTACAAAGGCAGCTCGGGCTTGTTCTATTCGGCTTTTAATTTCTGCGGTTGGATCCCAGCTCTCATTGATATTACTGCCGAGATACACGAGTTTATCTACTCTGTCCAGTGTGACATCTCCGACTTTTATACCGTCATCCGTATATAATTTTGTTTGCTAACTATCTTACCTATATTTAGTTTTCTTAACGTTGAGTTTTAATCCATACTGATCACAAGTCTGTTTTATTTTGTTCATTAGATTTTGAAGGTTTTCTCCGCAATTAGCAAGCACTAAGGTATCGTCGGCATATCTAATATTGTTGATGGTTACTCCATTCACGGTTTAATAACTTCGGTTAAAGTTATTAAACTGCCTAAAGAAACTAATTTTAATTTACTTATAGTTTAATTTTAATTAAATTGAATACGCCCTTAGGTTCGGCTTCCTTGGAAATTCATAGCCGCCCCTTCTTAGGATGGTCAGTTTCGAGATCATCCTTTTCACTTGGTTACTGTTAATTTGGAATATATCATCCACTGCCGGAAAAACAGCTTATCTTTTTTCTGTTTGAGTTAAGTTTTTTCTGTTTGGAATTTTATGGTGAGCAGCTCTTCTTCTATCTCCTCAAGTAATTCAACAAAATATTTGTTGCTTTTTCAGTGGAATATTTCACGTCAACAAAATCACCTGTTTCAAAATTTAGGGCTGGCTTTCATCAGAAGATGAAGAACTTGACCCTCATAGGCGCCTAGCTAATAAAACTCAGGTGCTGTGAAATCTCCTATGAAAACACTTTGTCCAGATATAACAGGCACTTTTTTTCTTTTTTGTCAGGTAGCAAGCATTTCTTTCTGAATTCAACAAATTCGCAACAGATGCTGCTATGTTTAGGAATACATTTTCACCTTCATATGGTTTTGGAAGTCGTTTCAATAGTTGATTCCTATCCAGTGGAATAATACCAGTTCCAGAAAAATCTTTTTTAATATTTTCGTGTAAAGCCTTCATCTCATCAAACGTTTTTTTCAATAAGGCTGGAAAATACTGTTTTGGGATAGGTCCTTTAAATTTGTTCTTCCAGTCTTAGAGCACCCTTCACCAAGTCTTTTTAAGTGGACTAACAACTGCCACATCTAGTGGCTGAGTCAAGTGAGAGGGTGAGGGGGACAAGAATACAAATTTTATGGAATTTTCCTTACTCAGTTCGATTACTTTGTAAGAGTTTCATTAAATAAAGAGAAGCAGCACTTTGAAAAGAGACTGGTCAAACCAACCACTCGAGTTTCTGCCATACCGTGCATTGCTTGGGACATTAGATATCCAAGTGTCATAAAGATGTTTACTCTTATACATAACTATGTATCCCCAAATGTGAAAAAACCGCGAAGTTCTACTTTTTAAGAAAGGGGTGAATCAGTCCCTATTGTATTAGGGTGAATTTTATACACTTTCGTACATACATATCTACAGAGAAGTTTTTTAAAATTAAAATTCCTATCGATGTGTCACCTTTTTAAGTCTAAATATTTTTTTTGACAAAAATAGATTCAAAAAACAAAATAAAAAACTTTTTTGCCTCATAACTTTTTTCCACGGGGGTATAGGTAAAGGCATTGATTTGCAGAAAAAAACTCCTATTCTTTCTTTTTAAAATGACGTTTAGAAGAAGTCTTTTAACGAAAAAGGTTAGAATGCGTAGTACTAACATTATTCTACAATTAACGCGAGTAAAAAATTATTTAAGATCTGAAAAAACTCTGCACGACATCTGGGAAAATATTCCATTTGATCAAGAACGGTTTTATAAAAATATAAACATTAAAAATTAGTCATCCAATTTTAACAGAGAGAGGGACGCAAAACCTACAAACATTTCTGAAATAAAGGCACTAATTGGTATTGCCTACCTTGCTGGACTAAGAAAGGCCAATTATATGAACGTGAAAGATCTTTGGAGAACTGATGGCAGCGGCATTGAAGCCTTTCGACTTATTATGAATAAAACGAGATTTCAATGTCTTATGAGATGTGCCCGATTTGATGATATTCGAACTAGGCAAGAAGTATTTCAGTTAGACCAATTGTCTTCAAAATTCAATTCAGCAAAAATGCTATTGTCATTCTTCATGTCTTACAATAAATGAAAAACTTAAAGCAATTCGCGGAAAATGCAGCTTCAGACAATATATCCCTTCCAAGCCGAACAAGTATGGAATTAAAATTTTCGTAATATCTGATGCCAAATTATTTTATACCAGCCACTTAGAAGTGTATGCGGGTAAAAAACCAAATGGCTCTTCCAAATAGATAACAGTGCAAAAGCAGTCGTAGAAAGACTTTCTCAGCATATAAATGGCATCAACAGATATATAACCACAGATAACTGGTTCACTAGTATAGAGCTTGCAGACAGCCTAAAATCAAATAATTTAACTTTATTAGGAATCATCCGCAAAAAACAAAAAAACAGCTCCCTTTGGAATTCACTATTCCAAATTCAGGTCGTCGGCCCATCGGTTCCACATTGTTTGGATTTGGTAATGGGACAACACTTGCTTTTTACGTACCAAAGAAAAACCGAAATTTTCTACTAATACCTACTATGTACTATGGAGATAACATTGACCCTTTATCTGGAAAACCAAAAATATATATTTTTGTCATATAATCAAACAAAAGGGGAAGTAGATATGGTAGATAAATTAAGCACTTAATATAATTGTGTTCGACCTACTACTCGACGATGGCCAATGGTAACTTTTTACAGCATATGAAATGTGGCTACTATAAAAGCTTTTATAATTTACAATGATAATAACCCTGGTTCCTCAACACCACGTAAAGAATTTTCACTAATGCTATCAATGTCCCTTGTCGATTGTACGAGGACTATGAGCTTCAGGTTGCAAGAAATTTGTGGTTTGGAACCAGAACAAGGACCAGCAGAGAGGGTGCCCGGGTTTATTGGTCGCTTTAATTTATGTGTGTACATCAGTGTACAAAGTCTATGTTTACATGTACATGCTATGGAAGTTAGCTGGCTTGAAAATTTGCGTTAATTATATATGTTAAGGTTTTGTGGCATTTTACAACAAATATATGGTATACCTACAACGTACTCACGTGTGTAGCTACGTTACGTTTAAACCCGTGTGTAGCTAAAAGTTAATAATATCATCATCGGTAGTGGTGTTAATCATCATTTCGATGATGCACAGACAGCTGTGAAACATGCTTCTTTAGACATTCAAAATTTTCCAATACATCTTCTGAAAACACCAACTTTACCAGGGCTAATTTTTCCTTAAATTGTTCAATAAAAAAAAACACTCATAGCGTACTCCCATTGTAACATCTTCAAGATCTGCAACTTCTTCATTATCAAAATAGTTACCCCGATTTTTCAAGGTAGCGGAAATCTTTACGTTATTTTTATATTTTATCCAGAAGGCAGAAAGAATTTATACACTCATGGACAAAAATATCGAATATTTTGGAATTTTTTAATTTTTTTTGTAGTCACTATTATTTCAAAATAATTTTAAATTACTGATGATACTCATATTGTAGGCTGATTTATTCAACTGTTTTGAAATATTTTGATGTTAATTTTGACGTTTATTCAGCGTTTAGTGTCATTCGTACATTTTATCATAAAAAACCTTCTTCGCGTAAAGCAAAAATCATACTAATTCGGTTATTTTTAGTTTAATTTATTAAGTTTAGTTAGATATTGTTTTGATTTAATAATAATTTAAGATAACATTTAAGTTAAAAACAACTATGCCACCAATTTGACACTGCAATGAAGCCCAAGTAGCACAAATTGTAATTTTGCACGGGGAAGGATATGCTCAAAAAGATATCTACGGTTTCGACTACTTCGAAAAGGTACCGCGAAAAAGTAAATTTTGTACGAACGTCTGGTCAAGGACGCCCAAGGGGCAAAACTGCAATTGATGACCGATTTTTGGTTCTTAATTTTACACGAAATCGTTCATTGATATCGATGCACCTCAGAAATGAGCTATTAAATGTTTGACAAGTTAATGTGAGTTCAGATACAGTTAGACGAACATTAAAAGAAGCAAACTTCAAGCCCAGACGCCCCGCCAAAGTTCCACGTCTTCTGCAAAATCATAAATCTGGTCGTTTAGAATTTGCAAGAACACATATTCAGTGAAATATCGACAACTAAAAATGTTCTTTTCACTGATGAGGCAAGAATTATATTATGGAAGCCAGATGGTCAGAATTACGTCTACAGAAGTGTTGGAGAACGATTCGCTAGCTGCAATCTCGCCCAAACCATTAGTTTGGAGGTCGTGGTATAATTATTTGTGAAGATATTAGTTGGGAGGTACGCACCGTATTTGTGGAAGTGATTGGACGAATGACTGGTAACTCTTACGTTTAAAACATCCTGGAAGATCATATTTTGCCATATGTTGGTTACATTGGATATCAAAGATTCATGTTAATGCAAGATAATGCTCGACCATATGCCGCTGCCATAGTGAGTAATTATATTGATAAGGTCTAAATTTAAAGATTGGATTGGCCATCGTTTAGCCCGGATTTAAATCCAATAGAGCACATGTGTGATCACCTAAAATGCCGCATACGACAAAGAATTCCCATTCCAAATACAATAGACCAGCTTCGAGTTGCTGCACAGGATGAATGAAATGCAATTTCCCAAGGATATGTCCAAAATTTACTTGCAAGCATACCGAGAAGGATGCAAGCAGTGATAAGAGCTAGGGGGGGAATACTCATTACTGATTATGTACTTCTTTCACTTAAAAAATTCTTATTTAAGCAATTTAAATTAGCATTTAAGTTTGGAGTAAAATAACCTAATTTATTTAATATTAAGCATTTTTTTTCATTTTTTTCTGCATCAAAATTTAAAATTGTTCATTAAACATTGTTAAAATAAACTCTGCTTCACAATAAACGACTTGATTGACCAGAATTTATTTTGAAAAAACAAAAGTATTAGAAAATTCCAAGATATTCGATATTTTTGTCCATTGTATATTGAAGCATGCAATAAGGAAACAACTAAAAGCAGATTGAAAGGTTTCTTGGCAACTGGTATAAAAGAAAAATATTAGCCTGTTTGACTGGGAATAATCTTCCAACTTTACTTGTTACTAACATTAATTTAAATTTATTTTACTTTGTAAGTAACATAAGAATATATGGCTGTTCTGATTGCTAATAAATAAATAAAAAAGTAACAATTTCGTAACGTACCTGGGAAAATTGTCAGGTTTATATTTTGCATAGGCTTTTGCTCCGTCTCCATTTACAAAAGGTTTTATTATCGTTGATGTTATACAAAATATAACGCAGTTAAAAAAGAATTTTTTTAAAAACGTTCCTAGTCTCTGGCTTTGTTTAATATCGTTCGTATCTTCAGGCGTCCAAAATGTGTCTTTGGTTCTTTCCATAAGTTCCTTTATAGATGATTTATTAAAGAAGAGAACCACTAGCTTTACTATACCCTAAAAATTTACTCATACTTGAGACTAATTATTTAAGCCGGTGTTAACGTATGTTTAACCATAATATTACGTTTATCAAAATATTAATGGCTGCTGTGGTCATGGGCGCCCATAGGGGGGGCAAGAGGGGGCAGTTGCCCCCCCTATCATTATTTATATTATTTAAAAAATCAGTATGTAAGTATATTTAAAAAAAATACATTATTTACGCATATTGTGGCGAGAAACTTGCAACAATACCTCAAAACAGCAAACAACCGGAAACTAATCTAGCGAAATACCGAGAAATGCGGTAGGTATAATACTTCCTTAACAATGCCTCGAATGTAGCTACCTACCATATTGTACCATACAATATTGTACAATGCAAAGAGGGATTTTGAGATGTCGTAGGTATCAAGCCTTAATTGGTAGAAAGTGTACCTGTACCAACAATTTTAAACTTTATTTCGTCCCATGTCAAATGCAAAATTTACTCTCACAAAAAAATATCCGCTTAATAAATGCTACACGTTTTTACTTGTTTGACTTAAATATTTGGTATAGTGGCCTAGTAAATTTTATTGAAATCAAAAATGTTTTAGAAACAATAATAGCCGATAACAAATTTAATTGCTCAACAAGATCAAGAGCACAGCAGCTTTCATGTGCCACATCTGATTCCACTTTTATAATTTCCCTAAATTTGATTTCCAAATATTCTTCTTTCTTAGAATCCATAATAAACATTTTACAAACTAAATCAATAGATATGCTGGCAGTTAAAAATCATATACAGTTATTTCTTGATATGATAACAAAGCACAGACAAGAAGCGGAAACAACTTTTAAAACAATTTTTGAAAAGAGTACAAATGATGCCGAATCTCTAAGTATTACCCTTGAAAAACCACGAACCATTCCTAGAAAGCAAACACAACGGTCAAACCATGAAGGTTTGACCTTCATGGTTTGCAGGTTTGCAGCTTGCAGCGGAATGAACGGGGGGTAAATTCCGCTGAAGACTTTTGAGTGTCATTATTTATTCCGTATCTAGATTCTTTAATTAGTTCTCTTGGTGTCAGATTTTCAGAAGACAATAATCCTGGTATGTTATTGTATAACTTGCATCCCAAAAACTTAATAAAATTAACTGAAGAAGACCTCGCCAAAATAATAGAAATCATAAATAATTTATACAAAATTACTAATCTAAAAGAACAGGCATCATTGTGGCTCTATTATTGGAAAAATTAAACCAATTTAGATGTAGAAGATATTTCAATAATAGAGCTACTAGACCATTGCTTATTTTACCCAGCTATAGCCCAAGCTATAGAAATTTCTCTGTGCCTTCCTCCCACTACATGCACGATTGAAAGATCATTTTCAACTCTTCGAAGGGTTAAAACCTGGATTAGGTCCACTATAAGTGAACAAAAATTAGATGGACTATGTATGATGAGCGTTCATAGAAATAAAATAGAAAACAATCGAAATAATTTTATTAAAAAAGTAATAGATGAGTTTGGACAAAAGCCCAGAAACCTTCAGTTTTTATTTTCACAAGATACAGAGCACTAGCCTTCAATATCAAGTTTACTTTTTACGTTTTGTTGGGTTTAACATTTTACCATTTTAGATTCTATTGGGAAATTATTCATTTTAATAAATTATAATACATACAATACTAACTGAAAAAAAAATGTTAATTTTTTTATAATAAATTATAACAAATAAATTTTTAATTAAATTTCTTCAATTGTTTACAACATAGTACAAATTTTTAATGTCAAATATAAATAAGTTGGCACCCAGCGAAGTATTTGAAGATTGCACACATTTGACTATTTATGCAATTTCGGCTAAGCATGGTAGTAGAAGGGTGTACACCCTACCCTAACCCTTTCAACGTAGTACAGTTTTGAATATTTGTTTTAATTTCCTAGTAAAAGAAATTTTTCAATTCAGATATTATGTTACTTACATATTATTTAAACTTCACTATTGCTTGTGTTGCATTTCGTATCTCAGAGTACCTGCTTTTTTTATTACTATTTTTTAACATCCTTGCTTAAAATTGATTTTTTTATTCCTACATAAAAAATTTTGTATAATAAAATTTGTATGTATAAAGTCATACCATAAAATATGTTGTTAATAGTTTTTTGTTTAAGATTACTTTTACTTTTCTGATATTTCTTTACTGTTTGTAAATCATGTTTATATTTTTGCATTTTTGCAATCGGCTATTTTAGTTTTTATTAAGTTGTATGGATCAAAATAAAAATTTGAGTTGACTTGCCCCCCCCCCCGGATTTTGATATATGGGCGCCCATGGCTGTGGTCCATAAATCAGACAAAAATTAAATGCTTTCATTATCATAATAAATATCTAATATTATTCAGGTGCACATCGATCGAAAAGATCTTCGTAAAGTTTAATATACAGTGCTTTTCAGATAAAACTATCCAAAATAACTTTTAAACTTTTAATTTTTAGAAGGAAAAGCGCAAAAACACGTCAATTAATATTTGAAGGGGGAGACATTATGACATATTTAAGGTTGCTGGGAAAAGCACCCTCTCGCCCCCCGTATCATCCTTTTATTATTTTTAAATTACTTTCATCTTTTTTTATTTGATATTTGGATTCTCCTCTTTGTACTGATTTTATAAATGTATAACACATGATACTTAAAGTGATTAGTTTATAAGAAAAATGAATACAAAAGCAAGAAAACTGGATTGAAAAAAAAAAATGTTTTTTTCCATCAAAAATGTTTACAGTAATTGTTAAAAATGACTGCCATTTACTTCCATACAATAGAACAATCTATTTTGAAATTCGTCTCTGACATTGCTTAACACGTCTGTATTTAATTGTCGATATTCATCCTATATTCTTTGTTGTAAATCATCTATAGAATCTGGTTGAGTAGCATAAATTTTTGTTTTTAAATACCATACCAATCCATCATCTGCCCTCTTATACCTATCCTTCTTCTTCTTAGAGTGCCATATCCCTACGGAACGTCGGCGACTACCATGCTTATAATAGTTTTATACTGATCTCGGTCTTGCGCTACGTGTAGCAATTGGTCCGCTGTCAAACCTGTCCACTGCCGCAAATTCCTCAACCAAGAGAGTTTCTTCCGTCCTATCCATTTCTTTCCTTCGATTTTACCGTTGAGAATTAGCCGAAGGAACTCCTATCTTGGTCCTCTGATTATATGTCCAAGATATTCCAGTTTACGCCTCTTAATAATATTTAATAGAGTTCGTTGATTCTTCGTCCCATTCTTCGAAGAACTTCTTCGTTTCTAGTTCTGCTAGTCCATGGAATTTTTAGTATCCTTCGATACAACCACATACAAAAGTACAGACCACACGTAACATCTTGTAAACTTTTCATGGATTTCCAAATTTAATGAGTTATTGGATAATAGAGGCTTGAATTTTTGAAACGAGTTTCTTGCCTGTTCAATTCTACATCGAATTTCGAAGGATGGATCTAGATTTTGGGTAATCCAACATCCAAGGTATTTGAATCTCTGAACTCTCTGTAGCGGTTGTTGGTTTAATATCAGTTGGGTTGCGCCGATATCCACTTTACTGGTCACCATGTATTTAGTTTTATCGATATTTATCGTCAGTCCCCAATTTGTGCATTCCATGTTAACTCTATTGATTAGCTCCTGCAGATCGTCGATGTTTTCAGCTAGAATCACAGTATCGTCGGCGTACCGTATATTGTTAATTATTTCTCCTCCTATGATAATTCCTTTTTGATCTTTTAAAGCTTCCCTAAATAGATTCTCAGAATACACGTTAAAGAGGGTGGGAGATAGTATACAGCCTTGTCTTACGCCTCGTTCAATACTGATTGGCTTTGATTCTCTGTTGTTGGTATTAATAATGGCTGTTTGGTTCCAGTAAAGTTTGGCAATAAGTTTGATGTCTTTCTCATCTAGTTGGATGCTCTGCAAGGCGGTAATTAGTCTGGTATGCTAAACGCGATCAAATGCCTTTTCATAATCAATGAAGTACATACATACGGGTTTTGTTACCTCCCAACATCGTTGAAGGAGTGTTTGCATAGAAAATAGTGATTTTCTAGTTCCAAGGCATCTCCGGAACCCGAACTGCTCTTGACTAATTATTTCTTCGCACTGGTTGTTAATTCGGTTTAGAAGAATATGCAATAGTATTTTAACGGCATGGCTCATTAAACTAATGAGTCTACAATCGCTACATTTCTTAACGTTTGGTTTCTTAGGTAGAGGAATAAAGATCGATTTTAGCCAGTCCGATGGAATTTCACTGGTATCATATATTTGATTGAAAAGTACAGTGAGTTCTTTTATATTGTCATTTGAGAGTAATTTTAGCCATTCGCTGTATATTTGATCTGGTCCACTGGCTTTGTTGTTTTTGGCTTTTTCCACTTCAGCGTTTAAGATTGATGGTCCTGTATTTGCACTTAAGTTAGGTAGTGATCCTCGATCATCCTTAAATAATGCTTTAATGTAGTTTTCCCATTCCTCCATTACTTCGTCTTCTAGGGATAGTGCATGACCTTCATTATTCGTTAATGTTATGGGTGTATTTCTTTTGTGTACTGTAACTTCTTTTATTTTTTTATGTGTGTTAAATTCGTCATGTTTTCGTTGCAATTCTTCTAATTCCTCACATTTTGCTCGCATCCATAACTCTTTGGCTTCCCTGATTTTTCTTCGAATCAGATTATGCTTTCGTTTATACTCTGAGTTATTTCTATTTTTAAGCTGTCTTCTTTTGTCCATCATTTCGATTATTTCATCTTTCATCCACGCTTGCTTTTTATAATGGGTGACAGTTTCACTTTGCGTTGCTGTATCGATGATACCATTCTTTATGTTATCCCATCTTTCTTCGACTGTTGGTACATTGTATACTTGTGTGATGTTGTCTCGAATTTTTTCATTCATTGTCTGTTCAAAGTGATGTTTAAATTCTTCTTCTTTTAGTTTTTGTCTATCGTATTTATTTGTAATGGAAGGCTTTTTGATTGTCTTTAATTTTAGGTTGATTCTAGATGCCAGTAAATTGTGATCGGTGGCTGCGTCGGCACTTGGATATGTCTTAGTACATTTACATGAGTTTCGAAATCTATTGTTAATCATGATATAATCTATTTGGTTACGCATTACACTACCATGGCTATCTCTCGGTGGCCATACCTATCCAACGAGTGCGAAAAGTTTCGTTTAAAAATTGACGCACAGGTAGGGCAAAGAGTAGAGGAGCTATCATCATTTTCTACTATTGTTTTAATACGATCAACCAATTGCCTAAGTAACTCAAGATCTTCTTCTTCTTCCTATGCCATCCCCATTAACGGAGGTTGGCGACCTCATTTTTAAAAGCTTCTCTGTCTTTTGCAACGTGGAATAATTCGTCTACAGTCATGTTTGTCCAGTCTCGAATATTTCGCAGCCATGACTTCCTCTTTTTACCTATTCCCTTTTTGCCATCGACTCTACCCTGCATGATGACCTGCAGAAGACTATATTTATTATTTCTTAGTATGTGTCCAAGGTATGCAGTCTTGCGTACTTTTTATATTTAACTAAAGTTTCCAGTGATAAAGACGTGTCCGATAATGGGATCACCTAGGATATCACACCATCCGTTAACCATTGGGGATGGAGTGTGTGAAATTCACACACAATATGTGGATCACTCTTAGCCCAGTATCGGCAATTATGTGTGTTCACCAAACATTTAATGAAAATGAGCCTTCAGCCGAAAAGTAAATATTATTATATATAATAATGACTCGTAATATCTAAACTGTAAATATCCTTTCTCATTCAAGTATTTTCCAGATCATATACCTGCCGGTAGAAATTTCTAGTCCCCTACGCAAAAAGACCTGTTTGGCTCCACGACGATCGGATAAGTTCTGGAAGGTCAACGAGGTTTCGAGAATGTATTTTAATAATAATTTTAATGTTATTATAATATGAACTGTATTTTATATTTAAGGAGGGAATTTTGTTGAAAACAGTTAGTCTGAAGATAATATCGCGTGAGTTTTTAAAATGTAACGCGCGTATTGTAATAAATGTAAATAAATTATATAATTATTAGTGTGAAATAAATTAGTTATATTGTACAAATAAAGACTTTAAATAAACTTGTAAGTGTTATAAGTGTTATAAGAACCTTTGATGATAAATAAAAACAATAAATTAGATTAATAAAAATACAACAGTGGTGTCAGAAAAGTGGAATATATAAAATAAATTGTGACGATGACTACGATTTATGAGCTCACAGTTATGAATTTAAGAAGATATCTCAAGGATAGAGAATTAGCTTCTACCGGAAAAAAGGCTGAGTTAGTCCAACGACTAAAGAATGCTTTGGAGGAAGAGGGCTTAGACCCGGAAACTTATATATTTGAAGATGCTGTCATCTCGTCGATTTCGAAATTAGAAAACCAAGTTTCTGACGATATTTCGAAAGTTTCTGGTGATGTGGCCAAAGTGTCTCGTGACATCGGATCATTAGAAAACAAACTTTCTGTCTGGTGACATCGCATCATTAGAGAACAAAGTTTCTAGCGATATTTCGAAAGTTTCCGGCGACATCGCTTCATTAGAAAACAAAGTTAGTTTCTAACAAGATTTCTTCTCTGGAAAGCAAAGATTCTGCTAACATCTCTAAAGTCACTTCTGAGATGTCTGCCATCGACGACAGAATGTCTTCGTTAAAAGACCAAGTTGTTGCCGATATGTTGGTCTTCGAAGAAAAGATATGGAAAGAGATGGAAAGGAAGATGGAGGAAACAGGGACAGCAGAGAGAGGAAACAATCCAATTACAGTAGAGACAAAAGAAGTAGAGATGAAATGTAAGTTGGAAACACGGCTGAAATTTGAAGGAAGTGGAGGTTCTGTTCATGTGAAAGTCCCAACTTTCGACGGAAAATCGTCATGGAACAACTACATAAAACAGTTCGAATCAGCTGCAAGAGCAAATGGATGGTCTGAAAAAGAAAAAACTGTAAACCTGACTATCGCTTTTCGAGGAGATGCCTTAGATGTGCTTCAGAGCATAGCCGTAGAGGAGACGGATGATTAAAACGGAGTAATGAAAAAAATTATAATAATTTGCAAGACTTATGTAAAATACGGTTTTTATGCTCTCCTGTAAAGTTGGGTATTTTAACATAGAAGGTTGTGAACTTTCACCATCGATACACCTTTCTCTGTTGGTGAAAATACTGAATTCAGGGCCAAAATAGAATATAAATAGAAATTATATTGGAAATGTGTAAAATAACCCAAGAAATGCAATTATATACTATTTTTGTTGGGAGTAAGCCACAATTTTACTTTAAAATTAGTTCAATTTTCAAGTTCAAAACACTAGAGAAGAGTATTTATCGTTTCAAAGTATGTGGCCCAGATACAATTTTTTTCTTATTTTAATTGCGTTCATAAAGTTTCTGCCATGTCCAATTCGTCTTAATACTTTTTCGTTTGAGACTTTTGCAGTCCAAGGAATTTTAAGGATACGCCTATATAGCCACGTTTCGAATCTCTCAAATTTTTTACAAGTTGGGTTTAGAGTCCAAGCTTCTACATCATATATCACTTGCGATCATATATAATATTCAACGAACCTCAATCTGATAACCTATACTCAATTTCTTATTTCTTAACATTGAATTATGTTTTATAAATCCTTTTCGACCTTATGTATGATATGTATGCCGAAAAAATCATAATTAAAAAAGAAAAATCGACTTTTTTTCGGTATTTAAATCCAAAGTCGTCTATTCTCGAGAAATTGAATTTATTTCATAATTTTACCACTCACTGTATATATCAATTTAAGTAATAATAACGTATAATATGCATACTACTAAAATATACTTACATGTGGAAACATCAATAAGTTAGTTGTAACATCAGTAAGATTTTTAACATTTAACATATCTTCATTGGAACAAAGCATTAAAATGGTAAAAGAAATACTACCTGTAATAGATGTAAGCCAAAACAAAAATAGCAGAAACTGATTAATTTGGTTTTGTTTAAAAGGATTTACCCCTAAAAAATTACATAATTTTATGCACCATTGAATATCTGAGTAAAAACCCTCCATGTTTAATAAAGAATATCAGACTGATAAGAGAGCTCTTTTAAAATAAAACGATTAGTATATCTACTTCGAATAAATAACTTACAAAATTGCTTAATAACTACCTCACTTATAATGATACTCAATAAAACAAGAAACTTTTAGAGAAACACCGCTAATATTTTATAATTCCACTTCAGTTAATAATATCTTTGCAAATTCAAATACAAAATACAAAATACAAATACCCAATAATTACTGTCTTAGATTTCATAAACTTATTTAAATCTAAAACTTCTGTAGCTCAATAAGTATTATTTTAGATCCATTAAAATATTGTATAAGGCATTACGAAATATCGATTGACTATATTATAATAATTATTTAGTCTTCAAAGGAAGGCAGAGGAAACATTTTTAATATATCATCCCAAATTTTGGCATATGCAGATGATGTTGATCTAGTTGCCCGCACAACACGCAAGCTAGAAGAAATGTATACCACCTTGTCACATGCCTCAAAAAATATGGGCCTGCAAGTAAATGAAAATAAAACTAAGATAATGGCATCAACACCCAACAATAGAGCCAGAAACATCGGCCACCAACTCACGGTTGATAATTCTACTTTTGAAGTGGTGGACAAATTCACATACTTAGGCTCCCTGATCACCAAGGAGAACGTTATGACGGAAGAAATCAAGCGAAGAATAATCCTAGCAAACAAATGTTATTTTGGACTGAGCAGACATATGAGAAGCAGAAACTTAAGCCAAAAAACAAAAATAACCATATACAAAACCCTTATACAACCAGTGTTGACATATGGGTCAGAGGCATGGACCATTTCCAAGGCAGATGAAAATCTCCTGCTTATATTTGAACGAAAGATCCTCAGAAGAATATTTGGTGGCATCTGTGAAAATGGTGTTTGGAGAAGGAGGTACAACTACGAGATATATCACAGATATAAACATATATTTGGTGGTAAAAACGTAGTATCCTTTATAAAAATAGGAAGACTAAGATGGGCAGGACATGTGGCAAGATCACAGCAGAACAACCCTCCTAAAAGAATCCTTATGTCACAACCTGTGGGAAGTAGAAAAAGGGGTAGACCAAAACTCAGATGGAGGAATGGTGTAGATGAGGATGGTAGACAAATAGGCGCAGCAAACTGGCAACAGTTGGCAATGGATAGAACTGACTGGCGTAGTAGACTTGGGAAGGTCGAGGCTCTTTTATAGGGCTGTAGCACCAATGATGATGATTTAGTCTTCAAAAGAAATAGTAAAATGTTACTAATACAAAGATTGACGAAAAAATTGATCTTCAAAAATTGAACTACCAGACATCTTCAATCAAAACAAAATCATAACTATCCTTAAACCAGGAAAATGAACTGAGAAGTCAGAGAGTTACCGCCCCATCGCTTTACTTTGCTCAGCTTACAGCTTCTCAAAAGACCTTAACAGTAGTGGTCCAAGGCGATTTTAAGAAATACCAACTGAACGTAATTGAAGTAAAAAATCAAGTCACAAAGAAGAACCACTGACCAAGTGTTCTTTATAAGAACCCACATAGAAGCAGATTATCAAAGGAAGCTAAACACATGCGTGGCATTCATTGACTTATCGGCTGCATATGAAAAATGATCTAATCATAAGTTTCTTAAAATTATCCCCTGTAGAAAACTAGTTAACTTCAAAATAATATGCTGGTGAGTAAAATATTTCCTATAGCTACGGATAGTAAGGAAACAGAACATCTTAAACAACGGCTTTCCCCAGGGCTCCGTACTCGGATCTCATCTATTTAGTAGATACATAAGTAATACGCCTCTTACTAAACTCAAAACTCTTCGATCAATAATCCGAGGATATCCTAACCTATGATCTTAATAGACTACAACGAACATTTGCAACTCAAAATTCTTCGATCAAATTCTTCAACGATATGCTGTTAGATGATCTTGAATGGCTGGTTTGCACACATACACACATAAATACAAAAATACATACATGGAGCAGGCGTGAAAGCATCTTGAAAAGCTTATTATTGAGTTACGAAAGTTTATCTAACCTAAGATAAACGTTTACAAGGAAATCGAGACTAGGATGGTCGGTATCGCTAGTGCTTTCAGGAAGCTAAAATCGATGGAGAAAGGAAATAAAAACCACAGAGTCTTCCTATAGATTATCAGAAGTAGCGCCCTCAACGCCATGTGCTTGCACCTGCACTGAATTGCCAACAGCGATAGACATCGAGACGGACTCAGTCACCGAAGAAATTCAGGGCACCCAGTAATACACCGTACGCTACCAGAAACGATAAATAGGCAAAATAAGAAGAAGATGGAAATAGGTCCAATCCCTAATGATCAAAAAAAGGTTATGGAACACTCAAGAACACACAAAAAGGCAGGTAATTAGCAACTTGTGCTAACAAAGAAAGAGAGACAGAAGCAACGAAAAAAACAACAGTTAAAGCAACAACCTAAGAAGAAAACACGTCGTAGATTAGCGACCAAACCCAATGCACTGATAATCCACCTGATAGAAAAGGTAAAATATGCTGAGATACTTGATCGAATCAAGAAGGGCATGTATGACAAACAGGTTCGTTCCACAGTTAATAAGATCCAGAATTATTGGAGACCTGTTGATTACCCCAAATAAGCAGAATACTGATGGAGGTCTAAAGTTAAAATAACTATTATCGATCTTTTCAAAAATAACGCTACTGACATCAGTTAAGGATCGCAAGAGGATCTGGAAATTCGAGATCTGGATATTTGGGCGACGAAAGATGGAATCCTTTTAGCGCTATAAAAGGCGGCTGGAGAAGAGTACCAAATCCAGCAATCCAAAACCTATAGAGGCACTCAGACTGCGTTAGTGATACTAGAACTGCGAATAGCAAAACATATTATTGGTAAACACGCCAAGATTAGGATAGGCTGGGTCTATATTATTTATTTTGTATATTAATAAACTACCATATGTAATGTCTGATGCATTTGTATCAGTTTATGCGGATAACTCAACAATGCTATATCGCGATAAAGACAAAAATTTTTTACAAGATAAAATAACAAAATCACTGAAGACCTTCTCCGATTGGTCCAGTAATCAGTCGCTTCTGTTCAATTTAAAAAAAAAAACAAAATTTTTATCATTTACATCCCGTGCAAATTCTACTAAACCTGATCTAAGTATTTCCATCAATGGTGGGGGTATTGAGAGTTGTAGTGATGTGAAGTTTTTAGGAGTGACTTTCGACTCTCATTTATCTTTTAAGACTCATTGTTGGAATGTTTGTAAAAAACTTAATTCTAAATGTTATCAATTGAAAAATTTGGGTAGAATACTTAGTCTGCAACACCTTCGTCTTTTTTATTTTGCTGAAGTACAATCGACAATGAGTTACGGTATAACTGTCTGGGTTGACTCTTCTAGTATAAAGGACGTTTTCAAGGCCCAAAAGCGTATTGTGAGATGTGTTGCAGCTATTCCGTATGGTTGGTCTTGTAAAAACCTATTTAGAGATTTAAATATATTAACAGTGTATGGAATCTACATTTTGGAATTATTGATACTAATTCATAAAAATAAAAGAACTTTTTTATGTAACAGTGATATTTACTCACACAACAAAAGAAATAAGAGACAGTTTGTAGTACCCTATCGACATTTAGAAATAAGTAGGAAGTCATCTACTGTCTGTGGCTTACTACTGTATAATCAACTTCCTCAAAAATTTAAAAACATTAATACAACTACAGCTTTTAAAAACCAAGTTAAAGAGTACCTAGTGACCATGTGTCCTTATGCATTAGGTGAATATTACGAGAGTGTATCTGTAAATGCCCAAGCTGCAACATAATCAAATTTAATATTATTTTAATTATGTAACGATGTCTATATTGTTCCATTTTATATGTATTTTAATGTTTTAAATATTTTTAATGTATTGTCTCCATTTTTTGTAATGATTAATATTTATAATTTTACTTCTGACTTGCTATAAACCTTGTTGTAACTTATAGTCAAATAAACTATCTATCTATCTATCTAATTGCCAAATAAAGTCAGTCAAAAAACCACACAAATGCTTTAAACGCTGGCATTATGGTCATCTCGCCACTCAATGCAAAAGCGAACTGGACCGGACCCAAATGTGTATGAAATGTGGAAACGGGGGCCACAAAGTTGTAGAATATAGAAAGGAAGCCCGATGTATCGTATGCATTATAATGGACAACCTGGAGACATGTGCTCATATAGCAGGTACCAGTAGTTACTTTTTCTCTCTTCTTTTATGTTAATATTTATTTTTGCTCTAACTATACGATGGTCACTTCCAGATGGTATGTTGTATATTGTGATGTCTTCAAATGTTCTTTTGTCTGAGAAAAAATAGTCTATTTCATGTTTAAGAGTTCCGTTAGGTGCGATTCTTGTCCACTTTCTGCTGAGTTTCTCTTTGTAAAAGATATTTATAGCATACATGTTTTCTTTTTTCAGGAATTCCATAAGTTTTCTTTGTTGTTTTCTTATAGCTTTTTAAGGTCGTTGTAAAAAGTATTTAGTTCATCATCCGTTGCTTTTCAGTTGGATCATAAACCTGCATAATCTTTATTCTGGTTTGTTAATTTAGTTTTAAAATCATGTATGTGGCCCTGTCCGAAATGCTATGAATTATTTGAATTTGTGATTTTCTCTTCTTGTTGATTAAGAAATCTACTCCACTTTATGTATAATCTTCTTTGTCTTTGTAGTAGAGCCTGTGGCCTGAAGGGTAAGTCGACATACCCTTCACCTATTCTTTTAAGTTCTTATAGTTCCATTATGCCCCAATTCATGTTCCCCAATTCCTCTTCTAGTTCGTGGAGCATTTTCATCTTTTGCCATGGAGCAAAGGCTTGGGCATAACAACATTTTGCTTTAAAATTGACATACAGGTAGCACATATATACGTATATTAAATTCTTGCGCTTTTTCGAGAATTTAGAGTATTGTAAAGATTTGGTTAATATTTGAACGTTTACATCTAAAACCTGACTTATATTTTCATAGAAACGCTTCGGTATAAGGCTTTAACTCACATACAAGATGTTTGACAATATCGTAGATACAGTATGTGGTGTTGAAGAGAGTTACTTCGCTATAAACATTGCGTTCTAGTTTAGTCTTTTGTTTGTTTTTCTTTATTCAACAGGCGTCTATCAGATTAAGATCATTTTGAGTAGAATTAGATAGAATACATTTTATAGTGCTTTAGGGTTTTGTCACTAAATTGAGGATGGGAAATAATAAAACGAGAAGGTAATAAAGACATTGCAGTATATTGGTGTTAATTTTACACTTATGTTTACATTGTTAAAAAAATTTTGAAAATAATTATACAGTCTACCTTGATTATTATAAATTCTAAAGCTTTTTACCCGAGACATCTGCAGCTTAGTACGTATAAATTGACAAGATTAACAGGCAAATGCTGTAAGTCGGTTTTACGTTTTTACGTCCAATTATAGTTTGATCAAAAAGATAGTAAAATTTGTTTACATTAATTTTATTATCCAAATATTACCAACACTTAGATAACTTATTGAAAACATTTATAAACTATTATTAGAATTCAATGTTAAAATATTTATATTCATTCGTCACTGTCAGTCTTTTGCGATAAGTTTCTTAATTAGGAACCATTTTAAAGTAAAAATCGAATCAAGTACAAAATTTTTACATATTTTTATTTTAGATGAGAGTGTCATTTAGGTACTTGTAT
This sequence comes from Diabrotica undecimpunctata, assembly GCF_040954645.1. Taxonomy (NCBI): domain Eukaryota; kingdom Metazoa; phylum Arthropoda; class Insecta; order Coleoptera; family Chrysomelidae; genus Diabrotica; species Diabrotica undecimpunctata. The sequence goes on from NC_092807.1 coordinate 143,035,623, forward strand.
TGTAACAGATATGTACAAACTAACTTATCTCTTTATAGCCCTTCATAAAATTACTAGACACTCCAAGATATAATAAACGTCACTGGTATCCTTTGAAGACCAACAAACGGATCACCGCAGATAGGTAAACTCATCACCAGCATTTTTACCTCAAGGCTCTGGTTTCTAATGCGGAATATTGCCTGTTACCTGTTACACTTCTTATTTAGGTAGTAAAGATATATATATATATATATATATATATATATATATATATATATATATATAGGATGGAAAAGAAAAGTATTTATGAAGTGTGTTAAAGATTTTAATTCCTAGCTGGGGCTTTCGGCTTGCAAAGCCTTCTTCGGAGCTATGATTAAATATTAAGTATCCAACTTTTATTTTTTATTTTCTTTGTTTAATTATTGAAAAAAAACACAAATGTCTGTACACTGCGCAAAAAAACTTGTATGAGCCTAGGTAGAATATCAGTTTGATTTTCAACAATATCTTCAGGATTTGTTGTTTCATTAAAAGAAAATAAGTAACCAAAATGTTTATGATAAAAATAATCCAATAAAATAGAGTTACCATATAACAATACTAGCAAAGTACATACAAATACTCACAATCCAAAGTTATTATTGTTTGGTATGGTTATATTTTACTAACATAAACAACTTTTCTAATAAAAAAAAACAAAGCTATAAGGATTCGAAATATCTAATCCACACTTTACACTACATGATTTATCATGTGACTTGTCATATGATTTGGTCATAAGTGAAATTTACATGTTTACACTGTGTGATTTGTCATATGATTTTGTCATAAGCACTGTCATGCGGCTCGTCATAGCTTGTCACAGGAGAATAGAACGGTGCCTATTTCGCATGATAAAATCATATGATTTTCGGTAATAATACGGATAATACCAACATATTTAAATATCGCGCCTTATTCTAATGTCAATTCAGTAACATTCCCTTACCCAGAGACAACATTCTTTATTTATTTATTTATTTTTTGTTTGTTGCATTGATATTGAACCTATTATCTAATGTGTGCTATTGTGTCGTATTTTTCTTTTATTATTTTATTTAGTTTATTTTATTCTTAGTTTAGTGTTTTATAGTCTTCTTAGTCATAATTTTAGTTTAGTTTCTTTATTAATTATTTTTAATTTGGTATAATATCAATCCTAAATTTGATATACCCTGTCCACGATTTCTTTGTAAGAGCCACCTGCAAGCCCAAAGGCGTCTGATCTTCCATTATAATGGTTTCAAAATCAAATAGTTGATACCTATACTGTGTCTAATATCTCTATGACCATAAACAAAAAAAAAATCAATAAAACCTCACTCATTGTCACTCATATCATAAGTCATGCAATGTAAACACGATTTTTTAAAACATCATAGAAACGAGGAATCATAACAAATCTCATATGATATTGTCATATGATAAAATCATGTAGTGTAAAGTCTACTTAAGAAAAACAAACTACAAACTTCTATGTATAACTACCAAAGTAAATTTCTGTAACGAAATTAAAAAAAAAACAAAATTATATATAACAGAATGGAAATTCCTATTGATGAAACTCCCATTATATTAGAAAATACAACCAAACAATACAAATATTTTAATTAATATACAAATCATAAAACAACGATTTTTATTTTCCTTTTTTACCTAGTTTATACATTTTAAAGATAGGTTCGTTATCGACTAATCACAAAAAGCAGTAATTTTAAACGTCTAGCCTTCAAAATATTCTTTGAACCAAATACTTGCAATGAATCACATACTTAGATTTAATTAGTTGACAAAAAATTACCGTAATTACAGTAAATAACCAATTACCTGCTGTACATTGACTCATTTAAATGAAATAGGTGGACCATTTAATGAATCATTATCAATCAGAAGTTTCTACTAAAGGATCACACCCACATGGAGGCGGACACTGTCCATGCCCCGATAGAGCGAAAGAGAAAAAACTTAAAATTAGATGTAAAATAGACATTAAAAGTTCTATTTTAACGCCCTGGGACTGGCAGCAGCTAGTCAGACAAACCTTAATGAAATATACTGTATATAAAATGGAACTAGAAGATTAAATTTTTTTTTTGTATGATGTTAAAACATCTGAAAATCCGCATTTGAATACCAAAAAGAGAGACATTAACAAACAACAAGTTCTTCTGTCAAACTGTGTTTAACTGCAAGTAAAACAAAACAGCATGCGAACTCTATTTTTGAAAAGTAATTTTTATGATGAAAACCAGGAGATTGACCTTATAAGGTTTCAAAGGCGATAGCTTACCTTGCCAAAAGATTTGCAACTGGTATCACAAAGTTCAATACCTATATCACAACAAAAGTATAATGATTTATTGCAATTACTGCCATCGGTTCCTAAATTTTACCATGATTTTTTTAAAAACTTAAAGCATACTAGTAATAGTAATAGTGGCTATCCAGAAGGAGACTTACTTGAGGATGACTGAGTGGTTTGTACGTAAAATATTTTGGTTAAATTTTATGTGCCATTTTGGTTAAATACATATATGTATTATTTGTATTTGTAAGGGTTAATGGTATCATCATCATCATTGATGCTACAGCCCTATAAAAGAGCCTCGATCTTCCCAAGTCTATTACGCCAGTCAGTTCTATCCATTGCCAACTGTTGCCAGTTTGCTACGCCTATTTGTCTACCATCCTCATCTACACCCTCCCTCCATCTGAGTTTTGGCCTACCCCTATTTCTACTTCCCACAGGTTGCGACATAAGGAGGGTTGTTCTGCTGTGATTTTGCCAGATGTACTGCCCATCTTAGTCTTCCTATTTTTATAAAGGATACTACGTCTTTACCACCAAATATATGTTTATATCTGTGATATATCTCGTAGTTGTACCTCCTTCTCCAAAGGATATTCTTCTTAGGATACTTCGTTCAAATATAAGCAGGAGATTTTCATCTGCCTTGGAAATAGTCCATGTCTCCGACCCATATGTCAACACTGGTTGTATAAGGGTTTTGTATATGGTTATTTTTGTTTTTTGGCTTAAGTTTCTGCTTCTCATATGTCTACTCAGTCCAAAATAGCATTTGTTTGCTAGGACTATTCTTCGCTTGATTTCTTCCGTCATGACGTTCTCCTTGGTGATCAGGGAGCCTAAGTATGTGAATTTGTCCACCACTTCAAAGGTAGAATTATCAACCGTGAATTGGTGGCCAATATTTCTGGCTCTATTGTTGGGTGTTGATGCCATTATTTTAGTTTTATCTTCATTTACTTGCAGGCCCATATTTTTTGAGGCGTTTGACAAGGTGGTATACATTTCTTCTAGCTTGCGTGTTGTGCGGGCAACTAGGTCGACATCATTTGCATATACCAAAATTTGAGATGATTTGTTGTAAATGGGTAAATGGTATAGTTAAATAAATTTTGTAAGTTATACAGTATTGTAGTTGTTATTGAATACACCAAACTAATTCTTACACTACAATAACTTTATTAGAGGGATATAACACTATGGCCATTAAAATTGTTAAAAAACAGAAAAAACATTTGTTTTTCAATTATAACAAATGTATTATGTAAATAACAATAGATAGAATGTTCTATTAAAATATTGTTTCAATATCTTAATAAATAGCTGCAGTAATAACACTTTTTGGTGAGAAAAAGTTTAAAACTGCTCTCCTGTAGTTATGAAAATGGACATAGTGTTTGTATCTTTCCGAGGTACAGATATATATATATATATATATATATATATATATATATATATATATATATATATATATATATATATAGTAGAAAAGAAATTTAATCTTTGCAGATTTAAGAGTTTACTATATATATATATATATATATATATATATATATATATATATATATATATATATATATATATATATATATATATATATATATATATATATATATATATAGTCTCTGCTTATCAAACCAATGTAAGCAGATTAACTAGACGGATATATGCGAAAAAGCAACAATCGATGAGCGATGAGATTTTTCATCTAATGGAGAAAAGACGCAAATTTAAGAATTGAAACGTAGAAATATAATAAACGAATTAATAAGGAGATAAGAACAAAAATACGTGCTGCAAAGGAAACATATTTCGAAATAAATGAAAAGCCTTTTTAAAAAATCTAAAACACGTCGATTTTTAAATTTAATGTTTTACATTTCACAATAAAATTTCATTATACAAGGTGATACACATTACAGTGATGACATCATCGGCTCTTTTTTTAAATATAACACCCTGTATTTTAGGACATTTTTAGATCGACAAAAATGAGCTGATTTCAAAAAAGTATAATACTTGGGCTAATGGATATAATTTGAAAGATATGCGCTTAGAAAATAAATTATTTATTATCAATTGCAAAAAAATAGCCTACTTCTAGTTTTTGGTAAACTGTAATTATTTTTAGTAACGTTCAATAACAATTAAGTAGTACAATAATTGTATTAATTCGTGAATGTTCTGTATTATTGCTTAGAAATAATTTTAAGTAGAAATGAATTTGAGTGTAAAGCAAAGAATTGATATTCTCATGATGATAGGTATGGAGACAAATCGCGAACTCAGATGTAAGTATGTAATTTATTTAATGATAAATATCCAGAAATACCCATCACGCAGTCAACAGTAAGTAAGATTGAAATAAATTTCGAGAAACTGGTACGGTTGAAAATGCACGCAAATTAGGTCGTCCCTCTGTAAATTATGTTACAACATTAGATGTTCTACTTGCTTTTGAAGAAGATGCGCATACTTCTATTTGTAAGGTTAGTAGTGATCTCGATGTTTACAAAACAACGGTACACAAAGTACGTAAAAGTAAGTAAAGTAAGTAAAATGCACAGTTGTACAGGAATTAAACGAGGATGATCCAGATAAAAGAATACAATTTTGCGAAATAATGATGGATAACAGCCACCGAAACTCTCTCTTGGTTCAAAATATTATTTTTTCTGATACATTCAAATTAAATGGCGAGGTCAACCGTCAGAATTGTAGATACTGGGCAAAAGAAAACTCCAACTGAATGCGGGAACATCATACAATATACCCGCAAAAGGTAAACGTAAACGTATGAGCTGTCATTGTAATAAATTAAATCATTGGACCCTACTATTTTGTAGGTAATTTAAACGGGCCAGCATATCTTCAGTTTTTAAGTGGGTATCTCGTACCTACTTTAGTTAATTTATTCCCTAGTACAATTAATATTGGAGGTTTTGATAAAAGATTATGGTTTCAACAGGATGGTTCACTTCCGCATTATGCTTTAGATGTTCGAAGGTACCTAAACGAAATTTTTCCGAACAGGTGGATTGGAAGACGTGGACGTATTTAATGGCCAGCGAGGTCGCCAGACCTCAATCTTTTGGATTATTTTATGTGGGGTCACTTAAAGAATGTTGTTTATAAAACGAAATCTGCAAATATTGGAGACTTAAAAACAAGAATTCCTAAAGAAATAAACAATATTTCTCAAGAAAGCATAAACAAGGTTCTACAAGAATTTGTACAACGTTTGGGTTACTGTCAAATACAACAAGAGCTACAATTCGAACATTTAAGATTAAGTCATCTATTAATTACCTGAATACTTTCAAGTTATTTATTATAATTTATTTATAATTTATTAATATTGATTGCATAAATAAATAATTTATTTTCTAAGCGCATATCTTTCAAATTATATCCGTTAGTATTATACTTTTTTGAAATCAAATGTGCTATAACTTATATTAAAAACTATTTTTTCTACGTTTTTGTGCTGTATTTTAATATACATACTTTCTGCAGTCTGTCAAAATTAGTATAACGGTACAAAACTGACAAAAATAAAAAAATACATATTGCGTTATCACTAACCTCTTTTTCTAATTTTCTAATATATTTTTTAGTTTTACATTTGGTTAACAAGGGTATTAAAATATATAAGAATTTTTCTACATACATATATAAAAAAGTTTTGTTAAAACTGGACTAGATGATTTTAGTCTTCACTCATAAGATTCCTTATGGACCAATATGGATTTTAGTCTTGTAGATAAGTTTAAACTGTCTGAAAAAAAAATATATTGGATCATACAAAACATATCAGAACTATTTTTCGGCAAATAATACACAGTTTTAATATAATTATTATAAAAAACAAGGAGGATTATATCTTTGGATAAAAATGAACACGTTTTAGTAGAATACCTAGACATTATTTCTAAACCAGAAATTTATATTTTAGAATAAAATTTATTTCAGATTTTAGAAATGGCTATTCTAAATTATTGGGTTCTTTTTATTGTTTTTATTAGGAGAAGTTTATTGATTTCATGAGTCTATTACTATTTTGCACTTTCTACTCTTAAGACTCTTGTTAGAGTCTTAACATATCGTATTAACATATAATTAAAATACAAAAACATATTGTGTTTACTTTCAATATATTTATTTCAAATAAAATCAGTTTAAAAAGTCCGTTTCTCTAATAGACACCTTGCTCTTATAATTGTTATTTTACCTACTTTACCTTCGCTTAAAGGCAGTCTTAATATATACTTGGAAATGTGTCATTACGTTGTATTGTTTTGGGAATTCTTATTTAAAGGATAATAAATATTTTGTTTTTATAGTTTTATTTATGCATTTTCTTCGTAAATGTATGACAAAAAAATGGTTTATTGCTGAAATTATAACCCACTGTATAAAAATACGTTAAAGTTCGTTCTTCTTCTTCAAGTGCCATCTTCGTTCCGAAGGCTGGCGATCATCAGGGCTATACGTATTTTCGAAACTGCTGAACGAAACAATTCGTTGCTGCTACAGCTATACCATTCCCGTAGATTCTTTAGCCAGGAGTTTCGTCTTCTTCCTATGGACCTTTTTCCTGCTATTTTCCCTTGCATAATTATTCGAAGCAGTTCATATCTTTCGCCTCTTGTAATGTGTCCCAAGTATTGCAGTTTTCGTTTTTTGATCGTAAATATGACTTCCTTTTCTTCGTAAAGTTCGTTATAGCCATGGAAAACGTTGAATTTGGCGGCATTACTATTTCTTATAAATTTTTGAGTTTGAGCGACAATTTAGGCATTCTATAATCGCACCTCGTCACGGGCAGTACGCCTAAAAATCATTCTACATCACGTCTCAATCCGGGCATTCTTTCGCCAACAATATAGTGTAATCGCAATCATTTTGCAATTTATGCACGTACTACGTAAAACTCTCTTCGTATATAGCAGAAAAATAGGAATAAGATGCTGTAGATCGTGATATGAAATGGATATTCATCAACTTGATGTGCAAAGTGCTTTTTTGAAAAGTCTAGTATCTAGTCATGTGTTTTTAAAGCCACCGGATGGCCTAAGTGTTAAGCCTGGTGTAGTATGTAAGTTAGTAAAAGCTTTATATGGTTTACGAGAAAGCCTTAAATGTTGGAATACAACTATTAATAGACATGTATGTAATTTAGGATTTAAAAGATCTAAGGTTGACCCTTACTTGTATTTCAATGGACAAACTTATGTTTTGATATGGGTCGATGATATTTTTGTTATTTCAATTTGATGTCATGATGTCAAATTTTTAAAATTAAATTTTAAATGAAATTTTAAAATTGTGATTTATCAAATAAAACAAAAATTATATTTTAGGATTACTTTGAAAGAAAAGATAAGACTGTAGTTGTTAGCCAGAAAAATTTAGTTACAAAAATTGTTAATCGTTTTAACATTGTAAATTGTAAGATTAGTGAAATTCCAATGGAGCCTAAATTGATAAAAAAAAGAAGCTCAAACTGATTTTAAAGTGTCTTATAAGGAGGTACTTGGTAGCTTGATGTATTTGATGCTTAGCACTATGCCAGATTTGTGTTTTACAGTTTCATTTTTTTGGAAGATTTCAAAATAATTTTAATAGTAATCATTGAAAGCATCTTAAAAATTTAATTCGTTATTTGAGCTATACTAACCAGTTGGGCTTAATATACAATAAATTTGTATAGAAAGAGTGACAGGAAGAGTGTTTCTGGATATGTTATTCTTTGTAATATAAAGTTGTAAACTGGTGTACTAAAAAGCAATCTGTAGTTACTCTTAGTAGCAGCGAAACCAAATATTTGGCTCTGTCTGCGTATATTAGTGTTTTTTTAGGTCTTTTAAGTTTTAAAAGAACTGTTTGATTTTCAATATCCTATTAAAATTTTTGAGGACTTTTTTGCATAAAAATGGCTCAAACTTATGAGACCAAACGCTCAAAACATATATTAAAACATTATTTCGTAAAAAATATGATAAATAAAGGAAATTTTGTTATTGAGTATGTTCATATAAACAAACAGTTAGCTGATATTATGACCAAGGCATTGTCTGTTACTTAATTTAAATTATTGAGAAATTGTTTGAATGTTGTCAGTTGTCACCAGTCTCTGTAGGTACACTGTACTTGTAAAACAATAAAACTTATTTCTTTTCTAATTAAATATAATCCTAGTGTTATTATTAACTTGTGTAAACAATAGTTAATTTTGATAAAGTTTGAAATTACTTACATATTATGTAGTTTGTATTGATTGTCATATGTGTGTGTGTTTATAAGTGAAGAGATGTGTCTGTCACCTTTATAATTATTACTCCTTCGTCATCTTCTTCTTGGCATGTCGACAGTCTTTTTTCTAACATATCAACTCTTATAGTTTTTTCTTCCTTTCTTACTGGTTTTTTCTTTTTAAATCGGCTGTAACAAAAAATGTTTTTGTGAAATAAAGGTATTATATAAATAATATAACGTAAATCGATTGACTATGTATTGAATCATGGCACTCAAATCTATCATTGATATTCGTGAATCACATATTATTTACACAACTATAATCAATTCTCAATTAGATCTGTTAATTTATGCGGCATTTTGAATTTGAAAAAACTACATCATCATCATCTTTGGCTCGACAATCCTCTGTGGATCTTGGCCTGCTCTAAGATTCGTCGCCATTCTGTTCGGTTTCTGGCAACATGTTGCCATCTTCTAATTTTTAATATCCGTAAGTCAGTTTCAACTCCATCTAACCACCTAATTCGCGGTCGGCCTTTGCTTCTTCTTCCTACAGGTGTTCCTGAGGTTAGCTTTTTAGCAATCGTATTTTCTGGCATTCGTATTATGTGTCCAACCTATCTAAGTCGCTGTGTTTTAATGAACGTTATGACATCTGGCTCATCAAAGAGCTGATACAATTCAAAATTATATCTTCTGCGCCACTGCCCTTGGTCGTTTATAGCTCCAAATATTTTGCGAAGTATCTTACGCTCAAATATTCCCAAACGTCTTTCATCTTTCTGCGTTAGAGTCCATGTTTCTGCTCCATATGTGAGGACCGGCCTCAGCAATGTTTTGTATATAATAATTTTAGTTCTTCTTTGAATGTTTCTTGAGTGGAAATGCTTTTGGAGTCCATAGTATGCCCTATTTGTAAGATTTATTCGTCTTTTGATTTCTTCGCTTGTTTTATTGGTAGCAGTCAATAGCGACCCAAGGTATGTGAAGTTGTCAACACGTAAAAAGGTATGACTTCCAAAGACTCTTTCTCGTTCCTCATTTGCTATCGGATCCTTTGTAACCAACATGTACTTGGTTTTGTTTTCGTTGATGACTAGACCGACCTGTTTCGCCGCTGTTTCCAGTTCTAGGAGATATTGCTCAACATCTCGCTTGCTACGCCCTATTATGTCAATATCATCAGCATATGCTAAGACTTGTATCGATCTATTGTGAAAAACTACGTGAAGCTTTATTCAGCATGCAAGTTTTGTACAGATATTGAGAATTATATTCGCTCCGTGCGTGACTGACGCGACACCTACCGCCTTCATCTGACAGTTTTGGACCTACCAATTTTCAGGTTAAACATATGACATATATTTGACATTGTTAAATACATGCGAAATTGACAATTATTAATAATTAACTTTTTAATTATATTTTTTTAGTTTATGTACAAAATAAATGTAGTATTAAAAACTGGGTTTCTCAAAATTCATCATAATATATCTTTTCAACCACAAACGGAAAAGAAAGGGAAAAACCTAGTATTGGCAAATCAAGTTTTTCACGTGAAACAGCATATATTTAAAAACAGTAATAGTAAAAGTTATAATATAAAATCTAAAGTCATCAGGCACTCTGCAGTTAGCTTGAAGCCTTATAAAATATCATTTAAGGTAAATTATTTAAATTTTTCCTATTTCGATTGCATAAAAATGAAGTTATGTGATATTTACTTTTTCATATTAATAGCACGGATCCATCTTTTTCTTTTCTCTAATTTATATGTAATCTTTGGGAACCTATAAAAACCACTTACTATTTTTGCTATTATTAGCACAATTAAATACGCAATAGGTATTTGCACATATTTTTGATAAAATTTATGCGTAAAAAGGTAGGGCCAATTTTGTCATATTTCGCCGCTACGCACGCTGGCATCGTTTCAAAGTACCCCTACCATGGTTACGCACGGAGCGAATATGTAAAAATGGAATATTTACCACCATGGAAAACTTATCAAAGTACAAGAAAAAAAATATAGATGAGCCAATATATAAGAATAATAGTAAATATTGACTAACATCAGAAAGTAAAAGTAGCAATAGATAAATGTTCTTCTTCTTCTTCTAATGGCGCTACAACCCTTTGCGAGTCTTGGCCTGCTTAACAATGTTCTTCCATTCTGCCCTGTCGGATACTTTCCTTCGCCACTGCCTGATGTTCATGGTTTTAAGATCCCTCTCTACGTCGTCTATCCATCTTTTACGGGGCCTTCCTCTTGTTCTGTTTCCTTGGGGCTTCCATCTCTGGACTACTTTTACAGCTCGATTATCTGGCATTCTTTCTAGGTGACCAAGCCAGTTTAGTCTTTGTGACTTTACAAATCTGACAATATCTGCGCTCTGCATTAGTTCATCCAGCTCGTGATTCATTTTAATTCTCCACGAACCATCGCTGCATTGGGTTGGTCCAAATATCCTCCTTAGTATTTTGCGCTCAAACATTCTTAGTTGATTTTCATCAGTGGTTGAGAGGGTCCACGTTTCACATCCATATGTGACCACTGGTCTAATTACTGTTTTGTAGATTCTCAGCTTAGACTCACGATTCAGTAACTTACTTTTCATTAAGTCTTTGTATGCATAAAAGCACTTATTACCGCTAAGAATCCGTGCTTGTATTTCTTGACTGATGTTGTTGTTGTCATTTATTATTGAGCCTAGGTAGGGAAAAGTGGAGGCATATTTGTAGGTATGGTTGTCTACCTTGAGACAACCATACTAATAGATAAATGTTATAAGAAATAAAAAATGCGTGGGGTCCGATAAGACCTTACTATTCCAGTCTAATAAACTGATCAAATATTTACCTCATTTTAAACTTACTTTTTAATATTCGGACTTTTCTTCTTCTCTTTATCTTGATAATATTGGTTATCATTAACATGTTTCCAGATCCCTGTTTTATCCACTTCTTCAGAAATGTTAATAGCAGATAATGGAATATTCATAACGTTTCCATTGGCTAAAGGTATCTTCAAGTTACCAGCTTTATTTTCAATTTCCAAATTTGCTGCTGCTTTATTGTCCTAAGAGAAAACAAACAGTTCAAATATTTGAGTCATTAAAAATAAATAAAGAACATTTAGTCTTAAGCTAACAAACAAGGATAGTATCTGGGTGATTTTTTTGGTATTATTAGGTGATTATTTTGGTGTTAGTTGGGTGATTTTTCTGGTATTTGGTGTTGTTGCATTTTGTACTGGCTCACTACGTACTGTTTAAAAAATTATATCGTACTTAGGATATCAAGAATCTTTGAGAGAGAAAGAACAATAATTTGTTACTTTTGCCGTTGTAAAATATGGTTTTATTCAACGATGTAATATACTAGGGATGAAAACTATGAATAAATATTTGCATTAAAAGTAGCTGATAACCATGGCCGACTATTGTTTCCGAAATGTCAGTGATGTACTAAAAAAATTCTTTTGGTACTTATACATATATGTACAAAAATTAATTATTTTCGTTGTTATTTACATTTAAATAAAAGATATAATGATGTGTAAGATTGTACAATTAAAAAATTATTATTTTTATAACATAAAACATATATATTTTAAAGATACGTATTTGAGCATCGCACGCCACTGAAGTCACTGGATGCAAAATATTAAAAAGGTAACGGAATTATTGATTTACCAAAAAAAAATACATTAAATTATTGACTTAACCCATAATGTTACCTGTTTAACATTAAAATATCGGGGTCAACAATATTCACATTAATCACCTGCCAAATTCACATCGGACATTGTAGCTGAGAATTTGACGTCAATTCCGTCGTTGATCAGCTACATGTAAAAACGTGTTTCATCCTTAAGTCGACTTTACACTACATGATATATCATGTGATTTGTCATCTGATTTTGTCATGAAGTGAAATTTACATGTTTACACTGTGTGATATGTCATATGATTTTATTATAAGCACTGTCATACGGCTCGTCACAGCTTGCCATAGGAGAATAGGACGGTACCTATTCCTCATGATAAAATCATATGATTTTCGGTAATAATACCGGTAACACCAACATATTTAAATATCGCGCCTTATTCTTATGTCACTTCAGCGACATTTCCTTACCGAGAGACAACATCCTTTATTTATTTATTTATTTTTTGTTTGTTGCATTGATATTGGGCCTATTATCTAATCTGTGCTATTGTGTCGTATTTTTCTTTTATTATTTATTTAGTTTTTTTTAATTCTTAGTTTAGTGTTTTATAGTCTTCTTAGTCATAATTTTAGTTTAGTTTCTTTATTAATTATTTTTAATTTGGTATAATATAAACACTAAATTTGATATGGCCCGTCCACTATTTCTTCATAAGAGCCACCTGAGAGCCCAAAGGCGTCTGATCTTTTCTTCTTACTATTAGTTGTACGCAGTTGTTGCCGGCGTATTATTATTAAAAGTCGGGACGTCAATGCAAGCAAAGATGTATTTTCCAACCTAATAGTTATTACTAGACTTCGGCAAATATGCATATTGCATATTTTGCATGTTGTGCATATTTTATGCAAATATTTCATATTTTGGCATATTTGTATAAAAGTTTGCATAAAGTGCATAAAAGTTCAGATTTTTATACTGTATTTGAAAATTTTTAAACATACCAATTTATTTCAATTCTTGTATAAAATTTTGTAGTCATTTTAATCAAGAAATGATCTAAGTACGTAATCTCTACAGGTACAAAACATTTACAATTTCAAAGAAGATCAATTTAAGTAGCCCTCAACATTCTTAGAAAGTCTCGGTCACTGAGGCATTCAGTTATTGGATAATCGCTAAGGGTTCGCTCATTTGCATTTTATGATCTAATCCCCAAATCTATCTACAATTTATTGTATCTAAACAGCAGGTAAACTGCTAATAGTTTTGTTCCTAATTTAGGGATTTTCCAAAATCTCCCAGTTTATTGAATTAGGTACCTAAACATTTCTAATTTGATGCTCAGATTTGTAAATCATTTTTGTTTTGATATTCAAAGCGTAAACACTCGTTGTGCGTAACAAAAAGGAAGATTGTGATTTTATAATGCCTAAAACAACCAGTGCTTCAACTTGGATTAAACCTTATAAAGAGCTGTCTATGGATATGGGAAAAATCTACTGTTCAGTCTGTGGCAAAATTGTAAGTATCTAATATTTTCTATTAAATATCTAATATTTCATACATACAGGGTGTTTCCAAATGACACTTACAACGTTTGACTGTAGATACTTCTCGAAAAATTGAACAAAACGATATAGTTAATGAGGGGTCAAACTTATTTACTTTTCGAGATACAGGGTGTTAAAATTAAAAAAAATTAAATTCTTTTAGTTAATAACAACAATAACTTTAAAACCAATAAACGTATTTACTTGAAATTTAGTACTCGTAGGTTGTTTTTAAATGAAAAATAGCTTCCTTTAGTGAGAAAAAATTGTCCATGGTACAATACAATGGTGTGTATTTAGAAAAATTTTTCACCTTTACTTTTTTTTATGAAGTCAGCTATTCTAAAACACAATTATTTTTATTGTAATTGAATTAACAAAAAAAAACTTTTGTTGAATTTTAAAATAAGTTACATGATGTACTAATGGTTAGTAACAAAAACTAATTTGTGGATTAATACTGCATTTAAAACACTTAGCGAGTGTTTTTTTTTCCAAACCAGTTATTTGATTAACCAAAAACACCTTTTATATTTTTATATTTTAAAGGTTGGGTTAAAATAAAGGTTTTTATTTTTATTTATAAATAGCATCTTCTTCTTCCTATGCCGTCTCCATTAACGGAGGTTGGCGACCACATTTTTAAAGGCTTCTCTATCTTTTGCAACGTGGAATAATTCGTCTACAGTCATGTTTGTCCAGTCTCGAATATTTCGCAGCCATGACTTCCTCTTTCTACCTATTCCCTTTTTGCCATCGACTCTACCCTGCATGATGACCTGCAGAAGACTATATTTATTATTTCTTAGTATGTGTCCAAGGTATGCAGTCTTGCGTACTTTTATCGTTCTCAACAATTTTTTGTCTCGACCCATTCTTCTCAGCACTTCCTCATTGGTGACCCTGGCAGTCCATGGGATTCTCAACATTCTCCGGTATATCCAAAGTTCAAAGGCTTCAATCTTTTTAACTATTTGCGCTTTTAGTGTCCATGTTTCTACCCCGTACAATAGTTGCGACCAGACGTAACATTCAACAAACCTCAGTCTCAGCGTGTGACAAATAGCATGTGAGAAGAAATTTCAGATAGACCAACATGTGAGAACTGCTTCACACATTGCAAAAAAAGGAAAAATAGGAGGAATACCTTACCAAAATCTCATCTTATTTCATGCCAGCAACTTGAGAAAACAAATGCTTTAACAATTTCGTGTTTTATACAAGAAACATTAGCAACTTTTTTTCTTTCGACAACTATTCCTTCTAATAAATTACTGCTTATTTTATCGGATGCTGCTCCTTATATGGTGAAAGCAGGACAAAATTTAAAAATATTTTTTCCAGATTTAATACATGTTACTTGTGTAGCGCATGGATTAAACAGAGTTGCAGAGGAAATACGAAAAAAGTTTCCTCTTGTAAATACCATGATATCCAGTGTCAAAAAAGTATTTCTTAAATCTCCTATAAGAATTCAACTTTATAAAGAAATGCTACCTAACATTCCTCTTCCACCACAACCTATTTTAACGCGATGGGGAACATGGTTAGAAGCAGCTAATTTTTATGCAGATCATTTTGTTAAAATAAAGAACATAATTGGTACGTTAACAGATGAAAGTTCCCAATCTCTTTTGGATTCTAAACAAACTTTTCAGAGTAACTTGCTTCAACAAGAACTTTCATTTATAAAATCAAATTTTAGTTTTGTTCAAAAAACAATTACTCAGTTAGAATCACCAAAACTGTCATTGTTCGAAAGTACAGCATTAATAAAAGAATTTGCGTCATGTTGTCGGAACGTTAGAGGTAATATTGGAAAAGATATTTTAAAAAAATTTGAAGCTACTATGGAAAAAAATAAAGGTTACCATATTCTTTCTGAAGTAGTCAGTGTTCTAGCTGGAAATATTTCGGAAACAATTAATTTAGAACCAAATGTTTTGGTTAGTTTGAAAAATGCTCCCGTTACATCAGTTGATGTTGAACGAAGTTTTTCCATATATAAATATATGTACTCAGACAGAAGCCACAAGTTTTTGTTAGAAAATTTTGAACACCACTTGGTCATTTATTGTTACCATAATTCTAAATAAGTTTATTCATACTTAAAAATGATGTAGTTACTTAAAATAAATGTAAATCTTAATGAATAGTAGGAAATATTTAGTTATGTACACTTTTTTTTTAAATAAAATTGTTACTATTTTACGATTTTTTTATTTATTTGTATGCATATTTTGTAAAATATTTGCATATTTTCGGGTAAACACGTGCATATTTATGCGCATATTTTCTACATTTTTATTTGCATATTTGCCGAAGTCTAGTTATTACCTATACTGTGTCTTATATCTCTATGACCATAAACAACAAGAAAAATCAATAAAACCTCATTGTCACTCATATCATAAGTCATAAATTATCATTCAGTGTAAATACGATTTTTTAAAAC
Source organism: Diabrotica undecimpunctata (assembly GCF_040954645.1). NCBI lineage: Eukaryota > Metazoa > Arthropoda > Insecta > Coleoptera > Chrysomelidae > Diabrotica > Diabrotica undecimpunctata. Next base: position 143,051,894 of record NC_092807.1, read on the forward strand.
ATCATAGAAACGAGGAATCATAACAAATCTTATATGATATTGTCATATGATAAAATCATGTAGTGTAAAGTCGACTTTAGTATATTACATGAGTATTACATCGTTGGTTTTATTGAATACTTTTCCAGAAAAATAAGATATTCTCTTTGTGTGCTATCTGTGAGTGACTTTGACCCGGCCAGTATCTGACAATTTTTTTGAGTTTTATCAACCTCGATAACCCAAAGCTCCATGTTTCCTACAGTATGTTCATATTACTTGAACATTCGTCTACCAGTAAAAAGTAAAGCATGTTTAAACGAACTTGGAGGTAATTATTTGATAAAACACGTTTAGAACTTTAAAATGGTGATTTATGAATGTTGATTTACTCATTTGTTGCATAGAAAACTGTAAATAAACCTAAGAATTCTTAATTTTTAATAAATATTGTAAAAATGAAACTAAAAGTTAATTTATTGAAGCAATGAACCTTCGAATATTTTCGCAGTAAGACGCATTGAGATGCAGTTTGGTGCATTCGGTTCATGAGAGCGTCAGAAAATTGTGTGAACTAATGCCATCATGAAGAAATAAAAAAATGCATTTGTGTATCAGAAAAATGTATTTTCCAGAGTTGCAAATTAAAAAAATTTTAACTCAGAAAATATTGACTAAAATGTATCTGGAGGGGTGCTGGTGTTCAACACCCCTTCAGGGAGAGTCTTGAATGAAATCAGTGTCTCTTTCAGCGGTTTGCACTTGCTGTAAGTCCAATGTTCTGCTAGCCTTCGAATGCTCAGTAGAGAGACTTGGATGGACTTTTAGAATGTGCTGTGTGCTGGCCTGTTTGAAAAGGTTGACAAAATGAAATAAAACACTTGCTTTTTTAGCTGGAATTGTAATGAAAAACTTTAAAAAGGGGCAAGAAATAGGAACTTATACAAGTGAGTGAATTATTGTAAAGAACCTAATTAGAAAATGTATACAGGTTACCAAACTTCCGAAAACACCATAACAAGTTCTTCAAATTAGGGTCCCGGTTTATTTGCGTAACTTTGAGCGTGGAGAAGGACTCTCCGAAAATTAACAGGTCTTTGCTCTTTGCTTTGCCCTAAGAATGTCGCTAACTCACTGGTGCCGCTAACCCCCGAAAATACTCATCTTTGCATTTGAATGATCGGCTGATCATTTGGGGTTAAATAGGCGGAGACTAACATTTTCTACGAAACAAGACTGCAGTCTATGCACACTGTGATTATTTTAATTTATTTGTGTATCAGGGGCGGCGCGGAAATATATTTATTAATTATGAAAATAGAATTATGTGGTTGGAGATTATAGTTCTCCAACAGTATCTGAAAATGAAGATCATGTTGGCAAAAGTGACCAAGCCATGGATACCAAAGATCCAGGTTAAAAAAGTTTGTTTACTGGAATTTAAATTTTTTTATATATTAAACTTATTACGTGCAATATAAATAAAACATTCGAATTTTTCAATTGTTCGCTTAATTACGACAAAACGTTCTATTATGATTTAATAAATAATGAATGATTGTTTGTTTGATGAATGAATGAATTTTTTAAAAATTTTTTACATATATTTATCAAATTTTTATTGCATTCCTCACCTTCGATCAAATCATATTTGTATTCAGCCAACTAAAAACTCCCGAGAAATGATTTTCGAATAAGTTTATGGAATCTACAAAAAAACTCACAAAGACGTTTTTCGTACCTCTGCCGATATGATATTTGTGTTCACCACCAAATCCTCTGAGTAGCAAAATTGGACGTATTTTATTAAATATTTACAAAGTTAAATTCTTTTTAATTTGCAACTCTAAAAAATACATTTTCCAAAAGCAATTGTTCATTTCTCCATGATCGCATTATTTCAGAAAAATTTCTACCGCTCTCGTGAATCGAATGCTCCAAACTGCATCTCAATTCGTCTTATTGCGCCGATTTTTCAAGGTTTAGCCGATTTTTTCTTATAATGTTAAAAATGTGGTTAAAATTTCAGTGATTTTTTAATTAGTTATAAAGCTATTTAATTTGGTAATCCCCAATAACTTTTTTTGCAGTACCATAAGTAAGAAAAAAAGGAACTTACAATGATTCTAGGTGTGGCATAAGCAAGAGAGAGAAAAGGAGATAGATAGAGAAAGGGTTATTCAATAAAAAAAATGAAAAAAAAAGATTTTCCAACATTTTAAAACTTAATTGGAAAATGTTTTGCTTATAAACAATTTGAATAAATTAAGAACGAATTTAACCACTTTTTTTAATGCATACCTTGTTTGTTTACAACAATTAAGAAAAACTGCCTAAACAGAGTCATGTATAAAGCTTTAAAATATGGAGCTACAATTCGTTCAGCTTGTTGAACTCAGTTGAGTAATGAAGGAGGTACTTTAAAATTCGCGATATAAACATTATCTCCAGTCTTTGTTGATGGATTTTGGCGTTTCTATCTAAATTTGTATGAATATCCATTGACTAACGTTTAAAGGGTTTTCACCCATGTATTTAGTGGATTGAAACATATTTACCCAGTAGCAGCACTGAAGATGGAATATTTATTTCAGAAACTTTCTGCGATTTAGTCCGAAAAAGTTCTTTTAGGTGAATATATCTTTTATAAAAGATTTTTACTAAAATTTTTTGTGATATACCTATGATATACAGCCAACTACAGCAAATTACATTTTCCTTGTGGAGAGAGGTTTTCGTTATCGAGGTCCATAAAACAGGATACTTCTTTTATAGAATACTTTCAAAGTACACTTTTTTTACTTTATTTATCTGGACTATCGCAATATAAGTAAAAAGTAACAGTACGAAATGAGACGATCCTAGGAGCCTGTTTTCCTTTTCAATATTATTAATCTTAAACAAATCAAAAACAAATAGTTCATAGACATTTACAATTTTGTGATATAAAATTTTGTTTTTTTGATTTTGTGAATTGTATTTTGTAACAATTTAGTAGTTTGTAAGAAAGAGCTACATAATAGTATATCAATCTAGCTAAATAATAGTTACATAAAATAAGTAACAAGAAATTAATCTTGTTATTTTAAACAATATTGGGTCAAGTGGTGCAAAAATGAGACAGCCGAAATATCGTTCAAAAACAAAACGTCGTAAATTAAAGGTGCAAAAACGAGACACCACCAAGTATAAACACGAGACACGTGCCAGTTAAAAAACGAGACGGAGTTTTTATCCCTTTAAGAATAATGCCTAAGATTTACGTTCCTAAAAAGCGCCCCTACGACAAAAAGGACATGGAAACAGTCCTAAAGCTAATAGAGGATGGCACTTTATCTCTTAGAAGTGCAGCTACACAGTTTAAAATTGACAAATCTTGATCTTTCGAGAAGACGTACTCATGTACTTGGTAAACAGGGAAGAAAAACTTATAAAAAAATTATGGCAAAATGGGGGTTTGCTCTCACTAGACCGGAGATACAAGCAATAGTTCAAACCTATGTACAAGAAAACCACCTTACTCCCCAGTTTAAGGAAGGAAAGCATGGCAAAGAGTGGTTTAAAAATTTTTGCAAGCGTAATAGACTAAGTCAAAAAAAGCTTGAGCAACTGGAAAGATGTAGAAGGTCAGCTACAAGTGATCTATTCATCATCTTTGGCTTTTACGATCGCCTGAATACTTGCTTATCTGATTTGAAATTGCAAGACAAGCCCGGTCATATCTGGAATTTAGACGAGACCAGTTTTTCTTCCGATCCAACCAGAATAAAAGGCGTTGCTGGTATTGGTCAGAAAGTTCACCGGAACATAGAGGGGCCTGCATTTCAGGAAGTGGTACTTTGTTGTCTCCTCTAATAATTTTCCAAGGACAAAATTTATGGATCAGTTGGAAAGGTAAGATGTCAACCTTTTGTTAAAACCTAGTTAGTAATAAAAATATGTTTTTTAGGTAGGGCCGATTTATCGAATACAAGCTATGCAGCCTCTGAAAAGGGATGGATGACTTGTCAGATTTTTCAAGAGCGGTTCCAAAAGTTTTGAGCACTGGTTCATGAACGCCCACTTCTTATCATACTAGATGGACATGTTACCCATTTGGATAAATCGACGATAGAATTAGCTGTGCAAGAAAATATAACTTTATTGAAACTCCCTGCTCATACAACTGACTTGCTGCAACCACTTGAGAGATGTTGCTTTGGTCCATTAAAATTGAAATGGAATGAAGCTTTAATTAACTGGCAAAGACGTAATCGGAGAAAACCATCTAGAAGCGAATTTGGTGATTTGATTTGTAGCATTTGGAATGAAGGTTTATCTTTATTATTTGCACACTCATAGAAAATAACTAAAAGCGCAGAAAATACAGTGTCTTATTTTTAACCTCTCACTGTCTCATATTTAGCCTAAATAGTGGTTTTTACACTACCGTTTTTAAAAAATTACGCTCTTTAATTATAAACATTATAATTTTTTTACCGTGAGGTATACTACATGGCTTTCTCTATACAAGGCAATAGGACAAAGCCTTAAAATCGGGTTTTTTCGTTACAAAAAATTTAAAGATTTAAAAATCGTCTCGTTTTTGCACCACTTGATCCTAACAGTCTTGTGTAATGTATATTATTTAAATGTATTAAAAATATATATGTTTTTTCCTACTTTTCTATGCTTAATATGCCTTTCTGGTAGTGGTCAATATACCATTCAATATACCTATATATACCTATATTGAACAGAATTGATTTTCTATTATTTTCTATTTGTTTTATTTGACTGAAATTCTTCTCTTTCTGGTAAATGGCGTTTCGAAGTGATATTTAGGTTTCATTGCAACTCTTTTCCAATACCCTTTCGCCTTGCTTCCTGACGGCTTATCCGCCCACTGGGAGTTCATATCTTCGCCTTGTTCTCCATCCATATATCTAATAGGGAAAGTTAAGTATGACATTCATGGAGGCGTTTGGGGTAGTCGATATCGCTTCTAGTACGAAGGTGACCTACTCATAGGTCTGACTACAGTCACATATAGTCAGTATATCTATTTGCGTTACATATCCCATGATTTCCCACATATTCTTCGACATGTCTAAAGGGAAAGCTTTGCTTTGTTGGATATTCGTTCCCGACGTGTGTTCCATGTAAGCCGGTAATCTAGTATTATTCCTAGATATTTGGCCTCATTCATCTCTTTGACAGTTTCTTTATACAGACCAAGCATAAAGATGTTATCTAGATTCCGTCTCCTTATGGAATTGACCACTACTAATTGTAAAACTAACTAATCCTGTTTTGCTAGGATTGATAGAGTGTTTCACTGTCGCATCACCTAGGAAGGATATTTAATGTTCTTTGGAGTATGCTGGAGTCTGCTGAAGATATTTCCGTATTTTCCTTTTACCATAAATGCTTAATCATTCACCTAGACCTGCACTTATGAAACCTGTACGTTAAGGAACGAGATCAAGTCATCCTACAGGAGTGACAACCGAAAGAAGAAAGCACTCCCCTGTGGACAGCCCTAGCTGTTTTATCCACAATCTGCTCTCCTTGCAGATAATATGTTAGAACAAGCCTGTTTTCCAGCATTGCCTTGGGCCAGTTGCACAAGGTAGTGGATATCCCTTTTGATATTATTCCATCATAAAAAGAATTTTATGGTGCATTATTAAATGCATCTTCTATATCTAGAAAGACGGTTAACGCAATCTCTTCATTATTAATGAAGTATGATTTTCTGAACTACTTCGTCCAATGCTATTTCTGTTGATTTTCCTTCTTGATAGACATGATAATTGCCATTGAGAGGATGATCTCTTAATAACACCTCCTTAATATAACTATCAAGAATTTTTTATATTGCCTTAACCCATATGCAAATTTTAATTTATATTTGTTTAATTACAATATTATAAACTAGCGGACCAACTCGACATCGAGTTTTTTAAATGAAATTTTTATTTTGCGAGAAAAATATACAATATATACAATGACCGAAAGTAAAAATATTTTTATCAATAACTCAAAAACTATAAATGATAATTTCGTGAACTTACATTTTAGAACTCTACGTTAAATTCTCTATTGATTTGACTAATAAAAACAAAACCGGAAGTCGACCTCAAAACCAGAATGCAGTTTTTAGTTCATCAAATGTCGACATGGATATCATTTAGCAGTTAATTTTGCATGCAGATCACGAATCCGGTGTCAGATTTGCTCTATCTTGACGTTTTATGCGAGTTTCGGGTCACTTCCGGTGTCGGATCGCAACCGGAAGTACATATTTAGATTCGTCTTGACGAGACCTTTCGATCCATATATACATTGTGGGGTCTAAAACTTAAAGTAAATTTTAACTTCCGGTCATCTCAAAACCGGAAGTGAATTTTTGTACCAAAAGTATATCTTGACAATCTCATACGTAATACTAATAATATTCCGAAAAAATATTTTAATTATCTAATATGGTTTTTGAGTAAAGTGGTGGACAAGAAAAGGGCTTAGCGTTTTAGTATATAAGATGAGGAAAATATATTATAACTTAGAAATACTTGCTAACAAAATATTTGGTACGTCTTTCTGCTGCCAATATTTTCATTATGTTTCTACGTTCATGGAATAAACCAAATTTATCAAAATGTTGTTCATAAAAAAAACATGAACTCCTTTTACAAAAAATGTATTAAAAAATAAATAAATATAAAATATAAAAAATAAATGATTATAACTATTATTTGGTTTTTTTTTTCTAAAAATATATAAATATAATTTGACACGTAACCAGTTCGATTCAAATAACGTTTTTTTTAAATCGATCATTTGATTTTTTGCCGTAAGAAATCTGAAAAACCCTATATTATACGTATTTGCAAAAAGAACTACGCTGCCCTCCTAAGGAAAACCACAGCATCTGCAGTACTGATAATATTGAGTAAGTGGACTCAAAAAAACCTGTATAATGCATTGTTTTTATTGTAACCTTTTTTGAATTTGCATTTCCAATAGCTGTCACGTTAAAATCGTAGGTTTGCTTTTGTTTTTTTTTAAAGATAGTTTCACCCGATGGTGGGAGCTCATCGGCGGTTATATACAAGGAAATATAAAAAACTCCAATTTTTATTTTGACCTGAGCAGTTATCAACTCAAAGGACAAAATGTTCGATATACCTGTACTGTAAAAAGAAAGCATTATATGAGCTAATTATTTCTTCTTTTCCCCCTCCAGTAATACCGTCATCCCATAGACCCGCAAAAGTTTTTTGTTTTTTTCCTTTACCCAGGGGTACAAAGCTTTCCTTAAATGTCGATGTTCTTTGGGTAAATATTGCTTTCTTAAACATATCAATTCTTAGTAATATTACGACTTTTTGTAAGTCAACATAGACTTTAATGGTCGTTGATGTAACTGGTTCATTTGTATCCAAACGGTATAATTCTCTTGAATCTCTGGCATGTTGAATGTGTTCTTTCCAGCTATCATATTCAGTACATGCTGGATTCAAGTTCTCAGAATGATGCTCTTTATTGTGTAGTTGGAATGCTTCACACAGTTCGCACTCTTCAAGGCTCAGATTTGTGAAAGATATGTTTTAATTTTTGCTGCCTTCAGACATCCATCTTTTTTAGAGCAGATAGTAGTAGACGATTGAAACACATTTTGTCTGACAAATGCTTACGCTAATCGTGCCAATTACGTAGCAAAAACACCGCGATTGTGTATTCTTTAGAATGAACACAGTAACTGCAGGCTCCGTCAAGTATATGCAGGGTTTTACCTATTTTGTTAAATAACCATGTAATATAAACTCTCTAGACCTAATTTTCGCGCCCAACTAAATTTTCATAATTTTTGCATATGCAGTGTTTTTCCTAAGGACGGCAGTACGACACATCTTTGTTTTATTCTTATGTAAGAACTATTTGTTTTTGATTGGTACATTAGATATATTGTGCTTTTTACATATTACTAGTGTTTAATTAATATAATAATTATTTATGTTTTTTTGGTAATTTAACCACTTCTCTAATAAAATAAGGGATTGGTGCTGTTTCTGTAATATACGTAATTGTGTGATATATACATTAGCATATTAACATAATTGGTCTAAAAGAAAATTGTCTTTCCAATTGAAGTCCAAAATACTAATAATTTTTCTATATTATTTAATAATTATACTCTTTTTCCCAATACATACAATGTGATTCTTTGTGATTTCAAGTTAAACACTTTAGAGAAAATTCACACAATTAATAGCTAAAAATTTAGGATATGAGCTTTTTAAATATGCCCAATTCTTCTTCTTCCTTTGCCCTATCCGTTTCGGACGTTGGCTATTAACAAGGCTATTTTGACTTTGTTTACGGCACCTCTGAACAGTTCGGTCGATGTTAGTCCGAACCATTGTCGCAGGTTATGCATCCATGAGTGTCGTCTTCTTCCCGGTCCCCTCCTACTGTCGATTCTTCCTTGGACTATTAATTGTAGCAGTCGGTACTTAGTATGCCTCATGACATGTCCGAAGTACTCAAGCTTCCGTTTCTTTACGGTGAAGATTATTTCTTTGCTTTTGCCTATTCTCTGCATTACTTCCACGTTAGTGATGTGGTCTGTCCAGGATATCCGAAGAATACGGCGATATATCCACAGCCCAAAGGATTCTAGTTTCTTCAGGGTAGCTTCCGTTGTGGTCCATGCCTCTGCTCCATAGAACAAGACCGGGAAGACATAACACTTGACCAGTCTTAATTTTAGTTCCATTGAGATTTTGCTTGTGAACCACTTTTTCATATTGTTGAACGCGTTTCGCGCTTTTTCAATTCGTGATCTTATTTCTGTTGACTGGTCCCATTTTGTGTTGACTGTGGTTCCAAGGTATGTGTATGTCTCCACTTGTTCTATTTTTCGGTTGTTTAATGTCAATTGCATCGGAGGTTGTTGTGTTCTGCTGATGAGCATGCATTTAGTTTTGGTTGTATTGAGTTCTAAACCATATTCTTGACTTTCTGTGTGTATGCTTTTTTGCGATAATAACTGTGTCGTCAGCATATCTAATATTATTGATTACCTCTCCGTTTACTTTGATACCCTCCGAAACTTTTTCCAGTGCTTCTCTGAAGATTTGTTCAGAGTATATATTGAACAGGAGCGGCGAGCGGACGCATCGCTGTCGTACACCCTTTTTAATATCTATCTTCCCACTGTGTAAGTTGCCCATCTTTATCTCAGCACTTTGATTCCAATAGAGACTGGTTATTATGCGCAGATCCTTGCCATCAATATGCATCTTCCTGAGCATTTCCATGAGTTTATCATGTTTGACCTTGTCAAACGCCTTCTAGAAGTCGATGAAGCACAAGTGGACATCCTTGTGCATGTCTCTGCATCTTTGAATTAAAACTTGCAGACTGAAGATCGCCTTTCTTGTGCCCAATGCGCTTCGGAATCCGATGTGACTCCGATATATTTGCTTCGCATTTGTTATATATTCTATTGTGTATGATTTTGGTGAAAACTTTGGTAATGTGATTTATCAAGCTTATTAAGCGGTGTTAATCACAGTGTTTTGCACTTGATGTTTTAGGTATGGCTACAAAGGTCGATCGAAGCCATTCCTCCGGAATCTCCCCTTTGTCGTAAAAGGTGTTAAAAAGGCCTGTCAGAAAATCGAGGAAGTGGTCATCCGTTTCGCATATGAGTTTTATGATCTCGCCCTGTATGTTGTCGGGACCTGGTGTTTTGTCATTTTTTAGCGATGAAATGGCTTTTTCCACTTCAGACCTTAGTATTTCGGGTCCAGTCATGTCGTCATCTTGGTCCACTGTCGCTCTGCGTTTATCGTTAAAAAGTCGTTCTACGTAATTTTTCCATATGTCAATGAGCTTCAAGTCGTCTGATATAAAGTTACTTTCTGCGTCTATTAGTCTCGGGTGGGGATTATTGGTTTTCTTTTTAGTTGTTAATTCTTTGATCTTTTTGTGCATGTTGTGGTAGTCATATCTTCTGTCGCACTCTTCGATTTCATCGCATTTCTCCTTCAGCCAGCGTTCCTTCGCTTCCTTTATCTTTGTTTTTATATTGTGACTTGTTTCTTGATACTTCACTTGATTTTTGCATTTGTGTTGTCTTCTTTCTTCCATCATATCAAGGATTTCATCCGTCATCCAATCTTTCTTCTTTACGTGCTCCTGTAACAGAAGTGTCTTGTTTGTCATTTCAACAGCTCTTTTTATTTCTTCCCATTTAGCAACTGCGTCTTGTGCGGGTTCACTCAAGTTTCCAATGTTTCTTCTTAAGGATTCCTGTACTTGTTGTTTAATGTTGGGATCCTTTAATTTCCTACGTTTTAGTTTGATTCCCAGTTTACCTACCAATGGGTTGTGATCCGATTGAGCGTCAGCCCCGGGATAGGTTTTCACTGATGTGATTGAGTTTCTGAATCTTTCTGGTATGGCAATGAAGTCGATCTGGTTTCTTACATTTGTTGCTTTCGAGTCTGCTGGCGACTTCCAGGTGTAAAGTCTGCGAGGGGGCAGTTTAAAAAAAGTATTATTAGTTATCAATAATTTTTGTTCCTGACAGAAGCGTATGAGACGTTTACCTCTCTCGTTTCTAGTTCCTAATCCGTGACCGCCCACAACGTTTGACACCTTACCTCTGCCGACCTTTGCATTGAAGTCGCCCATTATTAATGTCACTTCTCTAATGCCCAATTACTCTAAAATATTTCGAGTCCCCTATCATTTCCGGTTATACCGCAAGTTGACTAAAACTTACATATTATAAATATAACGTCTTGTATATTATTATATATAAAGATAGAACAAGGAGAAAGCAGATGACTGATGAAAACATGAAATAATAAATAAAACCGAAGGGGAAGATACAGTAAACTCAAAAAGAAGAGGAGAATACGAACAAATTAGGAAAATAACGAACCGGAAACTAGTAATAAACAGACCAAGAGGAACACCAAAAATAAGATGTGACAACCAAGTGCTAGAGGATATAATTGCAAACTGGAAAGAAAATAAATATAAATATGTCAGGAAAACAGCCAAAAACTCTTCTATAGGCCTCGCCTGAGGCACATTTAGAGGGTTTTCGCGCTTGGGAACAAAATTTATATTTTGAGCAGTTAACCAATCTGTCGTTCTCCTGGCGTAATGGCATGACGCTAGGTCGGGACAAAATATGCTTTTATCATTGGGGTGGTATGTATTTATAAATTGAACAAGCTTTGTAGGACATCTCTCAACGTAATTGTCAGCATTAAGAGCTTCACTGTGAACACGCCCAACAAACGACTGTGAAACACCACATCTTGTGAGATGACACACCATACCAAAATTTAATAGGCAAATTTCACTTTTCCCTGCATCTTGTACATTGCGTTTATAAAATCCGTCGTTGCCCTTTATTTCAGAATTGGTTAAAGTAAAATACTTTTCATCATCAATAATGAGAATTTTAACAGGAAAATGAATACGTCTCAATGCACGCAACATCTAGGAATTTTTTCTAACTGGGCTGGTGTGTACTTAGGAGCTTTTTTTCTTTATATTGTTTTAAATTATTTCTAGAAATTGTTCTACTTACAGTCATTCGTAAGACATTATATCTTCGGCCAACATTTCGCAAAGACTTTCCTAATTGGTTATCCATACTCTGAATTAATCTCTGTTAAAACTCTTGGTCTTCCACTTTTGGGCAAATTAATGCATGAAATACTATTTTCGCTCTCTTTAATTGTCTGGTAAATCGTTGACACAGAAATATTTTGAGCACTTCAAATTCTTACAATATCGTGTTTTAGTACATGTCCAACTAAACGATAAATACTTTGACGAATAAAGTTTGTACGATCTTAACGAACCGTATCTATCAAAATTGACATTGTTTATATCGTTTAAGTTGTTTACTAACTTTGGTTTCCAATGGCAACTTGATCCAATGCTTCCTACCAATAATACTTTTAAATCTAAAATTTTTCGATTTGTTGTAAGCAAATGCATTTTTTAATAAAACTATAACCACTAAATTCTCAAGTTTTACGATACCAAAAATTTAAATTGTTCAAAGTATTAGGTATCAAAAATACTTATTAGATTTATTATAGGTGTGTAACGGACTATTGTGTAACACAATACACTATAAATTGCGCAGATATCAGTCCTGATTAACTTATTATTCAATAATAAAATTACTTTTATACAAAAAACAATTTTCTTTTTTAATTAAGTCTGAATTTAAATCGAATTATTTTGTATCCTCACACAATGTTCATTGGAAAAATGATTTAACAAAAGCGGCTCTAGCAACTGAGTTTGTGCGGAGTATCCTTTACTCTTATGGCCAATAAATTCGTTTAGCCCAGTCTGGTTAAAAAAAAGGTCGATAAATTTTTCGCAGATATCTGAAGCTTTTAAGACATAGGTGGGGTTACCTTGCGTTTTTTTTAAACAATAATTTATGGTCACAATTTGATTTTTTTTCTATAAATTTTTTCCCTTATATTTTAAATAAACAATATTTATATCATTTTTTTATATCAAGAATATCTTTATTTTCCCGTTTTTTTAATTAAAATTGATAAATAATTTACGGAGATATTTGCAAAAAAGCAGTTTTTTTGCAATAATTTATAAATTTTATTAATTTTTTTAATAACAAAATAAAATGTTATTAATACATTTGAACATCGAAGAATTACAGTCTTTTAAATTTTTGCGAAATTTCCCCCCGACCGGTCAAATGGTTTAAAAGTTATTTAATTTATTTATCTCTGAGGCTAAATATTTAAACTATTGAACTTGCTCTATTAATGATGGTAGACACATTTAGCAAATTTCATAGGATTCTCTAAGAAAAAAACACAGAAGTTAAAACACTTCACACTTATATTGTGGTATAAAAAACATAGTTAAAACTTTATAAAAAGTGTTTTTTTTATACCACAATACAAGTGTGAAGTGTTTTAACTTCTGTGAACTACGGGGTTTTTCCCATTAATTTGATTCTTTAAGACTTAAGCTATCTCGGATATTGCGTTTTCAACAAAATTATTTACAAAATAAACGTTTGAAAAAGGGGTATGTTTTTTACTTATAAACAATTGTAATAACTTCTATATTTTTCAAGCTACAGATTTGTACGTACAACCATTGGATAGCTGGTAAAAACTTATATTAAAAAAAAACCTTCTATGACCTATAGGAACGAAGTTAGGGACTATTTTTTTTGAAAAATCATATCTCAATTGTTTATAAACATTAAGAAGTAAAATTTGCACAAATTTTGAATGAAAATCTAAACTTTATATTGAAACTTATAGTTAGTTAGTTATAATATAAAATTCATCCAATTTTTCTAAAGTTACAGCCCTTTGCAACGAAGTACTTTCGAAAGATCGACATAGGAAAGTGGAGGGGATAACTGTTTTAGCTCCGTTTTTTTTTCGAGATCGAAACTTCAAATTGAAACACGTAGGAAAAATTGACATTATCTCGGCTTCCATTGCAGCTAGAAGCCTTTTTTTTAATCTGGGTTAGCTCGTCGAAATATGAATTACTACATTATTTTCACTGACCGGGAAATAAGGGAAACATCGAAAAAATTGAGTCCATTTGAAATTCACAGTAAAAAATTACTTTTTTTTTAATTTTGACTGGAATAGTCTGTCTCAGTAATAACACCTAATGATGACATAATTTTCACCCCCCGGAAATCTCGGAAAGTTCCGAAAAATCAACATATATATTTTTTTTCATTTTATATGATGTAATAATACTTATATATTTTATAAATTAAATTTCAGGTAATTTTTTACACATTATATTATTATATTCCTTATATTAGTAATAATTATTTGTATTTTCATAATTAACAATATTGATTTTTATTATATTTTTCGTACAAATATGACATACAATATTAATCTAATCTGCGTTACTGCTTTGATAAAATAAGTCGATTTTTTCATTACTTGTATTATTAAATTTTGCTATGCTTATTGAACTTTACTTTTTTTATTTTCTTTACATACATTGGTTTAAAAGTTAAAATTTGGTTCATTCATTCGACTTCACTGTCAGCTCTAAACCTTTTTGTTGCAGGTTGTGTGTCTTCATTTATTAAATCAGTTTCTAAATATACATCTTCAGAATCACTGTCGTCGTCAAACGTAACTGTACCGAGGTTGCAGCATATTTTCTCCTCTTCTTCTTCCTCAGTACAATGTATGCACAAGTTCGTACAATTCAAACTAGGTTTTCTGTACTAAGGATATTTTGTTTTCGGTATTTTCCGAGATTTCCGGGGGGAGGGAAGGGGGATGGGGTTGAAAATTATGTCATCATTATTAAAACTGCGACAGACTATTCCAGCCAAATTAAAAAACAAAAGTTTTTACGGTGAATTGCAAATGGACTCAATTTTTCCGAGGTTTCCCATATTTCCCGGCCAGTGAAAACTATGTAGTTATTCATGTTTCGACGAGTTACCTCAGATTAAAAAAAGAGGCTTCTAGCTGCAATAGAAGCCGAGGTAATGAACATTTTTCCTACGTGTTTCAATTTAAAGTTCCGATCTCGAAAAAAAAAAAAAAACGGAGCTGCAACAGTTATCCCCTCCACTTTCCTATGTCGATCTTTCGAAAGTACCTTTAGAGAAGGGCTGTAAGCTTCGTGAAAGTGGATGAATTTTATAGCTATATAAATTTCAATATAAAGTTTAAATTTTTATTCAAAATTTGTGCAAATTTTACTTCTTAATGTGTATAAATAATGGAGATATGATTTTTTAAAAAATAGTCCCTAACTTCGTTTCTATTGGTCATAGAAGGTTTTTTTATTATGAGTCATCTAGTAACTCCCATCTATGTCTTAAAAGCTTCAGATATTTGCGAAAAATTTTGCAGTGAAATCGATAATTTTTGCATAACCAGACTGGGCTAGTTTTACGATAAGTCATAAGGCACAGTAAAAAAAATATTTGCAGATATTAATTTCACGATATTAAAAAAACTGCAATTTTTTAACCATGTTACTATACCAAATGGAATTTGTTAAAAGTTAAATGGGATTATTCAATTGGCAAAATGATATGTGTGTACTTTTTTGTGTGTACCTAATAAAACGATTCAATTTCATTCCATGATGTAATACGTTTAAACGAGTGATTTTTACAAAACGAATTTTTAAAAAATTAATAAAATGACATAAAAATACTTACTTTCTTGTAGTTTGTAAAAGGTAAAGAGAAGTCTTGATGATCTATGCAAAAGTAAATTAAAGAAAGTATAACATAAATATAATTTATTGAAAATAAAAGTAACTATAAAATATAAATAAACTATACAACTAAGACAGGTAACAAGTATAATAAGCTGATGTGATGTTTATAGAAGTAGCTAACAAGAGTTTAGGAAGAATTTTAGATTTTTTTAGGCAGAAAAATACGTTTGAGTTCTTGTTTGATTAAACCTTCATGCACCTTTGTTTTCATTTTGTTAAAACTGTACTGAAGTATTATTATATATATATATATATATATATATATATATATATATATATATATATATATATATATATATATATATATATTATTTGGTATATTTCTTAACTATAAACAAAGTTTCGTAAACAGAGAATTGTGTTCAAATACAGAATTTGTTTTATATAGATAAGTGAGCTTAAAAATAAGATTTCTGCTATAAAAAAATCTAAAAAATATCCAGGACACACAATCAATGAATTGTACTATCGTTTGATATTTTGATATGTTTTAATTGGAAGATCTACTGATAATAATGAGTTTAAATAAAATGCTAAGAACCGCATCGAAAACAGCGAGACCTTTAATATTTTACTGCGATTAGATATTCTACAATATCTGGTTAAAATATCTGTAAATCTATAATACTTGTTGGCGAACAATTATACAATGGATTATTTCTATATGCCCCGTAGTAAGCTTTTGACACGGTATCTGATACAACTATAAACCGAATTTTATTCATATTTCGTTTTTTTTTAACTTATATCCATTTTTTTTTGTTATCATAAGGCTAAATGGGTCTTTGTCTGTCTATGCTATGTCGTTCCATTCAGTCCTCTCTTCCTTTCGTCTTCCGGTGGCTAAAAATTTTCTTTGTTGATTTTATACCTTCTTGTGTCTGAATAAGTCCCATTCATGACAGCGTTTGACTTTTTATAAATCATACAATATTGTGACCTTGATTCAATTAATTAAAATCTAGTAGTTTTTTTAAGTCCTCATAAAGAAGAAGGGTTTTGTCAGGAGATGCATTCGACAGTAAAAACCTTGCCAAAACAATGGAGGGGAGGAATATAGGAAGGAATAACAGTTTGAAAGCTAGGGCTGACCTTTGCGAAAAGTGAGCTAGGGCTACCCCTTAGAGGACAGAAGGAGCCAAACTAGCTAGTCCTGAGTATTGCAACTCTCAACGTCGGAAGCATGACAGGTAAAGGAAGAATGCTCGCCGACCTTTGAAATGGCATGGGATGTGGCTGTTATTAATACATTCTTAATGAAGTCTGAAGACCAATGTGTTACCTATAGTAGCGTTGGAACGGAAAGTTAGATAGATTTTGTACTGTATAGAAGTCAGTTAAAATAGGTAACTAACTGTAAAGTGATAAAGGGTGATATAGCTAGTCAACATCGACTGGTGATAGTAGATACAAAGATAAGGTTGATGTGGAATGAAAAGCAAGTAGGACACCAGAAAGTAAAGTGGTAAAAGTTAAAGGATAAGAATTTGGAACAAGTCAATAAGTGCTGGAGGAGCTTAGAAAAAAAGATATGGTAAATGCCTGATGGGAAGCCAACAGTAAAGTTGTGGTGCAAGTGGGAGAGGAATTGCTAGAAAAAACATCTGGTAAAGGGCCTTCTAGAAACAAAAAAACTTAGTGGTGAAACAATGAAGAGCAGCAAAAGGTAAGAGAGAAGAAAGAGGCAAGTAAGAAGTATGTCAAGTCTAAAACAGAGAAAGGTAAGGATATATACAAGGTAGCAAAGAGGAAAGCAAAGCACGCTGTAGCTACTACTAAGAAAAGATCGTCTGAATAGCTGTATAATGAGTTGAAAACCCCCGAGGGATGAAAATATTATATTATAGCATTGCTAAAGCAAGGGACGAGTCATCAAAGGACGTGCGGCAGATAAAGAGTGCAGATGGAAGAGTGTTAAGAACCGATGTTAAAATAAAGTAAAGATGGTATGAGTACTTAAGAAAGTTGCTAAATGAAGAACACTAGAGGAGAAGCAGACGATGCGGGATCCCAAATGAGAACGTAATACCAGCGAAAGCGAGAGATGAAGTTGCCAAGGCGTTAAACGGGATAAACAATGATAAGGTATTAGGACCTGATGGAATACCTATCTAGATTTAGAAAGCTCTAGTAGAGGAGGGGTTGATTTTTGTGGCAAATAATAAGTAGAATATATGAGGAAGAAAAGATGCACAATGCATGGAGAGAGAGAGAATGTAATGGTATGATTGTATAAAGATAAAGGGGACATTTAAGACTAGAAAAACTGTAAGATCTAAAGAAGGATAAAGTTAAGAGGAGAGATCTGTAGAGCAAAAATTAAGGAAAGAGACATTGATAGGAGAACAGTTTGGGTTTATGCCAGAAAAGAGGACAACGGATGCTTTGTTTGTTTTGAGACAGATGATAGATAAGGCGAGAACAAAAATGTATTGTATGAGAGAAAATGGTTTCCTAAGAAGTACGTAAGGCTCTGTTCCTGAGAAGCATAATTCATTGCATAAGTCCGAAAATTTTCAAGTGACGGTTGGTTTGTATCAAGGCTCTTCACTGATTCTCTACTTGTTTAATTTTGTTAATTGTTATACTGACAGAGAAAGTAAGGAAGGTAGCTCCTTGATCAATGCTCTTTGCTGACGATATCGTGTTAGTAAAGGAGAGCAAAGAAATGTTGAAGGAGAAGTTGGAGGGTTGGAGAAAAGCTATCAAAGAGGGCGGACTTAAAGATAGTAGGGCTAAAACAGAGTATATGTAGTTGTATGGAAGAAGAATGGTTGGGAACATAGAATTGCTTGGAGAAAAACTAGGACGAGTAGGAGAATTTAAATAAATTAGCTCCTACATAACACAGAAAATGGAAAACTAGATCGACATATTGTCCACAGATTCCAGGCTAGTTGGTTTAAAAGCGAATGAACGGAATACTCTGTATTCGAAAAATCAGGGAGGGGCTAAAAGGAAAGATATACAAGAGTGTAGTCAGACCTGCGTTGGTGTACGGTAGTGAAATGTGGACTATAGGGAATATTCAGAAAAAGAAGACGGAGGTAGCTAACATGATAATGTTGTGGGTGTTGGGTAAGACTAGAATGGACAGTATCAGAAACGATTTGACCAAGGAAAGGGCCGGGGTGACTCCAGTTTCACAAAAGATTCAAGAACAAAGACTGCAATAGTTTGGATATGTTAGACCTAAAAATGACAACTATGAGGGACAAAGGACATTGCTGTTAGAAATAAATGAAAAGTGAGGTAGAGGAAAACCAAGGAGAAGATGGAAGGACTGTGTGGCAGAGGACTTAAGAAAGAAAGGTTTAGATAAAGACGACCAGATTAACAGAAATGAGTGTCGACGAAGAGTAAGAAACAGCGACCCCTAAAAAGGGAAAAGCTGAGGAAGAAGAAGAAAAAGAACCTTTTTCTCTTTTCTCAGTATCTTTCGCTCCATTGTCTTCAGTTGTTTTTCATCTTTTTTTGTCAGTACCCAGATCTCACATGCACAGATTACTACGGGTCTCTGCGAAGAGATTGAAGCGATATGATCCCTTGGACCTACTAAACCGTTCCTGACAGTTCCTATAGTAGTGGAAGCTACGCCTTCAACAGCGCCTAGCCATTGCGATCTGTGCTGCTTTTAACATTCGTGCTCGCGTATCTGTGTATGTGCGCATCCCACCGGTAAACAAGCCAATATTTGTGTTCTGATGCTTTGGTCACTGGACGTTACATCTCTCTGACATTGTAAAGACAAATAATTTTACTTGTTTGTTGTGTAAAAAAATGTTAATAAAAAAAAATCCTAAGAACTAGGTGGAACAGTATGATTTATAGTGTATCTCTCTGTCTCATTCTCATTCTCAAATAGCGAAGTCTATGGTATACCTATAGTTTCGAATATGTTTCAGAATTTTGCTCTTTATACATATTATATACTTAGTTATATGTTGTATTCATTGAGTATTCATAGACTTTTTTTAAGAGCACACTGTTTTCGACACGGATTTTTTAAAAAAACAAAATTTTGAAAAAAAAATCTTTTTGCGGATGAGTAAACAAGAAAGTGAAATTTTAAGTGATCCAATTTTGAGCTTAAATTATAGAAACATAAATTTGTTCACACTCGTGGTTGCCAATAAGGTTTGTAGAAATTTCTTGATAACCACCTCGACCCGTAACAAGAACTTCATTATTTTGGATACTTTTTAGCCATGGAAATTTGTTCAAATAATTATACAGGGTGGTCCGAAAATGATTGAAGACAGAATAACGCAGAAAGATGCTATTCTGACTACCTTGGTTCAATTATTAATATTAACGAAGGGGAAATAGTATAAAAATGTTTCTATAAATCAACAATTGTTATTTCTCCATAAAAAAAAACAGTTTGATGTTAAGGATGAATTTAAAGTTCTGTCTTCCATTATTAATGGACCATTTTGCATGAGCTGTTTAAAAAAATGTACTTTTTAAACATCTTAATATCCGTATGTTAAATAGTAATGTATTAAAATCGAAATATAAAATATTTTGCTTTCAAATATATTTGCCTTTATATTCTTGCCAAAAAAATTATATTTAATCATTATAAGGTTGTATTACGTAAAATATTTAAATAAAAATTTATTTTTTAAGCAAGATGTTTTAAAATTATCTTAACGTTTAGTTTTAGCAATCTATTAATTAAACTCTATGGGAAGTTACAGTGTAATAGTTTTTTTTTTCATTTTTTTTGCTAATGATTTCATTGTTTGTTTATAAATTCTTAAAAAATTAACAACTTTAGACAACGTTTATAATTTTTATGTATAATTTTATCTTTGCTTAGAACAGCCGTCTTGTGAATGATACGTAATGATGAAAATGGGTCGAAACTTTTATTGACCACACTTTTTAGTGATTTTAATTAGAAAATATGACGTATACATTAATTTTCGTAATGTTGGTACTGGTTGGTACCGTGGTGGTGTAGCTTGCGTAGGTGAAGAGCTCTGAACTGAGTAGGGGCTTTTCAGCACTTCACGAAAGACGGACTGGGCGGGGGAAGTCCTCAACCCCGACACGGCGCATCCCAATGGCTGCTAGGGAACGTTCCTGTAGATATACAGGACAGGTGCGAATAAGGTACAACCAAATAAGTACCCGCGGATCAACTGAGGGCATGACATAGGGCAGCAGCTATGTCATTATTGCACTGGGGCTATATGATCCATACAGGTCTAGTGTTAATTACTCACAGGCGACAACTACATCTTAGTTTAACCGGCTGTGGGACTGTGATCAGGCAGGCAGCGGAAAACCACGTGATTATCTTCCCAAAGAGCGTTATGAAATGTCGACTAAGCAAGACAACTCTGTGCTCTGCAATGTAGCTAGCAACCGGCCCCATATCGATTCCGGGTCGAATGGTGTGAATTGGGCGACCAGGCAGATGATTGTGGACGACCAGGCAATATCTGCGAAATGGGATACTGGAAGATCAAACTTAACATTACGTAAAAAACACCGCATCGCAACATGGAATGTTAGGGGGCTGAATGTTAAATGAACTGATAAAGGAGAAGATAGATATCTGTGGAATATTTGAGACACACTGGGTAAGCCAAGGACATTGGGAGGCCACTCACTACAAAGTTTTCATGTCAGGAGCTAACAATTCAGGACAAAAAGGCGTATCAATATTAATTCAAAAACGTTGGGAAAAATATGTACACGAATACCTTCCAGTAAATGATCGAATAATCAAAATAACTCTAAACGCTAAACCAGCCAAAAGCCAAAAGCGGCAGAAGATATAGTAGAAGAAACATGCCACCTAATACATCAAACCATCTCTAACATTCCTTAAAAAGAACCAATGATGATAAAAGGAGATTGGAATGCAAAAATAGGAAAAACTAAAATAGATGACCATTTGAAAGGAACGATAGTTGAGCATGGCTTAGGCAAGCGAAATGAACGAGGTAAACGGCTTCTTCAATTTGCCATCGATATGGATCTTAGTATAGTAAACACAATGTTTAAACATCATCCGCAAAGATTATCAACATGGTCTTCGCGTGAAGGACGATACAAGAACCAAATAAATTATATTCTTGTCACTAAACAATGGAGGAGCTCAATAATCAACGTGAAGACAAAACCAGCTGCAGATGTGGTTACGACCACAAAATGTTATAAGCAGAATTTTGCATTAAGTTACACAGTAAAACAATAACAAATAAAAGACAAAAATTGATTCCAAAATACCCGGAAAAGTTTAGAGAAGCATTAGCTGAAACTGACCTACCAGTGACTACCGGAGACCCTGACAAAACGTGGGAATACACAAGGAAATTGATCACTGAATTGATCCCAAAGACAAAACAGCTAGGAAAAAACATTGGATGACTGAAGAGATTCAATCTTGAAAAAGAAAGAAAAAAACTTAGAAGCGGCACATCAAATTCAAAACAAAAAGAAATAGAGATATGCACCATAAATACAACTATAAAACACTTGTGCAGAAGGGCAAAAATATTTATATTAAAAACATATATGTACAACTAGAGGAACATACTGCCCGCCAAGAATCTAGAGAACTTTTCTCAAAAGTCAGACGGTATTGCAGAGGTGTGGAAACAATATTGCGAAATACTATTCTGTAACAACGATCCAGACAACAATACAGAGAAAAGAAGTTATGAAAAAGAACCTTAAATATTGAGATGAGAAATTGAGGCAGCAATTAAAAAGCTAAAATTCAGAAAAGCAGAAGGAGAAGATGGAATAACAGCTAAAACACTCAAAGAAATGGGAGAATTAGGGACGGAAGTAATGCTTAGAATTTGTAATGAGATCTGGAATACCGGAAAGTGACCAAATGACTTGGGTAAACTCACGTTTATTCCCGACAAAAAAGGTTCACCGACAGATTGCTGTAATTACCGTACAGTAGCATTAATATCACACACGAGCAAAGTACTTCTAACCATCATCAATGAAAGACTAAAATCTCTTTCCACAAATTCCCCAAGAACAATGCGGATTCATCCCTGGTAGAGGAACAAGAAAACATATTCTTGATATTCGTTAAATTATCGAAAAATCTCCAGAGTTTAACATAGAAACATATTTATGCTTTGTTGACTATTTCAAGGCCTTCGATACCGTAAAATGGGATAAAATGTGGCATATACTTGGAGAAATTGATACGTCAGAACATTTAATCTATTTATTACAAAAACTATATGTAAATAATACTGCTTAAGTAAGAGTTAATAATGTGGTTTCGAAAAACTTTAAATTAAAATCTGGGATTCGACAGAGATGCATAATATCTCCTATTCTATTCAATATATATAGTGAACATATTATGCGTCAATCTTTTTAAGAATGGCAAGGTTAGGCAACGATAGGAGGAAGAAAAATGAAAAACCTGCGTTATGTTGTATATTGGCGTCATCATCAGAAGAACTGGAACAAATTATAAATAGGCTAGGCACGGTGAGTAGGGAATATGGTTTGAAAATAAATATGCAGAAAACCAAAGTGACGATCATCGATAGAATCAGAAACATGGCAGGTTACGAAGACAGACAATTTAATTACTAAGGCTCCGTTATTACTATCAGTGGAGGATGCGAAGATGAGATCCGCCGACGTATCACAATGGCCAGATCAGCAACAGCCAAACTCAGAAAAATTTGGAAGAACACTGACATTACAAAAAACACAAAATTACGCCTTATTCGAGCATTGATATTTGCTATCGTCACATATGCTTCAGAAACTTGGACAATACAAAAAGTCGATTCAAAGCATTTTTTAATGGCATTTAAAATATGGGTCTACCGTTAAATGTTGCGCATACAATGGACCGCCCATCGCACAAACAAGTTAATTCTAACAAAACTTAATTTAAAAACTATACTCATCACAACTATCCACCAAAATATAATGAGATATTTTGGACATATAACTAGAAGAAGAGAAGGCATGGAGCGAAAGCATGGAAGGACATGACTGGTTACTCAGTCTCCGAAGAAAAACAACGCGCACAGGAGAGAGATACTTTAACAGAAATAGTCTAACAAATTACATAACACCGCTACATCCTTACGAAGGAGAGAAGATAGAGGAGGAGGATGGTACTGGTAATTATTTAGTCACGATAATTTTAACCGTTTTCGAGAAAAACACACTTAAATAGTTTAGTGTTGGAGAAGGGGGTTTCAAATATTACTGTATTTATGGAAAGTGCGCTTTCGATTTTTAGATAATTAAAAAAAAATGATTTCTTGTAAGAGAAATATTTTTGCTTTCATTGTCTTGTGTATTGTTGCATTTTTCTAAAGCTATGATAAATTATTCAATGAAAATGCCGCGTCCTAATCATTTCAAAAATGAGAAAATGCTGGATATAATTTGTATATACGCACAAAATTTTTTTTGGGGTCTCTTAGTAGCCAGATATATGTTGTGCCTTGCCCATCCAAGTACGTTAATGTTCATAACAAAATATAAAATGATAAATAAAATGTTATTTCTTATCCAAAGTAATGCATTTTGGCGATGTTGATAACAATTTATAAATATAGAATGAATTGTTGTCAAAAGAAAGACAATTTAACTTCAGCAAAATTTATCTTTTAATTTTATTAATAAATATTTATTATAATGGACCTATTTTGGTAAAAATAATCCAATTCTAGTTTACGTTCCAACACTTATAACTCGCCCTGTATATAGTTTAATATGTCTTTAGTGCATTTTCTTTAAAATGTATTAATACAATTAATCTGAAAATATAAAGTTAGCAACACTATAAAAAATAATATTTACTTGGTAAATTATTTTTAATAGGTATACGGAATGCACGTTGAGGAATGTTCTCGTATTTTAACAAATTTTAGAATGTTATTAACAACCTGTAGGTTTAACGTTAAGAAAATTTTAATTTGTAGATATTTTAGAAGCTCTTTTGTTTTACTTGATATTTGCTAGTATATAATAATTGCATAATATATTATTCAGGCTATAGTTATTTTAACATTATATTAATATTACTGTAAATAAGTATCACATTAACGACAAATCTACAAAGTACCTATGTTTCTATTACCATCAAGGATCCTATAAAGGCACTATTTTGCAATGGTAACATATAAGGTAGGTACTTATAATACTTCAACATGACTATTAAAAGTCATAATCACATACAATCCTATATGCTGAAAATTAGGTCTATTCTAACAAATAAACTAAATAACTAATTGAATATATACTTAATACTTATTAGAGAATCACCAAAAGACTTAACTTTTCACATAAAAATAATACAGAAACCTGCTTCGTATGCACTTAACAATACTGTGCCGATGCTACAGTAGGTACTACTATTTGTTCATTTTTAATGTAAGAGAATAATAAAAAAAAGAATATCAGGTTATTCCTCATAAATCTTTTAAAATATGATAATGGAAACAATAAACAACAAAATGAGGTTATCTAAGCACTTAAACGATATAGAATACCGAAATTACAATCTGAATAAATAAAATTTTAGAGACGAAAGAAGAAACCTATTTGGCATAAAATCATATACTGGTTATACTATTCATCTGTCGACCGACCCGCTTTACTCGCATATTTTCAATTAGTTTCAAATCCGCAGATCCACTTTGGGATATTTTTTCTACCGTGTTGGAAAATTATTTTTGACTAGTTTATGACATTAGACTTGAGTGAAACTTGATAATGGAGTCAGTCGTGCAGTCCGCTGAGCTATCGAAATATTTAATTAAATTTTGAAAATATTGACAGTAATCTGTAGCATATGAACTAACTAATCAAGTCAATAATTAATAAATATTGGAAAATAATCTTCATCTTCTTCTTCTAGTTTATAATCTTTTGATCTATTCCGATTCATCGCTTTATTGTTGCTTGAAAAGACTATCAGCTATCACTCAATGTTTTTGGTTGACTTCCTTGTAGGTATATAATTTCCAACTCTTTGAATATAACGCAATTCAATTCTTCTCGTGTGACTGTACCATTGACGTCATATTTACCTTCCCCATAAGATTAGATTTTACACCATACATAGTTTTGGCATATTCACCCAAATTCACCTGAAAAGGAAGGCATTTAACCAATGCATCTTACCAGTCTTGATCTACGGAGCAGAGACCCTAACTTTAACGAAAGCTACTGCCAAAAAACTGAGGGTAACATAAAGGCGAATAGAGAGATCAATACTGGACCTGACCTTGAAAGATCGCGTGAGAAATGAGGAGATACGCCGACGAACTGGCGTAGACGATATTATACTGCGAATCAATAAACAAAAGTGGAGGTGGGCTGGACATGTTGCTAGAATGGAAGACGGAAGATGGACGAAGATATTATTGGAGTGGAGACCAAGAGCCGACAAGCGAAGTCGAGGCAGACCACCCACCCGATGGACTGACGACCTAAAGAGAATAGAAACAAACTGGATTGCAGCAGCTAGAGATAGAGAGAACTGAAAACGTTTGGCGGATTCCTATATTTTATATATAATTTTCGTTTTATGAGTATCTTCCCTCATTCGTATTCCATATGTCATAATAAGTATAAGTCTTGTATATTCTAACTTTACTGCCGTATATTTCTACAGTTTTTATCACTGGTTTGCATTTATGCAATTGTATAAATGTTTTCAGATATGTAGCAAAACTAAGACGAATTTATCAATACCGAGGATAAAGATCAGAGTTAGAGAGCCGATGAGATGCAAACCAGTGGTCAACAAAAATACTGTGAAATATATATCATGGTAGTCCAGTTGGGTTAGACGAAAAAAAGGGCCAACCTTGCATAGCGAGCTGTTTCAAATGTTCTTATTTTAACATTTAGTCAATAGTTGCGTTAGCTGTGGTCTTGAATTTAGGAGAACTGTTCTCTGCACTGCTTAATATCTCCGGCATTTTCATCACATTTTTTTCGTGCGGTCAATATTTTTCCGAATTAATAGGAAAATAGTGGAAGGTGGGAGGAAGTCATTACTGCTTTTTATTTCGGTTAAAAACCAGAAAAAAAAAACATATTTTATATACATGATAATAGCTACAAGGGCTTTTTAAAATTAAAAATATATATTAATTTAATATAAGTCGATAACTACAGCAATTTCGGGTAACTTTGGCCCATCAGGGTGACTTTGCCTCGTTTTGGGAGAAAGATATTTTAATAACTAGGGCATTTGTACAATATATTATCAAGTAAATTTCATTATACCGCAACATCAGTACAATATGAACTGTACGAAATGCGTTCTAAAATGTAACCGTTTCACATAAGATTTTTTGACCAGGAAAAATTGGTTGGCAACTAATTCCAAGAGTAGGATTAATTAAATAGTTGCGTATTGAAAATCTGCGAATTACTAACTGCATTATTTCAGTCTAAACATAGACACAAAGAAGGTCAGGTATTATTTGCAAGGCGCTACAGAACTTAACGGTTTTCGGGTGACTTTGGTCCAGTTTGTTGATTGTCGGATTTTGGTCATTCGTTGGTTCTATATTAAATTAAAGTAAGTAGATGATGATTTTAAATTTGAATTTAGCCTTGTAACAACTGCAGGGTTTATTAACTTTATAGCACTAACGACATAGGTAACCTTTTTTCTCTTTTAGATGTCTTCCAATTACAAACGTGTTGCTGGTAGTAGAAATTATGGAAATTACACGGCAGACACAGTCGAAAGAGCTCTAGAAGCTATCAGAAATGGAGTTTTATCTCAAAGA
Source organism: Diabrotica undecimpunctata (assembly GCF_040954645.1). Taxonomy (NCBI): domain Eukaryota; kingdom Metazoa; phylum Arthropoda; class Insecta; order Coleoptera; family Chrysomelidae; genus Diabrotica; species Diabrotica undecimpunctata. The sequence continues at coordinate 143,078,938 of NC_092807.1, forward strand.
AAAGCTGCAATTAAATTTTGAGTACCAGTAAGTACTTTAAAAAATAGGCATACAAAATAATATGGTGGTCAGATAATTTTTACGAAAGCTGAAGAGGACTCCTTCACGTCTCATATTTGTAGCTTATCTTTATACAGATTTCCATTGGATCAGACAGATTTACAAAGTTTAGTCAAACATAAAAGACTGGTTAAATGCTTTCCTTAAACGAAATCCGTTGTTAACTCAACGTTTTGCAAGCAACATCAAACGATCGAGAGCAGAAATCAGTGAAACAACTATAAGAGACTACTTTAACAAATTGCAGAATGAACTCGTCGGTGTCCCAGCTAACAACATTTGGAACTACGATGAAACAAATTTAAGTAACGACCCCGGCAAAAAGAAAATTTTAACAAAACGTGGGATGATAAATATCCTGAAAGAATGATGAATTTTAGTAAATCGGCAACATCCATAATGTTTGTGGAAATGCGGCTGGAGAAGTGCTATCTTCATAAGTCGTATATAAATCCAATAAACTGTGGTCGACTTGGGCAGAAAATGGCCCAAATGGGGTACACTACAATAGATCGAAAGGTTCACTTCTCTTTTATTGGCCAACATTGAAACACATTTCTGGCATTAAAGTGTTAATTGCTGGCAATTCATCGTCCTATATATCATTAAAAGTTTTACAGCTTTGTAAAGCAGAAAACATTAAATTCGTGTGTCTTCTTGCCAATTATACGCACCTACCACAGCCATTAGATGTCGCCTACTTTCGACCGATGAAAATAGCTTGGCGAAATATTTTGGTAGAATACAAAACACTGAATTTTAACACCAACTCAACCCCAAAAAGCACCTTTCCCACCCTTTTGAAAAAACTGGTTGAAATAATTAGTGTGAATGGCGGAAAAAAATTGAAAAGTGGCTTTAGAAAATGTGGCGGGTTTTCCCTAAACGCAGAGAAAGTACTAACCAGAATTCCAAACTATAAAACTGATGCTGCGCAAGTAGAAGTAAGTGACGCTGTTTTAAATTTTCTTGTACAAAAAGGGGATTACAGTTCACAGCTGATGGAGTTGTTAAAAGAAAAAGAAAAATAGAAATTGCAGCAGGAAAAAGTTTCTGTGCTGAAGATGTTAAAAGCCAACAAGATACTGCAGTTGCAAAAAAAGCGACTAAGAAGAAGCCAGTAAAAGAAAATGGCACTAAAAGAAAATCAAAACGGAAAACTGGAATGACAGCAAAACGTAACATTGGAAGGAAAACTGAATAGGCGATAATCAATTAAGCCAATAATCAGATTTGCGAAACAGAGAAAGAAAGTCTACAAAATGAGGTCCTCGGAGACGTTAATAACGAAGTTGTACTTGGCAGTAGCCTAGATCAGGAAATCTCTGAACAAGCGACCATTGCTGCAGCTGACTCTAGTAAATTGCCTAAACATGAGATGGTAAAAGAAAAAAACAAAACGTTTCAATAAAATACAAGATTTAGGAAACGCTGCAGATACTACGTCTAATTCTGCATCTAATGAGAGCTATAGGAATAATGCAGATTTATAAGAGTTTTCCTTTCGAGTTGGAGACTTCGTAATTGTACATATCCGACTACTTGGAAAGATTTCCAGGAAAATTCGATGGATTTGTAAGAGGTAGTAATAAATGTTACGGTTGGGTGAAAGTAATGGTACTGGGTGAAAGAAGTTTATGGCAATGGCCCGAAGTCGCCGTAAGAAAATCCTATCACTTGGGTGATATTGATTTCACAAAGCCATTGGAACTTGGAGATAACCGATATTTCTTTCCAGATTTAAAAAGCTTGTAAATCGGTTTATTGTTAATTTTTGTTAAGAAATTATGTTTATTGTAAACTTAGGCCCTATGTAGAGTTCCATGTTAGTTTTAGTTTTTTTTTGTGTTTGAAATTAGAATAAATATTTTTTATAGTTTAAAAACATGTTAGTTTCTGATTCATCTTGTAGGGTGACTTTAGCCCAAACAATAATAATCACAGAGAATAAATGTAAAATGTAGCTCGAGACAAAGACACCCGATACTAACAGGTGACTTAGCATACCACATATTTATTTTTTTAATAATAAAGTAAGCGCTTCTTTGTGTTTTAGTGTAATTTTTGTAAAAAAGTAGTCAAAAACTGAAATGCAAATAAATAAGGAAACATATTTTTATACATTCAGAATAGTGAAATCTACATTTAAACTTCGAAAGTGAGTCAAAGTCACCCGAAATACCGGTACTAAGAATAATTAGATATTACAACTTAAAGAATCAAAATTTTCAGATTGTATCAATCAGCTTTTTTATGATAACTTGTGTATTAAAATGAGATCATATAACCATCTTTAATTACCATTAAAACGTATTGTTTCCATTGTCATAATTTTTAATATGGATTTTAATACCAAACAAGAATAATGAGTTGTAAATATTTTGGACCGAGCCTAAAACTCTTTCAGGTTTTGATTGCATTTTATATACTCTTTGTTCGTAATCAACTTAGGACCTAGAATATATTTAGAAATTCGCCACCCCACCTCCTCCATTTGGTGTCTCTTGTTGTTTTCCGGCATAACATCGTCTAAAATTCTCAGTTCTCTTCTTGTAAATATCCAATCCAATGACTTTCTGATTCCGATCATTACCACTAACATCAAAGGAAAGAGAATTGATGTTTGGCTAAAAGATTTTACCATCCACAGGCAAATTAAGCAAGTCAATTGTATAATTGTAAATAAGTGAACTTTCTTTATTGGCACCTGGAAAATACGATAATATATTTTATTAAAAGAAATCGATGGCAAAAAAATATAACTATGAAAATATTTAAAATTTATATCTATTAGCGTTAATAATTTCCGTTATCATCCTGTAGATGACAACCAACATGCCTATCAAACAGGAAAATCAACTGAAACAGCAGTGGCCGAAGTAGTTTAGAAAATTAGTCACTCCATTAATAATTTAGAGATATTGCTTTAAATAGAAAGGGCATTTAATAATGCACTACCAAATTCTCTTTAATATGCAACAGCATCAAAAGGGATATTGTTCCCTTTGACACCCAAAAAGCATCAAGAAGCTCCTTCTACATAGCCACGCCTTCCGAAAAGAAGAAGATTTTGTTGAAAGGTTTTCAGAAAAGCGTTTAGTCCTCCGACCGCAAAAGCGTTTAGTCAGCTGACCGACTGAAGCCTGATTTCGGAATCAAATGTCGCCAGAAGTTAACAATCACGACGCAGATTGTCACTCTGGCCGGCCAATCACAAACAGTTTTATTACCTGCGTTGTCATTGGCCTCCCGACGGAAGATTGCTGCTAAATTGCAAACACAAAGTGTATAAAAAGGCAGCATATCTTCCGCTCGGGATCTAGTTGTCACTAGCCCCAGCTAAACCTTGTTGGCTGAGTGATTTTACTACGATTCTGCGTTTTATTATTAGCTGAGTGAACATTTCTTCGATTTAAGAAGACGTCGAAGCGAAGACAATTCCAAAGCTCTTAAATGCTTGAATGAATACGAAGCAGTGTGGCTACGATATCATTCGAACCACAAGGGGTACAAGAACTGGCGACTTCACTGACGGCCTACCTTTTGTCGAGGTAAAGAAAAGTCTGATAACGGACATATAATTACTTTGTAGAAGTCGGCTAGCAGCTTGGAGAGAACGCTTCCTGGCCAGATAGACACGATCTTTGAGATAAGGAAAGACAGGTTGCCTTATAGCTATTTCAGATCGTGTCGAACTGACACAGCCTTCCACTGGTCCACTGACGTCTCCGTTCGGCTCGCGGAGATAAGAATACGGCCGAGGCAAGAAGGCCCTGCCTGTCGTAAGAGGCGACTAATGGGTAGGAATCGAGAGGTGGAGAGCCGTCGCCTGAGGTGTCGGGTTTGTAGAAACGCACACGGTCGCTTAGGCGACACGGTCACCGGTCTACATTCCTAGTATCCGAGACGAGACTCTCGTGGGACCACTCTACTCTCATTCCAAAAAAGCCTGGCGAGGTTGAACGACCTGGGCCCGTACACACTTCTCCTGGCCTAGTGTCAGGCGTGGTGTGGGTGCCCCGGCACGTACCCGTCGGGATTTTCAAGAGTGGTAGAAGAGAGATCCTCTGCGGCGACCTGTCTACGTGCGAGGTGGAAATTCCTCTGCCTGCTTCGCCTATCCGCCGTGGGTGGGATAACGGGTAGGTGAGGTAATTGCAACACAGGTACTACGGGGAAGGTGGAGCTACATGAAACGTTTCTTGCATACGTGGCATGGCACATTCCCTTTTATTGTTGGACTCGTAGGGGCAGTGGATTCGTTAACGCTCGTATAGCCGATAGGCCAGGTAGACCAGGGTCCTGCCAAATTTTATTTGGAGGGCACAAAGCATAGCAATGGTCCACTGACGGTCAGAAGAAAATGAAAGCCCCAAGCAGGCTTGGAATTACTTCTCACTCTGTGGCCGAGCTCCGATAACATTTTGCCGCCAGAAACCTTTTTACAGAAATAGTAACCGTCCTTACAGGACCATAAATTATTTCTCGAAAGGTAGCGATACGGAGTGAAGGCCCGTCAAAGAGTCAACACTCTGCCGACATTTCTGTAACTTTCGAGGTGTGAAGAGCCGGCATCTCTGTAAGACCCAAGGCATCCACTGTGTCCAGAATACTAAACAAATATTCATGTAAGACAAATTCACGTAAGAAATAAACCTCGAACAGTTAAAGTATTCTGGTTGCCGGTGGCACCTTGCCGACCACAGAGCCCCGGTAAACTTTTTGCTAAGCGGAAGCTTAGATCACATAGACTCCACGAACACGACGATGAAGTCGAGAAACCTTCGATACTCCTCCAGAGCGTTGGTCGTAGACCATCCAGAAACTCCAAATATCTCGGAGGATGCTACGGCCGTATGACACAAAGAATTACGATTCGGAGGGCTCTTTCAGTTTAGTCTCCAGTACAACGACGACATTCTTCTTCTTCTTCGCCGTTTCAAGTCAACGACATACGTTATCGTTCTTATTAGAACGAGAACAGTTACCCGTTATTTCCGTTCCGTTTGGTGGAACATTGTATTCAAAACAACAATAAAGAGTTTTACAGTTTTTTATTTAAACCGTTCTTTGTCTTTTATTTGTACCAGTTACAGATGGATATCAGGAACGCAAAGACTTCTCCTCCAAGAAAAAAGAGGGGATGACCTCCACGAAGAGTCTTTATTGGACGGATCGTCTAATGAGGATTTGAGTTTGACAATACTTCTAACGCTGCAATGAGGCAAACAATATTAAGTAGTCCTATTGCCTTTAAATAATCATTTATTTATTATTGTTACTTACCTGTCTTAAAAACATGTAATCAGGTTGATATTTATTTGGCATAAACATAATTAGCATTCTGTCGAAAAATTGCAGTCCTTTTAAGGAAGATATCCCCATATATAGAAATACTCCAAACAACACAGGCATAGGTATGTGTCCCAACATGGGTGTCAAGAATACCGATAATCCAATGGACAAAAATATTAAAATATGTGTCACTCTCTGCTCTCTAACGCCCAAAAATTGTGGTTTGTCACCTGGAGCGGCGCATTCTGTTTCCAATTTCAAAGAGTGGACGTGGGTTATGGAGAGCACGGTCGCCGCTACAAACCAAGGTAGTCCCATAATTGAACAGATTTCGATGAGGATTGCCAAAATGAATAAATCTAAATGATACCCACAACCTGCAACAAAACAATTGTTTAATATAAAAAGCACTAAAAGAATCTAGTTAAAGCAATATACTTTTTTTAATTTTATTTTAAAATTCAGTTTATTTGACGTTTCGACTTCCATTTCAAAAATCGAAATTTTCGAAGTGGAAATTGTATTTTGAGAACGATTTCAGAGGTGGAAATCGAAACGTCAAATAAACTTAAGTTTACAGTAAAATTGTGGCTTATTCTTAACAAAATGTTATATATTAAGATGTCACAAGAAAATAGTTAAATTAAAATAGAATCTAGTTTTTAACTAATTAGTAAATTTTAGATTTTTTACTAAATTATGCATTTATTAATTAAACATTAGCAACCCATTAAGTAATTTATTTTAAAAATAAAAGATAATTCGGAAACAGTAGGAATTAATCAAAATAGTTCATAATTAATTAAAGTTGTATTTCTGAGGTACTAGGAACATAGAACCGGTCAGTCTAGACAGTTTTATAAGGACCTAAAAACAATGAAGGGCAACACTACCAACAGTCCAAGATTTATAAAAGCCGATGCAAGACAATTGCTCACAGACGATGAGGAGATAAGCCGCCAATGAAGAAAGTATTTTGAGTAACTCTTAAATACAGAAAAATCCACAACGACAGGGCAACAAAGACAGTACCAGTTAGCCGAACCTGAAATACCAGGGCCCATACTAGCTGAAGTAAACTCCCCAATTTTGTCCCTAAAAAACCATAAAGCCCCAGGCCCAGACGGCATACAGGCGGAACTACTAAAAAAAGGGGGAGAAAAACTCCACCTTGAGGTATATCATCTTATAAAAGAAGTCTGGGAAAGAGAAGAAATACCGAAACACTGGCATGAAAGCCATATAACCTATCAATACAACGTACAAAATTATATCCATAATACTGTCTAGAGGACTAACTCCATAAGCAGAGGAAATAATAGGCGACTACCAAAGCGGATTCAGACCAGGAAGGTCGACCATAGACCAGATATTCGTCCTACGTCAGTTGTTGAAAAAAACTGGGAATACAACCGCGACGTACACCAAATCTTTGTGGACTTTAAACAAGCTTACGATTCTGTTAGCAGAGAAGCATTGTGGGAGACCATGGTAGAAATGGGAGTACCTGCAAAGCTGGTACCATTAGCACAGGTGAGCACAGAGAACACTTTCGCACGGATCAGAATTGGCAGCACCACGTCGTAGGAATTCCTCATTGACACAGGGCTTAGACAAGGAGATCCTCTCGCAACCCTGCTATTTAATTTTGCACTGGAATATGCGGTAAGAAAAGCTTAACTTCAACTGACAAACGGATTTTCCGCTCAAGGATGAAAAATACTATTGGCGTTTGCGGATGACGTGGACACAATTGCGTAATTCACCAGAGATGCAAAAGAAGTTTTCACTCTATTTGAAAACGGAGCCAAGGAAGTTTGTCTGAAGGTCAACGAGGACAAGACCAAGTACATGGTGATTACGAAGAACCCAAGACCAAGGGTTAGACAAAACGTAACAATCAATGAATACAACTTGGAAGTCGTCAAAAAATTCAAGTATCTGGGATACTTAAATCAAAAATACTCTCAATACTAGCAAAAATAAGAGTGTAAAAGACAATAATTCGTCCCACAATAATGTATGGAAGCGAGACATGGAGACTTGAACCAGTATGAAACGACAAAATTACTGGTACTGGAAAGAAAGATACTGCGGACTATCTATGGGCCTTGCAGAGAAGAGACAACAGGAGAATGGAGAAGAAGACACAACGATGAACTCCAGACAGTATATGGAGATGAAAACATAGTAGGCTACATTAAAGCAAATCGAATAAGATGGGCAAGCCACGCACTAAGATCGAGTGACGAAAGACTCCTGAACGCCACATCCTGGGAAAGGCCCGATGGCAGAAGGTCAGTTGGTCGCCCAAGAAAGAGATGGAAGAACGCAGTAGCCAGTGATCTACGTAAAATGGGAATACAGCAATGGGAAATAGCTGCTCAGGGCCAACAACAATGGAGGGACATAGTAAACGCGACCAAGACTCACATAGAGTTGTAGAGCCAAATGATGATAATGATGATGATGATGTATTTCTGAGGTAGAAAATAAATAACGTAAAACACAGAGAAAACGCTTAAAAAGAGATGTAGATAGAGGTGGTGGAGAAAGGGTGTTTAATTACAATTAATTATATTAATTTAATTTCATAGTAATTTTATTTAATTTCGTAGATTCATTTTTCCTTTTTTAAATAGATATTTTAAAATTAAAGTATGTGAAATGTATTGCAATATGCTGAAAAGTGTGTTTTGTTTCATAACTACAAACTTCAAACACGAGGAAGGCTATTCAAAAAGTTAAACCACGTGTTTTTTTACACATAAATTTTATGAATTTATTACAAGTAAGGGAGATGCCCCTATTTAGGGGTATCTCCGGGCAACATTAAATGAAGCCCGGAGAGATAAATGGATAAAAACAACGGAGAAAATGGACTTTAAAAGATCGAGCAGACAATCTTGGAACCTACTTAGAAAACTAGGGGGAACTGCCCCGCCCGTTAGAAAACCCCACTTTTTGTCCCCCGACCAAATAGCTAGCAGAATAGTGACCCTATCTAGGGCTCCACGTGACAAAGAACATACCAAATATATAAAAAAGGAACTCAACAACTTACGTCAAACAGCTTGACATAACCCAAGGTTCTCCCACGAATTCACCAACGAAGAAATAACATCAGCCCTCCGAGATATGAAAACTGGCAAGGCGCCTGGTTTTGATGGGATACATCCTGAGTTTCTACTACAATGCGGTCAAAGGACAAGAAAATGGTTGGCTGGGTTCTATTTACTGTTCCTTAGAACTGGAAACATACCAATAGCTTTTCAAAAGAGCAAAATAATTGCTGTATTAAAACCCAATAAACCCCACGATAAAGTTGAAAGCTACCGTCCTATAGCATTTTTCAGTTGCTGCTATAAACTGCTGGAAAGACTTATCCTAAACCGAATAGGCCCACAAATTCTTAAAAATATCCCATTCGAACAAGCAGGTTTCATACCTAATCGAAGCTGTGCAGATCAGGTCCTAAGTCTAACTACGCATATAGAAGCAGGCTTCCAAAAGCAACAAAAGACGGCTGTAGTCTTTGTGAAATTGACAGCTGCCTACGACACAGTATGGAAGGAGGAACTCCTCTATAAACTAACCAAACTAATCTCATGCCAAAGAATATTGCAAGTAATAAACAACATGCTCTCTGATCGATACTTCCAGGTAATCCACGGTAATGACATAAGTAAACAGAGGAAATTAAATAATGGACTACCTCAAGGATCAGTCCTTGCTCCGATGCTTTTCAATTTATATATATCGTACCTACCTGACACTAATGGAAGAAAGTTTGGCTACGCTGACGACCTAGCAATAGCAGTACAGCACAAACAGTTTGAAATTACTCAAAACGTGCTGAGAAACGACCTCAACAAACTATATGAATATATCACAAAATGGCACCTGATACCCAACTTAAATAAAACTAAGGTAAGCTGTTTTCACCTCAATAACAAACAGGCAAACCAAAAATTAGAGGTCAAAATGAGAAATGTAGCACTACCCTACCAACCCTACCCAAAATATCTGGGGGTTACCTTGGGCAGGACTCTCTCGTTTAAAAAACATCTACAAATAACTGCACAAAAAATAAGTAGTAGAAATAACCTTATCCAGAATCTTTGTGGTACCAACTGGGGCTCATCTGCGGACACACTACGAACAGCTGTGCTTCAAAGTTTGGTTTATTCTGTGGCAGAGTACTGTGCACCGGTCTGGCTAAATAGTCGTCATGTGAAAATAGTTGATACGCAGCTTAATATAGCAATGGGAATGATTAGCGGCTGCATCAAGACTACTCCACTATATTGGCTTTCGATCCTTAGCCATATTCCTCCGCCTATTCTACGAAGACAAAAGGCCTTGATAACGGAGTATTCGAAAGTAAATAGCAACTTGCAACTACCAATCCATGAAGACATCCCGAGTTTAGCAGCAAACCGACTCCCATCCATAAAACCACTCATAAGAACAGCCCAACAGCTAACAGCAGATGATTTCAATGTTACCTCCAGATGGCGCACGCTGTGGAATGAGGAAGCCCCACCTGAAGTATCCAACCTTATTGACGCAGTCCAAAAGCCCGATGGCTTCGACCAGCCACGAAACATATGGAAGAGCCTAAACCGAATTAGAACGGGACATGCAGTATGCGCACACAACCTACATAAATGGGGAAAACAGCCTACCTCCAGCTGCGACTGTGGAGCTCCAGATCAAACCATCCAACACATAGTAGAGACATGTGAATTGAGGGCATATCGAGGGGACCCAAAAGACTTTTTCAAAACTACGCCTGCAAGCCTTGAATGGATATCTCAACTTGACTTAAAGATATAACTTTATCGGTTTGTATTATCTTGTATTTTATCTGTATTTTGCTATGTTCGTTTTTATATAATCTTATGTTTGTATTTTTGAATTATGTACTTACGTTTTTTATAATAATTATTACTGTATTTACTCCATGTATTCAGCCATACGCTAAATAAATAAAACCCTATTTAGGGCATAGTATTGTAATATTTGTACCTTAATTACGTTAGTCATCACAAAATTTCGTTAAGTGTGCTACTATTTTGAACTAAAATTAGTACAATATTTACCTTTTTTAAGCTTAAACTCCTTTCTGTTAACTATAACTGCAGTTATTTGTTGATCCATGAATATAAGAATGGTACCTAGTAGTGCCGGCGGTATTGCAACAAATACTGAATAAAGTGGATTATGGTTGAAAGGTGATATGACCCAGCCTCGACCAGGAAGGGTTGGTTTGAATTCGTGCGGTACTTCTAGTTTCGGTGTCGGAATACCTACATAAATGTCTAGCACAGTCATGGAACATATAGCTATTATAACAGCAAAGTCGCTTATAAATTGACGTACCTAAAGATAAAAAAATGATAATCAAAAACCAAAAACCAAAAACTCAAAAATGGTAAAAAACAAAGTAAGGTTATGTCAGTCTGTGCAAAATTAAACAGCCTTATTTTTATTTCACAGATTATTATATGTTTTTTTCCATAGATCTATATACCTAACCGAATTTTTTTTCATTTGGAATATGGATTTTACCTCCCTTGCTAATCTTTTGGTAAACGGGTTTTTTTTTATTTTCATAATTATATTTAGTAAACGTGCTAACGGGTTTTTTTTTATTTTCATAGTTATATTCAGTAAACGTTTTTGAGCATACGATGATTAAAGATACTATAAAAGCTACAGCAAGACAAAAAACTCAAAACAAAGACATAATCACCGTAATAAAAATTGGTCCCTGCGATAGGCAAAACATCAAATCAAAGCAAATAGTGTCATTAAATCATGTAAATTTAAATTGATTAAAAAATGTTATTCTAATCTTACAGATAGAATTTAACTTATTAATTCAACTTAAAATCAACACCAGTAAAACAAAAAACAGTGGTATTAAGTAAACGTCCAAGTCTAAATAATTAAAATTTATAACACCCCCATAGAAGACGTCAATAATACCTTGGCTCATGGATAACTAAAGATATAGACCCAGAGATTGAAATTTGACCTCGAATTGAATATTCAAGATCCGCATTACTTAAAATGAAACATCTTTTAACTAATACAACTCTTTCACTGGATGTTACTTATCAATTTGTAAAAACATACAAATATGCTATTCTCTTGAACAAGATTTATATCCATATCCATATACTGTCAGACCGTTAAGCGGCACTAAAACACTGGCATGTCAAGAAGTGATATCCAGATTGGTGTGATACTGCATCGAAGAACTGAATGAACTAGGAGACCGGAACAAGGTTGTCTGGTAGGTACCAGGGCATTGAGGCATCGAAGGAAACCAAAAATCAAATCAACTTGCTAAAGGAGGTTCGAATGAATTAAAAATCCTGTTATTTTCACTAGGTAAATTTTAATTATTGGCATTTGGATACATGTTAGCAAGGACAGGTATAAGTTGATTTCTCAAAAAAGTTAAATAACGTTCACCTATTAGACTTTCTTCAAAGAAAAAGGGCCAATGATTCTGTCATTAATGATCCCTGCCCATACATTTACTTTCTGAGGATACTGCGTGTGTGAGTCAGTCATCCAATGTGGGTTTTCTTGACTCCAATATCTGAAATTTTGACGATTCACGGTACCATGTATAAAAACTGTGGCGGCCGTGAACGCCAAAAGATTTCGCTAAAAGATTTTATCTTTTACACATTTCGCATAGCGCAAAGGATACATAAAACGATACTATCATATCGTTTTCGTTCACGGCTGCCAAAGCAGGTGGCGCCTTTGTAAGCTACTACTGTTGTAGTGAAGTTTTGGGAGACATTCGTTTTACTTTCCGAGTTTGAATTTGTATCAGCTTAAGTGTTTGATGAGGCTGGGATAGGCCGAAATGATCATAACACTTTATTGATACCGATTCGAGCACGGGAAGTTTAACGAATTTGTACTTCTAGGCCATATATTTGGCCATTTAATTTAATAAAGATAATTTAATTTATCTTTTACATATATATATATATATATATATATATATATATATATATATATATATATGTAATTTAGTTGAATTTAAATTGTTTTTGTACCCTTAAAAAAATATTTTAGTTAAACATGTAATGTGGTTAAATAGAGAATTGAATTCTCGTTTAAATGAGGTGTCGCATTATACCGATTTCTATTTAAAAAGATTAACGATTACGTCACTACACCTACACCGGTGTCATCTTCCCTACTCCTATTACGTTATAACATGGGTATTTTATAACAAAAATCGACCTGTTTCGGGATTTCCCTCAAAACTCGATGGTTCTCGAAATAATGATAATATTCCATAATTTAGCTGTTCACTGTATATACTAATCACATTAATCAAATTCTTCCACACTCATTGATTTAGTAGATATCTTTAGGTGACTTTTTGACTCATTTGGAACCTGTTTTTGCGAGCCGGTATTGTATCCTGGACAGAATATAGAAACTAACCTGTCAATTCTGGAATAGCTTCATCTAACAGACAGCCTATTAAAAAAATAAACCTAGCATACCTTATTTACTTAGGTCACATAACTAGAAGGACGGGAACCATGGAAGTATTGGTAGTAGAAGAAAAGGTAGAAAGCCAAAGACCAAGAGGAAAATCTCAAACACGATGGGCAGACCAAATAAAGATTCTGGAGTGAAAATCCCTACATAAAGCCGTCTATATGGCACAGGATCGCAGCCAATGAAGATAACAAGCTTATACAGTATCATCACATTCTGACAAGTCCTCTAGAAATGAGGATGAGGATTACGGCATTAGCTTTTACTAACCAGATTTCGTTTCTTGATTTATTTCTCGTTTTCTCTTGACATTTTCTTTGGTTTTCCTGTTCTTCACATGTTTCTCTTTTCTTCATTTGGAGATAATTTTCCAAAGGGAGGTTTAAAAGCTATTTATCTATATCGTTTCTTTCTTATCTTCCTAAGTTAGACCTCTGATACCTAACACTGATAGCCACAATATACTATTTTACATTTGAGAGTTTCATTTGTATTTCTAAGAATTGTCTATCAGAAGTAAATGAACGGATATTAAACGCCAACAAAATTTATTAAATTTATTGCCAAGTGTAAGTTAATTTCTTATTTTAAATTTAATTTTAAGTTTATTCGTGTTATCTACTATCTATTTACTTACTTTGGATGGAAAGAAGAGAGCATTTTTAAAGTCTTTTAGTTGTATTGAAATAAAGAAGGTTCCAAGGAATAGCAAAATTGACATCAAAAATATATCCGGACTATATGGTGGTAGAAAACATCCTTCAGACAGCGTTCCGTTTAATTTCTAAAAATTAAAAGTGAATTAAGTTATGACAGGATTATTGTTTATAGCAACTATTTTACCTGGCACATTGTTTGGTTGACAGTAGTGGAACTAGACATATTCAACAGCATCGGTGGTGTAGTATCATTCCAAGTGCAAGAACATTCATTTATATTTATATTGTTTATGTCCACAGTAATTGGAAATTTCTTTCCAATGGCCCATACGTTCTCTACTGCCTATATAAAGTTTTTATAAAGATTATTTATGAAAGCAAGAACCATTTGATATAATATTTTAAATATGAAATAAGTGTGAGCATATATAATGGTACCAAAAACTGTCACATCTGAACAAGAATCTCGTAAAATATTTGAACTAATAAACCTAAAGTAAACTAATTAAAACGGATCAGAATATAAGACGAATTCGTGCGAGATGAATCGTGTTAAGAAAATAGCATGATTCTAGGATTGACAAAAAAGTTCCTGCATATTTTTAACAATTATTATTGATTAGCACTGGGGTAGCGGGTAGGAACTCTTCGGACAGTCCTATCAGGGAAAAGAAATCGTCCCCTACCCTCCGCAGATTCCATGAGTTTCCTGACCCGGAAAACTAGCACCTGTTCAGGGTCCTTTGTCCAGCGTTACGGATGAAGACCACAACGGCAGACCACGGCGAAGAAGCAAACCTTCGGTACGGTGTGGATGGCGGAAGTGGCAATCCTGTGATTTTAGGGCTGGTATAGAATCAAGCAGCGACTGCTGCAGAATGGACGGTTGCAAACAGCGTCTGACTCCAGGTTAGGGGCGGCTGAAATCTAAACTCGCCAAACCGCTCGGCAAACGTTGCGTTTTAATTGCCATTTTCCCTTCAATATATTCATGCATACATCGAGATTAAAAAATATAGTACCCCAGGTGGGTAAAGTTTATAACTCAGAATCCCACTCCAATATAGACCGCCTCACGGATTCTGGGGGAGGCAGAATATCGAAAATACACGACAATAATAAACAAATTAACTCTCAAAAATATAAAATTGCTACATACAACATTAGAACCATGAGAACGAACGACCATCTAGAGGAATTAAAGCAGGAACTAGGGGCTATTAAATGGGATATTGTAAGCTATGTGAAACGAGACTACAAGGACAGAAAAAGACCCCCCTAAAATCTAGGCACACTCTACACCAATATAATTTAGAAGAGAATCACGTGAATTTCATGGTCAACCGAAGAATAGGACACCAGATTGTGAAATACTCAGCAGTGTCGAAAAGAATAATATATCTTGTATTAAAACTGAATAAACGATATCTTTTTCTTCTTCTTCTTAGCCTTCTGTCGTCCATATTTGGACATAGGCCTCTTCCAACTCCTTCCATCGGTCTCTATCCTGAGCAACATATTTCTAATTTGTTCCGGCTATTCTTTTAATATCATCAACCCATCTTATCTGTGGTCTTCCTCTTGGTCGTTTACTTTCGTAAGGTCTCCAATGTTGTATTGTAGTATTCCAACGTTGGTCTTTTTGTGTAGCAGTGTGGCCCGCGAAGCTCCATTTGGGTTTGGCAATTTTTGTTGCTATGGAATAAACGATATAGCTTACAGATAATACACTGCTGTACTCCAACTTCCACTGAGGATGACAAGTCAATAGAACAACTCTACGAAGATATAATGCGAGCTAAAGACCTAGAAAAAACACACTATGTTATCATCACCGGTGATTTTAATGCAAAAATAGGGCGGCGAATACCAGGCGACTCAGACTACATAGGAAATTTCGATCTAGGCAACAGAAACACCAGAGGAGAGACATTGGCAAATTACGTAAACACCAAAAAATGTTTTGTCTGAACACGTTCTATAAAAACCAAATACAAAGAAAGTGGACATGGCGTAACCCGGACGGCCAGGTTAAGAATGAAATAGATTTTATGCTTTCCAGTGATAGATCAATATGTAAAAACATCGAGGTGCTGAAAAAATTTAACACCGACTGTGACCATAGACTAGTTCGTGTCGATATTTGTATTAAAGTAAAGAGATAAAGATGAAAACTATTAAAAACAAACCCTTTACAGACGGCAGACATACTAGCCAGTAATAAAGAGAAATACCAAGAAGAATTAGCGCGGAAACTAGTAGCAAATACCTTTGAGCACCAGAATATAGATGAACTACTGAGAAAATAACTAAAGACATACAAACAGTCACTAAGAAACTTTGTTGCAAAATAAGAAAACAAAAAGAAGCTAAACTAAAACCCGAGACTCTAGAACAGATAGAGAAAACAAGAAGAACGAACAGAGATAACCCGGACTATAAAGCGATCAACAGAAGCGTTAAGAAAAATATTCGAAAAGACCTCAGAGCTTATAGAACAAACTAGATTCTTGAAACCGTAGAGAACAATAAGAACATGAAAGAACAGGAATAAAATCATAAAGATAAAAGACCGTGGAACATTGTGCTCGCATAAGGAAGAGATCATTAGAGAAATCCGAAATTTTTATGAGAAGCTGTATACTTCTACTACTCCGAACCCCGGTATACCAACAAAACATACCTTAAATGTGGCCTCAGAGGATCTCTCTGAAATAATAACATCAGAAATTACAGCCGCCCTAAAACAAATGAAAAATGGGAAAACACCAGGAGAAGATAAAATTACTTCAGAAATGCTAAAAATTGGAGGCACTGCATTAGAACAGGCAAAGAGAATATTACTGAATAAATGCCTATTGAAATGCCTATTCTTTTCCATAAAAAAGAGGACGCCGCAAATATAGAAAACTACCGACCAATAAGCTTATTGTCACACCTTTACAAACTACTAACTTGAATAATAACAAATAGATTCATAGCTAAGCTAGATGCATACCAACCAGCGGAGCAAGCAGACTTTCGTAAGGGTTTTAGGACTATTGATCACCTACAAACAATCCGGACAGTTATTGAAAAAACAATAGATTACAACATACCACTACATCTGGCATTTGTCAATTATCACAAAGCATTCGACAGTATCAAGAAATGGACTTTCTTAACAGCATTGGACGACGCCAGAGTAGATTCAAGATATGCTGCCCTCCTTAAGAATATATACGATGATGCTACTTTTCACGTAAAAATAGATGATGATCTGGAAACTATGAACATAGACCTTGGCAAAGGTGTGAGACAAGGCGACACCATCTTACCCAAGTTATTTACTTTGGCATTAGAAAATGTCTTCAAAAAACTAAATTGGACCGAAAAGGGATTAAAAATAGATGGAGTATATCTTAACCATTTGCATTTCGCAGACGACATAGTACTAATAAGCACTGCTATCCATGAACTAAAATCAATGCTACAAGATTTAAATTACACATCAAATCAAATAGGAAAAAAAATGAATCTCGACAAAACAAAGATATTAAGCAACAGTCTAAAAAACATCACGATAGATAACATCAATATAGAAAAGGTAGAACAATATATATATATATATATATATATATATTATATATATATATATATATATATATATATATATATATATATATATATATATATATATATATATCTAGGACATGCAATTAAAAACGAAAAGGAAAATCAAACCCTAGAAATTAAAAGAAGGACACAATTCTCATGGGCTGCTTTTGGTAAATTGAGCTTTATTTTAAAAGACAGAAAAATTCCAATACACTTAAAACGAAAAACCTATGACACTTGTATACTACCAGTTGCAACATATGGATTCGAAACTATGGCAATAACAAGAAAAATGGCAGAACAATTAAGAGTAACTCAACAGGCCATGTTAAATATAAGCCTCAGAGACAAAATTCCTATTACCGAAATACGTCGAAGAACTAAAGTAAGTAAAAGTAGTAGACATCATGGAAAAAATAGCGACATTGAGATGGCAATGGGTAGCACATGTAGCAAGACAAGACACCAACAGATGGTCTCATAAAGTGACATTCTGGAGACCTCGAAAAACAAAAAGAAGCGTGGGAAGACCCAAAAAGAAATGGATAGACGATATAACAGCTGTAGCTGGAAAGCAGTGGATAAGAATTGCAAAAGATAGAAAAGTGTAGAAGCAATTGGAGGAGGCCTATGTCCAACAATGGAGAAATCAAGGGTGAAGAAGAAGAAGAAGAAGAAGAAGAGCGTGGAGCGTTGTAGTCATAGAGAATAACAAAAAGACAGAAACACTGCTTGAAACGACCAGCGATTTTGAATGTCAGTTACGTGCGTGAAATTAATTTTTTAAATAAAATTTATATTAACTTAAAGGTAAAAATTCGATATCTTTTGATTAGATAGTTCTATTGACAAAATTCAAAATGCGTTGGGAAGGTAAAAAGTGTACCTTTCGTATTAAATGTTTGTCTTTTGCAATACATGTGACTGGTCATTTCCATTGCTAGAGCCTACTCTACTGCTAGACTGTTAGTTTTGGCAACAATATAAGGTATTTGAAAGATGCCTAAAAAACGCCGAATTTAAACTTTCAGATTACAAACAGCCTTCTGTTCGATTATAACCACAACCAATACCACTATTTCCTTTAAAAAGACTACTGGAAATAACAAAAATGAAACGACTTTGTAGAATAGCTAAATAAACTCTCAAATTCCCATGTAAGCAAGAACTAAGAACATAAGGCATATATACAAGTCCAAAGATAACTGAGCATTAAAAAAATAGCATAATGAAAACAGTAAGAGCATAGAAGAAGGAGGGATGGTTAGAATCGTTGTGGAAAAATCGGCAGTAAGACATTGAAGCGCAGGTTGTCCTTAAAAGAGGTAAAACGATGATATAAACAAAGAGAATATAGGTGTATAAATATAAAAGAGCCAATTTTCCTAAAATGAAGAACAAATAAGGCGATAATTTACTCAGATATCGAAAAAATTTATAAAGCTTTATCAAATTTCTCTAGTCAGCTTTCAAAAAAATACTCTATTTCTTCTCAGATACAAAACTCCTCTTTCATTTGGGACAAATCTGATGTCGACCATAAAACAACTTTTAAATGAATCAGGATAAAATACAACATAATCTGCTCATGATCTTATTTTACACACATTCCCAAGTTTACCTAAAAACAATAATAAATAGTAATTTTGATTTTACTTACTTTATAAATAAATATGAACGCAATCAGTGTTGCAAAATTTTCTTCCGTGAATCTGGTAATATAACACACAAAAGCACTAGCGTCTATGGCAACTAATATCATTAAGATAATGGCAGTCCACGTTCCTATCCAGAATCTAAAACTCATATAATCCCATTTCATTGTACTACAAAAGTCATAAACTATTGTTTCAAATACTAATACTGGTCCTGTTGATCCCAAAATGGACAACGGTTGTCCCGAAAACAGACCGTAGCCAATACCGCAAACAAATCCGGATACTAGAGATTCCATAGCAGCCATGTTTTTTCCTGTAGCTTCGGATAAAAGCCCACCGAACGTAATAATTGGTGATAAACATGCGAAGTATAAAAATATCCACGAAGCTATGCATTGCATAGCAAGCGCGTCCTTAAAATCAGATAAATAAAATGGAGTCTTTCTTTTAATATCATTTATCAGTCCCCCGAATAACACTCCGGTTCTGGCTAAACCGGACTCTTCTCTTAGCCTTTGTTCTTCCTCCTCCTCATCAATTTCCTCGACCAATTTTTCAGGCGGCCGTTTTCGTGAATCTTGGGAAGGGATTGCGGCAGGTGGTTCGATTCTTATGGCTGGATCCCATTCACCGGGAGGTAATACTGTAACTGCGTCAAGAAACTCATCTACTCCTGCTAATATATGACTTCGACTACGGGCCCGATACGCAACTTCGTGAAAAACCTCGTCTGACATTAGTGTAGCCATAGCACGACCAATTTCATGGAAACCTAAAAAAATGTATTGGGTTTAACTTAAAAAACAAATTTATTGAATCATGTTTTTTTATTGACGAATGATTAATGAAAAAGGGATTTCGGCATCAAATTATAAACATTAAATACAAAAGTTCCAACTTTGCGATTATGGTTTATTATTATTACATTTCTAATAAATAGGGGTAAGGGGGAAAGTTCGCTTTTTGTGTAAAAGAACTTGGAATATTGGCAACATTGTACTAGAAGTTATTAGCGGACTACCATCGGAACACACATAAATGTGTTTTTGTCTTTAAATAATATAAAGAGTTGTTAACCACAATAAAAACAGCCAAAATTGAATACCTCGGTCACATCGTCGTCTTGTTTATTTCTTTCAAAAGATATGGATAGCTGCAATTAAGTCTTCAAGGAAAAGTAGAAGGAAAACGAGGACCAGGAAGCCGAAGAATTTTCTGGCTGAAAAATCTACGTACGCGGATGAACCCAATAACCACAAATCTTTTTCAGAGCCGCAGTTTGCAAAATACAAATTACCATAATGTAAGGTGTTTGTTTTTTAGCCTACTATTTTCAAACCGTTAAGTGTTTCTGACTAAAGAACTTTTTTGCGTCCTTTTTCCGTTTCCCGGAAATCCGTTTCTTAAAAACAGCTGTTGTATTAGCGCGTTCGTCATGTGAACCAACGGGCCAATTTCATTGGTGGTAGAGCAAGCAGCGAGTTTTGCAAGTAAAAGCTCAAAGCAGAGAACGAATTCTGCATATAACTGCGATTTTATCGAGATAATTTGTATGCTTAAGAATAAGTTTTGGAAAATTTGGGAAAAACCCAACAAAAAATATTTCCAAAATTTTATCGATTAGAGTTTTGAAAATAATGACATATAAAGACAGAAAAAAATAGAAAAATAAAAAATGTTTAAAATATGTGAATAGTAGCTAAATCATTCCGTATTTATTGTCTTACCTGATGTGGCAGAGGGTGGTCCAAGTAAAATAAACAAAAACCTAGTTGGCACTGGAACTTCAGTCAAATCTCCCAAAACTGTAGCTGTCGTGAGTCTAACGAAAGCGGAGATTGTTTTTTCGAGAAATCCCACCTCACCCACTAGTATATTACTGGCTTCGGCTCCTGGTGGAATCTTTCTCATGAATCCTAAATTATGTTGAACTTCTGAGAGATCTCCTGAGCTATGGTTTCTGTGTATGGAGACGTAGCTTGAACTTTTTTTCATTGATGATGTTTTTTCTTAAAATAAAGTTAAATCATTTTTCTATCTAAAAGCTTGAAGGGATTTTAAAATATTTTAACAGGTTGACTGCCATGATACATGTGGTACTCCGTTAACTTGCCATTTATGCTACAGCTCTTCTAGAGCATGTTGACACATGAGGCCACGACGATTTTTATTAATTATATTAATTTAGGCTTTTGTAAGAATCTTTTGGGGGTTAATTACTACCTTTTTAAGTATTTCGCACCATTTCGAACCTGAGTACCTATGTTGGTGCTCATGGCCCCACGAGTGATGTTTTAACCAGGGTGCCATGAGCGACACCTCTGAGAATCGCAATAAAATACTATATTCTAATATTTATCGACCTGCAGATTTCTGTAAACTAAAATTAAAAATATTAGGGGTTGCTAACGATAGATATCTATCCTATTAGTAGTGGAAAATATAGAAAAAGCTTTTTACAAGCTCTAATAGGTAGTTTATTTGTCTGTTGTTACTTTCTGGTACAGTCGCGATTGTAAATTGTAATAATGGATTCCAAAGAAGAGAAAAAATTACTGCATTTGTTTGAGACTGTAGAAATACGAAGCGGATCATCGTCTATTTCGGAGTTTTATTACAGTGACCTAGCGGACCCAAAGTATGCACTAGACAGTGAAGATTCGGAAAGTGATGAAATTAGTGAAAATGAAGTTTTGAGAAATGAAGAGTAAAATAATGAGTAAGAACTAGCACCTGAGAATGTTCCCATATCTGAAGATATGGTAACATTCTCAGGTGCTGGTTCAGGTGCTTTGCCTGATCAGCAAAGGATTAAAAAAAATACAAATTATATTACGAATTCCGAAGAGGTAGGCGTAAACCCTGATCTAATAGATACAATCCAAGATGCCAGCCCTTTTGATTTCTTTTGTTTGTTTTTTGATAAAGAAGTGGTATCCCTGTTAGTAACTCAAACAAACAATTATACTCAACAATGTCTTGGAGGACCCAAAATAAAAAAAAAGTGCAAGAATTAAAAGCTGGGTACTAAAAAATCGACAAGAAATGCATACCTTTTTAGGCATACTTATGTGGATGGGTTTAGTAGATATGCCCTCTCTGGTTTATTATTGGAGAAACACACAGTTATATAATAGCAAACTTACAGACTAGGTACATGGCCAAAAACTGATTTGAATTGATTTTAAGGTACTACTACAACATTTTATATTAGGTTTTAATTACTAAAATATATATTTATTTTCAGCATGTTTCATATTTTGGATAACTCAACACAGGTTCCCGGAGATTCACAAGGTTCAGCCCCTTATTGAATTACTAGTGGATAAGTTTAATCACTGTGTAATTCCCGAAGTACCACTGTGTATAGATGAGTCGACGGTACCATTTCAAGGTAGGCTAAGTTTTAGGCAGTACCTTCAAAACAAAAGGTATCGGTATGGGGTTAAAATTTTTAAGTTGTGAACCGACCCTTTTTACACTTTGCAATATAAAGTTTATGCTGGAAAGGAAGCTCAGCCTGGTATATCTGTATTCTCGAAAGTGGTTATAAAATTAATGGAGCCATATTTAGATTTTGGTAGAAGACTATATGCCGACAAGTGGTATAATAGTGTCACTTTGACAGAAAAAGTACTGGATAGGCAAACCTTTTTAGTGCGGACACTTCGAGCCAACAGGAAACGCAATCCAATTGATGTTACTGAAATAAAACTAAAAAAAGTGATATTGTTGCAAGGTAAAATGATAATGGTGTAATGGTTTTAAAGTAAAAGGATCGGCGTGATGTGTTTGCTATAAGTTCGAAGCATATGACTTATATGGTAAATGTGATACAGAAAAGAGAAAACGAACTTAAACCACAGGTTGTAGCAGAATATAATGTAGGAAAGTCCTTCTAGATGTATCGGATCAAATGAATTCGTATAATTCATTTTTAAGGAGGACATTGAAATGGTACCGAAAAATTGCCTTTGATATTTTACTAAATATTGCCGTTGTAAATGCCTTGTCACTTTATTTTAAAGTGACAAATAAATCAATAAAAGCAACACAATTTAGAGAGGAAATTATCAAAGATATGCTTAGTAAACGCGATGGTGTAATGCCTGCTAATAATTTACAAACTTTAGTAAAACGTCTAAAAGGAAACCGCTGCAGCCGATGCTACAGGAATATTGTTACCAAGCATGGAAGACAAACAGCACAAAAGGAGAATCCACGTGTGTGAACAAAGTGTTTTGCTTGCGCGAAATATTTGTATTCTGACTGTTTTTTTAAGGCGCATGCTGCCCAACTACAGTAATTTTTCTTTATCAGCATTTCTGTCAAGTTTGTACTATTTTTTTACCGTCTTTTAGAGATACGCTACTTGTTAAGTTATACCGAGTACCATATATGGCGATCAATATTTGAATTTATCTTCTGGACTGAGTACCGTATGTGGTACTCAAATGACTCTTTGGCAATGCAAGGAAAAAGAGGCTGGCAGTCAACCTGTTAAACAAATAAATCACTACAATAAAATTAGATCTTAAAAATATTTCATAAATTTACTTAAATGACAAAAAACAGTTAAAAATAAAAAAAAATAGTTTTAATACAATTTTACTGTTTTTATCTAATAAATTAAAGACCTATTTTCTTTTTCGATTGTTTTTTTCAAATACAAACATAATTTCTTTAATAATTTAGTTTTTAAAGTTGGAAAATAAATATCTCGTGGTTCTCACATCATTCGTTTTCTAATAATTCCAGTTGTAGACATTCTTCTTCTTCCAAGAGAATTATACTTAAAAAATAAAGTAAAAGATATACATACTTAACCAACAAAGGATAAATATTAAGTATAGGAGACTTACGAATGGAATTCAAAAGTTTTAAGATTAAATCTAGTAAAATATTAAAGAAACCATAACGTAATACATTCATTATATTACTTTTATTATTATCGTTATTTTAAAACATGCAACATATATGTCTAAAATATTACAAAAAATAATAATAATAAAAAAGGATAATTTCTACGACACATGATGTGGACATATAGCGAACATAATAAAAAAAAAGACCATTGTTAACTAGAAAAACAAAACAGAACTAAAAAAAAAAACAATTTTCAACTAGAAAAACAAAACAGAACAAGCAGAAGATCTAAAGTGCACAATAAATTTAAGATTATACCCTGTCCAGGAATGCTTAAGAATTTTCCGCCTTCCGATTTTACAGATGATTCTGAGAAATGTTCATCAACTGAAAATTAAATGGATATTTTTATAATCATTCGTTTACAAAACGTACAAAAAGTTTAATATATTTGGAAGGAAAGACAGTTAAGATTTGATTTTACGTATAGTGCGTCTGTGTATCTGCTTATACGTATTTCACCCTAAAAGGTATCTTCTCAGCGGCTATTCACAAACGCTCTGAACGTGAAAACAATCCTTCCTGTCATAATAGAAGTAAGACCAAAATGGCTTTGATCTGGACGCAATAGCGACATCTGATAAATAAATCCGTAAACTAATTTTCAAAAACAAATTCAAATTTCTGCTTTAATCTGTGCCTTCTCAGAATAGCCTAATCAAAACTTAACTGTCTTTCCTTTTATTCCGATATACTATTTATGAGAACGAGAAACCAATTCGATTTTTGCTAAGTTAAGGAGATATGTTGTGGAATGCAATTTTAGATTCCCCATGTCTCTAATAACATCTTTATCAACGTCTGTTTTGCCTTGCAATTCTTAGAAGGCACAGATTAAAGCAGAAATCTGAATTTGGTTTCGAAAAAGAGTTTACGGATTTATTTAATATATTTATTTAGAATACAATTAATTAGTTGTATATTATTTTATCTACATATTTATTGGGCGGAACTTACGAATTATTGATAAAATTAGGATATAAATAGGTGAAAGTAAATATCACTTCAAAGACATCACTTCAGAACGACTGCACCAAATTAGATAATTTGTTTTTGTAGTGTTTGTTATTATCAGGAGAAATTTTTGTGTAAAAAAAATTTTAAAAATTGTACTAAAAGACTTCAAAATCGGTTTTTGTTATTTTAAATCGCAATATAACTAATTTATGGCGCCATACTATCACTAACAAAGAAAGCCAGGATTAACAAAATAAATGTCCATGTTCCACACAAACAGTGTGGAACATTACATGTTATTGCCTTGTGAAACCTTCCTTCTCCAAAACGGCTGGTCTGATATTAATAAATACATTAGCACCCAATGTTCTCCCGTCTATTACTAACCCTTATTGTTTAATATCCATATTAGTTTCACAGAGTTAGTTGTCATACTCCTCCGAAACCGTTTTACCCATTTTGATGAAATTTTATATTTATATTTGGTATGTATAAGAAACGATCGTGATGTATTTTTATACCCCTAAGAGGTAAGGGTGGTCCATCATTTTTGTTTATGTTTTGAACAAAATTTCTTATTTTTATTTTTTTATGATGTGACATTAAACAATTTATATACAACCCTTAATTTTCACCCTACTTATTTGTTATTAGAGTTATTAGTGTCACAAAGTTAGTTGCCACACTTCTTCAAAACGGCTTGACTGATTTGTTTTTCATTTAAATCAGTTGACAGTTATAAATTAGATGACGTAGTCAAATATCCTACAGAGTTTTTGAATTCATTGAAATTGTATGGACTCCCACCTAAAAATTTACAATTAAAAGTAGGATCAGTTGTCATTAGGTGATGCTTACATGCTGCGTAAAAATAATTAACCCCGACTGTGCAATGGAATGAGACTGACTACGAAAAGGCAAATAAATAATGTTATTACGGCAACGCTCATCAAGGAAAATACAAAGGAGAGGATGTCTTGATTCCGCGTATACTGATGATATCAACAAACGCATCATTTGATTTTAAACGTTTACGATTATTTGTGCTTTTGATTTTTGCAATAACAATAAAGAAATCACAAAGCCAACCATTTGAAGTTTTCGAAATTAATTTGAAGTTTCCACATTTCGCGCATGGGCAATTATTCGCGAGTCAGAAAATTAATCGTTTTATATTTATTTAACGCCAAAAAAATAAAATTATTTTTATCAGAAAGTATTAAATTGAATTTTTTTCTACTTTTCTTCGCTCGATCATCAGAAGAGAAATGAAGCTTCCTCAAGATTATTGCCTCCGTGCGAAGAAGAATGGTCATCCCTAATCAGCTTAGTGAGCCACGTACACATGGCACTCTTAAAACTAATTCATAAGCGTTTCCAAAACGGTTTAAGAAGACGAGAGGAACTTTTGTGCCTGCAGTTATTGGTACAAAAATGCTATGACCAGAGAAGGGATGTCTTTATTTGCGTTATCGACTACTAAAAGGTTTTTAGCATAATGTGTTTATACAGGCGTTAAGGTAGATTATCTTTGATGGAAAAGCTGCATGAAAAGCAACAGTAAAAACGCCTCTCTGGAGCCCAAACAAGAAAGATGACGAGAAAGTCAAAAATGACTACTGGGACATGAACCACAGCAAATCCTTATAAAATCTAAGCCTAAGTACTGACAAAACCCGAGAGTAAAAAAAGACCTCGGGAGAATACCACTCTCTCCTCAACCGCAATAAAGGGTTGCTAAAAAAGGAATTCTAATGAGCAGACTAGGTCGTACAGCAATTTCAAAAGTATTCAGCATGGCGGTAGCCTACAGGCATCATTCTGATACTCAACTAGATCAGGCTCAAACATACCTGATCGTTAGCAAACTGGAACGATCAGTAGATGAGGCTCCTTTAAGAAGTCAATATCAACTTCTGCAGTTTCATAAAACATCGTTTAGCGCAGGGACCCTGTGAGTACACTGTGCTGTGAGTAAACTAAGGATTACCAATGCTGTATAGACTTCTGCAGAATAAGTACAAATAGCTACTTCAAAGTTTGCATTAAATTATAATTTCTTATACTCAAAAGTCCAAGTTATCAATGTTTATACATAAATGTCCACAAACAGAAAAGTTATGGAGAAAAATAAAATTTTAAATTTCAACTTTAACACCCTGCATCTTTCTTAAATCAATATTTTATTAAAGCAAGTTGGCTTAAATCGTAATATCTTAAAGTATAGAATCTACTGTTTTTTTTATTGTACAATTATATTGTACAATATAAGTTTATGTTTTTTATTTTACTGTTAATCTGTTTCTAAAACAATGTGTATCTCACAGGAAGAGTCCTGTTGTATGTCCTGTTATATGCATGGTTAAGTGTATATTTTCAGGCTTTTTAAACACGTAATTATCCGATTCCTAGTCCTAGTATACTGATAAATGTTTTACCTACTTTAATATACTTACATAGATATGTCATGCCCTTTTATATTATTATTTTAAACTTACTTTTTGAAGAAGATTGTGTTTTCATTTCATTAAACGACCGTATAAATGGCAATGCATGCTGTTTTCTCTGATGCTGATGTCGATGTCTTTTCATTAAGGCTTCCCTTACTTTCGCTTTTTTATCAAAAGGCAAACTGTTATTATTAATCAGATTATCCAAAACCAAGTCTGCAATCTGCTCTAGAGACATTGCTTCCATATCTAAAATAACGGTTCCGTTAAGTAGTAAACTTCTTAATTCAAATAACGAATGTAGGGAAAGAGTAGCAACGTGTGGTTTTGACCATCGGTTGCCCCCTTCTTCGACGTCTTCTTCGAACTTAATCCATCTGGCTGTTTCTCTCCATTCCATTTCATCGCCATCCACCACCAACTCTTCCATTTCTGAGAAAAGCGGATGGATTTCATGTTTGTCGTTATTTGCATCTTCACCAAGAATAAATTGAACCCTTTGTGATGGAGGGGTACCTGAAACAGGGCATTATTTAAAATTCAGCCAATTTAAAAATAATCATGTACTGATTTTAAAATAAGTCAACCAATTTGCCAATATTACAAAAAAAAATTTCTATTTGATTTTAAATAAATAATACAATTGCATTCAGTAGAAAAAAAAATTTTACGACAAAATATATTAGACCAGGGCGGGTCTGTTTTAAGGTGGATGTGAGAAGTTTCATTCAGATTTTTGCAGAAATAGTCAGATAATAACTTCAGTAATATTATTTGACTTATCTTCCTTCTCAAATAAGTGGGAAAATTCAAATATTTAAAAATTACTAAAAACATCGATTTTTTTTTCGACTTTCCTTGCTTATAACTTTAAAAGGTAGCCGGGGGAAGGGATAGTAAACTTTTTTGCATATTTTTAGGGCCCAAAAATTAACATTCTCAGACAGATTCAGTTTGTTCGTATGATTTTTAGAGGTTCAGCGGCATTTTCCGCCCTGACGATTGGAGTGTAAATAAATTAATTTAATTATATCAAAACTAAAGTATCTCTGGCATTTAGTAATGCGTTTTTTAGATCGCTGTATTTGTGTTACAGGAAAGTAAAAAAAGAAGAAAATTGCTTCATTTAATCATTTTCATGCATCATCGCTTTACATCCCATAACTTACTAGAATCATTCCTTCGCTTAGATAATAATATCACTTTATTAACAAGTTTACAGGTACCAATTACATTTTTCTGACAGTCAATGTACATTCTAAATTAATTTATGATCGGAGATAAAACATAGTACGTGTATATTTTTTTTATTATTCATACAATATATAGCTAATAATCACTATATACAGTATAGCCCAAAATAAACAGTACTGAACTTGTAATTATTTTATTGTTTTAAAAATACATATTATTGACACTTTATAACATGTTCTAAATGAGCTCCTCCTCTCTCAAGACAGACTTTATACCGATATTCCAGATTTCTCGTAATGTTATGGACTAAAGGTTGTCTCAAGTCCGCGAAGAAGGCTCTAACGGCATCCTTTAACTCATTGATGGTTTGTGGTGCCCGTTTATAAACGGCAGTTTTAGCCATGCCCCAAATGTATGCATGCAGAAAGTCAGCAAATCGTGAAATGAATTTGTTTGGAAAATGTCCCTGAAGAAATTGACGAACTGCGAAAGCAGTATGGCAAGTTGCCTCATCCTACTGGAAAAATTGATCTCGAAATGCCAAATTACTTGCACGACAACATTGACATAGATCAGGGATAAAGCGTGTTAAAATTTGTATGTACCTTTGTTGATTAAGTGTGACTTGCCTACCATTTTCTTCTATAAAGTCTGGATCAATGATTCCGTGTCCTGAAACTGCACACTAGACACTCACTTTTGCGCTATGTAAAGGAACTTTTAGAGCTTCATCTGCTCTAGCAAAGCCCAGAAATCGAGTTGTGCTGGGTGAAAAATGCACCCAGCTCCTTCAGGATTCTTTCCAATGAAGTTCTTTTTAAGCCAAGATTCAACGCTGTGCTTCTCTGGTTGGCTTTCGAATTTTCCAAGATTCACTCAAAAACACGTTCATTGTTATCGTTGTTTCTGTCCTGGAACGCCCTGAGTTTCCGTTTTGTTGGCACAATATATTACCCGTATTTCTAAACTTTTCAATAACCTTCAAAGTTACATTACTTGGAAAACGTTTATTAAACCGTTGTGTGAATTGATCACACACGAATTGCTGACTTGCGCTATTACGTCGGCCGATTCCGTATGAGTGAAAATAATAATTTCCACAAGAAACACTTTCTCCTCTGTACTTAACACCATTTTTAACAATTAGGCCTTAATAATTATTTGCGTAAGGATTACTTGACAGGTCTATACTAGTTAATTTGAATATGACAGCGCGCACAAAGAGACATCTATGTTTCAGTTTCAGTACTGTTTATTTTGGGCAGTACTGTACTTTATGCTTTTATATCAACAGTATTTACACTATTAAATACCTTTTCTATGTTAACATAATAATTATTTAGACCAAAAGTAACACTTGTTTGTGATGTGCTAAATTGAAATTGGCATACATAAAATATAGTATGCAACTCATAATCAATATATATATTTTTAAATCAAAATTGTTTAACGCGTTTACTACGCCAGCATATAGTTTCATTATTACCAGAGACCAGTAGTACAATACCAATCATTACTCTAAAAGTGTGTATTAGATGTTTCTTTTGCAATATATCTGCCAGATTTTAATGTTGAATATCTGATGGCCCTCTTCGCAGTATAAAAAGGACGGTAGATTTTTATCCTGCGCAAAAGCACACCTGTGTACCTATACGAAGGGAATTGTACATAAACCTATAAGTTGATCGTAATCCATATCTGCAAAGAATGTTGTCGACTTGGGTTAGTATATACAGTGCATTCCGTATGTTTTGTAAACATGATCAAGGAAAATTGTTACCTCATGGCTATCGAAGAACTGTCTCTGACCAACATAATTCTTACCGGAGACCGAATGTACCATAACAACTTTAAATTGTTCGTCGTACATAAAATAAATGCAGTATGCAACTCGTTACGGTTAATTTTCAGAATTAAAACGTTTATCACTGTGCTCTATCTTGAGCACTTTTCATCCAATTTCTTGACATTTTCTTGAGATCGTCAATCCAACGAGTAGGGGGCCTTCCTCTACTTTTTTTGTCTAACCTCGACCTTCACTCAAGCAATCTCTTCGTCCCCCTTTCATCACTGATTCGGGCGACGTGTCCAGCTCAGTGTGGCAACTGGGGAAATTACATCGGTTCTTAACTCATATCTTAACTCCTGTTCTTCATCTTAAGTCTTCATTTTACTCGGTTACGAAGCGATATACTCAGCATTGACCTTTTCATTTTCCTCTGAGCTATTTGCAGCGTTTTAGAAGAAATTGGTATATAGCTTTTAAAGATGTCTTTGAGTTTTCCATAGGCTGACAATGCTAGGTTTGGTTGTCGCTTGTGATCTTTATTTCATGTCAAGTTATATGTATTTTTCCACCAGCTCTCCTTCGTTGTCTCCAACATGGATATTTTCACTAGGTACTAGGATTGTCATGAATTTTGTT
Source organism: Diabrotica undecimpunctata (assembly GCF_040954645.1). Classification (NCBI taxonomy): domain Eukaryota; kingdom Metazoa; phylum Arthropoda; class Insecta; order Coleoptera; family Chrysomelidae; genus Diabrotica; species Diabrotica undecimpunctata. The sequence continues at coordinate 143,109,704 of NC_092807.1, forward strand.
TTGAAGATGTTTATTTTAAAACCCACACTGGCACACACTAACTGAAGTTCACATAGCATTGTACATATCTCTTTGAGTTTATCCGAGAACAAAACTATGTTATGTTAATTTTCTACCGTCAATGTTCAGACCCTCCCCTTCCCAGTTGAGTTTTTTACAAGTATATCCTAGTATTGCGGTAAACAAATTAGGCGATAAGGTATCACTCTGTCGGACTACTCTGCCGATTTGGATATGAGCCGTGTTTTTATAAAGTTGCATCGACATAGTTGTTTTTTTATGTATTTTAAATTAACCTTGTATATCGGTAGTCAATGCGGCATGCTTGTAGTGCTTCCAGGATTTTGTCAAATTCTACCATATCAAAGGCTTTATGAAAATTTACAAAAGCCAGAACGAGTGGTCGATTGTATTCGATAGTCTTTTCTATTACCGTTTTAATGCTCTGTAGATGATCATTTGTTCCAAATTTGGTACGAAATCCAGCTTGCTCTATTGGCTTGTAAAAATTAAGTTTTTTCTCAAGACGATTCGTTACTATTCTTGTAAGGAGTTTGTAAAGGTGACTAAGAAGACTTCTAGGTCTGTAGTTTTCTAATTCGTGGGGATCTCGTTTTATTTCGTCTATTGTGATTTCCGGTAGTAGTTTTGATCCTTGGTTGACAATGCCCTTTTTCCTTGTTAATATTTCTGGTACTATCTTCTCTACTATTTGCTTTATGTTGGCTTGTGTACAGGTTTGTGTTGGTTGTTGAAACGTTAGTAGTAGTAACAGTAACGGAAGTACAATAACAACTTTAAGAATAAATTACTTGTTCATTATCAATAAAACACAGTATGTAGTTCGTTAAGGTTTCCACACGTATAACAGTCTCAAATGGTTAAACAGCAAAGTGGGTCTGTTATGCTAGTGTCACATCCCCCTGCGTCGGTGTAGCTTCGTTCTGACATTAGCTACGGAATAGGCGAAGAATTGGCAGTTGACAGACGAAGAAGAATTGAAGAACCGAAAAGAAGAATTGGCAGTTAACAAATGGTTACAGTCTTGGCTAAGGTTCATGCTCATCCGGTAATGCAGATTCAATGCTTCCCGACTGTGACGTCACACTGTCTCTCCCAAGTGTACCATACTCTGTTTTTTTTTTGCAAAATTTTTAGAGCCTCACAAATTAACATTCTCACACAAATTTAGTTTGTTCGTATGATTTTTAGAGGTTCAGCTGCATTTTCGTCCCTGATGACTGGAGTATAAATAAATTAATTCAATCACAACACAATTGAAGCATCTCTGGCATTTGGTAATGCGTTTTTTAGATGGTTCTATTTGAGTTAGGTGAAATTAAAAAGAAGAATTATTTTTCACACGCAATACCGATGGTTTTTAATATTATAATATAATTTGTTATAAATATCTTGACGATATGAAAGTTTTTATCGAGAACGAGCTACCAAAGAAAAAGGTAATGGAGATTATCATTCTATTGTTTATAACGTCGTAAATCCCGGTCAACTTTGACCGGTTGTATCTCAGGAACCTCTGCTCATAATATAATAAATAGTTATCAATAATTCTTATTATTTTGTAAGAAACGTCGTGCCAAGTCTTTTTTAATTCCGTTTCCTGAACTAAATTTAAGCTAATAGTTATCAAGATATTATATTTGTTTATAAGCCAAAAAATTGTTTATAATTTTAAAGCATTCCTGATACCGTCCAAATAATCCGATTTCAATTCTATAAGGTACATTAGATAGTTTAAGTTCGTTTTTATTAGGAAAACAATTGGGAAAATTGGTTTTATATGTCATAATGCCATAAAACACACAAAAGGTAGAAAAGCTCCAGGACCCGATAATATTCCAATTGAACTATTAAAGATAATTGATGAAGATAATATTGATGTCTTGGTAGACCTTTTTAACTCCATATACAAGACGGGACACATACCCAAAGAATGGCTTCTCTCAACTTTTGTAACGATTCCAAAAATCACAAATGCTAAAGATTGCAATGACTATCGGACAATTGCATTAATGAGCCACACATTGAAAACCTTCCTTAAAATCATACATAACAGAATCCACATGAAATTAGAACAAGAAATAAGTGATTCACAGATGGGTTTCTGACACAACGGTGTCTGGATATGAATCAGGACATGTATGCTTGCTTCATAGACTTTAAAAAAGCTTTTGACAGAGTTCAACATGAAAAGCTTTTAAGTATTCTTAAGACCAAAAACATAGATAGTAGAGATCTACAAATTATATGGAATCTGTATCAAAATCAGAAAGCAAGAATAAGGGTCGAAGGAGAACTGACAGAGGAAGTAAGTATACTTAGAGGAGTTCGACAAGGGTGTATACTTTCACCACTCTTATTCAACGTCTACAGTGAAGTGATATTTCAAGAAGCTTTATTGGATATTGTGGAAGGTATTTTGGTCAACGGAAATAGCATTAATAATATTAGATATGCGGACGATACGGTCATATTTGCAACTGACATGGAAGATCTACAGTACATAATACAACATGTATACAATGCATGTGAAAGGTACGGACTGCAAATGAATCTCAAGAAAACGAAATCAATGATATTCTCAAAAAAACCACAAAATGTAGATAACCTGATCATCAATAATACAACGATCGAAAGAGTAACAACATATAAATATTTAGGAACGTGGCTAACCGGAGATGGAGATCAAACAAAAGAAATCAGATCTAGAATAGAAATGGCAAGAAACGCGTTCATAAAATTGACGAACTTACTTTGCAACCGTAACCTTAATCTAGAGATCCGCACAAGAATGCTACGTTGATACGTTTTTTCTACTTTACTATACGGCATGGAAGCGTGGACAATAAAACAGTCTGAAATCAAAAAATTAAACTCCTTTGAGATGTGGTGCTACAGGAGAATCCACAGAATATCGTGGACTGAAAAAGTAACTAATATAGAGGTGTTACAAAGAGTGAAGAAAGAATGCGAAGTCAAAAAAACTGTTAAAATTAGAAAGATTCAATATCTGGGTCATATAATGAGGGGCGAGAAGTACGTATTACTTAGATTAATTATGCAAGGGAAAACACAAGGAAAGAGAAACCCAGGACGACGCAAAATATCCTGGCTAAGAAATTTGAGAAAGTGGTTCGGTTGCAGCTCATTAGAATTATTCAGAAGCGCGGCCAATAAAATTAAGATAGCAATGATGATTTCCAACCTCCGATAGGAGAAGGAACCTGAAGAAGAAGAAGGTTTTATATGGTCTAGTTTTTGTTGTGCAAGATTTTAAAAAATTTAATTTTTTTAAACAAATTTAGATTGCAAAATTATTGTTAAATCAATATTGATGCAAAATCTGTTAAATCGATTTTAGTGAAATTTGGAGGACTATTTCACTATGTTATAAAGGTTTTCTAGACGAATTATGAAGGTCCTAAGTAAAATTTAAGTGGTTGAAAAACATGGTTGAATAAGAAAACGCTTGTTTCTCACTCTTCTTTGTATTTATTGCTATTTTGCAGCAACGGTAATAAATTAAAACATTTTTAACTTGCCTTATCTTATAGAAAATTCAATTGTCGCTATTTTTTTTAGTTCGACTTTGCTCAAAAATGAATTGTTTTAAAGTTATAAACAAGAAAAGTAGAAAAAAATGGATGTTTTTACCAATAATTTAATTTTTTTCTTAATGTTCCCGACCTATTTGAGAGCAAGAATAAGTCAATTATTGTTACTGAAGTTATCATCTAACTATTTCTGCAAAAATCCGAATGCCACCCGTCATCCAAATTTATTCGATTTTTTATAGATTCGCCCTGGTCTATATTTCAAAAACGATTTATCGTCTTATATTGATAGTATAATGTAAGCTCAGGGATGAAAATTCATGCAAAAGCGATGATCGTGCATAGCAATCGAAGATTCAGAAGGCATTGTTGGGACATTATTGAATATCTATCTATTCAATTTTATTACGAATGACAAATTATAAACGAAAATTTTTTTACAATTATATATGAATATAGGGGAAGGTGGGGGAATAGCGTATAATGTAATATCGATCACCCTCAAATTTCATCTAATTGACGTCGCAGAGCAAAACGAATGCGCACATGTTGAACGCATCAACAACAGGTGGTGTACTGGCTACTGGCCACTTAGTGACTCCTTTATTAGTTGAAGTCAGCATTTTAGTATTCACAATGCATGAAAACATATTTCTAGAATACAGATATTAGAAAATCATATAGTTATAGGTTAGGTGTTTTCTAAAAAAGACCATGTCAACAATGAGCACACTTTCGGATAAAATCGACCATGGTGGTCGAATTTATCCCAACGTGATCCATATTACCCTAATTGTGATAGGTCTCAGTTGATGTTATTTATTTCAGATACCACAAACATACCACAGAAAAACAACACGGTCCTCAAGAGGCGATGGAAAGAGCCCTCAGCAATATAGATGACAAAATACTTTCGATAAGAGAAGCATCAAAGTTATACAACATACCTTATGGAACATTGCAAGACCGATTAAGAGGTCGTTTCAAGGCCAAAGAATTACACTAGGACGAAAAGCTGTCTTTAACAACGAAGAGAAATTCGATTTTGTATATAGAATTTTAGAAATGTCGAAGGCTTTTTTGGCCTTACGTCAAAACAAAATTAAACATCCATTTAAAATGGTAATGAAAATGTGTGGAATATACTGGTTTTGTTTATTATTTATGCACCGTTATCCAGAACTCAGTTTGCGTAAACCAGAAGCAACAAGTTTGAGTAGAATTACTGCTTTTAATCGTGAAGAACTAAAGATATTTTACAAGAACTTGGCAACCCTATGTGATTGTTACAAATTTGAATATCAACAAACGTTCAATGCCATTCAATATTTTTAATGTTGATGAGACGGGTATCAGTAATGTTAACATTCCCTGTAAAATTGGTGCTGCTTAAGGCCAGAAACAAGTTGGTGAAATTATCAGTGGTGAACGAGGACAAACCACGACGCTGGTATATGCTTTCAGTGCCTCAGGTCAATATATTCTACCTATGTTTATTTATAGAAGAAATCGGATGAAAGGTTTGGACAAAAACGGTCCTATTGGGGCAATATACAGATATTCCAAACAGGGTGGATAACGGAACAGCTCTTTTTGAAATGGTTGAAACATTTTCAGCGGTATGTTAATGCTTCTAAAGACTATCCAGTTCTTTTAGTGCTAGATAACCACACAACGCATTCAAGTCTGACTTTCTATAATTTTTGTCACGACACCGTAATAAATTTCCTTTCACTGCCACCGCACACCTCCCATCGTCTCCAGCCTCTAGATATCACGTTTTTTTTTTATTCAAGACAGCTTACTACCAAGAATGTGACAAGTATATAAAACAAAAAAAAATATGAGAAAATCAATACAATAGACGTTGCAGAACTTGTTTAAAATGCCTTTAATAGGGCTGCGTCTGTTGAGAAGGGTGTAAATGGTTTTTGAACCACAGGGATCTTTTCCTTCAATCTAGATGTTTTTTGTAAAGAAGTATTAATATCTATACCAGTAGTTGAATAATATCAAGATAACGTGTCTTCTCTGCCCGATACACATCACACACCATCGCCAACACCAGTTCCCCTAGATGAACTACCAGGGCCCAGTTGAGTCCAAAATAAAAAACTAAGACCAAAAGGAGCACCATCATCAGAAGATTCTTTATCTGAATCAGAATTAGAAGAAGTTACAATTAGAAAACAATTAGAAAAAAAGGAACAAAAAAAGCAAAAGAGGAATGTTGAGAAAGTTAAACGAACAATTCGAGCTACTAAGATAAAAACAGAAAAATTAGTCAAGAAGAAGACTTATGGCGTAAAAGCACACCAAACACGAGAACGCGAACTATGTGCAGTATGTTTGGAGTTTGGATTAAATAAATTATGGTGGAGATGTCTTCTCTGTGGTATCTGGCATTATTTGTTTTCTGATTGTATCAGATAATGATTTTTTATTTAGACAAAGCCAAAACAAATGAACGGTTATTAGCGGATGTTCATAAACTACAATGTAAGTTTGTGTACCGATAAAGTTATACTATCGTTAAGAGTACTCAAAATTCAATATTTTCCATTTTTTTATCTTCAATGTGATTAAAAATAAGGCTCAGTGCAATTTTAGTCCGCCACCCCCGACCCTACGCGCTACCACCAAAAACGTAAATTTTTCGTTTTTATTTTTTTTAGGTGGGATACAATTAATTTAAAAATTTCACGCCTAGTTAAGAATTGTAAAAAACGTCCATTTTTTGTCTATTTTTTATAGACCCACAATCAGTGTACATAACCTAAAAACGTATTTTTTTTTAAAGTGTATGACTTTTGTTTGTATGTGGTGCAAGTTCAATTTTTTGTATGTATATATTGTTAAATTTACAACGTCAGTTTGTATCAAAATGATTGTCATATTGTTGTTTAAACAGCGGTATTAAATGCAAATTAAAATCCTCAAAAAAGGCTATGAAACCAAGTATATTATCGTTCAACTTTATTATGTTAACAAATAAAAATATAAAAGACAACTACTTTCTTGTTCTGCAAGTAATTTGTTAGAGGCCTAAGTATATTTCCTCGCATTTTTTGGATTGCTGAGTAATAAAATTCCATACCGATCGTTTTTGTTCGTCTGAGAATATTCTTTGGGAATTATAGCATTTTTACTGCCAACCCTGACCTAAAGCCACTTCACTCATACCAAAATAAAATAATTAAACAAAGCTTTTCGATAATAAAAAATAAACCTTGACCTTCATGAGATTTACTTAAAACATTATTGTTTTATATAAGATATCAAAACAGATTAATGTTTTATTTAGATGACTGGAAATAGTGATAAAGATTACAACTGTTTGGGTGATAATATAAGAATGAAATAAGGTATTAATGTATGCTGTAAAATTAAGACAATGATTATCAAGATATTATCAGCAAAATACTAGCGATAACAACGCTCGACCGAGGTGCAAAATTTTGGGCCAATGCTTTTTAAATGCAGTCATTTTTTACGAATCCTGAGAAAATTAATAAGTATTTTTAAAAAAATTAAACGCAGAATGAAAGAATACATTATTACTGAGGGCCGAAAGTCCCTGAAAACTTCTATAATCTTTATTTTAATAAGTCACAGGAGTGAAAAAGAAGAGAAAATTTAGTGTGATTTTTAGTTTCAAATATCTCATTCATAAAAACCTTTTGTTTATTCTAAGGGACTTTTTGCCATCGGTAATAGTGTAATCTTTCATTCTGCGTTTAAAATTTTCAAAAATATTTGTTAGTTTTCTCAGGATTTGAAAAAAATGAATGCATTTAAAAAGAATTGGCCCGAAATTTTGCGCCTACGCTCTTAAATGTCGAACTCAATATTTACCACTGTCCAAGAGGGCGAAAAAACTACCTAGTTAGAATCCAACTACCCACATATGTCTATTTTCCGTTTTCCAGGTACCAAATAAAAAACATAAGGGGCCTTATATTAGAATCTCTAATTCATACTACTTGAAGACGCATGTATAGTTGGTTGCCTAACAATACCCTTACAATTTTCTCACCACATACATTAATTAATAAAACAAATTCCACCATGCTGTTAAAAAATAAATTCAGGACAAATTAACAACTTCAAACAACAACATTGATGGTTGCTACTGTTACATTATTTTAATTTTAACTTTTTCAATTTTAAATAGCGTTGGCGTCTGTCTTAAGTTGACTAACACATAAAGTTACACTGACTGCTTTGTTTGGACTTCCGTCCTAACTTGTCAAGATTGTAATTTCAATCAGTTGCTTTCATCAGGTCCTCGTAGACACATCGTCTCAGGACCAGCAACTTCACGTGGAGTCATACGTCGCCATGTTACCAAATCCAGTGGTAACTTTAACATCATAGAATTTATCACAATATACGTAAACCAAATTTTAAAACACAATTTTTAACGGGTTTTTACCCACACATTTAGTGGCTCAATACATGTATACCCACCTAGTAAGTATTAACCTTGGTCAAAATTTAAATTTCACTTTCTTTTTAATTAATATACTTATATATATATTAATTAAATACTTTAGGTTATATACTTTTTAGGTGCACTGATGATGGAACATGGATTCCGAAAACGTTTTGACATGATATAGCCCGATTGGGTCTTTTAAATTATATACATTTTATAAAGGATTTTTAATACAATTTTTTGTTATATATGGTATACAGCCAAACTACAGGAACTTAGATTTCTTGTGGATCTTTTTTATTGTCCAATGGTACAAGGACTGCTACAAGGAGATTTTCCTGTTCGTGAAGAATTCGCTAGATGGTTGCAAAATCATAAAATTCAAAATGAACATTTTTTCAGATATATTTTGTTTTGCGACTAAGCTACATTCACAAAAAATGGAATTTTTAATGTGCATAATGCACAATATTATTCGTACGTTGGTGGCAATCCCCACGTTGTTCAAGAAATATGCCCTAAGCGTCATAATTCTTGACCATTCTTTTTTTACGAATTGTATATCGCATTTATTGAAACAAAAGATAATAAATTTATAAAATTAATTAAGGTATCTATTAATTTAACTTTCATGACGAAAAACAGAAAAAATTTTCAAATCGATTTTTCTAGTAAGCGGTGTATGCTACCGACTTTTAGTACCCACTAAGAGTACCTTTTAGTACTGAAATACCTAAAAATTGAATAATCTATTATAACGAATGCTTAAAAGTTAAAGACAAAAAAGTTAGGAGTTAAAACAACTGTTGATCTACCCAAAACGGACGCCTATGACTGGTACTAGAAATGCGCAATTAATGTAATTGATTCAACTTTGGATGATAAATAATCGTACCAGTTTTCGTTTTTCTAACTAGGAGCGTTCTGGAGGTATTAGAAAAAACTAATTACAAAGAGCTATCTTCAAGATTATTTATATTATCAATCCTACTATTGATATTAGAAGGGAAAATAGAAGGAAATAGAGGACCAGGACACCGCCGAATATTCTGGCTTAAGAATTTGAGACAGTGGAAAGGTATGACCACCACAGACCTATTTCGAACAGCTGCTAATAAAAAACGATGGGCCATTGTGGTAGCCAACATCCATAGAGGATAGGCACTAGCAGAAGAAGATCTTCAAAAGCTCTGTAACGATGTTCTGATCGTGTAACAGTTCGAACCGTGGGAGTGTCAATATTTGCGCATCCACTTCTATAACGAAACGACGAAGTGGGAGTCGGGGCGGCTAGCGGAATTAGAGACAGTCTTGTAGCTAGCGCTCTAGGCTCCCAGACTCGCCGGTGTAGTGAACCTGCGAGCCAACCCGGACAGATAGATTTCCGTATTGAGGATCGTACTCTGTCCCTAACCAAGCGGAACCCATCGGTATTGTGTATTGAACATTACCGTGGATCTGCACAGAGCCAATCGGGACATAGAGATTTCCGTATTGAGGATCGTACTCTGTCCTTAACCAAGCGGAAAACATCGGTATTGTGTATTGAACATTGCCGTGGGTCTGCACTAGTACTAATTAATTTCTTTTCTTTTATAGACGTTCGCCGGGGACTTCATTCATCGCGGGATCCAGACGGGGACGTAGAATACATTTTATTTTTATTTATTGTGTAAGTATACAACGTAGAATTCCTTTTTATTTTTATTTATTGTGTAAGTACTAAATTAATACATTTATTTTTATTTCAAATTTGTGTTTTACTGAGTCTGTCGCCTAGAAAGAGCTACCCATCACAGTTCTAGCTCCCTTAGGAAGCATTTTCGAACTAGGTGAATTGGACTAAATTGTCTTAAAATTATCTGAGAAATCTCCTCTCTTCGCTTTCCAGGAGAGTTTCTGGACACCCTGTATTACTAGAAGTCTTACTATTTTTTGAGAAAACTAGTCAATCAGGGCTATTTTTGTCTGCTTTTCATTTTTGACAAAGTATTATTTTTTATTTGTAAAACATTGTACATTTGTAAAAAATAATTTTTTTTAATAAAATAAACCCAAACATTTCTCTTAGGAAACTGATAAAAGAAGGATTTAACTTGAATTTGGGTGCTTAGTGATTTCAAACATATTTTTTTTACTTGTCTTTTTGAGTCTTGGAAATTCTCATTATTCATTTTTTTCAGTTTTAAATGCATGTTTCGCATGGGGTAGTTCTTAAACCTAATTTTGTGGTGTCTCATGAACATTATGCAAAAATATCTCACGAAAATATTTTTTCGAACACAAGAAAATATTTTTTTGCGCTTTATCTTTTTTATCTAATGAGCTCTTCATTAACAATTAAAAAATCACATTTTAAAATAAAATAACCCCAAAACACTTACGGAGCTGATAGAAAAAGATTTGATGTTAAATAACGATCAACTTTAGGAAAATATTGTATTTTGTTCAAAATGCAAAAAAAATAAAAAAGCATTGTCCCAGCCAAAACAATTAATTTTTTAAATTAGTTATAACAGATTAAATACCAGGCGTGTTTTCCATAATCTGAACGTATTGTGTATGTCTACCCAAATGGGTGTACAACAAAATTCAAATTTTGGCTTGTGTTCACCCAATTGGCTGTACAACAATGATTTAAATAAATTATTGGGAACATATCTGTAGTTCAAATCGAGCTATGAGCTATATTTATATTACGGATTCCTACACAACATTTGGACCTAATGCGTAGACAAAAGGAAAATGTACTATCAGAAAACTGCATTATCAAAAAAAAATAAAGGAGAGTGTATACCCATATGTGTAGACAGTAAAAATCTTTATTTCCTTGTAGCTCGTGTTTGAGGATTAATACCGTTTGGACAAGGTTAGCAACCATCATAGCGATTTAAGTCATAGATACCGCTGCCCTGAGTAGCTCTGTAGAACTGCAGTTGAACCACGTTCTTAGATTTTTTAGTCAGGAAATGTGTCTTCTACTTCGGCTTCTCCGTCCTTGTATTTCCATGGCAAGAACATGGGACAAATATTGTAGCCAAATAGTGTTTGGGACTTTTTTTTGTTGTTTCATTCTTTCCAATAGTCCTTCTTTGGTAACTCTGTCCATCCAACTATTCTAAGCACTCTATTCTACAAAAGGCTAATATTAGATTGTTTCCAAAGCTACTATGGAGAAGTTTTTTTTCTTATGTTTAACTGATATATTAAAACCAACGGACCTGACTTAGAAATTATAATTGTAATAAAACCAGCGTCCAATGAATTAAAAAGTTTTGCCATATAATTTCCATTATAGTGTAAACATAAATAAAACCCTATTTACGCAATGTGGGATGATTATCTGATGATTTAGCATTTTATCGCCGTTAATAAACCAGGTATTAACTTAACTATACTATCGACATAAAATAATATTACTTTATAAATTTACAATCTTATCTTAAACCATTTGGTGCATTTGAGTTCAGCATACATGTCAGATTTTATGTACAATAATTGAAAATTACAAAAGTAAATAATGTGTAATAAATTAGCCTGTCTAAGAAAATATTAAATTAGCATGTACGTATTTAATGACATAGGTATAGATTTTTTCTGTAAACAATTTATACAAAGTATGCAATAGACTGCACACTAAATCAATAATTAATAACTCAACTTTTGGGTTTGAACTCTTTTATTTTTATGGAATTTGTTTGTAATTCGAATTTCCTTAATAAAAACGAAGGAGTAGCCTTAGCGAGGAGTATTATCGCCAAAGCTACGAAATATAATTGTCTATGATCGGATCTACGTGTTAACATAAAAAAATATGAAGTTGCAGAGGACGATATCATTATAGTTACAAAGAAAAACTTTGCCAGTACCTTCTTGAATAAGAAGCAATATACACTAAACTATATAAAGAAATCGTTTTTGAGAAAGCACCTATATGCTAACCCATTCCAAATCAGCAAAAGCTTATCTGATTGGATGGGATGAGGTTACTTGGAGAGGAACCAGTTAGTACCAGAAGTGTTAAATATCCAAGGGTGACTTTAAGGGGGCGATTTTAAGCTCGCTTAAATTAAATAACCTTACACCCAACAGGGTGTAAGGTTATAAACGTCACATATTTGTTATTTTTTTTATTAATTATTTTACTTCAATTTTCTTTTGATTTTATTCATTTAGTAATTTATCTTTCATATTTTTACAAACATGCTTTCGGCATGGCCTATGTAACGGTTGCATCTCGAAATGGCTTCGAGAACCTGCGCGATGTATCGAGCGCTGTAGAAATCCATTTGTCAAACAACTAATTAGAGGTGGGAATACCCCAGAAGATTCGAGAATAATACTTTTTGGTATATATATATATATATATATATATATATATATATATATATATATATATATATGTAACGATGTTATGAGTGAGTTTAGTTAATAAGAGAGTACCGAACTGTAAACTTATAAATAAATATATTTATATAAATTCGAACCGCTCGTTTTATTTAATTTCGCTACAATATTTTTATTCTAAAAATTCTCATCCTCATCATTCTCATCAGAATTAAAAAAAAATTTTTTACACGTACTCTGCAGTGAAATTCATTGTTTATTTTGTTATTAATATAAAAATACAATACCATACACGGCAACATAATTCAATATAATAATAGTATAACTTCAAAAACCAACAACTCGGATTATGTTGTAAATTTTCATTTTATTTTAAAATTTAGCATTTTTGCGTATATTACATATATTTAATAAAATGAACGTGGGGTTTTTAAATATTTCAAAAATAAAAAAGTAAATTCATATTGGGATTCGAACTCACATACACCAGCGTATGAACCAAACACGTAAAACATTTGCCAATCAGACATGACACAAACGTATTTCAAAATTGACAGTTCTCGGTCTTACAGTGATTTATTGAGATTATTATTATTTAGAAATACAAAAGACTAAAATAATTATGAACTTTTAATAAATAATACAAAACATATCACATAAATAATAATATTAATAAATATTATATTATATATATATATATATATATATATATATAATATATAAATATAATATATATAATATTAAATATATATACAAAAGGAACATTTTTATTCTCGAGAGAGGAAAAGAGAGAAAATATATCTTCTGTCTCTCTCGTACTCATTATCTTACATATGTAATGATTTCACCGATTCACTCCCGTACAAATTTCCAATGTATAGAAGTATAACTTCAAAAAGAAAAATGGCAATGACAAATACGGAAGGAAGAAAGCGTGTAAGAAATCAACAGAAGTGGAAAAACAGTAGGACTAAAAATGAACTTAATGTAGGAAATAAACATGAAAATGGAGCAGGCAAAGTAAGAGGCAAAAAATATTTGAAAATAATTGAGAACTAGCAGATTATACCAGACAATGGGATTTCATCACAAAATGTGTTCATCAAAGACAAAAGAAAAAGGCAATAAGGAAAACTGAGTTAAGGCTCAATTTTTCCCGAGAATATAATTTTCTGTTTGATGATAAAAGAATAAAAATTTGTAAAACGATGTTTTTAAACAGGCTGGATATATCGGAGACCTTACAACTGTCTTGGATAAAAATTGGAGAAGGTGACACTTTAAAAAAGTGTGATTTGAAGTGTGAGTTTGAAGTAATTAAATTGTTTCCATTAGTTCCTTCCATTATAATAGAAAACATTTAAAGAAAATTATTTGGAAGATGGTTTAAATATTAGTAAAATGTACAGAATGTACAAAGAGCATATTGAAACCAATTTAGTGCAGATTGCAAGTGAAAGGTAATATCGTGAAATTTTCAACTCCGAATTTAATATAGCGTTCTTTTAACCAAAAAAGGATCAGTGTCAACTATGCACGGGTTATACAGATCTTAATGATGGCATAGCATGACTTACCTAACAAATTTGCAGTCCGAAAATTGAAATATATGCATAAAGAACTAGCTACTGAGGATACAACTTTAAGTGTTGCATGTTTTGCCCTGCAAAAGGGATTAGTTACCCCTCAATCAGAAGTAAATACATTTTATTATAAAAGTAAAATTGCAACCTATAATTTTACAGTCTACGACATAGGTAACACCAAAGGATTCTGTTACGTTTGGTATGAAGAGGTGGCGAAACGGGGACCAAATGAAATTAGTAGTTGCTTGTTAGACTTTCTGAGGACACAAAAAACTAAAGGGGTTGAAACTGACATTTTATGCTCCGACAATTGTGGGGGGCAAAATAGAAACCGTTTTATTTCCTCCATGTTTGTATATGCTTCTAAAATTCTCAACATATAGATAACACACAGGTTTTTGGAGAAGAGGCATACTCAGAATGAAGAAGATAGTATGCATGCAATAATAGAGACAGCTAAAAACCGTCAGGATGCTGTTTATAACCCCAGTCAATGGATCACATTAATAAAAATGGCGAAAGTAACTGGACAATCCTACACAGTAAAAGAAATATCCCAAGCAGACTTTGTAAAATTTTCTGGAACGATCGGACGAACTTTTAATCTAGTAAAAATTGATATAGTTCGAGAAATGTCGTTGGTATTAGAAGAACCTAATACTGTTTCAATTTAAATACGATTTTGCAGAAACTTCAAACTAATTCCACTGCGTTGCCGAAACTTTATACTTCTCCTCTACTTGTTGATAGTAAGAAATTGAAAGGTTTATTAGAGCTTTGCAGAGGTGATCCACCTTCAATACCGCGCTTGTACCATAACTTCTTTTTTTTACGGTCAAAGGAGGGAACACAGACGAATAATGATATACATCAAGACTCTAAAAGTTCTAGTAGCAGCGAATCTGAAGAAGATGACTTTGAGTAGAAAGAAATGTACTCTATTTTTTGAAATTTAAGATATTATAAAGTTCGTATTAAAATATTTCTATCAAAATGATCGTATGTCATTTTTTTCCTAAATTGTACGAAAAATTGGTAACTAGTAAGTATTAAGTAAGTAGAAAAGTAGTAACTAAAAAAAAACAGAATATATTAAGAAAAAATATAATTTTTTGGTAATAAGTTTCCGGAACTGCATTTAAATAAACATACCTACAAAAATTTTGTTTTAAATAGTTTATTTTTGGCTATTTTAGAAACTGCTAACCAGTGTTTATACTTGTTAATTTTCTCATATCTAAAATGACTTATTACAGCCTTCGTTGCTTGAGTCGATATATAGATTTCTATAACTCACATTTCTACGTCACAAGTCGACAAATATTATTTGTCAGTTGACAACTCTCGACTTCTGACAGTGCTGAATGCTTCAATGCTGTGGGGATAATTTAATAGAAAGGAAATATTGTTCATCTATTAAAACACATTTTTCTATTCAAAATTCATTTATATATTAAATCTTTTTCTTGGGGTAAGTTATATTTAATATTTCGCCAATATTTGTTCTTTTACATACACAACCTCTTCCGCACATTTTTTTAACATTATAATTCGTCTCATTTGCAGTTAGTATATCTTTACATCCAATAATAATTATATTTATTTTATTCTTGCCAATTTGTTATTTGTTATTTAATATTGTAATTATTTTCAATATTTATATTGCAATAAAATATTTTAAAATCTGTGAAGTTGTTAACACGAGGTTAATTTTCTAGCATATCTTTGCCTTATTTTTGTCCATCTTTTTGAGTGAACAATTCTGCAGCACATAGTTGACTATGAAATATTAACTGCAGCTGCTATTTAGAACCCAATGGCCACCAGAAGATACAAACATGTGGCTTCCAATGAAAGTTGTGAGTTTTGTTATTCTACATTGGCTCCCAACTTGCGGAGGTAGTTAGATTGTTACCCATTGGCATCCACAGTTTCTGATAAGTCGTTCAATGATTACACATTGGCAGCTAGGGTAGGGCGCAAGTCACAGTTAAGAAGTCATACACCGGACACACATCTAGAAATCTAATAGGCAGACTAACATCACATAAAAGAGACCTCAGAAATAATAAAAATACATCTTCATTAATAGTCATGCATTTAGTAAAAATCATTCATTTAATTGCAATAAAACCAAAATATTAAGACATGAAAACCAATTAAACAAAAGAGAAGTCTTAGAAATAATATGTATCCATATGTTAATAAAAACACGGATATTGATAAATTAAGCAATATCTATAATTACATTAAATTTTGTGAAAACTTATTTTAAAATTCACTAATAATATATTTCTTGACTAAATTCAAAAAATTTAAATATTCAAATTTGGCGCCACTTTACTTTGTTGTTGAAATAATCAGATGACAAGTTATATACTTCATCATTCTATTATGTATAAGTACACAGCCATATAACAATCAAAATTAGTTATCAACAACGAAAAATATTAAATAAATTTATTAAAATTGTTCACAATTATTTTGAGGCACAGTCTTTTGCGATTTATCATTATTAATGTTTATACTTTATAGTTAATATTCCTATATGAAATTTGGTATTTTTAAATTCATCATGCATGTCGGATTTGATATGCTATAATTTAAAAGTTAAATGTAAATACAATATTAAAAAAACGTGACTAAGAAAATATGTAACATGTATGTTTTTAGATTTTGTATTTTTATTTTATAGTGTGGAACATGTTTGTGATATTGCACCTTAATTTTAATATTTAAAATAAATTTTTCATAATTTATACAATTAAGGCAAATCCATAAATCGAAGGCCATATATAATATAAAGTTTACTACAATAATCCCATAAAGTACTCGTCTAAAACCAGCCTCCCCACGACATTTTAAACCCCTAAACTTAAGTCTTGATGTCGAATGATACGATTGCGTTTTAGCCCGGTTTGGTTATGCAAAAATCATCGATTTCACGACAAAATGTTTCGCAGATATCTGAAGCTTTTAAGACATAGGTGGGGATTACTAGATGACGAATAGATGAAAAGGTACTCCAAGGTACTTACTCGCAAGGTATTTTTACCTTGCGTTTTTTTTAAACAATAATAATTTATGGTCACAATTTCATTTTTTGTCTTATACTTGTCAACTTGTCAAGTTTTTTCCCTTATATTTTAAATAAACAATATTTATATCATTTTTTTATATCAAGAATATCTTTATTTTTCCGGTTTTTTCAATTAAAATTGATAAATAATTTACGGAGATATTTGCACAAAAGCAGTTTTTTTGCAGTAATTTATAAATTTTATTAAATTTTTTATTAACAAAATAAAATGTTATTAATACATTTGAACATCGAAAAATTACCGTCTTTTAAATTTTCCCCCGATCGGTCAAATAATTTAAAAGTTATTTAATTTATTTGACCGATCGGGGGAAAATTTCGCACAGATTTAAAAGACGGTAATTCCTCGGCTAAATTTATGTATACGCAATCCACATTTCATCAATCAAATCCTTTTTTCCGATGAAGCCACATTTTTTATACATGGTACCGTAAATCGTCAAAATTGCAGATATTGGAGTCAAGAAAACCCACATTGGATGACTGAGTCACACACGCAATATCCTCAGAAAGTAAATTTATGGGCAGGGATCATTAATGACAGAATCATTGGCCCTTTCTTCTTTGAAGAAAATCTAACGGGAGAACGTTATTTAACTTTTTTGAGAAATCGACTTATACCTGTCCTTGCTAACATGTATCCAAATGCCAATAATCCAAATTTACCTACTGAAAATATCCGGTTTCAACAAGATGGAGCCCCTTCGCATTACGCACGTGAAGTACGTCAATTTTTAAATCATTGCTTTCCCAGGAGGTGGATCAGAAGACGAGGTTTTATAGAGTGGCCAGCAAGGTCGCCAGATCTAACACCTCTAGACTTTTTTTTGTGGGGTTACATAAAATCAAAAGTTTATGTCAATAGACCCCAAAATTTACAGGACTTGAAAGATAGAATTAGGCATGAAATGAGTCTAATTACTCCAGATGTCATCCGCAATGTACTTAATGAATGTGTCCGTAGATTCGCATATTGTCAAGAAACCGATGGATGGCATTTCGAAACATTTCTGATAGTATGATTTTGATTGACGGGTGAAGCGGATGATATTTTCTTTATGAGAGTTCTCCAAGTCGAAAGTATCCGTAAGAGACAATTTGGCCTTTTTTCAATTTCTATGGCTTCTCGGATAATTCTTGGTTTTAGGACGCGGATAGGGGCTATGGTTCTAAAGTCTTTAAAATCAATTTTGTGACCTGTATGAAGATGTTGTTGACCTAGGGGTTGCAGCGGTTTGGCCTGGGAAAATATTGCCGACCGTGGGAAAAATCGTTATCCTTTGATGTTTGCTTCTTCCACAACCTCTGGCGTCACACGCATCGCCCACCGAACAATAAGAACGAAGCCTGCCAAGATGGCCGCCTCTTCTTCTTTCCGTCTGTCGCTTATTATAATATACAGCATGTAGTCAGAAAGTCAAAACAATTCTTCTTTTCGGCTGTTACAGTTATTTTTCTATTTGTTTATTCTAATTTATCAAATACTACAATGCAACGGTATTGCAACAAAACCAACATTCGAATTCGTCTACATATAGACGTTTTACACACACACACACACACACACACACACACACACACACACACACACACACTTAACTGTACACTACTACTACTACTACTACTACTACTACACATGCGCTCTATCTAGCAAATTTTGGGTTCAAAGGGGTCCCAATGACTTTTCAAAGACTCATGGACCGTTCTCGTCATAGTCATAGTAACTTAGTAATTTTAAGTTATCTAGATGATCTTATTGTACTGTCCAGCTCTTTTAATAAATATTTAATCGATCTTTAGTTAGAGTTTTATAGACTAGATCAGTTTAACCTTCGGACAAATCGGAAAAAGTGCGAGTTTGAAAGCGAAAAAGTGAAATTTAACTGTGCTGATCGACGTTTGAAGGAACCTAGTCCATTTAAAGAACGAGATTTAGTAATGGAAAATTCAATCGCTCCCAGTAACAGGCCAAAAAGCCAGACAACTAAATTCTACAGGTTCTAGAGAGATAAAGCCTATAGAATCAGGCAAGTGGTATCGCCTGTGAGTTACGAGCTTTGTAGAGTGGACATCCATACAGCCCTTGGTGTGTTCCACGTATCCGCTCTTACACATGTTAACTTCAATGATGATGAAGCTCCAATGCCTATAGTGCCCAGACGAAGACGAAGACGCCTCAAGAAGAAACCTGCATCTTCTGCTGGTCCCTCGTCTAATGAGTTCGAGGCCAAAGAAGGAGACTGTAAGAAACCCACCTCCTACGATTGTGACGCACATGGAGTAAGCGATAATACAGCTCAACAAAAAAAAATTTTTGTCTTGCTGTCGAAAAAATATCAACTGATTTTGGTTAATTCATCTGTGCCGATTCCAAAAATACAAACCTTTTCTTTGTATCAGCTCTAGTTTTCGAGATATAACATTATCATCAAATACTTAAATATTCTTACATTTCTGTATATTCCTCCACTATAACTGCAATATGTTTATAAACCAACTTACCAAATTCTAATACAAATACATACTAATAACTTCTAATTAAAGTGTACTTTTTGGAAATGCCAATAACTTGAAATTAGCGCTAATTCTTTTTTAACTATTGTCCGATAAGTAAATAGTATTTTCATTGAAACGGCCTTAATAAATTCTTATAAAGTCAACTGCGGTCTATTGTAAAATTTAGTTTGAACTTGAGTTTCGTTGCAAGAGTTTGTTTTTGACAATTGAAAACCATGGCCTCTACAGGCAGGCGTTGTTGTGTAAATAACCCGGACGTTTTTTGCTACATATGTGGCGAGTACATTGTAAAGGAAAGTAGAAAACAAGTTTGTGATTTTATAAAAAGGGCATATCAAGCCTATTTTGGTGTTCATTTAGGAGATCAAGATAAATCCTGGGCTCCACATGTAGTGTGCAAAACTTGCAAAACTTGCGACAGTGGACGAAAGGACAACGAAAATTTAAAGTTTGGTGTACCAATGATGGAGGGAACCAAAAAATCATTTTGTCGATTTTAGATATCAATCGTCAAAATTATATTATTAGATTATAAGACGATTAATGCCCTTTATATTCACAGTCTTGTCAATATAAAGGGCATTAATCGTAACAATCGACATACGTGGACATATCTTAACCTGTATTCAGCAATAAGACCAATTCCACATCAGCTTGAACAGACACCCATTCCAATATTTAGCTGTCTACCTACGTTACCAGAGGATAATGTCGAAACGTTATCTGACGAACTAAAGACTAGTAGATTTGAGGAAGACGACAGTGATTTTGAAGAGGAGTCAACACGTCCTTAACTCTTTACTCAGGAAGAGCTAAGTGATCTTATCAGAGATTTGAACCTTCCAAAGGATTCTTCCGAGTTGCTTGCCTCCAGACTAAAGCAAAATAATCTTCTTCATCCAGACACCAAAATTACATACTACCGTAATAGAGAAAAAGATATTTTGCCTTTTCTTCTTAGCAAAATGATATGGTTTTTTGTAATAATATTAAAGGACTGTTAGACAAAATGGGTGTATCGGAATATACAACAGATCACTGGCGTCTTTTTATCGACAGTTTCAAATGAAGTTTAAAGTGTTTATATAATGGCAACAAATATGGAAGTATACCAATTGGGTATTCTACAAAAATGAAAGAAGAATATAAAACAATTTCGCTGGTGCCAAAAAACATCAAGTATGACCAACATCAGTGGGCGATCTGTGTTGATTTTAGGATGGTGAACTTTCTCCTGGGACAACAAGGTAGCTATACAAAATATCCTTGTTTCCTGTGTCTTTGGGATAGCAGGGCTAAGGACCAACACTGGAGTAGAAGAAAATGGCATCCCAGAGATGCTTTAGTTCAAGGAGAAGCTAATGTAGTTAATGAAGCATTGGTCGACCGAGAGAAAATAATATTACCTCCGTTACATATTAAACTAGGGCTGATGAAACAATTTGTAAAGGTCCTAGATCCTAAAGGTCAATTTTAACAAAAACGGTTGTCATATGAGTATTAAAATTTATTACCTCCAGAGCCACCTAGACCGTTTCCCAGAAAATCTTGGTGACCTTAGTGAGGAACAAGGGGAACGCTTCCACCAAGATATCAAAACGATGGAAGAGAGGTATCAGGAGAGATGGGACACTCACATGATGACGGATCACTTCTGGAGTCTTCAAAGGGACCGTCCTTTTAAAGCCGTTGCAGAAAATCATATAAAAGGAAGTTTTTAGGTGACGCTGAATAGCAGATTTGTGCTGCGATGCTGGTTAGGTTAGATGAAAAGTTAAGTTTTTTTGGCAGATATGTGTGGTGATTTTTGTAAGTACATTATTGTACAATAAATATCTTACTTTTTATTAGTGTTTTGTTCATTTAATTGGTAGCAGCACTACATATGTGTAGCTAGTGTTGCGTTAAATTACCCTATATGTTAGAAATGTGATCTGTTGTATTTCCTGAAAACGATCTGATGGAGCAAATCTGATGGAATTTTTCATTCAGCAGACCCAAATTACTTAAAAACAGCAAAAAAATTTCCGGCAGCAAACTGTGTGTTTACCAGTGTAATCTAATTGTCAAACCGCTAGCTTGTAGAGACTGAAGTGTGTTCATATTATCTTAAGACTAATATACACAGTATACAATAATTTACTTTTAGAAGAATTTTCGTTTAACCGTCAATAAATGCTCATCTATTTCTCCATCGTTATACTTCTTTTGTAAAAACTAAAATCCCTGAGAAGTTAAGAAATTTGTATAAATCACTACACGAAAATATTCACCAGTTATTTCCATTGTTTTCTCTTAAATTTAATTCTCAATGGAGTGTCAACAAACCAAATCGCCTTCAAATAAGGAAGTATTCCGAAGAAGGTTATATTAGAAATTTCAAACTTTTTAAATGGCACATCAGATGGCACTTAAGAATACTCACTGTTGTCAAAATTTGGGTAGTTCCCCGCGTATTTATTGTTTTTGGAAATCGTTTCGTTTACAAACTATATATTAGTTGAATAAAACTATTATGTACGTTTACAAAATTCCTCAAAATTCCTGTTATTTGATCATGGTGGCATAAAATTGAACAGATAAAATAAAAACCAGCAATAAAAAATTCAATACAATACAGAAATACAACTACGTCTTTCAGGATATAATTCTAATTTTAAAAATCTAAGAAAAAAATAATAAAAATCATGTAAAAAACAATTTATAATTTAGCCATTCCTATAAAACCTATTACAAGCAATCTACAAACAAAAACGTTCTTATTTTTTCTTGTTGAATGTGATCTATTGACTACATATTTTATTCAAACAAAGTAAAGGAACAACACTGGGGACATGCAATAGATTTACGGGTCAAGAGCTTGTCTACATAAACAAAAATAGAATACGAAACAATGCTAACATGCATCGATGCCAAGTCCAAGTTCATTCAAACATCCAATGCAAAAGAGTAATAACTTACTAGGGCGATTTTCTTCTGGGTATCCGGAGGTGATCATACTCTCAGGACTCCGATGGCGATGATGATGGCGTCGATGTGAGTGGCGACGTTCCGCAGGAACACCGGTGAAGACGGTGTGTGCGCGGTGACCTGGCACCCAAAGTTAACATTTTTACTATTAATAGGTGCATTTTCAACCGAAATAGACTTATTTGCGCATTCGCTAGACGAATGACGAATAGAATAAGTAATTATGTAGTAGCGGGATAGAATTATTTTTAAACTAATTTAGAAAAATCGTGATTTTCGTGATTTTTATGAATGTAGCCAATTTTCTCTCAAAATGTGCCAAATTTAAACATTAGTAATAACATCAAACGAAGACCACATTTTGTACAACATTTTGCATTCTGTTCTGAAATTTCCACTAATGTATCTTAATGTAAAATCATCATTATCGTTTCCTTTAGTAATTTCATAGGTTTTCTCGCTAATTACACTTCTATCTTGGGTCATAACTTAAGACCGGAATATACACAAATTGCATTTTTTTACATGTTTCGCAAATTTTTATAAAAAAAATGTATAATGCCAATATCTTCTGTATGTTTATTATTCAATTACTTCAATTCACCGAGTAATAAACCTTCGTTACGTGCTATAGGAATAAAAAGTTTTAGGTAAACTGATAAGCAACCGGACCTTGCAGGTTACAATAATGAGCAATGTCACTTTTATCTCATTTTGCAGAAATATCGTAAATTTAACCTTCCCGATGAAAGTATCTTAGAAAAAAATATACTGAGATGTGCTACGACGAGACGATAAGAAAAATTAAAAAAAATGTTGCCAATAACATTTCATGTTAGAATTGTCGAAAGTAGCTACTGATTCACGGAGGCGCTATATGACAAATTTAATAATAGGGATTTCCTTACCTTCAAAATCTTTCTCATCAAACGGAACCTTTATTTTATGATCAGCTCCAGGATCTTTTGGTGGTTCATCATTGTAATTTGGAGGGTCCATATCATTAGTTCTGAAAGGAAAAAAAAACTTGATGAGTTAATTTATTTCTAATATAAAAAATGGACAGTAAAGCAGGGTAGTCCACAGTGAGACGCGGTACTCAGTAAGACATTGCTTCTCATTTTCAAATTTGGCGCCCAATTAAGTTGATATTTTATTTGTGGATGGGTTTCGTTTAGTGCTACATGCCGCTGTAGCGAATTCTCATTTTCTCAAGTTTTGTAAAAGAATACCCAAAAAAAAAATATTTTACGAAGGTAAGTAGTTACTTTTAAGGTATTATTAAAGTAGTAATTAACAGCAGGTAGTTTAATTCGATAATTTCACTTCGAAATAATATTATTATTGTTGTTGGCTCTAACCTCACTTCAACAACTTTTATAAGAAATTCAGATGTGGTATTTGTACTTCCAGATCCATTACCAGCCCACCAAGCGACAATGCAACATTTTTAAATTTGGTATAAAATTTTCAGGACTCGATGTTCGATAAAGAAATTGAAATACTTATGTCTCACTGTGTACTGGATACTGTCTCAATGTGCCTCGTATGTTCCGAGTTCTATTTGAAGAAATATGATTTTTGTCTCACTGTGGACCACACTCTCCTATTTTGATATGTTTAAAGTGAAAACGTTTTCTTAGAACATCTTCGGTTGGATTCAAATAGATAAATTATCTAAACGAGGATGAAATAAATAGATAATTTATCGTATTTTCTTAAGAATATAATAAACCTTTAAAATAAGTACTAAATAAAGATTTAATGAAGTTTATAAAATAATCTATTTAGTAGCATTTTCATTATAAATAAAGTAGCCACAACGAGTTCCTCTACCATCTCTCGTGCCATTCCTAACTCCTCAGCTATTATAAGTATATCTTCGGTGATACGTAACTGTTTAGATATTTTCCAACTATTTTTATTCCCTTTGTGAGCCAATCCAAATTCTTAAAAGTTATTTTTATGCGACTACTATTAGTATGTAATTTGAAAGTGGTTCTTAACCAATCTGAGAAGGCTCTCAACCAACTACGAAACAAAAAAATCCAAGGATAGATGGCATACCAGCGAAGACTTCAAAACATAATGGGCAAGATTGTTATAGATGTAATATTGGATATGTGCAACATGATATGAATCACAGGTAAATGACCTGAGAAGTGGTGCTAATCATCCTTTATCCCTATCAGATATCCTAAAGATAGCCAAAGAACAATACGGATTCTTACCAGGAAAAGGAACATGTGAGCAGATATTGCACACGTAAGGAAGAAAGTAGTAGACGAATAGGATGGAGGAATCCCTATAGGAGGCAAAACAATCAGTAACGTGCAATACGCAGATTACTTCACGATTATACTAACAGCGAATAAAGTCGAAATAATTAACAACAAAATATGAATTTAAAATAATAGGTAATCAGAGAGGGTTAAGCAGAGGCAGGTATACGATTGATCAGATTTTAAGGATGAAACAAATATTACACAACAGCTACGAACAAGTAGGTTTGCACATTCTGTTTATAGACTTTAAGCAGGCATAGGAATCAGTCGATACAGAAAAACTATACGAAGTAATGTATCTGTTAAAGATACCTACCAAGCTACATATTAAGTACTACTTTATTTGACTTTGTAATATTTTAATTGAGCTCTTTAAAGATTACTTTTACACATATATTACGAGGAATATTGTACAAGACTCAATTAAAATCCTGATAATAATGATTAACAATACTCACCAGCCGATACACAAAATTATTAACATTTGATAACTGGGTTTGTCTAACTTTAGACAAACAGCTCTATGACTATTATTTGTCTAAGACCACGTACAATAAGTGCAGGATACCGCTATGTACTGATTGCAACTTTTACTAAATTTAACTTAGCCTTGAGAAAATCAAGTTTTCTTATCACGGTTTGTCAACAAGCGAATTGTCTCAATTTCTTCCCAATTGCAAATTTCCTTATTTCCTTTTTAATTACAGTGACATTTGCCTACATTAATTCGATTTTTATATCTTCTTAATGATGTTGCATAAAGACTAATAGAGGTAATTTCACACTAATCCCTTATTAGAAGGAATTTTACAGAAGACATTTTACATTTGTAGAGTTACAATATTTCTTCTTGTCGAAATATAATGCATATAATTCTTTGATCTCAATTATATGTTTGTAAACAATAAAGACAAATTATTGTTTTGCTATTTTTGTAAAGACTTGTTAAGCCTTCTACTCGTACCACTGACAAAGACGAGTAGAAGCAATTTAGCTGAGCAATGTCACAAATTAATTGCATTGCTCTTATAGTGATCCTTTCCCAAGTTTCCCAACATGTTCCTTTTCTAACTTGGCAGCACTGTACTGAAGACGACCAATAGTCAGAATTACGTATATACGATTGTCTTCCATCGGTATACCTATTTTGTTTTTTATTTTTCTGTTTTGCGAGACATTCCATTACATTTTACTTTTATTATTCACTCGCATTAACCCTATATATATATATATATATATATATATATATATATATATATATATATATATATATATATATATATATATATGTATATATATGTATATACATATATAAATATATATATATATATATATACATATACAAATATATATATATATATATATATATATATATATATATATATATATATATATATACATATATGTATATGTTAAGAGCAAAGCCCGAAATTGGACAATCCTAACATTGTACACAAATTATTGTCCACTTCTAGCAATGTACCCCCAAACTGTACAATGTCCGAAATAATCGAAATAATTTTCGACACGCTCATCGGTTCGAATCGATTATTATTGACAAGCGACACACCAAATCAAAAATTGAAAAATCGAATCGAAGAAGAAATTGTTCTACAATAGGGATATTGTGCGTGAAACATTTCAAAGCTTCAAGAGATAGATACATCACTATAATATAGGGGAGATGTTTGTAAAACATCTTAGATTTTCAAGAGAGATGTATGATAATTTAAAACAATTTAATTCTACGAATCCAAAAGTCAAAAACGCTGGTTAATTATGAATTTAAAACCTCAATTGATGTTTGTTTGTCGTTAATAACAAATGGGGAATAATTGTAAAAATCGATATGAATCGATATCTGATATATTATCTTAAACTTTGACACATGGCTACTTATTGAAATTCGAACATTGTACAGCAATTCTTTTATACAAAGTCCGACGATTATATATATTTCGGAGATTGTACAGTAAAGGGGTGCAATGGTAGAAGTGGGCAAGATTTTCTGTACAATGCTAGGATTGTCCAATTTCGGACATTGCTCGTAACATATGTATATATATATATATATATATATATATATATATATATATATATATATATTATATATATACATATATAAATATATATATATATATATTATATATACATATATAAATATATATATATTTATATATATATATATATATATATATATATATTATATATACATATATAAATATATATATATACATATATATATATATATATATATATATATATATATATATATATATATATATATATATATATATATTGACGAAAAAATCATTTTGTAATAAAAAACAATTAATATAAAGTTTCATCTTAATAATGAACAGGATTATAATACAGGAAACCTGTAATTTCGATCAATCACTGTCAGTTGAACAAACCATGACATTCATGTTAGTTCATGGTGTAATTTTCTTTTGATATGAATAGTTTTTTTGCAAACATATTGCGGATAAATGGAATTCTTGAATTAATGATTTACAAATACTTACACTGCAATTTATGTAATATTGTGATAATAGTCATTATAATATGTAACACGTACTGTATATTGGCTTTAATTTTGTTTATTCGGGTTTCTCTTCTGGTAACAAAATTAAGAATTCAATATACCGGTGACACATTTTGCATTATCTGAGAAAATTTGTCATAAGTAATGTTAATTTTTTTACAGCATCAAAATGTAGAGATTTTAACAAAAAAAGCGCACAAACTATTTTAAAAAAGCAGACATTTTGACGTGAGAATTTTTGATTGAAATTTGAGATCTTTTTTCGATATTAAATCAAAATTAGGGGAAAACATATTTTAAATAAAAAAACATTGTGTGTTTGGGACAAAAAAATTTAGTAAAAAAAAAGAAAAATTTTTTTTGCCCGTAAATGGTTTTGTAAATTTTAAATTTTGTCACATTTTCTTCCTTTATATCCATGAATCCATGATCCAAAAAAGATCCAAATTCCATCAATAATAAGACTGACATCAAAGATCTTTCCAATATGTATCATAATTCAATAAATTGAGTTGTTTTTTAAATGCACTATGGCAGATTTTTAAGTTACGACCCTGAACCACTCATACTTTAAGATATCTGCCAGATGTCATCTGTCAATGTCAGATACCAATTTTTAATCCATGTTAAACTTTTTAAAAAAGTGTAAACATGAAATTTAAATGTAAAATGTAATGTTTAAAGTTTAATAAAGTGCTTATTGAAAATGGCAAATTTGCCGAGCGTGCAAAGTGACCTTATTCCATTTGGATCTTCCAGAACCTTCTTCATGATGCTTGCATCATTTTCTGTAGCTAAGAATGGACCGGGTAGATATACAACAAACCCGTCTGTTGTGCAGATGGTAAACGGCTTGCACAACGGTTTTATCTTCTGTCCCGAATATGATTTTCTTTGATACCAATTATTTCTACTTTTTTGGTGAGCTAAATAAGCTCCATCGAAAATTAATGTGAGCTGATCATCCGTCAAATTAAATAACGTTATGGCATAAACAGAAGTATGGTTACGGATTAAGTCGTCTCTCACGAGACTTTTTACTCCAAAATATTGTGGCAATACATCTCTCTCGAATGAATTGATTACAGACTCGCAAAAATCAGATACTTTGAGCTCATTATCTATCCCGAAAACTGATGAAATAAAATTATTTGATGATCGAGTTCTTAATTTAACAATAATACTGGTTATTGTTGCCTGTTATTTTAGACTCGACACAATTCTGCTGTAAAATTCAAAATCAATTCAAAATAAACACAAAAACAGAGAGCCATTGAACATTTGAGGAAAAGTCCCGCCGAAAATATAAAGGCCCTAACACGCAAACTGACTAAGAGCGATAAAGAGGATATAGCCCTACACACGCAAACGCGCTAAGAGCGATATAGAATGAAAGCCCGATTATAACAGATATACATGGCGTTGGTAGTTGTGCCGCGTAATGTCAACTACCGTGCGGCGCAACTACCAACGCCATGTTTTCTGTTACAATCAGGCTCCCTGGATATACGGGATGTAAGGCTAAGACATGAACGCCAAAACAGTTAAGTAAATATAAAATATAAAATAAAAGAAGAATGTTATAAGCATGGGTATAACGCTCTTGTATCTAAGCGGAAGAGTAAGGCATGGACGAGCGTGGTACGAGCTTATGAATGTATATAACAAAGATCTCAAAAGTCATGGAAATATATAGATATGCGTCTGTGTATAAATGTATGTACATTGTGATATAATATCACGTATATAGATATATTGGCTAGCTTAAAATTCCACAACTTTTGAGTGTACAAGTGCGTTCTAATTCACGATTCATTTTTCGGAATCTTTTGAGGTTATGTAGTAAAAACATGGAGAAAACGGGGTTTTTCGGTTTTTGGATCATGCTGTAGGAAAAAATAATAGTTTTAATAGCTTATTTCGATTGTAAAGATATATAAGAATACATATAAAAATATGAATTATCATTAATTTATGTTTATGTTGTTGAGGTTATGAGTCAAAAACTTCAGAAAAACGCCAAAAAAACAGTTTTTTCGATTTTTAGGCATTTTCCACGTTGAAAATAATAAAAATACCTATGCCATTCGAAAGAACGGGAAAAAACCCATAAAAAAACATTGTTTTAAAGTTGGCCAAAAATTTCCGACATAACCTAAAATATTACTGAAAATTTCAAATATTTTTCCTGGGCTCAATTTTCAAGCTAAAAATCTGAAAAAAATCAGGCAATTTTGTATTATTAAAATACGCTTTCATGAATTTTTCCAGATTTTTTGCAGCAATACAGCACCTAAAAAAAATTATTTTTTTTAAATACGTTTTTTCCCATAGCGAACCCCCAGATACACTTAGGAATTTGAAAATTTAACTGAGTGAATTTTTAATTATGTCCTTTCGAATGGCCAGACCCAAAACTGAATCGAGCATGGTGCAATTTTGACTATTTTATCCCGCTATAGCCTTTTTCGCATTACGTACCGATACCAGGATAATTGTTATGTATTACAAATATGGGAGTGTACGTATTCTTTCTAATCGTTCTTAAGTCTCATGGTCTCATGATGTTTCTTGTATACACTCGAAATTTATGTAACCTTTTTATGTTTTAGTCCAAAGCTATCCCCCTTTCTTGTAGTAATTCTAATTCTTTACAACGTTATGTTTTAGTCCAAAGCTGTCCCCCTTTCTTGTAGTGATTATAATTCTTTACAACGTTATTTCATGCGCTTTCCTTTGCGGACTGGAAGGGAGATTTTACAAACATGTGAATCCTGATGCCATCCGGGTCCTTGATATTTCACATTTAGTGAGAAGACTGAGATGAACAAAGCCGTTTGAGTTGGTGTAAAATAGAATAAAACTGAAAACATTAGTATGTGGTTGTAGACAAGCAACAAACAAATAAAACAATGAATGGACAGACAGGTGCCAATGAAACAAACTTTAGGTAAAATCGTAGACGCTAGAAAGGCTGATCACGATTAAATTGCCTATAGGTCTTATTTACCAAATTTAAATTACTTAAAATAACCGATCATGGAATCAATACGTTAGTTCAATCACAAAAGATACTTCTCCCGCGCAAATGTGGTCAAAGATAAGACGTATGAAAGGCCATAATACATCCAGCAAAATAGCCGCCATCTCCCTGCAGGATCATACAGTTACCGATGATCAACATATTGCAGATATCTTTGCCTCTCATTTTTCAGATAAGTCAAATATTACGAATCTTCCCAATAACTCAGATACCAACATTTCCAGCCCCAAAATATTTTCTAACACCAGCTCTATGAATCTTCCTTTTAATCTCCTAGAATTAAACGAAGCCATATCTTCATTGAAAAACTCAGCAGCCGGTCCTGACGAGATCCCATCAATATTCTTAAAAAATCTCCATCCAGACACACATCTGAAACTGCTAGAGTTGTATAATAAGATCTGGTCTCAAAACCAGTTCCCAACGTTATGGCGACAAGCAACTACAATTCCTATTAAAAAGAATGACTCATCTCCAAATCTTCTAAAATCATATAGACCAATTTTTCTCACTTGTTCACTATGTAAACTGTTAGAAAAGATGGTCAATAAACGCTTACTATGGTATCTAGAAAGAAATAATATTCTTGACCCATTCCAAACAGGTTTCAGATCAAATCGAAGTGCAATGGATAACCAGGTCACACTACATACTGATATTGTTAATGCATTTTCGAATAGAAGCGAAGTCATAGCAGTAACTGTAGATATCCAAAGTGCCTTCGACACTGTACAAAGACCTCTAATTCTAAGAAAATTAACGGAATATAATTTTACTGGTAACATTTATTTATTTTTAAAATATTTTTTAACAAGTCGATATTTTAGAGTATTAACAAATGGAAAAATATCAAAACCACACGCTTTGGACAACGGTTTGCCTTAGGGCTCAGTCTTAAGCACTACTTATTTTTACTTAGCATGAATGACTTTTCCTCATATATAAAACCACCAGTCAGGTACTCGATATATGCTGATGATATTATATTATACTGCCGAGGCAGAGTCACAGCTACCACCAGCACTTTGCTACAAAACACAATAAACAAAATAGACACCTGGTCTACGCGTGCTGGATTTGTGTTTTCAGCTCCTAAATCCAAAGTAATTCACTTTACCAAAAAGCATAGACCTAATCCACCTTCTATAACTCTAAACGGACTTCGTTTATAAACAATTAATTATATGACACTTCTTGGTATCACCTTTGATAAAAAGCTTATCTGGAGATAGCATATTCAGAAACTTAAAGGAAACTGTACCCAAAGAATCAATTTACTTAAATCTCCTGCTAGCTTCTCTTGGGAGCTGACGAAGAATCTCTTCTTAAAATATATAAAGCGTTAATTCGCTCTAAGCTAGATTATGGCAGTATTCTTTATATGACATCTAGTAGCTCCCTACTAAAGTCTCTAAACACGATTCAAAATACATCCCTACGACTATGCTTCGGTGTTTTCAAATCAAGTCCCGCTGAAAGTCTGTGCGTTGAATCTTCCGAGCCACCACTCCATCTAAGAAGGCAGCAGCTTCTACTTTCATCCTTTGTAAGAATATCAGCAAACCCAAGTAACCCGGTAATAAATCTAATCAATCCCATAGAACCTCCCCCAGTAAACGCTTCTAATCAGTCTCTCACATTACCACAAATATTATCTCCTTTATTAGATTCCATCAACCTCTCCAATACTACTTCTATTTATACCCCCAAGACAGCTCCATGGATGCACAACCTTCCAATATTCAATACTGATTTATGCAGATTCGACAAAACAGAAACCCCAAACCTAATCCTTAGAAAATCCTTCCAAAACATTCTTAACTTAACACAATTTGATGAAATTTTATACACCGATGCGTCCAAGAATGAAGACTGTTGTGGCTCCGCTGTGTCCACACTGACGACGACAATAAGCTCTGTGCGATTGCCTAAAAGTTGTAGTATCTATACCGCAGAATTATATGGAATACTTCAAGCATTAAAGACTTCAATCCGTCCTACTTCAAATAAAAGCATAAAAATCGCCATTTGCACTGATTCTCTTTCCTCGATTTATTCAATAAGATGCATTTTCTCGAAAAACCCACTAGTCCAGGAAATCCACACTATCTGTAACCAACTATATTCTGCTAACATAAAAGTCATAATGATCTGGACTCCATCTCATGTTGGTATATTGGAAAACGAAAAAGCAGACCAAGCCGCTAAAGCAGCATGTTCTTCTGACATAGCCTTCCAAGAGGTCCAAATCCATACGGATCTTAAAATATTGGTAAAACAAAAAATCCTCAGCTCATGGGTGGACCTGTGGAGTAAAACAAAAACTAAGCTGCATGAAGTTCAGCCCAACTTATCTCGCGTCAATATCTCCTCTATGAACAGGAAAGAAAAATCAGTTATTCACCGACTACGAATAGGGCATACACGTCTCACACATGGATACCTTATGGCATCAGAAAACCCTCCAGTATGCCACTACTCTAATAACGTCCTTTCCATCAAACACGTGAGAGTGGACTGCTGCCAGTATGACTCTTCCAGAAACAAGCACAGCCTAAAAGGAAATCTAAAAGACATTCTCAGTGTTCCAAACCGTTTTGACAGTGTTCTTAGATTTTTAAAAGAAACAAGTTTATTTCAACTAATATAAACAGTAAGAAGACGAAACTCCTGGCTAAAGAATCTACGGGAATGGTATAGCTGTAGCAGCAACGAATTGTTTCGGTCAACAGTTTCGAAAATACGTATAGCCCTGATGATCGCCAACCTTCGGAACGAAGATAGCACTTGAAGAAGAATATAAACAGTGCATAGTGATAAGCTTTATTGTTCTAACCTTTCTATAAAAAAAATGTTCATATTAAATTCTTGTACCTATACCTATATAAAATATGTATAATGTTGTAAACTATTGTACCCGTGTCAATGACCATAAGCTGTCGAGACAAGTTAATTTTAAATAAAAAAAAAAATAACCGATAGGTATTTTAGTTAAAAAAAATGAAAAGATATTAGCTTAAATGCACACAATTTTATTGATCTTCATATATATTATTTAGAAAAACAATATTCTAAAAATATTAAATCTACACGTAATAGAAATATTTTATATATACGTAATAAATCCGTCTGAATTAAGTAACAACCGTCTTAATGTATAATTGGCAAAAAATACCTAGTCTATCATCATAAATAAATAAACTAACTTGTAGCCGGTTTTTTAGAAATAAAAATCGATCATTAATGTCTATATTGAACTATCATGATTAATCTAAATAATTAAAATAAGTAATTACATTTAACTCGCCTGATAAAGTTTTGATTGATAATAGCTGTCGGAAAATTTCAAAGTAAACTAATAGATTTCAAGTATACTTATATTCAGTATGACTTGAAAAATTATTTAGTGGCTGCTGATTACAATCAAATTAAATATTGCATCAAAATACGAGTACTTCAGTTATTTAGAATACAAACAAACTAGTAAAACTACTATTCTTAACAAAGTTTATTTAATTTAAATTTTATTTGATATGGTAAGATAAATAATTAATGTTAGGTTTATTTAAGATTAAAATCCCTACAGTTGGTTATCAACAAAGAGTTTATCTATAGAAAAAAGAGGAGGTTAGCAACCCAGTTGTCTTTGTATTTGTATGTCACTGCACCATCATTGTTCGAACGACTACGGCTTTGAAAATAACTGTCAGAGAAAGAACTTCCGTCCCAACAATCTTCGTAAATTTATCAGCTAAGAATTTTGTCTTCTACTAAATACCTCTTCCCCTCGTTATTTATTTGAATATCGCACCAAAAATGAAGTGAATTTTGAAAAATTTTGGATTCTTCACCTGTACCGTTAATTCGATCAACTGATTAACTTAATCATTTATATCTTTCGTTACTTTCGCTCAGTGGATGCTAATAATAAGCGGTTTAATAAGTTTTACGATTCGATAACAGGGAGCGTTGCTACTTGATTAAAGATTTTTTGAAGCGAAGCCTCAATACTTTTTTTTCTCTACAGTAAAATGCTAAAATTAGCGCTACAAGATGGCGCTGTCACGGGTAGCGTCATAGAATATCAGTTCTTGACATGGATTCACGACTCTCGATCAATTCGCTTTTAGTCATCATATATTTATTTTAACCAGGTTTAAATTAAAAACTGCATTAAAATTACTAACAAAATATAGACAATAAATGAAAAATAAAAAATTAAAAGAATATCTGTCACTAAAAGTATCGATTCGTATCGATTGTCAAAATTTAATAAAAGTCGTAAATGTCATCCGATTAATAACATTGAATCGTCTGTTTAAATTTTTATAATAATTCTCGTTTTAAAATAATTTCATATAAATATAATTATTATTTTTAAACATATTATTTAGTTTATTTAATAATTAAATTTACTATCAAATGATTTATATTTTATTATTAATATTTACTGGTTTATCATAAGTAAACAAATAATGCTTTGTTAATACGTTAACTTAAAAATACATAAAACATAGGATGAAACTCCGCGCTAGTCTGCAGTACCGCCTACTGTGCCACTTTTTTATGTTGGCACACTCTTCATATGAAAGTGTGGGAAGTTTTATTTTAATCCGTCATCTCATTCTTTGTTTACAGTTTATTTAGTATCAACGTGCCACTGTATTTTTTACAATAAAAAATCAAGTATCGTGTAGTGATTGAATTTTTATTTTTGGATTTTTTATATCAATTTAAAAGCAAAGGTCGTCTGTAAACAAATGTTAAAAGCACGACTCTTCGCCTTCAATTAATACTGTTAAAAAATGGGTTGCTGAATTTAAACGTAGCCTTAAAGGCAATCCACGTCAAAAACATCCAAAAACTGCAACGAAAGATAGTTAGTAGAAGATCTAGGCATCTCATTTGGCAGTATAAGCAATATTTTGACTAAAGTATTTGGTTTCAGAGAGCTGTGTTCACGATGGTTGCCACATTCGCTAACAATGGAACAAAAACACATTCGAATGAGACTTTCTGTGCAACATTTAGAGCGTTTTCGACAGGATAAAGTGGAGTTTGTGCATTGATTCATTACTATCGATGAGACCTGGGTCTATCACCGTGATGCTAAATTAAAACAAGAAGCTTAAGAGTGGTGTGAGCCTGGTTCCGTAACAAGTTCGTGTCCAGAAATCGGCCAAGGTGGTATCAGCATCAGTTTTTTGGAATGTGAAAAAAATTTGGTTTTTTGATTACTTGCAAACTAGTGAAACAATAAATTCTGAATATTATTGTAACATTTTAGACCAGCTGAAAGAAAAAATTCGTGAAAAAAGAGTCGAAGACTGCAAAAAAAGAAAATCCTTTTTCATTACGACAAAGCGTCATGTCATATGAGCATTTTGACAATGGCCAAAATCCATTAATTAAAAGTGGAATAGTTGGAGCATCCACTATATTTACCAGATTTAGACCCTACTGACTTCCATCAGTTCATAATCATTCTGTCGTTACAACCCTGCGTGGTACTAGTCTTCTCAATAATTTCTTTTTAGTCGTCACTATCCATGGCCTTCATCCGACACGCAGGTATTCGCATACTATCAGTTATCACATTGCGGTGTTACATCGCAAGGAACGATACCACATTTCCTAAATCCCGATTTTAATATCTCATCCCTAGCCTTTTGTATTTTTTTTATTACTGACCGTAAAAGCGTTGAAAAATGCTGTTTCTCAAGTACATTTCATCTACTCCCTACATGAGTTTTCTTATATTCAGATGAAAGTTTATTCCAGGTCTTTTTCATTGAAGCAAATAATGCAAAAATATAAAATGAATGTCGTGTTTTTGACACAAATACAGGACTTTAACATTAATATGAGAAGACAAACTGTCTGCTAAAACAACCTTCTTTCCCTGAATTTTTTTAGGCCTGGGCAATAGAATAGCATTAAATCAGTTTGCAAAGGTCTGGGGTCAAACGCGTACCAGGAGGCCCATTTTTAGTCCAGGTATCGCACAAATGCTTGGATTTGTATACCACATAGAAGGTAGTAGCTCACCAGCTGCATTTCCACACATAATAAGAGAAATGCTACTCTTTGAAGAGTTACAAATTCGTTTAGGATATTTAACCCCACGTTTAGTTAATACCTTTTTTGTCCGGAATCATCTGTTTTAGTACACTCTTCTTCTTCTTCAGTGCCTTATCCGGTCCGGATGTTGGCGATCATCAAGGCTATCATGGTTTTGTTGACTGCTCTGCGAAACAGCTCCGCTGAGGTCATCCCAAACCATTGTCGGAGATTTTTCAACCACGAAATACGACGGCGTCCCGGTCCTCTTCTGCCAAATACTTTACCCTGCATAACGAGTTGAAGAATTCGATATTTTTCTTCGTTCTGCATCACGTGGCCGAGGTACTCAAGCTTACGTTGTTTAATTAAATTAAGCACTTCTTTTTCTTTTGTCATGCGCTGTAGGACCTCAACGTTGGTGACATGGTCCACATAAGATATTTTTAGTATCCTTCTGTATATCCACATCTCGAAGGCTTCGATTCGTTTTTCAGAGGCTTGCGTCAGTGTCCAGGCTTCAACTCCATATAGTAACACTGGAAGAACGTAGCACCTCACTATCCGCATCTTGGTTCCCAAACTGAGATCACTGCAGCACAGCAAGGATCTTAACTTAATAAATGTAGACCGTGCCATTTCAATTCTGGATCTAATCTCTTGAGCGTAGTCCCATTGTACGTTAAGGATAGTTCCGAGGTAAGTGAATCTGTCGACTCTCTGGATCTCGTTTAGATGAATTTAGTTTTCTTAATATTAAGGTTCAGTCCGTATGTTACGCTCACAGTTCGCACTCGGTCTAGTAAGGCCTGCAGATCGTTTAGGCTGGTTGCTAGTAACACAGTGTCATCGGCGTACGGATATTTAGTACACTCACCTTTTAATATCCATAGCTAACAACAAAAGACGTTGCTGTACAGGAGAGGTTCGTAGCAGTAGTACTTTTTTTGTAATATAAATTTCATTATGTTTCTTAAGAATTTATTTTATTTTAATTAAGGTACTGTAATAACCTAGCGTTACATTTATGTTTTTTTGTTAGTTAATAGGTTTTTTGGATTAAAAAATTATTAATTTGTCTATTATTATACATTTTTAATAAAAATATATTAGTTTGTTTAATAACTGGGGTCAGAATGGGTTGAAATGCCAACGTAATCCATTAACAGACGTTTTAGACAAAAATACTTTCCTAACTATTTAATGAATTCAGTAATAGTAATTTACGTAAGTAGTCCCGAAAGTGATACTTTACGGGATGAGTTAGAACTTTCCTGGACGAGCCGAAAGCAAGTCCTGGAATCCTACGAATTTCGTAAAATCAGTTTTGGATCGTGCTACGTAAAACAAAATAAGAAAAATTAAAATTTTCAATCACAAACAAGTCTAGAAGTGATTTAAAAAAAAAATGAATTTGTTTGCTTAGAATATCTTTTTCTATCGGTTGAAGTTGTAAAGAATAAGGAAATACCGCCAGATGAAGAACTCAAAAAATCTAACTACTTTACTTCAAAATTTTGTAGTTAAGCTTAAATATAATGAATTTAGTTGTGTCAAGAACGATATATTTGAGAAACTTACCTCAAAATTATATTTCTTGGTTAAATCCGTAAACAGATATGTATACATCAACACCTGAAATAAAAATGGACCTTGTATTAGAAACTATTTTTAGACAGATATATTAAAGACAGATATATGAAATAAAAAATAACAATTTTAACACGCTTTAAGTATTTTATTTTAGCTTTTGACCTCCTTTTTTGTACAAATTTATTTAAAGCAATTACTATTTTAATGGGAATAAGCCACAATTGAAGTTTAAAGTCAGTTTATTGACGTTTCAACTTCCACTTCGAAAATCGTTCTTAAAATATAAACATTAATAAATTAAACAAATTTTGTTTTTTGTTACTTCGTGAAAAATTCATCCCATGATGACAGTAAAATTCTCCTGTTAGTGATACCAT
The DNA here is from genome assembly GCF_040954645.1 of Diabrotica undecimpunctata. Lineage (NCBI taxonomy): Eukaryota > Metazoa > Arthropoda > Insecta > Coleoptera > Chrysomelidae > Diabrotica > Diabrotica undecimpunctata. The sequence goes on from NC_092807.1 coordinate 143,148,143, forward strand.
AGTAAATCATGAGGAAAAAAACAGAAAAAAACCTTATAATTAAAGCTCGGATTATAGGCAAAATGCATTTTTTGCCTATTTTGCCTATTATAATTGTTTTTTGCACTTTTTGCCTTTTTTCGTAAATTCCGCCTATTTGTACCTTTTTTAAAATTTCATGGTACTACCCATGATATTATTCTATTACTAAACCATTCTATAATAAAATTTTGGGTCAATAATAAGATATCAATGGTTTGTTTATTGACTTGAGGGTTAACTATTTGGAAATCCCAAAGCTTTATTAGTTTATTATCAGTTGTACAGTCGGTTACTGTATCAGAGTTTAGTCACAAATTGCTATATCCTAGGTTAGTTTTGTTGCGTGTACCGAAAAGCAAAGAACACGTTTTAAAAAGTTTTAGACATTTGTGTGAAAAGATGACATCTAAATTAAGGCTATGGATCGCACCTTATTCGGAACTTTCTCTAGAAGGAGATGGAGCATTTTGTAAACCATGCGGCAAATTGGTAAGTTTTATTTTTTCTCTTTTTTTCTCGTCCCAAAACATAACTAAATTCTAAAGCGGTTTTAGAATTCTAATTATTTTTTTTTTAATTCTCAGATTTCAAGTAGAAAAAAGTACTTTATTGACCAGCATTGTGGAACCCCACTTCATAAACGTAATTTGGAAAAACTAAATTCCTCTAAGTTAGCCCAAATATCTCTAAGTTAGCGGGATAGTTTAAGCAGTTCAAAAAAAAAGGAGGAAGACGCATTTAAATGTGATTTATGCCAGATGATGATTGCATCCAACATTCCTTTATATAAAGTTAATAACCCTAGTTTTAAATGCTTTTTCGAAAAATATCTTAATAGATCCTTACCGGACGAGAGTACATTGAGAAAACATACTGTGGAAAAATGTTATGTGGAATGTATTTCAAAAATTAAGCGGGAGTTAGAGGGCAATTTTTGTATATTATCGTGGATGAAACCTCAGATGTATGCGGCAGGTATATAGCTAATTTAATGATTGGAATTTTGAACGAAAACTTTGCGAGAAAACCTTATTTTGTTGCCATTAAAGAATTGGAAAAAACAAACAATTTAACAATAAGTCGATTTATACAAGATAGTTAAACAAACCTCTTTTTACCCAACGCTATATCAGTGAATAAAATAGTTTTAATGCTTTCAGATGCTGCGGCATATATGTTAAAAGCTGCTGTTAATTTAAAGATTTTTTATCCTAATTTAATTCATTGCACTTGTGTAGCGCACGGGGTAAATAGAATTGCTGAAGAAATAAGAAATCTGTTTCCGTTGGTAAATAATTTTATAAATTTTATGAAAAAAGTTTTTGTAAAGGCTCCGTTGAGGGTGCAAATATATAAAGAAAGACGTCCCGGTGTCCCTTTGCCATCCAAACCAGTAATTACAAGGTGGGGAACCTGGCTCCAAGCAGTTTTTTTTTACTTTGAACACTGCAATGAAATAGAATTAGTTATGTCAGAATTTGATGATGATATTTCCGAAGCCATTCGAGAAGCAAAAAAAAAATATTAAAAAATCTCAAATTGAAACAGGATCTCGCTTATATCAATGACAATTATAAATTAATAGTTACCATAATTACCTTATTAGAAAAACAAGAGATAAATTTATGTGAGTCAGTAAAATTAATAGATAATTTAAAGACGAAAATTGAATCGGCACCTGGAAGTAACGGTCAATTAATTTAAAAAAAAATGAAATATGTTTTCGACAAGAATGAAGGTTTTTCGTTTTTATCTAATGTTGCTAATGTTTTGAATGGTACATTTTTCCGAGGAATTTCAAATTATGCCAGATTTATTATCCGCTCTGAAATATGCTCCAATTACATCTGTCGATGTCGAACGTTCGTTTTCAATGTACAAATTAATTTTAAAAGACATAGTTTTAAGACCGAAAATATTGAAAAACATTTAGTTGTTTCTATTAATGATAAAATTTTAAGTGGTTACAATGTTTAATTATTAATTTACAGTTATTTAGTTACTAGTTTATTTATACTAATGTTATGATTATGATGTGTAAATATACCTGCCTTAAGTTAATATTACGTTAATTCACTTTGTACAATAAATAATAAGTTATATTCCTTTATTGCCTATATTTTGCCTAAATGTTAATATTCCTGCCTTTTTTAATAAAAATTTTTGCCTATATAGGCGCCTTTTTCTTCAATTTTTGTTGCCTATAAATCCGAGCTTTACTTATAATACTATCCTGACGTGGTAAGTATTTGATCTTACATTTAATTTACTATCAATAAACACCAAACTCTGATTGTATATGTATATTATTAAAAAATATAAATAATGTGATATTTTACTTATATTAACTTGCATTCTGCCAAGGAATTTGCGACACAATTGGTCTCATTTATTACAATTAGAGCCGCTTCTTTGATTTTTTTCTTTTTACCATCTGTTTCTTTTAGGACTATATTTGAATCATTTCATTGATCTCTATGTTCATTTTCCTATGCGTGTTTACATATTTGGGATCTTTCAAATTCTTTATTTTTAATGTAAGATTGATTTTGATGTTTCACCTAAATAAAACTGATCGCATTCATAAAGTATTTTATAAATACAATTCTTTGTTCTTTCTTGTTCATTGTTAGGTTTGGTTTTAGACAAAATAGATCTCAATGTGTTTATTGTTTTAAATGTTGTTAAAATGTTGAATTTATTTCCTATTTTTTAAAGCTTTTCTCATAATTCTTTGTGTATGCTCTAGGATTTCGTTCTCTGTTAATCTCTTCCATTCGGTCGATTTTTTGGAAATTGCTACAAAGGTCGTTTGACGTCATTGGATTGTTGTAGTCTGATATATTAGATTAAGAGATTCAACTTCATCAAACAATCACATCAATAACATCTTCAGCAATGAGTTTTAATAATTCGGCGGGCACATCATCTGGTCCAGTTGTTTTGCCGTCTTTTGTGTTTTTGATGCCTTAGATGTCCTTTCCTCGTAGTATTGGTCGTTCGGTATAATTATGATTTCCATAGCCACCATACTTTTTATCCAGATCTTCCATTTCCTTGTATCTGTCAGAGGGCTACCTCTATTTTGCCACACAATTTTTTTTTCTGGTTTCCTGAATTTTTTTTGTATTTATTCAGATCTTTTGCTTCACGTTTTTTTCGTTCTTCCATAAGCTCAAGACTTTCTACTGTGATCTGAGGATTTGTTTTTCTTCTCGGTGGCTTGAGGGTTTCTTTTCTAACGTACATAAGGGCATGTTGAGTTGTTCTTCATTTATGGGTAACATGTAGAGCTTCCGCATTTCTTTGGCTTTTCCTAAGTTCTCATTATTGCATTAGTAGTACTTTATTTATACTTTTTATTATACAATTTCATAATTTACTAAATACTGGTGGTCTACAAGCCCATGGGAGATTTTTAATGAGTCATTTGATCCAGAATGAATCACATATAAAACAATACTACAATATGTAATAAAAATTTTGGAAAATAGACTGTCAATTCTTATTGATACCTTACCTGTCACAGGTAAGATAAACTTACCACTCAAGGGGATAAGTTTTTTTTTTGGCCAAACGTTTTTGTACAGCATTAAGACATAAACTTAGGTAGATAATACAAAAATAATGATTTGCGACCTAATGCCGTACAAAAATACTGGTACCAGGAGCAGGACAATTTTTTATTTTTATACGACATTCATACAAAAAAATTCGAATGGTTCGAATTTGAATACAAAGTTTTTTGCAATGCTGTGCATTTTGGTTGGGACAGGGGTGAGAAATCTAAGGCACAATTCTTAATTTGAACCCCCATGCTTTGTGTACCGTTAATAATTTATGGCATAGTTTCTAAAATTGTTATTACATATTGTAGTATTAATTTATATCTGATTATAATCTTCATTTCGTTTTTCAATTGCCGCCTTATCAAACCATTGGTCATCTATCCTTTTTTTTTCTTCCTAGCATCGATTTTGCTGCAGTTCATTCTAATGATCTCTCTTGATTGTCTTCATATTCAGTCAGCTTTCTATTTATTTCTTCTTCAAATTTATTTTAAGTTTCGGGTCTTGTCAGTTTTATCAGATCTAAAATTTCCTTTCTTGAAATTTTTCTTGAGATTTTTAGGAACGATTTTTGTGACCAAATAATTTTTTTTTTCTATGGGAAGTTTTTTAATAACTTATATGCGTATGTCGTCTAGACCTGATGAATTGTCTTTTATGCTATTAAGTGCTTTTTGAAACTCCTCATAACTAAAATGTGTATTGATAGGGTTGAATTCATTGAAAATTGTAATAGGTACTGCCTTCTCCTATTATTTGTAAGTTAGGAACTCGTGTCTGTAATTTTGGCTGGAAGAGAATTTTTGATAGGTATTAACTAGTTCATTTACTATGTGCTGTGGGTCAGGTAATAACGTCCTTTTATTTCTAGACCTATAATTTGTTGGTAAGTATGCTGTCCTGTTATTTTTTAAACTTGTTTCGAAACTATGTTAACAGATCAATATTTTTAAATTGTTTTATTTAATTAAATAGCGGCCTCACATTGTGTATTCCACCAGGGAACTGGTTTGTGTTTTTTTTTAAGTAGAGATTTTTCTATAGCTATATTAACAGCAGCCAGTACAAGCTGATTGAGGTTCGATGTCAATGGATCCTGAAATTTTAATCTGATTCATTCTGTCTAATACAATTTTTTCAAATTCAATCCAATTTTCTTTTTCTAGTTTCCATTTCTGAGTCGGTTTTTTAATTTTTATTAAGATTGGAAAGTGTTCACTACTATATAAATCTTTTAGTGCTGTACAGTCGAGTTGTGTGAGAAATGAGGGTTTGCATATGGAGAGATCAGTTGCGGAAGTTATAACCATATTAAAACTTGTTGGAGAGAGTGCGTTGAGTAGGCGTAAGTTTATAGTGTTAAGAACATTTCCTAACATATTTCCCCTCGATGTTGTTTTATTTGATCCCTATGTAATGTTATGGCCATTAAACTCTTCCGTGATTAGTCAAGGTGAGGGAATTTGTTGGAGAAGATTAAGTTTCATCTGGTGAAACATAAATGCTACTAAATATTGAACTTTAATGGGGTGACGTATCTTTTGCAGGAATATATGTTGCATTTTAATTTGGAGATAACTATTGTCTCTGTTACATCAGCTAAATTTGTATTTTAGGTGTCATTAGAAAGTGTACTATAAAACTATTTCTGCAAATGTTGTAACACACATACGATTTTGGATATTTGTAACAACTAGTTTCGCGAAGTAAGCAATAACACTATCCAGATTATAATGCGGCCTATGAATCGAAACTTGCGTAGGTATCATTGAAAAATATGGACCTTTAAGTTTAATTTATATTGTATTTGTAGTGTATTAGTTATTAAGGAACACTTTACTAAAAATATTGAAATATATTTAACTGTTTACATACACATATAAACAATACATAGCGCTTTATTATTTTGATCTTAAGTGCCAAAGATACCCACTTATATCATACCCACAAGAAATATTCTTATATTTAAAAATATGTGACTGCCTGATTTTTACACTGCCTTACTACCTATAATTTGGTTTTTAAATATTACCAAATAGATAGGGTAAGTGCCCTAGTAGTCGGCACATGCCCAGTGATTGGCACTTCGAATATTTTTGCTGTTTAAAAAAAAAGGAATCCGTAAATACTAATCAGTACGCTATTTGATAGATGAGGCATTCTTCTTTGTGGTAATGTAGGTATTGGTTCTGTATTTGCATATGGCTGCAGACGTTAACTTGCGATTGTTGACACCATCGTACAAGGTAAGATTCTTAACAATTTTCTTAAGAATGCAGTAGATTTGTGATTTGCTTTTATTAGCCTCTGTCGATTATAAGTAAAGTATTCAGTAACGCCACTTTTAAGAATACAATTTTACTGAAATTTTGCGTTTATTTCTGCGTATTTTTTAGGTGGTTAATAGAAATAAAAGAGTGCCCGTTACTAGGTCTTGGGGAAGTGCCGCGAACAATTATTGGCACGTATGGCCAATAACTGAAACTTCGGAATCACTAGTAAGATGTAGTTATCGGCATCAGCAATATTAATTGACTTTTCCATTATTAATTATTAAACTTTTGAAATGATTACATATAGATATGACAAAATAATAATTTTTTTGTAAAGTGAACATTTCACTGTTTTTTTTTTCAGATTGTTTACAATACCAAAAGTTCAAAGAGATACTAAATATCAGAAAAGATATACCGAGGAAGTCATCCAGAGTGCTTTTAACAGACATTGGAAATTGAATGCCCAAGAAACTGGCAGCAAGGAAATATGGAATTCCCAGAAAAACCGTGCAACATCGACTTAGTGACAAATTCAAAAAATTGGCAACGGATTTTCAACGTACTTAACAAAACATGAGGAAAATGTGTTATAGGAGTGGATTACTGACTGCCACAGGAAAGGTTTACTCAGAAGAAGGGACGATATTCAGTCTTAAGTGAAAACTTAAACATTTATTTAAAATGATTTGAGCTCTTATTGTTTCATTTCATTACTATAAAAGTGATGCCATTAAATGCAGCAAGACATGTGACATTTACTGCAGGTAGGTGCCAATGACTACAGCCATGTGAATGCAACTGCAGGCAACGTGTCAATAACTAGTACTTTCTCTGTTTTTTAATTTAAATCAATTTCGTTTAAATATACTAACGTTATCATTAAAAACAGTTGTGTGATAAGAAAGCTAGGACATCACACAACCCAGAACAAAAGTTCCCGAAATTATGATTCTTTTCTTGTGGAACTCGGAAATATTTTTCTCGGGACTATTTATTTCCTTAAACTGCCAATAACGGAACTGGGTGCGTTACAATATTTAGTTTTCTTGATGTTTAACTTCTACGTCTAACAAATAACGTAAGTCATTGTCGCTACTTGTTAGTGAACCGTATTATTTGAAGGATATACCATCAAAGATACAGTTTATAATATATAAATCATGTTTTATTTGATGAAATACGTTAAGATATTATATATCGCTTGACTTAATAAGGAAATAATGTTTTGACATCATTTTCCGTGCTGGTTTGAGTTGTTTTGATTTAATAATGAGACGGTTTAATTCATCAGGTCCATTTAGTTAAATACGTAATAACATCGTGGGCACTTTTTAATTATTAAGTGTCTCTTTTTCGCAATAAACGCCTCTCCAGTGCATTAATGAATGCACATATATATTTTCTCTACAAGATTAGTGTAGGTAGTAAAAAATTATAATGTTTGTATCCTGAGGAATTTCTCAATTGTAAAATACAATCTATGACTTGTGTATTAAAAATAAACAGTTTTCATATTATTTTCGGTTTCTATAAGATATATAACATGACTAGAGACCTCTATTTGCCAAACAACCAATCTCTACCCTTGCAAAATTGTCGTAAATCGTAATTTTTTACTGTGAATATATTTGTAAAACCTAGAGCCACAAAATTCGTTATCCATAAACTTTGATCGCTCAAAATTAGTTTTTCGTTGCTAGTTTCTTGGTTGTTATTAAAATACTCTTATAATTAAAAAAAATATATTTGGAGATTGGCTACTTTGCAACTAACAAGTGGATATTGGCTATTTTGAAATGAACAGACCAGGAGATTGGTTATTTTGTAGTAAAAACACAAATGTTTAATAACAGTACTTAATACATTAAGGACCGATTGTTCGAACGCTAATCAAAACTTAATTGTAATCAAATATTTAATTACAATCAAATACGTCACAGCAGCTGTAAAAATTATTAAAAATTGCTTATTATTATTATTGATTTGTAAATAAAAACATGAATTTAACATCAGAATGAGTTTAATTATGGTTTATTTTAAATTAAACCCCAAAATAATAAAATTGAATAAAATAAATCAGTTAACATAACCTCGAAATGTTACGTATTTGATATTAATTAAATATTTGATTACAATCAAGTTTTGATTAGCGTTTGAACAATCGGCCCTTAAATAATTATTAATTTATATTAATTATATAAATAATAATTATTAATAATTAATTAAAGGGAAGCTTGAAACATTTTCGTAATGTAGGACGTTTTTGAAATAAGCCAGTTTCGGATTATGCAATTTCTCTTTGCCAATGTTGGCCAAGTTCCCGACTCCTATTTCATTTGGATTGATATTAATGGTCGATCTTCCTTTTTTTAAAATACTTCTAAACAAATCGAGGCTTAGTTGTAGCTTTCGTCCCCTTTAACCAATACGACGTTATTTTGTTTTCCTAAAATTAACAACCCTTCATTAAATTTTATGAAACATAATTTGTGGAAAATTAAATGTTCTACAACATTATTTGTATTATTTTATTCGTAAAATTTAATATAAAAATGTTATAAACAAAAAAAAACTTTTGAACAAATTTTTTTGTGCCTTATAACTTTTCTCCGGTCATTTTACAATAAAATGGCATCGGAGCAATATTATAAAGGGCTTTTTATAGAGTAATTTTTGCTACAAATTTGTTAAATTTAATGAATTTCGCTGGATTTTACAGTGTTCCGAAGTTTGCAGGATTCTTGAATATACGCCAACTTGGAATAAGGCGTTTAAAGGGTTTTCGCGCTGTATCTCGTAAAGTAGCAACCCTACAGAAAATTGTACTTAACATTATTTGTAGCAAATTAAATTGTCTACAACTTTATTTTTATTAATTTTTATCGTAAAATGTAAAATAACAAAGTTATGAACAAAAATAACCAAAATATTTTGAACAAATTTTCTTTTAGACCTTATAACTTTTTTTTCTGGTCATTTTATAATAAAAAGACATCAAAGCAATAATATAGAAGATTTTTAATGAATAATTTTAACTACAAATACGTATTCAATTTCATTAATTTCTGTGGTCTTTACAGCACAGTTGACTGAGTTCTTGAATAATCATAAGAATACGATAAAACGAACCATTAGGCTTTGTTTTGTATTACCTATATTTTATTCATATAATTTATTATTTTGTTAACATTCCAATGGTATTATTAGTTTATTATCTACCATTTTCCTGACCACCTATCTGGTAGAGCCTGGAGTCGTGATACCGATAATGGTATCACCATTAGGCTTAATTCACTGACAATTTCCAGGCGAGATAATATTAAGCATAATTATATATTTTAAAGTTGTTTTCCAGCTACCATTGTTTTTTCATTTTCTTTAATGGTCCAGACTGCGGTTCAGGATCTAATTCAGTATCGAAGGTGAATGTTTGCGGAAGAACGGGGGTTAGAATTGGCGTCACTATGGATAATTCATCTTCGAATGTTTCGATTAATTTAAATATTTCCATAATGTCACTGCAGTTTTCACCTAAACAATTGAGGCACGCTACAGAGCATTTGAAGCCGTTAACAATCACACATACTTTCACAGTTTCACTTGCATCTGCAGAAAATTAATTTCAGATATTCGGGGTGTGCTGGACTTTGAATATTTTGATTGGTATCCAAACTTTTCCATACTTTTTCCAGTCCCCACCATAGTCTTGAAATGCAGCAAGAGCAGAACGGATGATAACTGTCATCCTGATCGACACTAAAACCAACTTCTGATAGAGCAGTTTTGAGAAGGTCTATTAAGTTTGTTTTTTACTTTTTATTACGAAGAAATTTATCTTGGAATAATATTGGTACGGTGTTCTTAAATTTTATCTCTGTCCATTCTTGCGACGCAAGCGTACAAGGTGGGGTAAGTTTTGTGGAGGCGGAATGGGTCGATAGTAAATAATAATATAGGAAGATGGCACCCCTAATTCTAAGATGGCGAGTTTTCAAGAACCCGGCCAAGTTCGGAGCGCTGTGAAATCCAAAGAAATTGGATTTCACAGCGCTCCATTTTTGAATATTGGAAAATGGAAACTATGAAAATAGACCTTGGCAAAGATGTGAAACAAGGCGACACCATCCTAGCCAAGTTATTTACTTTGGCATTAAAAAATGTCTTCAAAAAACTAAATTGGGCCGAAAAGAGATTAAAAATAGATGGAATATATCTTAACCATTTGCGTTTCGCAGACGACATAGTACTAATAAGCACAGATATCCATGAACTAAAATCAATGCTACAAGATTTAAATCACAAATCGAATCAAATAGGATTAAAAATGAATCTTGACAAAACAAAGATATTAAGCAACAGCCTAGAAAACATCACGTTAGATAACATCAATATAGAAAAGATAGAACAATATATATATATATATATATATATATATATATATATATATATATATATATATATATATATATATATATAGGACATGCAATTAAAAACGAAAAGGAAAATTAAACCCTAGAAATTAAAAGAAGGACACAATTGCCATGGACTGCTTTTGGTAAGTTGAGCTTCATTTTAAAAGACAGAACAATCCCAATACACTTAAAACGAAAAACCTATGACACTTGTATACTACCAGTTGCAACGTATGGATTGGAAACTATAGCAATAACAAGAAAAATGGCAGAACAATTAAGAGTAACTCAACGGACCATGGAGAGGGCCATGTTAAATATAAGCCTCAGACACAAAATTCCCAACACCGAAATACGTCGAAGAACTAAAGTAACCGACATCATGGAAAAAATAGCGACATTAAGATGGTAATGGGTAGCACATGTAGCAAGACAAGACACCAACAGATGGTCTCATAATGGTCTCATAAAGTGACATTCTGGAGACCTCGAGAAACAAAAAGAAGCGTGGGAAGACCTAAAAAGAGATGGATAGACGATATAACAGCTGTAGCTGAAAAGCAGTGGATGAGAATTGCAAAAGATAGAAAAGCGTGGAAGCAATTGGAGGATGTCTATGTTCAACAATGGATAAATGAAGGCTGAAGAAGAAAGAGAAGAAATAAGTAGTGAAAATAATTTTATGAGAAAGTCTTTATGATATAGCTTTTATGTCATTTTATTGTAAAATTACAAGAAAAAAGTTATAAGGCTCAAAAGTTCCAAAATGAAAATTTGTTCCAAAATTTTTAGTTATTTTTGTTTAATTTCAAGTCACAAGAGAAACTTGTAACAATATATTTAAAATGAAGGATCGTTTTCTTTGAAAAACTATCTATCTGGTGTAAAGATATTTTAAAAAGAAAATTATGAACATTATAGAAAGGAACTAAATGTAGAAGACGTTAATATCTTATGCATTGCATTTCCAATAGTTGAAAAATATGCCCTGATATTGGCATTGACAATATTTTGCTCGCGGCCAGAATTGGATTGGATTTAACGTTTTGTGAAATAAGTAAAGTTCTGATTATTTTAACAAAGATGCCAATGACAACTGCATAAACTCAAAGATGTTCCTCTACTTTGAAATTGAAGATATTTCTAAGAAAAAAAAAAGTCGGAAAAAAAGACTGACGGTGCTTGCCATGTTTCCATCGAAATAACTTTCGTTGTGGTTTCACAACGAGACTCAAAAATCAATTGTTACTGAGTTACAGAGGTTCAAACTGTCATACTGTTCCCGGACATATGTTATATAGCAAACTGTCATTATTTTTCATGCTGACTCACTCCGTGAAGTTAGTTGCACGTATTTACTAAAACTCTGTATATTTTACCAATATGTATTTTTTAAAAGGACTAAAAAGTGGCACTTTGAACCTCTGTAACTCAACAACATTTGTTTTCTGAGTATTCCTGCAATAATAACTATTGATCAGCATGATCAACTTTGCCTCTCTTATTCTTGAAACAAAAATTATGAACAAAATTATCACCAGCCGCCACTGAATATGCAATATTCACGCACTCTTTAAGGCATGTATTTTCAAGACTAATGCGTTATTGTGTAAAATCAGTTTTCAAATAAGTGTCATGCTACAAGGAAAGGATATTAGATTCCTTGTAATAGAAATAGTTTTATATTTAATCCTTTAATTGATCTACCACTTGCGTCATACTCTATTGTATTACTATAATTAGTTATTTATACAAATTAATTAAACATAATAACATTTATATTATTTATAGATTGGTACAAAATTTTTGAAAAGATTCTAAACGTGATTTCACATTCCCCTGAACAAAGGAAGATCAGAAAGTTTTGAGGATAAAATAATGTACCTAAACGAATTTTATTATCCAAGAAAAATTTTTCTCAGATAAAATCTGTGGTTTAAGTACAGTTGTGTGCTATCGATGAACTAGAAGGCAAATGTGTGTGGGAATCATATACCAGGGTTCTTAAAAGTTTCTACAAAAATTTAGTACCAACACGGTAAATAAATAATTTAATAAGAGGAGGTAAAAAAATGCTATACTGTTTATCATCGTCTTGGTAAATCCTATATTGAATTACTGTAACACAGGTTTTTGAATATTTTAGATTATTAAAAAGTGATTGTACATTTTTAATGATATTCTGAATTTTATTAAACACAATTAGTTGGGGATTTTGTCTGGATAATATCTACTCAATAATGTAAATAATACATTCGCGTAAATCATAAATGTTTTAAATTCATTTTTTTTTAATTTGCAGAAATTTTAGTTCTCCATTAGCTTTCGGGTAATTTATTTAGAGTATGATACAAATTAAGAAATACACTAAAAATTATATAAACAATACATGGAAATGAAAACACTACAAATAACATTAAATGTTGGTGTCACGACTAGATAGCCAGTTTTATTGCTTCAGTTGTTGCTTGGTGGAAGTCACTCCATGGTCTTGGAAATGTTCGGAAATGGTATTTGGAAGTAGGGGAGAGGCTGGTACAATGGCCACTTTTCGAGTAAATTCAAGATAACTTTAATATAAATCATAGTACATTAATGATTATCAACTCAAACAATGTCAAAGCACTTGGTAAATTATGCAGGAGTAACTAATTTTGTTTTTTCAAAAAATGTGGCCACTGTACCAAACTAGATGGTACAGTAGCCACAAAGGTAAGGCACAGTGGCCATTACTTGCAATTCTTATATTTTTATTTATAATATTCATAAAAAATGGAAAGTAATATTAATCTTTAACAAATATTATAAGATGATAAATCCGTTTTAAAAGTAAACAAATTTGCTGTTCGTTGTGTTGCTCCAGCACACTTTGAAGTTTTCTTTGTTTGAAACCTCACGAAAACAAAATTCACTTCCACCATTCGTGAGGATATGTCTTCGTCAGAAATTTCATCTACTTCTGAAAATAGACTAACATCGTCGGAATCCACAACATCAGACAATTCAATGCCACTGTTACTGCCATCACTGGGTATACTTTTATTTTTCTTTGCATTCCTTCTATTCGACTTGTTTAAACTCTCAATTTTCCTTTTTACTGTTGTCTTAGCTCTCTTCACTGTACTTTGCCTTGATATTCTTTCTGCTGTGTCCGCTTCTATTCGTTTATAAATTGGTGGATCAGTTAAAATTTCAGTAGTCTTCTTTCTCCTTTGTTTTTTTAATGGCAATAAGGTAGCTTTAGGGTATGGTTGCAGTACAACAGGGGAAATAAATCGATTTTCAGGTTGGAAGTTGCCATCGCTTCATAAGAAACAGTTTTCTTTTCGGGTGTTATTTCCGATAGATGTTTCTGATGTGTTTCTAGTATTTTATATGGACAAGTTGATGTTGAAGGGAACTGAATGTCCATTTGTGGTATATCGCTAATATTTGAATTATTTGGTTGTTGTTCTTCTTGATGTATGTTTTGCATGTCTCTTACGGCATATTTTTATTTGTAGTTTTTCCAATACCGAGATTTTTTGGTATTTTCCGTGGCATATTACTATCTGAAACAAAATTATTTTTGATATTTTTTGAATGAACAATGACCACTGCTTTTTACAAACGTATGTAGGAACAGTGGCCACCCCTTTTTTTGTCAAAAGCAGTGGCCACTGTTCCTGCATAAGTGTGTGACCACTGTACCAAAAGCTCATTGTTTAGGAGGCATACCCTAAAATCTACTACTTTGAAGATAGATCATAGTTTTAAATACTATACTGTATACCACAAAACATGCAGAACATTTAATATATATCATTATTGGTTAAAAAGATGTTTAAACTTACCTGCTACTTCTACACAACACACCTCTCAACAGGTTCGTATACAAAATCGTTCTGGAAACGAAGGTGTAGGGGTCATACGTAGTAAGTGACTACTGTGACTAAAATTGTTAGCGTTTGTACTAGATGGCGCATCTGTATCTATTAAACAACAAAATATTTAAAAGTGGCCACTGTACCTGACTGGCTGCTGTTCCAGCGTCTCCCTTAATGAGTTGTATATTTTCCATGGATGTAGTTATAATATAGAGGGAGAATCTTGCTCCATTTTGCTAGAATATTATCATATCTACTCCATACGACACGGATTCTATTTAACGTGATCATTCTCCTGTATGCCATCTTTTTTGAGGTTTACTTACAGCAAATTCAGTTTGATGTATGCTGCGTGTAGTAGGTTATTTCCGTTGGTGTTCATCCAATCCCATATTTCTCAGGTACAATTTACTTTTTCCACTTTTTTCTCTTCAAAATTAGGTGTAGCTGTCTGTATGGAGTGTGGCGCATGATATGGCCAAAGTAAACCTTTACGCACATCTTAATAGTTGGGCTTGGTAGTGGTTGGGTATTTTTTTTTCTCTAAGACTTCTGCGTTGGTCATTTTATTGGTCCAACTGATTCTTAGCATTCTTCTTCTTGATGTGCCTATCCGTGACGAATGTTGGAGATCATCATGGCAATCTTTACCTTGTTTGCAGCAGCACGGAACAGCTGCATAGGTGTTGTGTTGACCCAGGATCTAAGGTTCTTTAACCAGAATGTTGTTCTTCTTCCTGGACCTTGCTTTACAAATATTTTTGTTTGTAGGATGGCTTGCAAGAAGGCGCATCTGGATTTATTTCGCGTAGTGTGCCAAAGTATTGTTGCTTTCGAGATTTAATGGCGATCAGTCTTCAGTTTTTCTTCATTCTTCTGAGGACCTCCTCATTTGTAAGATGGTTAGTCCACAGAATCTTTAGGTCGTAAGGTCCACAATTTAACACTCTAAAAAGGACAGAAAAGACGTAGCATTGCAGCATTCTTACTTTTATAATACTAAGAGAGGGTTGAGAGAGGTTTTGGCCCTTGGATAAAGCCCCCATGCGGTTGAAGATGGATCTAGCTTTTTCGATGGGTGCTCTTATCTCCTGGTTGTCGGTCTACTCTTTATTTACTCTGGTGCCGAGGTAGTTGTAATGCGTCGCCCTTGCTATTGTTGGTTCGGTTGACGTAGATTTGACAATTTGTTATATTTTTCTTGCTAATTATCCTGAGATTTGTCTTCTTTATGTCTATATTGGGTCCGTATTGTTGACTGTAATACCTGATTTTGTTTTCTTCAGGACTTGTAGCTCTTCTATAAATACTATGGTGTCATCTGTATATATGATGTTGTTTAGCTGGTACCCGTTTAATAGAATGCCTGTTTCAGTTTCTTATTTGCTAATTCTTTGAGAGTAGATGTTGAAGATCAGAGGAGACAAAATACAGCCATACCTAACTCCACGCATGATTTTCACTTATTCTGTGTGTTTACCTTCAATTCTGAGATTTGCTTTAGTATAATTCAAGTAAATCTTTTTAATTATTTTCAGATCTTGGTTGTTAATTTCTACTTCTTTTAGTATTTGCATCATTAGAGAACAAAGCCTCTCTCGTATCAACAGCATTTATAAACTCGAACTGGTTATGGAGAATTTGAGTTTCACAATCAAATTTTAACTGTTTTGTCGTATTTTGCGTATTAGAAGCCAGTTTATAAAAGTTTCTTACTTAGAAGAATCGATATGATGTGGAATGCAATTTTGGAATAAGAATTTAGAATTTGAATTAATAATTTTCCAAAAAAAAACTTTATTGGTTTCAACTACATCTGTCAGGCAATGATTTGTTTTACATTGAGAATGTCGATTCATACAAATGATCCCATTCAGCAAACAATATATGGTTAACTAAATTGTAGACTATATTTTATTTAAAACTTAAATTCGCAGTCTTCTTTATTCAGATATTTTTTGAATGATTTTAATTTTTGAACTTACTATGATCATTGCTAATCAATATATAAAGATGTCTCCCATATAAACAGTAATAATCTTTGTTTTCCAAGTTTTCCAAATAAAAAATATTTTATGGTTATAGGTAAGAAGCTTTATTAAAAAATATATTTTTATTAAGGTGATAATTTTTGCTCCTAATGATCAAGAACATTTAAAATAAATATATACCTACAAATTATGTTTGCATATATTTGCGTACCCAAGTAAAATTGCAGTATTTACATACAAAAGATGGGAATTCCCAACATTTAAATAAGATGGTTGGTATTTCAGATCAACCGTAATATGTATATCGATTTTACTTTCTTTGATTTTTTTTAACAAAGCAACTGTTGGTTTTTTATGAGGTATAACCAGATTATTGACATGACCTAATTTGCTTATTTTATTAATAATTTTATTTTATGTTAAACTTTTATGCAAACATTACGAAGTTTAAATAAGAAGGAATATTTATCATGACTCAACAAATATTTTATTCTTTATTTTTAATGTAAAATAGGGTCAATACTATAATTATTGCAGTAAAAAAGGATGTATCAAAAAAAAAAATAAGAACAGCAGCCCTAAATTAGAAATACAATTATTCAGTAGAGTTGAGAGTTAAAGGCATAAAGAAACGCAAAAAAGGCGCTTGGAAAGCTTAACGATTTTATGAAAAAAAGCATTTTATTAAACAAAAAAGCATATAAATTTTGACAAACCATTTTTTCTACGAAACTTACCCTAAAATGTATTATGGAGTCTTTGCTTCATCGATTTTGTGACTACTTAGCGTATCTTTAATTGGCATCATTAATGTATTCTTAAATGATTCCCATTTTTCGTTGTAATCTTCATTATCATTGATTATTATTTTGCTTCGTTAATTCGTAAACTTCGTAAACTCTTCGTTAATTTTCAACGTTAGTTCTCCTTTTATATTGGGGTGTTTTAGCAGAGTGCTTATTTGTTGTGTCTTTTGTTGATTTTTTATTTTCTTTAACTGGATTTCGAATTTTACGATTACTGGATTGTGGTCTGATGACACATCTGTTCCTGGATATGTCTTTGCCGATTTGATGGAGTTACGGTATCTCTTATTGATAAGGATATAATCTATCTGGTTTCTGATAATTTGTTCTTTGCTATTCATAGGTGATTTCCATGTATATAATCTACGTGGTGGTAACTGAACGAATGTATTTGTCGCTATAATTTTAAACTCCTGACTGAATTCCGTCAGTCTTTCCCCTTTTTCGTTTCTTATTCCTAGTCCCAATTCACCAATACTATCTTGGAATTTACCTTTTCCTAATTTGACATTAAAATCCCCCATTGCTATTGTTATATCTCTATTATTGGTGCTGTCTAGTGCTTTTTTACTGTCATTGTAGAACTCTTCTATTTCATTTTCATCTTTATGGCTGTGATCATTAACACTCTATCCGATATAGGAACAAACGAAGTTACAGCCTGGCAAAAATGCGATCAACCACTATCGCGACGCCTTTATAGTGGTGAATATCTTCATTTCCTGAGTTGTATATTTTGGCACCGTCGACTTCGATTTCGCCAGATCTAGGCCAACTGGTCTCGCTTAGTCTCATAAGAACATAAGGTACAATATAATAAATATATCATTGATGAGATGGCAAAAAGCTGAAACAAAATAGTGTTAAGGCTGCCCCCATATCATTGTGAGCTCAATCCGATTGACCTCATCTGGGCAGAAGTAAAAAATTATGTAGCAGCCAAAAACACTACTTTTAAATTTGCAGATATGAAAAATATTTTTTAATGATGCAATAAATAATATTAGTCCAACTACGTGGCAGAAATCCGTGCAACACGTTTAACAAGAAGTCGAGTCCAAAATGTGGAAGTTGGACAATATAATAGAGAACCATATCGAACCCATAATAATAAATCCAGACGAAGACAGCAGCACATGTAGCTTTCAAGAAATTCTTACACTGATAGTTTCAAAAGTAAATATTTTAAAAAATCATATGATGCACCTCAGTACGACCCTGTTTGGGTTTCACGTGCGTTTGTTGACAGTTGGGAATATGTAAAATAAATGTAGTTTAATTAATATTTTTAGATAGGCGTTCATAGACTCTGTTTTGAAGAATAGAAACATATAAAAATTACGTCAAATGCAAAAATTATAAAAATATATAGAAACAAATACCAAATAGGCACAATTCAAAAAAGGCATACTTACTTTTGCTTACTTTTGCATATTTCATTCATATTTAAAAAGAAAATATTTCTGCTTTTATTATTTACCATAAACAGTATGCTTAAAAATTCGGACTCCAATTATATCAGTAATGATATACTTATTATTATTTACAAAGCACTAGTGTTGTCAGGGTGATAAGATTGGCATGTGGCTACGGAATGGACGAGACAGGGAAACAAACAACCCAGGCTGCAGAACTACTACTATACACAAACGGGTCTAAAATTATAGAGGGACAGGGTGATGAAATTTAGAACAGTAGTAAAAATGTAAAGATGTATATTCTCCTAGGAAGATATAACTGATTTTTTTGTAAATAGTTGCCCTGTCATAACACCCTTGGATCATTCTCGATTAACAAAACTTTTAGATCTCTGTTTACGTTCCAAAAATTAATTTCATATACTATTTTTCCTTTCTAATACTCTTTGTACCCCTTTCTCTGTAATAACTGTCGTCTGGTATGATGGACGAACGAGAAAGAAACCGTTGAAATTATGGCATTGTCGCCGAAATTCAACCTTATTTCGATTCTTATACTGTTCTAAAGTTTTATCCCATCACACCGGCTGCTGTTCCGCAAGATTCATAAGGAGCTCATTATCAATTTTGATAACCATTTTTTCAAAATCTAAATTTGCTACCACTGATTACTTCCAACCATATACAAGTATTGCATCACGAGTTTGTTCACCAGCGCACAAGTGTGAAATCTAGAATAGACTTGCTTGGGCTCTGAGGCTTCTTTCAGAAGGACAATATTTTGTCGTAGTCGTGTACGGCAATGATATCGTTAGCAGTTAACTCATTGATTAAATGTAAGCATTAAAGTCATATAGACACGATGTCGGGATCGTGAACGACTGCCGGGTTACAAGCAAGTCTACTCTAGATTTAACACTTTTTGAACAAACGCTGCGCCGGTGAACAAACTCGTGATACCATACTTGTATATAGTTGGAAGTAAAGAGTGGTAGAAAATTTAGATTAAAAAAATGGTTATCGAAATTAATAACGAGCTTCTTATGAATCTTATTGAACAACGGCTGGTGTTATAGGATAAAACTTTAGAACAGTATAGGAACCGAAATAAGGATGATTTTCGACGACAATGTCATAATGTTAACACTATTATAAACGCTTTTTTTTTCTTTAATCCATCATACCAGACAACAGTTCACAGCATGACTGCGGCAAAAATGGAATGATGTGTGAATGGAACAAAAACTTTTTTCAAAAGTTATTTCCTCACTTCGTCGTCACAACATGCACTTATGGCTTATATAAAACATAGAATTTCCACCCTATTTTCTCTCGCAAAATATACTCAACAAACTTCTTAAACCATAAAAAAACAATGTCTTATCTATCCCCTGTTGCATTCGCTTTCAGGGTAATATCAGCATTGGAGGCATATATGCTCCTGATGTAGAGAAACAAATTTCTGTAGTAACAGTTTAAAGCTCACTAACTTGGCGCTTTCCTTTTGAAGCTATGATTTTAGAAACTCCCTTTGAATTGACCGTAACTCCTGTTTGGTCTACTTTAAATTTTTTTTGTTGTTAATTTATTTTTCGACAGTTTCTAATAATAGTTCAAAGAATGGTTAAACAGCTAATTTGTTAAATCCCATCGCTTGGACACATGACGTAACCTCGGGCTTTCTGATTGACAACTTTTTGTGTCTATTTAAAAATTCCTTCATTCATATATGTCCAATCATTTTATGATTTTTGTTAAAATGGTGCTCAATCCTATTTTTATCAGCAAGGTCAAAGGCAATTCTTTCTGACATTCTTGCTTCCTTATCTCTAAGATAAGCAACAAGTTCTGCTTTTTGTTCGGGAATGAAAATAGGCCTTTTAGCGCCCACAACTTTTGCAACAGAATAACTTGTATTATCTCGTTGTTTTTTGACAGGACGTTACAAAGTTGTCTGAAGAACAGCAAATGCAATTGATACTCAGTAGTAACTCATCTCACCAGTTTTGAAGATCAGTTTTCCTTTTATATGTAAATACCATCTGGAACAAAATCTAACATTTTTCTGGAAACTTGCATAAAATAAGATATTAATTTTATATTAAAATAAATAGATTATAATGTTAATATATACCTACTGTAAAACGGGGTACCAATAGATAGGGTAAAACAGAGTACCCTTTTTACCCTACCTATTGGTACTCCATTTTGCCTAAAGAGCAAATTTTTGAGATTATGACCTGTTTAAATTATTAATAGTAATAATTTTTAAAATAATGCCAAAGATATTCTCTAGAACACATTCACCATTAGTTGTAAACAATGTTTATTTTTCGGCTGATATTATAACTTGGTTAACTAAAAATGCAACATGTAATGTTCACAACAATTGAGTAAAAACTAATAATATTTGCTTTATGATAAATGACGTAAATAGGCGTCTATAATTTCATTAACGTCGTATAGATGGAGCCAGTGATATTGAAAATGGGGGGTACTCCGTTTTAGGCAGCTATCCCGTTTTGCTCGCATCTCCCCTAACTGCCACCATTTATACATTCTTTTTTATCGAGAGATGTAGGACACTTTAGTTTCAATCTAGTGTACCCAACTGTGGGCTCATAAAATACTGGAGACTACTTGATTTCATTGTTTATTTGATTCGAGCTTACTACTATAACTTACTACTACTACTATAAAAATAACACTAAAATAGAACTGAACAGGTCATATACCAAAAAACAGTAGAAGATCAGTGGACGAAAAGAATTTTGAAATGAAGACACCAAATACAAGCAATAACAGTAATAGAGGTCGACTCCCGACGGGGTTGACTGATGACATAAAATGACAACAAATTTCATTCAGATGGAGCAAAATCGGACTAAGTGGAAAAGCATGCGGGACGCCTATATTCAGCAGTGGTCGTTGGTGCCTAGATAATGATGACGATGAGTTGTCTAATTGTGTACATCATAATCTAAAAAATTTTTGGGTGATAAGATATTCTGCACAGTAATTTAATATTGTGAAAAGAAAAATAGTTAATACTAAAACAATTAAAAATAAAAAACTCTGCCTAAACAGATGCACAACCTAAGTCTAAAAAACTATTTAATTAATTTATTAAATATAACAATATTGTCTTATCCTTGTAAAAACAGATATTTTTTGCTGAAAAGGATCTTGACCTCTGAGAAGTGGACTCGGGTCAAGTTCTTATCAGACTACCAATAGTAGTAGACTGCCGATATTAAAATAACAGTGAAGAATCCAAAATAAATTAATAGGGCTCCATTAATTTAGAGTTGTAATAAGATATCTCAGGGAAATAAGTATTTTTTGTGACACTCGTTTGGCCAGGCAACCGACCGTTGATTAGTATGGACCTCTATAACAAGAACCTGCAGTCGACTTTTTGGACTTAATTAATTGTTAACAAATTAAGATCAAAAACGGTAAATTTTCGCTTTTTTCGTCTATCAGCAAAAAGTAAAGCGTTTGAAACAAATTTGAGAAGAGAAGAAACTTATGTCATATAAAAACTCTTAAAATGGCGTTTTCTAAACGTCTCTATCCGTATTTTTTGATAGAAAGTTGCAAAATAACTCAAAAATATCGGTTTTTTATAAATGTTAATAACCTTTTTTAAAATAAACTTAAAGCCTTTAAATTACACACAGTGTTGGGTCCTATGGTGCTTAAAATAAGACTAAAATTTCAAGTTGATCGGTCAAAGAGTTTAAGTTCTTTAATTTGTTTACTCCAAATTAATTTTTTTTGCAACATTATAAGCCAGAAAATTAAATTGCTATATTAAATATACGGATGGATTCTAAAAGAAGAAGATTTATTTTATTAATATTATAAAAAAAAATGACTAAAAATAATTTTATATATTGCAAAATAATTTGGCAAAAACATGTCAATTTTTTGCTTATAAACAATTAGAATACCTTTTTCATCATTGACTGTAAAAAACCGATTTTTTATTTTGTTGGAGACCGATAGGAAGAAGAAAGAGAGGCAGACCCCGAAGATCTTTCAGAGATGAAGTGGACGAAGCAATGAGTAGAAGAAACCTACAGGAAGGGGACTGGCTAAACAGGAAAAATTAGAGAAAACGGTTGAGTGAAGGAATACAGTGAAAACTGTGGAAATCCTTGTATATATAATCTGCCAATTGCTTCCACTGCTGGACATAGGCTCAGTTCATTCCAGTGTTCTCTACACTGGGAAGCTTGTAGCTAGTTTCCCGCTACTTGTTTTACCTTGTCGGTATATTCTCCGTCACTGAGGCTTAACACCTTCAGCGCCACGCTAGTTCAAGAAATTTTCATTCCGGTCAAAATGTTTTTTTGGGCCAATAGAGTTTTTTTTATATTATTTTAGGGTGACTGAAGCAATTTTTTTATTTATTTGCAGTTTATTTTTGTATTTTTCAAGTGTGTATCATTTTTGATACACTGGCCTATCACATAGTTTTTCGAAGACTCTCGCACAAGGGCCATGTGTATCAAAAAAGATACACACCTTGTTTTTAATATATTTTTATTTTGTTGTAGATTCTGACTGACCAACTTCTTTGCTTATAACATTAACCATTCTACAAACACCAGTGTTCGCGTGTAAAGATGAATAATTCGATAAAAACAATAGTGCTGTCTTGGCACATGCCCACTTACGATAATCCTCCGGCTATTGAAGTTACAGTATCGTGGTATGAAAGTAATTTATACAGGAATTCTAGTAGATATCGACCCCATAGATTACTTTGAATTATTTGTGACTCCTGACATTATAACGAAGATATTGGAACAGACCAACTTGTATGCAACGCAATATCTTTTGTCCACAGATATTTCTGATCAATCACCACTACATGGGTGGCAACCAGTAACTGTCGAGCAAATACGTTCCTTCTTAGCACTTATTGGTTGGATGGGGTTGGTGAAGCTGCCTTTTATACGAGATTATTGGAAAAGCCATATATTATAAAATATACCTTTAGCACGCACAGTAATGACCAGAAATCGATTTGAAATTATTCTTAAATTTCTACACTTTGCTGATAATGAAACTTTAAACAAAGATAGATTTGATAAAGTTTGCGAAGTTATTGATATGTTTATTAGAAACTATCAGAAGGTTTTTACCCCGGGAGAGAAAAGTTGTGTTAATGAGTCTCTAGTTGCTTGGAGAGGCAATTTGCTCTTCCGGCAGTATATCCCAAACAAGGCCGCAAATTATGGTAGAAAAATATTTCAACTTTATACTGAAAAAGGTTATACATGGAACCTTGTGGTTTATTGCGGCAAATCGAAAAACACTGCATCCGAAGTGTCAAAAATACAGTTATGGTTTTGGCCAAAGATCTCTTGGGCGATGGTAGAACATTATATACTGACAGTTATTATACCAGTATACCTCTGGCTAATCGACTGAGGAAGAACAACATCCATACACGCCACAAGACGTGATGTGTGTCAAACTAAGACGAGGAGATTTCTCAGCCAAACAAACAGATGACGGGATTGTTGTTTTGTAATAGAGTGATAAGAGGGATGTTCGAATGTTGTCAACAAAATCCTCGGCATTAAAAACGCTCCCTAATGAAAGTCGAAAGGGACGAACTATTCAGAAACCAATATGTATTTTTGACTATAACAATGGTAAGTCGTCCATTGATGTTAGTGATCAAATGGCTACGTATTCCTATGCATTACGGCGGTGCACGAAATAGTATAGAAAACTTATGTTCGAAATTATTTGGGGGACGAGTTTGGTCAATGCTCATTTTCTGTATAACGAGAATACTATCCGTAAGACGCTCGCTATAACGGAATTTCGTAAACAGGTTATAACTTTAATGCTTGTAAAATATTCTACACAAAACGTCATTATTGCTGGAGCATCTGGAACCATAAAACAAGAAGTGCATCATCCAGTAACAAATGTCCAAGATGGCAAGAAAATCAGAGGGCGTTGTTCAGGGTGTTACAAGAAATACGGAAGGAAAGGAGTAACAAGTGAAAAATTGTGAGAGCATCTCAAGTAAGTAAACACCAAATGTTCTGTGTGTGATAATATTTGTAAAAAATGTTATAATGCAACGCACAATAACAATAACATTTTTCATATGAATTTCTAGTTACATACAACCTATCTTTTCATGTCTAAGGCCAAACCCAGTTATACCAGGAAATTATCTCAGGTCATAACATTATTCTCTACATATAAAAACTTAAGAAAGTGTGTCCTTTTAGGAGACACAACAGATCGAACACAACGAGCCATGCGTATCTTTTTCGGTACACAGCGTTGAGGACAGTGTGTATCTAAAAGGATACACTGGCGCTGAGGGTGTTAAACCTAATCAATTTTCAAATCGAGCATAATAAGAATAGAATTGTACAAAATTAAACATTAAAAAACCAATCTGAATTGCAGTAATATTACTTTGACTACAACCGTATAGTTAAAACTTGAAAATAAATAAGTAAGGTAAACTAATCAGAGTTTCTTTTTTTATTTTTAAATTTTTAATCTGCATCCTGTGTAAAAAACAATTATGCTGTGATACCTAATGTTTACAAACAAATGATTCATTAAGTATTATTATAAGTAGGTGTGGTTTTTGTGCGGTTTATAAATATGTCGATATAAAATATACCTATCTAAAAATTTTATTGAACTCATTTATATCAATTTAAACAATGAATGTGAATTACACCATTGACCGCAGACAATAATATAAACAGTGCCGAGGGGAAATAATGAAGCTATTCGTTCTATTTATAACAAACAGCTGTTCCACATAATATGATAAATTGTGTTAAAAAGTTATTTAATTACACAATTTTATTATTTAAATATTGATCAGTTTTAATTTTGTCTTAATCGGCATCTTTGGTTTATTCAATACAGTCTATTATTCTTTATCTTTTAATGAATCCCATAACCACACTCTTAAAAACATTTTAATATTGGTTTAAGTTAACACACTGATAATAATGGTAATTTCCATAAAAGAATTAGTTGAATCAATCATTTAAAACGATTTGTATTTTAATGACTTATTTTAATATTACATTAGAGAAATGTATAGCCAAAGTGCTATCTAACACTCTAACAGTATTGTTAAAGCCAGGTTAATTGAAATGTACAATCACATTCAGGCATTAATCGAATTTAGTGATAATGCTAGACGTGAGCACGAAATCCCTTTGAGGTTCTTCGTATGATAATAGCTGACGACAGGCTTAACATGATCATGTTTACAAGGAAATCATTGATCGGTATACTCATACACTGCCCTAATTTATTCTGGTATAACGTTAAACTTTCTAGAGTAGTTTCTTAAATAGACTACAATGATAGCTTTAAGAAATAACTTCAATTCATGAGTTTAAAGTTTTTACTCTTTAATTTTCACAATGTACATAAACTAAAGTATATTTTTGACGGGTGCCAAACCATAACGTTGTAAGTGTTACTCGAGCTGAAATACGTTTTATATCGTTAAACCGTTGTATGTATAGTTTATTTCACGAAAAATGGTTGAGTGCTGAATGATTGCAATAAAACCCGACCACAAGTACCCCAGCTTAGTCAACATTAGTTGAGCAGGTAAGTATTCAGGTAAAATTGAAGCTACTGTGGAGTGTCGTTATCTACTGTATAATAAATTCCTGGTAATATAAAAATGATTAAAAAAATCGTATAAAATTATAAAAACGATTAAAATATATTTTATTTCATAAAGTTGTAAACATTTTAACAGTGAGTTTCACTATCAATGGTTGATCTTTTAATGACCACAATAAATTTGTTGATCGTTAAGTATTTCCTGGAATAATTATACAGGTTCCCTCTATTCTGTATAATTTGTAAAAGTATATAAAACCGATGAGAAATTTTTAAATATACATTTTGTTTTATTTAGTTGAAAGTGTTACAAGTGTTACCAGTGTTATACCTATTTATACCTCTAAAACAGCATTATGTGGCGTCCGTGGAAAAACATTGATGGTGCTTCTTCCAGTGTCCCAGCAAAGAAAAAGCATTTATCTGCTGACGCTAGAGAAATCGTAAAAACAATATATAGTTCTTTACTTACAAGAGGACTTACTGCTAATACTGCTGCCAGTGAAATATCTGATTTAACGAAAATACCTCTAACCACAGTGAAAAGAATTACATCAAATCCCATTAAGTCAAGAAGGAAGCGTAAGGATGCCGGTTCTACCAAATGTATTGACGAAAGTGATAAGGACTTAATAAGACGAAAAATTTACACAATGTACGAAGAGCAACGGATACCTACATTAGATGCTTTAAAACAACGGCTTACTAATGATGATACACAAATAAACTGTAGCAGCATTAGTCTTTGGAGGATTTTGTCTAAAATGGGCTTCAGATATCGTACAATTTAGAAAAGGCAAGTGCTTATGGAGTCCCATCGTTTACAAAAGTGGCGTACTGAATATATAACTTCCATAAGAAAGTACCGTACAGAAGATCGACCAATAATTTATCTGGACGAGACATGGTTTGATACTCATGAAACACCATCCAAAGGATGGTCCGATTCTTCCAACAGGTGTCAAACAAAAGCTCCATCAACCAAAGGGAAAAGAATAACAATTTTACATGCAGGATTAGAAAATGGTTGGGTCCCAAATGCCTTATGGTTTTCTGCAAAGAACATTGAAGACTCCTGAGTGGACTACCATGAGGATACAACGGCAGAGCTTTTTGAGCAATGGTTTAAGAATTGTCTTATACCTAACCTTCCTCAAAATAGTGTGATAGTAATGGACAATGCAAGTTAACACAGTCGTCAATTACATAAGTCTCCAAGTGCAAATAACACGAAAATTAAAATTCAAAACTACCTGTTAGAAAACGATATATATTTTGAAGAAAGTTATTAAAAAAATGAACTGTTAGAAGTGTTAAAATCATTTTCTATTAAAAAAGTATATGTTTGTGACGCATTGGCCGAGGACATGTTCAATACTCTAAAACACAAAATGTTTCTCCGACTTTAAGTGGTAGTGTAGTCGAATTAATAAGGAAATGTGTTGATGATATCTCCCCAGAAAGTTGGAAAAATTCAGTACGCCATGTAATGAACGTAGAAAATTCATATGTTACTTTGAATCACATAATTAAACCAATTGTTATTAATCTTGAAGAGGATAGCGACAGCGAAACAGAATTAGGTATTTAGGAATTCATAAATATATTTTGGTTTTTTTGGGTATTTTTTTTTGTAAATATTAACTTGTATATATTTTTCTATATTTTTCTTTTAATTCATCTATGTTTTGTACATTATGTATTCGTTTGTATGTATATACTGTAAATAGAACTATTATGACTGTACATTTTTAACGATATCCGATTAGGAAGAGCAAAAACTTTTAAACACGCCAGTTTTTTGCTGACAGTCCTAAGCCTGTAAAAAGTGTGAAGGAAAGTACCTTTCTGAATTTAGATCCATATACTACAATTATTCATGTAGAACAAAAAAAAACACTTTCTTCATGTTAAAAATTGTTCAATTATCAAGTATATTTACTTGAACAACCTGAAAATACCATATGAAATAATTTAATAAATTTTTATAATCGTGTATTACACAGCTACCAATGAAATATATTAAATAACAAACTTTCTGAAGTGCGACCCTGTGTACTTCGATAGTTTATTGAGAGACTCTTGTATACACAATAGGATCAACTCAGGTAACCATTAAGCACTCAACCATTTTTCGTGAAACAAACTATACCGACCTTTACTTATACTGTTGAAGCCAAAGCTCTAAGTTGCCCCCACCTTGAATACTGAAAAAAAAAAATCATAACGTTGTAAGTGCCTTATCAGTTGCAATCACAGACATCACAGATCACAGATGCTACAATCAGTCTACGCAAAATGACAGACGAAATACTTCCGACGAGTGTGTGACTGTGGCGTCAAAAAACGTGTTTTAAATACGTTGAAATGAAAAAAAAATGGAAATTAGAAATGACACTGAAAACAGAGGACTTAAGTACATAAATACCAAAAATAAAGAAGTAAGGAAAAAAAGTGAGCCAAAGGAGGTAAGTTCTGATAAAAAAAAATTTTGTTGTGATATTAACGTACCGTACGAATAATACGAATAGACCAACAAAATCGAAAGAAATACCTATGAATCGTGAAGTAAGACAAGGAGGTGTGCTTTCCCCTTTACTTTTTAATATGTTTTCAGAAGAATTGTTTAAAGAGGCATCAGAAGACGTAAATGAAGGCATATTTATTAACGGAGCACTTCTGAATAATCTTGATACGCAGATGACACAATAATCCTTGCATACAGCAGAGAAGGACTACAGATCTTGGTTGATCGCATTACCCAATACTGCGAAGGGTATGGAATGGCACTGAATACAAACAAAACAAAAATCATGGTGGTAAGCAAGAACAATATTGAGGAAGACAGTGTTTACGTTAAAGGAAAACTTTTAGGCAGGGTGCACAAATATCAGTACTTAGGTTGCGAACTAAATAAAGAATGGGATAGAAGTACGGAAATAAAAAGGGGTATTGAGATAGCTAGAAGTACTTTTATTAAGATGAAAGCATTATTATGCAATGGAAAACTCAACATCGCTATTAGAACTAGACTATTGAGATGCTACATGCTCTCTGTCCTGTTGTATGGAGTTGAGGCCTGGACAATTACAGAGGCGACAGAGAAAAAACTCATTAACTTTGAAATGTGGTGTTATCGAAGAATTTGGAAAATATCTTGGACACAACACATAACAAATGCGAAAACTCTACGAAGAATGAAAAAAGATAAAGAAATACTCAACACTATAAAGAAAAGAAAAATGAGCTACTTGGCTCACATACTAAGAAACGAGAAATAGGAATTGTTGGGGCTGGTCGTGGTCATACAAGGAAAGGTGGAAGGTAAAAGAGGACCGGGGAGAAGACGCAAGTCCTGGCTGAATAATCTGAGACAGTGGAGTGGCAAAACGTCAATAGAACTTTTCAGAATGGCTGCAGATAGAGTCAAATGGGCCATGATGATCGCCAATGTCCTTAAGGATGGGGCACGTTAAGAACAAGATTAAAGTACCATTCAAAAAACACTAATAAACGCTATATCTTTGGTTTCTGCCTTATGTTTTGCTTAAAGTGTTTTTATTTATTAATACTCTAAGCAAATACAATTTATTTGGTCATAAGGGTTAACATTTTTTAGTTAGTATTTTCGTTTAAGGTGTCCTGCAAATGACAGTTCTCATGTATGTATATAACATTAAATTGCCGTAAAAAGCTTGAGTTAATTCACATTTTTTCAGGTTGATGCCTAAGAGTTTTGTGAGACTTTTGATGTCAGTAGACGATGTGTGCAGATTCTGTCCGAGAAAGTGGGTTGTGATGATGAAAGTTTGAAAGATAAACGGGGCGGTAAAAGACAAAGACGAGTCTGATTGAAAAGAAAAGATCATTGGCTATAATATCATCAATTCCAGCTTCTCTCAGCTAACTATCTGGATATCAATGATGCCTGGGACATGAACTCTGATCAATCACCGATAATTTTAACTATGAGTGATACAGTGATTAAAAAAGAGTTTAATCCAATATTGACTAATAAAAAAACTGACTGGGAGAGCTTCAAAATAAACCTAGAACACAAAATTAATCTTGCTGTGCCATTGAGAAACACGAGGCAACTTGATGACGAATTAGAAGTCTTTATAAAAAATATCCAACAGGCAGCTTGGGAAAATACTCCCACAATAACTTCTAGAACAAAAGGGAACAACTATCCAAAAGAAATCCGAGAACTCATAGTAAAAAAAAAGAAGTTAAGGAAAAAATGGCAGCAATATAGAGCTCCACGAGACAAAACTAGTCTAAATAATGCTACACAAAAACTAAAAAGGGAGATACATAATATAAAAAATTTAACAATTAATTCTTTTTTAAGTAATTTAACAGCTGACCAGAACACAGATTATTCTTTATGGAAGGCAACAAAAAGAATGAAGAGACCAATTATTCATTCTCCTCCTATCAAGTTGGAAAACGGCAACTGGGCTAGAAGTAACGAACAGAAAGCAGAACGATTTGCAGATCATTTAGATAGCACGTTCAAACCCAACCACAATGATGGTGAAGAACTGAGATGGGAAGAACCTTTCCAAACTGAAGAAAGAATAACGTTAATATCACTTAGAGAAGTATCAACAGAGATAAAAGAGAATATAAATCCTAAGAAAGCTCCAGGATATGATCTCATAACAGGCGAATTATTAAAAAATCTACCAAGAAAAGCTATAGTTGAGCTGACACACCTAATAAATGCTGCTTTTAGATTGAGATATGTTCCCAGACTCTGGAAAGTAGTCAAAGTAATTATGATCGCCAAACCAGGTAAATCTCCTAATGAAGTGACATCCTATCGACCAATATCACTCCTTCCGGTGATGTCAAAACTATTTGAAAAACTTCTATTGAAAAGATTAAAACCAATAATAGAAAGAAAAAATCTTATACCAAATCATTAATTTGGTTTCAGAAATCAACATTCCACTATAGATGAAGTTCACAGAATAAGGAATATAATAGAAAAAACATTAGAAGAAAATAAAGTCTGCTCTACAATCTTCTTGGATGTAGCACAGGCGTTTGATAAAGTCTGGCATGACGGTTTAAACTATAAACTAAGAACGTTCATGCCTAAACAGTATTCAGAAATCTTGAAATCATACATTGCGAATAGATATTTCAGAGTAAAACAAGAAGAAGTTTACACCGACTTAAGGAAGATCAAAGCTGGCGTGCCACAAGGGATTGTCGTAGGCCCGGTCCTGTACCTATTGTATACGTGTGACATTACAGACCTAGAACAAAATACTATTGCCACCTTCGCGGATGATATAACCATACTGGCGATAGGAGACACTAGTGAAGAAGCGACTGATAAGCTGCAACTATCAGTAAATAAAATGGACCAGAAAATGGCGAATAAAATTAAATGACACTAAATCTGCACACGTTAACTTTACAAATAAAAAAATAGAAAATTTACCACTTAGAATAAATGATACCCGAATTCCTTATGCAACAACAGCAAAATATTTGGGCATCACCCTAGACGCGAAGCTGCGCTGGAAAGTCCATGTCAAAAAGAAAAGAGGGGAGCTTGATATTAGATATAAGAAATTGCACTGGCTGATTGGAAAAAATTCAACATTATCAATTCATAATAAATTATCCATCTACAATCAAGTACTGAGGCCAATATGGGTATATGGATGCCAACTCTGGGGCTGTACCAAAGCTAGTAATATACATATTATCCAGAGATTTCAAAACAAAGTACTGAGAAACATTGTTGATGCTCCTTGGTATATCCGTAACAGCAACCTCCACCAGGACCTGGGTATGGAAACTGTGATCGAAATAATCAAGAGAACAGCAGCAAGTCACGAGCAGAGGCTGCATAGTCATGTGAATGTCGAGGCAATCCAGCTTCTTGACAACACTGAACTAAAGAGAAGACTCATAAGGACAAAACCATTTGAGCTAGTGTAAATGTGTAACAGTTTAGTGTAAAAAGCAGAGTGTAGTGCTGTGAAATTATTGCATGTTAGTTGTAGTCCATTAGTTAATAGATAAAATAAGAGTAAGCCATAGGGTAAGCCTTAGATTTAAGCATTTGCTGTTATGTTAGGTCAAAAAATAACTGATAATTGGTCATTTGTGACCAGATAGCAGTATACAAACACCGCACAGGTGTTAATAAAAAAAATTCCAGCTTCTAATACGGTAGAAGTGACGCTCCAAATCGAAAATATCTCCCGATAGAGCTTAATGTAGTTAAGTTTTACAAAGGCTTTTTGGAAAAGTACTTTGCTGATTCTACCTAGCCACCAGTGTATAGACAGTGGTTTAATGATATATTTTTGACAGAGTTTAATTTTTCATTAAAGCCCCCACGAGTTATCAAATGTCAAAGTCAAAATAGACACCACTATAAAATAGATTCACTACAGATAAGCAAGAGGTAATTCTCTGGTCAGATAATTGTGGTGGCCAAAATAAGAATTAGGCTTGTTATGTATCTCGTTTTGAGTAAAAATGTTTCTTTACAGAAATTACTTATACATTTAATGTGAAAAGACATACTTTTCTCACGTGTGATCGCGATTTTACCATTAAAGAGAAAGCAAAGAAGCATACCAAGCCGCTTATATTGAAAGACCTCATTGAAAGTATTGCCAATAACAGAAAGAAAAATCCATTCTTGTGAAGTTTATTTAAAGAAAAGTTACGTGGATTTTGATCCATGGCATAAAACTTCAGTGATCAAACCTGGAATCACTAAGGCTAGTTTTGAGGAGTTGTAAATTGAGATGAAGGAAATCCTTGTGCTATAGTCTACCGAAAAAAAATAAATATATCCAAGTTATGCTACTATATTTAGCAGGAGAAGCAAAAACTTTTTACGAAAACCTTACAAAATGCTGATTTTTAATTTTTTAATTCTTCACATTTAAAAATCCCTTATAATAAGATCTGAATCTGGACAATTGTTTACTCTTACGCAAAAACAGTACTTTCTCAACTCGAAAGTATACAAAATATAGCATTAAGACAGAAAAAGCAGCATGTCAAAAATTCAATTATTGTTTACGGTTGTATCCATTACAATTAAATCGAATTATTTTTTGACAAAATTAAGATGAATAAAAATATCCACTTCAATTGTTGAGCAGCATATTTAATCGGTAAATCTCCGAAACGGTGAGTCTTAAGTAAAAACGTATAACAACATTTTTTATAGAATTTTTATAGTTGAATAATGTATAATTTTTGTCTGGTGTATTCTTATAATAAAACTTACCTTGGCTGAAAAACGTAAAAACCCCAAACTTGCAACATTTGCCCTTGAGTATTTTTTTTGCGAGTGTAGGATTGATGGGGGGTTTCCACATTTCCTTTATAAGAATGTCCCCAATACTCATACCAAATTTTAGCTTTCTGTAAATTTTTTGTAACCTTAAATGTCTTTCTTGACCGGTACATTGTATAAAGAGTTGTTATTAACTTAATTGTTAAAAGAAATATAATATATAGAGATTTAGATATGGTGGTCAATTATTATTACAAAATCCACTTATAAAGTGTGAATTATTATGTTAATTTAAATAAAATAAAAAAACACAACTCAAAAAAATTATTGAATTTTGTCGGGCAAAAAATTAAACACTGGATGCAAGAATTGCAATAAAGTACCGACGAAAAGGATGGTCGAACTGTATATAAATAGCCCAGTCTGGTTATGCAAAAATCATCGATTTCACGGCCAAATTTTTCGCAGATATCTAAAGCTTTTACGACATAGGTGGGGGTTACTAGATGACGAATAGATGAAAAGGTACTCGTATTTTTACCTTGCGTTTTTTTTAAACAATAATTTATGGTCACAATTTGATTTTTTGTCTATAAGTTTTTTCCCTTATAATTCCTTATAACAAAATAAACTGTTTTGAACATTGAGGAATTACCGTCTTTTAAATTTGTACGAAATTTCCCCCCTATCGGTCAAATAGTTTAAAAGTTATTTAATTTATTTATCTCTGAGGCTAATTACTTAAACTATTGAACTTGCCCCTTAAATGATGCTAGACACATTTAGCAAATTTCATAGGATTCTTTAAGACTTAAACTATCTCAGAAGTTAAATGCATATTGCGTTTTTATCGAAATTATTTACAAAATAAACGTTTGAAAAAGGGGTATGTTTTTTACTTATAAACAATAATTGTAATAACTTCTATATTTTTCAAGCTACAGACTTGTACGTACAACCATTGGATAGCTGGTAAAAAAACTTACATTTAAAACAAACCTATGACCAATAGGAACGAAGTTAGCGACTATTTTTTTAAAAATCAAATTTTTTTTTAACCAGACTGGGCTAAAAATACATTATTATTCAAGCATAGCAGAGGCATCACAAATACATTATTCTTCAAGCATAGAACATGCACTGTAGTTATTACAAAACATGGAAAAAGGAGAAAAAAGATATTTTTCAAAAATTCAAAAATTATGGGACAGTAAGAACATTTTACAATAGATGGATACAAATCTTAGCATAAGCTGATGATATTGACATACTACGGAGTAGCAAGCGAGATGATAAGCAATGTTTCCTAGATTTGGAAACGGCATCGAAATAGGTCTGTCTAGTCATCAACGAAGACAAAACCAAGTACATGTTGGATACTAAGGATCCTATAGCAAATGAGCAACGGAAAACAGCATTTGGAGTCATGTCTTTGAACGTATTGAGTGCTTCACATACGTTGGCTCGCTAGTGACTACTACAAATAAAACAAGCAAAGAAACGAAAAGACGAATTCTTCTTCTTAGGGTTCCTGTCCGTTCCGAACGTTGGCGATCATTTTGGCTATGATGACTTTGTTGGTTGCTATACGTAATAGCTGTGTTGAGGTCTTTCTACACCATGCTCTCAGGTTAGTCAGGACATTCTTCTTCGTCCTGGGGCCCTTTTTCCTTAAATTTTAACTTGCTAAATGCATTGGAGTAGCTCGTATCTGCCTTGATTGCCCATTATCAAAAGACGAATAAACCTTACAAAGAGGGCATACTATGGATTTTAAAAACCATTCCACTTGGGAAATATCCAAAGAAAAACTAAAATGAATATATACAAAACACTGCTGACGCCGATCCATACATTCTTCTTCTTCTTCTTCAGTGTCTTCATCAAGGCTATCATGGTTTTGACTGCTCTGCGAAACAGCTCCGCGGAGGTCATCCCAAACCATTGTCGGAGGTTTTTTAACCACGAGATACGACAGCGTCCCGGTCCTCTCCTGCCAAATACTCCACATATACGGGGCGCAAACATGGACTTTAACGCAGAAGGATGAAATATTTCTGGGAATATTCGAGCGTAAGATACCTCGCAAAATATTTGGAGCTATAAACAATCAAGGGCAGTGGTGCAAAAGATTTAATTTCAAATTATACCAACTCTTTAATGAACCTAACGTCGTAACGTCCTGACAACATGATTGCTAAAAAGCTAACGACAGGAACAGCTATAGAAAGAAGAAGCAAAGGCCGACCGCAAATTAGAAGGTTAGATGGAGTTGAGACCGACTTAGGGATACTAGAGATCAGAAGATGGCCAGAAACTGAACAGAATGGCGACTAATCTTTAAGTAGGCCAGTATCCATAGAGGATTTTCGAGCCAAAATGATGATGATGAACATTTTAACATTTATCTCTCTCTGATGTCATAGATCAAATAGTCTATATCAACCTTTAACCATTTTCGAAAAACAAAAGTATTAAAAATGTTTATAAAATTAGATTACATTCAAAATACATTGCGCTCCAAAATAACGCATAATTTTAAAAACCCGGGTAAATCAAATAGTTTTAATGTTTCGATTTTTGTGCTAATATATTATTGTTACCCCCGGTATATTGTAAAATTTATTGAAAAAACGGTAAAAGACGCTGATGTTTTTACCAGTTTTTGCAAAAAAATTAAAAACATGCTAATTGTGCTTCATTTTATTTCGAATTTAGTTGAGTTGGATTACGTTGTGCTGAACGTTTAAAGGGGTTTTTCAAGTTTATTAAGTATTTTTTCTTTGGAATGAACCACTAGCAGCAAAGAAATCGAAATTTGTCAGAAAGTGACTGTTTTAGAATAGTTACTCTTCGCGAATAAGGATACACTCAAGTAGAACTCGCTGAATGTTTTAACGTTACCCAGTCAACCATTTCAAGAGTGTTAACACGTTTTTCTATTACTAGAAGTAACTCGAGAAGACCCGTTTAAGGCCGTAGAAGGGATACAACTCCTAATCAAGACCGGTTTTTGACACTTCGTACAGTGAGACAAAGGTTTGTTACCGGTACTTCTCTACAAAAAAATTTTTGGATCGTTATATCTTTAGAATCAGCCAAAATACGATTAGAAGGAGACTTACCGAAAACGACCTACACCCTGGAAAGGCACCCAATTGGCCCAATATTGACCAGAGACCATAGAAGGCTTTCTCGTGAATATGTTGATTTCAATAATGACGATTTGGGAAGAATATTGTTCACCGATGAATCCAGGTACTGATGACAGGAGAAACCGAGTGTATAGAGGGCCTGAGGAACGCTACGCACAGTGTAACACCGTAGGGACTGTACAGTATGGCGGCGGCTCGGTAATGGTGTGGGGTGGGATTAATTTAGAGGCTCGTACGGAATTAGAATAGATCGCGGTCGGCTTATATCGCAGAAAGTAGAGGTATATAACAGACATTTTAGAAGAGCATGACGTGACTACCACTGAACTGTTCCACGCTGCAATAAACAAAGTAAAGATAGCCATGATGATTGCCAACATCCGGAACGGATAGGCACTTTAAGAAGATGACGTGCCATTTGCACCATTTATTGGAGATAATTTCATGCTTATGCAAGATAATGCCAGGCCACACACGGCAAGAATTGAGCAGCAGTATCGTCAGGAGGTTGGAATTCCTGCCTGCGAGAAGTCATGATCTTAACCCAATAGAACATGTTTAGGACATCATAGGCAGACGAATACGACAACTACCTAATGCACCAATCACATTAGATGAACCGTTTTTGCGGTTAGTTGAAATTTGGAATCAAATTGATCAAGAAGAAATCAGAACGATTATTCTCAGTATGAGAGATCGTTGTCAAGCAGTAATAAATGCCAGAGGAGGCAATACTCCATACTAATACACGGTACTAGTATTTTCTTCAACTTAAATTTCAATTTCCTCATTAATTTATAATGTTAGTTTGTTTAGATGTTTAGATTTATGATGTTATATTGTTAATTTCAATACATTTTTTGCAAAAAAAGAAAAGTTTTTTATTTAAAATGTTCTAAAACAACCATAAAGCAGAAAATAACAAACAAAAATTTTTTCATTACAACTCAAAATAAGAATTTTAAAATTATGCGTTAATTTTGGAGCGCAGTGTAGAATGCAAAACCTCTAAATTATTTTTACAACGGAACAACAATCTAATGGTTCTAGTTATCATTGTGTTTATAAAATTAAGTTGTTAATGTTGATAAAAAATAGGTTGTTAAATTCGACAAACAAATTTGCTGTAATTAAACGTCTCTTTTAATAAAACGTAAATAATTAACATGTTTAAGTAAACATAAAAAAAGTAAAAAATACTAGAATTTTGTTTTCAAGTCTTGTTTTTAAGACTCCTAACTTTGTTTTATTAATTAACCACATCAAACACTGAGGGTTAATAGCGAAAGAACTAGGAATTATTATCTAGGAAACATACAATTTATTTATAATTTGTTGAGGATATTAATGTCGTTTAGATACTTAAATACGTTTTTAAAATTACAATTAAATCCTAAAACGTAATATATTGTCAGGTATTGAATGTAAGTGTCTTTCATTAATATAGTTAGATTAACCGTTGGCAAAAAAGTTTATGATAGATACTCTCTTCAAACTTTGAGTATCGCTTGATTAGGCCGACTCTGACACAGTTTCCTATTGTGACTTTTTTTGGTGTTGGGGCGTTTTTCCTCTAATTTTTTCGAAACATTTCACCCGTCGCACAGGAAAATCGAAAAATTAGTTCCGTCAGACAATACGAAAATTTGTTTTTACTGCTGTTATTGAAAGTATCCTGAAAAATTTGCTGGTTATCTATGAATTTCGCCCTAGTCGTTTTCCGACATTTGTTCGTCAGACGCATTGAATGACCTATATTTATCATCAGACAATTGTATTTTGATGTTTGTCTTATAATTTTTAAGCTATTTAATTCAAAGAATAACAATATCTATAAATTTTCGGTATGTCGTAGAATCGAGAAAATTAGAAAATTTTCAAATTTTCCTATACTCTGCCTTCAAATTGAGCCCTATACTCTGCCAAAGTATAGGGCTCAATGTTAACTAGGTGTTGAAAAACCTTTCTTTTAAAAGCTCTATAGTGTTTGTTGAATAATAATATATAGTATAATAGCAATGTTTCCTGTTGAAAGTCGGATGGTAGACTGTTGTAAAATTTAACATATGTATACAAAGGCTCTCTGTTGGAGAAAATCTGTGAAGTGGGAAATTTAAATTAAGGCTTCTTGTATTATATTTATGATTGGGAAGCAAGTGATGAAAAAAAGTCAAATTTTTAAAAAGGAACATAATTCATTCAAATATACAGGGTGGCGCACCGAAAACGAAACAGATGCATTTACTGGCAGATGATTCCTTTTAAAAAAAAACGCTTGGACCCGTCAATTTTGTTATCGAGGGGGAAACAAAATTGGCATAAAATCACATTAACATTTGCAGCCCCCTAAGCGGGGGTGGCACCATCCCTAAAATCTTAAATGGAAAGGGGGGTCGAATGATCCATCATTTAAAAGGTCTTTCAACTCCCTTTACAATGATGTAAAATTCATGTACTTCAATTCAGTAGTTTTGGAGATTTATTGATTTAAAGTTTAAATACATCATCGTAAGAGGAGATCAATACATAGCAGCAAAGTTGTCAAAAAATAAAGAATGAACTGACCTGTCAGCCGAGTAAATGTTGAAAATGACCACCATTACTTTCCATGCAATAATAAAGATTTTGCTGAAAACGTTGCCGGACATTTTGCAATATTTGAGGAGTAATTTGATGGCACTCATTCACAATTCTTTGTCGTAAATCTTCTAAGGATGTTGGCTGAGTAGCATAGATTTTGCTTTTTAAGTAACCCCACAAAAATAAATCCAAAGGTGATAAATCTGGCGATCTTGGGGGCCATTCAACGGCACCTCTTCTACCAATCCATTGACCTGGAAAGGTCTGATCTAAATAATGCCGAACTCTTAATGCGTAATGTGGTGGGGCACCATCCTGTTGGAACATCAACATATTCTCAACGTATCGACCATCATTCTGATTTTCAATTATATCTGTTAGCGCAGGATCTATGGCATTTTTCAGTAATTCCAAATACATTTCACCAGTCAAATTTCCAGGTAAGAAAAAAGGACCAACCAAATGATCGCCAAAAATGCCAGCCCAAACATTTCATTTTTGTGGCTGCTGTGTGTGTACCTCATGGTAAATTCTGGGATTAGAGTCCGACCAATATCGACAATTATGACGATTTACTTCGCCGTTTAAAAAAAAGGAACATTCGTCGGAAAAGCAAATGTTAAATAAAAATTGTTCATCGTTTGTAATTCGTTCACTCATAACTTCACAAAATTCTAATCGCTTATCAAAATCGTCTTCATTAAGTTCTTGTACAAGGTGAATTTCATACGGATGAAAATTATGGGCCTTTAGAATCCGTTGGATAGTATGTCGACTAACACCACACGAAGTTTGCAATTTGCGGGTACCTAATGTAGGATCTACAATAACTTGCCCTAAAACCCCCACTTCTGTTGCTTCGTTCTTTATAGGATTTTCAATATTACGTTTTTTATTGGCGACTGATCCAGTTTCCCGAAATTTAGCTACAAGTTCTAGAACATATTTTCGGTGCACATTATTGTTCTCATGTCGCTCATTAAAAATTTGTGCTGTTCTATTAGCGCACTGATTATTTCCGAAAAATATTTCAATAATTTCAACCCTTTCTGCCGTGGAATATACCATGGTTAATTTATGTATAAAGCCATAAATGATATTTTAACAACAAAGATTGGTCAAATCAATCGCAAACTAATGTACTATTTCCTATTTAAAATAAGTACGTGGCATTCTCTACTTATCTTTCATCAAGAAACAACTTTTTTGTCACAAAGGACACTTCAATTGCTATTTTTATTATTAATAAACCATGGGCGTAGTAAATAAAAGCATTTACTTATCAAGAAAATGCTTTTACTCAAATTTCTTCTAAAAGAAGTACAAACTAATTTGATGTACCTATTAAAGTCTACTTTAAACTTTAAATCAATAAATATCCAAAACTACTGAATTGAATACATGAATTTTACATCATTATAAAGGGAGTTGAAAGACTTTTCAAATAATGGATCATTCGACCCCCCTTTTCATTTAAGATTTTAGGGATGATGCCACCCCCGCTTAAGGGGCTGCAAATGTTAAAGTGATTTTATGCCAATTTTGTGTCCCCCTCGAAAACAAAATCGACGGGTCCAAGCGTTTTTTCAAAAAAGGAATCATCTGCCAGTAAATGCCTCTGTTTCGTTTTCGGTGCGCCACACTGTATAGATGGCTGAGAACGTGAGTATATTGAGTGATTTAAATCGGCCTCTACAGGATTCTCACGCCTTTTATCCTAATATCACCCGGACTGCCATTTTTTACTATAAAGACAGTTGAGCTATCTAC
Source organism: Diabrotica undecimpunctata (assembly GCF_040954645.1). Lineage (NCBI taxonomy): Eukaryota > Metazoa > Arthropoda > Insecta > Coleoptera > Chrysomelidae > Diabrotica > Diabrotica undecimpunctata. The sequence continues at coordinate 143,188,939 of NC_092807.1, forward strand.
TGCAGCACCCTAGAAGATTACTTCATATCGCATAACAGAATAATAGTTTTTTTAACATACTGATAGTAAAATTCTCTGGTCCAGATAGCTCTTCAACATTCTTAATGAGTAGCAGGCTCTATTCAGTTTTTTTTGTTGTATTTTGCATTTGTTCCCCCCAATTCAAGTTCTGGTTAATATGAAGACCAAGAAATTTAACTGATCTTATGGGTTCCGTGTTTTGTAAAAGTAAATTGATTACATCTAAAAACTGTTCTCGTGACTGGCTGGTTCTAAAGTAAACAAAAAATGTCTTATCAGTATTAAGCATCAACAGATTTCGACTGAACCACTGTTCAGCCTTTCTTAGAGTTCGCTCTGCCACTGTAAGGAATGTTTCTAATGTTTTTCCCAGAAATTTACATTGAGTCATCAGCGAAATTTACAAGGTTTGAGGAACTACTAACCACCGTATTTGAAAGGTCATTTATGTAGACCAAAAAGAGAAAAGGCGCTTACATCCTTTGTTTCCAAGCATACTTTTTGTGACCTATCTGTGAGAAATAATTTTATTCATTTTAATGCCGGTTCCTGTATTCAATAACGATGTAATTTTTGTAATAACAGACCATAGGTAGCTGTCTCAACAGATCTGTCTGCGAGAAAACCATGCTGCGAACTACTAAATAAGTTATTTGTAGTAAAATAGTTTGTAGTCTGGATATATCGCTTTTTCGAATATTTTTGAAAATTATGGAAGAAAGCTGATTGGTCTATAGTTCTCCATCTCAGTAACATCACTTTTTTTATGTAGTGGCTTGACAATTGCTAGTTTTAAACTTTGAGGAAATTGACCTTGCCTGAAAGAAGCATTACCTATGAAAGAAAGAGGAAGAGAAATCTCTGATGAAACATATTTAATTAAGTTGGTTGATATTTCATCATAACCAGAGCTATGCTTGTTTTTTAAGTTATTTATTATGTGGTTTATTTCTTTCTCTGAAACGGGAGTTAAAAACATGCAATAATTATTTTGTTCGATATTAACTTGAAAAAGTTTTACATTATGCTTTATTTTCTTTGCAGCTTCTGGCGCTGCATTTGTCCTTGATCACCCCTTAAACAGAAATGACTTTGATTTTTGGAATTATCTTTAATCTCTTTTGCCAATGGCCAAGCTATTTTAGTTTTATTTTCGGTATTTCAATTCGTTTTTTATAACAATTTTTTCGAGATTGAGTGAGTAAAGACTTATATTTGCATTTTTCTGTCCTATAAACATCTTTATAATCAACATTATTACTAGACAGTCTAAAGAAAACATCAAGCCTAGATTTACAATGTTTTGTACCATTATTTTTAAAGTATTTTTGTGATTTTTTTATTTGCTGTATTTATCTCTTTGAGTGGAAAACATTATATAAAAATTGTCTGAACCATATTTATGAAAGCATCCCACTGATTATCTACCTCTAATGTCTCAAAAACATATTGCTATTGCACTTTCTATTGCTTTAGTCCTTTCCGAGAAACAATGATCATGCTAACTTTACGGTAAAGCTAGCGTAGCCATAGCTACATCTCGACAATTAAAATGGTTACAGAGCTCATCTTGGCGACATATTTTATTGCCCTTGCCTCTTGGCATACTATAATTATCCATGGTATGCTAGCCCCAGCTTGTTTACGCGTTACCTAGCCTTTATCATTTAGCCTTTCCTCGGCAAAATAAAATAAAATATGCTGCCAAGATCGGCTCTGTAGCCTTTTTCATTGCCGATATATACTTATAGCTATGCTAGCTTTACCATAAAGTCAGCATAATTATTGTTTCCTCGAAACGGTTGCAGCTATACATTGTTTCTTGGTGTAAAACGTCATCAATCATTGAGTAACTAATTCCTAGCGGTTCATTTTTTTGGTTTCAAAGTTTTGTTGCTGATATCTCGACTTTTCTGGGGATAATCATCATCATCATTTTCTGGGGATAAGTTTTGCACTAATTGATAATAGGATAGTTTTTGCCGTCAAGATGGGCTCTGTAACTTTATTCATTGCCAAGATAGATCTATGGCTATGAATACCTTTATACTTAAGTTAACATCATCATTGTTTCTTGAAAACAGTTCAGCTATAAATTGTTTCTTAGCTTAAAACTTCGTCAATAAATTAGTAATTAATTACATGTGGTTCGGTGTTTGGGCGATATTTCAACAGCAATTAATTACCAATAAAATATGCAAAAACTCAAAGCAGCTTTTTTACTTTGAACAGTTTGAACAAATAGAATTAGTAAATCAGAATTTGATGACGATATTGCCGAAGCCATTCGAGAAAAAAACAACGGGTGTGGCAGTCCAGTGGGACTGCCAGTAGAAGTTATACTTCTATACACTTGTTCGCCGTTAAAAATTTATATAGGAGTCAATCTGCATAATCATTACATATGTAATGCTATAGGTAAGGGAAAGCAGAAAGAGAAAAATAATTAGTTATATAGGTATATGGTGCATCGTCTTACTGTATATAAACATTTGACCTGTAATAGGAGTATAGTAAATGAAGGATTGTATCAATATTTTAATGAAAATATATATTTTTATTTTTATATATGTATAAAAGGAGTTGAATGCAAAAAAAAATTAGACATACTCTGCAGTAAAATTCATTATTTATTTTGTTATTAATATAAAAATTACAATACAATAAATACACTGCAACATAATTCGATATAATAATACAATATAAATTAAAATATGTAATATTCATAAGTATTTAACACTGCCAATATACATAACTTACTTTACGAAGACAAAAATAAAAAACCAACAACTCGGATTATGTTGTAAATTTTCATTTTATTTTAAAATTTATGTTTTTTTCGTGTATTACATATATTTAATAAGATTAACGTGAGGTTTTTAAATATTTCAAAAATAAAAAAGAAAATTCATAATTGGGATTCGAACTCACAACCACCAGCGCATGAACCAAACACGTAAAGGATTTGCCAATTAGACATGACACTAACGGATTTCAAAATTGACAGTTTTTGGTTAAACAGTGATTATTTTGAAATACAAAAGCCTAAAATAATTATAAACGTTTAATTTTAAATAATACAAAACATACCACATAAATAATATTATATATACAATAATATATATATATATATATATATATATATATATATATATACAATAATATATATAATATTAAATATATATACAAAAGGAACATTTTTATTCTCGAGAGAGGAAGAGAGAGAAAATATATCTTCTGCCTCTCTCTTACTTATTATCTTACATAAGTAATGGTTTCACAGATTCACTCTCATGTAAATTTCCAACGCCGAACGTGCGTATAGAAGTATAATTTAAAAAAAATCCAAAATTGAAATTGTATTGCTTGTCAAATTTAACGTGATACTTCGCCGATTTGAAATTAGGCTCCACCCACGATGCGCATTCGACCACAACACAATTCTTCCTTACTATTTCTTGGCCCTTCGAAGTGCAAGGTACTTGTATAGTCAGCGACCAATTTTTTTTTTATTTTACTTATATTTAAAGTTACTGGGTATTGAAGAAATATCGTATTACAATAGATTTGACTTTTTAAATAAATATTGTAAAGTATTTTAAATTATAAACATGGATTTTCATTCAAAATTAGAAGGTAAAGTCTTATCTGGACAAACGAGGGAGGTAATAGCAAATGTAATTTATTTTTATGCAGAGAGAAGCAATGCAAAATCCGCATGTTAAAGATTTTTAAAAAGTTCAAGAGCGTGCTAACCTAGCAACGGGAGTAAGTATAGCCACTGTAAAACGGATCTCTCGTGAAAATGAAAAATATAGAAGAAGGTGCTTCTACATCATTTTCGACGCCTAACAAAAGAATGAGATCTGCCCCAAAATCCAACTTGGGCGATTTTGACAAAGGTTTACTTCGGCGTATAATAGTAAATTATTATGTCACGGAAAAACGAGTTCCTAGATTGCGACATATAATAAAAAAAATTAATGAAGACAATATTTATACAGGGTCGCATGAAACTTTGAGAAAAGTGATGAGAGATATGGGATTTTGATGGAAGAAAGCGAAGAATAACAGGAAAATCCTAATGGAAAAAACCGATATACAAGTGCTCCGGAGGAAGTTTCTCAGAAATATTAAACAATATAGGGAAGAAAATCGGCCCATAATTTACATGGATGAAACTTATATTCTATTATTATATTCTCATAACCATGACAGATACTGGGGAGACAATACCACCGAAGGTTTGCACAAGCCAGTGTCCAAAGGGAAAAGGCTGATTATTGTTCACGCCGGCGACCAAATGGGCTATATTTGAGATATACTTTATACGATATATTTCTACAAAATCTCCTTACAAAAATAAAATATTCGGGAAAGTTAATAAAGTTATACAGTTTAGTACCTAAATACCGGATGTTGACAGCCATCCCAACGGAGCTGGTATTATTCTATTGTAAAGAAATAAACAACAGATTAAAATATTTATGACTTATTAAAATGCTAAAATGCCGAAGATCCGAAGAATAAAAGTATATGACTATAATATAAATTATTACGACAATTCTAGTATAAAAATTAAGTAATAAATGTTTCGTCGGTATGTTCCAGGTATAAGATTAACTACTATTCTTTTATTCTTATATAGTTTACTGTAACGCAAATGTAAAGCTTTAATCTCTGCCAATATTCCTCTTATAAAATTACAGAACGAGACATTTATAGAAGTGTTCGAAAAAACTGCCACTTCAACATGACTGAATGGTCAATATTAATGAGTCAAATAAAATATAATTATTAGAATAATTTTTTTACCAAGTAACAAAAACAAAACATTTTGTATTTTGAGAAAAATTTCTGAAGGAAAAATTGAAACGTCAAAATAACATACAATATAGACATATCATAGAAGTTCCATTAATAAATAAGGTCACTCTCTGTAAACTTGTAGTATGGAGTGTACCAACGAGGCGAAGAGAACGAGCGCATTATGTATCTCTTTTCCTCCGAATGCGTTCTCACTTAATTTTCTACGCAAGTGGACAAATTTGTCAAGTATCACATTAAATTTGACAAGCTGTACCTATATTGCCTATATTTTGCTTATATGTTAAGATTTCTGCTTTTTTAATAAAAATATTTGCTTATCTGGGAGCCTTTTCTCTCAATTTTTTGTTGCCTATAAATCCGAGTTCTGATCATCACTTTATAAAAATTCTAATTTGCTAATTGTTTTAATTGAGTCCAATAATATTTGGAATGCGTAAGTAATACAATTAACGAACTATTGCTAATAAATTGGAAATGTGGATATTATGTTGTTTAATTTGCAATTAGTATTTTATATTATAAGAAAACTACCAAATTAAATGTATGATTGTAATAATTATATATCACAAACGAAATAAGCAATACCACATATCTACTCTTCCCGTTAATATATGTTTTTAATATAATATAGTTTCCGACGAAATATTAGGAATAAATAATTTCAGACATCGTCTAATGATCCATGAAAAGAATTTGTTATTAAAAAACATTTGTTGTCAAAACCTATTCATGATAATAGTAAGATAAATTCAAACGAAAGATAGCGCAATAAAAGAATACTTACCCAACGTGATTTAATTTCGTAAAGATCTGCTACTTGGCCACAAACAGGTACCTAGGTAGAGAAGAGCACGTCTGAAGTTTTCTCACAACTCAAGTTACATACAAGAAGACCCTGGAAAAAATATCAATTAGAGTTTATTCTAGTTTATTTATTAAGGGATATCTTTTATTTACTGACTGTTAATAAAACAAGATTTCGATAAAGTCAGTACTACTAGTATTATTCAATATTTATACATTTTGTAAAAATTAAATTGGGAAATATATAGGACAAAGAATGGAAGGACTATTACAAGGAACTGTTAGCAGAACAAAGACCACAATTCATTGGAAAAACCAGGCGAAGACGAAGCAAATCCCCACAACAAGAAATAGAAATAACAGATAGGTAAATGAGAATGGCCATAAAAGTAATCAAAAATAAGAAAGCAATGGGACCTGGAGTCATCTCATCTGAGCTTATAAAGTACGGCTTAAAAAACTTACACCGGATGATAGAATGAATATTTCAGAAAGCCATAAAGCTTTGGGAGAACAGCCCCCAAAGGAATGGACGGAGGCATATAATATGACATCCATATTTAAGAAAGTAGATAGAAAATGATGCAAAAACTACAGAGGAATAATATATAATATAATATCGTCAATAGGAAGATTATATGGGAAGATACTGGAAGAAACGCACGGCAGGAAGATCATGCATAGACCACATATACACACTGGAACAATTGTTGGAAAACTTTTATTTGAAACTTTTTTTTGTATTCCCGAAATTAAGGAAAATAAGTGGGGGCCAAATATAATGAGAAACCCGGTACACTTTCAAATAAAACATTTATTTTTACAAAATTACTTTAATTCAAAAATATTCATTCCTTTGCTAAATGATTTATCTTCCATATCTTTTACAAAATATTGCAGTTTTATTAAGATTCATATAAAATTAGGTAATTTTATTGGGGGTTTTCTAAAAATTCAATCCAATTTTAAGAGTTCTTGCCATAGTGTGACGTCACTTGCGCAGAAGGTGTTGGCTTCAACGATTCGGTACAAGGCGTGTCTATAACCTTTAATGGTCTGAGGTTCCTTCAACTTTAATATGCACTGTTTCTCCTCATCCATTGAATCATTTTAATCTGAACTCTTAGATTAAGAGGAAATAACAGTCCAGCATCTTGAAAAAACAAGCATAGTATTATTGTGGCCTTTTCTGATGCTCTTTATATTGTCATATTGCCATGTAACTTTAGACTTTTAGACAATCCTTTCAATAATACCAAAGATTCGTCCTAAAAACGAACTGAAGTGGACTTAGACTTAAATAATTATTAGTTTTTTAAAAATTATAACCGTCTAAACACAATATTTGGCCTTTCACGAGGACCCTACTATAATAGAAGCTTCGTATATTGTTGCTCTTTTACGTTCATATCATATACAACGTTTTTAATTGCTATAATAACAGTATCCCTGATGTCTTGAGTTTTTATTTTTTATACCGTATACGATACTTCAGGCGTTGTAAAAACATTGTTTGATTTCTTCTTATTTCCAAGTTTTATTCGTGTCACACCACAAATATTGATTTTAAAGTCGTTCGTAACTCGGTGTCAAAACTTACCAAAATATTATTTGAATTAAACTCAACATTCGATAATTTATTTAAAAAATAACACAAATAGTTTATTTACAAATGTGCCATTAGATAAGACCTTGAAAATAATCAAAATAAAATGAGAAAATGATATATCGACAAATAGAGCAAGACTAAATGTATCAGCTATACTGGAGTTATTGATAATACCTATTTTCAACTAAATAATGAATTCTATAAACAAAATTTTAATCTAGCAATGGGCTCTAGTTTATCTCCATTATTAGCCGATATATTTATGGAATATTTTGAAAAAAATATTTTAAATAAAATTTAAAATCCACAGTATGATGGAGATACGTAGATGATGTGCTCTCTATATGGCCTCATGAATTAGAGTGGTTGGATACATTCCATAAAAATATAAACAATAAAGAAGAATATTATTCTAAAGCTATTTTCTTGTAGCATGTTAAAGTAATTACTATTTAAATGGGACTAAGCCACAATTAAAGGTTAAAGTAAGTTGATTGACTTTTCAATTTACACTTCCGAATTGGAAATTTAAACATCAATACGTCTTTGACCTTTAATTGTGGCTTATTCCCATTTAAATAGTAATAAAGAAAAAATAACAACATTTACCATGGAAAAGGAATATAATAACACACCACCTTTCCTGGATGTTTTAATCTCAAAGAAGTATACTGGATATAAGATTTGCGACCGTATTATCCATTATAAGATAAATTATCGAAAAAAAAACCGAAGCAAAGTAGAAGTTTAACGTTGAAATCATATTGTATTTATAGATTTTAAAAAACCTACTACCGGTTCGACAAACACAAACAATTAGAAATTACGGAAAAAAACAACTGATTGAAGCAATTAGAAGTACAGAAAGACAAATATCACGATTGAAATAATCGAAACAAAACAAATCAATTAGGTAGTTATGTCATGAAACTTTAACTTACTCCACACATGCACATACATACACACACACACACACACACACATATATATATATATATATATATATATATATATATATATATATATATATATATATATATATATATATATATTTATATATATATATATATTTATACGTATATATATATATATATATATATTTATACGTATATATATATATACGTATATATATATATATATATATATATATATATATATATATATATATACGTAGACGGTTGCGTTTTTAATTTGAGCCTCTTACCATTCTCTAACACGTATTTCTAGGTCTACCCGTCATCAGAGAGACTTGTAAGAAGACAAACCAAATCAAAACGCACCGATAAGTATGCTAATAGCGACCTCTAGTGAAGGAAGATGAAGTAAAATGTCGATAGCAATTATAGTAAACTGTATACCCAAGCTTAATCAAGCCATTCAGAGCGATGCTGGAAATTTTTGTATTACACTATGCATCAACTATTTACCCATATAAATTACCATCATTTTTGTACTCATTTCGTCGTGTAAGGACGATAACAAAATTAAGATACGTAGACGGTTGCGTTTGGATTTAATTTCAGCCTGTTAGCACTTTCTAACACGTGTTTCTGGGTCTACTTGTCACCAGAGAGACTAGTAATTATTTTTCCTATAATTACCATACTAGTCAGTGCTTTTTGATTTGGTTTGAGCCACCTTACAAGTCTCACTGATGACGGGTAGACCCAGAAACACGTGTTAGAGAATGGAGAGGCTCAAATTAAATCCAAACGCAACTGTCTACGTATAGTTATTTTGTTATCGTCCTTGTTCGACGAAATGAGTACAAAAATGATGGTAATTTATATGGGTAAATAGTTGATGCATAGTGGAATATAAATATTCCCAGCATCGCTTTGAATGTCTTAATAAAGCTTGGTTATACAGTTTAATTTAATTGCTATCAACATTTCACTTCACATATACAGATCACGACATTGTTTTATTGACCATACAATACAATGGCAATCGCTATGACATGTTACACGTTTCCACCTCTATATTTATTTAACGGTAGGTACAAATTGTCGTAATTTTCACATTGGCATTACAAATTTCAAATCAAGTTCTGAAAGAATAAACAAATAATTAATAAAATGCTTATGACGTTGTATACCGCCAAAGTAACATGGTACTTTCAGGGCCATTCGATACGCGAAGTAATTGATTTATTTATTGTTGCCTTCGAAAATAGACCCTCACTAAGTGTTACAACAGTTAAAAATATCATTAAACATTTTCTAACTGTGGGATGTGTAAACAGTTGTATAAAGTGTCATAAAGGTAATGAACCACGTGTTAGACCTGTCGATGAGACGCATCAAAACAGGGATATTGATATTTGTGCTTTTGTGGAAGCTAGTGAACCCTGCAATAGTGTACAAATTGCTAGGAATGTTAAGGTTAATGCTCGAACTATCCAGCGAGTCCTCAAAAGGAATGGGTATTACTGTTTTAAGATACAACCAACACAAGAACTGTTTTCGGAAGATAACTTTAGGCGGATGGAGTTTTGTATATTTATGTTAAATAAATAGAATGAAAGTATACACTGTTTAAAAAATATTTTATTTTCTGACGAATCTTCGTTTTGTGATTACATAAAAAAACACAATCCATCCATTGCGTTGCAAAGTATTATTCTCGGAAAAATAAGCACCTCAGTGTTGCAGTGCGAACGCAGCATCTGCAAAAGTTAAATGTTAGGCGACCATAATTTCGGTCCATTTTGTATCGATGGAAACCTAAACGGGTCCAAATATTTACAATTTTTACAGAATGAGATCATTCCGGCAGTTCGACGCCTTCCCGTTAATTTTCAGGAGGTTTATTTCCAACAGCATGGGTGTTCGGCTCACAACTCTAGAGTAACTATTGACTTCCTCAATCAAACGTTTCCTGATAGACTAATAAGTACACATGATGCAGTTAAATGACCCGCTAGATCCTGTGACTTAGCGCCTAACGATTTCTTTTTTTGAGGTTTTTTTCAAAGAAAACATTTATAGGCATCAGTTCGAAAGGGCCACAAACCTAGTCGAATTAAGGGCACAAATACTTCATTTCTCTGCAAGCATTACAACAGCCCTACTCCAAAATATGAGGAGAAATCTATATGACAGATTTGGTTACTGTTTAGCACAAGGAGGTGGAATATTTCTGCTTTCCTAATTTTTATTTTTGGTTAGGTACATTTTACTAAGTTTTTAGGTTCTTAATTAGGTAGTATTTTTTATGTTTAAGAATTGAAAGAATTTTATTGTTTTTTTTTTATTTAAAAGTACAAACCATTCTTATTCTAATCATTTTTCTTCTTTTTTGTCTTATTGCTATAAGCTTTGTCCATAAAATTTGTACAATTTTCAGTGACAATAAAGCATATTACTTATTTACTTAATTATTTATTTGTATTGCTACTAAGGCTAAGAAAAACCAAAAAATTGGTTTTAGAGCATTATAATACATATACTCTAGAGATGGGATTGCAATAAATCTTAATTCCCCTGATCAACAAAACAATGCCGTTATCTGTATATTGTCATAAACGAAGCAGCTTTGATTTCTTGAACAAATTAGAAAAAAAAACAAATTTTTTTAAACCAATTAAGGTAAAGCAAGGCGTTTGACAAAGTAAACAGAAGAAAAATGATCCAAGACTTACAAAAGGGTATTATAGCAAATAAAATTATAAGAATGATGGAAATGACAATGCGAGATTCCCAAGTAAGAATAGAGACCAGAAGAGAAAGAACAGATATAATAAAAATTAAAAATAGAGTGAGACGCGCTCTCAATGGTATTATTTATTCTATCACTAGACTAGATAACAAAAAAGATGTCAAATGCAGGAACTATAAACAAGAGTACTAGTCAATAGAAGAAATGAAAGTGTAGATATAAAAAGAAAAATTCAAGCGGGAAATACAGCGTTTTATAGAAATAAAAAAATATTTAGAGATAAGAACATAAGCCAAACCACAAAAATAAAAATCTACAAAACGACCATAAGACCAATAGTAGTATATACTGCAGAAACATTTACATTAACAGCAAGAGAAAAAGAGCAATTGAAAGTTTTTGAGAGGAAAATTATCAGAAAAATACTGGGACCGAAGATAGAAAACGAAGAGGATGCAAGACAATGGATGCAATACATGAATGAATGGGTTAAGAGAACATATTTAGAGCAATAAAAGCACGAAGAATTAGATGGTATGGACACATTATGAGAAGAGAGAGAGAAGGTAGAGCAAATTAAGTAACTCCACTTACTCCACTCGTAGAAAACTTTTTTATCTTTGTCTTGTCTTCAGCTATAAGAATCAATAAGTTAAAAATGTGTGTAATGTAGAGGAAGTGCTGTAGCTTAATTTATTTATAACGCAAAAGTTGCACCTACTTTAAATCAATAAATAAGGAGTTGAAACATTTTTTTATTAAAATTTTTTAATATTGTTCTGAAGCTAGTTTCTTGTGACATTTTAAATTGATTACTACTTAAATGGGAATAAGCCACAATTAAAGGTTTAAGTACGTTTATTAACGTTTCAATTTCCATTTCGGAAATCGTTCTCAAAATACAAACATTAATAAATTAAACAAATTTTGTTTTTTTGTTACTTGGTGAAAAATTCTTCTAATAATTTAATTTTATCTGACTCATTTATATTAACAATTCAGATATGTATTATATATTTTAAAGTAGACGACTTTAAAATGATATTGCCAATATTGTTGAGTTGCGTTCCTGGGACGACTTTACTTGTAAGATAGTTCATTCGATTACATGAAATGAACTTTAACTTGATAAAAATCTGTCAGAAAAAATTATAGTATGTAATTCGTCTTTAAAAAGACAAACACATGCCATGATGACAGTAAAATTCTCCTGTTAGTGATTCCATAGTAAATTATTAGGGAAAAACCAGGAAAAAAAACGTCATAATACTATCCAGACGTGGTAAGTATTTGGTCGTACATTTAGTTTACTTTTAATTATCCTTTTAATACCTTCCTCTTTTAATATGGGTAACCTGATCCTACTACATTCTGCCGAGGAATTTGAGATACCAGCACAGCATTAAAACAAGAGCCAAAATTGCGTGTTCTAACGAAAATTCGTTCTTGGAAGAAAAACATTTGTTTTATTAAAAAATGATTATCCTTTATCGTTTATAAATAAAGAATTTTCAACAATTGACCGAATAGAACAGAACATGAACAGAAACAATTTTGAACGAGATCCTACAGCATGCACAAGGAATAATGCGAGGAAAATAACAATACCGTACATAAAAGGATTATTAGAAAAACTTAAAAGGATAGGAACTGAATTCAACATTTTAACAACATTCAAAACAACAAACACATTAAGATCTATTTTGTCTAAAACCAAACCTAACAATGAACAAGAAAGGACAAAGAATTGTATTTATAAAATACCTTGTGAATGCGATCAGCTTTATTTATTTAGGTGAAACATCGAGGCCGTTAAATGTTAGAATAAGTGAACATCAATCTTATATCAAAAATAGAGAATTTGATAGATCTCAAATATGTAAATACACGTGGGATAATGAACATAGGGTTCAATAGAATGATTCAAATATAGTCCTAAAAGAAACGGATGGTAAAAAAGAAAAATCAAAGAAGCGGCTCTAATTATGTTAAATGAGACCAATTGTGTCGCAAATTCCTCGGCAAAATGTAATAGGATCTGGTTACCCATATTAAAAAAGGAAGTTATTAAAAGAAAAATACCAGTTTTAGTAAGTCAGTAATATAATATAGAGGATATATCATTTATGTTCTTTAAATAACAAACATATTAAATCAGAATTTGGTGTTATTAAAAGTAAACTAAATGGACGACCAAATACTCACCTTGTCGGGATAGTATTATGAGGTTTTTTTCCTCGTTTTTCCCTTATAATTTACTATGGAATCACTAACAGGAGAATTTTAAGCACGAATTACATACTATGATTTTTTCTGACGGATATTCTTAAGTTAAAGTTGATTTCATGTAATCGAATAAACTATCTTACAAGTAAAGTCGTCCCAGGAACGCAACTCAACAATATTGGCAATATCATTTTAAAGTCGTCTACTTTAAAATGTATGTCTGAATTGTCAATATAAATGAGTCAGATAAAATTTAATTATCAGAAAATTTTTTCACCAAGTAACAAAAAAACAATATTTGTTTAATTTACTAATGTTTGTATTTTGAGAACGATTTCCGAAGTGGAAATTGAGACGTCAATAAACGTACTTTAACCTTTAATTGTAGCTTATTTCCATTTAAATAGTAATTACTTAAAAAAATTTATTTCTCCATAAATTGGATCTCTATATTTTTTCCAAAAAATGTTTTGGCACTTCAAAATGTATAAAGGTTTATTAAATTTTATATGCAATTAAACGTTTCTCAAATACGAATTGAACGGCCGAATCTTACAAAGTCGCTGTCGTTTTATAATTAGGAGTTACAAAATAGTAACAGTAAATATACTGATTTTTGCAAAAAAAAAACTTCAAATAGTTAGAAAAATTGACATTTTTTACAATCAATAATTAATTATGTATAAATTATTAAGTCAAATTTAATGTAGCATAGCTTAAATTAAAGCTTTTTATGTACTTTCATATTAGTTTACGGATTTTACTATAAAATGTTGATTTGATACAATAAAAATAAATATAATAAAAAACACTGTTTTTGCACATTGAAAGTGTAATATTAAATAATGTAATGTGTAATGTAAAAATATTATATGCAACAGTTTGGAGTGGCAAATACTTGTAGGTTACTTCAGGTATTGCCCATCAAACCCTGTGGTGGTTTTAAAAATTCAATAATTAATGACCAAAATCATTCATTTTTTGTCTCTACAGCTTGGACTAAAATGCCTATCATACATAAAACTATCAATTATATATTTGCAGAAACGAAAACAGTTGTTTTCAAAATATCGTTTTATTAAATCTAAACAAAATTAAGGAATGCCCTTTTACCTCCAAATTATGTAACAATATTTTCGTTATTATCAGTTAGGGTGAGCGACCGAGAGCGGCAACAATCAGTACCAAAACATACAACGCGTTATCACGTCAAGGTCCAGCACTGGCACTGCAACTGATATTAGGTATTTCTGAAAATGCATCCGATCGCGTGAACACAGAAAAGCGAACTGACGATAATAGAAGTGGAAACAGAATTTTTAGATAACAAGGTAATAGCTTTTATAAAACCATATGATTTGTTTAACAGTTTGCGGTAAAACCTCTGATGGTTACGATGAATATTAATGAAGTATGTTTTTCTGAATTGCGATTCACAATGTATCAGTTTATATTTAATTAGCATTTATTTTTACTGCAAGTCTAATACCGGTTTTAAGATTTTAAACCTATCATAGTAGTGTAATCTAAATTTGTTGAAAATACTTTTAGCATTTTTACATAGATTTTTTTCCCATGGCTATGTTCAACATCTGATATGTTAACCTTACACTGTTTACTGTTACCTTTTTTAGAAGATATGTTTATTATTATTTGTTATATAAATCCCATTTATTAGCACAAACAGGGTTTGCGTAGCTAGTTTTATTTTTTATATTTATATATACATAAATGTTATTTGAGGGGTGTAAAATCAAAGGCGGCAATTGTTTTGAGTTAGGGACGCCATCTGTTGCATTTTTTTATTATCTGTTAGACAAAACTATTTGTAAGAACCAAAAGCGGTCTTAACTTTATACAAATCGCAGTGAAAAGTTTATGTTGGGATTAAAAGCATCAATCTCCATAGCTGAGTGCGCGTATCAAACACGGCAATCTCCGCTGAGGCCAATAAGAAGCACGTAGCACACGCACGTTATCAACACATGGTTAGATTTGCCGTTACATCGTGCTATTATAATTTGTTTTAGTTTTAGGAGTCGTTACATTGCATTTGTGCTTTTTCTAAACTATATTTGTGTCTAAGAAATTAGTGTTATATACAAATAAGTTTTCATTTTTTATCATGGAAGTTAATGCGTCTTCTGTCACACCAACAAAGGCAAGGAAGCAAATAAGACAACCTGAAGAATGGAAGAAAAACGTAGCAAAACGTCTAAGGTGAGTACTTTTGTAAATGTTATGATTCCATTTCCAAGCCGTTGTTAAATTTTAATATTTTGTTTTTCGATTTTGTTAAAATTTGAACCCATTTCAGTACTTATGTTCATAATTATTTTTTGTTGTAGATATTCTGCGAAGAACATGCCAGAATACCCAACATGTGGTCACAATTCAAAAACATTTAAGTGCTGCTTGCTGAAAATGAACGATATACAGAAATGGTATAGCTTATTCTATGAGACCAAAGATAAAGTGACTCAAGATGCCTTTATTTTGAAATACTGCACTGTGAATCGTACTGTACAGTACTCTCCAGGTATTCTCTCCAAAGAAGAAATAGGTAAAATGTTTCATCCGTAAATTTTTAGCCAAGGAGAAAGTTCAGTGTGCCAAGCAGCTTTTTTCAACTTGCTAGGGATAACAAGAGGGAAATTTTAAATTCAATAAAAACAAGAAAATTAGAATATCTCGGACATATTACACGTGGAGAGAAATACACCTTGCTCCAACTGATTATGCAGGGAAAGAGTGGTACGGATGTACATCAAATGAACTTTTCAGAGCAGCCGTCTCTGTTATCGATCATTTTCATACCCTTGAATCTCCAAGCATTGCAAACAAAAACGGCAATCTCCAAACTAAAATATTATAAATTTTTTTTATATTTCAATTATATATTAAAATATTATAAAAAAAAAGGAAAAGAAATAATTTCTTAAGCTCTTCTTTCTGGACATCCAATCACAAACCAAATTTTATATCATTTTTGATCAATTTTATTGTTTTAATTTAATTTTGTTAGTTTCTACAGTTTTTTACGGTTTCCTAAAAAATTATGGAAGTGGGAGATTGCCGACTTTGATTTTACACCCCTCATTTGTGTATAATACATCTTTTCGCATACGAGTACTTGTAAGACGGTGTCCAAATTGTTACGTAAACTGTGCGGGGCGCAGGTAAATTGATTTGAAACATAATTAGAACTGGTTTACTATTTATAGTATAAAATATAATTTTACAAACAAAGTACTAAAATTAATTATCGTTTCAAGACAAACACCTGACATTTTTCACAGAGTGAGCAACACAAACAGTTTTTACCAGTAATGCCGGGATTTGTCAACCCCTTCTCTTCCAGTACCACAAACCCTTAATTTTAAAGAGGAAACAGACCATGAGTGGCACATCCTTAGACAGGTATTTTACTGTAGAAGTCAGAAATCAATGATTTTTCTTTTTATATTTGCAGAAATGCAGAACGCGTTAAAATTATTTCCAATTTTTTTTTAAATAGAAACTTCCAAGGACAATAGCGAAATTATTTAATCAACGTAATCAATATAAACAACTTCTTTAATACTGTTTTACAATTATTAGTTACATTACTATGAATTGTCACTGGACATATTGTATTGTATTGAAGATAAAAATAAAAAACCAACAACTCGGATTATATTGTAAATTTTCATTTTGTTTTAAAATTTCGCATTTTTGCGTATATTACATATATTTAATAAGATTAACATGGAGTATTTAAATATTTCAAAAATAAAAAAGAAAATTCGTATTGGGATTCGAACTCACATATACCAGCGTATGAACAAAACACGAAAAAAATTTCCCAATTACACATAATAGTAATGTATTTCAAATTTGACAGTTCTTGGTCATAGGTACATTCTCGAGAGGGAAAGGGTGAGAAAATATATCTTATGTCTCTCTCTTACCTATATCTTACATATTATGTAATGGTTTTGCCGATTCACTCCCGTAAAAATTTCCAACGTCGAAAGCGCGTATAGAAGTATAACTTCAAAAATTATTTTTGAGTGCTATTTTGCTTTTGCAAAAACCAGTTTTGCTGACCAGTTACGCTACTGCTACAGTACCGGACTAATTAAGGGTTAACTTCATATAATATTTTAGAACCTTTTTAGGCTTTTCTTTTACTTTGTAACCTAAACTCAGTGGTCTGGTTATTATTAAATAATTATTATACAGGGGGTACCTCGTCAAGATATTGTTCTATTTTACTTGCATTTATATAAATTAGGTACCTTAGGGAGTATTTGTTAATTATTTTTGTTATATTGGCCAAATAGTTAGTAATATACACTAATAACACTCTTCAAAATCTGTCTACATTTTCAAATTGCGCTTGTTTTGATATTTTGTAACTTTACAGAGGAAAATTTTGAAAAAAACAAAGGTATTTATTTTTGTATAAATATAACACCGATACGTAAAAATACAATCTGTTAATTTTTGTTAAGGTCATCCTCTTGAGCAATTGTAACAACGGTTTAGTAGGTAACTTTTAGTTACGACTAGTTTACATTAGGATAAAACGAATGTTTTAAAAATCACGTACAGTTTTGGATTTCTTCCAAAGTATTTGTCGACACACAATAATTATAGAATATTTTATCGGTTACCTAATTTGAATAAGATATTTTTTAAATGATATCTATAAATAAACACCAAAATTACAAAGAGAAAAAAATACTAGAATAAAATTAAACGTGTTGTTAAATATCGAGGCAAAATGGTGCCAATACATATATAATTATTTATTTTTAAATTATCTAGTAATTATTATTGCACTGACGTTCAATCTAAATTTAAAAATATTTTGACAGCAAGCGCGTAGTTGTTTAGACAAGCAGTGGCGTAACTATAGGATGGCCATCAAACAAAAAGACAAAAGAGGGAACCTAATCGTTATGAAAAGGAGATAAAAATTCATAAAAGTGGCCTCTGAATGTGGCGGAAATATCCGGAAATGCAAAGGCGCCAAATTTAAATTTTACGACACTTCACAATAATCATGCAGTGGTGTAGGTGTTCTAATTTATGTAATAGAATTAGTACCTACAAATTTAGAAATTTTAATATAATGATTGTTTTAATTAGGAAAATATTTCATGTTTATTTATAAGGTCATAAAACAGTAGCTATAAAATATTTTTTAGAATGTGTCTTAGACGAGAAAGTTTTAATTAAATAATAACGATAATAGTCTAAAATTTGACACAATTGTTAAAAACATTCAATATAAATAAGCTTTCATGTGATAGTAGGGACAAACAATAACATAACCCAATTAAATTTGATTTCTTAAACAAGGAAAGAATCTCTCTTTCCTTGTTTAATGTGGCCTCTCAAAATGACACTTCCCGTCTAACAATATTTTTGCCCCCACTACCTTTACATTCCCTCTTCTGTATTTTTGCTCAATGAGGATGGCAGAAGTGTCAAAATGCCTCAGGTCCCCGGTCTGAATGGGTCCCTGGCCTGAAGGGCCTATTCAAACCCCCACGTCTATAGAACATTTATAAAAAATACACATTTTTAAAATAAATGATCGAATATTGAAATTAATTCAAATAATCCTAGTAAGTTTTGACATTTATTTAAAAATGTGCCATTAAGCCATTAGCGCCCACCATTACTATATGGTAAGGTTAAACACATAATCTTTTAAAATTCTGCGGTACGCCTATCGAACTAGTCAGCCACATATTTTGAAAACTATCGTTTCTAGGGATACTTCAGTCACCCATAAAACGTAACGGATTCGTATTTTAGTCTTCTCTCAACCGTCGAGAGGTAATCATAATGTCAGTGTACTTTGAGTTTATAGAAAAAGATGAACGTCCGTTTTGTAAAAGTAATGTTTGATAGTCTTCTAGTAACTATATTTGCATATTAAAAAAAACTTATTCTTATAGTGCCGTGCACTTATAGTGCTTTGGCGAATTATCTTAAGGCCAGACGTCTGTCTTTTGCGGCATGCAAAAGATCGCCAGTGTTATTTATGCCTGTCCAGTTCTTTATTTTCTGTAGCCACGACATTTGTTTGCGACCTACTCCCCTCTTGCCTTCAATCTTTCCCTGGATGATTAGTTAAGGGATTGCATATTTTTTCCTCTCAGAATATGGTTGAGGTATCCAATTTTTCGTACCTTGATCAAATTGAGTAGTTCTCTCTCAGTATTTGCTTTTCTTAAAAAAAAACTAAATTTATTATATCCCAACTTATTATATATTGTTGTATTTTATCAACAATTAAATATAGCGAATTTGGTTGGTTATAATAGTCAAAGTATGCTGTTACCATATGGTTGCGGTGGGCGCTTACGGAGTCATTACCTTATTTTTTTTCAGCGGATTTTCGTTAGCAGAAGCGCTAGATATGGTTTACGGTAACGAGAAATTAGTCGAGCAAGTAAATATTTTTATAATACCGCCAGATGTTAATAGTGCTGATACAGACGAGAATTCTGCAAAGGAAAATGAAGCTGGATTCATAAATAACCTAACAGGTGCTTAGTTGTACAAATAATGGTATACCTGCATATTATAATTGTTTATTTTTACAGGCAGGCAGCTACGAGCGTAAGCAGAAATACAGCTTTCTAGCAATGAAAGGATCTGTACTGACAATGAAGAAGTGCAAACAGAGATAAGTATAACCAGTAATTTTTTCTTGGGTTTAAAATTTATTTTTATTACAGTCACGAGCAGTAGTGGAGACACACAAACGAGAAACTAGAGCATCGTTTCAACCATAGCAAAATAAAAGAAAAGATTTAATAATGAAAAAATGTGGGTGCAAAGAGAATTACAGGCTGCAAGTTTTTTGTGTCCAGTAGAAGATTATTCTAGGTATGAAAATTTATCATGTCTTGATATCTTCAGTATATGTTTTGATGATGAGACAGTAAACTACTTAACGGAAGAAACCCAACGATATGCACAATTTGGAAACCAAACTGACCCATGCATTACATCTGGAGAAATACGTTGTTTTATAGGTATTTTCCCGCTATTGAGGTACAATCCATTACCATCGAAGAGAATGTATTGGGATACCCATGATGATGTAAAGAACACTTTAGGTTCTAATTCAATGAGACGATATAAATTTCTGCAAATTCTAAGGTTTTTGTATTTCGCAGATAATAAAAAGCCTAATGTTAGTGACAAAGCATGGAACATTTGGCCATTGATTGACAGAATAAAAACAAAATATCTTTTCATTACAAATGAAAATTTTGTCTATGATAAAATATGATGAGTCTATGATAAAGTATTATGGCCGCCATCAATGTAAACAATTTATAAGAAATAAAACAATCCGCTTCGGTTATAAAATGTGGTCGTTAAATACTTCAACTGGATATCTGGTAAACTTTGACCTATACCAAGGAAGAAATCCACGTTCAAATGAATAATATGATAAACTGTTTGGCAAGTGTTAATTCCTTTTGGTGCGAATGCTTGAAGAGATAAATCAGTCAGATTTACACTACAACTGACAAGTTGACAACCTATTCTCAGGACTTAATTTATTTAGCAACCTACGATTTTTGGTGTAATCTGTGGTATCTGTTTTAATGAAAAATGATTATCATTTATCGTTTATAAATAAGAAATTTTCAACAATCGACCGAATGGAACAGAACAACTTAGAAATACAAAGCAGAATTTAAACTTTTAATGTAAAAGATATTGAATTTTTACCGCCGAGTTGATATAAATTTTAATGGGCTTTGATTTTGCACGCGTAACTGAAATTCAAAATCTCCGATCGCATTATTCGTTATTTCTAAGGGAACAGTTCATTCTATGCAAAAAATTCTAATAAACGTTTTGTTTCAAAATTATCTTTTACTAGATTTTACATTTACATTGCTACATTTTTTAATTGAAAAATTGTTTTCTTTGGCTTACAGATTCTTGGTAAATCGATTTTTTTCCCGGGGTAAAAGTGGTAAACTTTTTTGCATCAGTTTAAGCGTCCCAAAATTGAGATTTTTGGCAAAATTCAGTTTATTAGTATGATTTTTAGGGGTTCAGTTGCATTTTCAGTAAATGCAGTAGATGCAGTGGATGCAGTAAAACTCATATTTATAAAAATATCCCCAAAAAAATACATTTTACGCCTGTCGACTGTCCGTTTTGTGTAGCCTTTTACACATTTATTAAGAAACCATATGTTAGAAAGGATATTTCCAAACAACCCCCACAAAAGTTGTCATCCGTACTCACGATGTATGTTCGAAAAATAAAATTAGAACACGTACGTCGTACGTTGTATCATGGCGGAAAATATCCGGGTCAGTCCGATTTTGTTTTAAGTCTGCTCACGCCTAAATGATAGATAGCAGCTTATTCTTTTTTTTACTGCATTTTACTGTATACATTTTTATTTTTCTTCTGATTGTGTCGGTTAGAATTATTAATAAGATAAGAAGTTTGTTTTTATTTTAATTTTATTCTAACTTTAACTTTCTTTTATTTTGAATATTAAATATTGATTTTATTCCGTCTATTTCTGTTCTGTATATTTTATTCTAACTTTAACTTTCTTTTTTTTTTGAATATTAAATATTGATTTTATTCCGTCTATTTCTGTTGTGCGAGTATTGCGTATTCTGTCCTAAGATTATTTTATATTTTTCCAGATAATAACAAATAATTTTTTTTCTAGTTCGCAAAGAATGTGTTTTTTGGAGTTGTATTTTTTGTAGATGTATCTTTCTGAAACAAAAAACACTACAATGTGTACTACCTCGACAGGCAGAGATAAATAAATCACCAACAATATTACTTGGAGCGGTTGGTTCGCCAATGAACAAGCAAGACTGCTTATAACGAGGAATAAAAAAACGAACTGTAAATATCGTGTGAGGTTGCAAATCCCCATGTGACGGATGGGAACATGACCTCCCTGTTATCGGTGTAA
This sequence comes from Diabrotica undecimpunctata, assembly GCF_040954645.1. NCBI lineage: Eukaryota > Metazoa > Arthropoda > Insecta > Coleoptera > Chrysomelidae > Diabrotica > Diabrotica undecimpunctata. Next base: position 143,211,063 of record NC_092807.1, read on the forward strand.
CTGGAAAATTAAAAACAAACGTGGATCAAAACTTTTCTAATACTAGCACCTAATCCAGAGTGGGCGACTGAATAAATGCTCACCAACCATAGAGAATAGCCAACGAAGTAAACTCTATGGCAAAACTTAACACAAATGAAAAAAGTCTTCAGGTGTAGATCACGCCATAATGATGAATACAAAAAGAATGGCTATATAAAAGAGACACCTTCATAAAAGCTGGGAAAAACAAGAAATCGCTAAAAATAGCAAAGTTAAACATCGGTATATTTAATGCAAAAACCTTGAGGAGAAACGAAAAAAGCGTAAAGTTCAGCAAGTTACTTTTCCATACCGTTAAAACAAATGTACAAATTAATACTTACCAATATAATTATGCCAGAAAAGTCTAAATACAAATTTTCTTAGTTGAGTCTATATTCCACTTACTTTGTTTGGTTTTTCTGTATAACCAGCATCCACCACTTTTATCTTTTCCATTTTTTAATGATTCTATGCCGATGTACTCTCAAGTAGTTTTTGAACATACTAAATAGGTATATAGTTGCGACAGCTATGATCTCAACATTAACATCCATTTTTTTAATGCTCGCGTAGATTTGCATAGAGAAATCCAGAAAAAAAAACATAGTTACGGCAGGCCTTGGAATAACCCTTCATTTTTTCATAGGTTGGTCACTATCATACAAGAAATTCATATTAAATGTAAACAAGTACTACTCAAGCAAATTTGATTAAACCGTATTATTTTATTTCTTTAAAATACAATTTTAAAGGCAAGAAAATGATTTGTAACACTTTAAAACCCTTTCGGTTACTTTTGTAGCATACGTAGGAGCTTATTTCACCATATAAAGCACTATGTGTGAAAATTAATTTACTTAAATTGCTCCAATACCGTGAATTTTATGTTCAAAAAAACTATGAATTGTATGTCCAGGTGCATTTGTAACACAAATTTAATACAGAAGAAATAAGTCAATAATTAAACTATTGTAAAAAGGTGTCATAAATGATTCATGTTTATCTGGCCAAAAATTTATTAATAATAGTTAATAGTAACAATAAACATGATAAATCTTAAAGAGTATCCACGTCCAGTGCATGAAAGTTTATATACTGACAGGACCGAGGGGTGCCGGGGTGCAATGAATGCGTGGTACCCGGGCGGCGCTCGCTTGAGGGCGGCAAAATTTACCCAAAAATATAAATATCAAAAAATAAAATCAAAACGCAAAGCAAGCAAAGTGCAAAAAAATAACTGGTCAAATAGTAGCTATTAAGAAGATAGCGCGGCCTTTCCCTGTGGTGTATAATATACATTAGTGTTGCCTATTAGTGTGATTTTTTTAAAACTTATTTCTGTTATACATTATATTATTACTGTTATCAGTGTATTGTGAATGGCGAGTTTATTCCAAATAGATTTTTATTACCTACATATATTATATCAAGTTAAAGTAGTATTTTGCACTTTTTACTGATTCAATTTTTAGCATAAAAAATATCCAGTCTTGGGACAAAGAAGGATGGAAAAGAGGAAGACCACAAGCGATTAGTTGGCTCACTAAAAAAGTTTTTTGTATCCACGACGAGTACTCAACCTTAACCTTCAACAAGCCAAGCCCTAGATGTTCAACCATTTAAATTAAGTGAAAACGATGAAGAAGAACAGGACCAAAATTAACTGAAAACATTACACTGGACCAGGATACAACGAATACTCCCTCATCAAATATTACGCAAACCGAAACTGGATGCAAAAGATATTGATGCAAATGAGGAGCAATTTAAAGATCCAGCATATTGGCCAGAAGTATTGACAAATACTGTTAGACCAATAATTTTAGACATAGGTCCGTACAGTTAAAAAATATTTATCCTGTAAATAATTTATACAGATATTTTGCTCTACTTACTTCGTAAAAAAGTTAACGAATAATGGCTTATTTACTCAAAATCTAAAGACTCAGTATACTGCTTTTCCTTCAAATTATTTGAAGTTTCTTCTAATAGTTTTAGCGATAATAATGGTTTTAGGGACTGGCAACACTTGTCTCGGGCTTTAGAAAGACACGAAACTAGTAAGGAGCATTTCGAAAGTGTTAAGAAGTGAGTTGAATTAAAAAAATCAATTGAAAAAGGTTTAACTGTCGATTATATGAATCAGAATTTATTTGAAACAGAAAAAAAACTTGGACTACTGTTTTAGAAAGAATTATTTTAGTGATTCAATTTTTGGCTGGCCAAAATTTAGCTTTTAGGGGCAACAGTCAAAAACTATTCGAAAATGTTAATGGCGATTTTATAAATTTAATTGAGACACTTGCAAAATTTGATACTGTAATGGCTGACCATATCAGCACATTATTTGGGCGATAAAATCCAAAATGAAATAATCACCTTAGTAGGAGAAAAAGTTAAAAAATATATTGAATCCTTAAAAATGTGCAAATAATTTTCAATTATCCTTGATTGCATATCTGACATTAGTCATCAAGAACAAATTAAAATTGTTGTTAGATTTGTTTTTGTTTATCATTTTTCCAAAACTGTAGAGGCTCGAGAACATTGTTTAGGATTCTGCAAAGTTAGCAAGACTACTGGTCAAGATTTAACTGATTTCATATTAAATTTTTTAAATGAATCTGATATTAATATTGCTGATATGCGAGGCCAGGATTTTAACAATGGTGCCAATATGAAAGGCAAACACAATGGCCTACAAAAAAAAATCTTACAACCTTAATTTATTCGTGAATGATGCAGCAAAAAGCTCACTTGAAGTTACCAATTTTTTCAGTATTATTCAGGAACTATATGTCATCTTTTCGGCATCAACATATCGATGGAATATTCTTTTAAAAGAAGTGTCTAGGATAACGCTAAAACCGCTCTCTTATACCCGGTGGGAAAGACGAATTAATGCCGTAAAGACTCTTAGGTATGAATTGGAAAAGTTTATGATGCACTGTTCGCCCTTTATAATGATACATCTAGAGATAATGATACAAGGAATACTGCAAGTTCTCTGAATAATAAAATAAAATTATTTATATTTATATGTTCCTTAGTTATTTGATACAATATTTTATTAAAAATAAATGTAGTTAGCAAAATCATGCAAAAGTCTAACGTTATTTTACCAGAAGCTGTACAAATGTTAAGTAGATTTAAAATATTTTTAACAGATATGAGATCCGACAATGGGTTTATAAATTTGCTCAATAAAGCTAAAAAATAGCTCAAGAAATGGATGCATAAATTGCATTTCCTGCAGTTCATACAGTTCGACCAAGAAAAAAAAAGACTTTTTTATGAATATGACAAAAAGATGAAATAAAGATGAAAGAAGAGAAATATCAATGATGACATAGAAAGAAAACAATTAATCTGGTTCGGACATGTTAAAAGAATGCCAGAGTACAGATGGCCTAGGAGAGTACTGGAATGGATCCCTCCTGAAAGAAGAAAGAGAGGACGACCACGGAGAAGTTGGCGCAACGATATTGATGAAGCAATGGCGGCAAGAGACTTAGAAGAGGCAACTGCATATGACAGAAAAAGATGGAAATTGGGGGCGGAGAAGCGGCGACAGCCGTAATAAATCCGTTATTATATATATACAAAAAGATGAGCCAATTCAATCTCCAGAATTACATTTTAAAATGAGGGATTTCAAGATTTAGAAACACATGTTGTATCTTTTGGTTTTTTAAATAACTTGAGTGTATTTTCTAAAGAGGAATTAATAAAATATTGTACCAATTTAGAAACTAAACTAACTGACTCGGAAACAAAAAATTTAGATATAAATGCAATAGATGTTTACAATGAGATTGATATACTGTCTATTTACATTACTAATAGATATAATATGTCGACCAAAGAAGTGTTAGCCTATCTCATTGCTAACGAGTTAAAAGAAATATTTCCTAATTTATTTGTTGCGTTTGAATATTTTTAACTATGCCAGTCACTGTAGCTCATGGGGTGCGATCATTTTCAAAACTTAAATTAATAAATAAAACTACCTAAGATGTACCATGAGCCAATCCAGGCTTACAAATTCCAATCGAAGAATATATTTGTTTTAATTTAGATATAACTGACCTAATTAGGGAATTTGCACTTAAAAAGGCAAGAAAAGACGATTTTAGTATTTAGACGTTGTATACCTACCTAGTGTTGTATTTCTTTTTCCTTTATTTTACTTTATTTTTTCTAAAATAGCTGTAGATTTTTATATTTTGGTTATACCAAATTATATTTATGTACATCTGATCTGATACAATCTGATGCCTGCAACTATAGACCTATTGCCTTGTTACCAGCAATATCAAAAATTATTAAGAGGCTTATAAAAGCTCGACTTATGCCCTTTCTCCTTAAACATAATATTTTATCGCAAAATCAGTTCGGTTTTTGTCTAATAAATGTACTAGTGATGCCATGTTTTCTGTGTTACATGAGGTATATCTATCACTAAATAGTAACCTCTCCTCCGCCACCGTTTTCTGCGACTATTCCAAAGCCTTTGACTGCGTAAATCACGACATTCTATTAAAAAAATTAACCTTCTATGGAATTCGGGGTGTGTCTTTGAATTGGTTCAAAACTTACTTGGTAGGTAGGAAACAATTGGTTAGAATAAAAGACACCGACTCTAGTTGTAAAGACATTGAGTGTGGAGTACCGCAAGGTTCAGTATTAGGTCCCATTCTTTTTTTACTTTTCATTAATGACATCACTTACTTGAAAATTAAAGGGAAAATTTTTCTATTTGCTGATGATACCAGTATTACTTGGAGCAGCTCTAATATTTCAACGCTTCATTCAATTATAACCGCTGATTTGCTTATAATCAAGGCTTGGTCAGACTCCAACTTACTTAGCTTTAACGTGGATAAGACAGTAGCATTATCTTATAAAGGAGTCATTCAACCCTTGCTTTTGAATGAGAGCCAAATCAGTATCGTTAATTCCGTGAAATTTCTAGGTATTCTTATCGACAGCGATCTTAAATGATCCTTGCATACTGACTCCTTAAGGAAGAAACTAGCCTCAGCTTGCTTTGCAATAAGATCTGTTTCGAAGGAACTAAATTTATCTTCTGTCAAAATGGCATATTTCTCATTGTTCGGGTCCCATCTTCGATATGGGCTTTCATTTTGGGGTTCTAGTACAGCGGCCCAATTAAATACTATTTTTAAGTTGCAAAAAAGAGCAATTCGTTATCTATTTGGTCTCAAACAAACAACTCATTGCAAGACCTACTTCAAAAATCACGGAATTTTGACGCTTCCCTATTTATTTATTTTGGAAACGGTTTGTTTGATTCGCAAGCATCTAAACATTTTTAGCGATAGACCTGATCATGGCTACTCCATTAGAAATTCGGACTGTAACGTTTATTTACCGATCTCGTCCACTCAGCTAGTAAAGAATTCTATTCTATATAGTGCAAAAAAACTTCATAATCACCTTCCAAGAGAAATTAAATTACTTCCAACATCTTTCATTAAGTTTCGTAAGATGACAAAAATCTATCTCTCTGAAAGACCATATTATTCAGTTGACGAGTTTCTTAATGTATAACAAAGAATCAAAATTAATATTGTTTATAATTACATTTGGGTGTCTCAAGCAGTGGCTACAATTTGTCTCATTTGTTGTTGTCTGTACAAATTATGTAAGTGATACAATAATTTTACTAATTTAAAATTGTATTGTTCTGTTTTTTTATTATATTTGTTTTTGTTTTATACTTTTTATACTTTTTGTACTTTTTGACTGATTTTTTTTTTAGCTTTGTCCATAAAATTATTCAATAATTTTCAGTGACAATAAAGCATATTTCTATTTCTATTTCTATTTATTACATAATATGTTGTATAAGCTCACATTTATATTATGGGTATGTATATATTCGTTGACTAAATAAATATATTTTTATGATTTAAATGTTCAAAATTGTGTTTTTATTAATTTTCTCAATTTGCGATGTTTCCTTATACACGTTTTCCAAAACTGCTGATGAGGCGGCAAATTTGGTTCGTGCACCCGGGCGGCAAAACCTCTAGGCCCGGCCCTGTATACTAACGTGCATTTATTGAAAATAAAAAAATTAGAGTAACAATCTTCAAACAAGCACATGTCTTTATATCTTTTGAATTTAAATGTTGATCCAAAGTAATGACAATTTCATGGTTAGACAAACATTAAGGTGACATAGTCCTAGTGCAAAAACTTAGTTCAAAGTAGAAAAATCGCAATGTAGTATACATAATAAATAGTGCTACCCTAATTATTACATATAATATTACATAAATAATTATTACAGCATTACCCCTTTTTTGATTGTATATGATGACACCGTGATTTGTAATTGTGGTCTTAATTTATGCTGAGGTTTTAATATTAACAATTTATTATGTATCTTTTATTAATGATATTCTGTATAAATTTAGTTTAACACAGATAGTTGCCACTGAAATAATAAATACCCAGTAATTAAATGATAAATGATCTAACAACTATAAATAAAGTATTTATTAAATATTACCATAAATTATAATATCTTATTCTGAGTTCATATTATGACTGGCCATTAAGATGAAAATTTTAAATTGAATGTACAAAATTCAGAGAAAAACTATTAATAGTTCAGTATTCTAATTTATATATATATATATATATATATATATATATATATATATACATATATATTATACATATATACATATATATACATATATATAATATATATATATATATATATATATGTATATATAATGTTATATATATATATATATATATATATATATATATATATATATATATTTATTTATTTTTCTTTCCAATTTCTCACGCCTATTTCTGACAAGTCTTGTTTTACTGCTTCCAACCATTTTTTCTTTGCATGTCCTCTTCTTTCTTGCCATTTCTCCCTCCTTTAGTATTGTTTTAATTTTTCGATTATTATTTATTTCTGGCATTGGTATAATGACCAAGCCATTTAGCTCTTTGGGCTCGTATTCCTGTCCTAATTACTGGTTTTCCATAGATCCTCTTTATTTCTTTATTTGTTTGTCTTCTCCAAATATTCTCTGCTGTCTTTATTTCTCCGAAGATCTTTCGGAGCACCTTTCTTTCCCAGATATCTACTTTTTTTTCTTCCTGCTGGTTCGTAATCCACGTTTCACTGGCATACATCACTCTGGGTCTGATTACTGTTTCGTAGACTTACAGTTTAGCTGTTCTCGACACATTTCTTGCTTTCAGTAATGAATTTAGTGATCATATCACTCTGCTTCTTTTCAATAATTTCTTGTCTATCTCTTTTCCTTCTTTTCCCGTGTTCATTATGGTTACTCCTAAGTATTTCCTTTCCTTTCATTTTGATATATTTGTTATTATTTGTTATGTGTCTCCTCATCTCCAGTTACCTATTGCGTTTTTGTTTTGATTTATTGTTAATCCGTATCTTTTCGCCCAAGTAATCCCAAGTTTTGTTTGTCTGATATTGGTTGAGAATCTACAACTCCTTTGTTCATTTTCTCCGAGATCATAAATCCCACTCCAAAATATTTCTTGGTCCCCCCAATCTTGAACAGTGTGCTCTTTCCTTATTTTATTATTTCATTTCATAGTTGCTTCTTTTCTTGCAGGGTAAGGATATCTATTGTATATTTTTCCATAATTTGGTCTATTTAAGTTTTTTATAGCTCCCTGCTCATAAGTACCTCTCACATTCCAAGTCCCAATTTATATTATGTCCTTGGATTGTTACCTTTCTTTTTTGTTTATTTCTCCGTTTTCCATGGTCGTATTCCTTTGCCTTACCGTTTCGGTATCATATCTTTTCGGTTGTTTTCTTCTACTAGCTTTTTGGCAATTTTCTTTGGTATTATCTTTTAGTTGTTGTTTTTCTTTATCCCATATCTATTCTTTTCCATTCACGAACAACTTCTTATAGCCTATTTTTGACTGTTTATTTTTTTCCCTTTCAGTTTTATTTGCGCCTGCAGTTCTTGTGATATGAATGTTTATAATAATGTATATAATTTTTTGTCTGTATTATCCAACGTGCCCCACAAAGGGAGCATGTTAGTCAAATTTAAATCAAGTCTCGTAAGTTAAGCTAGGCAAATCACGATTTGTAGAGTATAAAAATTTATAGTTTTGAAATGTTAGGATCTGATAAAAATGCAAAAATAAAGGATTTTAGTGTAATAAAATTATTTGTACACATTATACATGTCAGAGACACAGGACGATACGAGTTTGCTTTGTTTGGTGGCTTATTAAATTTTAAGATGGGAATAGTAGCTCTTTTCTAATATTTGGGAAACTCATGTTTAGTTTGTATACGAATATACGATTATTATATTCTTAATAAAGCTTTTTCAGGTAGGTGTTTCAGAAAAGTGTGAAAAAGAAAAAATTGGTAAGCTTTTAGAAAAAAATATAAATAAACGTTTATTGTGGTGTCTGAAAGAAAATAACCAACGAAATAATTCAACAACAAACAAAAAGAATCACAATCTAATAATGCGTTCTACAACAACCAACAATGTATTGCAATTTATTTTGATTTTTACAAAGCATCTGGCATGGCTTAGCATCACAAGATAATTTCAACATTGGAATCATGGTGCTATCAAGAAATATACTTGCTTTTATTAAAAATGTTCTCCTAAATAGAAGGTAAAAGCAAACGATCTTCTTTCTAACGTGAGATATCAAAAAAATGTCACATTTCAAGTCTCCGTAATTAGCCCGACGCTTTTCCATATGCCTATTAATAATATATTCAAATCAATTTATAAACCCATTCAATCAATATTTTACGCGGATGATCTTATAATATTTAAAGGGAAAGAATATACAGAGTATATTGGCCAAACTACTACAAGATCAACTGGATAAATTTATAGCATGGTCTAAAAGAACTGGTTTTCAATAAATTCGCTGCATGATATTCTCAAAGGACCAAAGCAGAGAAAGGAAATCCATACTTTAAAACTTGCGGGTCGGATGCTTGAATATGTAAAAGGTTTAATATTGGATCAAGCACTAATCTTTTTTTTTTTTTTTTTTTTTTTTCGTTTTTTCTTTATAGAGGGGGGTCTGGAATCTTCAAAAGACATCTCAGTCCAGGGCGCCGCCTGACTAACTTTAGTGCAGGATTCGTTCCGTACTCCCGGCGATAGTTCCCGAGGTACTTTAAAATGCCCTCTCGTCGCCGAGTCTACGCCGAACGCCTACCTGCTAAACCAGACCCTCCTCTGTCATCCAGCGATCCGGAAGCGGAATGGCCGCTGCTGTAAGGCCGGCATCACTTCCGAATCACTGCCTTTATTCATTCATTCTCCATTCATACACATCCACACTCTATTCATCAGCAAGGAGGTTCCCTGTCTCGTTCCAGGTAGCGCGTAGAAGACACTCATCGCTCCTAGTTCGGCATTATTTCCAGATGGGCATTTCCTCCTTCCCCACAATCTGACTCACGCATTCCAACTCACACAGTGTGACCCACTTTTCTAGCTTCACCTTTCAGCATCATTCACTCTTACCTTTAGCGTTGGTTTAGCAGTCTTTCTTCCTCTTCCTTTTTCTTGATCACTGCACGGATATAGCTATGTATGTTAGTCCAAACTAATTTATTTTCAATCATTCTCTCAATCATTTCTCTCATTGTAACAAAATTCACACCTGTCTCTCTCTCCATTCTGTTCCTTTCCACTATCCATCTGCTGCAATCTAACATCGTATGTGTCACAGTGTCCGAGTATCCACAGTATAGGCATTCATCTGTATCAGCCTTTCCGATCCTATAGAGGTAGGCCCTAAAACACCCGTGTCCTGTGAGCTCCTGCGTCAGGAAATAATCCAGTCGCCTGTGGCCACAGTCCACCCAATCTCTTATGTTCGGGATCAGCATTTTCGTCCACTGTGCCACATCTTCCGTGTTGTTCCATTCTTCTTGCCATCTTTCAACTGACCTTTCCCTTTCCTGTCTTTTCTCGGCCACAGTAAGGTTTGGACCTCTTCTCTCATAAAGCTCTTTTCTTTCCAACGCCAAAACATGCAACGGAACATATCCAGTGATGGTTCATAAGGCTGCCGCAGACACAGTCCTGTAGGCGCATGCCACTCGCAACAGACTTGTTCTGTCTACTCGTGTCATAAGACTCATACAGGCAGTTATCTCTACCGCCTCGCTCCAGACTGGTGCCGCGTAGAGGACGATCGATTGTGCAACACCATGTAAGACCCTCCTCCTTTCGAATTTGGGTCCTCCAATGTTCGGCATCACCCTCCCCAACGCAGCCGTACTATTCGCAGCCTTCCGGACCACCTCCCGCACGTGCTCACCCCGTTTTCCATTCTGGTGCAATGTCACTCCTAGATACTTTACTTGTTTCTTAAGTGTTAGACATGCTCCCGCACATTTTAATTCAATATTTTGCCTATTCCTTGTCCCCTTCAGAATGATGGCTTCGGTTTTCTCTGTCGCAAGTTTCAGTCCGTGCTGCGTCATCTATTTCTTTAGCGTTCTAACCCGGTATTTGAGATCTGGCTAATCCCGGGCCACTACTAGTACCAATACCAAGCACTAATCTGGAATGACCACATCAAATATATGTCAATAATATGTCAAAAAAGATTAAACCTCTTAAAATGTCTTTCTGGTATTAACTGGGAAAAAAAGGAGAGGAAGAAAAAATGTAACAATCTATTGTTAAAACTTTAAATTTTTTACTTAGTTGTTGTTTGTCATGCTTTACAATATTTAAGAAAAATGATTATTTGACGTCAAATAAATTTTCCTACAGTTTTATGATTATTGATTTTTAATGTATCTATAGTTTATTTATTACTCTATTTAAATATACATTACGATGCATTTGTCTGTTCATTATCTTTAATAGGAAAAAAATTATGAATATACACTATCTAGAAATCCAAATATTTTACAAATATTATTAAGCCTAATAAAATAATCCATTATTATAAGGGAACATGAAAAAGTTCTATACAAAAAAATTTATATTTTTTTGTTATATATAAATATATTTTTGTTCTATAAAAAAAACACACAACTATGTTAACTATAAAGATATGTGCATTTGGGTCAAGAAATAAGATTAAAGCGAGAAAACCAGACATATGAGCCACGCAGAAGAGTAAGTTTAGGTTGGGCTGCATTCTGAAAAGTGAGAGACGTGAACAAACGTCCCAATCCATTTAAAAAAGAAAGCTTCAACCAATGTGTTCTACCAGTCCACACATATGGAGCAGAAACCTTAACTCTCATAAATATCAGCAGAAATATTGAGAAGGACACAACATAAAATGATACTTCAATCGTAAAGTGATACAATACTTGGTAAAATGATACAATACTTCGAATAGCCTTGAGAAATAAACTAAGAAACGAGGAAGTGCGTAGACGAACAGTAATGGACATTCTTCTTCTTAAAGTGCCCTCTCCTCAATGGAGGTTGGCTACTATAATTTTAAACTCTTCTCTATCTTCAGCTGTTCTTATTAGCTGTTCAAAATTTAGCCCTGTCCATTGTCGGATGTTTCTGAGCTACGATAGTCTTTTCCTTCCTAGGCCTCTCTTTCCCTCGATTTTTACTTTCACTATAAGTTGGGCATATTGGTACTTATTATTTCTCAGTATGTGGCCTAGGTATGATGATTTTCTAACTTTTACTGTGTTAAAAAGTTCTCTTTCCTTGCCTATTCTATGCAGCACTTCTTCGTTTGAGGTATGCGATGTCCATGAAATTTTGAGTATTCTCCGGTAGATCCACATTTCAAAGGCATCCAATTTATTTACGGTTGATGTTTTAAGGGTCCACGTTTCAACTGCATATAGAAGAGTCGACCAGACGTAGCATTTTGATAAACGTAGTCGAATTTCGAGTTTTATTCGAGAATCACAAAGCAGTTTTTTTATTTTTTCGAAAGATTTTCTGGCTTGTTCTATTCTCGATCTTATTTCTAGATCAGGATTTAGGCTGCTATCGATCCAACATCCCAGGTACTTAAATCTATTGACCTGTTCTAAAATGTGCCCATTTATTGTGCAAGGTTGAGGTACGTTTTGGTTTTTTCGGATTGACATCACTTTGGTTTTTTTGATGTTTATTTTCATACCAAATTGCTCACAGGTCGAGTTGGTCTTGTCGATGAGTCGTTGTAGACCTAAGTCGGAATCCGCAATTAACACTGTATCATCGGCGTATCTGATACTGTTGATATTTACGCCATTCACATTGACTCCATCCTTGGAATCCTCCAATGATTCTTTAAATAGAAACTCGGAGTAAAGATTAAACAGCAGAGGCGACAGAACACATCCTTGTCTAACTCCCCTCCTAATTTCTACTTCTGCGGATGTGGAACCTTCGATCCTAACTGGCGTTTTGGTTCCAGTACAAGTTTTTTAAGAATTTGATGTCTTTTCCATCTAAACCGACTTCTTGCAAACGTTCTAATAGTAGGTCGTGTCTTACTCTATCAAATGCTTTTTCGAAGTCTATAAAGCATATAAATATATCTTTCTGTTGGTCGTAGCATTTTTGGGCGAGAACTAGTACTGAACTCTCGTTCCCATGCCGGTTCTGAATCCAAACTGATCGTCTCCAATGATTGTTTCGCACTTTCTATAGATACGATTATGTACGATTTTTAGTAGCACTTTTACTGCATGACTCATAAGGCTTATCAGACGGAACTCATTGCAGTTTTGTGGGTTTGGCTTTTTTGGTACTGGGATGAATATTGACTCCAGCCAATATTGGGGTATTTTACCTGTATCATAAATGCGATTGACAAATATTTCAATATTTTCTTCGCTGATTAATTTTAACGTTTCTGGGTATATTCCGTCTGGACCTGGGCTTTTATTTGTTTTAAGATGGTTAATTGCATTTATGATTTCAGATTTCAGAATTGTTGGCCCTTCGTTGTTATTTTCCAATCTTGGTTCTTCTCGTATGTCGTGAAAAAGTATTTTTATGTAAATTAAAAAAATCGTGCCTTTGTTGTAGTTCTTCTATTTCCACGCATTTTGTTTCCAGCCATTTCTCTTTTGCTTCGGTTATTTTTTTTTTCGAATTATTCTATTTAGTCTTTTGTATTCTCCGTCCTTGTCATTTTTTCCTTAAGATTCTCTTCGTTTGTTAATTAATTGTGAAATCTCTTCTGTCATCCACTCCTGTTTGTTATTTCTAGGTGTTACTTTTAGATGTTTTTCCGTTACATTGTTCATTTGTTCTTTAATAGTTTTCCACAGAACGTTTATGTCATCGTACTCGCTAATTCTATTGTGGTCGATATTTCCTAAATTTTTGTTTAATTCTTTATTTACTGTGGACATTACTGAACATATTACAAGGCAAAAATACAACGCGACAGACCGATGACCTCAAAAGAATTGTAACCAATAGTAATTGTAATTGTAGTACAAAGGTGATTTTTTTTATTTTTTTAAGTGCAAAATAATAAAATGCCAATAACATAAATTTCAAAATTAGTAAACAATGACAATATTATACATGTTTGTACTTTCATATATACAGATAAAAGGGCTGATTGGCTAACTTTGTAATTATAATCCCCTTCAAATAGATGCCACATGACTGGTTAATTAGTTAAAAATATATGGGGTCGTTGATACATCAAAGAGATGCGAAACAAGACATAAAATATTTACCTCACTGGGTTCAAATCCAGTACAACATGTTTAAAATATGTACCAAAATGGAAACCACAGACAATATAGAATTCATTGTCTAAAAATAAAACCTGTGAATTAACACTAATTTGAACTTAATTTTTTTTTAATTGTATTTTTGATACAAATACAAATAGTCCAGGAGTTGACGGTTTTCTGCTCAGAATTCTTTTATATGAATGAATTTGCTTAAAATTTTGACAGTAGGTGGAAAATAGCTCAAAGATCAAAATCTACTCAATGAGAATATGTGTTTTTCTTTTGGGGGTGGTTACCACTTCAACTTGGGGGTGGAAAATGTGTTGAGACAAAAATGTATTTAGATTTTTTCGAAAAATTTACGTTTTTGGATTTATTTGTGACTGAAAGTTCTCAAATTACACTGCTAAAAGGCTTGTTTTTAAATGGATTTTCGCGAATTATTCCAAAAATTTAGATTTTATCGGGAAAATTGTTGGGATATAAAATGAAGCGTATAAAACAAAGAGATTCGTTTTTATTATTATCGTAAACTTAATATTAGGTTATGGTTGTTCGAAAATAGACTTTTATTTATCGAATACAGAAATCCAAATATACGATGTTGAATAACTGGAAAACGGTAGGGTAGAAAACCTATAGATATTTTTTTAAAGATTAAAAAAAAATCTTTAAAATGGTCACTGATAAAAGTGATTTGCTAATTACGTTATAGCATAACGTATAAATTTTCGTAAATTTAAAACCTTTAACGGAACTGTACTTTCAGGTTACCCCTGTCTAAGAAATTAATTTTTTATCGCTCTGAATACTTATATATATATATATATATATATATATATATATATATATATATATATAAGAATAAGAAAAAAGAAGTACTTGTGACTCGTTTGGAACAAATATATAACTGTTTTGGATGGGTTGGAGTCAATAATAGGGCTATTGGTTAACTATTTTTTTATTCTCGAGCTTTCAATTGTGTTTACAATTATTATCAAGAGCTAAAAAAGACAAAATACTTACAAGGTTGAACTAAAAAGAAAAAACAATTTTTGTTAACTTACCAAATAAAAATTAGTTTGGTAAGTAAAAATTACTGCTTACATGTTCAAAATATTTAATACAAAAATGTTTTTATCTAATAAATGTCTCTCTGAAAAATTTTTATAATTTTGAAAACATTTTTTTAATATAAGAATAATTGAATTTATAAATAAGTTCAAATAGCAACCAATTACAAATAGCCTCAATGTCATAAATGCCAACATAAAATTTTTATTTTTGACAATTATATTGCCAAAAGTAAAACTTCGTTTAAACATTCTTTTTTGTTTAGTAACAAAAAGAAGAAGATTTATTCACCCTTGACAGATGTCTGAAAGAAATATACAAGTTTTATATATAAATCATTACAAGTTTTATATATAAATCATAAAGAAAGAATATAATTATAAATTTTGCTTAAATTTTGAATTTCAGATCTCTTGTTTAAACTCTTATCATTTTTGCTAATACAAACCATTTCCAAAAAAGTCCTTTTAAATTTATTACTTTCACTACATAAAATTTTAATGTTATCAAAATCCATAATATGGTCTTTATCGATTACATGTTCTGCCAAAGCACAAGATGGTTTTTTAATTCTGCAATCACTTTTGTGAGAAATAATGCGATTTGAAAGATTTCTTCCGGTCTCACCAACATATTCAGCCTCACACTGAATACAACTAATGCTGTATACTAAATTCGTTTTTTCAAATTTGTCTATAGGATATTTAGTTTTGGAATATAAAGATGAAATAGTTTTGATGTTCTTTGTTGCTATTTTTATATTGTCAATAACCTTTAGTGTTTGTATTAATTTAGGTGTTAATGATGGTATAAAAGGTAGTGAATGATAATAGATGTTCTGATTGTTAGATACAATGTTTTGAGATTGAGCAAAAAATGGTCTTAAATTATTTATATTACCAATATTAGAAAAAAGCATCCTATGTAGCATATCTGGAGGATAAGAGTTTTAAATTAGAATATTTTTTAATAACTGAAGATCTTCCTGTAGATAATCTGGATGAGAAAGTTTTAAAACACGTTCTTTTAATCCTGTTATAAGGTTCATTTTCATCTTATTTGGATGGTGAGAGTAATAGCTTATAAATCTATTACTACATATGGGTTTTCTGAACCATCTGGTTTTCAACATATTGTCTGTATTTCTTACAATTCTCATGTCAAGAAATGGTAGAGAATTATCTACCTCTTCCTCAACTGTGAATTGTATATGTATAGGAAGTGCCAAAACTAAATCATCTACATATCTCTTAATAAAAGGAATGAAAAAAGTGCAATTACTGATACAATCACTGATAACATCATCCATGACATAGCTACTTAGAATGGGTGAAAGACTAGATCCCATAGGACTACCAAAAATTTGTTTATAAAATACACCATTAAATATAAAAATATTAGAATCAAAAACAAAGTTGATAAGTGTTTTGAAATGTAATAAGTCAATATTAGTGTGTTGTGAAATCTCATTCCAATGTTTTTCAACACTACTTATGATTAAATCTAAAGGCAAATTAGTAAAAAGAGATGTTACATCAAAACTAACTAAAACATAATTTTGTGGTAATTGGAAATTATTAATGAAAGAACTAAAATCAAATGAATCTTTAATGTAAAAATTGTTGTTTAAATTATAAGCATTAGTTAAGATGTCAGTGAGGAGCTGTGCTATTGGTCCATTAGGAGGGCATAAAGATGAAACAATTGGTCTCATAGATAAAGTTGGTTTATGTATTATAAAGATTATTGTAAAATATTATTATAAAGACTGAACTAGCTTTAGTAATAATTAAAAAGTTAAAATGTTAAAATTTTCTCATGGAAACAGAACCACCCATTTTTTCAATCAACTTTGCCGAAATTATAAAAGAAATAATACAACTTTTAAGTCAGTTTTTAGTCCATTGTCGAGGTGCATTGTGACGTAAATATTTCCGTTGTTTAAGTTCAGTGGTAAAAGCTGCATTTTATGTGGTAAGATCTGTCAATATATTGTTAATTTATTCGATAAATAGAAAGATTTATTTATCTTTTAATAGTGTTCCACTGGATACCCCTTTTTTTTACCGACGCTCCAACGTCAGATTCCGCCCTTTTCTATCATCTGGTTATTGCAGACGAGATATGAAGGGACTTTCATCAGGGAGCATCAACTTTCATCCCTTTTCAATACATACATACCCACCTGTTTTTGGTCGAGAAGGCCCTTTCTTCGAATGTCAATGAATTTCTAATTGGGTGGAATATTTTATATTTTTGATCAAATAAAAGGCAGATATCGAGCACAGTTTATTAATTAAATTTTGCCCAAGTACTTTCGCTTCCTATAGCATCTTCAGGGGCATTTCGTCAATTTTGGCCTATCCAACGGTCATGGAATGTCATAAACATAAAAGTGCGCATTACACTACACTACACAAGGACAAACATATTGTTGGATAGGCCAAAATTGACGAAATGCGCCAGAAGATGCTCTAGGAAGCGAAAGTACTACTTCTAGTTCCATGACCGTTATCGATCCTTGGATATCATGTTGGCTACCATATTCGCTATCGTAACTTTATTGACAGCAGCTCTAAATAACGATGTAGTTGATTTTCCATACCATTGCCTTAGATTTTTCAGCCATGATGTTCTTCTTCTACCAGGACCACGATTACCTTGGATCTTTCCCTGAATGATCAGATGTAAAAGATCATATTTTTCAGGGTGTCTCATAGTTTTAAAGTACTTGGACAAGATTTATTTAATAAACTGTGCTCAATATTTGCCTTTTATTTGATCAAAGTTCATTTATTCGAGCATTCAACCTTATATCAATTCATATTTCATATTGATAACTTGTTTTTTTGCAGTTAATTAGACACATTAGATATTATTATTAAATTTGCTTACTTTTATTGGTAATAAGTATCGTTTTTTGAAAGAATATAATTTATTATGAATTAAGTATAGAAGTTATGGAAATTCCTGTTTTTTTCTGTAGCATAATTTTAAGATAAACCAAATTAAGGTCTTATCTCAGTTACAGGTTACAGCTTTAGATCTTTTTATTTTATCATTTTGTTTGTTTCGGAAAAGTTTATTATTATTTGAATTAATTTGCGTTTTAAATATTTTTTTTTTAATTTCAATAAAGGCTGCATTCTATATTAGTGATTAGTACATAAACGATGTTTGTTCGTTTATATATTTTTATTTTTTAAAGATTTAATACAAACAGGTTCGTGATGACAATATGTCATTATCTGTTTTTTTGTCTAAGTTAGTATGTATTTATTTAATTTCTTAGAAGACTAAATAAATATTTTTTTTATTGTTTACTATTTTTTTGCATCATTTTATTGGCGATATAAATTTTTTACATCTTATGGTATTTTTATATATTTCTTTTTTTTTGATAACTCATTGATATGTTTTCTGGGGTATTTTTTTATGTCTTTAAGAAATGTTAATCTAATGTTTATTTAATCTCGATACTGTATCACTCTCAGGTTAAGAGGGATTTTATTTTGCAGTTGAGCTGTATTTCGTCTTTCTTATTTTTCTTTTTTTAAACTGTTATCTAATTATTAACTATCGATTCATTATTATTTTCTGTCTTATTGATCGGTTATTTCCCTATCATCTATATCTTTGCGCACCCCCAATAAAAACCCGAACTGAGCAACGTGGTCTTCGTTCTTCGTTAAGTCTTGGTGAACGATCAGACTTTTATAAGTATCTACTTTTGTTAGCTTTTTCGTGACAATGTGAAAGTTAAAACTAATAAAGTTCGCTTATATTTTTTGTGATGCAAAAAGTAACAAACTCATCTTCGCCAAAAACTCGCTGGTTGAAACTATTCGTTCCTCATTTACCATTTACTTCACTTAGATATATATAAATATTACATTCTAAAAGTTTAATTGGTGTAAAAGGATTTTTCTGATGGTGTTGAAGAAGTTTTGAAACAAATCTGAGTTAAAGTAAAGACACTATTTTCGGAATTTCTCAAAAAATCCCTTTTTTTTTCTTAGTAACTAAAACGTAAAAAAAATAGAGAAAAATGTTGGTATACAAAAAAACAGTTTTTTTTACTGAAGATTTTTATTTTATTTTTTTTTTTTCTATAGACTGAAAATTAAACAAGATACGATTGTATTAAGGTTGTATTCACATGCTTTTAGCACTATCTTCAATCCCTTTCAGCGCAAACTTTTTTAAAACGAAGGGATTGAAAAAAAATGGAATAACAACTACCTTGTCGCTTACCAAATAAACTAAAAA
This sequence comes from Diabrotica undecimpunctata, assembly GCF_040954645.1. Classification (NCBI taxonomy): domain Eukaryota; kingdom Metazoa; phylum Arthropoda; class Insecta; order Coleoptera; family Chrysomelidae; genus Diabrotica; species Diabrotica undecimpunctata. The sequence goes on from NC_092807.1 coordinate 143,230,144, forward strand.
AAGTGTTTGTTGGCAAACTCGTTAGCTTCGGAGAACGATTTCCGAAGTGGAAATTGAAACGTCAATAAACGTCAATTACTTTAAAATGCCACAAGAAAATAGCTTCAGAACAATATTTCTTTTTTAAATGGATTGGGACATCGTCTGTCTCGCAGCTCTGCAATCTTTGGAAGGCGAGGGAAGTTTACCTCATCTGTAGAGGGGGTGGGCGCATTCTCAGCAGTTTGTTCTGATTTGATTAAGGGATGCTCAAATTTGACAGGAACGTTTAAATCCATCAGATTTTCTGTGATCTGTGTCAAATAGACTATGGTAATGCGGATCTGTTTTACTTTCTTATTTTTCCATCCAACGGGCATCTTAGTCAAAATTGGAATGATGTAGCGCTTGAGAGGATTTAAGAGGAGATAGGGGATGGTTTCCAAGGATATTTAGATAACTTTGTTGTACTTTTTAACCAATACATATTCGCGGCGTAGGTTAGGTGGAGCTATATTAATAACTGTGGGTAGCCACATTGTGGTTGTGGGTATAATTGTCCTGTTATCAAACGCATGGCACGGTTTAGCTGACTGTCGACCAGTGCACAGTATTTTTTTCACCAGATATATCAGGCCAAGGGCAAAGGATCTTAAGGTTGGTACTGTGGCCTCATGTAGTGCCGCAGGGTTTTTGTAATATATTGTTACGTGTTTTTAGTTTTGCTGCCGTTTTCGTCAGATGTTTTTTAAATGTGTGAGTTCTATATAGAGTAACCCCAACGTACTTTGGGTACTTATTGTGTTTCAATCGTAATTCTCTGTTTACCAGCCTGTTATTGAGATGAAAAGTTGATACTTCAATCTTTGTAGTACTTGGTTGTTACTAACATTTCTTAAAGTATTAGTTGAGGATGGATAGATCATTCGCGAGAGTTTTTTTTGTAGTTTCTAAGGATTAGTGATTTTTGGTAAGGGTCCAAGGATGGACAACTTACAGAACATAGAGACATAAGCAGCGGAATAAGATAGGGGGGCTCATTCAGCCCTATGCTCTTTAATTTAATCATGGATGAAATCATCAAAAGCGTCAACAAAGAAAGAGGATACCAAATGAGAAACAAAGAAGAAAAAGTACTCTGTTATGCAGACAACGAAATGATGATAACCCAAGATAAAGATAGTCTGCAAAAACTAGTTTATAGATTTAAATAATAGCGAAACAATTTAGTATGACAATCTCAACTCGGAAAATTAAAACAATGGTAATCAGTAAAGAACCAATCAGTGTAAAATAAAAATCGATGGCATCAGTATTAAACAAGTAAAGGAAATAAAATACCCTGGAATTACACTATCCAGCTATGGAGACCTAGACAAAGAAGTTAGAGATTAAGTACAAAAAGCAAATAGACTGGCAGGATGCCTTAATAACACTATATAGTGAAAGTAAGATAATAATACTAAGATAAACTTTAAAATTTAAAAAGCTGGTGTAAGACCAATAATGATATACGCATCAGAAACAAGACCCGAAACAGTCACAACACAAAGACTACTGGATACGGCAAAGATGAAATACGCTGAGAGATCGAAAGAGAAATGAAGGCATTAGAAGATCGTGTAACGCACAGTGTATAAACCAATGGACAATAAACAGAAAAAATAGTGGAATAACCATAACCACATAAACACAATGGGGGAGATCTGTGTGGTCAAAATAGCAAGAGATAAATCACCAATTGGTAGAAGTCTAGGATGACCGCCCAAAAGATAGAGTGACAACCTTCAATAGAGGTATTAATCCACCAATGAACAAGCAGAATTGCTGATAAAGAAGAAGAAGAGCAAGAAGAATACTCTTTTAACCGTTTTTCGTAAAACATTATTTGCTTGATATTACCTCTCATCGTGTAGTATCATAAAATGGGGTAAAATTGATCCAAAGGGGCGAAATTGATAATTGCGAATGATTCTGAACATTTTAATTTTCCCTGAAATCTAAGAAGCTTAACAAACGGTTGACAACGTCGTTTTAGTTAGTAAACACTAGAGGAAACCAGTAATTTTTAGTTAAATAAGTATATTGTTTTATGGAAAAAAGCTTGTTTTAATTATGGCTATATTTTTGATAAGTTTCTTTAGCTTCCTAACTTTTCGGTGCCTCACAAAAACTACACAAAAGTGTGCGGTTTTAACTAATTATCTTAATAATTACATGTTCTCTGTCTGAGGGGCGAAATTGATCTTCACCGGGGGCGAATTTGACAACACTTTTTTGAAAGAAATCATAAATAAGTGCTTTCTTTTCAGAAAAAATGATTCGAATTATATAAGAAAACTTGGTGCTCGTCCATATAAGAACTATGACGAGGTAAGGGTGAAAAATATCCTCTAGAAAGTTCTTGAGGAAGAACGGTCCTTACGATGTGCTGTCGAAGAATATAAAATTCCCTATGGAACCCTTAATAACCACTATAATGGCCGACATGGAAGAAAAAATGGTGGCCAATCTTCTGCGAACGAAAAAAAAACCATTATACAGCGTGTTGCAATATATGGCTAGTGGGGATTTCCCCTTGACTTGCGAGATATAAAATATTTAGCCAAAAGTGTTTTGGATGCCCAGGGTCGACAAGTGCCTCTTTTCAAAAACAATTTACCTGGAACTGACAGGTTATATTCATTACTGAGACGGCATACAGGAGAAATTACCCAAAAAGTGGCGACCAATATTAAAAGACCTGTAGCTAATAATTTATGAGAAACTTGAGTTGCCTACTTTGAGAATCTGCGTAGAGAATTAGAAAATATTCCACCTAATAATAGATATATTTAATTACGACGAGACCAATGTACAAGATAACCCCGGAAATAAGAAGGTGATATTGCAATGCGGCATCAAATATCCCGAACGGGTTTTTAATTTTACTAAAACAGCAATGACTATAATGATGTGTGCTTCGACTTCAGGATTGCTATTATAGTCGGTTCGCTATTCCCAGTCCGAACTGTCTAGTGAATTTAGTAATTCTTTTTTTGCGAAGTTAGTTACTTTTTGACAGACTAGAAGTGGCTGGAAATTACTATACAACCAAACACACCTACTCATAGCCAATATTAATAGTAAACAAACTAAATAGTAAATAAAATGAAACTTTACGAATTACCGACAATGTTTATTTATTTTCACCATATAATAAATAGTTATGTTAAATTATAACAACTGAAATAAATTTTTTTAAATATTTACTACCCAAAATTTTATGGGTTTAGTATACACTTTCACTATTTATAATAATTCTTCTTTTCTCAATGAAAGAAGTCTTTAATAAAAGTTTATTTACGCTGTTAATACTGCGAGCTAGGAACTTTTGTGTTGTAGGTTTCCAGCTATGGATCTGTCAAAATATGCCCGAATTGAGCGAATGGACCTTACCATCATGTATAATTTATCAAGCAGAAAAAATGTGGTTATAATGGACTGAAAATGGTCCACAAGGACCACTTTGCTGTCCTGACAGATGCTGCTCTGTAAGTTTTCGATATAATCGCACCCATCATAGAAGAATAGATTCAGACATTAAGATGGGGTGGGGGTGGGGTGAACATGATCGGCCGGCATTACATATTATGCTATTTTCATTCACTTAAAAAGGAGTAATCAATTTCGCTCCATTTAGGGTATGAAACTGTTCATCCACTTAATCAAAAAAATATTTTTTATGGAGAAATATTCTACTATATATTTAGAAATAATAGATCGTGTTGAATCATATGTGAATTTTACAATTTAGAATTTACTATCATAATTTTGAATGAATAATTTTAGAGTGATCAATTTAACAACATTTTACGGTATTTTTTATACTATTTTTTTAATAAAATGGTATAAAAACATTATTTGGTAATATTCCAATTAATTTATAAATTCGTAATATTTTTTCAGTTGCCTTGTTTTAACTTTACTTTGACCTTGCCAAAGAAAATATGTCAAACTTTACGGCTGAATACTGATACCGTTAAGAGTATAATATGTTATGCTTAAGTACATATTGCCATGATATTGTCGTTTGGGAACAAGGACAAGCCAGTCTGAGTTTTTGTTATTGATATGAATTTTAATTTTCACTCTTGACCTATCGCAATATCGCACACGTATTTTACATAGCTAATAAAATATTTTACGAGTGTAACTTTCTTCGGTCAAATATTTGCGTATTTAATGGGCAATGAATGCTCATGACGGTAAAGGTCGAGGGCAGATTTGAAGCCCTTCAAGGAACTTTGCAGATTTGCTTAAGAATGCGGTTTTCGTTACGTGTTTTATAATCACGTGCATTTGATGCACACTTTTTAAATCTAAAAAATATTTAAGTATAACGCTTTCTTTATTTTTAAATATAAATTGTCTAGAGAAACAAAAGTAAATTTAAAATTGTGGCGTTTCTTGTTTTATTAAACAAGCAATTGATGGCTTAATGTTAGTTAATTTCGGTCTTTTGATCTTTTTAAACATATTTATCCAAAAATATTTCAAATACATAATTTTACTTAGGTCTGCCCTTTTCTAGGCTGCACAAAAGACAACACAATATTTTAGATACTTAGTGTCACACTAAAATACACTCGAACCCGCTTATTAGGATAGCCTTCGTGCTAAGAAAAATTATTCTTATAACCGGGATATTCTAATAACCAATCATTGGTGGCTAGTAGAAATAAGTGTACCGAATGTCGTCGGCTTAAAGTGTAAACCTGCTTAACCCTTTCAGCCCTGATTTCTTTGTTGATATTTTCTTTAATTGGACACCTAAATAATACTGAAAATATTTTTTATAAAATTTTTGACCCCCCATTTTTCATTTTACTAATTGGTGGCAACTGCCACCAAGAGGTTATTAAGGCATAAATAAACATAAAATTCGTAAAATAGTTTCGAAACACAATTCAGATAACTGCCTTAATCTGAACCTTCTATAAATGCAAGGTATAACAGACGCTGATAAAGATGTTAATAGAGACATGGGGAATCTAAAATTTGCATTCCACGACATGTCTCCTCAGCTAAGCAGAAATCGTTAGCGAATTGGTTTCTTGTACTCATACAGAGTAGATCCGAATAAAAATAAAATTAAAGACAGTCAAGATTTCCTTTCACGCAAAAATAGTCTATGTATCTGTTGATACGTATTTCGCTTTAATAAAGCTCATCAGAACAGTTATTCATAGGCTTTCTCAACGTGAAAATTAATCTTTTCCTGTCTTTGTGAAGCAACGATAAAATGGCTTCGAAACGGACGCAATAGCGACATCTGAAATTAAATCCGTAAAATAGTTTCGAAACACAATTCAGATAACTGCCTTAATCTGAACCTTCTATAAATGCAAGGTATAACAGACGCTGATAAAGATGTTAATAGAGACATGGGGAATCTAAAATTTGCATTCCACGACATGTCTCCTCAGCTAAGCAGAAATCGTATCAACAGATACTAAAGCGATATTAAAGCGAAATACGTATCAACAGATACATAGACTATTTTTGCGTGAAAGGAAATCTTGACTGTCTTTAATTTTATTTTTATTCGGATCTACTCTGTATGAGTACAAGAAACCAATTCGCTAACGATTTCTGCTTAGCTGAGGAGACATGTCGTGGAATGCAAATTTTAGATTCCCCATGTCTCTATTAACATCTTTATCAGCGTCTGTTATACCTTGCATTTATAGAAGGTTCAGATTAAGGCAGTTATCTGAATTGTGTTTCGAAACTATTTTACGGATTTAATATCAGATGTCGCTATTGCGTCCGTTTCGAAGCCATTTTATCGTTGCTTCACAAAGACAGGAAAAGATTAATTTTCACGTTGAGAAAGCCTATGAATAACTGTTCTGATGAGCTTTATTAAAGCGAAATACGTATCAACAGATACATAGACTATTTTTGCGTGAAAGGAAATCTTGACTGTCTTTAATTTTATTTTTAAACATAAAATTATATATAATATTTTATTACAGAAAAAGCATGTATATAAATATATTACCGTAAAAATTCGTTATCTTTTGATCCAAATGTCCGATCGGCAAAAATCAAGATTCGGTTTAAGGACAAAGAGTACAGCTTTTGTATGCAGTTTTTGTATTTTGCCGAGAAGTAACTCAGTTTTTATAAAGGTGTTAAATATAATAACGTGGCGCGATTTATGTCATTTTTTATGATTCTCGTGAGATCAATAAAATTGATCACTTTCATTGACCAGCTGTAGTAAACTTTTTATTTTTAGAGGTCAATCTTTAAAACCTATGAAATGAAATTTCAATTTTGAGTTGTGGTAACAAATATGAGGCATTTGAAATATGAATAAAAAACGCAAAACGTTTGGGGTAGATTATTGCAGTAGTTTTGTTCTCTTGAAAAACGTGCTAGTGTAATTGAAATTGAAAAAGTTTTAAATGTTTTAGATTGTTTGTTGTGTGAAAGTTTACCTTCCAAGTTTTTTAACCATATTTCAAATACCTCACATTTGTTGGATAAATTTCTGTAAGTAATGTATCCAAGTGTTGCTACGCCACTGGTAGCAATTAACTTACAATTCCTAACTTCTACCTAGGTAAATTCTCATGAAAGTCGAAAATGTATTTAAAAGATATGTTTACCCGTAGATTAACTTCCTCTGACCAATTCCAAAAATTTCTCGGTTAGACAAGAATTCAAAAGGTCGGTTTTTACCTACCTCTGTATAGAAATATCGAAGTTGTCCCCCGCCGCTCGAAAATCCCTTGCAATAGTCAGGTATTGAAAATCGGAATTTTAAGTCAGTATAATATTGTACCAAAGCTTATCTGGTCGCTCGCATATTAGTTAGTTTTTAGTTTCGACTTCAATATAATTCGACGCATTTTTGGTTTAAGAGTTTTTAGACTATCGCGTAATTAGTATCAAATTGTATCCCAGCTGATCTGGTCGCTTCTTGTTTTTAGAGTTTTATCTCGCGCATTGTAGTTATCGTTACATAGCTTAGAATTAAAAGCTGAACGCTCATTAGTTATCAAGTTTATTCATATATAAGAAAACGTCCTTAGTTGAAGTGATAGTAGGAATGTTTAATCTCTATCAGTGCTTGTGTTTGTAGTGTGTCGTGGACCAGTGTATAGACAGTGATCGGGGCTATTTCAATAAAGAACTTGCGCTAAAACTTTGGCTAGATATTAACTTAGTTGTAGTAACAATCAATTATTAAATTACGTATTGTTTGAACTGCTTGTGTTCTTATTTCCCACGCCAGTGGGTGGTCCTTCGGATTGGAAGTAATTACAAGACTTAGTACGCTCTAAATCATGGATGCACAGACCGCGGAATACTGGTGGCCCGCCGACAGCAAAAATAATACTCTAGTACATTCGAAAACTATTGAATTCTATTCCAGAATAAAACCAAAAAAAAATATGTTCGAAAAGTAATTTGAATCTCGAGCGTGCTATTTGAATCTAGTGCCCAAAAATGCTAAGTCAAGTAACATCGCTCGCTGCCTTTATATAAAGTTTAAAATAGTAGAGAAATCAAGAATGTTCTAGCGCGGTGCGAGCAAGCGAGATAGCAGTAGTCCCGAATTCCTGATTGCTCGCGTAGGAATACGAAGCTTCCATAGTAGTATGCACAGAGTACAGTTACACGTCGATTTACTTTACTATTGCAGTGTTAACCCGTCAAGTGCCGTGTATAATTGTGTTGTGAAATCGTAAGTAAAACTCTGTTATTAATAAGTGTTTCCCTACCTATTTAATCAAATTTAGCTTTAATGTTGGCCAAATATTAAAATAAAACAAAGAAATTACTATTTTTATCAGAATTTTTTTAATTGTAATAATTACGTCATTATTTCAGATATAAAATCTGTATAAAAATCTTAAAATTTCTTAGGAATAATATTCAATCAATTATTTTTGATAATTTAAAAAAGGATGGGTAATTTAAGTAGGTCCTGTAATTGTTTTCAGGTGCTGTGTTAATCCTAGCCAGGATTAAAACGCAACATGGAGAAGCCAGGACCTAGTAAAAAACGTAAGGTTAAAGATGAAAATCGGCAGTTTCAAGAAATTTGGACTGAGAAATACTTTTTTGTATGGTCGCATAACAAAGTCGTTTGTTTAATTTGCAAGAATTCTGTTGCGATTGCAAAGGAATATAATGTAAAAAGGCACTATGAAACGCAGCATCCTTCTTTTACCAAGATTACAGGCGAATTAAGAAAGCAAAAAATGTTGTCTTTAAAACGGGAGCTTATTGGTGAGCAAGCTATGTTTACAAAACCCATTCAAGATTTAGAAACAGCTACAGAAGTTAGTTATGAAATTTCTCGAATGATAGCAAAGCGAAGTCGCCCCTTCAATGATGGTGATTTTGTAAAAGAATGCATAGAAATTGCCGCTAAGAAAATGTGTCCAGAAGCATCAAAAAAGTTTGAGAAAATTCAACTGAATCGTATGACTATCCAAAGACGAATAATATCTTTGTCAGGTGATATTGCGGAACAATTAATTGAAAAAACTAAGATCATTGAATTTTTTTATTAGCACTCGACGAATCCACTGATATTAGTTCCACAGCTCAACTTCTCATATTCATACGAGGTGTTACTCAAGATTTTGAAGTCTTAGAAGAGTTATTAGGAATGTGTTCATTGAAAGGCCAAACCAAAGGAGTTGATATACTCAATGTTCTTTTGGATGAGTGTTCAAAAACTGATTTGGACTTATCAAATTTATCGGGAGTTGCGACTGACGGTGCTCCTTCGATGATTGGTGTCAATTCCGGGCTAGATACTTTGCTGAAAAAGCATCTGCAAGAAAAAAATATAAACGCTGAAGATCTTATGCAGTTTCACTGCATTATACACCAAGAAGCCCTCTGTTCTAAAAAAATTGAATTTCAAAATGTCATGAAAGTGGTAGTTTCGGTGGTAGGAATACGGAGATTTACTGTATTATACAGAAGTAAGGTGGGTGGCTAAGTCGTGGATTGATACTGGAACGATTTCTAAATTTAATACAAGAAATTGGAATATTTCTGGCGGAAAAGCAAAGGGATGTCCCGGAACTTAAAAATCCTGATTGGTTGTGTGATTTGGCTTTTTTAGTTGACATTACAAATCATTTAAATGTCTTGAACACACGGCTTCAAGACAAAAATCAACTGATATCCCAGCTCTACGCTCATGTATCATCCTTTCAATGTAAGCTGACACTTTTCAGATCACAGTTAAATTCTGGAAATTACAATCATTTTCCGAATTATAAGAAAATGGCTGAAAAATTCAACAAAACTGCGATTAATTTCAGTTATGTAGAAAAGCTAGATATTTTGATTCAATCTTTTCAAGAAAGATTTTCGGAGTTTAAAAAAGTGAAACCTCTGTTGAACATATTCAGCAATCCTTTCACGATTTCAGTTGAAAATGTGCCAGAGTCAATGCAGTTAGAAATTATCGACATTCAAAACGACCAAGATTTACGCAACAAATTCAACGAAGGAGACTTGCTGAACTTTTACCGCTGCATTGATAAAAATATGTACGAAGAGTTGCGCATAAACGCTCTGAAATGTGCCAGCTTCTTTGGTTCTACCTATATATGTGAACAAACGTTTTCAATACTAAATAATAATAAAACAAAAAATCGAAACCGCCTTGCAAATGAAAGTTTGGAAGCAGTTTTAGGTGTTGCTACAAGTAAATTTGAGCCAAATATAAAAAAGATTGTAAGCACTATGCAGTGCCACGCTTCAAATTAATAAATTATTTTTCAATTTTAATAAATTATTATCAATTCTTTATTGTCTTTAATTACCTATACTTCTGGCGGCCGGCCCCATCAGTTCATGATTTGCCCGAGTGGCCCCTAGTCTTAATAAGTCTGTGCATCCCTGCTCTAAATGGTAGCAATATCGCCATCCTAATTTTTTGAACAAGTGTCCGTTTAATTCTACCATTTTTGTTGGCTACTTCGAGACAGATAAGGAACCAGTTGTACCAAATTATCTGCAAGGGATATCTCGCTTTTATTAGAAAACTTTCGCAAAAAATAAAATTTAAGTCCAATCTAGTCAAAGTTGTTTATCGCCGAAATAAATATTTTATTTCAGAACTTTCCGTTGTATAAACTTAAATCGCGTCGTGAGTGATATATGTGTGTCATCAAGCCATCGAAGAATTGTGCCTGGCAGATTATCTGTTTCCAGCTAATCGCCTTTGGGTTGGCAAGAAGCGGTGAGCTATTGTTCATTCGGAATTTCCCAAAAAGGTCGCCAGACATTGTTAGCTATCGGTATTGTTAAATTTATTATTTAAAATATTTCATAGAAAATTTTATACTCAAAGGATTCAATCATCTTATTGTTGTCAATTGTACTGTTTTGTAAAAATTGCTGAAATGACTCAGAATTTAACCAAGCAAATTGGGGGTTTTAAATCTCAATTGACCCGTATTGAAATCTTTTTGATTACTAATTCAGATGATTTGAATAATAAACAGCTAATACAATTAAAGTATGATAGTTTATTTGGAGCTTATAAAAAATTACAAGATTTATTAGATCAAGCGGAAGAGTTAAGTTCTGATGGTACAACGACTAATGCTACTGAATCATCACATAAGAAAATTGTATCATCAGTAATGGAAACTATCGACCGTTTTGAAATTATTTTTGCTAAATTATTAAATTTAATAGATCACGCTGATGATCACAGAGTTTCAGACATTTCTCAAAATCATTTTTCTAATGTAAAACTTCCAGATATTAAAATTAAACCTTTTTCTGGCAATGCTCAAGATTGGCAGTCATTCTTTGATTTGTTTCAAGCACTTGTGTTAAATAATGCCAAATTAAGATCTGATAGCGAAAAATTTTATTATTATAAACGCTTCTGAGAGGTCAACCGCTGCAATTGATTGAATCTTTATCTATGACTAATCAAAATTTAGAAATTGCTATATCAACGCTTAAAACTAATTACGAAGACAAAAATAAGCGTTAAAACGCAAAACTAAAATTTCATGCTATTGCTTTTTAAGGTTAGACTCTAGTAATCAAAACTTTATAGCGGCCAGTCAATGAAAGGAATATATTGTATTGATCTCGTGAGTATCATAAAAAAATTGCACAAATCGCGCCGCATTTATTTATTTAACAACTGTATAAAACATGAGTTTATTTGCGGCAAAAAAAAAACTGCATACCAAAGCTAAACTCTTTACCTTTAAAACCCATCTTGATTTTTGTTGATAGGTCACTTGAATCAAAAGATATCGAATCTTTAAGACCCATTTACACGGGTAGAGTAATGATGCAAGTACTTGGTAGAGTAGAGTAACTCTACCCGTAAAAACGCTCAGCGCAGTAGAGTAGCAAGTAGAGTGCATAGTACGTGGTAGAGTAGAGTGACTAGCAACATGTGGTAAAGTAACTCTACTCTACTACCACCACCACCGCCAAAATATCCACTGGCCTGCGCACTCTACCCATGGAACGCGGTCAATTCTGGTAGAGTAGAGTAGGTAGGAGAGTGCATAGGGACGCTGTCATTCCGGCTGGAGTTGTGTTTTGTGTAAATAGTAAAAATAAAGTTCGCCGAAGATGAACTTCATTTTACTTTCACTTTAAAACTTGTAGAGATGTATGGCGAATACCAGTGTTTATGGAATTTAGGTAGTGTACACTACAGAACTAAAAGTATGAGGCAAGCTGCGGATAATGAAATCGTCGAAAGAATGGCAAAAAGAGGCTTTGGAGTAAACGAGCTTAAGCAAAAAAATTAAGAATATAAGGTGCACTTATAATCAAGAGTGTTTAAAAATATAAAAATCAATAAAATCGGGTTCAGGTTCAGCCGATGTATATGTTCCGAACGTGATGTGTTTCACTCCTATGAAAACAATCATGAAAGTTGCAAAAAGAAACAAATAAACTGAAGGCTCACGGGTAAGTTACAGGTTTTTATTACTTGTTAATAAAAAATACAATAAGAAATAAAAAATGTATTCTTATCAAGATAAAAGCTGAGGCCCCGTGTGTATTCCTTCTTTTAAGCCACCCTCTCATCCACTCCTTTCTTTGTTTATTTGCCTTATCATCGATAGCTTCAGCGACCTCAGTTATAAATGCATTTGCAACACTAGCTAAACAATTTTAAATCAATTTTCTTTTTCTTGAATTCATTTTGTACTAAACAAACACCCACTCCACACTATACTAGCATCAGTACTATACTTGTAACTCTCCTCGTGTGAACGGTATCAAGCCATTTTTGGTAGAGTAGCAAGTAGAGTCGACTCTACTCGTGTAAACAAGTCTTTTTACCCTCGAAGTGATAAAAATTTTATTGAACATGAATTTCGCGCGCGTAACTAACATGAAAAATCGAATATTGCTTCAAGCATTGTTTCTAAAGGCCATGATCAACAGGCGAGTAAAACTGCCGTTTTGTGGCTCGTCGGTAAAGCTCGTCAGTGTATCATTGCAATACCGCGGTTTTATATACCGACGAGCCTGGCTCGCGGCTCGTCAGTTTGTTTTATTTTTTACTTGGCTCGTCATTTAAAACCGCGGGTGTATCACTACTGGTGAGCAAAACCGGCAGTTTTCAGCGATCGTTGAAGTGAAAAGATCATTAATCATGGATATGCGTACTCTCAGCCACGACTTTTTATTAGAATTTATATATTGTTTACGAGAATGTGTTTGTTTATGGAAATGTACATCGCCAGAATACAAAAACAAAACAACTCGACTTAACGCATATGTAAAACTTTTAAATACCCAATGTCTAGGACATTTCCGCTTTTTTTTGTAATTTCGTAGTATGCTATAGCGAGGTAACATAAAACTTCACTTTCAGTTGAACACGACATGTTAGCTGTGGACGGTTGACAATGACTGTTTTGCTCGCTAGTCGATCAGCACTAACGAGCCGCGAGTAAAACCGTCGTTCTTAAAACCGCGGTATTATGGCTCGCTCGTCGATCACCCACTTAACCCGTAACTGCTAATAGTTTTAAACCGCCCTACCCATTTAAGTTTGATAGTGGGGGAGCTGTCTGTCCGCCTATTCTCTGGCCAGTTAGTATTTTATAAAAAGGCAAAGTGAGCAGTTTTGTTGATCGTGTCAAATTCGAAATAATTACGTAGTTGGGTCACGGTGACCCGTCTATAGTATTTAAGTGACATAATATTTTTTGGTTATAAAGGTATGTACCTATTTTTATTATTATTATTATATATTGTTTTAGATAAAATGGCTTCTTCAAGTAAGCATTTAACTTTGTCTGAGATGGAAGACATTCTAAACAGTGAAGAGTTTTGGAAAGATTTGGAAGATGCCGATGAAACGACAGATACTCTCCAAGAAATAGAAAATAAGGAGCAAGCTGCACACAAATTATTTAACTATTCAGGTGAAAGTGACAGCGATGAAATAGACAATGAAATTTACAGTGAACACGACTCTGATAGTGAATTTGAGGTTGAACTATTGCATGAAAACACCTTAGACAGAGATGATGCCACGAATAACGCTTCAAGTAACAAAACAGCTACTTTGAACATTTCAAAATTAGCTTGGTATGGAAAAAATTCTACAAAATGGGCAAAACAATCGCCAAAAAGGTCCAAAGTAAAATCTCATAACATTATAAGAGTTTTAACAGGACTGAAAGGTTCTACCCGTCAGAATCCACCACTGTGTCCTAAAGAAGCTTGGAAATTATTAATAACTGATGACATGTTGGAAAATATTGTTGAACATACCAACACAAGAATTGACTTAGTATCCTTAAATTACGCTACACTCAAAATTTGCCCCAACTTTCATTGAAAGAACAGATAAAATTGAGAAGCTTTTATTGGACTTTTATTTATGCAAGGTATATTTAAGTCTAACCATGAAGATTTAAAATCATTATGGGCAACAGATGGTACAGGGAGAGATTTGTTTAGATGTTCGATGTCACTTGCACGATTCTTATTTTTGCTAAGCTGTTTAAGATTCGACAATCATCTTACAAGGTCTGAAAGAGTGAAAACTAATACATTGGCAGCTATATCCAACCTATTTGAAACTTTTGTAAAAAACTCCCAACAGAACTATGTTCCAGGTCCTCACGTAACAGTAGATGAAATGCTGGTACCATTCAGGGGAAGGTGTGCATTTAGAATGTACATACCTAATAAACCTGCGAAATATGGTATAAAAGTGCAGATCTTAGCCGATTCCCAAACACACTACATGTATAACGCGGAGGTCTATACAGGAAAAATTCTCCAACAGAAACAAAAATCGCTTTTTTCACATCCAACTGAGGTTGTTCTTCGAATGATAAAATGTATTGAAAATTCTAACCGTAATGTCACTGGAGATAACTGGTACACATCAATGGAATTAACCAACGAGTTAAGAAAACGAGGAATTACATATGTAGGTACAGTGAAGAAAAATAAAAGAATGATTCCTCCAGAATTTATGGCCGACAGAAAGAGACCTGTTAGTTCTTCAGAGTTCGGATTTACATCAGACAATACTCTGGTATCATATGTCCCAAAAAAGGGAAAATCTGTTGTTTTAATATCATCAATGCATCACGACAGTACTGTTGATCAGAGCACTGGGAAACCCGAAATAATTATGTTTTATAACCAAACCAAAGCAGGTGTAGATGCTTTGGACGAAAAATGTGCAACATATTCCACTTCTCGAAGGACCCGTCGATGGCCTATGGCAATTTTTTACTGTATTTTAAATGTGTCTGGTGTAAACAGCCGAATAATATATCAGTTTTCCCGAGGAAAAGAAATATCCCGTTACAATTTTTTAAAAGAACTAGGCATTGCACTGTACACGCCACATATGAAGAAAAGACTTTACAACGTAAATGTACCCCGGAAACTTCGATGTCTCGCAGCGAATATCCTTGGAGTAGATATAGATGACACACCTGCACCATTGCCAATACAGAATATATCTAAAAGGAAGAGATGCGCAATTTGTCCCGGAAAAAAAGACCGGAAAACAAATACATACTGTTTTGTGTGCAAATTACCTATATGTTTACAATGTGCTCTAAAAATATGCCCAAATTGTAAATAGGAATTTATTTTACATTAAATTAGTTTACCGTTATATAAAAATGTGTTTATGACTTAAAATAAATGTATTAGCTAATGTTTTTTCTTTATTTCAGAATTTTAAAACTGGGTCACAGTGACCCGTCAATAGCAGCTGCGAGATAACTTTTTGTCGGTAGCAGTTACGGGTTAAGAGAACAGTTTATTCTACACAAAAAATGCTTATAAACATTTTTATTTAAAATTATCTTAAGGCGGTTTAAGGGGGAAGCCCAGGAGTAAAAGTAGTAAACTTCTTTGCATATTTTTTTGGGGTCACAAAATTAATATTCTCGGTAAAATTTCAGCTTGTTCGTATGATTTTTAGAGGTTCAGTGGTATTTTCATTTCTGACGACTGGAGTATATGGGATCACTAACAGGAGAATTTTACTGTCATTATTGCATGTGGTTGCCTTTTAAGTCGTCCCAAAAATGCAACTTAGAAATATTAACAATATCGCTTTTAATGTATTTTAAGATATGTTAATATAAATCAGTCAGATAAAATTCAGTTGTTAGAAAAATGTTTTTAATAAGTAACAAAAACAAAATTTGTTTAATTTATTTTAAAAAACATTTGAAGAGTATAGACAGCTTTATTATTTAGAGTACTATGTTAGCAATCAATACTATTTATAAAAATATAAGTATTAGTACAATGCAGACAAGACAGATGATTTCAGTACTTTCATTCCGTCAAGTTTTCAATTGGTATCCTAATCGGTGATTTTATCGCTACTCCGGAAATAGAAGAAAGATATTAATTTTCATGCAAAAAAGCTATAGAGCTAAAATAGCATATTATTATTGCACCATCTGAGTAGGTTTTTACAATAAATAAAAAGAAGTTATCACGGGTGAGAAACATGGTCACTTACACAGAACGACCAAGAATTGCTTAAACGTTTCGACAGAAAAATTCTAAGGAAAATATATGGAGGAATCCAAGAACAGGGTTTGTGGCGTAGGCGCTACAACTTTGAGTTATATAGAAGTTTTGGGGAACCTGACGTTGTAAAATGTATTAAATTAGCACGCCTTCGATGGATAGGACATGTAATTAGACGAGATGAAGATGCAAAGATCAGAAAAATTTTCGACCAAAGAGGACCAGTGGAAAGACAAGCCAGAGGAATACCAAAACTTAGGTATCAAGATAACATAAAGGATGATCTAAAATCCATCGGAATTAAAGCATGGAGAAGAGTTGCCAGACACAGGGGCGAATGGAATATTGTTCTAAAGAAGGCTTTGGCTCATAACGAGCTGTAATGCCACTCATGATGAAGAAAAAGAAGTGGTAACTAAAATTCACGATTACGAAATAGCAAACTTGGAATAAATGAATAAAAATATATTAGTGTATAATCGTATATTGTTAGGGATATTCTGCCTTTTCAAGTGTATAATGCATGTCTTTTACAGTTTCCAGTGCATATGTAGCGGTCTCTAAAAAAATACGAAATATGAAATAAAAAAATGTGTTACAAATAGGTTAATGAAGGTCGTAGAGAAAATATTTGCTAAGACACCGCCCTAGGAGTGCCCAAGGCCCAAAAACCTTAAATTTATTTGATTTTATATTCGTAAAATCTGCTAAATTATTACATTTAAGTTATGTATTAATGTTATTTTAGTATTTTTATATTTGTTTTTAACGCTACAAAAATAAATTTTATTTTTATTAATACTAAAAACAATAGGTACATAAACAATATTAATTATACGGTTTTATAGTAGTCATATAGAAAATTTACGTCGGGATGCTGTGTTTATGCTGATAAAAAATTTTATTTACCTAGATCATTTGATTATAGTAAGTACATCTTGATTTTTGTAACTAAAATACAAAATCCTTTCATTTAGTTTAAAATTTTCTTAAAGAAAGTTTTCATTCAAAATAAATAATATCAACATACCTGTTAAACTCAAAAAGAGTTGTCACACATTTTCATAACGCCCGCACTAAGTCAACAAAACAACTTCAAATAAATAACAGTTTCCTAAACGTAACCTTTTCTAATTTGCATTAACAATATAAACAGAACTATATTTTAACATATCGTATTGCATCGGTTTTATTTTTCTTCAGTCTGTGAATATATTTGAATACCGACTTCACGATTTTTTTAACAGACATAATTATAAAAATAATAAAGATAGTTTAGTAAGACAGATATATAATAGAGGTAAAGACGTTTGTTAAAATTTGTGTAAAAGAAGCTACAAGGAAGTAAACTGGAGCATTTTCAGCTGGAGAACTAAAGTCAAACTAACTCTAAATGATACCGGAATCTCTCCGCTAAATATCTAAAGTCATAAAAACTGATACAACGATGTCAATTTTCAAATTGTATTTAACTGACAGAAATCACAATTACCAAATTATTGATACAAATGAACTGAATGAAAGTATAATTTGGATGTAATTAGGATGTGTATGTATCTGTATTTACGTGTAAATTACAACAGTTGTCGAAGAAAATAGAAGTTTAAGGGTGCTGAAGAAAAATCAAGATCCAGGTAAGAATATGGATGATGAAAGACGAGCAAACAATCTACCAAGAAGTAACATCTAACCGAGATACTGACCCATCTATTTTAATCTCATAAGTTCAAAAGACCATCGACCAAGCGAAACGAAGGAAAACTTCTGGTCGTGATGAAATACCTGCAGAGTTATCACTGCTAACACTGTAACAACTGTTAGATGATAAGAGTGTTGCGATTATCACACGCCCAAAATTTTTATGAAAATATTGCATTGTCGCATATATAAACTTCGTGAGAGGATAACTGGTGATAAGCAATTTGGTTTCCTAAATGGGTACTCGGGCTTTTTTGCACGCGAATACTCTTACAAAAGAGCAATGAGTTTAGGAAAAATATTTACGTATGTTTTATAAATTTCGAAAAACACGTACCACACACACTACTATTTCAATGCTTGGACTCATTTGATCTAGACACATATGACATTAGATTGCTCAAAAATCTTTATTACAATCAGGCAGCTTGTATTAAAGCGGATCAAAAGATTGCAGCTAAAGTTTCTATTAAGCGTGGTATCAGACAGGGATGAGTTATGTCACCGATTTTGTTTAATGGCTACATTAAATACAATGTTTCATCTTGTTATTACGACGATAGCCAACGCTTGTAATCAAGCACGGCACACAAAGAAGAAAAGGATAATGAAAATGGACAAATAATAACAGATAAAGTGAAAATAAATAGGTTAGTTGAAGAATTTTACAAGAAACTGTATAGTACTATATGGAGAAAAAGACATAAATTTAGGAAATCGAATAAGTCTTAAAGTTAATAAATCAAATTGTACTGTACAATGGCTTGGAAAGGAAGACAGAAAAATGGAAATTCATTTTATGTAACAATAAAACACTGAAAACTTTGTTTTCAAAACTTCCACAAAATTTATTTTAAATTCTTATCACTACAGCTGTTTCGGCTGATTGCCTTTCTCAAGTGATCTGTTTTTGGCATGGGTTTACACTTTATAGTCTCTAATGGAATAGGTTGAGGAGGGGAGAACTGTTTGTCTCAAGCTGGTCATTCAAAGTTATATCTGTGTTTTTTATTTTTTTAATTTCCATAGATTCTAACAAAGATAGCTTAAGGCCTTTATTTTGAATGTGGAGAATTTTAAATTCGTCAATAAAAGAATGATTATGATCTAGAAGATGAAGTGCGTATGTAGAATCTGTTTTTCTCTATTATTGAAAGCCCTTTTATGTTCTACTATTCGTTTATTAAAATTTCTACTTGTTTGACCAATGTAAGTTTTTGGGCAGTCGCCACATTTAAGTTTGTATACACCACTGTGTAAGTGTTTTTTATGTTGGCTCTTGTTGTTTTTAATATATTTGCCTAGGTTGTTATTTGTTTTGAAAGCTGGTGTAATTCCTTTCTTTTTTATGTGTTTGGCTATTTTTGTTGATATTTTGCCTGTATATGTAATCGAGCAGAAGGTACTGGGTTTTTTCTCTGGTGGTGGAAATACTAAGTTCAGGGCTTTCTTTTTGATTTAACATTTTAACTATTTAAAAACGATTTAAAAAACTACACAAGAAAGCCCCTAAAAATATTACGATTTAGGCCAACTTGTTCAATAAAATGTTGATATTAAGAAATATAGAGAGAGGTAAAGTTGCCATTTTAAATTTTATTTTTCACTCTCACTTTCATGTTTGTAGATATTTATGTAAAAAAATGTATAACTGGTCGCTATTTAGTTGTTGTGGGCGATCTTCAAATCAAAACAAATGGTATATCAAATTGATTACGCGGATATTTTAGCCTCTTATTGTAAATAACAACTTATTTTAATACTATGCATTTAATACATGTCAACCATGTACCTAAGTACATAAAAAATTTAAAAATACATTCGAATACAAATCATTAACTCAAAAGGTAACTAACTAACTTTTTCTAGAACCTGACGTAGTACTCGTAAAAAAGCATAAAGTTCTGTATTATACCCTTCCCTCATTTATGTCATGTTCTGGTATTTCTGTAAATATCTGATTTCAAATATTGCAAAAGCTGTCTATGTGAATCAGATGTCATGTTCTGGTATTTCTGTAAATATCTGATTTAAAATATTGCAAAAGCTGTCTATGTGAATCAGAGAAATGGGTTTCTTACATTTTTGCAGTTACTGTTACAGTTACTATACTTAGACTACTAAGTCAAACGCCTTTGTCCAATGCAAGTATGACATCTCTTGCGTTTTCTGACATATTTATTTTCTGTTTTCTGTTCTTCTTATTCTAATGGAGAAAATTCTTTTGCACGTTGTTGCAGTCCGATATGAATTCCTGATGTTTTCGAACTTCGTCTAACCATAAGAGGTAAAACTAATCCATGTGATAAATCTTCCAACAATTTTTTTCTTAGAATAACATTTTGATCATTGCCAAAATGTATTACTTCGGCATTGATTCCACTAATATTGAGCATAGCGAAAAATACCACTATGGGCCAACGACGAACATTTTTAGCTACATTGTATGATGCACACAATGTATCTGTTGTGTCAACTGCGCATTTGGTGCGATTGTAAAAGGTGATATTTATAATAGATTTTTATCTCCTGTTTTAAAATCAATAGAGAAGTCTTCATGTAGACTTGAAGCCAAAATTACACATTTTTCTGAGAACGAAAGAAACCAAAGTGCTTCCATTTTTGAAGGCAAACAAGCTACTATTATTAGCTCTCGTCTTAATTGGAAGGAATTCAGGTGGAATTTCGACTTAATTTTTTTAAAGTGCCAACGTAAGATAGGTGTTTACGTTGTAACTCATATAACAATGGAATACTGATGAACCAGTTATCAGCAGTAGAATTTCGTCATGTCTAATAAATAGGTTGACAGAACAACATCCGACGGTGAATTGCTCAATCGAAATAGGCCTTTAGGTTGTAATCCGGCATATATTTCCAAATTATATAGATAGTAAACCAGGGAATCCACAAGTGCGTAGATTTGCGTACCATATTTATTAGGTTTATTCGGTATGTATTGCACAAAACCGCATCGTTCAAGAAAGCCTTCCCATTTCTCATTAATTGTAACGTTGTGTCCTAAACTATAGCCTTTCTGTAAATTGTTCATTAACGTTGTAAAAATGACGAATTGCTGCAATTTTTTCGTTTTTTTCTTTTATTTCTGGTAGTGCGATCATCAAATTGCATACAACGCATAATTTTGCTTTTAATGTTCATAATCAGTCGGACTTTTTCAATACCATCTCCGTCGGATCCCTACAGGTCTTCCACATTATGTCTGTCTGTGAACACCAGCAAAGTATAAGAGACCTATAAATGCTTTCCGTTTAACAATGTCTATAGGCTTGGCATATCTATCGCGTTTGAAGACCGATTTAACACTTTCAATATATTGGTTGGTCTGATGTACAATTATACGCAATATTTCGTCATCCACAATACAATTCCAGCATTCCAAAGAAGTTTTTGCCATCCTTGCAGCACCTATTACACCTGGTAACTTACCAACAAGATTAGTTGTTTTGAACGAACCCTTTGTGATGAGGGATTTTTATTCCAAATTGTTTTTTCTAAGAGCTTCTTTCCTTTACTATTCTCTCTTTCAAAAAAAGTTGTTATCATCTGCGTAATCATCGTTGTCACTAGCTGCTTGCTCGGTATCTCAATCGCCGTCACGAGGTTCGACTTCTGACGGCGAAAACAAAAATCGTCCTGTGAATGACTTCAGTCGTCATCAAACATCAATCTTTGTAGTTCTTCAACATCTTTAGGATCCTTCAAGTTATATTTTTTACTACAACTTGCCATAATAAAACAAATATAAATTTTTTAAAAGATAAAATCTTTTAGCGAAAGCCGCTATCGCTTTATTAAATTAAATGGTCAAATAAATTTGTCCTCCACATCAAATATATATCAGCTATATGTCAAAAAAGACTAAACCTCTTGAAATGTCTTTCTGGTACGAACTGGGGAGCAGACGGTAGAACTCTACTCATACTATATAAAAATTTGATCCGCTCAAAGATCGATTATGGTTGCCACGCTTACTCGTGTGCTTCAACAACAACTCTAAAAGTTTTAGACACCATTCAAAATAACGCTCTTAGAATAATAAGCGGCGCATTTAGAACAACCCCTATCTTAAGTCTTCAGGCCGAACTGGGTGAACTACCATTAGATTTACGAAGACAGGAATTAATGCTCTCTTATGCATCGAAGCGGTACTCTTTACAATATCACCAAACCATTCGCTGCTCGAATATCCAGCGCGCAAAAACCCACATTCCCTTTTACGAAAGATGCAGACGAATCATAAATGAATTAAACATTAAAGTCCCCGAAATCTATCCTAGCAAGATGCCAACTTCCCCTCCTTGGCTAATGTCTTCTCCTTACATAAATTTGGATCTATTATCAGAAAATAAAAAAGAAAGCAATTGTCATCTAATTAATTCTAAATATCAAACGTTAATTTCTCAATTTTCTTCCTTCAAAAAGTTATTCACAGATGGATCTAAAACAGAGCGTTGTGTAGCATCTGCCTTTGTAACAAATGATGAAATAAAGAAATATAAACTAGCGGAGACGAATACTATTTTAACAGGAGAACTCTTTGCAATATATAAAGCCATATGTCATGTTACAAAATGTCCTGAAACTAATTTCTTAATAATTACTGACTCATTAAGTTCTCTAGAAATCATCTCAAAAATCTATTCTTCCCATCCTGTGGCCAAACTCATTAGACAAGAATTGCATAATCTAAACCACAGAAACATTGCTTTCCTGTGGGTGCCATCTCATGTTGGAATCACGGGAAACGATTTGGCGGATAAATATGCACGAGAAGCCTTAGAGGAAACAACTATTGAATTCTATCCAAAAACTCCAGCGACAGATCTCAAATCATATTTCCACAGCAAAATAGTCAACATATGGAATAGCAGATGGTGTAAAAAACAGGCAAAACTACTTGAGATAAAACCAATATTTCAACCATGGTCTGATAGTTCCACCAATCGTTTTTCTCAGGTTATCATCACACGACTGCGGCTTGGTTATAGTCGCCTCACACATGGACATCTGATGACAAGGGATCCACAACCGGAGTGTTATGCTTGCGAGACCCCGCTAACAATAAAACACCTTCTAGTGGAGTGCCCGTTACACAGTGCGGAAAGGTGTAAATTCGGAATCCCGGAGAATTTGAGAGAACTATTCTTAAAGTGCGGTGCCAAAGTGATTATCCAATATCTTAAAGCAATAAACTATTTATACAAAATTTAATTGTTACACTGTTCAATTATTGTTATTACTTTTTCTTTTTTTCGCTAATAGCCTTACAGGCTGATGCGAGTTTGTAAATAAAAAAAAAAAAAAAAAAAATTTGTCCTCCTAGGCCATATATTTGGCCATTTAATTTAATAAATTTTTTAATTTACAAAAAAATCTCCAAGCAGACGCAGTGAATCAATTTGCTGTTTATGAAAGAAGTGTAGGTATAATTATGTAATTTTGAATAAAAAAAGTAAAGATAGTAGTAATATATAGAAATAGTACTTACCAAACTAATAAATGTCACAAATTTACAAAATTAATTTTGTTACACCAATGGGCGCGGTATATCGCGCCCGTGATAATAAGGTGATGACAATTCCCGACTTTCTACGAGGCACAAAACATTTGTGCTGTATCAATTTGAACAGCTGCGCCCGACGAAAGGTTAAAGACAAATCACTCGCTATGATTTTTCTGACAGCTATTCTGTCAGTTAAAATTGATTTCATGTAATCGACTGCACTATCTTCCAATCAAGTCGTCCCAGGAATACAACTCAAAAATATTGACAATATCATTTTAAAATGAAACTTTAAAATGTATAATATATGTCTAAATTGTCAATATGAATGAGTCACATAAAATTAAATTTTTAGAAAAATGTTTACAATAAACGAGTAACAAAATAAAATTTGTTTAATTTAACAACTTTTTATATTTTGAGAACGATTTCCGAATTGGAAATCGAAACGTCAAATAAACTAACTTTAAAGGTGGCTTATTTCCAACAAAAATAATAAATTGCATTAAGACGCCACAAGAAAATAGCTTTAGAACAATACCAATTATAATACATTAATGAATTCTAAAGTCAGTACCTAACTATATAACTGAAAATATGCGTAAATCTTTAATACAGAAACAATACAGAGAAATAATTGTAACTAATAAATGTTAAGTTACTCCAGGAAATATAACGTAGGTCACCATATTGATAACACTTAAAAAAATAATATAGTCAATATAGTTAGAAAAAAATGATATTTACGAGATTGTAAAAGTTATTTGTAATATCTCTTATATATTTTATAATCGGTTTGACTCCATATAAACATATTTATATTTTACAACAAATATTAGTGTCATTAGAAAAATAAATAGTAATATCTGCGAATTATTCACATTGGCAACACCGTCTACCAATTTGAGACCGTAGGTTTTTAAATTTTATTAGGGAAAACACAGTAGAGAAGCATGCGCTAAATATTGATCTGTAGTCCATGGCACTGGAAAGATATTACAGATTTTTCTCTTCTCCCATTGGAAACCCTTTAACCCCAGGAGGGAAATGTCCTGTTGAAGAGTAAAGGAACTTAGTTTTACGCAATCGCCGGTAGTTAACCCAAAAATGGAACAACCAGTAGATTAAACACGGCTAATTGTTTTCCTGATTGGGATCTTCATTTTGAGCTGCAGAATTCCATCGTTTATAAATGAAAATTGTTCAGGAAAATATTTGTTTTGTTTCTTTTTAACCATTAGCACGGTAACAAGCACAACAATAATAAACTTTCAGAGAATAAATGTAATAATAAGTAAGTAGAAAATGAGATTTGGGAAATGAAAATTTTTATAGATCAGTGGATAATTTTTTTCTTCTCGTCAATTTAAAGAGATTGATTTATCAAAATCACATTTTGTCGACAAATTGAAAAAAACACCTTATGATTGATTATTTTGAAAAAAATATATTTATGAGCTTAATATGATAGACTATATGATACACAACATTGATATCAACAAAACGTTTTGTTTAACCTATATAGGTTATACAAAACGAGCATTTATAAACATATATGCTATATTTTAATAAAACAGCGTGTTAAATCCTCATCGGTTAAAACGTTGTTGCGTGGAAATAAGGCTGTTAAAACGTTGTTTTAGAAATTAAAAATGAAGTATACGTGAAATTAAGAAACGTACATATTATTAACAAATTACTTATAAACATTTTTTATATGACGTACATATGAAAATAATATTATTCACTCTTAAGATTTTGATAGTAGCTTACATACTGTAGTGGAATATATTCGGCAATATTTAATAAATTGGCATCTTTTTCTTTTTTAATTGGTAGTGGCCCTTCATAGGCTTCGGTAAGTTCAGGAAGAGTGACTTCAGTTACAGCTGTTTTAGTTGACCTTAAGAATAAGATGACCATCATGGTTGAATAGTGTTGTGGTATTTTCTTAACCGTATTGTATTTGGATCATCTGAGCTAATTTTTATCCACACTGACTGAGTTATTTTGCACTTTGGATCTGTCTATACTACATTTTCTGATAAAAATTTAAAAAAATGTTTGATGGGTTTTTAACTCTAGCTTTTGTAATTACATCTGTCCACTGAAACGGGATATAAACCGATGAAAGTTTCTTGTTGCGTTCCATGAGGGCAAAGTCTCTATCACAGGGCAGAAAGCTGTGCCCATTAGTTAGAAACTTTTGCTCGATTTGGGTGAAGTATTTTTCTCACAGTAGTAGTCGAAGTAATGATATGATATATCTGACCAAATAACAAGTTTTCTTTATTGACCTGGATCAAGACGATTGAAGTTTTCAGTTATATAAAGTAGCAATGCTGGTGCTATCTCATGCACCATTACTTTGTTCCACAGCATAATTGTAGCAGTATTACTCCCCATATTATGAACAGCGTAGTTATACGAAGAAAGTTGTCGCTGATAGAAGATTAATGAGTGAGTTAGACTAGGGCAAAAAAGAACTTGTTGCAAATCAGTACATAAAACGACACAATTAGCATTTACTTTTGCAATTTCAGTATCTTGTCTTAATGTTTTGTAACCTGCTTCTGCTTACATATGATGAATTTTACTTCCAATTTCTATTTTCTTTCTTTCACACTCAGCGCTAGCAAAAGAAAGTTTGATAAAAAGCTTGTCGCGAAACACGACCTACTTTAACACATACAACGTTGTTACACCAAAAGTTAAAGGTTGACTAATTTTTAAACTACCAAAACAGGCGAGTTAAGTCTCATAATATTCGTTGACCTGCGATTAGTTCTTTTGCCTCCTCTTCACATAAAGTTAGGATTGATGAAGCAGTTTGTCAAAGCTTTAGATAAACAAGGTGACTGCTTTAAATATCTGTACAACCAATTTCCTGCACTCTCTGAAGCTAAACTTTTAAGTAAAAAAGAATGGATTTTTGTAGGCCCTCAAATTCGAACCTTAAATCGGACAGATTGTTTCAGAATACAATGACCCAGGATGAATCTGAAATATGGAGCTCTTTCGTAAAAGTCATATAGACAGTTTACTTGGAAACAAGAAGTCTCCAAACTATAAAGAAATTGTAGCCAACATGGTCAAAAATTATAAAAACTGGGATGCAATATGAGCGTTAAACTTTATTTTCTGGATTTCCACGTTGTCTATTTTCCCGAAAGCTGTCATCGAGGAGTAGGAATAGAGGTTCAATCAAGATAGAAAGGAGATGGAGAGACGTTACCAAGAAAGATGAAATATAGGAATGATAGCTAATTACTGCTGGGCCTTAAAAAGAGCCTCGATTACAAAAATCGATAAAGAGAAGACCAAAAACGCAGTTTTCATGGAAAAAGAGAACGGTTTTATCCAAAAAAACCAAATATTGTCTAACCTAGGTTATAATGAATTCTTTTTTTTTTTAAGAACAACTCAATTTTGCAATGTAATTTTCTATTAAATAAAGTTTTAAAAAATATTTTCTCAGTATTTTTGGCAGTTTCTATGAAAAATTTCAAACATACTTTTCTTGAAAACCAGACGTGCTGGAAAAAAACTAAGTGTAGATTCGTACTTCCGCACATCCCATTCACTGTAGGACACCTATTAAACTTAAAACACTTTTTAATGAAAAAAAATGAAGGCCTGTGAATATATGAAATGATAATAAATAATAAATAAGAATGAAAGTACAGCACAATAAATTTTATTCTTATAGTCATATCATTCTGACTGAACAGTTACTAAAAGACATTCTTTGAGTACATGAAATTAACCTCACAACAAAACAAATGCAAATTTAAATATTATATATGGCTGCATGAAGTTCTACTTTTCAGTACTGTTTTTCTTACAAAATTGCATCATCCGCGCAGCAAGTGCTCCTTGACATTTTCTATTTGTTTGAGAATCGCTATCTTGTCTTAACCTGTTATTTTCTATTTGTTGTGGATTGTTACTGGAACTTTGACTACCTTCAGATCGATTAAGTTGTTGTCTTAATCTGTAATATTCCTTTTCTTGTGGATTGTTACTTAAACTTTGAATACCTTCAAATCGGTTATGTTCTTGCTTCAGCCTGTTATATTCTTTGTCTTGTGGATTGTTACTAACACTTTGAATACCTTCAGATCGGTTATATTCTTGCCTTAGTCTGTTATGTTCTTTATCTTGTGGATTGTTACTAAAACTTTGAATGCCTTCAGATCGGTTATGTTCTTGTCTTAGCCTGTTATGTCCTTTGTCTTGTGGATTGTTACTAGAGCTTTGAATACCTTCAGATCGGTTAAGTGTTTGCCTGTTATATTCTTTTCCTTGTTGATTATTTAAATTTTGAATACCTCTAGATTGGTTAAATTCTTCTTTTTGATTTGTATTACCATAGTTGGGATTACCTCCAGATTTAGGATTTCGTCGTTCTTTTTTTAAATTGTCCCACTCTTTATACTGTTCAGATAGTTCTTCGACAACTTTTCTTACGGCGTATTGTGATTGTTTTAGCATTTTTTGAACATGTTCGTCACCTACAAAAAATTCACGAATATTATTATTTAATACTTAGTTAATAATATTATTAATGATTATATTTAATTAATTATATAATTATAATAATTTAATTAATAAAAATTTAACAGGTTCACAAAGGACATCGATCATTATTTCTATGGTAGCCAGTAAAGAATATAGAAAGTTTAATAAAGAATAAAAAACGTATGCAAGAATTAAAAAGCTAAATTAGATAAAATGATTCTGAAAATTTTTTTTATGGTTTTTGAGTATTTTGGTTTTTATTTTGACCATTATTTTGACAACATATATTACTGTTGTAGTCCAAAATTAACTTAAAAATTAAATAATTTTTTATTAAAAAGACCACGGGACTATAAATTTCCAATGCCCTGTATATGATAAATTTGTAAATATAAGAATTTAGCATTAAGAAGTGAAAATGTGGAGAAAGAATGAGGCAATCAGTAGTTGAGAGTAGTTTATATACATATATACAATTATCGGTCAAAAAGTGGAGAAAAAAGACAAAGAATGTGGCTACTTCATCTATTTATTTGAAGACGTTTCGCTATCTAATCAGAAAGCATCATCAGTTTATCTAAAAAGAATAATATGAAAAACCAAACATCCACAGAGAGGTTAATACAAACATGTTACCTCAAAAAGACATGTAGCAGTCAATGGTATAAAATGTAAAGAAGCTTAAGATATTATACAAGAAATAGTTAAGTTTTATAAATAATCAATTGAAACTAAGTACAGTTTTCAATTTAACACAAATTTAGAACAGCAAAAGAACCATCTGGTTATTACACATGTAATTAAAAAAAAGTATGTAAAAAACTTATGTAAAATATAAGTATTTGCCGAGAAGCTAATAAGATCACAAGATCACTCTTCCAACAGTAGAATATTAATTTAGTTTAATTTTGACTTTAGGTAACATTATTAAAGTGGTTGCAAAAGTATGCTGTAGTAATCTTGTAAAAAATATAATGACAGTTACCACAAAAAGCTTCTACACTACCTAGAGACACTCGGCAAATGGGAACCCATTGTAGACCGACGAACTATCACGTGAAGAAGCAGTGTACTTGAGGTACAAACATGACAACATCAAGGCGAGTTACTAACCGCTAATGCATTAAGCGGTAAATTAAAAGATATGATATAGTAAGGAGACATCCCTGTCTGTACGAACCATTATATGAAAGAAACAGATGTTTGGAAACACCATTTTACTTTCAGTGAATGGCTCGAAGAAAACAAACAAACAAGTGAGGTCGATCCTGCATATCATAATATAAGTGACTAAGTTCTAGCTGGTTAGCCAGCCCCAGGTACAGATTCAATTCAAGTTCCACAGTCAAAGGTTCATAATACTTTGAACCTGAATAATTACTTAGAATTATATGTATCAAATTAATTTAAATTTTATTAAACTATTTCATCAAAAATTATTTTATATATTTTATAACATTGATAAATGAATCAATAAAATATTAGTTGAATAGCAATCATGATTTAAGTAAAACAGAAAATTTTATTTGAATTTATTTAAAAGTGAAAATGTATACAAAAACACACCATGGGAGACAATTTTAAAGTAAAAAAAGATAAAGCTTAGTTCTGCAATATTAATGCATGATAAATTTAGCTCAAGTTACCAATGTCCGTTCTCTTGTTCAGAGCGTTGGGGTGTTTCAGTATCGAACACATTTCCAAAAACTGCCTTTTCACGAGATTGCGTTCGTTACCAAGAATCTTAACTTCGTTAAAGTCCACTTTATGATTTGTGTTAATAGCAAGAGCACAAGTATGCTGGGATATGTTAATATCACTGCGGTGTGTCGTAAGACGCCCCCTCAGTGATCTCCCTCTCTGACCGATGTAACACGAGTCACACTCAGCACAAGATATGTGATAGATGACATTGACTTGTTCCAAAAGGAACAAGGGTGTTTTGATCGTCTTGGCATTCTTAACTGCAATTTTAACAGGCACGTTATTATGTTTGTACAGTTTAATAAGTTTTTCAGTATCTTGAGGGAAATAGGGTAACGAGGAGTAATGGGTAGTTGGAGTCCCAAGTGTTATTAATAGTATTGTTTGATATTACTCTAAGTTGGTTACAATTGGGTATGTCAATAAATGAGGAACCATAACTCTGCGAATATAGGTATTTGTTGATGAGAGAAGATGGGTAGGAATTATCAATCAATATGTTTCTGAGCAGTAGAAGGGATTCCCTTCGATTAACCGGATGTGTCAGCCTATTCAGCCTACAGCTTAAAGCTTTGATAAGATTTAATTTAAATTTAAAAGGATGACAGGACAGATAACAGGAGTGGTAGTTGAGAAACCTATTGGAGGCCATTGGTTTCCTGTACCAACTTGTTGTTAACATATTATCTCCCATTCTGATGACACGCATATCTAAAAAGGGAATACTATTAGTGGTGCGGTCCTCAAGTTCAAGAGTGAACTGTAAGTGAGGATTAAACTCATTGAACAAAGACAAGGTGGCCTATATCTTGTCTAGAGGTAATGCTAGTAATAGATCATCAGCATACCGCTTAATAAAAGGGATTTGGAAAATTATCCAGTACAAAGTTAACTAGGGTGGGAGAGATTGAGTTAACTATATATATATAACTATATATATATATATATATATATATATATATATATATATATATATATATACATCATATTATGACACAGATTAATTCTTCTAGCAAATGCAGCCATTTATGGCGTAGGAAGGCAAAAAAAGCATTAATAAACATTCAATAAAAATACACTTATACTAAAAAACTGACTATATTTTTTTAGTATTTTGTTGGTCATTTCGTAGTATTACCAATGGTTTATGCTGAAGTTTTTCGATTTTTATGGAAAGATGCCAACATCAAGCAATACAACAAAAACGTCAATGCAAACCAAAAACGCATCTCATGCACGTTCAGGAAGACGAAACGAGTAATCTATTTCGACAGATATACCATCAAATTTAGAACGAGACAATTTGAGATACATATTTTTTGGATCAGATGCTTTTATGGTCACATAGGAAAGATTAATATCTATTTGAAGATTTATTTAATGTATTTAATTTTTGCTTTTGCTTTTTTCTGCAGCTTCTGTAAGTCGTTATCTTGCCATTGGGTCATTCTATCGATACAACGTTTTTCTTTGAATTCAGAAAAAAATAGTTGACCAGGATATTGTCAAAATTGTCACCTCCAAGAAAAGTATATCCATTGTCGATTTCATTTTAAAGACACCTATCCATTTAGGATAGAATTTGCACCCCTTCCTAATCAAGAAGCGGCTACAATAGCAGGAGCATTCATAACACACATCGTATCAAGACATGAACTTACTTGAATCAAAATTATGACAAGAATTAAACTGGCACTATGCCCCTGGTCTGAAATCAGAAGAAATAGTCGAACGATATAATAAAACTGTTTGTGAATACCTTTCAGTGTTCGTCGCTGATAATCAAAAATATTGGGATACTTTAATTCCTTTATTCCTGCAAGGTTTGAAAATGAAGTGACCGGTTATTCTCAATCGATGAGGATCACCGGAAGAGAAATAAAGCTTCCCTGAGTTTTTTTTTGGAAGATTGCCTCCCTTCGACTAAGAAAGCTCATCCCTGACATACATAAAAAATTTGATAGAAAAATTGGAAAAAGTCTACGAATTTGCTCGTAAAAGTTTGAAGCTACAAAGTGGTAACGTCAAGGTCAGGCTCGACATGTATGCTATAGAGACAACTTTCGAAAGAGGTGACCCAGTTATACAATCCCAAACTTAAGGACTTTTGCCTAAACTTCAACTAAACTGGGAGGCCCAGTACACTGTCCTGCAGAAAATAAACGATCTTATCTACCCCATCCAATTTTCAGCTAGTAGTACACCCAAGGTAGTTGATATCGAGAGATTAGCTTAACACCATGGAGCTGGTATACTCTGTTAGCTTCAGTCAGTCCCTAATAGACTAGCTATTCAAGGTCAATAACTGGTCAATATGTAGTTTCATACTTTATTTCCTTGTTAATTACCTAATTAATTGTTTTAGTGTTGTCCATAACTAAAAGGTGAATGTCCTATAAGTAAAAATTTGGCCGATAACTAAATTTTTCGTTATTTTTTTATATTTAATAGTATAAAACCCCCTCGAAATATAACAATTCTATTACCAGTATAAAAAAATACCATTATTAAACTTATAATGTTGTAAAACTTGTTTTTGCATAATTAAATCTTAAGTGTCCAATATCTACTAGGTTTACCTTATTTCAAGCATGATATAAATCATATATCCAAATTATAAAGTCCTTATCAGTTACCTGCCCTTATTTACCTGTTAATATTGCCATATTTTTAGCAATTTCTTGCAACTTTTTATTTTCAGCATTGGCAGCCTGGAGTTCTTTTTTCATTGCACATACAGCTTCATACTCACAGCTTTTACTACGTCTTGAAGTATCACGTCTATCTATTACATCCAGTTTTTGTATTTGATTTTTAGCGTCATTTAGCTCCATTTCCAACTCTTGTATTCGGGTTTTATAAACAGTAGTTTCAACAGAAACACCCTGTATTGAACTTTTCAATTGTGATTGCAGTATTTCCAATTTTTTATCTGCAGCTGCTATTAACCTATCTTTCTTTTCTATTTCATTACGCATATTCATCAATGTCTCCTTCATTCTAGCCTAAAATAAATAAATACTATTTAAATTTGTTTTAAAACTATTTTCTAGTGGAATATAGTCTAATTTACGATGTTTATTGTCCGCAATTTTAGTTTCAAAGCGATAGTTTTTGCTTTTTCGAAATCGCTCCCTTCCGCTCCCTAAAATCGAGTATCATTCGTAAAGCCATAGAAATCGAAAAACAGCCTAACAGCTTAAACACGCGCATTGACGCTAAGCGACTGTCGGCAACACGGCGACCGCTGCTTCAGCGACCTCCCACTAGCTGAGCTACTGTCATTGCGTGGTCTATGGACCAATGAACCAATGAACGTACATGCGTATCGCCCCGCCTTTCTACCTCCTATTCAATTTACCATTGGCCGATGAACTTGGAAATGCACATATTGATACCAAATAAAGTGTATAAAAGGAGTGCATTTTCCAACCCATAAATAGTCAAGCCTAACCTTACTTCGGATCACATGTAGGGTCTCCTACACCCTGGGATCCTCCTTCACGGGGCTCTGCTCCCTACTTGTCCTTAGACTCTTTTGCTAGGAACCTTTTCACCACCAAATTGAGTTTTATGTTTGAGAGATTACCTAACCCACCTAAAACACCTAGGGAGCTGATATGGAGTTGTTTCTTTGTGATGACACAAGCCTTCCTATGGTGAAACTACACAGGGTAAGACCGGTCGTCACTCGACACTGAGAAGTAGGCAGGTTGAGACCTCAGTGGAGTTTGACGGTTCTTGTATTTCTACACAACAAGATACTGGTAACGTCTCAAATCGGTTCTTCCCGAGAACTTAGTAATTTTCAAATATATATATATATATATATATATATATATATATATATATATATATATATATATATATATATATATATATATAGGGAGTACGATCGTCTATCCAATATAAATTAAGGAACACTCGAAGAGTGGTGGGATTTTCGGTCAAAGTGAAGAAATAAAAGACAAAGAAGGTGGCTACTTCATCTATTTATTGAAGACGTTTCGCTTTCTAATCAAAAAGCATCATCAGTTCATCTAAAAAGAACAATATGAAAAAACATATTTTTTTTTATATTTTTTTTTTCATATTGTGTTTTTTAGATGAACTGATGATGCTTTCTGATTAGAAAGCGATACGTCTTCAATAAATAGATGAAGTAGCCACCTACTTTGTCTTTTATTTCTCCACTTCCACCCACCACTCTTCGAGTGTTCCTTAATATATATAGTGAGTTTGGACCGGTTCTTCACCTACACATTGCGTAAAAACAAGAGGGAACGTAACAACTAGGAACAGCATACTCAAGTAGCTAACAGGAAGTATATTTGGTGCATGTTCTGGTGTTTTGAGCATAATAGCACAGGCACTGTGTTTTTTAACGGCTGAATATGGTCGAACAGCTCGAATTACACGAATTACACGGTCGAACAACTAATAGAAAAAAGAATGGCCAAAAATAGATCTGTCCATTTGACTTTTGTTGATCTTAAGAAGGCATATGACTCAATACTTAGAACCAAACTATGGGAAGCAATGGAAGACATCGAAGTTCCACGAAGATTAATAAACGCGGTAAAAGCTACAAGAATAACGAAGTAGCTATCAAAACGGGCAATAGAATATGCAGTCCATTTAAGACGACAAAGGGACTACTACAGGGTTGCTCCACATCCCCCCCCCTGTTCAAAATATTCCTGGAAAAAACCCTGAAACCATGGAAAAGAAAGTGCGAAGGAATGGGTATACCAGTAAGGAACGATTATCTATATACGCTAAGTTTTACCGACGACCAAATAGTGATCGCACAAGACGAGGATGACCTCAGTTTTATGATGAGAAAACTGGAGCAGGAATATACAAAGAATGGGATGGAAATAAACCTAAAGAAAACTGAATACCTAACAACGGAGAATACAGAAATAAAACAGCTGGAAATAGACGAAGGTAAACAAATCAAAGGAACAGACAAGTATAAGTATTTAGGTTTCATAATATCAAACAAAGGAACAACGGAGGAAGATATAAAAAATAGACTAGGACAAACAAGAGACTGCATACGAAAATTGGGATAAGAACATCAGCATGAAAACAAAGAAAAAAATATATAATACCATGACAAGAAATATCCTCACTTATGGGTGTGAAAATTGGACAATAAATAAGAAAACCAAAAACAAAATAAGAGCAACAGAGATGGAATTCCTAAGGAGATGGAGATTAAGAGGAGAATGGGAATGAACTCCGACCTAATAGACTACATCGGACAGAAGAGGTTAACCTGGTACGGACATGTCAGAAGAGCAGACCAAAATCGGTGGATAAATAGAATAAGAGAGTGGAGCCCGATAGGAAGAAGAAAGAGAGACAGACCCCGAAGATCTTTCAGAGATGAAGTGGACGAAGCAATGAGTAGAAGAAACCTACAGGAAGGGGACTGGCTAAACAGGAAAAATTGGAGAAAACGGTTGAGTGAAGGAATACAGTGAAAACTGTGGAAATCCTTGTATATATATATATATATATATATAATATATATATATATATATATATATATATATATATATATATGCGTGCCTCGTTTGGAACAGATCTGTCCACTTGGAACAGTGCGAATATTTTCTTGAACCTCCGGATATGGACCTGCTAATCTCTAGACTTAAATACGTGGAAAACTATGAATATGATAAGAACTGGGGTAGGTACAGTGAAATTAAACATGGTAAAATAAGGAAAACTAGATCAACCACTATAATCGTGGACTAATACTGTGAAGAAATACAAAAAATGAAATATCTTCTTATAGGTAGAAACTGTCTTCATCGGTGTACTCTCGAAGATTTGTGGCTCGCCAACAAAGATGGAACCAATGTAGCCTGATACTGAACCGACATTATATGAATAACATGTCCTTACACGACAAAGTAATAGTGTCTTCCTCGTCTCTTTCTCGATTTTCCTATATTCAAAACATTTTTGCAAGTCTCTTCGATTTCATGTTCTGTTAATATCATTCTGGCCAGTAAATCAGCTGTACAAAAATTTTTAAAATGAAAATATGAATGCGTTTTAGTTATCCAAATTACTACTAACCTGCACTTCTTCTTTGTTTTTAATCAAAGAATCAATTTGTTCCATTAATCTTTTAATTTCACTATCTTGTTCCACTATACAAGACTGTAAATCGCCAACTTGTTTTTTTAGTAATTCTTTATCTCGTTTTAATTTTGTGCTATCTTCCACTTCCACTTGATTATCCACATTTAATTGCTCCTCGTATTTTTGTTTGTACATATCTCGTTCGTTGGCAGCATTTTCGAGACATTTACATTTAAGTCTTAAATTTTCATTATGGTTTTGAACATGTGACATGCCGTTCACTTTTATTTGGAGTTTATCTCGCTCTATGAGAAATACTTCAGCTTCCTTTGCTTTCGCTCGTAAGCGTTCCATTTCCTCTTTCATGAGATCTGAAATATATAATATTTAAAATATTACATAATTTAACATTGAAAAATATAATCAATATAGATACGAACGGCTAAAAAGCGAGGTAGAATATGCTATAAGGAACACAAAAGGGGGTAAAGCTGCAGGACCAGATGAAATTCCTGTAGAATTGTTGAAACTAATAGACGACGACGCACTTGAAATAATGGTGAACCTTAACACAATTCATAGAACAGGCATCATACCAAAGAAATGGCTCTCCTCTACTTTTGTCAAAATCCCGAAGACGAATAACGCCAGAGAATGTTCAGACCACAGAACTATAGCATTGATGAGCCACACACTAAAAGTATTTTTTAAAATAATACACAAAAGAATATTTAATAAATTAGAAGAGGACATAAGCGCCACACAGTTTGGATTCAGAGGTGGACTGGGAACACGGGAAGCTTTGTTTGGTCTGAGTGTGTTAATGCAAAGATGTTTGGATGTAAACCAAGACCTCTACGTAGGTTTCATAGATTTTGAGAAGGCCTTCGATAAAGTCAGACACCAAAAGCTGTATGAAATCCTAAGAAGCAAAAACATCGACAGTCGCGACATTAACATCATATCCAGGTTGTACTGGGGACAAACAGCAAAAATCAAAGTTGATAATGAGTTAACCGAAGAAATTGAGATTCGTCGAGGTGTGCGTCAGGGTTGTGTGCTTTCTCCACTATTATTCAATATATATAGCGAAACAATATGTCAGGAAGCGCTCCTAGAGCAAAACATTGGTATGAACATTAACGGAGAGTTAATTAACAATATACGATACGCTGATGACACGCTAATAGTAACAGATAACCTAGCAAATTTACAGTTTTTGATGGAAAACATAAACACCCATACCAAAAAATATGGTCTAAAACTGAACATCAACAAGACTAAATTCATGGTTGTAACAAAGGAGCTATACACCAATGTGAATTTAACCATAAATAATCAGCCAGTTGAAAGAGTTACGTCCTACAAATATTTAGGGGTTTGCTTCACTGATACTAATGACCAGACAAGAGAAATCAAGAGGCGAATAGAGATAGCGAGACAATCGTTTGTCAAAATGAAAAAGTTCCTATGCAGCCGGGACATAAATATAAACTTAAGAACGAGAATGTTAAGGTGCTATATTTTCTCCGTTCTGATGTACGGCATGGAAGCCTGGACACTGAAAAAGATAAACATCAAAAACATTGAGGCATTCGAGATGTGGTGTTACAGTAGAATATGGAAAATACCATGGACAGAAAGAGTAACAAATCAAGATGTTGTGCTGAAGATGGGGAAGGAATGCGAAGTCATAAAAATCATACAAACGAAAAAACTAGAATATCTGGGCCACATAATGAGAGGAGAAAAGTACTCTCTGCTTAGACTCATAATCCAAGGAAAAATCTCGGGAAAGAGAAATGTGGGACGTAGGAGGATTTCCTGGTTGCGAAATTTTAGGGAGTGGTATGGGTGCAGTTCAATACAGTTGTTCAGAGCTGCAGCCAACAAAGTGAAGATTGCTGTGATGGTAGCCAACCTCCGATAGAAGACGGTACTGCAAGAAGAAGAAGGCTCAAAAAGCTATTGAAAAACGAAATTGATCTAAAAAAAAACTTGCAAGGAAGAGTAAAAGTTCTAACGTAATTGGTATATTAAGTTAATAATAAAAATATCCAAAAAAGTTACAAAATTTTCGGGTCTCAGACAATCATCAGTGATACTTCAAAGTAAATGAAAATTGTTGCATTTGTTTCTTAACAGCGATAGGAAATTTTGTGAACTAAAGTAAAAATGTCGAAATAAAAATTGCATTATTAAACAGAAAAAATGCATTTTCCAAAGTGCATTTCGAAGTAATGAAATAAAATAAATTTGTTATCGGGAAATATCTGAAGTTAATGGGTTCAATATTACTACTCGGTGGTTTTTGGGGTCGCTGAATACGAATATTATGACGGCGACAGTGTCCGAAGCACCTAGTGCTCAGAACGGGCCTCATCTTCTAAAGTTTTGTGAAAATTCAATACAAAATTAGTGAAATTGTTTAAGATTATTTAAATTTGATAATTATTTTTTATCAAATGTAAATTAGATTAAATTATTAATATAATGTAAAACATTTTCGGTCGTATTCAGAAACTAATCGAAAACTCCAGGGAATCGCCTTCGGAGGCATTCTTCAACAACGTGACGGACGGCCTGTCGTTGCGTACCACATTCACACTCAGGAGTAAGGACTTTTTCCCATTTATATAAGCTGTCAACACATCTACCGCTGCTTGTCCATGTATTGCGGGTCAGTTCAAGGCCTAGCGGTTTCTGATTGATACAGGCCATTTCTTGTGCTTCCTGTGGTGAGTCGCTCTCGCATTGTCTTCTCCAAGCGTTGGTGAGGTTGAAACGTTCCTGATGTAAGGAGTTGGCTCTTAACAATGGGGGATATTTGGAGCGCAGTCTGTTTATTTCGATATCAAGCTTATCATGGTGGATCCGTAGTAGATGGTTAGCCTTGATTTTTCGATATTCTCTGAGAAGAGAATGACTTTTTCGCAGTTTCAGCGGTGGAATGTGACTCGGAATGGGTCGCCAATAGTTCGGTGTGGCTCTAATTATATTTGAGATCATTCGCATTGTCTGGTTTAATTGGGTGTCTATAATCTTCGTGTGTTTGCTATTGAGCCATACCGGGCAAGCATATTCAGCCGCCGAGTATACAAGTCCGAGGTCGGATAATCTGAGTACGGAGGCTAAGGACCTCCCATATTTCTCGAAATATGGGAGGAGAAATATGGGAATACGTGCTTGGCGGAGAAAGGCGATGGATCCTTAAGGGGGCTGGGACCCACGTAGGATTGTGAAGCCAGAATAATGATGATGTCTGAGGACCTCCATATGGATGCCACATAGCTTTTGGACTATATTAGTTTGCATTTTCAGTTTTGCTGCCTTTCTTTGTAGGTGTTCTTTAAAACTCAATGTTGTGTCCAGATATTGGACCTAATGGAGAAAGTAGACCTGAAGGTGGAGATGATATAGAACTAAAACGGAAGGAAACTGAGCTACCAACGTTACCAACTTTAGAAAAAATAAATAAATCAACTCAGTCTCTAGCCAGAGACAAGTCACCAGGAGCAGATAACCTACCCGCAGAAATATTTAAATGTGGCAATCAAACATTTGTAATCCTCTTTTTTAAACTATTAATACAGGTATGGCAAGAACGGGCTTTACCAGAAGATTGGAATACTGGAATTATATGCCCTATACGAAAAAAAATAAACGTGCTTAACCGTTAAAACTTTAAGGAATTTCCCTTCTTAATACGGCATACAAAATTTTGTCCCCCATACTTAACGAATGATTGGCACAGTACACTGATATTTTATAATAAATCATACCAAAGAAGCTTTTTGAAAAACAGATCTAAAGCAGACAAATATTATAAATGTCTCATATTTGTTTGCCAAAACTCAAAATCGAAATTTTATGTTACAACTACCGGTCCATGGAAGTGATAAATTTGATTGATCTCGTGAGAATCGTAAAAAATGGCAAAAATCGTGCAACGTTTATTTATTTAACAGATTTATAGAAACTTTATTTACGGCAAAATAAAAAAAGTAAAAAGGTGTTTAAAATAGTAAAGATATGTATTTTTAATATAATTTGAGAAGTGTTATGTGTTCAGTTTATACCTAATCTTTTTAGGATAGCATCTCTCTCAGCTTTGACATTTTCTAGTTCTCGTTGGACACATACACATTTCGATTGGACCTTTCGTAAATCATAATTTGAAGTCTTTTCTCTCTGTAATCGTATTAACTGGTTTTCTAAATCTTCAGTTCTTGCAGCCTTCTTCTTATATTCATCGAGTTGGGATTCCAATTCGTGTATTCTTTCAATTTTCTTTTGCATTTCGTCTCTTTCTGCTAAAGCGTTATCTAATAATGATTGATTTTTAAAAATTTCGAAGTCTTCTGGAACGGTGTTAGAACATTGGGCTAATCTTCTTTCCAGCATTTTTATTTTCATTTTTAAACTGATGCAAGCTTCGCATTCATCTTTGTTCTATAAAAACAGAAACAAAATAATTAACTTTCTTGCTAATGGATTAAATCCACAATCAAAAATAAAACCGACGGCACACACAACGTGCTTATATAGTATTTATTATATACGAGAATAAATATTAGTTAGCACAATACAAAAGAGTAAAAAATAATATAACTTAATAGTAAACTGACTTAATTTCTTAGTTGGATCATGTCGGGCTTTCTATTCTCTATCTGGACTCTTCATCAAGACTTTCGGACCTTAAGTTTACTAGAATCTCAAATAATTTTACTCTTGTAGTATATAGTTCACTAGATACCGAACTACTGCCACTGAATGCACACTTACACAGTAGTAATCACGCCGTGGAAAGGGACTTTCATACATATAAAGAAATTTTTTACAAGTGGGGAGAATTGGTCCAAAGACGAATCCTCTTAGCCCCAATGCTCTCTAGGCTCTCCACCAAATGTCTTTCATTGCAGACTGATACTCATGAAAGGCTACTATTACAATTATGCTTGTCATGTTATGCTTCTTGTTCTCCACGTGAAGTCCAGGACAGCTTTTTCTTGTCGTATTTATGTGCTTGCGTGTATAAGCATCAAACCTCTGTAAGTCTGTCCAAGCCTTTAGGCTAAGCCGACTCCAAAATCTCAACGCTTGAATGAAAACTGGCTCACTCTAGCCCCTTTTTGGCTTTTTTTATTATTTTTTTGAGGGATTTGGGAATGAGATGAAAATAATTCATCCGACAGAGGGTGAATTATTTTCAAGCGTTGCAGAACTACGAGTACTTATATGCTATTTCATCTGGTTGTTGCCAAGCTGTAGCTGTTTGAGTCTTCTGTACTTCCATCGGTGGTAGACATACCTATGATATCTTGCAGAATGTGGTTGGGATGGTCCGTTAGTTTGCACAATTATAGTTGTGCGTTTTTGTTAATTTGGTCCAGTACTCTAATCTGCTAGGTATCTCTGAACAGGAATCTTTCTACTACGTATCGAGGAAAGTTTGTTGCTTCTCGTGGTATTCCCTCGTGAGCAGCTTGT
This sequence comes from Diabrotica undecimpunctata, assembly GCF_040954645.1. Classification (NCBI taxonomy): domain Eukaryota; kingdom Metazoa; phylum Arthropoda; class Insecta; order Coleoptera; family Chrysomelidae; genus Diabrotica; species Diabrotica undecimpunctata. The sequence continues at coordinate 143,271,212 of NC_092807.1, forward strand.
ACGTCTATCTCCATGCATATGCAGCATGATGCTATTGATGACCATATACTTCGTTTTGAATATGAGCTTGCTTCTTCTCACAGTTAAGCTTCTAGTTTGAGCCTGTACCATGTTTGCCCCATGTACTGTTCTTGTAGGATGTGAATCAATATAAGAATTTGAAGGTAGCCAACCATACCTACGAATGTGACTCCGCCTTTCCCTAGCTATGCGGAATGATAAATGACAACAACAATGTCAGTCAAGAAATACAAGCTCGGATTCATAGCGGTAATAAGTGCTTTTGTGCATATAAAGACTTGATGAAATGTAAGTTACTGAATCCTGAGTCTAAGCTTATAATTCACAAAATAGTAATTAGACCAGTGGTCATATATAAAACGTGGACCTTTTTAACCACTGATGAAAATTAATTAAAAATATTTCAGCGCAAAATATTAAGAAAGATATTTGATATTTTAAGCGATGGTTCATGGAAAATAAAAATGAACTATGAGCTGGATTAATCAATGTAGAACACAGATATCATTAGATTTGTAAAGTAACAAAGACTAATCTGGCTTAGCCACTTAAAAATAATGACAGATAATCGAGCTGTAAAAGTAATTCACAGATGGAGACCCCAAGGAAATAGGACAATAGAAAGACTCCGTAAAAGTCGATAGACGATGTAGAGGAAGATCTTAAAACAATGAATATCAGATATTGGCGAAGAGAAGTATCCAACAGGACAGAATAGAAGAACGTTGTTAAGCAGGCCATGACTCACAAATGGTTGTAGCTCTATTTGAAGAAGAATATTTTGTGATAGACTCTAACGAAAGCTTCGCTAACATCTAAAAAGGGTGCTCCATGTACTGTCTATCATTGAAGCCTGCTACGATGTATTCTGTTATAATGACCCTTATCTTTGCTCTGTTCTTTTTTCTTGATCAGTTTCCTTAGCTCTTGGCTGATGTCTTCGAATCTAGCTCTGTGACGGGTATGTTTTTCCTCTGTAGCGAAGTTTTTTTTTTTGCTTCTCTTGTATTTTCGTCTTTTTGACTTTTGCCTCTAGTTCTTCTGAGTTTTTTATGGTTGGGAGGTGTCTGATTTCTTCGCTGATTTAAAGCTAGGCCATTTTATTTTCTTTTTGTAGATAGTGTGATGATCTTCTGATCAGAAAATTAAAATATATCAAAAACTCATTATAGCTTATCTATATTTATCAATTATCATATCTTCCATTGTAAACACTTTCTTTGGGAAATAAAGATCATAATAAAATCATTAGGAGAAGCGAATTGGTTTTAATCCCCATTATCCACGCAAAACAAACATGTCTCTTTGTCGATTTGGATACTGGCCAATAGACCAAAAACTTATTGGAGCGGATGAAAGTACCTACATCATGGAGCCGTTAAAAGTATCTGTCGTGAATTCCAAACAGGGTACGACTCTTTGTGTGCAAGTAAAACGTGTGGTGTTAAATGTATTGAACTATCCTCTGAACTTAAAAAATGGTGACACCTTGACTATTACTGTGAAAAAAGTTTCGAAAATGTGAGGTGTGAGTGTTAGCAAAATTTATGACATCCACGAAGAGGCTCAGCAAGACGAAATGAAACTGGTACAAAAAAGAAATAAAAACAGTTTTAAGTCCAATTCACGTGAGAATACTTACGATGAGGGAGTGAAGTCCCGAATAAGAATAATTGTCCATGATTTTTTTTGAAAAACACACCACCAACCGTCGATAGCATAATAAACAGAGTGAAGGATGATGAGGACGTACCAGCTTTTTCAAAAACCACATTTTGTAGGCTACTAAATGACATGGGTTTAGAATATGGTAAAAGAAGTCGAGATTCGATAATGATGGAAAAAAAAGATCTCATATCCTGGAAACACAAGTACCTCAGACAAATAAAAACATTGAGGAAAAAGGATAATGTAAATCTTGTTTATACCGATGAGTCTTAAATTAGCGTCGGTGCTTTAGTCAAAAGGGAATGGAGGAACACAACTATCAGGAATCCACGAAATGCCTTTATAAAACGGCTCTCCACTGGACTGAAAGCTCCAACCTAAAGAGGTCATCAATTTGTTCTTCTTTATGCAGAAAGCGAAACTGGTTTTTTGGCATGGGCCGAATTAACTTTCTTGGCCAAGAAGGGAACACCGCTGATTACCACGACGAAATGGACGGAGATGTATATGAAGAATGATTTAAGAAGGCGTTAATTCCAAACTTGCCAAAAGTCAAAGAAAACGTTGTCGTTTTGGATAATGCGTCATACTACTCCCGCAAATTTGATTTTCCAAGAATATTGTGGAACAAAAGGCAAACTTAGGAGTGGCCCATCAAAAAGAACATTTTATTCAAGGCAAATTACCTAAAAAGTGAATTACTGGATACCGCTGTCGCATTTAGAGACGAGTACGACAAGTACAGAAATGAAACAATTGCGTAAAAATATGGCGTTAAGATTTTGAGACTGCCGCCTTACCATTGCGAGCTAAACCCCATTGAGATGATGTGGAGTCAAGTGAAAAGGTTTGTGGCTTCAAACAACGTCGATTTTAAAGAAAAAACGGTAAAACGGATGATAAAAGAAGCTTACCAACACGTATCTAAAGAAAAATGGCATACTTATGTGAACCACGTCAAGAAAGCAGAAGAAAAAATGTTTGCGGTGCACAATTTGTAGGAAGATATTGAACCGATGATAATTAATATAGGTGATTATTCAGAGGATGAGGACGATTTAGATATGGATTGTGACTAGTATTAATTAACGAAAAATATCTCAGATTTAATGCTCATTTGTTTTTTAGTACTGTACCCACAGTACATTTCAATTATGATCTTCTTGTGTATTTTATGTATAAATATTTATCGTGTCATATAGGGTAAACTACTTGCATTTTTTTTTGTATATATGTATACAAGTACTTACGAGGTACAAGATATTTTATGTATACAGGCACTTTTTATAGAATTAATTTGTTTTTTTTTTGTTTATTCTCTTATTTAACTGAGTTAAATTAATGAGTGAAGATTTTTGAAATGAAGCGCGTACGGTCCTGATTTCTCAGTTTATCGCCAAACTACCACACACCTACCACTTTGCCGACATGAGCAGCATAGCTGCGTGCCGTAAGACCAACACTGCATTCTAATTGTAGCTTCTACTATAGACAAAAATAAAGATATATAAAATTAAATCCGAAATAAGACTTACAGTATACTTCTACAGCAATCAAAAGATAATTAAATTTTAAAAAATAGTATCTTATTCCTATCAAATAAATTATTATTAAGAAAAATAATAGAAAAGAAAGATTACCGCGTCATCTAACTCTGATACTCCAACTCCAGAAGCCTTACTATCTCGAAGTCTCGGTTTTCCTTGACGTTTTGATTCCATTTTCTCTCTTTTAAGTATTTCATTTTCTTCCTCTGCAGCTTTAAGCTTTAAACAGTATTGCCTTAAAATTTCTAATTCGTTTTTGATCATGCTAGCTTCTATTTCGGGAGTAGCTTCAGAAAGTTGTTTTTCCAGATCTTCTATATCTTTGCTGGAATCTATTGGTTTCTAGAAAAAATAAAAAATTTCAAGGCTTAAATCTAGTCTAATCCAGTGGTTCTCAAACTTTTTTTAGTCGCGGCACCCTTACAGGGCTAAAAATATTTCGAGACACCAACCCTTGAAGCGATTTGGGAAACGACAAAAAATGAAAAAAATACAATTCTGAGGCTCATTTTATTTCAATACAAACTTTATTTCAGACCAATAAAATACAGTACATTTGATATTCAAATATTCTTACTTAATGTGCTGAATGAAACTATTTCGTTGATGTTTTCATTATATCCTTTATAATTATGGGAATCTTTGTAAGTTTGACCCTCAAATCCCTTGATGCTTGAAGTTTACTTCTGTATTTGTTTTTAATGTAAGCATATGCGGAGAAAGAAGACTCACAGAGATAAGTCGATGTGAAACACACTGCAACCTTGCCAACAACATTATTTTCTGAATATACCTGCATCTAGAATTCTTCTTGGCTTCCTTTACGGTAGTTGAGTTTCAAACTGCTATCTTCGCTGACCGGTTTATTTTTTGAGTCATCTGAGTCAAATTTATTGGGAATAAGTCACTATTGAAGGTTAAAATAAGTTTATTGACGTTTCAATTTCCACTTTGGAAATCATTCTCAAAATGCAAACATTAATAAATTAAACAAATTTTGTTTTTTGTTACTTGGTAGAAAATTCTTCTAATAATTTAATTTTATCTGACTCATTGATATTGACAATTCAGACATACATTATACATTTTAAATAAGTTTTAAACGTCGCGCTTCATCTCTTCAGGCAGGGTCATGCATGATGGAAAGATTATGCAAAAATGAAAACGAAAACGCTACTGAAACATCATTTATTGTTTGTTTTCACAAAACCTGCAAAACTCCAAACCATTGCCAAGGAACTGATTAAATCTTAAGTGAAGAATGTCGTACAATGCATGTTAGGTCCAGATATGACCAAGAAGATTGATGATGTGCAGATGTCAAACAGCACTATAAGCAAGAGAATTCACATTATTTCAGACTTTGTAGAGAGTTTATAAATAGATTAAAAACTTGTGAATTCTTCAGTTTACAGCTTGATGAAAGTACCGATGTTGCTGGACTTGCTGTTCTGCTTGTGTTTGTGAGGTTTAAAGGTTTCTTCAGCCCTATCGGCTGAACCAGGATGATTACTTTCCAAATGTTTTAATTCAGATGGAACCAAGCACCCATTAGCAAAAAATGTTCTTATTTTTCCCCGAATTTCTTTTTGGTAAGAAACCTCCTTTCCACGAATTGAGGAAGAACAACTTAGATGAGCTGAACTCGAATGGATCTCGTGGACATTTGCATCTTCTCCATCTCTGCCAGTTGTCACTGAATCAGTTAATTCAAATGCTTCAGAGACTTCACTACATTTCCTTTTCAAAGACCCAGATTTTAGCCAATTTTTCATTATTCTGGAACGAAAAAAATGTCTCAAATAAAAAAAAGTAAAAGTATTTTTCAACCGTAATAGTGCAAGACATATTTTATGGCAAAAATAGCAACAAAAGTACAAAATATTATACATATTAATTCCAATGAATATAATTACTTACGTCGCCACTTTTCTTCTGCAGTTATATTTAAAACTTCCACTTTGAAATCTAACTCTAATTTTTACAAAACTCACTTATCGGCTGCAAAAATTAAACTGTGGAATGAATGCTCGGTCGCCATCGAGAATACACAAGTACAAATAGTCATCATGTTTCGATTGGACAGTGGCGCAGCGGCCGGTTGTTTGACTTTTCTTAAATGTTTCACGTCACCCTTGGCAAATGCTTGTGGCACTCCAGGGTGCCGCGTCACCTACTTTGAGAATCTCTGGACCAATCTACAGAAAATGTTCTTTAGATTAGAATGTTCTGTATATTTCTGGTTGTGTTGGTCTGGAATTACTGAAATTAAAACAATTTTATTTTCTTGTCACTTAATATTTCGCCAACTGATTGTTGACTTCATCGGAAGTGCAGGAGATAAACCTGTTCACAAAAAAATACAAGACAAATATTTGTTTTGCACTTTCACAATAAGACAATTAGTCAACAACATTTAAATAATGTAATACTTACTGAAAGACTTTTCTGATACTTTTGCTGAAACATATCTCGCTCCCTTATTATGTTTCGTATATTTTCCTGCTGCTCTTTGCATACACATTCCAGTTCCTTAAACATAAAAATATATTGATACGATAATTTTCCTTGCCTATGACTACATCATGAGAAAGAAAATGCCTATGACTACATGATAGAGAAAGATGAAAGCAATTGGGAGAGACCTACATTCAGGAGTGGATGGAAAATGGTTGACAAAGAAGAAGATGACTACATCTTCATTCGATAAAATTTTCCAGTATCTAAATACAGTGTGAGGTAAATGTATGGAACGTTTGAAGTAGTTTAGGAACAGCTAATAGAATAAATATAAAATTTGCTTTATAGTGGTTATGATCTACATATATAGGGTTGTGGTGGGATCTTTCCTTTTCCTGATAACATAGGGGATTTGTTCTTTTAAAATAGATCATCCATTATATTTTTATGAAATATTTAATAATGTAACTATTTAGAATTAATTAGTATAGTTTTTATTATTGTATACTTAACACTTAAACGTAAGAAATGAAGCTGAAACTGAAGAATAAATGCATAATGTAACGTAACGTATTTTATTATAATCAGCGTTTGCTTAAAGGAAAAATGAGTAATCGCATTTCGTGAATGCCAATAGCAAAAACCTTGTAACCGTTTCAAAAGGTAATCCTTTATAATTTATACAAATTGTAATTCTTAATAAATATTTAAACTTATGTTAATCCCGCCACCTATCCGTCAAGTACGGAAACATCTAAATTACCTCTCAAGAATTCAACTGCAGTTCATAGTAGTTCCGATTTTGGCCTCACAAAATCCTAGCACTGGTTACTTCCCGCGATTCATCTCTCTTTCTTGTTCTGACTTGTCCAGGAACGTACGAGAACGCATACAGGACGAAATTTTGTTTAGTGGTCCCTTGACGAGGTAAGCCGAAAAATCCGTTTTTTTTCTTTTCCTCCTCCTAAGTGCCTTCTCTGTTGAGGTTAGCGATCAATATGGAAAATTCCTCTCTGTTCTGGGCTTGATGAATTAATTCATTTCCTTTTGTGTGAGTCCAATCTCTGATGTTTCGTAGCCAAGATTTTTTCTTTCGTCCTATACCCCTTTTATCTTCAATCTTGCCTTCTGATATTACCTGGAGCTGCTCAAATTCCCTATGGCGCATTATGTGTCCTAGATATGACGTCTTTCTAATTTTGATAGTATTGACCAGATAAGGGTGTGTGTTCATTGCTTTCAGTACTTCTTTATTCATAGTTCTGCTGATCCAGCTTATTCTTAGCATTCGGCGGTACATCCACATTTCAAATAAATTTAATTTGTTGACGTCATACTGTTTTAATGTCCAGGTCTCACAGCCACATAGTAATCGAGACCGCACATAACACTTGTGTTATGTGTGGTCTCTATTAGTGTTCTCAATCTTATTGAGACTGATAGCTTGGGGTTACAGAGCAATTTACGCATATTCATGAAACCAGATCATGCTATTTCAATGCGTCTTCTAATTTCTTTTGAGTGGTCTAGTTGACTATTTAGTTCTCTGCCCAGGTATATGAAGCTTTGGGAACTCTGAAGGGTCCCATTGTTGAAGTTAAACCATTTATTTGTATGTAAGGTGTAACTTGTTCATGGAGGTTTTTGTGGAATTTCAGAATTTTGGTTTTGGAAAAGTTAATGTCCAAGCCCAGCCCGTAACTTTCTTCTGATAATATGTTCATCTTGGTCTTCTGTTTCTGTTAATACTACGGTGTCATCGGCATATCTTATATTCTTAATGATGATTCCATTGGCTCTGGCACCTTCGGGGCGATCTTCAAGAGAAGCTCTAATTATATGTTCGGCATATACATTAAATAATAGGGGGGATTAAATGCACCCTTGACGCACTCCTCGTTCTATGTTGATGAGCTTGGTGTTTCCGTTCTCTGTTCAAACGCATCCTCTGTGGTTCCAGTATGTATTACTTATCATAGCTATGTCGTGTCCGTCCAATCCTACTTCTTTTAGCACCTCAATCAATTTTCCGTGTTTAATGCGGTCAAAGGCCTTTCTATAATTGACAAAGCACACATACAGCCGTTTTTGAACCTCAACATACGTTTCTGCTATCAGTGTCAATTCCATAATTGCTTCTTTAGTGCCTGTACCCTTTCTAAAGCCATATTGAGAACAATTCAGGTATTCTTCACACTTATTTTGAATTCGGTTATAAATTATTCGCATAAAAATCTTGGCGGCATGACTCATTAGAGATACAGTTCGATGGTCTTCACATTTCCTTGTTTTTTGTTTTTTAGGAAGAGCTATATATGTGGATGCTAGCCAGTTACGCGGTATTATGCCATGGTCATATATATTGTTGTAGAGGGATGTTAATTTCCTTACGGCACTATTACTTAGGTGTTTAAAATGTTCGGCTATTATTAGGTCTTCGCCGGGTGCATTGTTGTTCTTTGCGTCTTTTATTGCCTGCAAAACTTCTTCGGTGAGAATGTTTAATTTTTCATCTGTATCTATTTGTGGGGTCTCTTCTGTTCTCTGATCACCAAACAAATCTTTAAGATATTGCTCCCATATTTCTTTCTGTTTTTCAGGGTCCAGTTCCATATGGTTTTTCTTGTTTGTTACAATCGATAACTGTTTGGGTTTCCATATGCCAGCTACTTCTTTAACCTTTCTGTGTAGTTCTCTATCTTTATGCTTCATATGCAGATCTTCTACCTCTTTACATTTTTCTTTCATCCACTCTTCCTTAGCTACATTTATTTTTTTCTCAATTTCCCTGTTGAGTTTTTTGTATCTTGTTAGGTTTTTGTTTTTTACCATTTGTCTCCTCTCCATAATTTGTAATATTTTGTTTGCCATCCATGGTTTTCTATGTTTACGGTTTTTGGTCTGCTGCCTCCAAGACAGTATTTTTAATTTTCCCCCACATGTCTTCAATGTTTTCTTTTATTGTCTTCTCCTTAGTGGGAGCTATTTTCTTAGGCTGTACGCAGTTACACCATGTCTAGCCACCAGTCTACCATGTCTTCATACTTCTGTTGCTGTCCTTGGTTAGCACTACTCCATGCTATTCTCTGACTGGGTTTAGCCTTGTCTACTTTTTTAAGTTTTAATCGGATGGTTGCGACTACAGGATTGTGGTCTGAATTTATGTCACAGCTTGGGTACACTCACAATATTTCCTTCGCAAATCTTTAGGAGACCTCCACGTATATAGACGTCTTTTAGGTAATTTAAGCCATGTGTTAAAAAACACTAGGTTGTTCTCTTGGCAAAATTCAACAAAGCGTGTGCCTCGTTCGTTCCTGGTCCCTAAACCATATGGGCCGATGATCGATTCGACTTTTTCTACTCCTACTTTGGCATTCCAATCTCCCATAAATATGTTGATGTCGTCTGATTTCATGTGTTTTTTGATCTTTTCAATATCGGAATAGAAAATCTCAAGATCTTCGTCTGGGCTGTCTGCTGTCGGTGCGTATATTTGTATTATATTGATATCGAATGTTTGTCCATTTAATTTGATAATCATTTATCTGTCTCCGAAATTCTTTGTTATTTAATATAAGTGCCTTTTTGTGGAATATCCCGTTTGCTTACCCGCCCCCGCCTATGGATTTTTACGATGGATTTATATTTCTGCTGCCAATAGATTTAACTTTCTGAAATCCTAGCCGAGTACCTAGTTGGTAAAAATTATATCTTTTCTACAAGCGTGTGGATAATTCAGGTTGTACCAATTTTATATATATTTTTTATTGAATAGTGAAGATTATCTGTAAACTAAATAACAGTGAAGTGATTTTATTAATCTTTTAATTACATAGATATCAGAATTGTTTTATGTGAACGAATTTTAAACTTTTTGTTAGTTACAAAATAATAAAGGTTAGCTTTGTGTTAAATTTTTCATTTTATTTCTCTATCTGAGCTCGTTTCCTTACGAAGGTAAATTATTAAAGATGGCGCTTTTAAATTCATTTTAATTTTAAAGATAATACGAACAGATTGTATATAAATTTTAAAAGAACTACACCCGAATCTCTTTCTACGCGAGCGGGGGGCCTAGAATAATTATGTAGGTAATATACGGGGTGCTCTTAGAAAGTTGTCCCTTTGGAATCTTTTTGATAAATCAGTGTATTCTCATTTTGGTAAATAGTTTACCTATAACCTAATGAACTTGTCAGAAGCGGATCAGCGATCTAAAGTAAGCTGTATGGGTGCCAAAAAGAATGTTCCTCAACCGGAAAAAGCCTACATCCGAATACAACATAACTTCCATACTGGAAAATTATATCCTATAAAACACATAGCAATGTGGGAATCAGTAAATTATAACAGGCGTCTCTATAGAACAGAGAAATTATCAAATAAAAAGGCTTTTTCATGACACTCTTTGATACAGATATCTTACAACTGCTTTTGATGAATTTGGTCATATAGCCTAACAAGCTATTTAGCTCAGCGGGATGCTATTATTCGAAAACTGAATTTATAAATTTAAATTTATAAAAGTCGCAATATCTCCGATTCTAATCAACGCAAATTGATGTCTTTTTAATAACAAATATGTCGTTACTAGATTGTAAAAATTTAATTAGTTAATTTGTAAATTATTTATTAAACAGAGCCATTTGTTTAAACAATTTAAAAAAATATTTATTTTGCCAAATTTTAAATTTCTCTTAATATTATTAGTAGGGAAAGTTATAAAATGATAGTTAACTTAAATAATATTGTATTATAGCTATAAATAATAACTTTTTTGTGAGGATGTATATAACTTTATTTCTAATAATTCTAAACGCATTGAAACGGTAACAGATTTCCAAAGTTTTACAAATATTAAAATTCATAAAATTCTCCATCCAGCGCAATGTAGATGGCTTTCTTTGGAAGCTGCTGTGGTGAGATTGCTAGAAGTATAGTATGCCCTGATTGTATTTTTCACAGATGCGGTTACTACCAGGCGCCTACTTTTATCAGAAAAAAAATTTAATACGCCCACAAGATCCATTGACAAAATGTTTTCTGCAATTCCTTGAATTTGTGTTACCTTTCTTCAATAACATGAACAAAGTAATGCAATATTCTAACCCGAAAATTATAACATAACTAATAATAAAAATAAGTAAAATACACTTATACATTTTTAAAACATTTTGACCTTTTAAAAGTTGGTGCAAAAAAATATTAATTCGATCATTAAATCATGAGAAAAGAATACTTGAACTATGTTACCAATAACGAATTGTTAGCTGTAGAGGATGAGTTGTAACGTCGTATTTGAATTTGTGTAAATAATGTTAAATAAAACATTGTGTGATAAATATATGGCTAGAATCAGAATTCATAGCGATACCTAAAAAACAGGGGGCTAAAAAGTGCGAAGAATAACGAACAATCAGCCTAATGAGCCACATGTTGAAACTGTTTCTTAGAGTCATCCATGGAAGAATTTATAAGAAGTGCGAGGGACAAATATCGGACAGACAGTTCGGCTTCATTAACGCAGTGGGTACCAGAGAGGCACTTTTCGGAGTACAGGTACTGATTCAAAGATGCAGGGACGTTAACTGCGACGTATACGCGTGCTTGATTGACTATGAAAAGGCATTTGACAGAGTTCAACATCAAAAGATGATAAACATTTTAAAAGAAGCAGACCTAGATGACAAAGACTTCAGAATAATTTCAGAACTCTACTGGAATCAGACCGCATACATAAAAATTAACGGAGAAGAAACAGATCACATAAAAATACTACGTGGAGTTAGACAGGGATGTATCCTATCGCCGTTAATATTTAATATTTACTCAGAGAAAATTTTTAACGAGGCTCTTTACGGAATAGACGAAGGCATCCTTCTAAATGGTGAAAGAGTAAACAATGTTAGATATGCCGACGACACCATGATGATAGCAGATAGTTTAGAGGGACTTCAGAGGCTAATGGACAGAATAAACGAGTACAGTCGACAGTACGGACTAAACATTAATACCCACAAAACGAAACAAATGATTCTCAGCAAGGAAAATATAGATGGGGCTCATCTATACATTAATGGGACGCAGATAGAGCGAGTAAAAAAGTATTGCTACCTGGGAACTATTATAAACGAACAGTAAAGCAATGTACAGGAAATAAAATGCCGCATAGGAAAGGCAAGAACGGTCTCTAACAAAATGAGCGCCATCTTCAAAAGTCACAACATATCCCTAGATACAAAAATGAGACATTTGAGATGCTATGTTTTCTCTGTGTTGTTGTACGGGGCGGAGGCATGGACGCTTACAGACACCACTATTAAAAAACTTGAAGCATTTGAGATGTGGCTTTATAGAAGAATGCTGAGAATATCATGGACAGCAAGGATCACGAACAAGGAAGTTCTAGAAAAAATGAAGAAGGAACCAGAGATTGTGTTTACGATCAAACGCATAAAATTGCAATATCTGGGACACGTTATGAGAAATCAGCACCGTTACTCCCTGCTGCAGTCTATATTGCAAGGTAAAGTCAAAGGTAAGCGAGGACCCAGTAGAAGGAGAATATCATGGCTGCGGAATTTAAGAACATGGTTTAAGAAAACCTCAACGGAGCTGTTTCGAGCCGCAGCGAGCAAGGTCATGATTGTCAATATGATTTCCAACATCCGAAACGGATAGGAACCAGAAGAAGAAGAAGTGATAAATATATTACGAAATAAACATAATAACAGAATCGTAGAAGGAAAAGTGATGATAATCGGTCGAAATAAATCATTAATATGATATCAAAGCGTCGGTAATCCAGGAAAGAGACAAAGCAATGACCTAAGTCCCGAGTCAGGTGTATTAAGATAAAACATGTAACATGCCTAAAAGAAAAACAAAATAAAAATAAGCATTTTAGTTGACCATCAAAGCCAAATATACTATTTTTTGTTAAGTTGTTTTGTAATATATTCTTACAGCATATTTACTCTTAAGATTCTTGTAGGGCTCTGACGATTCATCTAGCGTAGAATGTACTCCTAGTTTTACTGTACGGGTGGGCCTTACAGGGGTACACGTAGCTTTATCTCTACATGGACATAAAAATGATTCACTATCTTCTCCTCTGCTGATATGACTAGGACCTGGTTCAGTTCGTAGACCAATCGTTTTAAGATCAGTTCTGCATTGGCAGTCTATACTGCAAGTTGAAACAGTTGAACTTACTGCTCGCTCGGCGGTATAAATATGCGGGCCTTCACTTTTCTCTTCTGATAGAACTCTAGACAAATCTAAGAAAAATTTATATTGAGAAGATAATCATATGCATAAGTTAGAACTACTATTTCTTGGGTTTAGGTTCAATATGTAATATTAAATTTGAAACTATATTTTATTGTGCTATTCAAATTACCGTTTCGGCAGGTAACCCTAGCCTTTGTCAAGATTCTAAAATGTACAAAATTAGGGACAAAAAGTTATTGTAAAATATATAAAAAAACATGACACTAACATTAATGAATTGACAGAAGTAAAAATCGATGTCTGATATCTCATGGCTTACTGTCATTAATATATAATTATTTTTATATGGGCGTATCGTCGGTGTTTTCGAAAAAGGTAAAGTGAGGATATGTTATAACTTTCAGAGTCTTTTATGGTGATATATTTATTATTATAGTTTATTCGTCTTCCGGGTTTGGACCGTGTCATTTGTGAGTGACCCAAAAGTGGGTTCATCTCGACGTTTCGCTACAATTGTATGTAGCTTCTTCAGGAGAACAAAAAAGAAAAAGAAACAAAAGAAAGGAAGATGGGTAGTTAGCAACGGTAACTCAGTTACTCAACGCAACCAGAGGCGAATACTAACTACCAAGATGGGCATTTGGTCACAGTAACTCAACTACTCAACGCAGCCAGAGGTGAAAACCAAATGCCAGGACAGGGATTCACGTCCAACAGCTCAGAACACTAACGCGTCGAGAGGCAGGGAGTGAATCCGACGATTACTCCGCTACCGCTCTATTTATAGTCGCGGTGACCTGTCGTGTCGGGACGTATCGGCACACTCCGTGGCGCGAACGTCAAGAAGCGCGCGCTGGCCAATCATGTGGCTGCATTGTGGTAGCGGGACCGGACGGCGGCTCTAGACTGGGATTCCAGATGGGAGACAAGTAGTATCCTTCCTCTCGATTGATATTATGTCGATTTTTTCGGATCTCTAGAGATTCGCGGATTTTCCTGGAATAAAAGAAGGGGCTCTTAGAAATAATATGGGTTTTTTCGAACAATATGGAATGACCGGTTTCTTGGCAGTGTTCTGCAACTGCAGAATGGGAGAAAAGACCTGATCGAATGCATCTTTGATGCTCTTGAATCCGAGTTTTGACGGAGCGACCAGTTTCGCCAATATACACTTGTCCACATGAACAAGGAATAGAATAGACACCACAGGAAGATAGGGGCGGTAATGGGTCCTTAGGAGAGGGCAGATATTGTGAGATTTTCTTGGGTGGTCAGTCACTGAACATCAATAAATTACTAAACAAATAATGACATTTAACAAAAACATAGCCTACTATGTTTCTTTTAAATTGATAAAAAATAATTTCTTTCATATTCTGTCCGCTAGACAATAAGTATTTTTGATATTGTTAATTTAACTAACGCGTTATTTTATGAGCACACACAAAAATATTGTATTTTTATCCACCCTGTACCAATTTGAATCAACATGTGATACATTTTTGGAAATGTATCACATGTTGATTCACATTTTGTATCACATTTTTTTTTTGGAATCAGCTCAGCTAGAGTAATCCGAAAATTGAGACAAAATGAGGGTGTTCCATTTAAAAAAAATGACGGTGACGTCATTACTCGAAAGTAATTCACCCTGTATATTAGAATATTATTTTAAAATACGGCAAATTAAAATCGACGTGTTTCAGGATTATTTCTTTAAATGCTCTGTTTAGCTAAAAAATAATTTGTTCCATACTTTACGGACACAGTGTATATATATGTTCGGATAGATTTCCGTGGTCAGATAAATGAAAATCACTAAGGTCTCGGGAAGAACCGCGTTGAGAATTTAATGCTCGACGTTTCGGCACCCATGTTGGAGTCATTCTCAAGATGGATACGGTTCCGTTCGAGTTCGGAGTCTCAATTTGAGAACACGATACTGGTACGTGAGTGCCTGGAGGTAAAAGTGTTAAACTTTTTTGCATCTTTTTGGGGTCTCAAAATTAATAATCTCAACAAAATTCAGCTATTTCGTATGATTTTTAGGGGTCAAATCTCTGAGGACTAGACTATTAGAAGTAATCCTCTTTTTATATTTGGCCAGAGATATTAAACCAATATGGCCAATATTATCAGTTTGATTTTTGTGTATTTGTATGATTACGATCCTGGCAACTGTCAGATCAACTGTCAACGTCAAACTTATAGACGCACTGAAAGACGGGTTTCAGAAGATCTTCTACTATTGTAATCTTGTACTACTATATCATAAAATTTTAAGTCTTTTTCTTTAACATGAAACTCATTACTTTTCTTGATTATTATAAACAAATTAACTGCCAATTAAAAAATAATTCCTACTTTTTATCTAATCGTCCCAGAATAACTTTCTATTTTTTTCAAATTTGTATAAAAATTATCAGCTTTTCAAATATATAAAAATATTTTCTCTAGGAGTTACAGTTTAAAAGTAATTTTAATTTTTTATAAATTAAAAATAAAAAAATCCTCTAAAAAATATTTTTTGGATAAAAATTAATTTTTTAAAACCTTTTCTGGTGGTTATTAAAAGGAAAAGTATTTACTTTTCTTCAGGTACCCGTGCAATTATTATATCTTTATTGTTTTATGTCCTATATTATTCCAGAA
Source organism: Diabrotica undecimpunctata (assembly GCF_040954645.1). Classification (NCBI taxonomy): domain Eukaryota; kingdom Metazoa; phylum Arthropoda; class Insecta; order Coleoptera; family Chrysomelidae; genus Diabrotica; species Diabrotica undecimpunctata. Next base: position 143,286,796 of record NC_092807.1, read on the forward strand.
AAAATAACTTCTGAGTTAAAAAATAATTACTCCAGTCGTCAGAGACGAACATGCCACTGATCCTTTCAGAATGTCAATTTTAGGACGCCAAAAAGATGCAAAAAAGTTTACGACTTTTACCTTGGGCTTTCTCCTAAAACCTCCCTCATAGCGAAGGAAAAACGGAAAAAAATCGATTTACCAAGAATCTGTACTCCATAGAAAAAAGTAATTGCAATAAAAAATGTAGCTAAGATAATTTTAAACAAAAATGTTTATTAGCATTTTTTATGCAGAATAAACCGTTCGCTTAGAAACAACGCTTGAAGCGATCGGCAATTTTTAATGTCAGTTAGGCGCGAAATTATTGTTCAATAAAATTTGTATCAGCTCGACGGTAAAAATTTTTTATCTTTTGATCTGAGTGTCCTATCGACAAAAATTAAGATAAAGGTAAAAAGTGCAGCTTTTGTACACAATTTTTGTATTTTGCCGCAAATAAACTTTATAATCTTTATAAAGGCGTTAAATAAATATACGTGGCCCGATTTTTGCCATTTTTTATGATTTTCATGAGATCAATACAATACGATACGATAACTAGAGCCTAATCTTTCAAACTTATAACATATTTAGGCATTTGAAATATGCATAAAAAATGCTGAATTTAAACTTTCACATTACAAAGGATCTAAAACATTTAAAACTATTATTTTTCAATTATGCTAGTACGTTTTTTAAAACTACCCGTTTTCTGCTACGAATTACACTCAAAACCATCTTCTTGGAGATATTTCCCGTAACGTGCGATTGTTTGTAATGCAAAAGTTTAAATTCTTTTAGTATAATATAATTTCAGTCATATTTCAAATGCCTCATATTTGTTGCCACAACTCAAAATTCAGATTTCATGTTATAGGTTTGGAAGACTGGTCTCTAAAAATCGAAATTTCGCTATGACGGGGCAGGAAAAATTATACATTTTATTGATCTGACGAGAATTGACGCTTGTTTATTGACCAGATTTATATAAACTGACTTTCTTTTTGGCAAAATACAAAAATTGTACCAGAAAGATGCGCTCTTCACCTTTCAAAATCATTTTGATTTTTGTCAAAAGAACACTGATAAAAAGATATCTAATTTTTACCGTCCACTTCATACGCATTTTATTTAACATTGATTTCCCGGGCGCAACTGACATTCAAAACCGCCTGTCGTTTTAAGTGTTATTTCTGAGAGAACTGTTCATTCTATAGAAAAAGTGCTAATTAATATTTGTGTTTAAAAATCATCGTAGCTATATTTTTTAATTGAAACACTTTTTTGTACAAATTCTTGATAAATCGATTTTTTTTGAGTTTTTATCCCTCTACGAGGGGGATTTTAGGGGTAAGTCCGGGGGTAAAAGTGGTAAACTTTCTTGCAACTTTTTTGGGGTCCCAAGATTGATATTCTCGTCAAAATTCAGCTTCTTCCTATGATTTTTATGAGTCAAATATCTGACGACTGGACTAAACGCTCTTTGGAGCAACAAATTATTTAAAAAAAATTAGAATACGCTATTTTGAATTTCCTACACATTTCTAGAAACCCACGCAAAAATGTCTACAAAAAACGTTAGGTTCGCTTACTATATATAGGTATTTATTTAATAAAAAAATCGTCAAATATCTGGCAATTGAGATGTCCTGAACGTACTTAAATTTTTTTATTTCCCTGAGGTTAAGGGTACTTGCATACACTTATCGCCCTTTGTAACCATAATACTACAATAAAAACAAGTTAACAATTACGAGATTACCTTTGTAACCAGAAGGCAGGGGCGTACTGGTATCTTTGATTTCACGTCTGTAAGGGTCATCTGGAAAAGTATTTCTTAAGTGTTTGACTAACTCTCATTAATATTATACAGTACTAAAAATTTAATTAATTATAACAGTACCTTTGTAATCAGAAGACACGGGTATGCTAGTATCTCTGATATCTCTTTCATATGGATCATCTGAAAAAGTATAACTATAGTTTTTAAATAACTCGCGTTAATATTATGTACATAGTACTAAAAACATACTAACTGTAACAGTACCTTTGTAACCGGAAGACGCACGAATGCTAGTATCTCTGATTTTACTTCTGTAAGGGTCATCTGAAAAAATATTTCTTTATTAATTAACTAACTCACAATAATATTAAGTAGTACTACAAATTTAATTAACACCTCAACCGCCCAAACAGTACCTACTTAAGCCCACATGTTGGGCCACGAAAGCTGAGCGGCCGTTTTGGTTGTTAACTACATGTCGGTTAACGTGGTGGTTAATGTATTAATTATAACATTACCTTTGTAATCGGCAGATACGGGAATGCTAGTATCTCTAATTTTACTTCTGTAGGGGTCATCTGAAAAAATATTTCTTTAATGTTTAACTAGCTCGCAATAATATTACGCAGTACTAAAAATTACCACAACAAAAGGGCTCCTGCAGGGTTATTTTACATCTCCAACCCTATTCAAAATATACTTAGAGAAAGCCTTGACTACATGGAAAAGAAAATGTGAAGGCATGGTAGTACCTGTATACGTTAACCTTTGCAGACGATCAAGTGATTGCACAAGACCAAGAAGACCCCAGTTACATCATAAAGAAACTACAAGAAGAATATACCAAGGCTGCCTAGATATTAATATCGTGAAAACGGAGTACCTATCTACAAATGAAGAAAACATAGAAGATCTACAGATTGACGACAACGTAACAATCAAAGAAAAGGATAAATTCAAATACTTGGGTTTATAACCACGCAAAGGACCACAACAGAGGAAGAAATTAAGCAAAAACTAGGACAAACAAGAACAGCAATCCGACTTAACTCAGTATGATGGGATCGACAACTAAATATGAGGCCAAACAACAGATTTATAAAACATTAGTGCGAAGTATTATAACATGTGGGGCTGAAAATTGGATTATAAACAAGAAAAATAGCAGTAAGATAGTAGCAACAGAGATGGAATGTCTACGAAGATGCTGCAGAGTATCAAGAATGGATAAGGAGGAAAAGAGAACGACCCCGAAGATCCGAGAGGAACGAAGTAGACGACGCCATGAGTAAGGGAGGCTTAAACGATGGGCAATGGGATAACAGAGAGAGATGGAAACGGTTGAGCGAGTGAAGGCAGTAAATACTGTAGTATTCCTGAATATATACATACAGTACTAAAAATGTGATTAACACCTTAACCGCCCAAACAGTACCTACTTAAGCCCACATGTTAGGACACGAAAGCTGAGCGGCCGTTTCTGTTGTTAACTACATGTCGGTTAACGTGGTTAATGTATTAATTATAACACTACCTTTGTAATCAGCAGACACGGGAATGCTAGTATCTCTAATTTTACTTCTGTAAGGATCATCTGAAAAAGTATTTTTTCAATGTTTAACTAACTTGCGATAATATTAATTATAACACTACCTTTGTAATCAGCAGACACGGGAATGCTAGTATCTCTAATTTTACTTCCGTAAGGGTCATCTGAAAAAGTATTTTTTTAATTTTAATTTTTAATTTTAATTTTTTTAACCCTTTCGCTCACGAGTTTTTGTTTGCACAGATAAAAATTATTTTTTGGTTAATATCTTGGTGTTTGGGAAAGTATATACTATTTCTTTTCATATTTTTATTATTAATATTTTTCTTTTAACGTGTACTATAATGTGACCTAATTCAATCCTGTATTCTAACGACTTTGGTAAAATATATTGCTTCCTGTAAAAACTGGTTGTCTCATCTATTGCGTTTTAAGTACGAAGAATTTGACTTCTTTTGTGTCACCAATATAGAAACAAGTGTACGGTTCGTATTACCAGAACAATTATCGCAACACAATAGAGTGATTTATTGGTGTACCCTCTTGGTATACAGACCACATGCAACGGTTAGGAGGTTCTTTTCTGACCGTCTTAAGTCTCAACTCAAAACACTTCATCCCCAGACAGCGAACGAAACACACCAAGTTTTGTGGCTCTCGTGCCAGAGAGTCGCGTCGGCGGGCGCCCCGACGCAGTACCAACAAGATTTCCTTGGCAACGACTAAAATATTTTAAAGGGTAAGTCTATATTCTTTGTACAAACATCAATAATGAGTAAAACCAGTTAATTTCTTAATTAATTTACAGTTGTGTTTGCTATTTTTCGCTAATTGATTTACAAACAAATTATTTCATTTTTTCGTTATTATTATTTATCGAATATTATTTAACCAGCGACCTCATTAAGTTTTATACAAAACACTTGGTAAAATATGATAAATAACACCCTCGAATTGTTTTTTCAAAATTTGCTTTCTTAAGTATATGAAAAAAATATTTTCTAGATCTGTAGACATAAATAGTCAATGAATTAAATTATAGAACTTATTGAAGAATGAAAATTCAGTAAAAAAATAAAACAAAATGTAAGTATGTAACATAAAACGTAAGTATTTATTTTATATGGAAATTTACAAAACAGTTGCAATCTTTTTGAAGGCACAAATGCACCTTACATTTAGTGCAAGTCCATCTAGACTTGCCTTTGCAGCCAACATTCTTGCATCGTCCAGGAAAGGACACCCCAGTGTGCTCAGGCCTATGGTTTATGTTGTCTAATTGTACCGCTGCAAGAGGCCTTACTTCAATCCTAGTTCGACTCAGTTGAACACGGGCATCATCTTTTGAAGTCCTTCCTACTTTCTTCTTGGAAATGCCATTGCCCTGCTTGATGAGCACCTCACCTATCTCGATTCTGAAGTGCAATAAGTATAGTTGTTTTTTCGTTGGGCGACCATGTAATTGGCAATCTTGTCTGTACTCTAATCAAGAATTTACAATAATTGCCATATCCACCGCATGAAATATCATTCTCAGTGTCCATTTTTTGGAGCGAATTTTTGTTCGGGATAATGATATAAGAGCGTCAGCTTTGTCGACTCCGCCTATTGAAGTATTGTATTCCTTTACTATTTGAGGTCGGTTCACTTCAATTTGTTGTTTTGTAGTTTTATCCCAACGTTTTACTGTATCTTGTTCTCCTATTCCTAGTTTGAAGCCAATGCTACTGGCTTATTGTCCAACAAGTTGAGCAAAAAAAACTCCACCATTTGATATCACTTCCTTAGAAAATCCCCTCTGTTTCTCTCGGAATTCTTTTTCGTTGGTAATAGGAGGTTTAATATATATATATATATATATATATATATATATATATATATATATATATATATATATATACATATATAGATTTTTGATTCAGGACCTCAATTAAATTGTAAGAAGTGAAATAATTATCACAAAATATTGTGTGTCTTCGTGGCGCTAAATTTTCGGAAAGATGTAACACTACTGCGGCTCCTTGACCAAATTTTTTAGCTGTTTTAGGATTTATTTCCGCTGTCTTCACTGGATAAATAATAAATTTGTATGTTAGACTACTTGCACCACAAAGTAGAATTAATTTTTAGTCCCATGGATGTGGTTTATTTTCTATATACTGTTTTATATTTAATTGGCCTTTGAAAGGAACCATTTGTTCATCCACGCAAACATAGTTCTCTACTTCTAGCTCCCTGCATCTATTTACTACTGAAATGAGGACTGGTCTCACCTTCCATAGCTTGTCGTTCTGATTTCGGTCCTTCAAATTGTTAACACAATGTAGATGGGTTCGAAGTTTGTAGAATCTATTTAGTGACATTGTCTCGGGAAATATTGACACCTTCAGTGATTTATTCCAGTACATACTTAGACGTGAAAACTTCAAACAACCAATAGTAATGTGTAATCCAAATATAGCTTTCAGCTCCTTCAAATTGGTTGGTGAGAAATGGTTATTATTACAATCGACCATTTTTTCGAATAAGTTTTCTGTAAAATATTTCATGAAATAGCCTACTGGATACATTCCATTTTCAAGCGAAAGGTTTTGAACCGATTATTCCTCAAAAAACGTACTTCTGGTTTGGAACTTGACGTCTTCCATCCACATGATCTCATTTCTTTGGGATATATCCATATTTTGATAAATATCTTCAAACTCTTCAGAATCTGAAGTTGGATGTTTCTCAACCATAATGCTTTCCTAGATAATATCACGGAACTCGTCTGCTTGTGCAATTATATCCTCCATATAATCAGGTAAAGGATCTCCAATTTCTCTTCGCATTACAATATCTTCATCTTCATCGCTACAATCGCTTTCAAGCCCTTCTATATCAGAAAGGCCCTTTTCTAGCTCTTCAAGAAGTTGATTTTCGGTTAAATATTTCTTCTAAGACATGATTTTCTGAAACAAATAAAATATCTTTAAAAAATGAAACTTTAATTTTATACAATTGTCTACAATTGGAGATACCATATTTTAGAGACCTGTTATAGTCACTGCAAGAAATATATGAAGAAAATATTTATATACATCTAATAATACAATACTTGTACTCAAAATAAAAACATAAAATCGACTTGATGATCAATTATTTTTGATATATTTATGGAATTACGAGAGCTTACCTAATTAGAACGTGTAACACAATAACCAACATGTAAACAGCTGTTATAAATTGTTGCTTCTCTATGCTAGAAGTCACTGTAAACTAGGCAATACTTATTACAGAATGTCTGTGGATGTATAAGATATCACATAACTGTAAAACGAAGCCAATTTTGGGTAGGGCAGATACTTGAAAATTATGTGTACAATTGGAGACGCCATGAGCGAAAGGATTAACTAACTTACAATAATATTTATTATAACGCTACCTTTGTAATCAGCAGACACGGGAATGCTAGTATCTCTAATTTTACTTCCGTAGGGGTCATCTGAAAAAGCATGTCTTTAGTCTTTAACTAACTCGTACTAATATTCCGTATTACTAAAAACATATTAATTGTAACACTACCTTGGTAACCAGAAGACACAGGAGTTCCAGGACTTACAGGTTTCGAATCGTCATCAGTAGTGAAACTGGAAAATTCTTTTATTTTTGAATCCGTATCATCAGCTGAAGACTTATCTTTGATTTTAGTGGTGTAAGGACTATCTACAAAAGTATACTTGCATTACCGAACTATTAGTATTAGTATTTATTAGTACCAAGAAATTAAATAAGTTAGATATTACCTTCGTAACCAGTATACATAGGAGAACTTGAAGGTTTTGAATCACTACTGGTACTTAAAGGATCTTTAATTTTTGGATCAGTTTCGTCAGCTGATGAAGTGCCCTTCATTCTACTGCTGCGAGGACGATCTGAGACTGTATCCGGCTTGGACGACCTTTTACTGCTTGGAACATCAGATGAAGCAGTATCCGGTCTATCGTAGTGTCTTCTAGTTTTTGCAAAAAGTTCTTTGTCAGAAGAAACAGCTGCTTTCATTATCTTTCGTTTCTTGGGATCGCTGGGACCTTTTTGACCGCAAATAGTAGTTTTGGCTAGAAATTGTCTTCTAGCTTGTTCTGAACAAGCGGTACATTCACACTTGAGATTTTCTAAAACAAATCAAATAAACGGTTAATATTGTATGAGTAGTTCGTTTATGGAACATATAATTTTTAAATTTTGATAAAAGATGTCCTGTCTTTATTACAGTTCATGCGGTAGTATTTATTTTAATACCCCTTTTATACTTTTAACATTACTTTTATACTTATTTTATTAATAAATTGTCTAACTTTAATATTAGGGGAAATATTGGTATATGTAGAAGGCGATATATGTAATTTCGAATTGTACGAGAAGTATAAAAAAATAGTTAATGGTAGAGATATAATTCTAAATAAATGCATGTCCTAATTTAGGCATTTTCCCGGAGATATTATACATTCAAACTATTAAACAGATATTTGAATCAGGCAAAGAAATACATCAGCCTCCTCAGCCATATATATAAGTTGTTTACGCGAATACTAGTTAAGAGAATGGAAAGAAAATTAGAGACTTATCAACCAAGGGAACAGGCAGGATTCCGAAAAAGTTACGGAACAAATGACCATCTACAAAGTATAAAAACCCTAATAGAGAAAGCAGTGGAATACAATAAACCTCTAGTTCTAATATTTATCGATTTTCACAAAGCCTTTGACACAGTTGAGCTAAGCAAAATATTACAGGCGCTTAAAGAATGCAGGCTAGATTATAGATATACTAAATTATTATACAAAATATACCTGCAGGCAACAACCACTGTCAGATTACATACTAACAGTAATCGCATAAAAATAGAACGGGGGGTTAGGCAAGGAGACCCAATGTCACCTAAACTTTTTAATACGGTGCTAGAACATGCTTTTAAGAATTTGGATTGGATGACAAAGGGAATAAAAATAGATGGAGAATATCTAAACAACTTACGTTTCGCCGATGATATACTTATAATAGCTGAAGATCTAGGTGTGGCAAGAGAGATGGTACAGGAACTCGTTGTGGCTACAGAAAGTGTAGGTTTAAATATAAATATCTCGAAAACAAAAATCATGACCAATTTGGTACCCAACCAGAACATCAGTATTGGTGGAAAAGAAATAGAACTCGTAGATAGATATAAATACCTGGGACATGAAATTATGATTGGCAGGGATAACCAGACTCATGAACTGAAGAATCGGCCTTGGGTGGGCAGCATTTGGAAAACTGAGAGAAACTTTTAAAAGTGAGCTGCCCACATGCCTAAAGAGAAAGGTATTTGATCAGTGCGTCCTCCCAGTCTTGACGTACGGAGCAGAAACACTTACCTTAACAAAAGCAGCAGCTACCAAACTGAGAGTCACGCAGAGAAGAATGGAGCGGTCCATGTTAGGAATAACTCTGCGAGACAGAATAACCAACGAAGACATCAGGAGAAGAACCGGAGTGACTGACATCATCGAGAAGATAGCCAGACTAAAATGGAGATGGGCAGGACACATAGCCAGAATGACAGATGGGCGATGGAGAAAGAGGTTATTGGAATGGAGGCCAAGGGAAGACAAGAGAAGCGTCGGTCGACCACCTACAAGATGGACTGACGATTTAAGAAGACTCGATAAAAACTGGATGAGAGCGGCGCAAGATAGACGGGGTTGGAAACATGAGGAAGAGGCCTATGTTCAGCAGTGGACTCTTGAGGCTGGATGATGATGATGAAAGAAATACATATATCATCAAAATTATAGGTCTATCAGAGTAATTTTAAATACTGACAAAATATTACAAAAAATAATTGGACTACGAGTTTCAATTTTTTTTAATTCAATGTATTGTCTGAATGTCAGTATGGATTTTAACAAGGAAAATCCACTGAAGATGCAATTTGTGCTCTAACAGCTAACATCTTCAAAGCTCTTGATAATGCAAAACCATCTCTTCGTATATTTGTAGATTTATCAAAGGTATTCGCCACTGTTTTACATAAATTATTGCTAAATAAATTAGAAAAATATGGTATTGGAGGGCTTGCATATAATATCCTAGAAAGTTATCTTTCTCTTATATTCTTTTATCTTGAAACAAGCAACAACATGTTTATATAGATGGAGATGGAGGATGGATTGGGAAGGAAAGAATTATATCTTATGGAGTTCCACAGAAAACAGTTTTAGGACCAATTATTTTCAATATCTACATCAATGATCTAACCAGACTGAATAATACAGGTAAGAATATAAACTTTGCAAATGATACAGCTATTTTGTATAATGCAAATCTTCTTCTTCAAGTGCCATCTCCACGGCGGAGGTCGGCAATCATCATAGGTATTCGGACTTTTGAGATGGCTGCTCTGAAAAGTTCATTTGATGTACATCCGTACAACTCTCTCAGGTTGCGCAGCCATGATATTCTACACCTCCCTGTATTTATCTTTCCTTGGATTTTCCCTGCATAATCAGTTGGAGCAAGGTGTATCTCTCTCAATGTGTAATATATCCGAGATATTCCAATTTCCTTGTTTTAATTGTATTTAAAATGTTTATTTCTTTATTCATCCTTCTCAGAACCTCTTTGTTTGTGACGTGTTCTGTCCACGATATTTTTAGAATTCTTCTATATACCCACAGCTCGAATGATTTCAGTTTTCTCATTGATGTCGCATTAAAGGTCCAAGATTCCATTCCATAAAACAAAGTCGAAAAAATATAGCAACCTAACTTTTAGTTCCAATTTTAAATCCCTTGTACATAGCACTCTTCTCATTTTGTTAAAATTTGCTCTAACCTTTTCTATTCTGATTGATAATACAAATACGTGGAGTAATTTAAAACAAAAATCCTAAACAGACTTTGCTATAATTAAAAAATGATTTAAGTTAATATGCTCACCTTAAATATAGACAAAACAAAATATATGCCATTTTTTAAAAAAACTTTAAAAGAAGTAAAAGTTTCTGATTTATTAAGAAATATTATTTTATTTTATTATTTATTTAAAAATAATTAAAATTTATCCAAAATGATTACAATTATTTCAAAACGTTTTCGGTTCAGACGGACTAGTTGAAACTAGTCACTGAAATAGGTTTAAAAACCTTTAAATTAGATGGCAATCATGATTATATTTATAAAAGTGATGACACGATGTTATGAGATTTAACCTAAAGGGAACATACTTTTTCCCTGCTCGAAAAAGGGGACTACTTTGCCCACCGGGTAAAACAAGCCAACTGTTTGAGAAGGAATATCTTTATTTGTTTTACTGATTATTAAAAAGTTTTTGACAATTTACGACATGATCTGTTAATACAGGTATTGAGCGAGATTGATCAATGAAAAGATATGAGGATGATCTAACAACTTTACTGGAATCAAAAGGCAGAAATAAGCCAGAATTACCAAAGGTCTATATACAAAACAAGTTAAAGTAAGTAATTGCGTGAGATAGGGCAGGAGTTTTCCATAACTCTTTTCGCGTTATTCAGCTGTTGTATTCATATTGGACAAAATACTTATTGAAATCCTGGTTCCTCACAAATTCTTTCTAATATATTATCCATAATATCTACTTCATCATATGGAGACATTTTTAAAATTACTTCGTTTATATTTGGAAGCTTATTGTCTAGGTGTTTGCCAAAAGTTTGATAAATACGCCAAATTTTCTCGCATATTTGAAAATCGTAAAATTAAAATTTTAGTAATTGTTATATTTTGGTTATTGATGATTATCATTTTATCTATTTATAAAAAATATGACATCGCTAAGTTTACATATAAATATACTAAAAAACATACCCAATTCTCTACTTAGGCTAACAGGAACACTTTTGCTCTCAAATGAATGAACTACATTTAGAATACGATCTCGTTGCTTAGCGCCAGTCACATCATCACATGCACATACGACGTCATAATTTCCTTCACAAGGGCAATTGTTTGAAATCTGAAAGTATTATTATATAAAAATAATTTTAATAAAGTATAACATATAATATTTTAAATATATATATATATATGCACCCAGCTGATTATTTATATAACAAAACTGTCAAAATTTTATTTATTTATTTATTTAGCGTATGGACTTTCACAGTACGATAAATATACAAATACAATAATATATATTCTTTGATATTATTTAAACACTAAAGACAGAATGAATGACACTAAATATTAATGTCCAATTTACATAGCCATTCAATTGCTTCTGGGGAACATTCCGCAAAGTCCTGGAGGTTTCCACGGTAGGCACGATTCAAGCAGTCTGAAACACAATGGCTTATGGTCTGTCTAGATTGTCCGCAATCGCACTGTGGACTTTCTGCACGACCCCACCTGAACAGCGAATCAGCACATTTACCATATCCGGTACATATACGATTAAGCCTTGCCCAAGTGGACCGGGGCAGATTTGATCCGATGAAACCCTGAGTTGGGGTGGATATCTTAATATAGTCCGATTCTACTGTCGGCATCTATCTTGTTGTCCATTACCTATGTATATCATAGGAATTACCAATTTTTCGGGCAGATCGTATTGGAGGATTTCTAGATCTCAGTCGCTGGTGCTCTTTTGAGATGTCTGGGATATCTTGATGTATTGGTAATTGTACGTTAGCTACAATTTTCTGGTACTCTCTCACTAATGCTGCTGTACGGCGTAGATCTGGTGGAGCAATATTGCTCAGAGTAGACAGCCATCTCACTGGCGTTGGTTTTATTGTTCCAGTGATTATTCTCATGGTTTGGTTAAGTTGGACATCGATTTTGTGCACTATTTAGCCATACTGGTGCACAATATTCTGCCACTGTAAAAACCAAAGCTAGAGCAGAGGTTCGAAGAGTATCTGCAGAAGCACCCCAAGTTGTTCCAGCAAGTTTTGATATTAAGTTATTTCTTGTTCTTAGTTTACCGGCTGCGTTTGTAAGATGACTTTTGAAGGTAAGTGTTCTATCAAGTGTGACGCCTAGATATTTGGGGTTGTTGTTGATTCGACAGGTGAAAGAGACAGGTTTCAGTTTTGCTTATGATAGGACGTAAGCGCCAGTTCTTAAAATAGTTACTTAGTGTAGTTAAGTCCTCGTTTAGAGCTCGTTCTCCTACTTTTTTACTATTATCTTGGAAGCCAATGGCCAGGTCGTCAGCATAAGCAAATTTTCTCGATTTTGTTTCAGGTATATCTGCTGTATAAAGGTTAAATAATAAAGGAGCTAGCACTGAGCCTTGAGGTAAGCCGTTGTTAAGTTTTCTAACGTTACTCTGTGCATCATTCATATATACCTGAAACAGTCTGTTAGTCAGTGGATTGTTTATCAGCTGACAAGTTTTGAAGCAAGGTATGATTTTCATCAGCTTATAAATAAGGCCCTCTCTCCACACAGTGTCATAGGCAGCCGTGAGATCTATAAATGTTATGGCAGATTTTTCGCGTCTTTTAAAGCCAGCTTCAATAAATGTAGTTAAGAACAGCACTTGGTCACAGCAACTTCGTCCTTTTCTAAATCCAGCTTGTTCAATTGGTACAGCATCCTCAATGGTGTTACATATTCGGTTATATAAAAGTCGTTCTAGTAATTTATAACAGCAACTGAGTAAAGCAATAGGCCGGTAACTTTCAGGCAGCTTGTTGTCTTTGCCAGGCTTCTGGATTGCGATAATTTTTGTTCTTTTGAATTCTGGGGGAATTTTTTGAGCCACTGTCGTGTTTCTGTACCAGTGTGGACTATAAACTCAGGATACATTCCATCGAAGCCTGCTGCTTTTCCTGTTTTAGTTTGGTTAAGCGCTTCGTTTAATAAATCCAATGAGAGGGCACGTGAGTATTCTGATGTTGTGGGAGTATTTGCTTTAAGTTGTTTAAGAGCTCTTTTTACTGTAGATGTATGAGTTTTCTCAGATGGAGCTCGGGAGTTCTCAATTATTCTATTGGCTATTTTATTTGGCTCAATTGTTGATTTGTTTAAGTGTTGCGCTCTGCTTGCTTCGCCCAGTTTGCGGATCAGTCCCCATGCTTTTCGACTGGAACGTGAAAAATCAATATGTTCTACGGTAGACTTCCATTTATTAAGTCTCGTTGAGTCCAGTGACTTCAGTAAGTTGTCACCAATTTCGGGATCTTCTGATTTCAAAAATTCGTCATATAGTTTTTGGCTTTCTTCCGTCCAGCCTGGGATGTACTGTCAAAATGACACTGAGGTCTCGGCACTGAGGTCTCAATCTGCCTACTCCCCAGTGTCGAGTGACACTGGGGAGTAGGCAGATTGAGACCTCAGTGCCGAGAGACAGTTCTTGCAATATAGAACACGATACTGGTACGTCTCGAGTGAGGGGAGTAGGCAGATTGAGACCCCGAACTCGAACCGAACCGTATCACTCTTGATAATGGCTCCAAAATGGGTGCCGAAACGTCGAGTTTTAAATTCTCAACGCGGTTCTTTCCGAGAACTCAGTAATTTTCATTTCTCTGACCGCGGAAACTTATCCGAACATATATATATATATATATATATATATATATATATATATATATATATATATATATATATATATATATATATATATATATATATATATATATATATATATATATATATATTAAATATGTATATACAGTATTAACATCTTATGTATAATTAATGGAGAATATATAGGAAATCAATACTTACAGCTTGTGAACATGCATATCCCATTTGTTTTTGCTGAAAATTAATATATTTATTATTAACCAAGATGGCTACAAATTAATGTTTTATCCAAATTACCAATTTCATTAAGTGTTCTTTTTCTTTTTCTGTCAAATCTCGTGACATAATAAAAGCCCATAGTTGTTTAAGGCTTTTTGTAAGTTTTGCTTTGGATTTTAGGGTAAGTGCATGTAGTACGGCTGTTGTGAGTAGACCACACTGAAACATTATTATTTATTTTAAAACAATTGAAAATTATACTTTAGTAATTGAAAATGTTCTTATATATATATATATATATATATATATATATATATATATATATATATATATATATAATCAAAAGGCACTGATCCTCTCATGAAATAGTATCTAAAAAGCTCTTGCGACTGAGTTTTACTTCGCGATGTACAGTCATTGTTAGATAGTAACGCTTCTTGCTGGTGCTTGAAGTAAAGTTCTTGAAAGTTGACTTGAAGGTCCAGCAAAAGTCGTCGTAGGAAAGATGACCAAAATGTGGATGGACCCTCAAATTTCAGAAAGTCTAAAAATGAATTTCGTGGACAGACCGCCGGACAAATAATTCAATTTTAAAGGTCAGCAAATGGCTTTTTAGTAAAATCTATCTAAAACAATTAAAATACTTTGGATATGTTATGCGAGCAGATACAGAAAACATGGAAAGACCTTTTATCCAAGAAAAGGTAGAAGACCGAAGATCACGGGGAATATCCCCATCAAGATGGATCCAAAAAATTACAGGAACATGCCAATGACCTACGCATAAGTTAAAAGAAATCACCAGAGGCAAAGATCTTTCTAGATGGGCAATACACGAGATCAAGAAGACTACTACACTCCCTCTGTGGGAGACAGGACTGAAGAGAGAGAGACACTAGGACAAGCAACCAGATGCCTAGAAGAATATTAATTGAGGATTTAACACTGGAAGGTGTGGACACCTTGCTTCCAATTAGAATTCATAATCAAACAACAATGGATGCAATATTGAGAATTTATGGTGTAGTTCAAGCAGTTGTATAAAAGGATATATAGTAGAACAAACTTTGTAAGGAACTGACCATATAACAATTCAAGAACTTACACTAAGTCAGTCAGACTAAACGAAGTTTGATACCAAAAATGACTAAACCCTGGAATGATGGAGAAGCTAAAACAGTGGATAAGATTTTGAATATATTATAGAAAGAATACAGTTCTTATACACAATTCTACAGATAAAAATACAGTTCTTACTTTTTCAATATCACTTTTAACCACATCCAAAATGTGACGTCGTCTATCTTCAACGGTATAATTCCAGCTTCTTAAGTCTTCATTGGAACTAATTGCTTTAAGCCTACCCTCCGATCTTCTTTTTAAAGGTTTTATATAGGATTCGTCTAAAGTAAATCTGATATTTTCGGACACATATGTCATACTGTAATTTTTACTTGAATTAATTTAAAAATTTAAAAAGTATACTTATTTTTGAATAATTTAAACTATTTTCGAAATGGTGTGCAGCAAGGTTTAACATTGCCGAAGATTTTTGTAAACAAAAATTATGCATTTATTTGACATGTTATACATCTTTTTTATTTTGACATTTAATATTGCTTATTTCGCGACCAAGTTTTTCTATTTACATGTTTTCTCTTTCTTCTTGAATGTCTCCTTCTCTCTTTATTTTTACAGTAATATATTATTATGTAACCATCATTAGGATAATACGGCTTACTGGGAATATCCACATAAGTGTTAAGGGGTCTGCACACCGAGAACTAGCTCAAAACTAGTTCTAGACTTCAAGTTTAAATGCAGCTTAATTTGGATGCAAGGATACTCGTGTATGAATGGTAGTGAATAGAGTTGTTTTTAGTAATCTTTGTCATGGTCGAAGACCATAACTAGATGTTGAGGATTATATGTATGACTTGCAGGGTACCCGGGAGCAGTTTCAGACGATAATTTTTGGATCCACATATTCCTTCGCGATTTAGGTGTTTTTTTTTTAGGGATTTTTTATTACTGATTACCACGCTGGGTATAATTTTAGGGCTCTATTCCTAATATTAAGGCTTTCTTGTGTTTTAATCTCTGTTTATATTGTATAATTTTTGTTGTTGTATTCTTTCTTATATTTTTATATATATTCTTTCTTATATAGTCTAGTAGTTGAAAAAGTCTATAAGTAGATGAAAAACGAAGAAATACAAACCTAGAACCTAGGTAAAAATAGTTTTTAATCAAATTTGGCGTGACGTCACCAATAACGTGATATATTATTACACAAAATTAGAATTCATTTATGGCAATAATTTGTCATATGACTGACAAAGACATTAGTAACAAATCATTTTCATTATTTTTTATACTCTGAATTAGAAAGTATAATAAGACCTAAATAACAATATGTCTTATATTACAAAAGGGTCAAGAATCTTTGAAAGTAGCAGTTATTTAGAACCTCCCCGATTAAGATCAGAGGGTCGTATGAAAACATATTCATCAGCAACAGATCTTAGAGCTTGGAGTGATGTTGTAGAGGAAAGAAGACAGCATATATTAGATTACCAAGCAAAAGATCGTGTGGTAAGCAAAATTTATCTAATTTTATAAACATTATCTTTCATACATTGTTAAACCTATACTTAAATATAAATAATGTATTGTACTATTGGTATTGCTTTAATATAGTATATTCTGTTTTGATAAATATATATTTTAGGGTCTATATCCTGGGAAACTAGTCCCTGTAGAACATATGGTCGAGGTACTTTTGTGTTTTAAAAATGAAAAAATAAAACAATTAGAAAAACGAATTGACTACCTAGAAAAAATTATAGATGTATATTATTCTAAATTAGATGTGACGTCTGAACAGAAAGTAAAACTGGAGAAATTGGTAAATAATCACAGACTTTGTTTGACTAATAGTTTTATGCCCATCTTTAATTTTATGTCCAGCTGTCATCCGACTATTTTAGAGGTCTTCCTAGTGGTTTTTTGTACTGGGTTTATGTGTTTATGTCCATTTTGCGATTTATCCTGGGCCCATTCTGTCAACATGATCTCTCCATTTGCGGTGTCGTGCTGGTGTCTATTTTAGCAAGTGCTAAACTTCAGTTTCTCTTAATGTACCTTCATTCTTTTTTCTACTTCTGAGAGAAATTCCTCTTACATAAGTATATTTCTTATAATTTCCTATAATTTCTTATAATGTATTTCTAATCATTTTTTGTTATAAGCTACGTCTCAGCTCTTGTTTTCGCTGCGTATGTTAAAGATTATGTTTGCTACAATTAAGTTTGTACTTAATTTTAACTCGGAAGATTATAATATCTATCTTAGAGGTAAACATAAAAGTAAACTATACAGGCTTAGCCACTCAAAAGAGTCTACTCTGATATTTGGCAATATTCATTTGATTTTGTGAAAATGCTAAAACATGTCAATTTTTATTCTAAAGAGGACATCTTTTAACGATATAGATATCTGTCAATTGTCAACCCCCTCCCTTCAAGTACCCCAACCCTAAAATTTTAAATAGGGAGTATACCATGTGTGACACATAGTTAGATAGTTAATTCGCTGGAGAATTCAGACATTCATATGTTTTTTTATATTAATTTTACTCTTGTGAAAAAGTATCAGTTTTTTGAAAGTGTTACTACACCTCACTCACTTATTTGACACCCAAGTAAAGTTCTATTCAGAATCATCAAATGTCGCATGCAGACATACATGGAACGACAAATACCACAAGAACAAGAAAGCTTCTTTATATTGGTATCTGAGCTATTTACACATCTCATACATTAAATAGGTTTAATCTGTTTTATTAACTGTACTGTACACTTTTTTGAATATCGGAATTTTTTTTTTATTTAATTTACGTGTCTCGACAATGTAGGTCACTGACACAGGTAAAATTTTATTACATTGCATTACAGGAATATACAGTAACATTACAATCAATAAAGAAATACATTTGTACATTAAATATTGGTACAATTATTAATTATTAAATTCTAACGCCGTTTCCTCTTCTAAATTTCCTTGGTAATGCTTAGTTTCATAGAGGAAATTAATAAGGTTTTGAAATTAATCTAGCGAGCTGAGAATATTTGTAAGTTTCGACACAAAAGATTCTTTTGTCTGTTTTTGTTGAAATAGGGACAGTCTACGAGAATATGTTTAACATTGCAATGCATTTGTGCCCTCCAAATTTAAAATCTGGCAGGACCCTGGGCTACCTGGCCTTTCAGCATACGCCCGTTATCGAAACCTCTGCCCCTACGAGTCCGAAACCAAAGTGAAGGTGCCACGCCACGTATACCAGAAACGTTTCGTGGGGCTCCACCTTCCCCGTAGTACCTGTGTTGCGAGTACCTTGCCTACCCGTTATTCCCACACCACGGGCGGGTAGGTTCGGCAGGCGGAGGAATTTCCACCTCGCGCGTAGACAGGTCGCCGCCGAGGATCTCTCCTCTACCACTCTTGGATCTCCCGGTGGGTACGTGCCGGGGCACCCACACCACGCCTGACCGAGGTCAGGAGAGGTATGTACGGGCCCAGCTCGTTCAACCTCACCAGGCTCTTTTGGAATGAGAGTAGAGTGGCCCACGAGAGTCTCGTCTCGGATACTAGGAATGTAGACCGGTGACCGTGTCGCCGAAGCGACCGTGTGCGTTTCTACCAACCCGACACCTCAAGCGACGGCTCTCCACCTCCCAATTCCTACACATTAGTCGCCTCTTACGACAGGCAGGGCTTTCTGACCCCGGCCGTATTCTTATCTCCGCGAGCCGGACGGAGAATATGTTTAACAGATAGAATAATATAACCGTATGTACATACATGTAGGTGGATCTTGGGAAGTCATTAAATGTTTATGTATGAGTTAGTCTTGTATGGCCGATTCTAAATCGACGAATTAAGATTTTGTATTTTCGTATCATGGAAGGAAACTCAAGCTTTTTACCGGTGGGATGGATATCACGAATCTTGGAATGGATTTTATTCCAGTGATCTTGCCAAGACATTTGGATGATATTTTTAAAATACCACTGTAAATCTGTATATAATTGTATGTTTTCAGTCTCCATATTAGAAGATGCAGATTTTTTTGCAAAGAGGTCGGCTAGTTCGTTACCAGGGATTCCTACATGAGACGGAATCCAGATCATAGTTATGGATAATCCCAGTGAGATTAAACCATCGAAAGAGTTTTGAATAGCTTGAACCAAAGGATGTACCGTGTACATACTTTTGAGAGAGTAGATAGACGCTAAAGAGTCTATACATATTGCTACATTTTTATATTCTGGTGATAGTAAGTTTGTAGCTTGGAGAATAGAGAATAATTTAGCAGTATGTATGCAGTAGAAGAGCGGGAGATTACAAGGTATGATTAAATCTGTGTTTGAAGTTACAGCACATTCAACAGCTATAAGACTCTTGGAAGCATCTGTGTATACAATTTGGTCAGATCTGTTGTTAGCAATAAATTTTTTAAAGGTTTGTCTAAAAATTGTGGATTTGTCTCCATGCTTATCATAATTGATCAATGAGAGATTAAAATCTGCTTTCAATTTATTCCAAGGAGGTTTAGGTAATATAAAAATTATAGTTATGGCTGAAAGGTTGATGTTATTTAGATGTGGTGAGAGAAACTGTGGCATAGATTAAAAATTAATAGGAGAAGGAAAGTTTAAAAGGTCATTACATACTAAATTTGTAGGTGGGATTTTCGGTATTAGCTGAGATTCGAGACGGATATTTTAAAAGAAGTTGCCGGCGACGTAGCCAGAGGAGAAGTTTATTAGCTTCTCTCTATAATCTCTCTGCGGGGCTCGACCTGAAGGCTCCAAGGTAGATTCGAAGTGCAATGTTGTATACAAAATAAAGAAGTTTAAAATTTGATGAGCTAGCTGACATACAAATGAAACTGTAGGAGTATTTTTTAGAACGAAGAAGACATCTATAAATCTGAAGTAAGGAGTCTTCTTCTGCATCCCAATGGTGATTGAGCAGAGTTTTTAAAATGTTAAGATTTGTCATGCACTTAGGTTTGAGATATTTTAAATTGCATTTCCAAGTAAGTTTACTGTCGAATGTGAGTCCTAAAATCCGTATATTCTTTCCTGCCGGTAGACAAGTACCATTTATAGTAATTTTAGGATTTATAGTATTGGCTGTCCTGCGAGAAAACTTAATGATTTTTGTCTTTTCAACAGAAAGGGCAAATCCGCTTACTGAAGTCCATTCAAGCAATTGGTCAGTAGCATTCTAAAGCAATTTGCAAGTGACAATAGTGTCTTTGCCTCGGCAGAAAATTAATCAATTTATCTGCGTAGAGTGCAAACTTGACTAGAAGCTTAATTTTTTTACATTATATATTGTTTAAAACAAGCATAAAGAGTTTAGGACTTAATACCGACTTTTGGGGAATGCCAGTAGTTTATTAGAAAGTCCTAGAGATTTAGCCATTTTCTTTTACGTTAAAGGTTCTATTTGTTTCCAGATATACTATACTCCTTGAATTTAGCTATAATAGGAGACCTATACAGAGTATCGACTGCTTTTTCGATATCAAATGAAACAGCTATTTCGTCTTGTGTACACTGGAATGCGTTGATGATTGATGTTTGGAGGACTGCTAGATTGTCTACTGTACTTCGATGTGATCTAAAACCTGATTGTGCCAAATTTATTATTTTATATTTGTGTAGGTACCACAGGAGTCTTTTATTGATAATTTTCTCCATAAGTTTGCACATTGTACATGTGAGAGAAATTGTTTTGTAGGAATTTGGATCAGTTAAAGGTTTGCCTTGCTTTTGAACAGAAATAATTATGGATTTTTGCCACAAATTTGGAAATGATCTTTTGGTCCATATATATTAAATTGTAAATTTCAAGCAGTTTAGCTAGACTAGATCTAGAAAGATTTTCAACAAAGATAAAGGGAATGTTATCTAGACCTGCAGCTAAATTTTTACAACGGTACAGTGTGTCTGATAATTCTTGTAACGTAAACGGCATATTTAGAGAAATTTGATCGGATTTTCTGCTATCAGATAAACTGGAGTTTAGAGATAGAGTAGGTATCGGAAATATTATATATATGAAAGGTTCGGGATTGCTCTTTTTGCTATATTAGGCAAATTATATTATCGCTTCCGTTTTTCAGCAACTATTTTAACTCCATTTTTAGTGTCAACTTTCCTTATATATAACGATAAAAATATTAGCTCTGTTTTATTTAACACAATTATTTTTGAAACTTTATTATTTTAAGAACAATGATCTTCAAGTTGCTTATGGTCAGCTAGCAGTTCTGAACGACGAAGTCTGTGAATGTAGTTCATGCTCTGAAAAGCCTCAAAGTAAGGTAAGAATACACTTTTTAAATTGTTATGTTAATTAATATATATATATATATATATATATATATATATATATATATATACTTATATAAATGACGTTAACTAAAAAAATTAGATTTTGAGTACTTGTCTCTACTTATGTCCACACAGAGTTAGCCTAGACTTAATTCAGCAAATTTTTCATTATCAGATTATGTTGTCTTTGTCGAAAATAACCAGTATCTAATTTTCCAAGAATACGGGAGTATAAAAATAATCGTCTGTAACTTGAATGCCCGTATTACTAAAACAAAGATCAATATATTAATTATCGACATTCTCTGTATGTGAAATATTTATAACTTCTTCTTTTTGCCTACCGGTTTTGGATTTTGGCGACTATCATGGCAATCTGTATTTTGCAAACTTCAGCTCTGAAAAGATTTGTGGTTGTTGTGTTGAGCCACGTACGTAGATTTTTAACCAAGAAATTTTTTCTCTTTCTGGTCCCCATTTTCCTTCTACTTTTCCTTCTAGAATTAATTGCAGCAAGAATTTTTCTTGGCTTATACCATATCAACCCTTCTTATTAACATTTATCAACATCAACCTTTTCTCAATTCTATCAGTTGGTCATATTATTTTTCAGGTGACTGTCTTTTAGAGGGATACAAATTGGCCGAATCCTTTCATCCTCTGGAATAGTCTGCTAGCTAAGCGGTATTAAGTCTCACAATATTCTGTTGTGAGCAAATCTTTTTCATTTTTGTTACATTGGCCACTACATCTGCCAACTCCCTTTCTTGTTAAATTGGTGCTTACCACAGAAGCCGACATATACAATTTTTGTTACAATATTAAATTAAAAACAAACGTGTTAAGATCCTACAGTTGATTCCTAATCTCTGGTAGTGACGTCACTGGAGGGGATTGTAATTCAAACTAATACTTAAGTTCGATGACTTAATTCTTCTTCTTCTTCTTTTTATATAGACATGACTCTGTTTGTTTTTTTAATGTGCCTCCAGTAAGTTGTCGTTCCATCGTTTTCGTGGTCTTTCTACTGATCGTCTTCCTATTGGGGAAACGTCTCTTGCCGTCTTTACTACTCTATTTGTTGTCATTCGGCTTATATGATCGTTCCATTCTACTCTTTTATTCCTTGTTCAGTTCTTGATGTTATCCACCTTGCATTACGTTGTATATCTGTACTTCTAGATCTAGTGTCTTACCATTAATTTTTCCAAGTGTTTTCATCTCTGCTGTTTCTAACATCTTTTTTGTCCTCTCTATCAGGTCTTGTTTCTGTCGCGTATGTCATTATTGGTCTGATAACTGTTTTGTAAATTCTGCCTTTCGTTTCTTTCCCGATATTTTTATTTCTCCATATTGTTTGCTGCGTGGTGAATACAGTCAGTTATATGTTCGTATAATTGGTTGGTTTCAGCAGTTAGGTATTATTCGTCGAGTAGTTTTTCATTTAATTTATTTTGGTATAAGATTTTAGTGCTATATTCTTGTAAGCTTCTGACATTATATTTCTTCAGATTTATATCAGTTCCTTTTGGAGTGTTCATCCTTCATCAATTACTTTATTAAATAAAATATTTAATACCTGTTCTATTTTTCTTCCACCGATTTTCAACATTTCGACTGTAATTTTATCCTCTCCCGGACGTTTATTCGTTTTTAGTTGATTTAGGGCCATTCTTATTTCATAGTCGGTTATGTCCGGTATTTCTTCTGAGCCGGTGTTAATTATTGTTCGTTCAGTACGTCGTTGTTGTGGTTGTGTATTTGCCGAGTATAATTTAGTGTGGAATTTTTCAATGGCCTCGCTTATTTCCTTTCTGTCTCGGACGGTGACGTTTTTCTCATTTTTTATTTCTATGATTTTTCTTGTGCCGTTTGAGTTTTTTGCTTTGAGTACTTTCATATTGCAGTTATCTTGTATTATATTTTTTATTAGATTGTTAGTATAGTTTCTATGATCGTTCCTAATTTCTTTCTTCACGTTTTTGTTTAAACTTTTGAAGCTGTCCGAAGTTCGATCTGTTCTGTTTCGTCTTTCTTTTAGTAATTTAATTGTATTAGGTTGAAGTTTAGATGTTTTGGCTGTTTTCGTGTTTAAGCATATTTTCTTAACCGATGTTGGGTAGCAGGTAGGAACTCCTCTGGATAGTCCTATCAGGGAAAGTCCCTTATCCAGGGTCACAGATGAAGTCCACAACGGCAGACACGGCGGAGAAGAATACCTTCTGTACGGCGTTAATGGCGGAAGTGGCAATCCCCTAATTTTAGGAATTGCATAGAATTACTCGCCAACCCGCTCGGCAAGCGTGGCGTTTTAAATATGCTAAAACCTCCCAAGTTGAAGATGTCGTTTTCGTTAATAGGTCCAAATATCTTTCTTAGGACTTTTCTTTCGACTTCCCCTTCTAAATAACTAAACAAACCTTTGTTCTGCAACCGAAACCATCATTTGTCTTAAAAGACACAAAACGAATTCTTAAAACTGTTGGGCACCGCCACTATGCTACAGGTATTGCTAGTTTCTAGTATTGATCGGAAGTGAATATATCGTAAACTAGTGTCTCAGGTCTCAAGTTCAGTAGCCGTTGCCAAATTCTATGATAGTTATCAACTTGAATTTTCTATGGTAATATAATTTGTCTAACTATTAGTAGTTATAAAAGACTATTGATGTTTAAATTATAATTAGACAGTGACGAAGGTTACAGGTGCCATTTAATTTTTTTAAGAACTTATTATATTTATAATTTTACCTTCGAAAAGTCTATGAATTTCTCCCTCAGCTGACAGGTCTACAGGAGCATATTTCACCTCTTCTGTATTCTCATGAGTTAGTAGCTTATGTAAATATTCTTTTTACCGTGATTCTTATCAGAAATATTCAATAAATTAGGTGTACCATTTTACGATTTCTTATTTGATTTAATTCGTTTTTTTTGTAATAAAAGGAAATTCCTTTAAATTTATTGAATATTTTTTTTTTGTTTTTGGTCTTAGTAATTTATGTTGTGATAGTAACTTTAACAGTTCTTTTATTTTCAGAGAAGTAGGGCAAAATCTGAAGAAATTAGAGGAGCAAGCGATAGAAGTAAATTACAACGAAAGAATTCCATAAAAAAAAGAAAAGGTGAACGATTAAGAGATGAAGACGAAGGTCAAGATAAACTGGATAAAAGAATGTCAACACTAAAAAAAGAAATTGTTGATATAGAAATGAGATCAAAGCAAAAAGGAAAACTTTTTCAAGGTAATGTTGCAAATATAACGAGTGAAGAAGACATAAAAGATGAAAAAGTAATAAAAAAACAAGAAGCTAAAAATACAATACAAAAGAACATCAAAAAAAGTTTAACTAAAGCATATACAGAACGAAGTTTTGTTGGAGAAGACAAGGACAAAATAAAACAGGTTTTTGAGATTAAAGAAAAATTTAAACGCGAATATAAAGAAAAAGGGACAACAGTTGATTTAGAGGACATAAAAAGCGTAGAAATAAACTTCGATAAAGAAGAAAACGAAGAATGTTTTACTTCTCTGGACACAAATATTGAATATAAAGACAATCCTACAAAGCCAACCAAGACCAAAGGAGATATTTTTTGCGTAAAAAAACTTACAGAAGACGTGAAGAAGAAGGTATTAAAAAATTCACATTTTAACAAAGGTGAAGGTAGAACTAAATTTATAGATAGTGAAACTAAAAAGCACTTAGTAACCAAAGCGTTGAAAAAGCAAATGTTTGTAGAAAATAATCTAAATATTGAAGAAAATAATATGTCACAAATTGGAACGAAAGAAAACATGAGCAAAAAACAGATTTGTGACGTAAAAGATATCGGAGATGATTTAAAGAGAATAGACTCCGATAAAAATCAGCCGTTTGGAGACATACCCTTTAGATTTAAAAAAGAAGAAATATTAATTGAGAAAGTTGACAAAACACATTGTAAAAATATGGTTAATTTGTCACTGTGTGATTCTCAAAAAGATTTGTCTACATCAAGTCCACTTTTAAATGAAAATGAAGATTGTGTCAAAGGCGTAATCTTAACCGATAAAATACACCAAAATAAAAATGACAAATTGTCAATCATGTCAAGAGAGCTTCAATCTTTAAAAGAACAAGAGCATGATAAATATAATCCTGCCATAGATGATAATAAATGTTTTCTTGTGGAAGATAGATTAATATTAGAAAGTAACAAATTACGTAAAGATGAAACCATAGATGATATAATAATTTCTAGGAACAAACACAAACCAATAGTTAATAAGGAAACTGATTTAGTACAATATTCTGGTAAGTCAAACTTTACAAATATTTGAAGAAATGCTAAGATTTTTTTAATACTAAAGTGTATATTTACAATAATGGTAATACTGGAATGAAACTATTTACACTTCTCATAAAATTTTCTCAACACATATTCATAACATTACACCAAATAATAGATAAGTTCTTTTCCATTTCTAATCTCTTAGACCAGCGCAGCGTTTCTCAAAGTTTTTTGGTCAAGGAGCACTATTCAGGAAAGAAATTTCTGTAGAGAGCATTTACCATAGTGCATCTGAAACCTACATAGGTGCCACAGAGAACGAGTAATATTAGTTGAAAGGGGATATTAACCATTACATTATTTTCTATTCACTTTATTCAATTTTTTTTTTAATCGCAAACATAAGAAACTTATTTACATATAACGAAAAACAAAAATAAAATGAACACAAAGATCCTATTTTTAAAATCTTAAAAAACGTAATGTCTTCATTTTAATGTGAAGAATGAGGCTGCCTTGATTTGCACAGGTTAGTAATATCCGGTTGAATTTGGGATAAATGCAATCGAATGTCAGGTTCCGCATTTAGTCGGGATCTATATTTTGTTTTAGTGGCCACATAGGCAGAGAATACTGCTTTACATAAGTATGTTTTTGCAAAAGGGAAAAGAACAATTTTCGCTTTACCTGACAAAATTTTAAATTCGTCTTTAAGTTACCAAAAATCTACTAGCGATTTACTTTCAAAATATTTTTTATCGCAGAATCCGATGTCAAATCTATCAGCCATTCACACTGCTAAGATGTTAAGGAAGCTAGTTTTTTTAACATAGGAAGGTATGAACCTGCAACCCAAAAGTTTTCTTTAATTTTGTCGTGGAATTCCTCAGGAAAATAATTATGGAAGTTTTCAAGTAAATTTAACAGATGGAGTATGGAACTCGTTAAAGAAAGCTTCGGGTATATCCGATTTCAGTACTTCTCTAAATTCTGTGATTAGTGGAAAGCTATCCAGATTTTTATTTTTCACCGATTCTCTAAAAAAAATTTTTTTATATACATGATGGATTCGACCGTTACTTGATGGAAATTCATTTTATGTAACAATAAAACACTGAAAACTTTGTTTTCAAAACTTCCACAAAATTTATTTTAAATTCTTATCACTACAGCTGTTTCGGCTGATTGCCTTTCTCAAGTGATCTGTTTTTGGCATGGGTTTACACTTTATAGTCTCTAATGAAATAGGTTGAGGAGGGGAGAACTGTTTCTCTTAAGCTGGTCATTCAGAATTATATCTGTGTTTTTTAATTTGTTGATTTCCATAGATTCTAACAAAGATAGCTTAAGGCCTTTATTTTGAATGTGTAGAATTTTAAATTCGTCATTAAAAGAATGATTATGATCTAGAAGGTGAAGTGCGTATGTAGAATCTGTTTTTCTATTATTGAAAGCCCTTTTATGTTTTGCTATTCGTTTATTAAAATTTCTACCTGTTTGACCAATGTAAGTTTTTGGGCAGTCGCCACATTTAAGTTTGTACACACCACTGTGTAAGTGTTTTTTATGTTGGCTCTTGTTGTTTTTAATATATTTGCCTAGGTTGTTATTTGTTCTGAAAGCTGGTGTTATTCCTTTCTTTTTTATGTGTTTGGCTATTTTTGTTGATTTTTGCCTGTATATGTAATCGAGCAGAAGGTACTGGGTTTTTTCTCTGGTGGTGAAAATACTAAGTTCAGGGCTTCCTTGTGTAGTTTTTGAAAAACTAATACATAGGTAATACATAGGCGGTGCTGGCGGGAGTACTTCTGTTGCCTTTTGTGATTATATTTTTTGCGGTTGAAGTTTGTGGTGATAATCCTAGTGTTATTGAAGTTTGTCGTTTTATAGTAAATTTTTAATTATATTCTGTAATTATTAAAATATAATGGACGAACAACCGAGTTGTTCCAAGAGAAGACAGCAAAATGTTCAATCGTCAGAAGAGAAAGTAGTGATACGATATGAAAGAATTGAATTGCATGATGCAGAAAAATGGCATTTAATATTAGCCAAGCGGTCGATATTTGTAGCAGTTTAACGAAAGTATCCATTAGCTGTATTTACCATGTGCCTAAAAATACATCGGAAAATAAAAAGCAAGTAAAACTTAAAACTACAGGTAGAAAAAACATTGTTTTGGATGACGAGACAAGACATTTTATTTTCGGAGTAATAAAATTCCAACACTGAAAAAATTTCTCAAGGGCTCGAAAACTATTACTTTTTACCCAAGATATCTCGTATGTGCGAAATGAACTTCCGATATGTAAAAACAGAAAAAGTGTGTTATTAGAAAAAAAAAAGAAATTATTGTGTGGAGAAGAAAATATTTTAAAGAAATACGCACACTTCGCAGCATTGAACGGAAAACATATTATTTTGATGAAACCTGGATTAACGAAGGTCATACAGTTGGAAAATATTGTCAAGATTTAAATGTCAAAAGTAAACGCGAAGCATTTATAGAAGACTGCTTTACAGGATTAAAAGCTCCATCAGGAAAGGGACGACGTTTAATCATTATACATATAGGAAGTGATACAGGGTTTCTTGATAATGGTTTGCTTCAATATGAGTCAAGAAAAACAGGAGATTATCATGAAGAAATGACTTCCGAAGTATTTGAGCGCTGGTTTAAGAGAATCTTAACAAAATTAGAACCTGGTCAGGTCACGTCAATAGACGTTTTAGCGTAACTTCCGCGACAGCCAGTATTTCAAACAAATAATATTTAAAAAAATATAATATAATTAACGTTAAAATAAAACTGAGTGTACGCTACTGGATTTTCATACGTCTTTCCCCACTTCTCTGCCTTCAAACGATGAAATTACTCTTCCAAATAGTGGAATTATAGTATTCATAAGTCCATCGGCATATTGTCAGATAATTAAACAATTTTGAGTATGGTTTAATCCATGTAGACTGTTTGGTTTTGAGGTTATTTTGCAAGTACTACGAAGTAAGTAATTAACCACATGTTTGCTTATAACAGTCAAAATTATACCTTACGTTTTTATTAATTTGGTGGGATTACTTGCTTTTAGGTTCACCGAAGATGGACTGATTAGTCCGAAAACGTTTTGAACTTGATCCTTTTGGATTTCTAAATTTAATTTTTAATTTATTATACCAATTACAAAAGAAGTTTTTTACTTCAATGTTCGAGTTTTTCAACTACATGGTATACTGCCAGCTCATTGGAATTATCCCTTTTTAATTTATAATTATATTGTCCATATACGATATACGCTAAATAAATAATTTTTTTTAAGTCCTATTTCCTTAATTTATCGAAATTTAAATTAAATAAAAATTAAGCATGATAATGATAGAACATTTTTTTAGGTCACACTTCTAACAATATTGGCCTTGGAACAATATCTTCAGGGCAGCAAACGTCTAATCTTACAACAAAACAATCAGTTGCACAACAACTTGAACTTAAAAAGAAGCTTGTAGAAAAGAAATCATTCGGACTGCAAACTGAGACTAACACAGGGAAATTTTGTACAGAAAAAATTAGACAAAATCAATATGATTTTTCAAATGACTATCCTACATCTAAAATAGTGACAAAACCTGAACAAATAGATAAGGAATTCGAAGAAATATTCTCTGATGCAATTGAAAATACGAACATTTCCACTGAAAACCAAGAGACGATTACTGTGCCAGATTCAGACAGTGAATATATGGAAGCAGTTGAATATATACCCATACCAGAAAAAGTAGAAGTAGTAGAAATACCTGACAATAAAAAAAAATTCAACAACGAGCACGATGCAGTAACAAAGAGTCAACGTTCAACAAGTTCCAAAGCTATTGAATCAAAAGAAGAATTACATTTATCGATTACTGCTGATAGCAATCGTTCATCCAAATATGATTTGTTAATATTGGACAAAACTAAGTCATTACATATTAAAGAAAATAAATGTGAAAGCAATAAATCGCGCCTTTTAAGCAAACGTAAGCAGTTTATTTACTCTAAAACTGATGATAAAAATCGACAAACAACGCTAACAAAAGAAGTAATATCAACTGATAAAAAACACAAAGATAAGTCATCTATGGTAAAATCCTCAGAATGTGGTGAAAAAAAGTCAAAATATTCAAAAGATGCATCTTCTTCCAGGGACTATAAACATGACCAACAACTAAGAGCTAAGTGTGATATAAATTTAAAGAGTGCAACTAACCAAAATTATTCAAGTATAAATAAAGAACGACAACGTATATTAGAATCTAAAAGCAGTAAAAACTCGTTGCAAATTGTTTCTAAACAAACAAAAGACGAACACGCACAACAAAAAATGGCAGTTCAAGATTTGCCACAAATAGTTCAAAGGAAAAGCAAAAATATTCAGAAAGATAAAGTAATACAAACTTCTTTTCCCCCACAACATCGACATGCTAAAACCAATTTAGAAAATAGAAAAACCAGAGCAAAAGAATATATTAGGAACGACAAAAAAGTCGAAATTCAGGGAAAAATATGTCAGGAAATGAACTTGTCAAAATGTTCTAATAAATTAGAAAGGTTGCAAAACAGTACTGACTATAATAATAAATTAATGAATAGTTCTAAAGAATTCACACAAAGGATGGGTGGAGACATCGCAGATAAAAATAATAAATTGGATGATCAATTAGAGCCAGATTTTAAAAAGTATGATTTTAAATATAAGACATTACGTTCCCATAAACTTGAAAGTATTAATAAATATAGTAATAAAAGAGATAGCAGTTTAGATCTGATGGAATCTACAGTTCAATCAGAGTCTACTTCTAATAAATTATCAAATGAGCACGAACAATGGTTAGCGCAACAAATAATGGTTGATACAGAAGAAAAAATAGAACAATGTAAGGGACAATGTGCCAAATCTCTATTTTCATTACCAATATATAAGGGTAAAGATACTAAACTTGAAAATATCGGGTTAGAAAATATTTGTTTGCTCAATAAAAATGAACAGCTAAATTTAAGAGAAAGCAGTTCAATTGAAGGACAAGAGAAAACCATAACCCAAAACAAGAACAAAATGAAAAAGTGTAAATATCTCAAGTGTGACATAAAAAGAGAACTGTACGGTAAAAACAAATTAAATAAAAATGCAATAGAAGTAGCAAATATAACCAAAGATGAATTTCTAACTAAAGATAAAAAACATCAAAAAACCAAGCAAGCACTACTAAATTCTTCCTATAAAAAAAGACAAAAAAAATATTCAAAACATAATACAGATAATAAACATTCTGAGGAAATTTTCAGCATAAAATTTGGTAAGAAAAAAGTAACTGAAATAACAAAAAATGACAAATTATCATGTTCTTCATCGCGAAATTTAGCATGTCGACATTTTATGTCAATGAAAAAAATTGAGTCCAGAAAAAACGTTTTTCCACGTACAGTACTTCAGAAAGAGTATGAAAATGATCAAAAAGAATTTAATGACAATAAATATCAATTCACAGACCTAAATTATGGACAAAAATCAAAGGCACAGATAAGCACAAAAAGATATATTCAATCAAGTTCAGATGATGACAGTGGAACATTGCCAAAGGATTACAATGTAATTTTTTGCAATAGTTGTGATAATAATAAAATAGATATTAATATAAATAAAGAAAGCATTTCATCAGATTATCCTTCAAAAATAGATGCATGTCCTGGAATTTATGACACAATAACCAGCGATTATGTCAAACCATTGGTTCCATATAATACTACTACACTTATATACAACTATTTAGCTAAACCAGTACCAATAACTATGAAGGTACACAAAGGAATTAACGAAAAAATTATGACAGCTACAAAATCAGGATTTTTTCTTTTAATTCCAAATAATGAACCATTAAGTCATACGAAAATACCCGGAGGATATTTTGCTGGTGAATCCTACTTTAAAGAATGTATTAATTCAAATACCAGATTAAATGAATTAAATGTGAGGGATAGTTATAATCAATATTTAACAGCTAATATAGGCAATTGTGAATATACTAATCCTATAATATTTACATATCAAGTCAGTGAGAAACATCCTGATAGTTCTAACGATGGATGCACAAATAGATCAAGTAAGTCTGATATTTTAAGTATTCATACTATTTATTTGTAATTATCATTGGAGCAGATTAGGTTGCTTAGCTAGAAAGAAAGCATCTGAGTTAGAAAATTATACGTCATTTTATGTTATTGACAGAGTTGACCACTACCAATCTCCTTTCTTCTTTAGATGCCCCCTCTAATGGTAGTTGGCGATGACTTATGTAAATTCATGTTTATTTCGGCTTTTCTTATTAACGTTTGGAAGTCTAGTCCTATCCTTAATATTATACAGCCATGGCATTTGTCGTCTGCAAGAACCGCGTTTTTCTTTTATTTTTTCTTGCAATATTACTTGGAGGAAGGTATATATTTCCTGGTTGAACTACCAATCTTACAAAATAAAAAACTCCATACATAGACTCTCTAATTTTTGCTT
Organism: Diabrotica undecimpunctata; assembly: GCF_040954645.1. Lineage (NCBI taxonomy): Eukaryota > Metazoa > Arthropoda > Insecta > Coleoptera > Chrysomelidae > Diabrotica > Diabrotica undecimpunctata. The sequence continues at coordinate 143,319,131 of NC_092807.1, forward strand.
GGATGTATAAAAATTACGAAAATCTGAAAAGTCCATAATTCTCCAAACACTTAATTTTAGTTTAAACCTTAAATGGTGGGGTGTATGTAGCTTAATTTGCTTAAAAAAGCTCTTTAGTTAGTTTCTAGCTGTTAGTTTCAGCCGTATTTTGTATTTCACGTGATTTAGCTGTCCATCATTCGTCTTTGATTTATTAAGTTCTTACCATCTGCTTTGGTTCTTATATAGTGTTGTTCTTTTGCAACTGAATTTGGGTCGTTTTGCCAAACAATGTACAATTTACGTTTGTTACCTATTTCTCTGAATAGCCCCATCATTTTTATTGAACCAATCGTGGTGTTTTCTTTTAGCATGTCCAACAACTTCTTCGGCCGATGAAAGTATTGCTGACTTAGAGTTCGGCAGTCAGTAAAACTTGGTATTTTGTCAAACTTTGGTTGTTCGTAAGACCAACCTGGTTGAAGAAGCTGTGATACCCTATTTGTCGATGGCCAGTAAAAGAGTACACAGTACAAATCTGAGATAGACACAATATATAGCACAGCTTTTTAAAGACAAAGAGAGAACAGAAGCACCAAAAGAATTGAAAGGTGATACTGGGCCTAACATTATACGAGAAGAAATCGAATATACAATGAAGAAAGCTAAAAGTGGTAAATCTTCCGGGCTGGTAATACTCAAAATTGTGGATACTGAATCTAGTGACCTTATTTTGGATCTATTTAATACCGTATATAGAACAGGTATAATACCTAAAAAATGGCTCCAATTGATTGATTGATTTATACTGCTTCTTTGTATTTTCTTATGTCTCTTCTAATTTCTCTTGATACTTCCTTGTTCATTTTATTTATATCGTCGTTACTAGAGTTTTCGTCGCTTCTCAGTATTCTTCTTTGTTCCATTTTTTTCTTCCTTCACGCTTTTTGGGCAGCATTTCTTTTGAGCTTCTGTTATTGCTTCTACTATTACGTCATTTAGGATGTTAATATCATTTGTTGATGATTTTTCTTGAAGGAATTTACCGATATGATCTTCAAAATTTTGTTCGTTGTTTGGATGTGTCCATATGTTTTATTTGCCTCTTTTTTATCATATTGTGTCGTTCATAGTTGGTATTTAACACAATGGTGGCTCTCACCACACGATGGTCGCTTGATTTCGCAAATTTATTTAGCACTTTCACATCTGTAAATATGTATCTTTTATCAGTGATAAAGTAATCGATCTCGTTTGTCGTCTTCCCATCTGGGCTTTTCCACGTCCATCTGCGGTGGGGTTTCTTGTAGTAGTAACTGTTCATTAGGAATAGGTTTTTCTCTAGTAAGAAGTTTAAAAGAGTGTCGCCACGGTCGTTCCGTCCCTGACTTCCAAAATTTCCAAGAGCAGTTTCTGCTGGATCCAGTTTTGTTCCTATTTTGGCGTTAAAGTCTCCACATATAACTGTGAAATGTCTACGGTTGTGTGAATCGCATTAATGCATTAGAAATGTGAAAACGCAGTTTACGTAGACTCTTACGAGTGTCATGAACGAATGAAACAATTTTAAGAACCGCAAGTTGCAAACGAGAACTTTTCAACGTAGTTAATGCAAGAAATATTTCCTAGCTTGGCCATATCTTTAGGGACAGCAGCAAATACTATAGTTCCAAACTAATCTTACAAAATAAAGGGAAGGAAACAACATTTATGGCTAACAAAGATATAGGATTGGTATAATATCAGAGATGTAGCCACAATATTCCGAAGAGCGGAAAACTGCAGTCTACAAATGGTTTCCAGAGTACATACAACCTCCAACGTGCGCTCAAGCACATGGCACACGAAGAAAAAAATATGTGAAATGCTGAATATTAATTGCTAATTTAAATATATATTTAGCTGTTTTAGATATTGCTCTATATCGACAATCCTCGATTGCCTTTATCTCGAAAATAGTTTTAACTCTTTTGCTAGAATAAACTATATAACAACAACATAACATACTTACAAAATTTATATTTTTTAGTTAAACTCGTCCCAAGTACAAGACTTTCAAGAGTACTTTCGGGTGATTCTAGCAGTTTAAGTCCAATTAGAATCTCTCTTTGGTCATCTTCAATTAACTTACCACAGATTTTATCTATGGTAGAAAACAACAGTGCAGTAACTAGAAGTACTAGTCATACAAGTTTTAGCCAGGAAATTAATCATTGCTGCTCGAATTGCAGGCTTCTTGAAAATTTCCATGGTATAATTGATGCCAGTAGTAATTATATGGAGGATATTATTCAACAACAAACTAAAAGAAATATTAATACTGCATACGATAAAAAAGAACTGACTCGTATGTGGAATGAATACAGTTCATATAACCATACTGACTACTCAGAAATAGGCGATAGTGATAATGAAGAACTCAAATATGGAAAATATGAACTGCCACATTTAGAAAGAGCTATAACTAATTCAGAACAAAGTACAACGGACGATGATACTGAGTTAGAACTCAAGAAAAAGATTGAGAAATTAAAATACAAACATAATATCAAACGAAACTGTGTTAACAATACGATTATTACTTCACAAAAAGACAAACCAGATGATATACATGACGTTGATGCAAATTTTAATTATTTAGAAAATATTATTGAAATTAGTAGCATTTCAACACAAAGTGCAGTCAACACCGATAATGAAAACGACAATAATGCAGACCGTAATGCAGCTGTCATAAATATGTCATATGATTTACAACCAGTCCATTCAGATAATAAAAATATTGTTCAGCTTTTTTTTGAATTTATGGCAAATAATACTCATAAAGAAATAGATTCTTTATCCGAACATGATGTACTGAACAAACTATGTGTAAGTACCTATATTTGATTTAAGTATTAAGTTATTCTTCATCTTGTTTAAAATATTTCGATTTGTTAATACCGATTCACTGCTGCAAATATTTTTTAACTTTCGATCCTACTCCGATCATACATAATTCAGCGGCTGGGTATCTTTCTGTATTGATGGAAGGATGGATAGTTGAAAACTATTCTTTTTCTTCTTCTTCTTCTTCCTCAGCTTTTTCCGTTTCAAGGGTCGCTGTTCCTTACTCTTTGTCACCACTCATGTCAAAAAACATAAAGTTAACATAAGAATGGGCGACTGTAACGCCAAAATCGGTAAAGGAAAAGTAGAAGATATTGTAGAGACTTATGGTTTAGAAATAAGACACGAAATAGGAGACGGATTAGTACAATATTGTCAAGAGAAAGAACTAGTCATCACGAACACCTGTTATCAATTACCATCAAGGAGACTTTATACATAGAGTGCACCAGGAGACAACGAAAATAATCTGATAAGAAACCAAACCGATTACACGATTACACTTAACAAAGGGTTGAAAAATCTGAAATAAATACTCTCCTCTGCACGTCACCATGCAAAGAAGAGTAGAGAGAAAAAAGGCTTGGGAAGAAATCTTGGCTGCCGAATATCAAAGATTGGACTAACCTCAGTGTTGAAGAGATGTTTCACGTATGAGATATGTCACATCAAAAGATAGTGAAGCTTTTAAAGAAGTGATCTCCAACCTTCGTTAGAAGACGGGACAATAAGAAGAAGAATGTCTTCTAGTGTTCTCTCTTCATTTCTTTCGTATTTAGATTCTTGTTATATCTTTTTTAAATTTATTTTGAGTTTCGAGTTTTTTTTACTTTTCACAGATCTAGATTTTCTTTTCTTGGTTGATTTGCCTTTGCCTGTTTGCTGATCCTACATCTGAAGTCTATCTGAACGCTGGCGGCGTCCTAAAAAATGGATGACGCACCACACTGAAACTTGAGGCAGAAAAAACTGAAGCAATCATTCTGAAGGAACAGACAAAGTATGGAACTACAATTTGCGGCATGTCTAACACCCAAGAAACACGTTAAGTACCTAGGAGTGACGTTGCACCAGAACAGAAAATGGGGGGAGCACGTGCGGTATCTGGCCCGGAAGGCTGCTAATAGTACGGCTGCGTTAGGGAGGGTGATGCCCAACATTGAGGTACTCAAATCCTAAATGAGGAGGGCCTTAAAAGGTGTTTTTCAGTCGATCGTCCTCTACACGGCACCAGTCTGGAGCGGGGCGGTAGAGATAACGGCCTATATGAGGCTCATGATACGAATGGACAGAACAAGTCTGTTGTTAGTGGCATACGCCGAGTCTACGGCAGCCTTCTGGACCATCACTGGATGTGTTCCGTTGCATATTTTGACAATAAGAGGTCTATGAGAAGGTCTATGAGAGAAGAGAGCTCTATTTAACAACAGAGCAAGAACCAGTGAGAAACGTGGAAATGGACGATAATAGGGATATTAACGGCACTGACAAATTCAAATATCTAGGATTCATACTCTCAAAAAATGGAACCACCGAGCAAGAGATAACCAGCAGATTAGCACAGACAAGAACATATATTAAACAAATGAACGGGGTACTGTGGGATAGACAGATTACCAGAAATACAAAGAAGATAATTTTTAACACCTTGGTATGCAGTATAATGACCTATGGAGCAGAGAATTGGGTAATAAATAAACGAAACAGGTCCAAAATCACAGCAACTGAAATGGAGTTCATGAGAAGAAGCTGCAGAGTGAGAAAAATGGATCGCATCAGAAATGAGGAGATAAAACGAAGAATGGCAGTAGAACAAGACATACTCAACTACATCGAAGAAAAACGTTTAATTTTGTATGGACATGTGTGAAGAACAGATCATACAAGGTGGATAGCAAAGATTTCGGATTGGAATCCAATAGGAAGGAGGAAAAGAGGTAGACCCCGAAGATCATGGAGGGATGAAGTGGACGAGGCCATGGAAAGACGAGACCTTAGAGATGGAGAATGGCAGAACAGAAAGGACTGAAGACGTTGGCTGAAAGAAGGAAGGCGGCGACAGCTGTAAAAATCCTTATATAGATAGATAGAGAGAAGAGACCCAAACCTTACTAGGGCCGAGAAAAGACAGGAAAGAGAAAGGTCAATTGAAAGATGGCAAGAAGAATGGAACAACACGGAGGATGTGGCACAGTGGGCAAAGATGCTGATCCCAAACATAAGAGATTGCATGGACTGTGGCCACAGGCGACTGGATTATTTCCTAACGCAGGTGCTCACAGGATACGAGTGTTTTAGGGCCTACATCTCTAGGTTCGGAAATGACGGAACAGATAAATGCCTATACTGTGGACACTCGGACACTGTGACACATACGATGTTAGAGTGCAACAGATGGATAGTAGAAAGATATAGAATGGAAAGAGAGACAAGTGTAAATTTTGTTACAGTGAGAGAATGATGGAAAATAAAGCAGGTTAGGCTAGTGTACACAACTATTATTGCAGTGATAAAGAAAAAAGGAGAGGAATAAAGACAGGTCCAACAAAATAGATAAGAGGCAAAGATGCTGGAAGTTGAAGGTAGAAAAGTGAGTCAGACTGCATCAGTTAGACTGTATGAGTCAAACTGTGAGGAAGGAGGAAATGCCCGTCTGGGAGTGATGCCGTACTAGGAGCGATAAGAGCCTTTCACGCACTACCTAGAACGAGACGGGAAGCCTCCTTACTGACAGTTGATAGTCTGTGGATGAATTAAGGTAGTGCTTCGGAAGTGATGCCGGCCTTACAGCGGCCATTCCGCTTCCGGATCAATGGATGACAGAAAAAGGTCTGGTTTAGTAGGTAGGCGTTCGGTGTAGACTCGGCGACGAGAGGGCATTTTAAAGTACCTCGGGAACTATCGCCGGAAAGAGGAAGAATGAATCCTGCACTAAGGTCAGTCAGGCAGCTTCCTGGACTGAGATGTATTTTTAAGATGCCAGAGCTCCCTCTATAAAGACGAAAAAAAGTTGTAAGATATCTGTATCAAAAAGTGTCACGAAAAAGGCTTTTTATTCGTTAATTTCTCTGGTATATAAAAATACTTCAGTAGCTTCGCCCATGCCTTGGTTAATATTGATTCGATTATCTTCAGAAAAAAGTTCGAATATATTTATACACTTTTTAAACTACACCTTTGGATTCTGGTGTCAATTTGATCTGTTTACACACCCTTATTTATGAGACTGGAAAACATAATAAGACTGAATTACAAACTTTTTTCAAATTCAGTGGTTAGAAATTCTCGAAAATAATTCTTCTCAGTTCTTTATTCGACTCTAATGAGTATATAACACAGTTATTGTAAAAACAAATTTTATTTATTGTTTATGGGAATAATACAATTTTTTGCAGTTTTAAAAATAAAGTATTTTTGTAACCAGCTTTACCTTTTAATGAGCGAGTGATCCAACCACTCCAATTTGAATGTTACTTTCAACACCTTTCAATATGACTATAATAATCTAGTCTACCCAATTCAAATGCAACTTGAATTACCTGTCTGGACTTTTTGTTTTGTAATCCATCTTATTCCTATATTTAGTATCATCGAAAGTTGATAACAAAAATGTTCTATGTTAAAGTCTGGTGTAAGTTTGAAAATTGAAAATTTAAATCATAATGAGATCCAATATCTTTTAATGACTTTTTGAAAAATAGTTTATTATTTTATTCACAAGGGCCCAAGCTACTTGAATATAATTCACATGAAAATTGTTTTCCTTCGCCGGAAAATTACATGGGACAATAAATATTTTTATTATGCGAAATCATTGAATTTGACCAAAAGAAACATATGCGCCAGTTATTAAAAGATGTAAACAAGGACAAGGTTTGAGAAATGATATGCAAACAACATATTCTTTTACACTACAATGTGTATAAAATAAACATCACTGAAGTATAAGTTTATATACGCTTTCTTTGTAAACAGCTTTCTGGTAAACAACTTTTGTCGAAGGTCTTTGATAACTCTCGCCTTGGACATACAGTGGATATTTTTGTTTGAATTGTTGCCGAGAGCAACAATAGAGACAATAGAAAAATACAATTTAAGAATAAAAAAAAATACAATAATAAAATTTTTACCCTAAAAGAATATAATGTAAAAGACTTAAGATAAAAAAAAACTAAGATATTGTACTTAAGATATTTGAACTTAATTGTATATGGTCCAGTAGGCCCAGGTGGTCCAGGTGTGCCGGGTGGCTCGTCTGCTTCCGTCAGGGCTACTTTATTCACCCTGAGGAGGTCCTACGACGTCGTGAAGATATAAGGCTACTCAATTCACCTTGATATCTCCACATGTCGTAATTGGACCTTATCCTGCTTGTTAGGATGGGGTTTGATGGAATTCCAGCTGTTGTGGTTTGGCTTGCCTTTCTGCTGGGGTCGCCCAGTAGATGGTGGTTCGGCAGGCAGTACCAGCGTGTAGACATTTTCGGGGTATGTCTACATTGGCCTCTTCCTGCTCCAACCAAGGCATCCCTAACACAACGTCGTGGTTCAAATCCTCCATAACCATGCAGTTTACAGTCGTGTCCAGAGTGTCAATGTTCATATTGACTGCAGCAGTCCCTAGGGTGCGGGATGTGCTGCCCGTGCATGCCAGCTGAACCAGTCCTGGTCCTCGTTGCAGGTCCCGTCTCTGGATCAACCTCTGGTGAACGAAGTTCCCTGTCGAGGGTTGTACCTGAATAGGATTCAGTTGCGGCACCATCTTCACAACAGGGTTCAGTTGGCGCCCCGATTGGCGTTTCCCTGGTTCTGTGGGGTTGGAGGTGGTGGTTGGTCCATTGATGGCATCCTGTACTGTCCGCTGGGGTTCCTCCATTCGTCTATCGCCTCAGGGTGTCGTGGAGCGTTATCCTGACGTAGGGGACGGTACGGCTGTTGAGGTTGTTGCTGGGGTTTGTTCAGAGCGGTATTCCGGCGGGTGTCTGCTTCCATTCCCTGGGCGATCGTTAGGAGGTCTTCTTCTGTCTTCGGGATGTTCAGCCGTAGGCAGATCGAGATATCTGGTCGCAGTTGATTCACAATTGTGATGCATCTCTGGTCTTCAGGGGTGTACGGGGCGAGACGTCTGAACAGGGCAGCTTTCCCATTGATGAAGTCTTCCGTTGGTTCGTCCTTCCGTTGGTGTTCGCCGTGGAGTTTGGATGTGAGGGCTGAAAGTAAAGCGGGATCGTTGTACTTCTTCAGGAGGCGGCCTCGGAACGTGTCGTATGGCAGGTCCGTATGTGAGAATTTCTGGGCCCATTTCTTCGCATCACCGTGGAGAGAATTGTCTATTAGGTAGTCAATCCATTGGTCCTCGTCGACATCGTATTTGGTGAGGAAGTTCTCTGCTTTGTTCAGGAAGTTGAGTGGATTCTCGATGTCTCGGCCTGAGAATTGGGGTGGTTTCATGTAAGTGATCCTGGGCTTTGGTGGCTCAGGTGTGTGTTGGGGCATCTGTGGTATTGTGCCTTAAGTAGTTGAAAGGGCCGTCATCGCTTGCATAAGTGCAGCTATGAAGTCAGCGGTTGAAGGCTGGCTTGAAGGCGGTCCTGGGGTCGTGGGTTCGGATTTTTGTTGGGCGCCATGTTGCCGAGAGGGGGCATTTGGGCCTGTAGGACCCATCGCCGGCTCTGCGGACTTCTTCCTGTCCTCGGAATTAGACCAGGTGTTGACCATCTTTGCTTGTCACTGATAAAATGGTTTAATACTTCTACTGGTATAAAATAACGGTTACCGTGACAAGTATCTGTTATAGGTAACAGTTCCAAGGAGCAGTTACAAAATAACAGATCAAAAATAGAAAACAGAACAGGTAAAATAGTCTAAGTATTCCTTGACTTACGGAAGGAATAACTTAGTAAACAAGAAAAATAAAATGGTATAAAAGTACAATGCAAAGAAAATGTTTCTAAGTGTTTCTTGACTTACGGAAGAAACAACTTAGAATGAAAAGTAAAATACACAAGATAAAAGAATAGAAAAGTGCAGAAATATTCCTAATTGTTTCTTGTCTTACGGAAGAAACAACTTAGGACAGAAATACAGATAAATGAAATATGTAAATATGAAACAAGGTATGGAAATATTTCTAAGTGTTTCTTGACTTACGGAAGAAACAACTTAGAGTGAAAACAAACAAGAGAATCAAATATGGAAAAATAAGAATACAAATACTTATAAGTGCTTCTTGACTTACGGAAGAAACGACTTACAAATACGAAAAATCAAATACAGAAAAGATGTGGAAATATTGCTAAGTGTTTCTTGACTTACGAAAGAAACAACTTAGCATAAAATAGAAAATGAAAGAGACAAATGTATTAAGTATTTTCTTAACTTAAGGAAGAAAATATCTAAGATAAAATATCGGAAATAATAATGCAACAATGATTATGAAAATATTTCTAAGTGTTCTTTTGACTTACCGGAAAAGAACGGCTTAAACGCACAATTAAAATAACAAGTCAAATATTCAGAGAAATATTTCTAAGAGTTCTTTGACTTACCGGAAAGAACTACTTAGACAAAGTACAAATCAAAATATAAAATAGAAAAAGCAAGACAAATATTTCTAAGTGTTCTTAACTTACGGAAGAACAACTTAGACACAAAATACAAGAAAAATAAACAATCAAAACAAATATAGATCAATATATTATTCTAACCTGAAAAGGTCTGAATATACAATAATGCTAAAATAAAATGGTATATAAAAAAATCAGAAATAAAACAATAACTTAGTAGGAACAATAATAGTACCAACTAGGTCTACAGTAGAAGAGGCAAGCTCGACTGACCGATGAGAGAAAATCTACCTGCTTTTATGTAAAACAAATCCTTTGTTTTACGTAGCGAAAGTGGAATTTCCCTGCATCGAATCAATTAGAAATTTGGATTTGGCCAACCTTGGAATTCCCAAGTATTTTAACCGATATCCAAATTCCTTGATGCGTCGAGGACAGAATAACTGAAAATGTTTAAAAAGTTGTTTACAACCACAAAATAAATAAAACACTAATAGTAAAATCAAAAAAGAACAGATTATTTAAATGGACAATAATTTATTTTTAGTCTGTATTTATGTCTGTATTAAGTCTAGTATAAACGGATAGGAGTTACTAATTGATTACTTTATTTTAATTGAATTAAAATGGAAAGTAAAAAAAAGGGTGTGGCAGTACAGTGGGACTGCCAGTAGAAGTTATACTTCTATACACACGTTCGCCGTTACAAATTTATATGGGAGTCAATTTGCACAATCATTACATATGTAATGTTATAGGTAAGAGAGAGAAGAAAGAGAACCAGAATTAGTTATATAGGTATATGGTGCATCGTTTGCTGTATATAAATAAATTTTGACCAGTAATAGGAGTATAGTAAATGAAGGATTGAATCAATATTTTGATGAAAATGTATATTTTTATTTTCATATATGTATGAAAGGAGTTGAATGCAAAAAAAAATTGTTACACATACTCTGCAGTAAAATTCATTGTTTATTTTGTTATTAATATAAAAATATAATACAATACAGTGCAACATAATACAATACAAATTAAAGTGCAATATTCATAAGTATTTAAAAATGACAATATACATAACTTACTTACGCATATGTTTAATTTACCATAATATTAATATTAATAAAAAAGGAACATTTTTATTCTCGAGAGAGAAAGAGAGAGAAAATATATCTTCTGTCTCTCTCTTACCTATACCTTACATATGTAATGATTTTAATTAGAGGGCTAAGGTTAACCAGTTAGCCCAAGACTCCAGCACAGATCAGAGGTAATGTAAGTCGATAAAACCTCACCAGCTACAGGGGGTCATGTAATATGCCCCCATGTTCAGTTTTTATTAATCAACAAGTTGACAGTCTATTTACCTTGATAAATACCATGAGGATTGTTTTTTAATACGGATGTCCTTCCAATGTTTTTATGTAGCCATACAATGTTTTTAACAACTTTTTATTAAACTGATGATGTAATGATTTAATTCCGAAAAGATCTTCTTTAAAATAAAAATTTTAAGCTTTTAATAAGCATTTTTTATACCTTAATACACACGAGCACCACGTGCTTTGTATTCAACAGGTATACTAGCCACTCCTGGATATCTCCACTTCATGGTTTGTTCCAGTTTCACTTTAAATTTTACTTTACTTACTTTTACGTATTTTGTGTACCGTTGTTTTGCAAACATCGAGATCACTACTAACCTTACGAACAGAAGTGTGCGCATCTTCTTCAAAAGCAAATAGAACATCTAATGTTGTAACATAATTTACAGAGGGACGACCTGATTTGCGTGCATTTTCAACCGTAACAGTTTCTCGAAATTTTTTTTCAATCTTACTTACTGTTGACTGCGTGATAAGTATTTCTGGATATTTATCATTATATAAATTACACACTTCCAACTGAGTTCGCGATTTGTCTCCATACCCAATCATCATGAGTATTTCAATTCTTTGCTTTACACTCAAATTCATTTCTACTTAAAATGAATTCTAAGCAATAATACAGAACATTTACGAATTAATACAATTATTGTACTACTTAATTGTTATTGAACGTTAGTAAAAATAATTACAGATTACCAAAATCTAGAAGTAGGCTACTGTTTTGCAATTGATAATAAATAATTTATTTTCTAAGCGAATATCTTTTAAATTATATCCACTAGACCCGAGTATTATAATTGTTTGAAATCAGCTGATTTTTATCGATCTAAAAATGTCCTAAAATACAGGGTGTTACATTTAAAAAAAGAGCCGATGACGTCATCACTGTAATGTGTATCACCTTGTATAATGAAATTTTATTGTAAAATGTAGAACATTTATGCCCAGTTGCACCAACAGACTGTAAATCAACTGATTTGCTAACCGTCAATTCGACGATTTAAATCAACGATCAATGGTTATTTTTCAAACGAGTTGCACCATTCTGAAAAACTATTGGTTTACAATGGCAACATTGCATGAGTACAGATTATTTTGATTATTTCATTCGAATCGGAGTGTAATCTGTCAAAAAGATTGTCAACAAAGAAAGTTTTGTAAGGAACATTGAACCAAAGAATATAGACGTTTATCTATCATAATGTTATATACATATCTTATATTTGGTAGCACATGCATTATATCTTCCGAATCGTCAGAAGATGAACTCGACGACGATGATGATAAATCCATTTTTTTAAATTATAATCTATAATACTTTAAACAAAATCTTTGCTAAAAACACTTTAATAATATAAACAGTGTAAAAGTGAGATTAAAAACAGTCGATTTTTTAAATAACCGTAGAAAATCGGTTGGTTACTTTTGACAGATGAAAAACAGTCGGTTCCAATCGAGTAATGGTTGGTGCAACATATTCTAAAATAAACGGGCAATCCAAATCAAAAAATCAATCGTTTATTTGTTGGTGCAACTGGACATAAATTTAAAAATCGACGTGTTTAAATTTTTTTAAAAAGGCTTTTCATTTAGGAAATATCGAATTTATTCCATACTTTACGGACACACTGTATAATATGAATTCATATGTAGTGAATGCGAATACAGTATTAATAATATTGTGGATTATTTATTTGTATTATATCTTGACAAAAATATTTTAAAATGAGTGAAAGGAACAGTAATCATAATGATATTAATTTACCTAATCAGAAAAAGAAAGGAATAAAAAAACCCTACGAATATAAAAATGAAATATTAAAACGGGTTAAAGTCACAGGAAACGAATACATCAATTGGGAGGGGACGAATGTTCGTGCAGTTCCTTCTCCGTCCTCCAAAGATTGCAAGTAAGTTGTTTTTATAAATACTTCATAATATCTCGGGATCAGTTTTATGTACTATTATCTAAAATTCAAAAGCAAATTCAGAAAAGGAACACTACATTTCGAGAAAAAATTAATCCCAAAGAAAAGCTAATTCTGTATTTAAGGTAAGAGCATTGCTTAAATAATAATACAGTCAAATTGTAAATGAGACACACTTAGGTACTTATTCTATTGAATATACAATCAATATTTTACTACAAATTTTCTAAGACCTATCTTCCTTGGCGGAAGTATGAAGAGCTATGGGTATCTTGGGGTGATAACATTAGGATCTCGGTAAATAATCCCATTGTATGCATTTATGCTTGTAGTGAGCATTGTGGCTGTACTCTATTTGATTGAGATGTCGATACCAGTATTAATGGTGTGTTTAATTGGATATTATTTGTTTTTAAGAACGCCCATTTTAGATCAGACACAATTGCAAACTGTTTGTTTTTAGCCATATGTTGATATTCGTGTGTAAATGTTTTAACTTCTGCTGCAACACCACGGAAATATAGTTCTGTGGGATTAATATTTAATGGAGACTGTAAATTGTGATTCTCACTGTTAACTAAATATTTTATTAGAACAGATAAGGCGGTTGCGGTATCGGGCTTACTGGTGGTTTTTCTCACCTTAGAAATGGAAGGTGGTGGTATTCTTTTGAGACATGTTCGTATAGTAGTTTGTACATTTAGACGTTTTTGAGTACTTTCATCTTAATTTTCACGAACTTTCTCATCTTGATTCTCCTCCATCATTAATTTCTACTTCATTACTTGATTCCTCTTAAGCAATTTCTACATCACCAATAATATTTTTAGTTTCCCTTTCCTTAAAATAAGGGATTAAAGACATACAATCTTCATATTTCCATTTTTTGTAGTATTTGCTGCTTGCCCACTCTTGGTTATCTTTTTTTCATCGCCTTTCTCAGCTGGTCCCTCAAATAAACCCATATAGCTTAGCATGTTGGCCCTTAAAATAAAATAAAACACCTTAAAGTACAGAAAAACACTACAACTTACTGTATTTTTGTGGAGTCGCCATCATAACTACACAAGTTTCACCACTGGTAACAACAAACTAAGGAAGTAGGCGCTGTTGTCAAATTTTTCAAACGAGTAAATTTTACTGATAAATAGGAAGTCCAATATGCTGCAATATAGGATGCAGCGATGCCCAATCCAAATAGTCGCCATGTAATAAATTAGTAAACATTGTCTAGCTGGCTGCACCTACAGACTTAGTAGGTTATACAGACTTCAAAGATTATCTTTATTGATATAGTTCCGCAAGGGAAAATATTGGGGCGATGACACTTAAGGTAAACGTGTCACTGAAAGACATAAGTATAGTTTAAAATTATTTAGATTTCTTGGAACAGGCCACAATAGGCTATTTGACAGCTTGAAAGTTAATGTGAACTTCGAAACATCAAGAAAAAATTTCGAACGAAAACTGAAGGACTACCAATGATAACGCAAATGCAGCATAACCTCAAACGCCAAGTGAAAAATACATAAAAAGAAGATTATTAAATTTTTGATTAAATATCAGGTCAGGGTTCTCATAGTAGGTATATTTGTCAGAATATATGTCAAATGATAATGACAATATTATGGTAATTATAAAATTATTTAGCCAAATGTCTTAAATAATTGTATTTAGAAGTTAATATGTAAAACGGTAAAAAAATGGCAACAATTTTTAGGGCTGGTCACGTAAGTATTTTAATACAATCATAGAAGCAGGTTACAAAGATTAATTATAAAATTCGATGTTAAATATAAGTAATACGGACTATTAACTCATAATGGTCATCTTTATTAGACTCTTTATATTGCACGAAGGAAAAGACAGACGAGACAGAAATGGAATCAGCACGTTACATTTAGATTAGATTATTAGATTCCGGTAGTATTAAGAAAGTCCAGAGAGATAATGAGTTCGATCATATCCAAGTTATAAAATTTCAACTAAGAAAGGAAAATTTTTAAATTTTATATAATTTATTTTTAAAATATACAAAATATATCGTGTTTAGCTTAAATATGCAATGTTGTTTGAAATAAGCAAAAATATGCAGTATAGCTCTATATGCACTTTGAATATAATATTCAAAATTCCGCTCCCTAATAATATTTCTTTCCGGCTCTTTCATGAATATGCCAAAATCAAAAAGTTATAAGAACTTAACTATGGCTTAATCTTAACGAAACCATTGTGGTCTGAACTAAAATCTTTCCCAGGATAATTTTAAACTGAGAGTAATTCTAGGAGACGTCCATTTATCTAGTCTTCTCTTAGCCTTAATCCTCTGTTGTTTCTAGATCCTATTCCAAACTGCTCTACTATATTTTCCTAAATTTAGGAAATGTACGAAGTTTCCTAAAATGTACGAATATCTCTCAATTTTGTTTAACTTTAGTGTATTGTGCAACTCTAGTGGTACATCTTGTGATTATTTATTGATATATCTCCATTTCCTGATCATTTTATTTATTTTGAAAACTAAATAAAATAAATGGTGACCATTGTAAAATACCAATTATATCTAAATAGCCCCTCATTCTCTTTGATCGAGACAGGCGAACAAATCGCATTCACTTCACCTTGAATGATTTAGTGGTCGATAGTTCACACCCTAGTCACAAAACAAAGAGGCTAAAATGGTTATTTTGACTATCGAATGCTGCCCTAAAGCCCGTTACCTGGCTAGCAGGTAAATTCCGCTGACAATAGACCTACATACTTTGGTGGTTAGCTACCCTACCACTGGAGTACCAATAGACAAGAACCAAAAAAAATTATCGTACCAGAAAACTGCCACTCTATATATTTTAATAAGACAATAAAATTACTGAGAACCCTAAACACACGACCGTTAGTCCGGGGGACCGCTCTAGACCACTCAGAGAAGACGTCACACAATTCAAAAGAATAATATTCGAATAGCTATTTCATCATCCAGCCTCAAGAGTCCACTGCTGAACATAGGCCTCTTCCTCATGTTTCCAACCCCGTCTATCTTGCGCCACTCTCATCCAGTTTTTATTGAGTCTTCTTAAATCGTCAGTCCATCTTGTAGGTGGTCGACCGACGCTTCTCTTGTCTCCCCTTGGCCTCCATTCCAATAACCTCTTTGTCCATCGCCCATCTGTCATTCTGGCTATGTATCCTGCTCATCTCCATTTTAGTCTGGCTATCTTCTCGATGATGTAAGTCACTCCGGTTCTTCTCCTGATGTCTTTGTTGGTTATTCTGTCTCGCAGAGTTATTCCTAACATGGACCGCTCCATTCTTCTCTGCGTGACTCTCAGTTTGGTAGCTGCTGCTTTTGTTAAGGTAAGTGTTTCTGCTCCGTACGTCAAGACTGGGAGGACGCACTGATCAAATACCTTTCTCTTTAGGCATGTGGGCAGGTCACTTTTAAAAGTTTCTCTCAGTTTTCCAAATGCTGCCCACCCAAGGCCGATTCTTCTCTTCAGTTCATGAGTCTGGTTATCCCTGCCAATCATAATTTCATGTCCCAGGTATTTATATCTATCTACGAGTTCTATTTCTTTCCCACCAATACTGATGTTCTGGTTGGGTACCAAATTGGTCATGATTTTTGTTTTCGAGATATTTATATTTAAACCTACACTTTCTGTAGCCACAACGAGTTCCTGTACCATCTCTCTTGCCATACCTAGATCTTCAGCTATTATAAGTATATCATCGGCGAAACGTAAGTTGTTTAGATATTCTCCATCTATTTTTATTCCCTTTGTCGTCCAATCCAAACTCTTAAAAGCATGTTCTAGCACCGTATTAAAAAGTTTAGGTGACATTGGGTCTCCTTGTCTAACCCCCCGTTCTATTTTTATTGCGATTACTGTTAGTATGTAATCTGACAGTGGTTGTTGCCTGCAGGTATATTTTGTATAATAATTTAGTATATCTATAATCTAGCCTGCATTCTTTAAGCGCCTGTAATATTTTGCTTAGCTCAACTGTGTCAAAGGCTTTGTGAAAATCGATAAATATTAGAACTAGCGGTTTATTGTATTCCACTGCTTTCTCTATTAGGGTTTTTATACTTTGTAGATGGTCATTTGTTCCGTAACTTTTTCGGAATCCTGCCTGTTCCCTTGGTTGATAAGTCTCTAATTTTCTTTCCATTCTCTTAACTAGTATTCGCGTAAACAACTTATATATATGGCTGAGGAGGCTAATCGGTCTGTAATTCTTTAAATTTGCTTTGTGTAATAGAATCATAGTAGCGTTGTTCCAGTCTGTTGGAATATTGGCGCTGTGAAGGCAGATATTGGAAAGTTGTTTAATTTTTTCAAGTAATACATCCCCTCCAATTTTTAGTGCTTCTGATACTATTCCATCTTCACCCGGGGTTCGATTATTTTTCATTTTCTTCAGGGCTTCTTTGATTTCTGATTTTGTTATATCGGGCATTAAATCTGATCCTTGGTTTAATGCCCCAGTTTTTAGTGTAATTGGAGGTTCCGTATTGTTATCTTTTTTTCTTGATCTATATAACTCTGTGTAGAACTCTTCGACTATTCTTAATATTTCATCTCTGTTCGTTGTTTCTTCTCCAGTGCTGTTTCTTAGTTTGTTAATTTCTATTTTCCCCTTTTGTACGCTCCTCTTCAAAACTTTCATGTTCTTATTTTGCTCTATTGCCTGTTTTGTTTTTTCTACATTGTAGTTTCTTATGTCTTTTCTTATTGCTTTTGTGATCGTCTTATTTATTTGATTTATCGCTTCTTTGCTTGTAGTGTTATCTCCTTTCATTTGTCGCCTTAGTTCTATAAGGGTTTTCGTGGGTTGACCCAGTTTTTCATCTTTTTTGCTTGTCGGGCAATATTTAGTTTGAGCCTGTTGCATTGTGTTGACTATTTGTTTGTTCAATATATTGATGTCTGCTGTTGTGGTATCTTTCAATGAATTACCAATATATTTTTCGAACTCCTGAATGTTAGTTGGTTTTGTCCATTTCTTTGGTTGTTTCTTATTTATCATTTTGAGTCTTTCTTTTTCGGTTGATATCGTTATTTTAGCTCTTACTAACCTATGATCAGCTATTTAAAACATTACAAATCTATATCAAGTAGGAAAACTGGACAGCGTTGGATTCGAAATGGATAAAGTTAATATCCAAATATTAGGACTAAGTGAATCATGATGGCCAAACTCGAAAAAATGTCAAACATAAAATGGAAACATTAATAAAAACTACTCTGATGGAGTAGGAATTCTTCTTAACAAAGAAACAAATTACACTACTGAATGTTGTCCCTTATGCCATAGAATGATCATGCCTTAACTTCAGTCCACCATTCTTCTTGGAGTGCCGTCTCCTTACGTAGGTTGGCAATCATAGCGGCTATTTTTATTTTTGAACTTGTTTTTTATGTATCAAACAATTTTTACATTGATACCAATCACGTAGATTTTTTAACCAAAAATTCTGCATTCTTTATTTAGTAATTAACTATTGGTATCTTTCCTTGGATTTGGTCTCAGAACCAAAAAATTTTTCCTTATCTTTTTTCTTTTCTAAGGTTTCTTAATTTTCTCCTTAAACCCCAAAAAATTAAGTGGCACCCTGTTCCTATCTTATCTTATCTTCGTAAGACGAAATAAGTAAAGATATGACTTATCCTGTCATATCTTTACTTATTTCGTCCGTTGGACCGATTCCCAGTTCCAAAAGCTAGTTTCGAACCCACGACTCGCTCTCCACCAACCATCTGGCTGTCGTCCGCAGTGTCTCCATTGGTGACCTTTCTAGCACCATCCAAAAAAGGTTTTTGAGAATAATTTCGGAAATAAAAATCAAAACGTTAACTATAAAGTTTTTTTTAATTAAAATTATGATTTATCTTCACAAAATATAGCACTCATAAAATAGTTTCAGAATTATACTCTCTAAGTTTCATAGCTTTTTTTCAATGATATTTCCTAGAATGATATTTTGCAAAAGTTGAAGCATTTACTAAAAAAAATAATGCTATTTTAGATTAAACAAACATACTGTTCAGAACAGAGAAAAATTGCTACAGATACCATTCAACAACTAGACAACATTAAAAACGTTATTGAGGAACGCGACGATTTAAGACGAAAATTAGAACAATCGCAACAAGAACTTGAAGAACTCAAAGTAAGTTATTCTTTAATAAATACGTTCATTTGTGTATGTATAATTATTAGGTTTTGGTTTTGCTGAAACAAAAGATGTCCAGCATGGTTTAATAAAGTCACCCCTCCTCACTGTGGCGCACCCAGGGGGGGTTTTGGGGGGTTAAACCCCCCCCCCCAGGGCATATAAAGTAAACAATATATAAAGAATAGTAGAAAAATGTAACTTGTCTTTCACACACAATACAAAAAATCCAAAACGCTGATTGAATAATTAAATTACCACTTTAAATATGTAGAACACAATAATTATTGTATAAATACGCAATAATTAATAATATTTTTTATTATATTTAGATATAGATACCTAATATTAGGCTTATAAAAAATTAGACAGAACGAGTCTGTTGCGAGTAGCATGCGCCTACAGGACTGTATCTGCGGCGGCCTTGTGGACTATCACGGGTTGTGTTCCTCTGCATGTGTTAGAGCAGTAGAAAAGACAAGAGACATCTCTATGGGAGAAGAAAGCATTTGACAACAGCTATAAAAAAAGAAAGGGAAAGATCAATGGAAAAATGGCAAGAAGAGTGGAACAACAAGGAAGATGTTGCTCAGTGGCCACTGCCAGGGAATGGGAATCCCCATAGGAAATGACGTACTGTTCTCCCTAAACTTTGCGGATGACCAAGTCATCCTAGCTCAAGATTCTTATGATCTAGAATTTATGATAAAATTGATTGAATAATTAAATTACCACTTTAAATATGTAGAACACAATAATTATTGTATAAATACGCAATAATTAATAATATTTTTCATTATATTTAGATATAGATACCTAATATTAGGCTTATAAAAAATTAGACAGAACGAGTCTGTTGCGAGTAGCATGCGCCTACAGGACTGTATCTGCGGCGGCCTTGTGGACTATCACGGGTTGTGTTCCTCTGCATGTGTTAGAGCAGTAGAAAAGACAAGAGACATCTCTATGGGAGAAGAAAGCATTTGACAACAGCTATAAAAAAAAAGAAAGGGAAAGATCAATGGAAAAATGGCAAGAAGAGTGGAACAACAAGGAAGATGTTGCTCAGTGGACAAAGATGCTGATCCCGAGCCTAAGGGACTGGGTAGATTGTCTGTTTTAGGGCGTATCTTCATAGGTTCAGAAAGACAGATGCAGATAAATGCCTATACTGCCAATATTCCGACACTGTTACTCACACAATGCTGGAGTGTAATAGATGTACAGTGGAGAGAAACAGAATGTATAAAGAAATAGGTATGAACCCTGTGACTGTAAGAGATGATTGTAAAGATGACGGGAAATACGAAGGGATGGAATAGTGTTCACAATTACATCCAAGCAGACATTAAAAAGAAAGAAGAAGAAGAGAAATACCAACCGGGCTAATGACAGAGATAAGATCTAATTACTATTTTAATGGGAATAAGTCGCAATTGAAGGTTAAAATAAGTTTATTGACGTTTGAATTTTTGATCTTTGATCTTGCACTGATAACTTGTTTATACTCCAACAATTAATATAAAAAAGAATAGCGGTTGGTACAGAAGTACATCTAGCCTTCATCGACCTAGAAAAGGCTTATAATACAGTTCCAAGACTTAAATTGTGGCAAGCTTAACAACAACTCAACATTAGTCCATACCTTTTAGGAATAATCACACAAGTATACAGGGATAACACTACTTACCTAAAAATCGGATATAGACTATCAGAGCCAATAAAAGAAACTAAAGGACTAAAACAAGGATGCAGTATGTCACCCTTACTGTTTCATTTATATATTGAGGCAGCCCTCCAAAATTGGAAAAACCACTGCCAGGGAATGGGAATCCCCATAGGAAATGACGTACTGTTCTCCCTAAACTTTGCGGATGACCAAGTCATCCTAGCTCAAGATTCTTATGATCTAGAATTTATGATAAAGTGTCTATAGAGAGAATATTTAAAATGGGGGTTACAAATCAGCATGAAGAAAACAGAATATTTACTTAATTATCAGTTCAGATGCAAGGTTTGAAGTGTTGATAGACGAGGACGTGGAAATCAAACAAGTGAAAAAATTTAAATATTTAGATCCACTCATTGCTAAGAACGGCTTGGGAGAAACCGAAATTAAACACGAAGTAATCAGGGACGTAAAATTGTAGGATGTCTGAACTCCTTATGGTGGGATCACAACATTTCCAAAAGGAACAAAAAAAGAATAGGGCAAACCATGGTTGAATCAGTTCTTTGTTCTATGGCTCTGAAGTATGGACAATTAATGCAGACCTGAAGAGAAGATTGTTGACAGTTGAAATGGATTATTTGAGAAGAAGTGCTAGAATATCAAGGCAGGAAAGAAAGACTAACGAATCTATAAGAAATAACATGAATGCTACAGAAACGGTCATTGACAGAATAGAAAGAAGAGGTTCAAAATGGTTTGGACATCAATTGAGAATGTCTGACAAACGTTGGCCCCAAAAACTTCACAAATCGAAGCCCCCTGGAAGAAAAAAAAGAGGTAGACCTCGACGCTCTTGAAATGAAGGAATTAGAAGAGCGATGGAATCGACAGGTTTGGAGGAGGAGCATGCCTTGCACCGGGAGGAGTCCCGGTGGAGAACGGGAATACGGCGATAGCCGTCTTCAAAATGTATTGTATTTACAAGTTCGATTAATGTCAAACGTTAATAACCTTATTTTAACCTTCAATTTTGGCTTATTCCCATTAAAATAGTAATTACTTTAAAATGCCACAAGAAAATAGCTTCAGAACAATAGATAAGATCTAGATAAGAGAAATGAGTGTTCCAAAAATGTCGTCAGCCTTACAGTGGCCATCCCACTTTCGGAGTACGGTACATGCGACAGTCAACTGCGCATAAGTAAGAGAGGGTGGTTTTAGTTGGTAGGTAGGATAATAGATACCTGAATCTTTTGAACTGCTATCTTTAGTACTTTAAATTAAACTAAAACCCAAATTGTAGGGACTCAACATGGAGGTAGCATAAAAAAATTTCAAAACCCCCCCCCTAAGACAAATTCTGGGTGCGCCACTGCCTCCTCAAAATAATATTTTGGATGATATATTATGATGGATGTGTGTCTTCAATTTATTATTTAATATATCGCATCTACATATAGTATTAAGATCGCATCTATATAAATAATGATCTGACATCAAAAGAAAAGAAAATGCAGAAAGAAATAGTTAAAATATCAAACCAAGAGAAATGTCAAAGAAATCAGACAAGGCAAAGAAATACGACCATGAAAAACGGAAAAATAAACACAAAAGAAAGGCAACAATCTAAGGAAATATTAAAAATTGGTGCATGGAATGTGAGAGGTAATTATGAGCAGGGAGCTTTATGACACTTAGACCAAATTATGGAAAAATGCACAATAGATATCCTTACCCTGCAAGAAATGAAACAACTGGGAAATGAAATAATAAAAATAGAAAATAGCACACTGTTTAAGCGTGTGGGGACCAAAAGATATTTTGGAGTGGGTTTCATGTTGTCTGAGAAAGTAAACAAAGCAGTTTTAGGTTTTCAGCCAATATCAGACCGAATATGTTACTTGAGAGTAAAAGGAAAGTATGGGAAGATAAGTATCATTAATGTAGATCCGTCCTGAAGATAAAGATTTAGAAACCAGGCAGAGTTTTACGAAGAGCTAAGCACGCTAATAGGCAATATACAGAAATATGATATAAATATAACCATTGATTAACCGTAACAGAAGGATAAAGTTTACATAAGGAATCAAATAAAAAGGGAAGAAGGTAATAGAATTTGCTACAGGGAACAAGATGAAGATAGCTAGTACAAGTTTTGATCATAAAGACATTCATAAGGTAACATGGACTTCTCCCGATGGAAAAGTAAAAAATGAGATAGATCATGTTCTAATTGAAAGCAAACATGATAAGGCAATAATCGTTTACAGGAGTTACAGAGGGGCGGATACCAACAGTAACCCTATACTTTACTAGCACAATTAAAATTATAATTACCAATATTTCCAAAACCTATTAGAGATAGATAAATATAAATTAGAGCGCTTTCAAGAAAAGCAGGTAGTAAACAGACTAGAGGAAGAAATAAATAAAAAGCTAGAGAATCCAGTCAAACAGGATATAGAAAAATAATGAGAGACTATACAGACAGACATGTCGGAAGCAGCGGAAAAGTGTATAGGAAGAAAGCATATAAAAATACGGCAAGACTGGTTCGATGAAGAATGTAGGAATGTTTTGGCAAGAAGAAACATTGCAAAACTATAAAGAGATATAGAATATACCCAAAATGCGATGGAAAACTGTGTGGCGAGGAGAAGAAAAGTTAACAGAATTTGCAGAAAAAAAAACAGCTAGGAAAGTAATTGAAAACATGAAACAAACCTACATAAATAAAGAGATAAAAAATTTCTAGCAAGAAGTTAAGAAATTCAGAGAAACTAAAAATAATAATCCACAGTACTGCAGAAACAAAGAAGGTATACTTCTAAGATAAACAACAGAAAAATTAAACAGATGGGCGAAATTCTTCGAAGATCTAATAAATACAGAACAACAAGAAGTCCTCGAACGAAATGGGAATTGTCAAGAAGATGAGGAAGGGACGTGCGAGAAACCAACTTTAAATAAAGTCGAAGAAATAGTAAGAGATCCCAAAAAAATAACAAACGTGCAGGAGAGAAAGTGGTATTCTAGCTGGGATTTTTAAAGAAGCTGTCAAAAGATTGAAGGAAAGAATATTTCGCTTGAAATTAGTAATTTGGCAGAAGGAAGAAATACTGAAACAGTGGAATAGCGCTCTTATTTGTCCTATCTATAAAAAAGGAGACAAAACGAAGTGCGAAATCTATAAAGGTATAGCACTATTAGAAGTAGTCTATAAAATACTTGCAAAAATTATTAGGAAAAAAATAATGAAATATGATAACAAAGTGATTGGAGAATACCAGGGAAGTTTTAGATCAGGAAGAATAACTACTCATCAAATAAGTATGTTAAAATTAATACAAAAGATTAGCTACGACCAAAACTTAGGATTACATATGCTATTTATCGATTTTAAACAAGCATATGACTCCCTAAATGACGATGCTATATGAGGCCATGAGAATATTAGAAATACCAGAAAAGCTTATAAGACTAGGGAGAATGACGATTAGCAATACGATAAATAGGGTAACCATGGAAGGAAGCTTTTCAAGACAGTTCACAGTGAATAGAGATTTAAAACAAGGGGATCAGCTATCAACGAATTTTTTCAACCTAGTATTACTCAACTCGTAAGAAGATCAAATATGAGCACAAACAGGACTATTTTCAATAACAGGGAACACTACATAACGTACGCTGATGATGTGTTGATACTAGCGAGAACCAAAAAGCATTTAGAAAAAGTTTTCTAAAAATTTGAAGAAGAAACTAAGAGATACGGATTAATAATAAACCAAACAAAAACGCAATATATGAAAATAAGATGAGACATAACAAATAATAACAAATATATCAAAATGAAAGGAGCAGAGACTGTCTACAGTTTTGAAAAAGTGTCAGAATTTGAATACTTAGGAGTAACCATAACGAACACGGGAAAAGAAGAATAAGAGATAGACAAAAGATTAATGAAGGAAAGCAGAGCGATAGGGTCACTAAATCCATTACTGAAAGCAAAAAATGTGTCAATAACAACTACACTGCGAGTCTACGAGACAGTAATCAGACCCACGGTGATGTATGCCAGTGAAACGTGGATTATGACCAGCAGGAAGAAAAAAAAGTAGTGATCGTTACAATCAGTAATTATGGCTTAATCCCATATAAACATAATATTTTAATCAAAAAGAGTTAAAAAATGATAAATAGTGTATTAAAGCATCAAAAAATCTTAATTTCACACCAACAAATGTTTTTTCAAATTATTACATGGTTCATTTTCCACTTTCATTGGTTTTTTTTAAATATTGATGTGGAGGATTTCTAAAATTTTAGAAAATCAATGTGTCTTCAAAGAAATCCCAGGTTATACCTCATTTTTACCATGATACACTGGACTGTAAGAAGTAGAAAAAAAAAGTTAAAAAATAACATACTTCCGACGTTTAGTCTTGTTCTGACAAAATTTTATGAACCTAACTCATTTGGTGACGTCAATCTACGGACGAAACTATGAAATGCGATATTACTGAAAAAATTTATTTAGGATTTAATATTGTAACAGGATTTAATTAAGCATCAGATCTAAGTAACCTAATTCAGTTTAAAATTTAAAATCCTTTTAATAACAACTACACTATTATTGCTAAACGCGATTGTTTGTTTATGACATTGAAAATATCAGTGTAACGAGGACGTACGCTGACCTAGTGAAATTTGCAATGTAATCAAAAGCTTATTAAATAATGTGTACAAATTAAACAAATAAAAACAATATTATATCAACAAACGCACGTGAGTTAAATAGCTGGAAATCGCGGTATTAGGATTATTATTAAGAATAAAGAATCAAGAGAACGGTCGAAGTTAGTAATGTCGTCCGTCAACTGGGTACTATCTATTATTGTACTTATTGTACTTATATTATAATAAACGGAATTATGAGTATCTAGTGTGTTCAAGTTATTAACCACCTGCAAGGGGTAAAATACCCCTGGAGTTCCTCTCTATGGAACTCTTGATAGAATAAATCCCATAAACGTTATAAGAATAAACAGACGTTTATTACAATATCTTTTTCAAGCTTGCGTATTTCTAAGGTTCCTAAAATTTTGAAATATCCCTAAAGGTAGTGAAAACAATTAACTAGAAATATTGGCTATATATTAAACTAACCAGTTGTAGCACGGAACGGAAAAGATATACACGGTATCCCAACGAAAATTTGTACCCCCTTACCACTTATCAAGCTGTTTTGTCAAAAATTTTAAAAACTAGTTAATTTGTTTATAAAGTGGACCACTTTTTCTGTAAAAATAATTGTTGGACCTTTAACCCTGTGCTAGGGGTTTCAACCCCCTACAAATTATTCTCTCATCTACTTTTAGAAAGATTTATAATGAGTCAATATGTGACAAATTACCAACAAATACATTATAAACTAAGAAAAACTAGATAAATAGATTAGTTTAAATTAATTAACTGCATGTTGTATGTAAATAATTTAATCTTAAAAATAAGCCATATTCAATATATATTATGAAATAATACATTTGGTTTTTCTATTACGATGAGCTTTAAAGGCTCTGATTACCTCCTCAAATACTTCTTTAACTCCTTCGTGTTTTAAAGCAGAACATTCAATATATTTAGCTGCCCCTAATTGTTGAGCTATTTTTACACCATATGAAAAAGATACAGGTTTAAGATTTTTTTGTTTCAATAACTTCACAGTATCAGGATTATCTCTTAGATCTTTTTTTAGTCCAACTATCACTATAGGTGTATTTGGGCACATTTCCCTTATTTCTGGTACCCAAGTTTTTTGAAGACTGGTTAAACTGGCTGGAGATCCAATAGAAAATCCTAACAGAAATATGTCCGCTTTCTCGTACGTAATTGGTCGTAATCTATTGTAGTCCTGTTGACCTGCCATAGAAATTAAAGTTAAACTCACATCTTTGCCATCCAGGGTGATATCGTATTCACCATTATCCCAAACAGTAGGTACGTAGTCTGCAGGATACACATTCGTTGTATATGTTATAAGAAGGCTTCTTAAACCAACTGATTCGTCACCAAATGTAACACATACTATTTTATTCATTTTTACTTTAAAATTATCACATTAACCCACCTATATATTACTAATTGTATTGGTTGTTGTACTAGTTTAATATTATATGTGTATCTTATCAAGAGATAACAGTTTTAAATTGAATTTTTTTCTGATAATCAACGATGAGTAATAGAAAGAAAGAGAGCATATTGACAGAGGTGTGAATTTATATATCAATCAAAAATATACTAGGTACCACCTCAACTTCAAAAAAAATTAAAAATATCTAGTACTCAAACACTAAATATATTATTCATAATTTTTATCTGTCCAAAAACTTATTAAAGAAAAGATTATTAAAAACAATAGTTTTTAATAATCTTTTCATACAAACAACATACAAAAAACAAATAAAGTTGACAACATAACATAACATGGGAAGAACATATTAATAAATGTTTAATTAAATGCGAAAAAAGCCTAAATGTTTTAAAAGTAGTTAACCGTCACCAATGGGGCCCTGATCCTAAGGTTAATCTAATAAGGTTTTATAGGGCATATACCAGGTCAGTTCTTGACTATGGTTGCTTTTTATATGGGTCTGCTACAAATACTAGACTTAAAAAAAAATCGGTTGCCTGTAAAGTCGGTTTTACGGGCGAAGATTTTACGTGACAACGTCTTTTTCTCGGTACAATATTTATTGATATGAATATTATTAAATTGCACAATAGGAACAAGGAATTGAATGAAAATAAGAATTGCACAAATTTTAACTATAGAAATATATTTTGTTTACTAAAACATTGTACATGTAAACTTAAACTTAACTAATTTCTATTTGAGTGATTTTCACCGATTCAACGCGCCTAATTCTCTAATGCTGCGCGCGCAGCGGACCGATCATGTTTGAGTGGGAGAGAGACGCAAGGCATTCGCCGGTCCGGCGGGCCTCTCTCTCGTTCATGAGTGACTCCGAGCCACAACCTAATTTAAGACGTTGTCACGTCAAAAATTAGATCGAATCCAGTACAAAGCTCTACGTTTGGTTTTAGAGGCACTTAAATTTACACCTACTGAAAATCTATTAGCCGAATGTATGGAACCTTCATTACATTTAAGACGTCTTTTTTAGCTGAAAAGTTTATCTTTAAATGTCAAAGTAATAACCAATCCTACCTATTGAAAAAAATATCCGACATATCTGTGTCTAACTTAGTTGACAAATGGTGGCATAACAAAAATTCTCCAACTTTAGCTATAGGATTTGCTAATGTTTCTTACTATTTAGAAATCCCAGCTGAAATTAATTTCTTCCAATCTAATTTCAATATTCTTTATTCCCAAACCAAAGTTTATTTCCCTACTGTTGATGATAACAACGCCATTCAACTTCAGAAACAACTTGTCAAATTTGATAAGCCATATAGGATTTTCACAGATGGGTCAAAATCCATTTTGGAAGTTGGTTGTGCGGTATATATCCAAAACAATTAATAACACATTATGTTTAAATTAAACCAAAAATGTTCCATTGCATTTACTTAATGTTATATCTATATCTTATCAGTAGATAACCATTTTAATAGCCTTTTTCTGACATTTAACGATGCGTAATAAGACGAAAGAAAACGCCTTTTCATATATATTATTGCCGGAAATATACATAAATATTGTGGTGTTTGGGTCGTTGCAGATATTCAAAAAAATATATTTGTTTTTTCAAAAACATTTTGAAATTTAAGTATTTGTATGGTATTTTTCAAAATATATTTTTTCAATACACATTGTTTTTTTTTTCACACTTTTTGCATGCCCATCTTGATATGTCACGTATGACACTTTAACTATTTTTGCAGTTTTCTCAGAAAATAAGCCTTCGATGACTTCAATTATTTCAATTCAGCTTTTCTTTTTTTTGTGTTATTGAAGTGACACCATCTCTCAAATAACTACGTACTATATGACGACGGAATCCTAACTGACCCACCACATTTTCAGCAGAAATTTGATAAAGTTTCCAGACATTAGTCATGATCCTGTCAAGAAAGTACGTAAATAAAACCCACCACCACTTCTTCTTCTTGTGCCACTCCTATCGGAAATTGGAAATCATCAAGGCTATCCTGACCTTGTTTAGAGCTGACCTAAAGAGTTCATTATTTGTGCAGCCAAACCACTCTCTCAAATTACGCAACTATGGCATTCTTCTACGGCCTGGATTCCGTTTTCCTTCTATTTTTTCTTGCATTATATTTTGAAGTAATGCTTATTTATGTCCTCTCATCAGGTGACCCAAATATTCGAGTTTTCTTCGTTTCATTGTTGACAAAATTTCTGGGTCTTTTCCTATCCTTCGCATTACTTCAAAGTTTGTGACTCTTTCAACCCAACTTATCTTCAGCATTCCACGGTAGCACCACTTCTCGAAACTTTCAATATTTTTTAGGTTGTTCTGTTTGAGAGTCCAGGCCTCTACACGGTATAATAGCGTATTAAATACGTAGCCCCTTAGTGTTCTTAATCATAGAGGGATGCTTATATCTCTGTTGCAGAAGAATTTCTTTATCTTTATGAAGGTAGCCCTGGCAATTTCGATACGTCTTTTTATATCATTGGTTTGGTCTCCAGTTTCGTTTATTGAAGTCCCCAAGTATTTGTAACCACCACTTTTTACCTTTAATGCTTATTCGATATAATGATATACACTGATCATGTGCATCGACTCCACCTATTGTATATTGTAGCAAACAAACAATTTTGGCTGTACTACATTTTCTTTTATTAATTCTCTTTACCATCGTTTTACGTGACCTAATTGTTCAATGATATAATAATTGGACAACAGAGAACAAACA
The DNA here is from genome assembly GCF_040954645.1 of Diabrotica undecimpunctata. NCBI lineage: Eukaryota > Metazoa > Arthropoda > Insecta > Coleoptera > Chrysomelidae > Diabrotica > Diabrotica undecimpunctata. Next base: position 143,348,637 of record NC_092807.1, read on the forward strand.
CTATTGTCATACCATTTCACACACAAAATTTCATTAGTTTTGTCAAATCTAGAATCATATGTACCTCTCGCCATTTTCTTCATTAACTTAGACTCCATTACTGGACATTTTTGCACACGATTTTCTTTTATTACAGTTCCTATTGCCTTTAGATTTTTGGGATTATTGGATCGAATCGATTATCTAATCTAATCGATTATCGAATCAAATTGAATCGATTATCGAATTGAATTGATCATCGAATCGAATAGAATCGATTTTATCAAATCAATTCGATTATCGTAGAATCGAATCGATTTTCGAATCAAATTGATTACCAAATCAAATCGAATCAAATCGAATTCAAGCAATGATCGAATCAAATCGATTATTGAATCGAATTAAAAAACAATAAAATATAAAAAAACTAAATAAAAGTACAATAAAATTAAATGCAATCGAATCAATTATCGAAAAAAATCGAATCGATTGGGAATCGAATCGATTATTCAATCAAATCAAATCGATTAGCGAATTAAATCGAATCGATTTTATCTAATAGATTATCGCATCGATTATCAAATCAAATCTAATTGAATAGATTATCGAATCGAAGCAATTATCAAATCGAATCAATTATTACACCGAATCAAAATACAATAAAATAAAATAAAATAAATTCAAATCGAATCGATTATCGAATCAAATTAAATCAAATAGATGGAAGTAATTATCGAATCGAATCAATTGTTAAATCGAATCGAAATACAATAAAATAGAATAAAATACAATCGAATGGATTATAGAATCGAATCAGAATCGAATCGATTATTAAATCTAATCAATTATCGAATCGAATAAAAAAAAAATAAATTAAATTAAATTAAAAGGCTCCTTGTTTAGACGATAAAGCTATGCTTCGTCTGCTCGTCCAGTCCGGGAGCGCCACATCCAGTTTTTTTTTTTGTTTCAGGTATATCATTACTTAATATGTCCTGAAATAATTATATTAGTTACCTAATAAACATTTTTGAAAACAGTCTTTTTTTGTGTTTACAAAAAATGACGGCAAATTGTTTAATTGCTAAACTAGAAAATGAACTCACTATGCTTCTATTATAATATACAATTATAAATAAACAGTATTGTTTTCTATTTAGTCCACCTTATAATAAAAGTACTAGTTTAATACCGTTTTTTACCTGTGGGTAAGTACGATCCTGGCATCTGTCAGATTGGTCTGGTATGGTAATGACGCACTAAAAGAAGGCTCTGAAAAGAACCATTGTACGAGATCCAACTACAAAATCACTAGGTGCATGCCACAAAACAGGCCACAAAATAGATTTCGAAAAAGCAAAAACCATCGCTCCCATCCGCTCATTAAAAGCGAGAATCATTCGTGAAGCTATCGAAATCAAAAAACGGCCTCACAGCTTGAACACGCGCGATGACGCGAAACGATTGCCGGCAACATGGCGACCCCTTCTTCAGCGACCTCCCGCCCACACCGCTCAGGCCACGTCAGTTCAGACCACGTCAGCGCATACCGTTCCCGCGCATACAGCGAGTATAAAACCAGCCACACAGGGTAAGATCGGTTGTCACTCGACACTGGGGAGTAGGCAGATTGAGACCTCAGTGCCGAGAGACAGTTCTTGCAATATAGAACACGATACTGGTACGTCTCGAGTGAGGGGAGTAGGCAGATTGAGACCCCGAACTCGAACCGAACCGTATCCCTCTTGATAATGGCTCCAAAATGGGTGCCGAAACGTCGAGTTTTAAATTCTCAACGCGGTTCTTCCCGAGAACTCAGTAATTTTCATATATATATATATATATATATATATATATATATATATATATATATATATATATATATATATTAAAGTATATATATATATATACTTAACTACAGTGTAAGGGTAATACAGTTTTATAATTTTATTAGGATTTTCTAACACTTTGTGCAGAAAACTCGTCAAAAGTTAATTTTTTTAATTGGTATTTACCTGGTCTATTTCTAGTTAATTTCGTCGTCTAATTATTTTAACAAATTTGGTCTAATTTATGTATTCTTAAAGTATACCATATATTTGTATTACTAAAATCACTAACTGATGGTGTATATTTTAAAAAGACGTGACGAATTAAAACCAATTAAAACGAATTAAACAAATTAAGTTTTCTTCGATGACATTGATCAATAATAGGAATTATTTTTTTCAGAGTGTCATAGCATCAGATAACCCTCAGAGTAAAATTCCTAATTATGGTGAAGGTCAAAGTGGATTTAATAACTTAGATAGCACTATTGACACCGCTTTAAACTACCAACAGATAAATGCACTTGAAACCGAAATCGATCAGATGGTTCAACAAATAGACACATCTCAAACAGAACCTGAACAGATTAAGAAAGAGTTCGAAAAAGTGTTAAAACAATATTGCTCCAAACTATCTGTTGTACAAAAACAGAATAAAGAATTAAAAACGCAAATTTATAAACATGACAAAATATTTGCAATACTTGGGTGTAGGGAACATACTCCACTCCAATTACATGAACTTAAACACAAAATAGATCGTCTCAATAATACAATACGAGAAAGGGATACATTAAAAAACAAAGTTAACAAACTTGAAAAACAGCTTTATGCATACAGCTATCTTCCAGAAGATGTAGAAATATTTAAGCAACGTTCTATTCTTTTGGATGATGTTTTGGAAGACAGAGATCGATTAAGTCAAAAAGTGGAGGAACTTCGCTGTTTGGATCAAGAAGTTACTATTTTGAAAAAGAAAGCTTGTAGAGTAGCTGAGCTAGAAGATAATTTGTTGAGAATGAGTAAAGAAAAAGCATTAATTGAAGAGGAAATGAACGAGCTTCGTGAAAGATTTTCGGCAGTTGAAATAGAAAACTACAACAAGCAAGCTGAAGGTGATACATTACGTTCGAGGCTAATATGCATGGAACATGAAATGGAAAGTTTGAAATATCTTTGCGAGGATAAAGAATGTCTTATTTTAGAAAAAAATCATCTAAAGGACAGTCTAGATGAATACATAAGAATGCAAGGAGATTTCGAAGAGATGAAAAAACATATGAAACGTTTGGAAGTATTTAAAGCTGAAAGAGATATTTTTAAGTCAAAATATGAAAATCTTATTGGCTTAGAATGTGAGTGTGATATTCTACGAACCCAAGTGGAAAAAGCCAAAACTATTGAAAGGGAACGAGATGCTTTGGAAACTCAAGTAGAAGATTTAGAAAACTGTATTGCAGACCAGGAGAATGAAATAAAGCGATTAGTTTGTCACATTGATATGTTAGCGAAAGAAAGAGATGAAGAACAGGTAAGTTTTTTAATTTTCTTTGCTAATTCTCGATTGGTATAGCTCTTATCTTCTTCTTCTCGTGCCATATCCTCGCGCGATGTTGGGGATCAATCTGACCCATATAAGTTTGTTCTAAATAGTTATGTATTATTATTATTATTATTATACATAAGCGAGGGCAGAGGAACTAAATCCCTTAGACTAAATTATGTCCAAAAACAAAGAAATTTCATTAATAACCTACTAGTAAAAAACAAAAATTAATAATAAAAGAAATAAACTTACAATTTTTGGTGTAAAAGAAAAACAATATTTTAACTATAATGCAAAACGGTCAAGTCTGTTTTTGAACGAGTTGGTAGAGGGAGCAGAGACAATGTTATCGTTAAGGTTATTACAGCACTCAAAAACTCTATTTGGTAAAAAGTTCTGCCTTGATCTAGAAAAATTTTCTTTCTTCAGTTTGAACTGATGACCTCTAAGGCGTTCATCTTGATTAATGTTAAACATTTCTTCGGGATTTCCAAAATTGAATTTTAGTATTTTAAAAGTTGTAATTAAGTCTCCACGTTGTCGGCGAAGTTCAAAAGAAATTAGGTTAGCCATACTAAGTCTTTCTGCATAAGAAGGTGTTCTCGGTCCCAAAGAATTTCGAGTGGCTTTTCTTTGGACGTTTTCCAACATAGTCTTGTCTCGAACCACATCAGGATACCACGTTGGTCCAGCCTATTCAAGTATGGGTCTTACGTCCAGAGTGTAAAGTTTACAAAATGATTACATGGAAACTCTCGAAAAACACCTCCGAATAAGATACAGTCTGGAGTTCGCACGTTTACAAATAGAGGTAATATGGTCGGACCAAGTTAGGCTGCTGTTTATGATAACACCAAGATCGTTATATGAAAACACAGAATCTAATGGCTGCCCATTAACAGAGCACGGCAGAAGTGGGTTATTTTTACCAATTCGAAGCACTACACACTTTTCCTCGTTTAAGGGTATTATTCTCTGAGTTAGAAATGAGGGTATCTTCACTCCAACATTTTTAAAGAGAAAATTTTATCTCTGCCTTATCCAGGAGATTTTCAGTTATGAAGCTCTTTGATAATTTTTGAGACTTCTTTAGTAGTGAAGGGTTTGTAGGGAATAGTACTGTAGTGTTATATTTATTACTCTTGACACTTTATTTCCTCTTCTTCCCTTTTCTCAACTATTCCCTTTTCTATTTCTTCCCTTTTCTCAATTGGTACGTATTGGGAGTCCAGAATTGAGACTCTAAATAAAGGAGTTCTTTCAGCAATAACAGTAAAGTAAGATTAATTATTTAGCCCTTTATTTTAAATTATTTGTATTTATTTTTAGGCAAATTTCAAGAGACGTTTAGTGCAAATGAGGGAAGAGCTGGAAAAGAAAGACAGTTTGATTATCACTGCCGAAGAGAAGCTGTGTTCAGTACAAAATGAATTAAGAAATTCCATTGAAGGACTTAGTGGTGAATCTCAAAAGTACAAAATTAAAAATGAACATTTAGAATCTATAATAAGTTCTTTACAACGAGAAACAAATGAACTTGAACGTCAAAGTGAGGAAATAAAATCTTTTGCTGCCGAAGTACAAATCGAAAACCAAAAACTGTTAGAACATATTGTAACTCTAAAAGGAGATAACGAAAATTTTGTTACACACATAAAATATATAACTGAAGAGAATTTATTGCTTATTAAAAAATTGGAGGAGAAAGAAGATTCTTTAAATACTCTTAAAGAAGTTCTTAAAGATCACGAACCCATACTAGAGGAGTTTGAGAAGTCAAAGTTAGGTCAGCGACGAGATCATCTAGAAAGCGATTCAATATATATACTAACAAATGAACTGGAATATGTAAAAGAAGAAAATAGACAATTACATGAAAAATTAATCAAACTTAGAAATGTAATAAAAGACCAAGAATTTGATGAATTTTTAACGCAGACGGATGCACCTGAATCCGTAGAGTTGAACCAACCTCTTAAAATGTTTAATAAACAGGATCTTTTGAATAGAAAACTGGAAAATTATATAGTTAATTACTGTATTTCAACAGGAATAAACACCAATATTGAGACTTGGCAATGTATTAAAGGTAAACGAAAGGCACAAGCAACACAGGCTACCAGTAGTATAGACGCTTCCAGTGCTGCTGATTTAGAGGTCGAGAGTTCTTCTTTTATATTTCAGGAAAAAACGAATGGCTCTTGTAGAGCTTCTTGTTCCAAACCAAAAGCAGAAATCGGTACTATGACAAGAGATATTGATTCTGCCAGTAGCACTCCAAGGTATCCACCACAATTAAAACATCAGTCTATCGTTACTCGTCCGTCAACGCTAGAAAAAGATACTTCTATACGAGGTTCAGTCAGTGATGAATGTATGTGTTTAAAAAAACAACAGCCAATTCATATAATTTATGGCCCCAAACCTCGCTCTAAAGATGGTGCCACTCAATTTGAACGCGATATTTTAAAATGCAATTGCAAACGTAAATACTTTGTATCAACTTCAATTCCCCCTACAGAAGTAACAGATGTAAGAGCTACTGTGCCAATTCATACCGACGATAAACGTCAGAAAGTACAATATTTCCATGCTGTGACACAAGATAGAATGGAAGTACCAATTACTCCAACACCAGTAATATGCACTGCAGAATGTGCAAAAGAGAGAATGAAAGTATCACCTACATTGGTCAAATGCACTGCAGAATGTCAAACTAGAAAAGTCAGACCTAGAGTATCAATTGAAGCAGATATAGAAAAACTGCCGACACTAAAAACTGAAGAAGTTGAATATTTACATGAAAAAATCGAAATTCTTGAACAAAAGGTAAAAAGTGATCAAGAAGTATTGTTAGAAGGTATTGAAGTTTTACCTAAAGAAGAAATTGTTGACCAAAAGCTAGTACAAAAACTGGAGAAAGACGTAGATGTAGACGCTGTAGACGATGTGTCTGGTATAACAAGTGTAGATATGATGGAAGACGTATGGTACATACCACCCAAAGCAAAGATTAGTTCCACCCAAAAAATTACAAAAGAAGAACCCTCAAGAGAGGAAATATTGAGAGATGTAACCAAAACAAAAATACCGCTAATAGAAAAGATTAAAAAGGTTATGCATATTAAAAAAGATGACGAAGGAAAAACCATCTCAGTGAAAGAGGGTATTATTGAAGACCAAATTATAACAGATATTACACCAGAAAAAATAATAACTAAAAAGTTTGTACCTATGAAAGAAATTACCGAAGAATTTGTGGATGTCCCAAAGGAGGAATTGGAAGAGTTTTATTCACCAAGGCTTTCAGTTCCTAGTGAATGTAAAGAACTAGAAGAGCGTATTCAAATTCTTGAATCCGAGTTAGCTACAGCAAATGATACAATCTACAAACTTCGGGAAAGTGCAGGTGTAGTAGCCAGATTATCTGCCGAGAATGAAGCTTTGCGAAGACATTCAATAGAAGTGCAAGACGTAGCCAAAGACCAAATTGAAGATCTTATTAATCACCTCAAAAAAGCTCAACTTCGAGTCGCAGATTTGGAAGACGAAAACAAAAGATTAAATGAATTGAATTATAATTATGAGTTGGAACACAAAGAACTTAAACAATTGATCCAAGAACTTCAAAAGCAGAACGAAGAGCTGCTGAAGACAAACAAACAACTCGAGGAAAAAACATACGATGAAGACATTATAAATAATCTCAAGAAAGAGTTGGAAAAAGTTAAATTCGAAAAAGGTGACATAGAAAAAACCTTATCCAAAGATTTAATAACGAGTAGTGGTAAAACATCTTTGTTGGAGGACGAAATTAAAAATTTAAATGAAATATTAATAAATTTGCAAGATTTGAATAAAAATCTCGAACAGAAATTAAGCACATGCGTTGAGCAAAACCAAATTTTATCCGATAATTTAAACAAAACGAAAATAGAGCTTCAGCATCTTAAAGATACTCAAATAAATGAAAAAGAATTAGCAGCTTTAAAAAAAGAAAATGAAAATCTGTTACAGAAGTTAGATATTTCTAATCGTGAAGTCAGTCATTTAATGGAAAAATTAAAAACGCCAATTTTAGAAGAACTAATTTCCCAGCCGCAACTAGAAGACAAAGGGGCTATAAAAACCATTGTTGGTGATCTTGAGAGCCAACTCAAAGGTTTGGAACCAGTTAAAGATGTATTAGCAACAAGAACTGAAGATATGCAAAAGATGATCAATGAGTTAACCAAAAGGCTAGGTAAGTATATTTATTTGTTTTTTAATTTGATATTAAATTTTTTTTAATTTTTAGTCCAGTAAAGGTATTTCATCCTCGTTGTTTACAGAATACATAGACAAACTTTTTTACTTTTTTATTTTAACTTCTGTTGTGAATTATGATCTTTCTGAGTTTGGGAATTGCTTCCTTAGTTGCTTCTATTGTATATATGCCCAGTACCTCTCACAAGTAATCATTTGGAGAGAATTATTTTCTGAACTATTTCAATAATCTGTTTGTCAATAGATCTCCTGTGATTTTCATTCTACAGATTTTATTCTGAACGGGATTTGGTTTGAATATAGTCTTTGTTTTTGTCGAATAAACTTTTCCTATTTCAAAGATATTTTATCTGTGTATTGGTGAGAAAATACAGCGTGTTCCAACAAAAATTTACAACCCCCAGTTTTTTAAAATAACAAGTGTGGTCGAGTGGCACATCATTTGGAAGGTAATTTTTTTCTCTACACGACACTTTATTTTTTTTTTATTTACGTAATAACTTAGAAGATAATTTTGGATTACTAATTTATTGGATGAATACCAGTAATAACAAGAAAAAGATAAAATTTTACCAAATTAACCAATTAAATGTTCTTAGTGACCTCCAGTACAATAATTCAATCAACCTGCAAATCGATATGAACACGCCACTGTGTTGAACATATTTTTTTTCTTTTTGTAAAAATATCATTTTTTCATATGAACTTTTTTTAAAGAAAATAAATTCTAATTATCTTCTTTAGTGTTTACCAAGTTACCTTTGATTTGAGATTTGTCAACGACGATATTATTGTAAAAGCTTACAAAAATGGAATAATATAGTAAAGAAAGAATAGAATTAGTCAAGCTATACTATGAAAATAATCAGTGTGCTAAGGTTACGGCAAGGATCTTTAATACGAACCACCCAGAAAAAAACTTATATAACCAATACATTAAACATTTAACTGATAAATTTGAAGCTACAGGTTATGTTAATAACACAAACCACGGAGTAGACCGTCGAGTGCGAAATAAAGCAATTGAAGTGGCGGAATCATTTACAAATGGATAATGGACAGTTTATCAGACAACTCTCGTGCAATCTGGTGTATCAGCATCTAGTGTTTATCGAATTATAAAATCCAATAAATTTCACCCTTATAAAATACGACTACTTCATCAATTAAACGAAGGTGATCCTGATCGTCGGCTTCAATTTTGTGAAGAATTTAGCAAAATCATAAATAACACTCAACATCGATTGTACAATACGTGTTTTTCCGACGAATCTACTTTTATGTTAAATGATGACGTAAATAGACATAATTGTCGTTATTGGAGTAACAGTAATCCTCATTTATTCATGGAGAGACATACACAAACACCTCAGAAATTAAATGTTGGAGAATGGGTTGGCAATTTAGGGAATCACGTTATTGGACATTATTTCTTGAAGGAAATTTCAAGGGAACAACTTATTTAAATTTGTTAAAAAACGTTATTGATTCGCTCATCACTGATACATTGAAATCTGATAATAACCTTTTAGAGAATAATCTGTCTTTCCAACAGGACGGGGCACCCCCACATTATAATATACGCGTAAGACAATTTTTGAACCAACGTTTTCCACCGCGTTCAATTGGCAGAAGGAGTCCAATGGAGTGGCCGGCCAGATCACCGGATCTTTCGCCTTTGGATTTTTTTTTGTGGGGATACCTAAAATCAAAAATATACGCCACTCCGCCTGCAGATCTTGCACAGTTGCGACAAAGAACTGTGACAAAATGTTGATTATTGACACCGGAGGTAATTGCACATGTACGAAGAGGCTTTGAAAATATACTGTATTATTGTATGGAGGTCACAGGACGTCATTTCGAATATTTGATTGGTTAATTTGATGAAATGTTTCTTGTTATAACTGTGTTCAACCAATAAATCAGTTAACACTTTGGCTACTGCGTGTACCATTTATGGTACACAGTTGAAGTTTACCAGAAACTGCGTATACCAATTTTGGTTTGGTGGTTTAAGCTGTGTGTACGTTTTGTGAACACAGTTCCGATGCTTTTATAGGCGCATCTAGGCTCCTACAGTTTACGGCTAAATTCTGGCGAAGCAGTTTGTGAGTTATTTAACAGATGGCCGTACTATGACCGATTTTTTAAAATTCTGGCGGGGCAGTTTGAGACTCCTTCAGCAGATGACATATTACTGACTTGCAGGCGTGATTCACTGTATTAGTTTGTACAACATTACTCTTGTGTGTTTAGGTCTCCGTTCGGCTCGCGGAGATAAGAATACGGCCGAGGTCAGAAGGCTCTGCCTGTCGTAAGAGGCGACTAATGGATAGGAATTGAGAGGTGGAGAGCCGTCGCTTGAGGTGTCGGGTCTGTAGAAACGCACTTGAGACGTTTAGGCGTCACGATCACCGGTCTAACGAGCTGGGCCCGTACACACCTCTTTTGGCCTTACACCACCAATCGTGGTGTCGGTGTCTTGGCACGTACCCGCCTGGAGATTTAAGAGTGGTAGAGGAGAGATCCTCGGCGGCGACCTGTCTACATGCGAGGTGGAAATTCCTCTAACTGCGTCACCTGTCCGCCCGTGGGAGGGGATAACGGATAGGTGAGGTAATCGCAACACAGGTACTACGGGAGAGGTAGAGCCCCGCGATGCTTATGCATCGCGTCACCTTCATTTTGGTGTCGGACTCGTAGGGGCAGTGGAGTCCAGACCAGATAGACCAGGGTCCTGCTAATTTATTTGGAGGGCACAAAGCACACCTATGTGTGTTTACGTTTCTAAAATTAGTAAAATGGCAAATAAAAAATTAAGTGATGTTGAACTACTTGAAATACGGAAAATTTGAGTGAATTGGAGTATGACTTTATTAGTAAAGATGATGATGATTCGATAGATTAGAAATTAATAGTGATGGACAAGAGATAGAATTCGAATCTGATCTAGAATCTCTCAACAACGATTTTGAACTTGATAATTTTTTAAATAATACTTATAATAATCCTAATGTCATTTGGAATAATTATGCAGGTGATATATAAATTAGTATTCACTTTTATAGTTTTGAGTTTTATTTACAATTTTGTAGGTAATTTGAAGACATTTACTTTCGCGGAAAAAACAGGATTCTCCCTAAGTTTTTTTGCACAGAGGGAACAAGATCATCCGATTCATTTTTATATTGACATTTATTTATTGACAACGAAATCTTATCATTTATTGCCGAGGAAACCAACAGATATGCTGAACAGATATATTAAAACTATTGAATTATTGAAAATAATATTAGGAATTACAAACGAAACATTAACAAAAACAACATTATTGGGACAATGGAGAAACACAAATCAATCCGAAATTTTTGTTTTCTTAGGCTTCTAATTTGGATGGGGTTGAATCGTAAACCCACTTTAAAAGATTATTTTAGCACCAATATGCTGTACAAAAATGAAATTGGAAACTTTGTTCACATGTCCAGGATGAGGTTTGAGCTCCTTTTGACCAATTTGCACTTCTCAAACAACAAAATTGTCTCAGCCTCAAAAAAGTCCTTCCTTTGCAAAATTTGCTAATCAAGAAGTTTCAATCAGCATATGTTCCTGACAAGAATGTGTGTATAGATGAGACGATGATTCCTTTTCGAGGACGACTGAGCTTTCGTTAATATATACCTGGGAAGCGCCACAAATACGGTGTAAAATTATTTAAGTTGCATAGAGTGAAAGTTTACACATACAATTTTAAAATTTATACAGGAAAAGAGCAAACACCTAATGAAAAGTCAATTGGTACAAAAGTGGTGCTACAGCTTATGGAACCACTTTTACATTCAGGTTACATTTACATTCACACTGAGAAAAAACGGAAAGCGTAATTGGAAAGTAGTAAGTGAAGCTAAATAAATAAGTCATGAGACAGAGCAACAGTAAAGTCATAATTGGAAAATAGAAAGACAAATGAAATGTCATGTTTCTCACTACGGAGTCTGTGCCTAAAATAGTGGATGTGCCAACAAAAAGAGTTGTGGTGAAGAAACCTTTCACAATCGTGCGGTATAATAATGTGAAATCATTTATAGACTTCTCTGATCAAAAAGTATCATATTCATCAGCAGTGCGTAGGGGTATTAAATTATATAGGAAAGTCTCAATAGAACTTCTGGTTAATACGTCTATTATAAATACACACACTGCATACGAGGCTATAACAAATAAAAAGTGTCAGAAATTTTTTGTAGTCAAAATCTTTAGATTGAAAATTTGGATGATCGTCGTGTTAACCAAGAAATAAATCACAAACTTTCCGAAGTAGAACAGAGAGGTCCTTGTACAAGATGTTATAAAATTAATAGAGATAAAAATGGACGTAATTTTGTTATAAAAAAAAACAAAACGTGTTAAAACATCTTGTCTAGCATGCTGTGAGAAATTCTTGTGTACCAACTGCTTTTATTGACACTCATTACTGTCAAGAAAAAAATGAACATTTCATCCAAAAATGATACACACATTTTCTAAAAAGATAATTACGCGTTTATTTCTGTCACAAACTGTGTGTACCATTTTTTGAAACGGCCTTTACACATGATTTTTTTTTTCAAAAAAATACCTAAATTGTTTGTGAATTTCACCACAGTATATTTTCAGTTTCTGACAAAAAACGAAAGTTTCTTTAAAGTTATTCCTAACATTAAAAAAAATAGAGTATCGTGTAGAGAAAAAAATACCTTTCGAATGATGTGCCACTTGACCACACTTGCTGTTTAAAAAAACGGTAGGTTGATGCGGGGCTGTAGGGGGTTACATTTGAGGGCACGAATTTTGCATGAAAATACTTCCCCCTCCCAATATCAATTGACGTGTTTTTTCTTATTTTAAGAAACTCTTGGTTTCTGAGTTACTCCCCCTTGGGTGGGGGGTTCAAATTTTCGTTAGAACACACTGTATTATATTTAGTGATATTATATCTGTTAGAAAGGAGATTGATGATCCGGGTCGAACAATGATGGATATTTCTGGTGAATCCATTCCAATTAAAGACAATTATAATAAAGATAATATTTCTGGCTAGAAGAAAAAACATTATGATAAAAACATTCGTTATCACTTAAGCGATAGCGCCCAATTTATTGTTTATATAGACTCTACTGATAAAAATGTTCATCGGATCTTCTTTACCAAAGGAAGTCATGATCAATAGTTGTATTTTTGTACTGCTTCGGAGGGCGTGTAAATTCGTCGGTTTCGGCTAGGTAAGTAGTCATTAACGATAAAGCCTAAGCCAGAATGTTACACGAATAAAAGATGTACAAAAAGCCATTTGGCTGCAGTCAAATAAAAAATGGGTTCCGAAAAAAGGCTTAATATTTAACCAATGTCGTTTAATATTAATAACCTTCTTCTTCTTCTTCTAATGGCGCTACAACCCTTTGTGAGTCTTGGCCTGCTTAACAATGTTCTTCCATTCTGCCCTGTCGGATACTTTCCTTCGCCACTGCCTGATGTTCATGATTTTAAGATCCCTCTCTACGTCGTCTATCCATCTTTTACGGGGCCTTCCTCTTGTTCTGTTTCCTTGGGGTTTCCATCTCTGGATTACTTTATTATTTTATTTATAATAGATTTTATAAAGAAACTGTAACCTCGGAAACCTTTTTTGGATGATGCTAGAAAGGTCACCAATGGAGACACTGCGGACGGCAGCCAGATGGTTGGTGGAGAGCGAGTCGTGGGTTCGAAACTAGCTTTTGGAACCGGGAATGGGTCCAACGGACAAAATAAGTAAAGATAGGATAAGAGATATTAGAAAAGATACAGAAATAAACAAAAAGATAGATGGGTAAAATTACCAAAGATACGATAAGATAGAAACAGGGCGCCACTCAATTTTTTTTGGGGTTTAAGGAGGAAATTAAGAAACCTTAGAAAAGAAAAGAGATAAAGAAAGATATTTTGGTTCTGAGACCAAATCCAAGGAAAGATACCAACAGTTAATTATTAAATAAATTTGGTCAACACACTGTATAAACAAATAATAAACATATTAGGTGGACTCCGTCCATCTACTTACCTACCAAACTTAATCGGCCTGATCTTTCTACTGGTCAAAGGTATAGTAATATTTAAAGGTAAAAAGCAAATATTCAGAGTTATGGTTATATCAGGAAACTTGTTAGGAGTCGACAAATAAAATACATACATAAAACAAAAACAATATATTCAACAACACAATGATGTCGGTAGCTGAATGTACATACAAGTAATAAAAATACACCATCAATTATGAAATGGTGGTGTACACATAAAAATAAGCAGTAATAGGAATAATAAGTATCTTTACAAATACAACAATATAATAATGCACAGGTTCAATTATCAGCGAAGAGAGCCCGATAGTGAGTAAGAAAAAAATTCAACCAAAGTTGATTAAAGAAGCTCTCTTTGCTGTTTAATGGGCATATCTCGAGGCACTGGGTTAAAAAAGTATAACAATTATAGCAAATAACAAAAATTAATCAAATATAAATTTACAAGAATACAAAAAGGTTACCGAATTAAAAATTTAACCAAACCGCACTTGGTTAAATTGATTATCTATCTCGTACTGTTATTTAATGATTAAGAACTAAATGTTTATAATTATTATTTATTGAAATTTCTTAGTAGCTGATGGAAAGTTCGTAAGAAAATATTGAATGTTCTTTAAATTGAATGGAAAAAGCAGTAGTTACTCTTAACTACAGGCGAAGACATGGATGAACTTAGATTCACCCAGATGATTGAAAAAAATATGATACCATACCATATTATTCGCCCAGATTAGTTGAGATACTAAGATTATGGTAACTTACAGTAATTCTTGATGACTGCTGCACTAATTCACTGAAGTTAATTTACTTTACTATTATACTTTACTTGTATCCAGCACTGAAGTTAATTAAAATTAAAGGTACTTTATACCAATATTTAATCTAATATGATATTAGATCAAAAAACTCAAATATACAAGTGTTTACACACTTAGAAAGAAAATGCACAGAGAAGGTAACACAGAGACGATAATATGAGCGAAGCGCCCCACGAGAAGTAAGTCTTTTCTCAACGAGTGCCCACCCAGAAGTGGTCTCCCTTCTGCCAAAATTTACCAAACTACCAAAGAAAGGTGGGATATCTCCCCCTCAAAAACGATCAGATCAGCCTGTAGTATTTCTAAGAAGGTAAAAATTCCGAAAAGTTCGAGTAAAATAACGGTACCAGCAATTGGACATGAGAAAATTAAAATCCTTTGGATTAGGTTATTATAGAAAGAAAACATTACTACGTGCCCCGACGATATTTATCAAATTTATCATAAAGGAACCCGGCCTTAAAGCCGGAAGGAATTAACCGAGGATTACCTAAACCGTCGTTTTTAATAAGTCAGTTATTCCGTATTTTGAGGTAGTCGATAGTTTCAATAATAATTTTGCCTCTGCTAAAACGACCATGAGCGTATCAGCACGGGGGTAAAAGAATTAACAATAATTTAATACTTTAATCACAAAAAAAATGTCACAAAACAAATTATCCCATTCAATATTAATAACCTAATATTATTATAATTTTTGTTTAGATGATGCTGAAAAACGGACTACAAAGGCCGAAGAGATGTTATCAACTTACAAGCTAAGTGACCCCACTGCAATGTTTAACGATGAACTAAGTAAATATAAGACGAAAATTTTAGAGTTAGAAGCAGAAAATAAGGATCTTATCAACCTTACTAACGAAATTGATAAAATAAGAAAAGAACTTCTATTAAGCGAAAATAAAAATAAAACTTGTAGTGAGGAAAACGAACAACTAAAGCAAAAACTCCAATATTTAGAAAGTGAAACAATTAAACCTACTGCAGCTTTACTTGAAACTCCGGGGGATGATGTACTTAAAAGTGAAATAAAAAAATTACAGGAACAACTATTAAAGTTAAAAAATGAGAATTCCGGATTACAAGGCAAAGCCGCTGAACTTGATCGTGCGTTAAATAAAATAGATCAATTACAAAAGGAAGTTGGAGAATTAAAACGAGATTCACTGAAAGAAGCAAATGAAATGGGAAAATTGAAAAGAGAACTGGAAAACGCATTAAAAGCTAAAACAGCTGATGCTAATAAATTAGATTTGTTAGAAAAAGAAAAGACGAAAAATCTTACAAGTTTACAAAGTTTAGAAAATGAATTAGCCAAATTAAAGAAAGAACTAGAAAGTTGTTTGAACAATGCACAAGAATCTTCTTCTATTATATCTAACCAGCAGGAAGAAATTGCTGCACTAAAGAAAAAAATAAATCAACTAGACGGGGATAAAAATAAGATTAAAAAAGACTTGGATAATGCCGTTGCAGCCTTAAAATATGCAAATGAAAAACAAGAAAAGAAAGCAAGTGAAACCGACAAAATTTTACAACAGTATGAACAATTACTAAAGGAAAATCAAAGAGTACTAAAAGAAAATGAAAAACTAATGAAAGATGAAGAATTGAGTAAAAAAGAACGAAGTAAAATTATGGCTGAAGCTAGTAAGGAGGTAGTTAGACAAAGAGAAAAACCTACAAAATTAGAACCAGAGATTGCGAAAAGAGATGAAGAACTTAAGGACTTGATAGAGAAACTCAAAAAGCAGGTATCATCTTTGCAGGATCAAAATTTCGAACTAAATAAGGAGATCGAAACGAATCGAAATGAACTACTGAATTTATCAAAAACAGAGGAAAAACAAAAAATTTTAACTGATCAAGTTAATAAAGCAAATACTGAAAATGTAAGATTAAATGCAGAACTTAATAAGATATTAGATGACCTTCAAAAAACAACAGCTACCAATGTACAGAACCAAGAGGAAATAAAAAAATTGAAACAAAAGTTAGCTCTACTAGAATCGGAAAACGATCGATTGAAAAAAGAAATTAATAGTGTCTTAGATGATTCGAAATCATCCTCTGCTGAAATTAGTAAACTAAAAGATAGTGAACTCACTGTGAAACAACGCTTAGCCCAATTAGAAGCTGAAAATCTAAAACTAAAAAATAACTTAGATGCTGCAAATGCTACTAACAAAGGTAACGTATCTAAAATTGAACATTTAAACTCAACAATTAGTAGATTGCAAGAGGAAAATAAAAATCTTAAGCATAGTTTAGATCTGGCCATGAAAGACTTAGGTTCTAGAGATGAAGCAGCAATTTTTAAACAAAAGGCAGCTCAAACCGAGGACGCTTTAAATAAACTTAAAAAAGAACTGGATGATGCATTGGACGATCATAAGAAATGTCCAAAAGTAATATCACAATTGGAGAAAGAAAACGCTAAACTGAAAAAGCAAATCGCTGATCTTGAAAAGGAAAATAAAAAACTAAAGGGTCAGTATGAAGGAGCGATGGGAGATTTTAAAAAAACAACGTTGGAATTGGAAAAGTTAAAAGGTGAAGACGCAAAACTAAAGAAACATTTATCACAATTAGAAAATGATAAAATAGAGCTAAACAAAGAAATCGTAGTTATGCGTACAGAATTAGGAAAAATAGATTCATTACTATCCAAATCAAAAGATGATGTTGTAGCTCTAAAACAAAAAAATGCTACATTAGAAGATGCAAATATATCATTTAAAAACAATCTAGATTTAGCATTAAAAGATAAAGACAAACTACAAAAATCCTACAACGATTTAAAGAATGAAAACACTAAATTAAGAGAAAAAATAGTGCAGCTAGAATCTGAAAATGCAAGACTTAAAAAAGATATAGAAAACTTAACTTCAGTTGCCTTGAAAAAGGATATTCATGTAAAAGATGACCTTATATCAAAGGACAGACTAGCTGAACTAGAAAAAGAAAATGAAATATTGAAGCACGAGCTTAATAATCTTCTAGATGAAGACAAACAAAGTGCTACAGCTAAAGACCATGAAATAAAACTCAAACGACAATTAGCGAAACTGGAAGCAGAACACAATAAACTTAAAAATGAATTAGAAGCAGCTTTAGCGCAAGCACAAACCGGTAGTGGTCAAGTATCCCATTTGAAAAATGAAAACAATAAACTGGAACAAAAAATTCGTCAATTAGAGAGTGAAATATCTAGTTTAAGAAAAGATCTTAATATTGCTCTGGAAGAAGCCAAGAAAGGAGCTACAAGTATGAGTGCGGCCCAGGATGCCGATGCAAAATTGAAGCAAAGACTAGCTAAATTAGAAAAAGATAACAATAAATTAAATAAAGATCTCCAATCAGCATTAAAGGAAGCTAAATCTGGTAGTGATGCTACAACAAATCTACGAGATGAGAATGCAAAACAAAAACAGTTGGTTCTTCAGTTACAAGCAGAAATAGCAAAGTTAAAGGAAAAAGCTGGTGCAGCTGAAGACAAGGCGAAAAAATTAACTGTAACTGATGATGTAGCGGATTTAAAGAAAAAATTAAAACTACTTGAACAACAAAATTCTAGCTTAAAAGAAAATTTAGATGGTGCTTATGGTGACGCTAAAAATACAGCAGATGAAAATTCAAGACTTATTGATGAAAATGCTGAACTAAAAAAACAAATTAAAAGCCTCCAAAATAAGTTAGATTCGGCAAAACAGGCTTTAGTAATATGTGAAGATGAAAAGAAACAACTTAATCTTAATATTTCCAAGATGAAAGAAAACGAAGTTAAAATAAAAAAACAACTAGTAGAACTAGAAAAGGAAAACGTCGGTATGAAACAAACTTTTGATACCTCTCGAGGAGATAGCAAAGTTGCCAAAAAATTAGAGGATGACAATGTTCGTCTTAAAGATGACTTTTTGCAAGCGCAAAAAGAATTGGAGGCAGTTCAGGGTAAGTTAAAAGATGCACTTAATGAAATAAAGAAAAAGACAAACGAAATACAAAAACTCAAAGATGATATAGTGGTTCTTAAACAAAAAATAGCTACCTTTGAGAAAGAGATCGCAACTGTTAAAAACGATTTGGATTCTTGTCTTTCTGAAAATTTAGATTTAAAAAAAGATCAAGGTGAGAATATGTCTTCGATGAGAAAACAATTCGAGAACGACATAAAAAATATTTTGAAGAAAAACGAAGAGAGCGTAGATAAACTTCAAAAATCTTATCAAGAAAAGATTGAATCACTGAACAAAAAACACGACGAGGAAATGCAAGTGCTAAAAGAATCTCTTAGAAAAGCATTAGAAGAACTGGATCGAGTAACAGCCGAACGTGATCAACTTAAAATACTGCTGGAAGATCAGCAACGAAAAAGTTTAAGTATAAAGGAAAAAGTTGAGCAAGTCGAAGATATTATTACTAGAGAAAGAAGAAGAAGTCAAGACGAAAGATTAAGAGGTGATTTACTGGCTGAAAAACTTGATGAACAAGAAAAAGTAACTAAAGATTTAAAAGAAAAGGCGGAACGATTTAAACGAAAATCGGAAGAATTGGAGCGTATTAGTGCGGAAATACTTAAGAAAGCACCTATTTCCGAAAAGGAAAAGCAACGTTTAAGAAAAGATAGTTTAGAAGCAGTATCAGGACACAAGTTAACTGATGATGATTTGGCAAAGGATTCTCAACTTCGTAAGGTAACAAAAGTAATTTTATAATAATACTTTTTCTATTATTTTTCTAATTGGGGGTCTATTATTCATGGTTTCTATTATTTTGCTTTTCAGGGGTCATTGTTTCTTACTCTACTTCTCCACAGAAATGAGTGGCGAGGAAGTGTAAGGGAAAAGCTAAGAAAGAAGAAGACTTTTTCTATTTTTAAAAAATACGATTAGATCACGGAAATTAAAATTTATTAATATAATTTATATGTATGTAAGATGACAATTATCATTTTCTTTGCCTTTATCTTTATGCGGGGTAGGCTTCCGCAATTACATTTCTTCATAACCTTTCTTGTGTCTGTGACAGCATACTTAGTAAAACACAGATTTCAATTAAATAAAAATATATTCAAAAAAAATAAATAACAAAATAAAACTAGATCCTAGGTAATATATACAACAATACATGTCTCATACAATCTATACATATTCACCGTGAACTCCCTTTTTTTGAGTGCCCACCATCACATGCTCTCTCAAGATCAATGAATACCATATGAGCGTTTGTTTCTTTAATCCAATATTTTTCCATTAAATACCTTAAAAAAAAATTACATCTGTTGTTAATCTGCCTTGAATAAAGCCAAAATTATTTTTCTTCGCCTATATTTCGGTTTTTTCACGTATCCGTCTATGAATTACTCTCTCCCATAAATTCATGTTGTGACGTAAGTAGTTTTATAGGACCCTTAAGCTAGCGGGGACAAATGAGCGGAATTCAATTTAGCCTACGTAATATTTTTTCACCCATTTTTCACTAATTTATTACCACCCTAATAATTTTTCACCACCAAGCCAACCTTAATGGGAGCGATTCTGCTGGCTTAAGGTTCAAACTAACAAAATTCAAAAAAAAAAAACTTTTTGCCAGTGGCATATTTTTTCACCCATTTTTCACCAATTTATTACTATCCTAAAAAATTTTCACTACCAAACCACCCTTAAGGGGAGCGTTTATGCTGGCTTAAGGTTAAAACTAGCAGAATTTAAAAAATATTTATGATATACCACAGTGTTCTGCTAGGTTTTTATGAATTACCCCTTATGGAAAGTCAATAATTCTCTAAGATTAAAATTTAAGGAGAATTTTTTTTTAAATTCACTGTCCTCTACTTATAACTGAAATATAAAAGTGCTTTTTAAGTTTTTACTAAACTACTAAACTTTAAGCACCCTGATAATTTTCCACCACTAAAGTAATCTTATTTGGAAACGTTCCCGTTACCTAAATATTGTTTTCAATTGGGGTAGTTGAGAAAAAAATGACTAGGCTGGTAAAAATATAGTAAAAATCTAGCAGAGCACTTTTGTATTTCCAAAAAGATTTTGCTTTTAGCTAACGTGAATAGCTTGTTGAATGTTTCCCATTAACCGTGGGTTAGGGGGTCAAAAATTATGAGGTTGGTAAAATTCAGTAAAAACCTGGCAAGCAATTTATACTTTCAGTTAGAAGTAGATTACCGTAAAATTGTAAAAATATATTTTTTATCACCTTAAATATTAACCCAACAAAATTATTGACTTCTCATAAGGAGTAGTTGAGGGGTGAATAATTACTAGTGTTATAATAAATTCGTAAAAACCTAGCAGAGCACTGTGGTATATCATAAATATTTATTTGGAATTCTACTAACTTTAACCGTAAGCCAGCACAATCACTCCCCTTTAGGGTGGTTTGATGGTGAAAAACTATTAGGGTAGTAACAAATTAGTGGAAAATGGGTGAAAAAAATATTACGTAGGCTAAATAGGATTCCGCTCATTTATCTCCGCTAGCATAAGGGTCTTTAGTTTTATGGTCTTGTAGTTTGACATTAACATTATCATTTTGACTATAAACCGTAGATGTAGAGCTGTAAGTAACCAATATGGAGGTCATACTTTATACTAAAGTTTTTTTAATGTCAACAAATTTTATTGTATATTAAATACTTGTCACCTCGGGGAGGTAAAGAAGGGTCTAAACACCTTCTGATATTCCCGGATGCTCTGTAGAGGGCTTCGGAGTAAACATCGAGAGCTCCTCTACTTAGGTCCATTTTCAGGGTATGGACTTGAAAATATTTATCTTCTTGGGTGTCTTGCCTTTAAAAATGCAAGGTATTTCTTACATGACAAATTGTTGAAATAACACCAAATTTTGTAGTCTTCTGATGGCTTGTCTTGACAAAGACAAGATATTTCTTACATGACACGATTAGTCGAAATAAAACACCAACGTACAGTTGAAAATAACTCTCGGCCTTAGAGTATGGAAAAAATAAACAGGAGCAGAGCCCATGAGGGACTGACCTGAAAATCGCTAATATTTATATGCGCTGTTCGAGCGATAAATAGGGATTTCCAGGTCAAGAGCCAATGGGAAAATTCGAGGCGGGGCGATGCGCTTCGGAGTGCGTACTAGTCCACAGACTATGGCACTCGATGACATACTGTTCCCATGGAACAGTATGTAAGTAGGTAACTCAATACCATTGGCGTGTATTGCTACACATATTGGTGATTTAGTGTGAGTCTTCAGGCTGCTGTTCATTTCACGACACTTGACAAGTACTTCTAGTTTTTCAAGTAAACAAACTAGTTCAAGTACAGTTAGATTCAAAAAAAAAGGTACAAGTATTAGAAAGAAAAGTTAACGTCATCCTATTTGTGTAAAACCGGCTGGGATTTTTGGAGGTTATCAAATGTCACAGGTTATTAAAAATATAAATCATTGGCGTTGAGCATTAATTAGACGAAACCATTTATTCAACAATTATATAAATAATAATTTTAATGACTGTTACAAATAGAATTTAGTATTTGGTGATAGAACCGTCTGCTTCTATAACTTTATTTAGTCTATTTGGCATACTTTGAATTATATTAGATATCATATTTGGATCAAGATCTTCCCAGCACTCTAAGATTGTATCCCACAATTGATCTGAATTTTATGGCATAAAATTTCTTTTATATATTTTTTTAACAATTATGCCCCAAATGTTTTCAATTGGATTTATATTTTTATATTTGAAACCAATTCCTTACGGCATAGGCAGTGTGGACTGAACAATTATCTTGTTGATATATAAAAGTATTATTAGGATACAATTGCTCAATAGAAGGGAGCATTACGTGTTCCAAAACGTTAATGTAATTGTCGGCAGTAAATCTTCCCTCTAATCGCCAACAAACACCAGGACCATGTATACTAATCCAACCCCATACATTTACAGAAAAACGTCCAGATTTATTATGAGAGTGAATATATCGTTCTTCAAAACCTAGTATTGGCTGGACGATAAACACGGATTTGACCGTTATAGGTCGACTGAAAAGTTTTTTCATCAGTAAAAATGACGTTGTTCCAAAATTGTGGGTTGCGGTATAGTTTAGTGCAAATATTACTCTTGCTTGCCGATGTTCAACAGTTACTAATGGTTTTTTAGCAGCTGGTCGGTTTTTTAATTCAGATTCATTGATCCTTCTGCTTACAGTAGGTTGGGCACCAGGAAATCCCGTATCAATCCTTGAATCCTTCGACGTCGCAAATGGATTATCTCTTAAGAATTGAACTAAAGCAGCATCTTGTTGAGGAGTGGATACTTTGGAACGCCCTGAACCAACTTTTCTTTTTAATGATTGTTGATGGACCCATCGTTGCTTAATTCTGAAGATTGTTTTCAAATTTCTATTATAGAAATTTGCTAGCGCACGAATTGACCATCCTTCTTCCATTTTCGTAATTATTTGAGCCTTTTCAATCTCCCTTAAATGACGAGGCATATTAATTTTTTATTGTACGTAACGTTAAACCTTCTATCAAATTAAACGTCTTTGACGTCTATGAGTTGCATTTTTGATCACTTATGACATTTGATAACCTCCAAAAATCCCAGCCGGTTTTACACAAATAGGATGACGTTAACTTCTCTTTCTAATACTTGTACCCTTTTTTTTAATATAACTGTATATTCGGAATACTATGTAGCCATTGTCGAGTAATTGTAGTGTTACTTATACGCTTTTGACTTGAGTAGTTTACCGACTGCAGACAAGTACAAGTATCATGTCGAATTTCACGTTCTTCATACACACAACTTGATATTTAGCAAGTATTTACCAAGTACTTGTTAAGTGCTACGAAGTCGGCAGCCTGCTGCAATCTACATTAACTTACAACGTATTTACGAAAAGCATCGTATTTCTGTTGTTAACAACATGGACCAACTAGAAGCCTTTAGCTAAATTATTTTGACTAAAGAACATATACCTAATAGTGATTTTTCTCCTTTGTTTTTTTTTTATAGTGGAATTAATCTATGAGCCGTAACGGACACTTTAAAACACTTTTTCTTTAAATCTCAGCTTAAAAAAGACAACCATTTGCCACCTTGAGAAGTAGAAAACCAGCTTAAAACGAAAAGCTGTATTTATTATACATATTTTTTTACTTTTATTTTACAAACGATTTATTAGTCTCATTAAACAAAAAATCCATCTAAAGCTGATTAATTTAAATGTTTTATTATATTTTATTTAGGAGAAGAAAGATAAAGCTACACTGAAAGCAGAAACATTTAAAATTGTATCTTTAGAAGGAATAATGCCCAACGTTATACCAATAACTACACCTCTCTCAGATAAAGAACTTAAATTCTTTGGAAGGAAGATATGTACTTGCAAACCCAATATACACGATATTATTAATAAAATCGCAGTGGATGGATTAGAAGTAAGTTTTTTACAAACTTAATTAACCTTTTAAACGCCAACGTTCCCATTTTGGGAACACAGTAAAAAATAAGTTGGATTCAGAAAATATTGAAATATTTTCAAATATTGTAACAAATATGCTTTCTGTATGTCCCATTCTTACTTTCTGTTAGCTGAAATGTTTTTTTTACTTACGGGATTCATCTAGAAACCGCGCAAAATGACGTCCAAATTCATATCACTTGCTTTTTTGTGCTAAAGTTGTTACTGGGAGTCGATATGTACCAAACTGTGATTTATTTTTGAATAGAAATACAGTAAATGAATTATATAAAGGAAATATTTACAAAAAACACATTTACGTAACTTATTTCTAAAGATATCACGTTCAGCATTCATTGTTCCCAAAATGGGAACGTTGGCAACAGCGAAACACTGTTATTCAAGGTTCCCTAGAGAATGACCGCGCGTAATTGTAACGGCTTGGATTAGTCGTCACGACGTTACGACGAAGAAAACACGTGGTGTTTATAATAATTTTGAGTTTTAGTTTTATTTCAGTGAAAAAATGGATATATCTTTGGATCCAAAAAGTTTTTATGGGTAAGTTGGTGGCAACAAAAAAAAGCATAATACTTAGATATATTTTTATACACTTAGATCATCTATACGAAGGCATAGATTTCTAATACATGCACTCGACGATGTGGAAGCTTCAACGTCCGCAGAACCAGTGGATATTGTTATTCTTCCACCTGATTCAGCTGATCAAGGTACTGAAAGCGACGAGGATACTATTGACGATCAGGTGTTAGATATTCCTGATATACCAGACGAAGTACCCGGTGAAGTAGAAATTCACGCTTATGAATCTTCCGACGAAGATAAGGAAGAAAATGTATCGGTTCAACGTAAATGGAAAAAGAGTGAGAAGGTTGGAATTCAAGCTCAAGCTTCCACACCACCAAGAGTAGGCGATGAACACTTGGGCAAATCTGAGTTCGAAATTTGTTCATTATTTTTTACATCTGAAATAGTTCAATTTATTCGTCATAATACCGAACTCTACGCTCATAGAGATAAAAATATTCACAACTTTACTGTTTCTGAGGAAGAACTTCGTCAGTTTTTGGGGTTACTTTTGATAAGCGGATATCACCATGTTCCTTCTGAGGATGATTACTGGTCTACTTCAGATGACATGCAGGCTCCAATTTTTTCGAAAATAATGAGTCGGCAAAGGTTCCGACTTATAAAACGTTATCTTCATATTTGTGATAATGCCAACCTTCCAGTTGGTAATAAAGTTGCAAAAGTTGCAGAATTATATGATATGCTGAAACAAAACTTCAAAAAATTTGGAGTTTTCCATGAAAATCTCAGCATAGATGAATCGATGATTCCGTATCATGGGCATCACTCGGCTAAGATGTTCATAAAAAATAAACCAATACGATTCGGTTTCAAAATATGGATGTTATGCGGACAAGATGGATTCCCCTATAATTTAGAGATATACTGCGGTAAAACAATAGATAGAAAGATGCCTTTAGGTTCCCACGTTGTAAATAAAATGTTAGAAGTAATTGAGAACCCCAACAACCATAATGTATTTTTTGACAATTTCTTCACCAGTTATTCACTATTGTCAAGCTTGTGTGATAGAGGTATTCGGGCATGTGGAACTGTGCGTGAGAACAGAATAAATAAATGTCCATTGGTATCATCAAAAACAATAAAGAAGCAAGATCGGGGAACATTTGATTACAAATCCGATGGTACAGTTATTTGCGTCAAGTGGAATGACAACGCTGCAGTTACAATAGCAAGCAATCATTTCTCCATCAGTCCGCTCCAAAATGCGACAAGAAGAGTAAAATCTGAAAATAGAAAAGAAGTTCCACAACCAAATTTGATCAAGAAGTACAATTTTGGAATGGGTGGTGTCGACCTTTGCAATAGAATGTGTGCAAGATTAAGATCAAAAAAATGGTGGTGGAATTTATTTTCTCGCTCCTTAAATTTAGCGGTGGTAGCAGCATTCCGTTTCTACCAACACGTAAATCCTGAAAGTACTATAACTCATTTGGATTTTCGAAGAAATGTTGCTATGGCGCTAATCAAAGTTGGAGCAAGCTCAAGAAAAAGAAAAGGTGGTCCAACTTGTCCAGTTCTTAGAGATATACGATTTGATGGAATAAATCATATTTCTAAAAGTACATCACAAGGTAGATGTACTGTATGCCAAAGAAACACACGCTTAGAGTGTACTAAATGTGAAAAGCGTCTACATAAAAATTTTTGTTTTGATAAATATCACTCACCTTGCTAACATATTATTTGTAACATTAGATTTATAGTTTTATTTTAAATTTTGTTAGTTTTGTTATAATATATAGAATAAAATATGTTTTTACTGCAATGATATTACTTTGTTATATGTTGTGACTTATAGATGCCAACGTTCCCATTTTGGGAACATGGTTTTTTTCTCAAAAACAGCATTTTATTTTTTTTTTCACAAAACAAAATTATAAAAGATATCCCAATAACATCTTTTTTATGGATAGTTGAAATTTGTTTACAGTTTTTAATGATTCGGCGTTTAAAGGGTTAAAACGGTTACTATTTTTACCTTATTTCTTCGATTGAAAAGTCAAGAACTTTTTCAACTAACTTTTAGTCTGATATCCTAATATATTTTACTTCACCCACCAGATTTAGATGTTTACATTTAGACTTAGAGGACCCAATCCGTCTGAATTCCTTCTTTTGGTAAATTTGTAAATTTCATGATTTTGGACTTCAGGGAAGTTAAATAATACATTTGTAGTGCATTCTGTAACTACAGACAGTTCGATACTCTTTACCTGACTAGTAAACCTTTCATTTCGAACACTGTGTTGTTCTTCTCCTATAATGGTTTCTGTAATATTTTTTATTATATTATTATTAATTTTGTTATAGTTAATATAGATTCAGGGTCTAAATGAAAATATTTTGAGTACATGATACATGATCCTCAAAATACAAGAACTTTTTAATTTATGCTTAACGAGTAAAGCCGATACCGTCTAAGTGGAAAAAGGCTGTAACAATTCTGCTACATAAAAAAAAAGAGCTAAAACTGAAATAGAAAGTTATCGACAATACCTGTTAAGAAACATGCACAAGTACTTCACAAAACTATTAAAAATGAGATTAGATAAAAACTAGACCTGTATCAAACCAAAGAGCAGGCGGAATTTCTATGAAAGTTTGGCACCAATGACCACCTGCAAGCTATAAAATAACTTTTAAAAAAAATGATAAATATAACAGCCTCTATTGTTAGTGTTTATAGATTCCCACAAAGCGTTTGTCTCGGCAGAACTAGATGTAATTGAAGCATTCAATAAAAGTTGCATTGATAACCGCTATTCCATATTATTATATAGTATTTATAGAAATGCCGCAAACGTAGTAATACGAAAATAGTAACGAAATCAAATTCAAAGAAGTGTTAGGCATGCAAAATCAACACCACGTAAGAAAAACTGGAAAGATTCTGCAGAGAAATCGATTTAAAAATAGATTTCTCCAAAACAAAATACATGACGAACCTGATGCCCAGTAACAACCTAAAAATTCAGAAAACGCAGTAAAATTTATCAATAAGTACATATACCTACCTTAAACGAGGAATTAAAATACACAAGGACAACCAAACAGATAAGGTATTAAGAAGAATAGTGAATAGATGGGCAGCATATGGAGCTCTTAAAAACGTACTAAAAGACTATTACGGTATGATTTCCTAGTAATGACCTATGGTGCAGAAATACTGTTCCTAACAAAAAATAATGTCACAAAACTAGCATCACATCAAGAATGATGGAGCGTTCAATCATAGAAATAACAATAAAACAGAGTTAGAGATGTTGTGGAGAGAGCTTGCAGATTGAAATGAGAATGGAGTGACCACATGGCAAGGATAAACGATGGAAGGTGGACACGCAAGTTAACCAAATGTAGACCAAGACAGATAAACGAAATAGAGGAACACCGCCCACACAGAGCCAAAATGATCTGCGAAAGATGACGAAACATACGATCCATGCTGCACAAGACCGTACATTCTAGATACAAACAGTGCACTTGAAACGATGATGATGACGATTATAGATTTTATTTATAGACTGATGGTAATATAACTTATGTTGTTTGCCAAGTTTAAGGTATTATTTATTTTGCCCTTTTTATTTCATGTTGTAATTACCTTCATAAGTTCTTGCAATATTATATGGTCCATTCCATATGAAGTTTGTTTTAACCCTCTTCTATACAACTGTTTTTATACCTATTGTTGTTCTTTAATGAAATGAGCGTTACCTTTTCTGTTCTATTCACCTATTTTATAATTATGTAGGTCAAACTTTGTCTTCTATGTCGGCCAGATAGCCAAGCGGGACAGGCGGCCGAATCGCATTCACTTCACTGTGAAAAGATCTAGTGGTCGACGGTTTCGGCCCTGGCCAGAAAACAGAAAGGCGGACGTAGTAGTTAGTTTAAAATTCGAATCTGCTACTTAGACTAGAATTCGCTGGTGTCTGATCGACATATAGAGTCTCTCTTTTCAGTCCTGAGCCCCCGGAGGGAGTGTAGTGGTCATCGGGATGTCGTGTATTGTCCGCCTCCAAAGATCTCTGTCTCTGGTCATTTCTTTTAACTCATGAATAGATCTTTTGCATATTCCTGTAATTTGATCGATCCATCTGGTTGGAGATCTTTCTCGTGATCTTCGACCTTCTACCTTTCATTGGATTAAAAGTATTTTCGTGTTTTCTGTGTCTGCTCTCATAACATGTTTAAAGTATTTTATTTTATGGAGATGTACTTTGCTCTAGAGCCGTTTGCTGACCTTTAGCTCATTTAAAACTAAATTATTTGTCTTGTGGTCTACGAAATACGTAACATTATTCTTCTTCCCCAACATAACATTTTAGTGGCGTCTATGTTTCTTCTTTCCGCTTATTGTAGGGCCCAAGACTCACATCCATACGTCAGTATTGAGAATATTAAGCAGTTGATCAGCCTCATTTTTAGAGTTCGTGTTTGAGAGTCGTTCCTTATTTGGCCATCTTTTCTACAGCAACATTTGCTAGATCACATCTACGTTCTATTTTTTCCTGTAGTGGCCCTGTGTTTGTGATTAATGATCCCAAATATATGTATGAGCTCACAATCTCAAACTTGTCAATCGTGGTTATGAGTGGATGACTGTTATATAGTCTATCAACCATCGTAATTTTTGTTTTTGATATGTCTGACTGCAGACCAAATATTTGACCTTCATTTTCAACGAGTCGTATGAAATCAATTAATTCTTCTTGACTATTTGCAAGAAGGGTTGTGTCATCTGTAAAACGTAGGTTGTTTATTTTTCAACCATTTATTGAGATGACCTTTTACCATCCTTCAAGAGCTCTTCAAATAATATGCTCCCCATATATATTAAATAATATTTTTCTTGACTTGGGCCTTATAAGATGCTTTTTAAATACATAAGCTCAAAGTCCTCCATTTATTGAGAAATAAATTTTTAGTTTTAAAACAATTAATTTGAGTATTTCTACCAAATCCAATATTTTTTTCTTATTCTCATGGCGCCGTCTCTTTTCGAAGGTTGTCGATCCAAACGGCAATTGTAGTTTTGGAAACTGCTGTGCGAAAGATGTCTGCGGATGAGCAGTCGAACCATCTCCTCAGGTCTTTCAGCCACGAGTTCTGGCGTCTTCCTACTGATCTTTTGCCCTGTACTTTTCCTTCCAGTATAACTTGAAGTAATTCGTATCTTTCGCCTCTCAACACATGACCCAAGTAGTGCATTTTCCTCTCTTTGATTATTCTTAGTAATTCTTTTTATTTACACATGCGACGAAGTACCTCAGCATTAGTAACTCTTTGTACCCATTTTGTCTATACAAAATTCACAATTGTGGTTGATCTCATATATGAAGGTTATTTTACCCTAGATCATATAAGCTCTATGTTTCATTATGCCTTTTATAGAACGTCTTTCTGTCTAACTTATGTACAATTTGGGGAATGTACCTCAAGTGATCTTATTATATATTCCTGAACTTCGATTTCTCATATTTCTTTATCCCCGTCTTTTTTAAATTTTTATATATTTACATAAAAAATTGATGGTTTTGGAGCTTTGCTAATCCTTTTTTTTTTTTTTCTTCAAAACAATTTCATTTTGTTACTTTCTAGGTTGATTGACCTGTAAATGTTAATGAAGCGTGATATCCTTTTTTTCTTTAGTATTAGAGTAGATGGAACTAATTGCTTGTTCGTATATATTTAATTAAGTAAAATTTCTAACAATTTTTATTCACATCCTTTGCTAATTGATATTTCCTTTTTAGTCAGTCCAATATTATAAATATTTTATGAAATAGAAATATTTATTAATCTGGAAATCCCACTTTTATGACTAGACTTCGGCAAATATGCATATTGCATATTTTGCATATTGTGCATATTTTATGCAAATATTTCATATTTCGGCATATTTGTATAAAAGTTTGCATAAAGTGCATAAAAGTTCAGATTTTTATACTGTATTTGAAAATTTTTAAACATACCAATTTATTTCAATTCTTGTATAAAATTTTGTAGCCA
Source organism: Diabrotica undecimpunctata (assembly GCF_040954645.1). Taxonomy (NCBI): domain Eukaryota; kingdom Metazoa; phylum Arthropoda; class Insecta; order Coleoptera; family Chrysomelidae; genus Diabrotica; species Diabrotica undecimpunctata. The sequence continues at coordinate 143,379,261 of NC_092807.1, forward strand.
TTTTAATCAAGAAATGATCTAAGTACGTAATCTCTACAGGTACAAAACATTTACAATTTCAAAGAAGATCAATTTAAGTAGCCCTCAACATTCTTAGAAAGTCTCGGTCACTGAGGCATTCAGTTATTGGATAATCGCTAAGAGTTCGCTCATTTGCATTTTATGATCTAATCCCCAAATCTATCTACAATTTATTGTATCTTAACAGCAGGTAAACGGCTAATAGTTTTGTTCCTAATTTAGGGATTTTCCAAAATCTCCCAGTTTATTGAATTAGGTACCTAAACATTTCTAATTTGATGCTCAGATTTGTAAATCATTTTTGTTTTGATATTCAAAGCGTAAACACTCGTTGTGCGTAACAAAAAGGAAGATTGTGATTTTATAATGCCTAAAACAACCAGTGCTTCAACTTGGATTAAACCTTATAAAGAGCTGTCTATGGATATGGGAAAAATCTACTGTTCAGTCTGTGGCAAAATTGTAAGTATCTAATATTTTCTATTAAATATCTAATATTTCATACATACAGGGTGTTTCCAAATGACACTTACAACGTTTGACTGTAGATACTTCTCGAAAAATTGAACAAAACGATATAGTTAATGAGGGGTCAAACTTATTTACTTTTCGAGATACAGGGTGTTAAAATTTAAAAAAATTAAATTCTTTTAGTTAATAACAACAATAACTTTAAAACCAATAAACGTATTTACTTGAAATTTGGTACTCGTAGGTTGTTTTTAAATGAAAAATAGCTTCCTTTAGTGAGAAAAAATTGTCCATGGTACAATACAATGGTGTGTATTTAGAAAAATTTTTCACCTTTACTTTTTTTTATGAAGTCAGCTATTCTAAAACACAAATATTTTTATTGTAATTGAATTAACAAAAAAAAAACTTTTGTTGAATTTTAAAATAAGTTATATGATGTACTAATGGTTAGTAACAAAAACTAATTTGTGGATTAATACTGCATTTAAAACACTTAGCGAGTGTTTTTTTTTCCAAACCAGTTATTTGATTAACCAAAAACACCTTGTATATTTTTATATTTTAAAGGTTGGGTTAAAATAAAGGTTTTTATTTTTATTTATAGATAGCATGTGAGAAGAATTTCAGATAGACCAACATGTGAGAACTGCTTCACACATTGCAAAAAAAAGGAAAAATAGGAGGAAAACATCAAACTTCAATGGCTAAATGTTTCCAATCTACTTCAAAAAAATTAGATGAGCAAGAAACTTTTAATGAAGACTTGTGTCGCGCATTAGTGTCTGCAAACATACCGCTTTCAAAATTAGCAAATGTAAATTTTAGTTCGTTTCTAAAAAAATATTGCAAACTTAATGTTCCAAGTGATCGGTCTCTAAGAAGAAATAATGTGAACGGGCTATACTCGTCGGTGTTAATTAATATTAAGGAAGAAATTGCAGATAATTATTTTTACATATCTGTAGACGAAACCACTGATTCCTCAGGAAAGTATATTGCTCATTTATTGATTGGTGTTCTTAAAGAAGATACCTTACCAAAATCTCATCTTATTTCATGCCAGCAACTTGAGAAAACAAATGCTTTAACAATTTCGCGTTTTATACAAGAAACATTAGCAACTTTTTTTCTTCCGACAACTATTCCTTCTAATAAATTACTGCTTATTTTATCGGATGCTGCTCCTTATATAGTGAAAGCAGGACAAAATTTAAAAATATTTTTCCCAGATTTAATACATGTTACTTGTGTAGCGCATGGATTAAACAGAGTTGCAGAGGAAATACGAAAAAAGTTTCCTCTTGTAAATACCATGATATCCAGTATCAAAAAAGTATTTCTTAAATCTCCTATAAGAATTCAACTTTATAAAGAAATGCTACTTAACATTCCTCTTCCACCGCAACCTATTTTAACGCGATGGGGAACATGATTAAAAGCAGCTAATTTTTATGCAGATCATTTTGTTAAAATAAAGAACATAATTGATACGTTAACAGATGAAAGTTCCCAATCTCTTTTGGATTCTAAACAAACTTTTCAGAGTAACTTGCTTCAACAAGAACTTTCATTTATAAAATCAAATTTTAGTTTTGTTCAAAAAACAATTACTCAGTTAGAATCACCAAAAATGTCATTGTTCGAAAGTACAGCATTAATAAAAGAATTTGCGTCATGTTGTCGGAACGTTAGAGGTAATATTGGAAACGATATTTTAAAAAAATTTGAAGCTACTATGGAAAAAAATAAAGGTTACCATAATATTCTTTCTGAAGTAGTCAGTGTTCTAGCTGGAAATATTTCGGAAACAATTAATTTAGAACCAAATGTTTTGGTTAGTTTGAAAAATGCTCCCGTTACATCAGTTGATGTTGAACGAAGTTTTTCCATATATAAATATATGTACTCAGACAGAAGCCACAAGTTTTTGTTAGAAAATTTTGAACACCACTTGGTCATTTATTGTTACCATAATTCTAAATAAGTTTATTCATACTTAAAAATGATGTAGTTACTTAAAATAAATGTAAATCTTAATGAATAGTAGGAAATATTTAGTTATGTACACTTTTTTTTTTAAATAAAATTGTTACTATTTTACGATTTTTTTATTTATTTGTATGCATATTTTGTAAAATATTTGCATATTTTCGGGTAAACACGTGCATATTTATGCGCATATTTTCTACATTTTTATTTGCATATTTGCCGAAGTCTATTTATGACTGTTGCCATAAGTTATCCTTATTTCAACTTAAGTGTTTTCAATTTCTATTTCGATTAAGTGTAAGGGTAACAGTTATTAGAAATTTGGTTGAACCTTGAATAAAATGATATCTTTATATAATTCTTTATAGATTTTGTCAATCGAAGAGTTGCAATTTTTGCATTTCAAATTATGCGATGCTACAGCAGAGCAACTGGCAAAAGTGGGACAATCAAGTGGAGTTCTGAGGCCAAATGAAAACAGCAAATTGGGTTTGTTAAGGAGAATTGCTGCCTTAGAAGGAGATCTTTTGAAGAAACAAAAGCATGCCCAACAAAAAGGTAAGTTTGTAAATATTTTTATTTTTGTACGCGTTGTAGATTTAAAAAAAAACATATTTTAAAAATTATTAATATTGTTAGAAAGATATTATTTTGGAAATTGTGGTCTTTGGACACACATACGTGGGGGAAGAAGCTTTCATTACGAGGTTGCAAGTATAAATGTTGACTGGATGTAAAATATTTTTGTTTTCATAAAGTTTGATTTGAAGCACGTAATTGAATTACACGTGATAAAGCACGTAAATAAAGCTTACCGCTGGAATTAAATTTTCTCCGTGTTTTTCACTGACTCAATTGTGGGATGAATTTTATTCCCCATTTTCTTACTTTTTCAGGAGAGCAGTTTTAAAATTTTTTAAATTTGTAATCAGTAAATACTCAAATGTTTCTTATATTTAACTAAGATTAATATATTATTATTGTGGTGTGTATAATCGTTTTTCATTCCATGAAGTGTTATATACCTGAGGTTTACCGTTCATTATTTAAATTTTTTTTAAAAATGTGTAGTTGGGCATAGTGTTGTTTACCTCTAACAACTTTTTTAAATAATGTGGCATTGTATGTTAAGGTCTTTACGAAATAAACAATACAAACACATTAAACAGCCTATACTATTATTTTATTAGAGATAAATATTAATGTTATAATAATTAAGTAAAATTATAGACAAGTTTCAAAATTGTTAAAGATGCTCCATATCATCTTCATCTTCTTGTGGGTAATCGTTTGTGGCTACACCGCTATGTATTAAATTTTGATAAAACGCATGACAAACTGACGGAACAAAAGGCAGTAGTGCAATTAAGTCATTGTACTTTTGTTTTGTGATTGGTAATGGGATTACTGAGACTTGATTTAATTGGGCTGGAAACGTTACTTGCTGTCTTCGATACCTCATGAAGTCCACTTCATACATATTTTGATTATTGAAATCGGTCTTATAAAAGAACTTTCCAATGTGTTCTTGTTGGACTTGTAGGAAAACACATGTTGACAGTAGAACAGGGTCTTTATTAACATTTTTTTTTTACTTACAAAAGGAGGATTAGATGACAATTTCTTATCGAACAGCGTTTTGAAGTTTTTGAAATCTGCAAGTTCCATATTGTGCACTGTGTATTTACCTAATGTTTGCCTAACTAGTTGTTGCCAGTTCCATGGTGTTTAAATAGCCAAATTGAAGAGTTTCTTTCTTTTTCTTTCGATTAAAGCATGAACAGTGTCTGCTTTCATATGTGTGTGCCCTTTCAGTAAACACTTTTGAGTGATCGTCTTTATTTGCAGTATCCAAAAATAGCATATTATAATACTTATATTTTTATTTTGTCCATAGCAGTTATCGGTCCAAAGAGTGATGTCCTCTACTTGACTACCTGGAATTGTATTGTCAGCCCATTTCAAAATTGACGAGGCAATTTCATTTGCACCTCGGGCCCCTTTCGATTCGTCCCACACTATACATTGTACAGAAGAATCACTGGTATCACATAATGTAAAATTTAATGTTCAAAGCTTCTTTTTGTAGAAACTAATACAATTGTTTGTTAGTGGTGAAGGCAAACATTTTTGCAAATCACCAGATAGTACTTTGTATTTTGGTGACTCTATAGTTATTATAAAGTCCAATTGTATTAAGTTATACCGAGTTTTAGATTCAATTAGGTGAGCATTATGATCAGCCTGTACACTGGTTAGTTTATCTGCAGTAAGATTATTTTTTAATTGAGCGGTGAATGTATTGCATGTATCGCAAATGTCTCTTTCGGGCGGTTTAAACGACAACTTGAAGTCTTTATTAAAAATATCTGCGTACAACCACTTTTTTGCTCTGAGCTTTGGATCTACATGTCTTTCATTGCATTCATCAATGTACAGTTAATACATCTTTTCTATTGTAAGTTCTGTGACCAGATAATCTCTCTTACTCTCTTCTCTGGAATAATGACACTCGTATTTTGGGAATGATTTAATATGTTGATGTATACTATTTATGGTTTCGGTAGGAGTTTTATTGGTTGGCGTGTGTCTACCTCTTTGATCAGCTTTTATTAAACCTCCTGGCTCAATTTTCAACATTTTACTACTACTAAAAATTAGATATACAAAGTGTGTTAAAAAACATAACCTTGCACACCTTCAATAGCTGATTGTTCACTGTAAAATGGTAGTGTAGTGTATTATTTTTAGATTTGGTAGAATTTTGATCTTTTTTTCTTGATCGAAGAGTAGGTTGGATGTCGATACATGAGAAGATAAATTGCTTTTTAAAATTTGAAAGGTTTGTCTCAGTCCAGCATGAATTGAAAATTTTTTGTCTTTCGTATTATGTCAATCTTTCAGAGCATTTCATGCAACACATGCAAGGAAGCTTTAACATTTTTGCAGGCATGTCTTTGCCTCTTTTACTGAGATACTCTTTCCCACCAGCTATTTTTCGTTTGCGAACATTACAGGCCCAATTTTGTTCATTTACTACACGTTTTTTACTTTTTTGTTTGCACTTAGTTATATTTTGTACATTTCTTTTAACACTTTTCTCTTCTTCTAAAATAACTTCATTATGTTCATTGAAATTGCCTGCATCACTGCTTAGGGATAAATCGTCCTAAAGAAGATTTTTTTTTATTGCCCCACTAATCGCTAATCGTAGGAGTAATAATAGCTTTCTCTTTTACCTTTGTTTTCGCTGGTTTACTTATACGTCTCATATCATTGTCGTCCGATTCTGAGCTTTCACCACTTAGAGGCTCATAGATTTTATCAATATCCGAATGTTCATCTCCAAACAAATTATCATTTTCTTCCACTTATTTCTTATAACTAATATATTATATCAAACCAGCTAAAAGAAGGACGTGAATCGTGTTTTATTATAATTTATGAAAATATTTTAATTCAAAAATAATGTTAAAAAATAAAAAAATTTAGACATGACTTTAAATTATTATGTTTAATTTCAAATCGAGAGCTGTCATTCGTTTCTCGTAAAGTGTAGCACAAAACTGTATTGAGTTGTGGCATACTAGAATAAAAATAAAACACACTGGAAAAATTAAAAATTTAATTTGAAATTAATACAAAATGAATAACTTTTACAGTGAACAAGTGGGGAACTTAAATATATGTATTATAATTGGAAACTGCTGAAATAATAGTATTTTGTCATATCTCCATTATTAAAAAATTCTTCAAACATTTTGGACATTAACTCAACCGTCTCTCTGGTTATTAAATTTATTAGAGACCATTTTTTGTTGTTTTTAATAAAAAATAATATTTATCTAAACACATTTTTGAACGTTATTTTTTTTATTTAGATTTAGTGCAATTCCGTTATCTGTGATGGCAACAATGAATTGTTTCACGAACCATTGTCTCCAGTCTGAACCAGAGATATGTAAGAGAGGCTCTCTTATATATCTCTGATCTGAACACTGGTTTACATTGGGAAAAAAAGTGTACCATTTTTATATGACGGGAAGTGTACAAGGGTACATAACACTATGTCCGGATGGTAAATGACGGTGCACACATATAGTAGAGGTAAACAACATCAAGTCCACATGGTGTTGTTTACCTCTGACTGGAAGTGGACTTGGTGTTTATTAAAAAGTTGGTAACTTGCCGTAAAATTGTCTCTGGACATAGTATGGTTTACCTATGTGTAGAGCCAGAAAAGTTATATTCAAAAGTGCAATAATCTAAATTTCGATAAAAATGGACATAGTGTCCTTTACATCCGAGGTACACATATTTATTATACATTATGTTTGTTACAGTTATCGCAATGCAATATGCAGTGAAACTGGAAAAAGAACGTCTTCTGGATCTGAAGAAAATTTTGGACGAGGAAAAAAAGAAAAATAGTGACTTGTTAAATCAAATAGAATCACAGACTAAGATTGTTGCAAATATTCGTGAAGAAAGGGATTCTATACAGCGGCAAAAATCTTATCACGAACAGAAACTAGAACAATATATGTAAGTGAATCAATTATTTTTAATTTTTTTTCATAAATTACGTTATCGGTAGGTATCAAAAATATAAAGCACTGAGTTGCATTTGTAATTGGTTATATGTTTACATTATGGTCCGAATTATACAAAAACAGGGATACACGTGTTTTGCAATATGAAGATTTGAAATTTGATGTTTGTAGCGTTGCCAGATTAACAATTTTTCTGACATCATAAGTCACTTTGGTTGTTTAAATACAACTGTCTGTATATTGTAGCTCTATTGAAATTTCCATATCAATACCAGTTTAACCGTATACAATACTTTTGATTTTATTTAGTCAGGAACATCTTAAAAAGATAAAACAAAAGCCAAAAAACTCCTAATCATCTCAATAACTTTTTTTATTCATGTTGTTCAGTTGTCAATGTCCTCCGTTGTTAATTTGACACTATCCCAAACGATGGTAAAATGCGTTGCATTTCTCGATGTTTCTCTAAAAATTGATATGGCTTCATCGGTAATTCTTTGCCTTAGCTCTGCAGCACGCTGATTTATTTTTATAAATTCTACTTTTCAAGAATCGCCAATAGAAATAATCTTCAGGTTTTAAATCGGGTGAACGAGGAGGCCATTCAATACTATCTAATCTACCAATCCATTGTCCGGGAAATGTGTGATCGAATCAACGCCGAACATTTACACCAAAATGTGCTGGAGCTCCATCTTGCTGAAACTATATTTTATTAAAATTTTCTCCAAATTTGTTTTTCAGGACAGGTACATTAATTGTATTTCGTTTTTAAGTAGCTTTTTATAATTATCACTTGTTAAATTTCCTCTATAATTCAAGCACATAGGCAGATTCTAGAAAAGTCACTCACTAGAATATAACATAGATACACACCATCTCTTCATTGACTGCAAAGCAACCTATGACAGTGTGAAAAGAACTGCATTCTTCTTTAGGTGCCGTCTTCTTAGCGAAGGTTGGCGATGACCTCTGCAAAGTCTTCCCTATTTTGGGCTTGTCGTAACGAGCTAACTGTTAACGTCCAAGCTTCCACGCCGTGTAATAGTACACTATATACATAACACTTTATCATGCGGTATCGTAGGGACAAATCAAGATTACGGGTAGTGAGTAACTGTCGCATCTTTAAGAAGGTGTTTCTTGCCTGTTCTATTCTACATTTAACCTCTTGTTCTTGGTCTAAAGTTTCATGTATCCAACAGCCTAGATACTTAAACTTTTTCAATTGTTCAACTAGATTATTGTTGACTAGTATATTTATAACTGGTGTGTGTTTTTTTGAAATTACCATTGTTTTGGTTTTTTTTTACATTCACCTTAAGGCCGTATAGTTCTCCTTCTCGCACTACTTTGGTTAACAGAATTTGTAGTTCTTCTTCACTGCCAGCAATCAGTACTGTATCATCGGCATACCTGATGTTGTTCACGATTTTTCCATTGACTTTTATTCCTTCTTGTGCTTCATCTAAAGCATATGCAAAGATGTTTAATAATAATGGCGGTAGTATACAACCTTGTCTAACTCCTCTTTGGATGTTTATGGTTTCAGTATCACCCATTTCAGTTCTGACAGATGCGTTTTGGTTCCAGTAGAGTTCACATATTGTATTAATGTCGTTTGGATACAGGTTCTTTTTTTGCAAGCATTCTATTAGCTGATCGTGTTTGACTTTGTCAAAAGCCTTTTCATAATCTATAAAGCACAAGTAGACATCTTTTTGTTGATCTTGACACTTTTGCATGAGAACAATGAAACTGAACAAAGCCTCTCGAGTTCCCATACCGTTTCGAAAGCCAAATTATTCCGGACACATAATCTTCTTCACATTTTTTGTAAATTCTGTTATGGATAATTTTTAGAAATAGTTTCAGAATATGGGGCATGAGACTTTTTTGTGGAATTGTGGAATTGTACCAGTCTTGCATATACTGTTGAAGAGTCTTGATAATAGTTCTAAATTGTCTTCTTCCAAAAGTTGTATAATTTCATTATGAACGTAGTCAGGTCCAGAGGCTTTTCCGGTTTTCATATTTTTTAAGGCGTAGAACTGCATTATATAATGCAATGATAGACTTTGGGATCCCACCTAAGTTAGTTAAGTTGGTCCAACTAAAAATGCAAAACGTAAGCTCATGCGTTAAAATTGAAGGAGAAAACTCTACGTTCTTTGACATTAGTAATGGTCTAAGACAAGGGGGTGCGTTGGCGTGTCTCCTCTTTAATATTGCCTTGGAAAAGGCAATCAGACAATTAAATATTAGAACGAATGGAACTATTTTTAATAGATTGACGCAAATACTCGCATTCGCGAGTGTTAGGAAATATTAATCGAAATAATAACTTTATTTATTTTAGCGTAACTATAGAAGAAGAGCGAGCAAAAACTAGACACTTGGAAGACGAATTAGAAAAAGAAAAAACGACCGTACTGCATTTTAAATCACTTTTAGAATCAGAAAGAGACCGAGCCAGACTTAATAAAAGAAAAGATAGTGAGGCATTAGAGGTAATTCGTAGCTTCTCTCTTATATTTTGCTCAAAACTACTACAAGATTACTACAAACGACTATTAACTCAAAAATATTTTTTATTTATTTATTCTTTTATCATGGGCGCCGCCAGGATTATTTTCAGGGGGGTGCATCTGCTTTTCAGGAAGTAGTAGTAAAAAGCACGGTAAACGTATTGTATGGAGTTCTCCATACTCTTTTTAATTACTTACTTTATTTAGAATATTTTTGCCTGTATTATCAGTTAGAGTTAATTTGTATAAAATGAGGAACAAAAATTAAAATGGAATTTTAAATATTATTGTTTATTTAGCTAATAATGAATGTATAAATATATTGGTTAACCTGCTGTACAATTATTTTGTAAATAACATTATAATAGTGTACTTACTAATTATTTAAATTTATAAATCATCATCATCGTCACTAAATTCACTGCTGCTATCATTTTGTAAATCTATAATCACTGGATTAATTTCACTAATTTTATTTTCCCGGATCCACCACTCTTCTATTAATTTCTCACATTTATTTACAGTTTTGGCCCATATTTCTGGGGTTGCAGTTGCATTTTCGTAACCACTGCATCCAACGTGATTATCATAATACCTTTTACATATACCCCAGATGTGTTCGATGGGATTAAACTGGCAGTGATACGGCGGTAACCGTAGTACTTGATGCCCATAACTTGAGACAATTTGGTCAACTATATAAACTGTTGGTTTTTCATTACGTTTCGAAATTTCCAATAACTCTGATTTGAAGGCGTATTCTGGAAAATTGATATTATTTTTAACTAACTAATTTTTTATTCCCGGTACGTTCCAAGAATGTTTTAGTTGTTTCTCCAAAATCTCCGTATGGTAAGGTGCTTTGCCTAAAACTATAACTGATGGTTTACTCAGACTAGGCTAGTTTCTCCTCAAGCCATTTAACAAACATATCTGCATCCATGTTTTCATGGTAATCAGCAGATTTTGATTTTGAAGAAAAAATCAAATCTGCGTTTTTTATAAAGCCTTCTTTCCCTCCTGCATGAAGAATGATGTGTCTTTTGCCTTCGCTATCTGTGTGTTTTATTGATTTTATGCTGTCGTCTTGCCAAATTATTTTAGTTCCACTCTTTGCAAATATCCATGTCTCATCTAAGTATACGAATGTTGCATTTTCAAAAGTAAGCTATTATTTTCTTTTTTGAATTTAAATCCTAAATCTCTCAACACTTTTCAAAGGCTAGTTCTCAGAAACTTGTCTTTCTCTTATTTTGGCCAGTAAAGTATCTAAACCGACATGTTGATTGTTTTCACGCATTCGATACAGAATATTGCGAATTTCAAATTTTTCTCCATCAGGCAATGCTCCTAAAATATATACGAGTTATTTTCTTGTCTTCGGTATACTCAGTCACATTAAGATCTTTTTGAGAATCTCATGACAGTTTTCATTACAGTTTTTAGCTTACTTTCACTTATTCCACGTGCGTCACAAACGCGTTGATTTATACATAATAACGACTTTAAAGGTCCACCATTGTCTCTTTCCATGGTAAAGTATTTATGCACATTTGCAATTAATTCATCAATATCCAACTTACGTCTAGGCATGATGGCCACTTGAAACTATACTTTGAATTACAATACACTGAGTTTAGATCAATATGACAGAAACTTTCTAACTGTTGTGCTTGAGAGGTAAAATATAATATAACCACTTACAAAGATCCTACACACATTAAGCAAATTAGCCTAATGGTCATTCGGAATGCCGATTGTAATTTAATTATGTTTGATAAAAAGTTTAGAAATGGTTGGAAAATTATTTTCATTTGAAAATAAAAAGTATATTTACCAAAACCCTAGCTTTAACCCATAATCGCAGACGTCTTAAAAACGCACACTCTAAAAGACATATGGTCAATCTAACTACTATTTAAATTGACAAAATGTTGTAGTTTACTCCGAAGTATTTTTTAACAAAAATTTAAGTGATATTTTAGTACAATATGTACTTTGAATATAAACTATCCTTAGCACGGTAGTATTCGTTTCAGAAAAAAATTATTAAACAAGTAGGTGAAAGAAATTTTCGTTAAATAATATTATACAAGAGTATTATTTATTAAAAAAAATGTAACCTTTGTGTTATACCTAAAATTTAGCAAAGTGTTAAACATTATGAAGAACACTAGTGCAGTTTACCGTGTCTTTTAATACAACGAAAGGTTTTCTGCGAATTCCGTTAATCGTTTATAGGTGTAAATTGGTTGAATGTACTGTATGTACTTGCTTTCCGTACAGGCCCTTGCACCCCGCTGCAGTCACCTATGTCTCTTATATCGATATTAGACATTTATCGATTTTTTGGTCGTTTACATTAACACTGAGATTGCAAAAACTGTTCGCATGTTTTAAATAACATTTTCGAGTATCGACTATTTACTTAAATGTAATTCCTACTAAGATATTAAATAATACCAGATCATTTATTTTTAACCATCAACAAAAATATAATATACGATACAAGTATGAATTTGATGGTAATACATGTTAACAGATATCGCCACCGCAGTACACATTTCTTTGTCGGTAATAGTGATTAGATAACATAAATCATTTTTTAATTATATGTGTGTAATATTAATGAAGATTTTAAATTTCATATGTACATTGTATAATTACATCAGGTATTGGCGCATTTACCCATTTATATTTAATAATTTATTTATTATAAATTAAATTTATATAATCTTGGTCGTATTAGTTATGAACTTTATTCCTAATATAACTAAAAATATTGCTAATATTTGTAGAGAATGAGAATAAAATTAGAGAAAACCACTAACAGTGAAATGGTCTTAAAAATGAAACTTCAAGACAGTTCTAAAACCAGAAGTCATTCTCCTTCCATGCCAGTTAAAGATGTATCATCTCATCCTGTGTCATTAAAATCTAGAACTTATTTTTACAGTTCAGCGTCTATCGTAAGTAATTTTCAAATTAATTTCTATTATTTACACATATTTATTATAAATAATAATGTTTCTTATCAATATTAACTTCTTAAGTATTCGCTAAGAGTTATTAGGTATATATATTGTTATAGATTTGTGAGAATGTTTTCGGTAGTTTCTAAGAATTTGTGACTTTTTTCAAGGGTATAATTGTCAGCATGTCCAAACTTACACGATTTCTTTGCAGGCATGTTAGCCATCTAAACGCTAAAATGTCAAGGAGCGAGCACATAAAAATTTGGAAGGCTATTATTTCATATCTGTTTACTTCCCTTATACTCTATGATTTCGTAAAAGATTTCATATTAAAGCATTAGCGCTGAGTGTGAATTACTGATTCAAGGTAGATGATCAAGAAATTCTGTAGCTGTAGAATAACACATAGAAATCTTTCAAAAACTGTTAAAAGATGAAGAAGGATAGTCTATTAAATCTTATTATTTTTTAACTTAAAACTGCTTTGAGCTGTAAGTCTCTACAAAAAGTGAATTATCTACCGCTTATAAAAAATCTCAGGTCTCAAAGGAATGCGTGAAATATTTCTGATATTTTTTTAGACTAATTTTCTAACGAATTTTTCCCTTAAGTCAAAGAATACAAAAATTAATAAAATAGGTAAGGAAAAGTACTTGTTTTCACAGATAATTTTTAATGTTTCCTCACATACAGATATCCAAATAGTGAACTCAAGAAATAAAAACTTTGAAGTAACCCTTCTACCATCAAACGTGATAGCACTACTTCAGCAAATATATCAGAACGTATGTATTTGATAAACTCAAAAGGATTTGCAAAAAGCATATACTTCACGGATTTTAACTACAAAGATAGTGTTTTTGAGTTTTTCAAGAAACTCAATTACCAGAATTTCTGTTCTATGTTAACGGACTTATGGAGCTGCTTAAAAGGAAGCAACCTACAAAGAGCTTGGACGAAACTGATGGTAAAAGAACGAGACAATGAAGATATTGTTGAAATTTTAGATCTTGAAGGAATTTCTGAATTTCCTGACTGAATGTGATTAACGCAAAAGAGTATCAGTCAATGGATAACGATTCCTCTTCTCATGCTACTTGTACATTACGGATGTTGGACATAGCTAACATGGCTATTTTGACTTTGTTGACTGCTGCCCTAAAAAGTCCGGTAGTGCTTAAGTTAAACCCTTTTCGTAGGTAATGAAGGATATTCTTCTTATTCTTCTTATTCCTGGACACTTTTCCATCCATCTTACCTTAGAGTATGGTCAGAAGCAGGACATATCGTTGTTCATTACGTATTTTATGGCTTCAACGTTTACTCGACGAAACTTCTTACCGACAAGTGGGTTATGATCTGACTTTTTGAATTTTTGAATCTTTTGTTTATTAAAACATACTTAGTTAATCTAATTCCTTATGGGATTTTCTGGCATGTTACCGAAAACCTGGTGGTTTGGTCGATAAAAACATCACTTTCACAGGCAATAATATCTGTACACTCAATATAGTAGTCATTAAATCACATAACTTTTTGATTGCCTAAATTTTACGTTATCTGAACTATAGCAGTTACTAATTAATTCTTATAATCAACGCTCTATGTTGAAGAATCGAACAAGCGATGAAAACACTCATGAACAACATGAAAATATTTTTTACAAGATCAGACTTTAATCTAGAGCTCGGAATCCGAATGATCAGATGTTACGTTTTCTCTGTTTTGCTATGAATAAATGTCTTTGAGATGTATATATACAGACGGATGTTATGAATTCCATGGGTACAAAAAGTTACCAACGGTGAGGTACTTCGGCACGTGGGTAAACAAAAAAATTACTAAGCATATTCACAGAGAGAAAATACGATACTTGGGGTATGTGTTGAAGGGTGAAAGATATGAATTACTCCAAAACATATTACAAGGTAAAGTACTGGGTAAAAGTTTAGTTGGAAGATGCCAGAACTCGCAGCTGAAAGACCTGAATAGATGGTTTGACCGATCATCCGCAGAAATTTTTCTAACAGAAGTTTCCAAAGCTACAATTGCCATTTGGATAGCCAAACTTCGAAGGGACACGGCGCAATAAGAAGAAGAAGACGTTCTACTGCGATTTTTTGTCATATGATCATCATCTTTGGCTCGACAATCCTCTCTAAATCCTGGCCTGCTCTAAGTTTCGCTGCCATTCTGTTAGGTTTTTGATGACGTGTTGTCATCTTCTGATTTTTAGTGTTATTTTGTAATATAACATAGATATTTTCTAAATATCATGTTCAAATATGAAGGCGGCTTATCTTAAAGTCTAAACGCCAGAAAAATAAATTATTTTTCATTTTTTTGTTTATTTTTAAAAACATATTGGTACTATTGTTATGATCTTTATAGTTTTTCTTTTTGTTATACTTTTAGGACAACAGAAACCTAAGAGCTGACAGCGTAAGAAGATTGTCATACAACAATTTATCAACAAGCCGACTTGAAAAGTAAAAACGGCTCCGTATTTTAAAAAATGTGCAGTGCTGTGTATGTACTAGTATTAAAAATACTGAATATATTGTCAAAATTATTTTTGTCTGTCTATGTAAAACGTAAATGGAAATATATCTATCTATATCAAAGGGTAGGACGACAAGTCACATTTTTTGTCCGGTAGGGTAACTACTCCACCTAGGAAAGAAATATGAACTACCAACATTTGACATTTCAATCATATTTTCTGCTTGAAATGATTCGGGTGATTTGTTGCTACTTCATTCTATAATTTTTTTGTTTAATTAATTTTTTTTTAAGTTTTAATTTTTAAAGTTAATGAGTGACTGTAGATGGCAATTGATTGGATCTCCCATCGCATGCGACAGGCAAAATCACTAGTTAATTGATAATACTTTAGATTCAAAAGATTTATCGGTGCTATAAATAAATATTTCTTTTCATGTAGAAACTCATTCACAACTAATTTTTGGTAGACATATTAAGAACCGCTTAGATTTTATGAAGAAGGAGAATTAGTTATTTATGCTAAGAATTATAGCAATTTAAATAAACCTTCATGGGTCCTATGGTCTGTTTTTTAACCAGGAGTAATTCAAATTTTCCGTGCCGTAATGCTTGTTTGTAATTGGTCCAACCGCAGGCAAGTTTACTCCACTAAATTATGACATTTTGACACTAATGACATTTGTGAAATTTTAAAATTCAAAATTTATATCGACAATTTTTTGTGTTTTCTGCGTTATTCCTTACATTTTTGGATATTTCGTTTGTATTTATATAAAAAACAGTTCTTTTCAGAACTATTTAGCGATATATTAGTGTTATTAAGATAAAAATATAGATTCGATGCCAAGTACTAGTGGTAATTATTCCTCTCCACTTAAAAAACGCCGTGTAGATTTGGGTCATTTATCTTCAAATGAGAAACAATGTTACATTGTTTTATAAACAACATTATAACCATGTATAAACAAATCAAAATTGATAATTCTGGAATAAAAATAACAGCCACGGTAGCAAAAATAAAACAGGCAACAGGTTAGTTTTGCAGAATAGTTATTGTTAAAATCAAGACTTACTAAAGTAATGTGCTAATTTTATTAGCACATTACTTTAGCTTGTATTAGAATATAAGCAGACTGGAACAGTAATATTATTTTAAAATTCCATTGGATTTTAGATATCATTTTATCACGATTATATCGCTTTCGTATACGTTCCGGACGATTTTCTTCTACAATGTGATAAATAAACTCTAAAAATTCTTCAACTTCTTCATAACAGTCCAACATTTTTTTATTGTAATTAGAAATACTAAATAATATATATTGGAAGTTAATTCGAAAAATTATTATTCAAACATAAACAATCAAAGTTATGTTAGAATCAACGTGTGAAGGTGTCCGATACTGATTACTGGATTACCGCAAGGCCGAGATAATCAACAAAAAAAGAAGATGTATTTGGTGACTTTTCTAGTAACTTTCTTGGGTGTGAATCTGTCTTTTTAGTTTACTCCTCCTGGTTAAAAAACAGAGTATAGCTATAATTGTCTTAAAGCTGGGTCATTTAACCTATATCTGTAAGGCAGTTACAAATACTAATTTATTATGGAAAAGACATGCAGATCAAATTATAAGGTGGGAAAATTTTATGATGAAGCTAAACTTGATGTAGGTGGATAGGGAAATAGGGACGATTTTCACATTTGGTCCCATTGAAGATAGCTATCATTGAGCTGTCAATCAAGTTCATAGAACGAAATGTTGGCGCTTGACTGTGTTGCCATGTTTTTTTAATAAATCGGGAAATAGCATGTGATTTATAATTAATAAAAATCCAATAGAACGTTAACAAACTAACAGTAAAAAAGAAATTCTTTCAAAGAATAATAAGAATAGTATTCAGGTACTTTCCACAGACATCTGGTGACGATCTGTAACAATCTGGCAACTGGTGGTTTGAGGATTGCCAAATCTATTAGCTTATTATCAAAGGCAAATGCCAAAAAAATGTTGTAATAATTAACTGCAATTAATATGAGAAGAAACGAGTATTTATTCGTTCGTGTTGTATATAAAAAAAATAAAAAATTGCATAATTCATATAATAATATAATAAAAATGTATTTTTGAAAGCTTCTCTATTTGTAATTGAAGCCTACAACATATACATTATAAAGACATGACAACACAGTCAAACGTCAAAAATTTGTTTTGTGAATTTAATTCACAGCTCCTTTGTAGCTATCTTCAATGGGACCAAATGTGAAAATCGTCCGGGAAATAGTTGTAGATAGACCGGAAATTATGGTTATAATGAAAATTTCATTTTGTCAAAAAATGAGAAAACGAAAATTAAGGTAAGTTTTAACTAAAATAAAGCTTAATAACTCCGCTTATATTTTTTGAGACGCAGAAAGTAACAAACTCACCCCAGCCAAAACCACCCTGGTTGAAACTATTAGTTGTTCATTTACAATTTACTTCATTTATATACAAATATTACATTCTGGAAGGTTAACTGGTTTAAAGAGTTTAGTTTTGAAAAAATCAGATTTTAAAGTGAAGACAGTACCTATTATGGAAATTTCTCAAAAATCCCCTTTTTTTAAATAACAACTAAATAGATACAGAAAAAATGCTAAAGTACCAAAAACAGCTTTTTTACTAAAGATTTTAATTTTTTCTTTATTTCTATAGCCTAAAAAGTTTGTATTCGCATGCGTTTAACACTACGATTTAGCACCATTTTCAACCTCTTTTAGCCCAACCCTTTTTAAAACGAAGGGCTTGAAAAAATTTAATATACACCAGTTTGTAATTTATTTTAAATGTAGGTATATTAAATTTTTTTGAACATTTTTCACATTTGGCCCCAGGGAAGATACCTATCCTCAAATGAGTTTGACAGAACGAAAGATATTGGTGTTTGGCAGTGTTAAAGTTTACATTAAAAATGAAACATATGCAATCAAAAGTAATAAGATATTTAAAAATTAATACTTTAGAATTACGAAAAAAAGAAATGGTAAATAATTTTAAAACAATTTTTAAAAGTAAATACTAAATGTCAGTATAATAAATAATAAGGTTACAAAGGCACTGTTGCAATGTGGTAACTAGTGGAGGTTAGGTGATCTGACGAGAGGCTAATTCGCCCAAGTGATGCCGACGTTGCCAAATGGTGATGTGTTGGTCTTCTGTCAGTCACAAGGTGGTCACAACGGGTCACAACCACAAGGCAATGTGAAATGTGAAGGTATGTGATTTAATTTGAAAAAAAAACAGACTTTGAAAACTGGAAATGAGAAATCGAACTTGCAAACAATTGCTGTGAGATTTTAAAAAGTAAATGTAACAGTACCACTGTAGAAATACTTTATTTTAATTGTAATAGAAGTAAATCAAATATGTTAAAATATTTAACTGAATAATTAAATATTCATAGATTTATTCTTTATAGGTTATGTCCCAAAAAATACAACAAAGATCTAGATTACAAAAGGGTCAAAGATCACGTAAGATAGCAATTCATGTACAAGTACAATTAAAGTAATTATAGGAAACAACACAATTCTTGTAGAATGGCAAAAACATCATTATGGTCATACCAGAGAATTTCTTTAGTCATACTTTTGATTCACAACATATCAATTCAGAAAAGAAAGATAAGAACATAATAGGTTCAAAGCTAATAATCGGAGTCCCACAGCGAAGGTAAAAAAATTGTCTTTCTTTTTTTTTTCTGACTTACAAAATTCTCTCCGAGTGTATTAAACATTTATTTCTGGTCGTTTTAGAATTCTAGAAACTAAAAAGGCATATTGATTCACAAATCAGATTTTTTCCATAAAAAAGAAGATAGTGCAAGTAAACTCCAGTCTTATGAGATCTACTAAACAAGAACTCAGCGATATTAATGAAAATTTATAACATTCCAATGAAGAATCATTTTTTATATTTAAATCTATATAGCCATCACAACATGAGTACATCAATATTAAATATATATACATTTTCTAAAATGTGGAATTTTTATTGTGTTGCAACTTGCAAATTAAAATTTCTTAAATAGAATTGTTGTGTAGTTTTTATGTACGAATGTTGTAATTTAATATACTAATTAAATTTTGCAACAGTTGCTTTAAAATAATAAAAAAATGTACAATTAATTCTAGAGTCAAACAGAAACGTTAGGAAAATATTGACCTTACCACCGTAACCATCAATATAAAAATTTTACAAGTAAAGTTTTGTTTTAAAAAATAAAGTATGTATTTCTTGCTATTAACGAATCAAATACTCAAAGTATTTATTTCTTTTAAAAAATAACTACAAAAATATTTCATTCTTTTATTAACAGGGAAGACTTCATTCAAAACAATGAAGACTTTATTCAAAACAAATCAATATTTTGAATAAAGTCTTCATAAAAAAATTTTCATTTTGATGGTTAAGATGTGTTTCCCGAAAGAGGATATACGCGTAATACGCCTCCATTATTTAAAAATCGCGCTAAAATCTAGGTACAGAAAATCTGGCAACGTCGGCATCGCTTGGGTTAATTAGCTTCTCGTGGTGATCTGTGGGTTTGACGGTTCTGACCTTCTGACTTTACTGCCAAATCTATCCGCTAACCTATCAAAACGCAATAGCCAAACAAATTTTCCAATAATTAATTGCAATTATCAAAAGAAACAAATAATAATTTATGAATGTTTTATATAAGTTATAAAATTGCAAAATCTATAAAATAATATAATACAAGTGTGCGTTCTAAAAGCTTTCTCTCTTTGTATTTGAAACATATAACATACACATTATACGGACATGGCAACACTGCCAACAAATTGACAGCTCATTTGAGGCTATATTCACTGGGACCAAATGTGAAAAATGTATTTGTTTAAGCCATTCGTTTTAAAAACATTTCAATAAATAAACGTTTTAAGTGGGCTATGATTTAATGCTTTAGAATAGAGCGATCATGGTTCCTTAAAGAGGCAATAGCCTAAACAAGGTTAAAACATTGGATCGATCGAAAATTGAGGGGCGATCATGGTTGAACCACAGAATACCCCATCCCAACAAGAAGAGAAAGCTTTGTCGGAAGTCGGAACCTTTGATGTTGGGAGGACAGAAATTTCGGAGTGACAGTGACAGTAAAACTACTTAGAACTTAACTAATTAAATAACTAACTAAATTAATTATAATAACTATTAAAAAACAAACATCAAACAACACTTCGTTTTGCTTCTTGTTTGGATGATGGTGTATTCTGTGGTTGAACGCCAAAAAGTGGAAGACTAGGTGTAAAAATTAGATTGACAACTGACTGCCGGCAGCGTGATTGCCTTGCTGATTGCCATTTTGATAGTAGTTTTGAAGGTTGGAATGAATGTGATTTTAAAAAATAATTTTGATTAAGTAATAAATTAGTAAAGCAAAGACATCAAAAATGATTCGTATAAATAGCAATATATTAAAAAATATTTCAAGATTATTGAAGGTAAGTGTCATGTCAAATATTTAAATCTCATTTCTTAAAACTGATATATTTCAGGACTTTGTGTATTTTCTAATATACTAGAACCTAAACCAGTCAATTGTATGAGTTATATTTGTTGTTAGTTGATTTTAGCCACAAAGTTTCGTAGAAGCAATATTTATTAATTCTTTCTGTTCAAAATTTTTTATTTTTATATCTACATGACATTCTTATTATTTAAAAAAGTATTTTATATTATATCCTTAAACCACTCTTTCTACATCTTGTTACATAATTAATATTGATATCTATCTTTTAGCACAACTACAAATGTATGTCCACGTACGAAAAATATGCAGAACACAAAGATATTACAAAAATTAGAAATATTGGAATATCTGCTCACATTGATTCTGGAAAAACAACCTTAACAGAAAGAATACTTTACTATACTGGACGAATTGAGTCTATGCATGAAGTTAAAGGTAAAGATAATGTCGGTGCTACTATGGACTCTATGGAATTAGAAAGACAAAGAGGTATTACTATTCAGTCAGCTGCTACATACACATTATGGAAGGAACATAATATTAATATAATTGATACTCCTGGACATGTAGACTTCACTGTAGAAGTAGAGAGAGCTTTAAGAGTGTTAGATGGAGCTATTCTCGGTAAGTTTATTTATTGAATTATGAATGATGGAATGTTTTAGCATTCTACACACCATGATGGCAGTTTTTAATATATTTTTTTTTATTTTCAGTGCTGTGTGCTGTTGGAGGTGTACAAAGTCAATCTTTAACAGTAAACAGACAAATGAAGAGATATAATGTTCCATGTTTAGCATTTATTAACAAACTCGATAGATTAGGAGCTAATCCTAAGAGAGTACTATCACAAATGAGATCCAAAATGAATCATCATGCAGCTTTTGTACAATTGCCTATTGGTGTTGAATCAAATTGTAAAGGTATTATTGATCTGGTAGACCAAAAGTCAATTTATTTTGATGGTAGCTTTGGTAACCAACTTCGTTATGATGAAATCCCTAAGGAAATGAGAACAGAAAGTGATGAAAAAAGACACGAACTGATAGAACACCTTTCTAACTGTGATGAGCATCTTGGAGAATTGTACATTGAAGAAAAACCAATAACAGAGGCTGATATAAAGGCAGCCATTAGAAGGTCTTGCCTTAAGAGAGCTTTTACGCCTGTCTTTGTGGGAACAGCCTTAAAAAACAAAGGGGTTCAACCATTGTTGGATGGAGTCTTGGATTATCTACCTCATCCTGGTGAAGTTAGTAACTATGCTTTAAAAGAAAAGGAAGGAGAAGATGCTCAGAAAATTGTATTGGATCCTTCAAGAGATGGGAAAAAACCTTTTGTGTCACTGGCATTTAAGTTGGAAGCCGGGAAGTTTGGCCAATTAACATATATGAGATGTTATCAGGGAAAACTTCAAAAAGGTAAGTTAAATAAAAAATTAAATAATTTTAATCAAATCAATCAAAATGAATCATTTGGAATAGAATCGAATCTAGTGGCATCGACTCAAAACTGATTAAGAAAGCTATGGTTTTCCTTATCAGTCACTCCAGGAGTGCCAAATCCCGTTTTTGTATTTACTTTCTTATGCAGTAATAATGAAGGTCCATTAAAAGTATGTATATATCATCCAGTAGTAATGACATACAGGTATAGATAGAATATACCTCTGTAATCAATTACTTACGTTTTATAACTAGAGTATGTTATAATTTATTAAAGCCCTATTTACTCCAAAGTAATTTTTGTAACTGGATAGATTTTTTGTTTTTAAATAATTTGTATTGATCTTTTTTAGGAGATAGCATCTACAACATGAGAACTCAAAGAAAAGTAAGAATTGCTCGACTTATTCGTTTACATTCAAATAACATGGAAGATGTTAATGAAGTTTATGCTGGAGATATATTTGCCTTATTTGGAGTAGACTGTGCTAGTGGAGATACGTTTGTAACTGACCCAAAATTAGATCTATCTCTAGAATCGATATTTGTACCAGAACCTGTTGTATCCATGGCAATTAAACCTGTAAACTCAAAGGACAGAGATAACTTCTCAAAAGCTGTTGCTAGATTTACCAAAGAAGATCCAACTTTCCATTTTTACTATGATGATGACAGCAGAGAGACAATTGTATCCGGTATGGGTGAACTTCACTTAGAAATTTATGCTCAAAGGATGGAGAGGGAATATAATTGTCCCGTTAGTATAGTCAATTAGTATTTATAATTTTCTCTTAAATGTTCTTGCAGTAGATAAATGTTACTATAGATAAGTAATATATTAATAAATAGTACATTTTATTTTAGGTGTCAATAGGAAAACCAAAAGTTGCCTTTAGAGAAACGTTAGTTTCTCCTTGTGAGTTTGACTATCTTCACAAAAAGCAATCTGGTGGTCAAGGACAGTATGCTCGAGTTACAGGGGTTCTAGAACCTCTACCACCTCACAGAAATACTCTTCTGGAATTTACTGATGAAACAGTAGGTACTAATGTTCCAAAACAATTTGTACCTGGTGTTAAACGAGGTTTCTTGGATATGGCACAAAAAGGATTGCTTGCGGGCCAGAAACTCTCGGGGTTAAAGTTTAGACTCATAGATGGTGCTCATCATATGGTGGACTCAAGTGAACATTCTTTCTTCCTGGCAGCTCAAGGTGCCATTAAAGATAGTAAGTATATATTAAAGTGGAATGTATAAATTGTAAATTGCAACAAGAAACTGAACCAATAATGAAGAATTATAAAGAAATATAAGTGTGTGGTATCTGTGCAAAGTCAGAATAAATTCGAGTACACATCTTCTTTTGTTACAATCTCTATATACAAAACATATTTGTTAGTGTGTTCATAAATTTAATATGTACTAATTATAAAATTAACATTTTTTTAAGTTGAACATAATCTTTAATTGAAAAAAATAGATTGTGTCAAATCAACAAAACAACCCTAAATGTGTGTTTTAGTATTATAAAGGTGCAATCTGTGCCATCAGAGTTTTTTGAACAATATAAATTGTCAGGTAGTTTTAAAGTTGCTCTAAAATTTGACCAAAAATTTTACAAGATTTAAAAAATTTAATCAGAATGAAAATTCATAATAAAACTTCAGAAATTTTTCACAATTTAAAGAAAGTGGTCATTATTGGTGGTACTACAGGTGGGTGGCAATTTGAAGTCTTTTTTTTCTTTGCCAAATAAACATTTTTTTGTCTATTTTCGGACAGCAGTAAAATGTATTTTGTATTACATAAATTACATACATACTATTTGTGTAAATTAATTTAATTCAAAAATCAAATCTTTTTGACCACCCTGTATAACTAATTATGTTTATATTATGGAATAGAGAATTGAATAACCTTTCAAATGATCTAAAACATGACCCCTAACCTCATTTAAAAAATCAACAATTCCTTAAAAAATCATCACAAAGTCATCTATTCCTTCAAAAAATGTATTTATTCTATAATTTTGCCCCTCACTGTATATATATTATTTTAAAGAACCATCCATAATAGTGGATTTTAAATAACAGATACTCATTTTTGTTGCAGCATTTGAGAATGGCATCTGGCATGTCCTTGAACCAATCATGGCTGTTGAAGTAACGGCTCCAGATGAATTCCAAGGGGCAGTCATAGCTCAAATAAACAAGCGACATGGAATAGTTACTGGTACTGAAGGTACCGAAGGTTGGTTCACAGTTCACGCGGAAGTACCGTTAAACGAAATGTTTGGTTACGCAGGTGAATTACGCTCAAGTACGCAAGGCAAAGGAGAATTCACGATGGAATATTCAAGGTATTCGCCTTGCTTACCAGAAGTACAAGAGAAACTTATTATGGAATATGAAAAAGCCATGGGAATTGTATCTGACAAGGATAAGAAAAAGAAGAAGAATTAACGAGATGGTTCGTTTAGGAAAAATTATTTATTGTCCAGTGTAAGTTGAAGAATTTTTGATATCTGTTTGCATAGAGCATTGCAAAGCTTACCAAAACCCCAAACATTGACACTGTGAGATAATTTTGTCAGTAAAACAGTTTATATTTTTTAAGATATATTTTTAAACTGATTAAAGATTACATAAAGTTATAACTTTATTTTTCTTTACCTCTATGATGTAAAATGCAACGCATTATACAATGCAAATAAAATTATCTGTCAATCTATTTATACCATATACTTTGTAAGACTAATTTTATTTGTAATCGGTTTTCATAAATAAATACTGAATGTTTGAAGCATTGACATGAGATAATATATTGACTTACATATTGTAAATAATTGAATATTGTGATATAATTTTAATAAATTTTTTGTTATACAATAACTTTTATTTTTTTTTTTTATTATATTGGGGGAGGCTCAGAAGAAATTAAATGTATAGATAAGAATATCAGGGAATTTGCTGAGAAACAATATCTGGAAAGAAAGATAGACTGTGAACTGGAAGAAGTAGATGTTGTATAGCAATAGTTTAGAAAAAAAAATAGGAAAAACAGTGCAGCAAAAAACTAAAAATTACACAGGTTTCAAGTGAGAATCATAAATCTATTTACACGAAGAATGGTAAAAGATCCAATTCTAAGTGTTCTGTAAGTAATTAATAAATAAAATAATATAATAAATATCATTTGATCAACATCAGCCGGCGCTCACTCATGCGGGACGACCGACGCAGCGCATGAAATGGACTATGTCCTATGTCCATGAATGAAAATATTTTGCGCTTTTATTATAAGGTGACAAACCTCGGTCAAGAAACAATCGGCTATCAACAACAGTTGTATGTCGAATTTTGCAGAGAGTACCCAGAAATCCAAGTATCTGAACAACGAGTAGCAGACCAATACCAGGTAATTCTTCTTCTTCTTCTTCTAATGGCGCTACAACCCTTTGTGAGTCTTGGCCTGCTTAACAATGTTCTTCCATTCTGCCCTGTCAGATACTTTCCTTCGCCACTGCCTGATGTTCATACCAGGTAATTATAAGAAATAATCTCATCCCAGAGACTAGAAGCGAAGTCGAACGGGAGATTCATAACCAAGAGGTTATGAAGTCTTCTCAGGTCCCAGTTTTCTTCACCATGGTCAGCTTCTTCGGTTCCAGGGAGGCGTTGTTAGAAACGATACGAAAATACCAATTGAGTGTTTCATCGACCCCAAAGATGTGCGTCAAAAGCTTGTCAACATCTTTCTTTTTGGCTGGCGGTATGCTGTGAATGAGTGGCAACTCATCTATCTCTACAATGGTGCATTTTTTAGCAGGCCAACCTTTCTTTTGAAGAGATTTCCATGGCTGCGTCTCACATTTAAACACAAAGTTCATTAGGCCTTTGGCCAAGAGTTAGTTTGTAGATTAACAACTTCTCTTTTTATGAAAATTCTCTTACAGTCTGAGATATCGTCCAGGCGTCTAAAGCAGGCTTTTGGTGTCAAACAGTGTCCAATCTTCCCCTAGTAGTTATACTGATTTATATATCAATGTCACTGGGAGTCAAGCTTTTACAAGAAAACCTTTAAGAGTAATGTGAGTACGGGTTAAAAATATTGTAACCTTCCAGTTGGGTTACCCATCTTTTCCTTGCCAATTCTCTCTTCCGTGGATTTATAGTCCTCTTCTTTGATCCATCTTCCATACTTCTAAAATAGTCATCAATAACTTCACTCATCCTAATTAATATTAAATTAAACATTTCTAGCTCTGCGACACGGTAACAATAAAGATTAAGAGAACGCTGTTAAAACTCACAACCTCAAACAACAGAGCATCATGGGTACGGCAAATGCTGTGCTGTGATTGGCTGGTTGTGACTAAACCTTTTCTAATCTATAGTGGATAAAACTTATTTTGTTTAGCTAGCTATATTTCATATGTGAAAAACCATACTAAAAAATTTGCTTTGATCAAACTTTTATCCAATAACTTGTGGGGTTCAAAATAAGCTTTAAAATGACACCAAAATCTCAGCACGTGATTTATTGTGACAAATCCTTTTTTGAGTGCCACACCTCCTCAATCCATCGTAATAGTCTATGTATTATGTTTAATTACTTTACACTTCAGGACATTGGTATATCTCTCAAAGCCAATTCCTATCTGTACACTAAATTACATTATTGCAGCAGAAGAAGGATGATATAAAAAAAAAATGATAACAGTGTAACTATTTATTGATATATATTTACACATCTAAAAAAATACATTGCAAGAAAAAATATGATCTTAATAATAGAATATAGGTCAATCTAGATATACATATATACAATGCATCCCAAGAGGACATGGCATAACGTTTTTATTCCATTATGAAAAACATTATTAACTAAATAATCTTGGAAACTCGAACCTTACTGAGGACAATTCTAATTACAAATGTCGAAATTCCTAAAAAATACTTTTTTAAGAGGCAAATCCAGTATTCTTGATACAAAGTATTCAAAATTAACTATAAGAACTTCGTTCCCAGTAGCTATGCAGTATATGTAAATAGAAGCATTTTCGGTTCTAATAAACGATACAATTATAACCTAAGATCCCACTGGAGGATCACTACGTTCATAATCAAACTCACATTTGTACATACATTTAAAATTAGGAGAATACATTGATAATAGGTGCCAGTTAAAAAGTGGCGGCAAAAATTTTTAATTTAATTATTTGACAAATTTTTGATAAAAATTTTATTTTGTTCATTTATTTGAAGTAATAACAAAACACATCAAAATACTAAGGAAGATATTTGGACCAACCCAATGCAGCGATAGTTCGTGGAGAATTAAAATGAACCACGAGCTGGATGAACTAATGAAGAGCGCAGATATTGTCAGATTTGTAAAATCACCAAAGACTAAACTGGCTTGGTCACCTAGAAAGAATGCCAGATAATCGAGCTGTAAAAGTAATCCAGAGATGGAAGCCCCAAGGAAACAGAACAAGAGGAAGGCCCCGTAAAAGATGGATAGACGACGTAGAGAGGGATCTTAAAACCATGAACATCAGGCAGTGGCGAAGGAAAGTATCCGACAGGACAGAATGAAAGAACATTGTTAAGCAGGCCAAGACTCACAAAGGGTTGTAGCGCCATTAGAAGAAGAAGAAGAATAACAAAACACATACAATCTTTTCCATATGTAGAGGCACATTATTGTAGGAAAAATTCAAAAAGAAGATATCTAAACCCAACACTTGTTCAAAAATTGTATGATTTGTACATTGAAATGTGTAATGCAAATAATATACCTCCACAAACGCTGTCGTTGTATAGGCACATTTTTAATTTTGAGCATAATCTAGAGTTCTTGCAACCGAAAACGGATAGGTATGACGTCTGCGAGGACTATAGATTGGCCAAAAAAGAGAACAGGGTGCATGCAGAAGAAGAACAGACATATCACTCCCACATTACAAATAAATTGATAATACGCAAGAACGTGAAAATGAAAAAAAAAAAAAAACAAAACTCAAAGTGTGCCATTATATGTTTTGATCGGGAAATTGTCATAAATCTGAAGTCTATGTGCTGTTCTACAAACAAAAAATAAATGTATACAATTTGACAGCTCACAATTCTGTTGATTCAGAAGTTTACTGTGCAGTATGCCCAGAAACATTATGTGGGAAATCAGGCAATGATTTGTTTAGTTCCCTAATACAAATATTAGAGAAAGTAGTTTTAAAACATCCGAAAATAAATAAGATAATCAAGTGGAGTGATAGTTATGTTCCTCAGAACAGGAACTCTATGATCTCAGTAGCACTCACTGACTTCTTGAACATACATCCTAATATCCAAATGGTAACTATGAAATACTCCATACCTGGTCATTCGTGCACACAGGTTGTCGATAATATCCATTCTCGCATAGAAAAAGCTATGACGATTACGGATATTTGGTCTCCACTACCGCTTGTTAGACTTGTGTTAGACGAAATCCATTCTGTGTGATTGTAATTTGAAACCAATATACTTTAAAAACTTCAAAAAACAGCATCATTATACCAATATAATAAAATATCTTACACTACAGCCTGTCAAGTACGTTTTGTGCAAGGATGTGCAAGATGTTTACTGTTCAGTATAAGCTGAATGATCACAGCGCCGAATTTTCTAGTCAATGTTAGTAAAGTTACCAGCAGTACTAAGAAGAAACAAAGAGTGGTTCCCATAAATAATTCCACTGCTGACTTTGTAGTAGCTCCGGTCGATAACACGAAACCCAAATCTATGACTGAAAAAAAGCTTGAGCATATTAAGTTTGCCTATAAATGTTCACAAAGTTCCAGGTACAGCGGTTACAGTGCCATAAGGTTCCAAGTACAAGTGTAACCTTTTAAAAAATAATGAAATTTGCATTTTATACCACAAACTATAATTTTGTCAGAACTGTTTTATTTGACAGCCAACTTTAAAATTCGTTTCCTGAAAATTTTTGTAAATGTCGCTTGGAACTCTACGGTTCTCAGCCCTCGATAAGCTTGTCTGAGAAAAAAATGGTCGAAAATTAGGGTTCCAGCTGTTAAAAACGTGAGGTATCAAAAATAAGATAAAAGATAGCTAGCTCGCAACGCTACTGGTTTGAAATGTCAGTTGTGTGAGATTTTAAAGCATGCGTCCATAGACATATAGTAATAATATTATCACTTGTCAAACCAGTGTCGTTGTGCCCTAACTCTATTTTACTTTATCTTTGATAAGTCACGTCGTTTAAGAGCTGACAACCCCAATTTGTGACAATTTTTCTCAGGCAACCTTATATTATCATATTAAGAAAAAAATTAGCTTTTAATTTGATATAAAAACATGCATATACGTCATGAGCAGCGTTGTTTTATTTAAAAAATAAATGAACGAAATAAAATATTTATCAAAAACTAATTACTAATTACTATTAATTGGATTAAAAATATTTGCGACCACTTTTTGACTGGCAACCTGAATTTCTCCCAATTTTAAAATTATGTAAAAATGTGAGTTTGATGAATTACGTTATGACCGTAGTGATCCACTGTAATTACCCAGAAAACCTAAATAATCGGAGTAGTGGCTGTTTATTCCAAAAAAAAACATAACCGAATCGATGTTAAATGCCGATGCTTTTGTGGTAGTGAAATTTTATACAGTGGAAATCCTAATCCGACTCCGAAATCAAAGTTACTGAGATCTGTTTGGATCATGATACCTACTAGATACGGCTTACATTTGTTAATATTTTTTTAAACTTAATTTTGTTGCAGCTGTTGCAATTTGTATCATAACTTAAATGTTCTGGTTGGGGTAGTGGCGCAATTCGTATAGGAACATACTCTACTGGCAAGGTTTTATCTTCTGCTAATACTTTTTGTCAACTCTACCGGCGGCCTACTAATGTTAGCTAATACTTTTATAAGTCTATTAGTGAAGCATTATAGCCATCCATTTCGTTCTCTAAATCGGCAATTGGATTAGTACAGCCGTTTGTTTTTCAGTAGTGCTTATTGGGTAGCTAGCTGAAGCTATTTGGACATTCAAATCTGCTGTAGGTCTATGTACATCTACTGTAACGATAACTGCATGAAATCGTTTATCAACCAACAATACTGATAATGTTCCCGCATCTAAATTTGGTATTTAGTAATTTTTATTAAAAAAAAAACATATATTGTCTAACGTAGCTCATACTTAATTCTTTTTTTAAGAACAATTCAATTTTGTATTAAATAAAGTTTCAACAAATATTTTTTCAGTATTTTTGGCAGTTTCTATGAAAAATTTTTTTCAAATAACTTTTCTTGAAAACCTGACGTGCTGGAAAAAAACGAAGTACAGATTCGTGATCAGCACATCCTATTTACTATAGGACAGCTATTAAATTTAAAACACTTTTTCATGAAAAAAAAAATGTAGGCCTCTGAAGTTGTTTGAAAAACATGGTGACCATGTTTAATTTCCTGTGTTTAGATACAGTGTATAGTTAGTTCCCTTAAACCAAGCTCCATCTATTCTAATATCGATTATATCGGCAATAGATTAAAAACTACTCGTAGTTTCAATTAGTTCAATATTATATTCTAGTTTCTTAATTTCTAGAGTTTCTGAACTTTATTTTTTTTTGAACTTTTTCTTTATTTCTGTCTTGGGTAGTGTAAAATATTGATGTTCTGAGAATAAGAAGGATTGCGTTATGTTATTTTTATATTTCTGTGTTAAGTTTAAAAACTGTCATTTGTCAAGTCACTATGTATTTTTTTGTAACATAACCTCTGGTTTTTAGCAATTTGTAAAATGCACATGTTTTTGTAAAACGTTCTTTTTAAAATCGACGTTTATGGAGCCATCTACAATTTATTATTACTACATAGCAGATAGGTTTCTGTGTTTGAGCTTGGACTCGGCATAGAAGGCTATAATAGCCCCATCCGTTTTAGGTTAGTACTTCAATGATTTATTACGTCCATCTGTCTGCCGGATATAATGAACAAGTACGGATGTATTTTCCGTAAGTTCCCCAAAAGTACCACATAAAGTAAACAGTTGATTATGTGAAACACAAACACTATAATATAGCGAGCAATGCCTTTAATTATAACTGTTAAAGACGTTTGGTGGAAACTGAATATATGTTAATTAAATAATCAAATTTATAAAACAATTTAAATGAATAAATTTGAATTAATTAACTTCGCTGTATCAAATATACTGGATTTGACAAGTTTGCTAAGAAGTTATGTTTAGTTAATAAATAGATGTGATAAGTTTGACGTAGAATTGCCTTGGAAAACGTGAACGGTGAGGGGGTATAGTGGTGTTAATCATCAACTATTACACTATAAGATGAATATCTGCTTAAAATTTAACCAGTAATAAGCTCAATAGATATAAGATATTGTCATGTAAATGGTAAGTATTTTTAACAACTTGGAATAACGAGAGAATAACTTTCAACCGAACCAACAAATTTTCAATTAGCAACTCTCCACTGAAATCTATACCAAATTCTTCCTACAACGTATCCCTGAAAAAAAAAATTCTAATTAGTATTTTGGAATTTCTAAATCATATTTTTTTACTTTTGCAACATATAAGAGCGATACACTAGATCGAAAACTAACATTTAAGCTACGTTTTTTGTTATAGTATAGTTTCAAAATTGTAGGCACTACATTACAAGAAATGGTCAGCGTCATTCTTGGTCTTCCAGTGGCGTACATTTTTTTTTGTAACAGTTAGATGTAAAGCTACTTGTATTGAATACTTTTTAAACATTATATGTACTACTATTTTCTCCCTAGCGCTAAGAAATATGCGGAATGTGGTGTTTTCCAGTTTTTTAATTATCAATTATATGTCCTGGGTGGACGGATATAATATAACCAATTTTAAATTTAAAAAGTAAATTTGAAAAATATGGATACATAAAATTGAGATATTTTCCACTCTAGTTGGCCAAAAGACATTCTCGCTAAATCCAGACAGTCAAATATTTTATACAAGTTTATTGTAGTTAGAATTCGTTTTATATGAATCGATGTTGAAATCACCCCAAATAAGTAAATATATATTAGGTTTGACTGCCTCCAAAGGGTCAAAGAAACTATTAACATTATCAGAAGGCGAATATGGCAAGTCCAGTATATAGAGTCCAGGTCTCTGACCAACATGTTTGGATTGGGCGTATTATTGTTTTGTACAGTTTTATTTTTGTATTTCTCGATATAATTGTGGATTTAACGACGAGATTCGAGCCCAAAAGAGCATCTGTTGCCCGTGCAAATTTACCGTGCGGTTTATTTTCAGTGTTAAAGAGAGCTCCCAGGTATACAAATTCGTTAACTGTTTCGATGACGTCGTTTTCCATAACAAGTGGTCGTAGGATTTGTGGTCGCATGCTTATTTTTATATACTTCGTCTTGTTGGTGTTTATTTTTGTAGCTGATTCTTTTAATGTTACATACGCCTCTCGTACAGCGTTTTCCGTTCTTCCAACAATATGGATATCATCAGCATTGGCAAGAATTTATTATATATTGAACCAATCGTTGTGATTTGTGACATACATATTACTTTTTCCAGAGCCAGATTAAACAGTATACAGGAGAGAGGACCTTCTTGGCGCAGTCCATTATTTGTTTTAAAAGGTTCAGAGAGTTCCCCCTGAATTCGTACTCTACATTCAACTTTTTCAAGAGTTGGTTTTGTTAAATTTTCCAATTGATTTGGTATTCCTAGGTCTTTCATTGCTTTGAACATTTCCCTTCTATTCACAGAGTCGTAGGCTCCTTTGTGGTCTATAAATATGTGATGAGTATCTATGCCATATTCCAGTTTTCTCTAAAATTTTTCTCAGGGTTGCAATCTGATGATTTTTCTCATGGTTGCAATCCGTTCTACATATGGTGCCATACGGTGACGTAGTACTGTGGAAAATATTTTATACACTGCATTTAGAAGCGTAATTCCTCTGTGGTTAGAGCATTCAAAGATATCTCCTATTTTTTTGTATGGTGCAAAGTATTCCAATCATTGGGGAGGGATTTCTGTGTCCATATTTCTTTTATAAGCTGCTGTAATGCGAATATGGTAACGTGGCCACGTTTATATAGTTCAGCTGGGAGATTATCTATTTCGAGTGATTTGTTTCCAAAACATTGCCATGCTAAAATGGAACTGGGCTGGACACATAGGAAGAATTGAAGACAATCGTTGAATGGCGAATTGTTGAATGGCGACCAAGAACAAGTAAGAGAAGTAGAGGCAGACCTCAAACCAGATGGACTGATGACATCAAGCGAATAGCTGGTCACGAATGGATGCAAAAAACAGCAAACATAAATGAATGGATACACCAAAAGGAGGCTTACATCCGACGATGGATGGAATAGCTGATGATGATGATTGTTTACTCTGATGGTGAAACCAGAGGAAAAAAACGGGTGTGGCAGTCCAGTGGGACTGCCGGTGGAAGTTACACTTCTATACACGCATTCGCCGTTACAAATTTATTTGGGAGTCAATCTGCACAATCATTACATATGTAATTCTATAAGTAAGACATAGCAGAAAGAGAAACAGAATTAATAACAACTTATTAACACTGAAGGATTCAATCAATATTTTGATGAAAATGTATATTTTTATTTTCATATATGTATAAAAGGCGTTGAACGCAAACATTTTTTACACATACTCTGCAAGTAACATTCATTGTTTATTTTGTTATTAATATAATAATACAATACCAATTAAACTGCAATATTCATAAGTATTTAAAAATGGCAATATTACACATAAAAAAATACACTACAATACAGTGCAACATAATTCCATATAATAATACAATACAAATTAAAATGCAATATTAGTAAGTATTTAAAAATGACAATAATGTAATAATATTAATAAAAAAGTCCTCCCCGACTGGGAATCGAACCCCAGTCTCCCGCGTGACAGGCGGGGATACTGACTACTATACTACCGAAGACATGACACAAATGTATTTCAAATTGACAGTTCTAGATCATACAGTGATTTATTGAGATTATTATTTTGAAATACAAAAGACTAATAAAATTATGAACATTTAATAAATAATACAAAACATATCACATAAATAATAATATTAATAAATATATTTTTATATGTATAATATTATATGTATATATATCTTTATATAATATATATAATATTAAATTATATATACAAAAGGAATATTTTTATATTCGAGAGAGTAAGAGAGAGAGAGAAAATATCTTCTGTCTCTCTCTTACTCATTATCTTACATATGTAATGATTTCACAGATTCACTCCAATACAAATTTCCAACTTGGAGCGCGCGTATAGAAGTATAACTTCAAAAACGCATTTAGCTCGAAGATTGTATCAAATATGCTATTCGGGACTCGTGTATTATTCCGATTTGATACCCAGAATATCATGATGTGTATTATTGTTAGCATTAACGCAAATGAACATTAAATATGTGATAAGAAGTAGAAACAATATTCTTATATAAAAGGAATATATTGTTTGTGGCGGAGACATTACTTGAAAAAATCCAATCCAGTATTAATATAGAAGATGAAAAATTAATCTATAATCACAATCTGGTTGTCGTTACAACTCAATTAATATTTCTCAAAATTTATTGCCTAGAATTTTGAAACTTTACTATAATACTGTACAGTGTAAGGAATATTGGTATCGTTTATCGTATAACTTAAATTTTTTAATAATCTTTACACACGGCAAACATCTTTTATGGTGAGTTGGCTGATATGACCTATTTTTGGCACATGTAGTATATGTTTTATCATATTTCACATATGCACAATTTTATCTGCTATACAGCTCGACTAGCACCCGCGACTTCTTATCAATTTTCTGTAAATAACTTTTCAAGTGTTTCTTATTAGTCGTGGTTTTTTGTTATGGAAAATGATTTTACAAATTAAGTTGACAAGATGTATTTAGACGTCTCAGAGAATCTAGCTCCTACCCGAGATTACGTGGACAGAAACGCGAGAAGTTTGTTAAATGGATAGGCGACTATACGAGCCTCTTCCCATATCAATTGGCCCACCTATGGAATTTGCAGTTTAAGTCGATTACCATAAACAAATTATACTCTGCATGTTTTTATAAGTTCTCATATTAATTAATATGGCATTTTTATTAATATTTATTAAAAACAGTACCCTTATGGTTTTTTTTATTTATTTTAAACAATAAAAAAATTCACTAAACACTGGCTATGCATTCACTTATGTCAACATACGTTGATTTTTTCATAATTACGTTAAATCCAGAGGTAGCTATGGAAAAATGACATCAAAACAATAATAGTGTCAGTTAATGTCAAATGTATTTTGTAGTATTGTAAAGCTTTTTGCCGTTTATGGATTGTACAATGGGGCGAGGTAAAGTTATCGATGAGAAAATTTGTTCAATTATTATTAGATTTTTTAATTCTGGAAAATCCAATTCGGAAATCGCGAATATATTGCGATTGTCACGCTATAGTGTAAGAAATATAGTCAGAAGATACAAAACTACAGGTTCGGTCGTCACAAAACCTAGAAATGTACGAAAAAGTAAAACAACCGAAGCAGATCGAAGGGCATGAATACGCATTATAGTGAAAAATCGACCAGCAAATTATATGGAGTTTATAAGCGTTTTATGGTGTGACGTTATTGGAAGACACGTTTCTAGATCAACATGTCACCGAGAGGCCCACAAATTAGGATTTGGTACTTACAAAGTACGTTTTATAGTTGAAAAAATTGATACAAATTGTTTTTAATAAATTTCATTTTATTTTAGTGTAAGGAAAAGCCAATTTTAACATTACAACAAAAGAAAAATAGATTAAGACGGTTATAAGAGCATAAAGATTGGACTCGGTCGCAATGAGATTCAATACAATAGAGTGATGAGTCCAGATTTGAAGTGTGTGTTGGAGACAGTAGGAGTCGCGTCATTCGCAGGAAAAATGAAACTTTCCATCCCTACTGTCTGAAGAGAAAAGTCAAATTTCCTACATCTGTCATGATCTGGGACAGCAATTCGTCTAAATGTGTGGGAAAGTTATATTTTATCGATGGGATTGTAAACACGGACAAATATTTGAATATTTTAGAAGAATCTTTTACCGATTATGGAACACCCTTTAACATCAGCGCAAGATTTTGTCTTCCAACAGGACGGCGCAGGTTGTCATACCACAAAAAAGAGTTTAAAATGGATTGAAGACCATGGCATACCACTTCTGGAATTGGTTTCTAACAGTCCCTACTTGCCCCGATAGAGACTTTGTGACGCGAAATGGAAAAAAGCTTTGAGAAAACATCCTGTCAGGTCCGTCAACGAATTGAAGGAAAAATTGCAAAAAGTATGGGACTCGTTTAAATTAGAATTTTGTCAGAACTTGGTAAAAACTATATCTCGAAGAATTGTGGATATCATTAAAAATAAAGGGGATGTAACTCAGTGGTAAACTTTCACATTTTTTGTTAACATTACATATTTTAAGCGATTTTTTAAATTTATTATTATTCTGTTTAATCAATAGTTTTCATTACGTTATAAAGTATTTTCTACAATTAGGAAATTCAAAAATGTTGTTCGATGCATTAAAAACTTCTAAAATTTACGCTGAGCCTTTATTTCTGTTCTCTAAAATTAAATTTTCTTATCCATCTAACGTTGGGCCAACAGATATGGGAAGGGACTCGTAGACAATTAAAATGTCTTTTTTAACTCACCTTACAACTTTATCTAACACCCCCTTAAGTCTCTGTTCTGAAATGGATGGCACCAATTTTTGCACCAATTCACAAATGAACATTTCACTTATACCTGGGCTTGTCTTCTCAGCAATCTCAAACGCATTCTCGAGCTCCTCTATCGCGTCACTTGATTTATGAGACGCTTCCGCGCTTCGCCTGTTGTACTGGTGCTTTCTCTGTAACTAAACATACAAATATTTGTTTTTATATAAAGATATAAGATCATATGTAAAGATTTTAGTCATTGATTTCACAAGGATAATAATGTAGAGTAATACATAAACATGAACATGAGCTACTAGTTGTAACGTTAGAACAAATAATTATTGAGGTAATTCCCTATTAAGCCCTAGAATTGGACATAGGCATCCTTCTCACTCTCCACTTGTTTTTATATTTTGCTTCACTGATCCAATTTAGGTTAGGTTCAATATAAGTGGGCGGTTAATCACCATCCCACTCGATCTAATAGGTCTATTGTGGCTCATCCCTAGGTTAAAGTTGTCCTTTCAGGACAACCAAAGGCTTGAGGCCAAGATCCTAGGATGGTCTTCAGGTTTTTAACATTTTTCAAATTGTATTTAAAACAAGCTTTGGAAATACGGAAAGGAATTTTGAACGAATGCAATAAATATACTATGGACTTACCTCTGATATAAGCGGGTATATAAAACTTCCAAGTACCGGAGATCTACTTTCGATTTTTCCACTATAATTTGAGCCAGATTTTCTATTCGCTTTCTTTTCCGCCGCTATACTATCACCTCGGTGATCCAATGGACTCAATTCACGAGATATTCTCTTTTCTTTTTCCTTTACATCTGTTCTCTCACGTTCTCGTTCTCTATCGGCTTCTTTTTCTCGATCCCTGTCCTTATCTTTTCTGTTGTCTAATGGCGATTGTACTCCCGGAGATTTTGACTAAAATAGAAGATATGATAACTATAACTTTATCTTAATAATAGTTTAAAAGAATTTGAAAACAATGTGGCAAGTTTGGAAAAAAAATTAGTATTTAAAACAGAAAGACGGCCTTAGATTTAATTTCAATGCAGGGCATCTGCCATCCGCTTATACTCTGAATCAAAATTAAATCTCTCCCGTCATAGTACCATAATTAGGTATAAAAATAATTATATCAATAAAACATTGAAAACTTTTTTTTTCAAAACTTCCACAAAATTTAATATAAAATCTTATCACTACAGCTGTTTCGGCAGAGTGCCTTTCTCAAGTGATCTATTTTTGGTACGTGTTTACACTTTATAGTCTTTAGCGAAATAGGTTGAGGAGGGGAGAACTGTTCACTACTACGTGAGTAGTGAGTGAACTAGAAGTGACTAGTGAGTGTAGTAGTGTCTGGGACCTCGAAAGCCCTGAAGAAGACATCAGAGAGGATGTCGAAAGCTCGGCAAAATGGATATCGACGCGGTTCAACCCGGAAGACTGGTGAGTTTAATATTAATTTTTATAATAGTATTAATCTTAGCTCTAAGTTTAATATATATATATATATATATATATATATATATATATTCAGGGATTCTACAGTATTCACAGCCTTCCCTCGCTCAACCGTTTCCATCTCTCTCTGTTGTCCCATTCTCCATCGTTTAGGCCTCTCTTACTCATGACGTCATCTACTTCGTTCCTCCAGGATTTTCGGGGTCGTCCTCTTTTCCTCCTTCCTATGGGGCTCCATTCGGTTATTCTCTTTATCCATCTGCTGTCGCTAGTTCTTCTTACATGTCCATACCACTTTATTCTTTTTTGTTCTATGTTAGTATGTCTGTTTCTATTGATGTTCTTTGCTTTATTTCGTCATTACTTCTCCTATCCATTCTTGTTAATCTGCAGCATCTTCGCAGGCATTTCATCTCTGTGCTACTATCTTACTGCTGTTTTTTGAGCCCTATGTGTCATAATACTTCGCACTAATGTTTTATAAATCTGTGTTTTTGTCTTCATATTTAGCTATCTATCCCACCATAATGAGTTAAGTTATCGGGTTGCTGTTCTTGTTTGTCCTAATCTTTGTATAATTTCTTCCTCTGTTGTTGCCTTTTTCGTGATTATAAACCCCAAGTATTTGAATTTATCCTTTCTTTTGATTGTTACGTTGTCATCAATCTGTAGATCTTCTATTTCTTCTTCACTTGTAGATAGGTACTCTGTTTTCGCGAGGTTATCTAGGCCAGCCTAGGTATATTCTTCTTGTAGTTTCTTCATCATGTCGCAGAGGTCGTCTTGGTCTTGTGCAATCACTACTTGATCGTCTGCAAAGCTTAACGTATATAGGTATTCGTTCCGTACCGGTACTCCCATGCCTTCGCATTTTCTTTTCCATATAGTCAAGGCTTTCTCTAATTATATTTTGAATAGGGTGGAGATGTGGAATAATCCTGCAGGAGCCCTTTTGTTGTGGTGAAGTCTCCTATGATTCTTGTTCCCATTTTAATGGACACTTTATTTTCTTTATACAGAGCTTTTGTAGCTTCTATGAGTTCCGTCTGTATTTCTAATGCACAAATGCCAAATGTATATTTGGCTTCTCATTTAGTGTCTACATTTTGTTAGAACAATAATGATGGTTCTGCGTTTTCTAGAATCCAAAATATTACAAATTTTTCAGCGCACTCCAATACTCTTACTAGCACTCTTACTTTGGCAGATTCCGGAGGAGAATTCATTTTACCACCCAAAAATTTCAACGCTCAATATTTATAAACAAAAGAGATATGATTTAAAAAAACTAAGTTGGCTTCTATTGGTTCCAGAAGCTACTTCCTTCTAATATAGTCAAAAAATGGTACAGACAAAACACTACATTTTTGGACTTTGGCCTTTAAAAAAAATAGGAGCGACCTGGCAATACTTCGATATGTATTTGTCATTAAGCATGTCCTCTTTATGACTTAAAGATATTATAAATGATACCAGTAATAAATTTTCCCTTGAAATCGATCATTTTTCATTTCTAGACTGGGTTATATAAGAAATAATTCAGGTAAACAATCACACAGAAGGCATTCTATAAATTTCGAGTTAAGGAACCGTATCATCAGTGTTCACTTGATTCACGCCGAAATTACGTCATTTATCCGATTGACTCTTCTGTCGGTAACACTGTCAACTTTCTAGCGCTGACCGTTCCGATAAGAAATCCCCGTTTTCTTTTCTTGTCATAATAATTGATGAAATATTGGATCAATCCAATTAAGTAATATAATTTACCTGATTTTTTAGATAATAAGAAATTGAGATGAACATGCTTACCAAGTTAGATTTATCTGGTTTATAATGATTGAGATTGGAATCAGTCGGAGGAGATTTGCTCAACATAGGACCCGAACCGTTTTGAACTTTATTTCCAGCTTTGTGATTAGGGGATGGTATTTCGTCCAAGGGTAATTTCATATTTCCTTTCACCGTCATGATCCATGGATCATCCAAGTCACCATCCTGTTTTGGTTCCTCACTGTAAAAATAAAAAAATAATTAATTAAAGAAAATAATTGAATATAACAGTTATATATTAAGGAAGAAAGATTATAGCAAAAAAGTATAAAGACAATGAAGTTAACAACAACAGAAAATAACAACCAGGGTTATTGTTCAAGTAATGCATAAAATAAAGAAAAGTGGAGCAATTGTAATATACTATGAATTGGACGAAATAGGAATAAATTGGTAAAAAGGTTATTATAATATAATTTTATTTTTTAATAATATAGAAATTACCATCAAAACAAAAAACTGTACAATTCAAAACATATTACTAGAGAAGGGGAATAGAAGATGAAGTTTCAGGCGTAATAACAGTAACCCAAGGAATGACACAGGGATGTATAGCATCGCCACTACCGTTTAATGTCTATAGTAAACACACTTGCCACGAAGTTTTATCAAGCGCAAATAAAAGAATAAACGTCCAACGTCACACAAATAAATCACATTTGATATGCACAAGCGAGTATGCTCCGGTTGAGCCCACCCCTCCACTTCCACTCTGACGTCACAAGCCTCGCCCACTGACGTCACAAGTCCCGCTCACTGACGCCTACAGCATT
The DNA here is from genome assembly GCF_040954645.1 of Diabrotica undecimpunctata. Taxonomy (NCBI): domain Eukaryota; kingdom Metazoa; phylum Arthropoda; class Insecta; order Coleoptera; family Chrysomelidae; genus Diabrotica; species Diabrotica undecimpunctata. The sequence goes on from NC_092807.1 coordinate 143,420,183, forward strand.
GTTAGCATCACGTCAGCGTCTAGTCACCGACAACACTGTGGTTGTCAGTGAGCGGGGCTTACGGCGTAAGAATGAAAGTGTAGGTGTAGGAGGTGGGCTTAACCGGCACATACTCTGCTTGCACACGATACCGTGCTGTTGAAAGAGCTTCAAATGTTACTAAAGAATTTCAGCAATTCAGTTGTGAGCCTTTCTGCGTGGCACCCGGTGGTTATAATGTTGTTTCCCATGTAAGACAAGTACGATGATGCATGTACGATGAAGTATGTTAGACAAGTACGATAAAATTTAGAACATATGGGCTAAATTGGTGGAGTAAATGCCAAGACGTTTGGAGAGGTCATTTCTGGTAAAAGGAGGACATACCTTGTACTAATATATAGATTGTTCAGTCTACTTATGGTATGCAATGATTAAAAGCTAAAGTTTTAGACAAAAATACAATATAAAAAGCAATGTGAGTTTCCAGATTTGATGCTATCGACGAATATTAAGAAAAAGTTGGATTGACCAAGTACCAAATGAAGAAGAATTATGTGGAATGGAGAAAAGGCCCAAAGTAATACTTACCATAAAAAATAAGAAAAAATTGGAATACTTAGGACATCTAATGCGAGGATACAAATACAAATTCCTATAAAGTAATATGCGGAGAAAGATTAAAGGACGAAGAAATCCGGACCGCAGAAGGATGTATTTAATGAGAAATTTAACTGAATGGTTTGGTTGCACTACAAACGAACTGTTTAGAACATCTGTAAACAAAGTTGGAATAGCCTGATGATATCCAATCTCCAATAGTAGAGGAGTGGAAAGAAGAAGAGAGGAATTGGAGAGAACAAGGAATGTTCGAAGTAAGAAGAAACTCGTAAATACTTTTTCTCTTTCTAATGAGAAGAAAATAATTGCACCAACAACCAATTATTGGGATAAATAATGTCAAAACAATGCATATTCCTGATCAATCCCGTAATACACTAAATGCAAATTATAAACACTTACGAATCGGAATTTTCTGATTCTGTTTCAGATTCTTCGTTCCTAGTGCACCTCCATTTTTTGTATCTGTCTATAAGATCTATTAAGTAGGAATTCTTTTTCGCCTTTCTTATAAATGGATATTTTAATAACTCCTTCGCTGTTGGTCTCTGAAAAGAAAATATACATTCAGATGAATATCCCTCATGAAAATATAATACAGTACGGTCGCGTTAATCCGAACATAAGGTATTCCGAACAACGCGGTAGTCCGAACGGACTCGCACGACTCCCTCCTGCCTCCCCCACGATTGAATCGACATGAATCAACATGACGAACATCGGTTTTTACTTTCCTTGCCCACCTACATATTACTTAGTGTTGTTAGTGCTTTCGTATCACGACGGCTCCACGTAAACACGTTACTTTGACTATCGAACAAACGACCAAAATTCCCAAGTTGGTACAGCAAGGAACTAGCTACCGTTTCATTTCAAAACAGTTCGGTATTGGCAAATCTACCATTACGGACATTAAAATGAACAAAGAAAAGATCGAAAAGTTCGTCAACGAAACGGAAAGCGGTCCAGGGAAGAGGGAAACCATCAAACACCCCGAATATCCGAACTTAGAAAGTACGTTGTTTACGTGGTTCCTACACAGGAACGGTGTAGCATATTCCGGTGAGTGGTAAAATATGTGAAAAAGCCCGTCATTTCCATCGTGAAATGTCACCAAATCACCAATCTTTTAGCGCATGTAAGGGTTTGTTGGACAACTTCAAACGACGTCATGGAGTTAGATATCTCAAAATTACTGATGAGAAACTTTCGAGTAATGCCGACTGCATCGAACCCTCCAAACTGCATTTGAAGAACTTGTGATTAAGAACAATTTGACACCTAAGCAAATTTACAATGCAGATGAAAGTGGGTTATTTTGGGGCATGTTACCAGACCACACATTGGTGTCATTTCAAGAAAAGAAGCTCCTGGTCAAAAAATTATGAAAGTAAGAATCACCTTTCATGCTTCAGGAACTAACAAACTTCGTTTGTTTGTTGTGGGGACGGCTAGCAAGCCTCGTGCATTCAAATCAGTTGATCTTCCCGTATGGGGCAAAAAAGTGCATGGGTGACAAGAGATTTGTTCTTGGATTGTTTCAAAACTGAATTCGTCCCTGATGTTCGTTGTCATCTCGCACGTGTGAACCTTCCTCAGGAAGCAGTGTTGCTGCTGGACAACTGCTCTGGTCATCCATCCACTGATGAACTTCGTAGTGAAGATAAAATTTTTGCAATGTTCTTACCACAAAAAACGACAGCTATGATTCAACCAATGGACCATAATGTCATCCAGAACACAAAACTGCGCTATCGAAACGCTTTACTCCAACATTCTTGCTGACGAGCAAAGTGGAACGGATCTGGTAGTAGCTTTGAAGAAAGTTAATCTCAAGGACGTCGTTTTCAATTTGGCAAATTGTTGGTCATCCATTTCACAACGTTTGATTTAACTTTCTTGGAAAAACTTGAACCCTCCGCATAGTGGCTGTTGACGACTATTCATCCAACGAAAATATGGTGGCACATTGCAATATGATGTGCCCTCCAAGTAAAAACCTGGCAGGACCCTGGGCTACCTAACCTTTCGGCATAGGTTTCGTGGGGCTCCACCTTCCCCGTAGTACCTGTGTTGCGAGTACCTCACCTACCCGTTATTCCCACACCACGGGCGGACAGGTTCGGCAGGCGGAGGAATTTCCACCTCGCACGTAGACAGGTCGCCGCCGAGGATCTCTCCTCTACCACTCTTGGATCTCCCGGTGGGTACGTGCCGGGGCACCCACACCACGCCTGACACAAGGTCAGGAGAGGTATGTACGGGCCCAGTTCGTTCAACCTCACCAGGCTCTTTTGGAATGAGAGTAGAGTGGTCCCACGAGAGTCTCGTCTCAGATACTAGGAGTGTAGACCGGTGACCGTGTCGCCGAAGCGACCGTGTGCGTTTCTACAAACCCGACACCTCAAGCGACGGCTCTCCACCTCCCAATTTCTACCCATTAGTCGCCTCTTACGACAGGCAGGGCTTTCTAACCCTGGCCGTATTCTTATCTCCGCGAGCCGGACGGAGAATATGGTGGCACAATGGGCATCAGGTTGATGTGACAAAGATGATGAACCACCTGCTTAAAAATTTTTTGCTGCTGAAGCTGTTAAAGCCCTGAACACGGCCATGAGTTGGGCAGAAGACAACCTCAACAGCAGCGAGGAGATCATGATGCTGAGACGTATAAGAGACAGAGCGTTTGATCAGCACGTCGAGACTGACACCCAGAAAAAAATTACCGATTTTTTTACTGCTTCCCATTGAAATTTATATAGATAATATGTATTAATTAAATATATTGTGTATATATTTGTATAATATAATATTTTATTAATATTCATAAAGTATTTTAAGTCATTTTTATTGTGTTTTTGAAGTTTTCTTCTCCCAATAAAAAAGGCATAGGTAATCCGAACGATGCGATGATCTGAACAACCCGTTTCCCTGATTCAGTTCGGATTAACGAGACCATACTGTAATACTAATTTTAAGATTTACAATAGCCCGTTTGATTTTTTTTTTAATTTATTGAATCCTACCGAAAAAAAAAACGAAATATGACGTTTTTGTGGGGTACGGGGTGAGGGGAGGGGTAGAGGGTTAAAATTGCACTGGGTCTTCTTTTTTAAGTACGTAGAACGTTAAAAAAAATTAATTCTAGCATTTTGCCTATCTTAACTACCTTTAGTATTCTTGGAATTTATGTTCAGATCTAGTTCAGGCTAGCTGACAAAATATACATTAGTTGCTATGATTCTTGGATTGGTAATGACAAAATTATTAATAAACGTATGGAATAGTCTACTTACATTTTCTGGATCTTTATTCAAACATGCTTCCACAAAATCCTTGAATTGTTTACTATAGCTTCCTGTTAACTGGGGAGGATTATTCTTCGGAATTAAAAACAACACCCTCATCGGATGAAGCTCTGCATTGGGAGGTTCTCCTTTGGCAAGTTCTATGGCTGTGATGCCTAAACTCCATATATCAGCTTTAGAATCGTACGCGGACTGCTTGATCACCTCCGGAGCCATCCAAAAGGGGGTTCCGACGAAGGTATTACGCTTACTTGTTGTATTGGTCAATTGACCGGCAACACCTTAAAAAATATTTAATATTATACTAAAAACTAAGTGATGAAAATGTGACTTATAAAAAGATCGATATAAAATTAAATTGATTAGAATCAAAGTTTATCACTAGATGTGATAAAGATATTATAAAATTGTTCTTCAATTTACACAGTTTATTTAATTTTTGGTTTTCCGTTATCAACGTACAAGGTGTATTTTTAAACTCTAGTTATCTCTTCACCATTAGACTTAATCCTAGAATTGCACTTTGAATGTCTGCCTACTAAAACCGTACTGAAAACTTATGACATTCCTATCAGCTATTTTCTCTAAAACCAGTAGTAACTTAGATATTAATCGTAAATAAGATTAAAAATTATTCGCCTAAAGATCTTTGCAGCTTGAAATGTGGTTAGTAGGAGTATTAATGGATGGAGGCATCAATTACTTGGGAAAAAACTAGCACGAGTAGGAGAATTTAAATACCTTGGCTCCTACATAATGAAAAATGGGTCACTAGATCGAGAAATTGCCCATAGGATACAGGCCGGTTGGTTTAACTGGAAGCGAATGGGTAGGATTCTGTGGTCGAAAAATCGGGGCACGGTTGAAAGGAAATATATAAAAAAATGTGGTGAGGCCCACGTTGGGATACAGTGTTGAAGTGTGGCTTGCAAAGAAGGTTCAGGAAAAGAAGATGGAGGCAGCTGAAATGAAAATGTTATAATGGATTTTGGGCAAGATTAGATGGGAGAGGATCAGCAACGACGTGATTAGGGAATGACTACTCTCAAAAAAGGTCCAAGAACAAAGACCACAATGGTTTAGTCACGTCACACGTATAAATTAGAACTATGTAGAATGAAGGATAGAGCTGTCAGATGTTGAGGGAAAGAGAGGTAGAGGAAAACCGAAAAGATGGAAGGATTGTGTGGCAGAGGAGTTGGAGGCTTTGCCAGTGCTATTCACTTAGGAAAAAAATACATCCTTGTTCCAAACCTTTATACACTGAGAATTTATCCGGCATATATTTCCTATTTTTACACTTAATTTTGTTCCAAAAGAGTGACTAGGAACAAAAAAAAAGCAATATACAATTTATAATTTGTGATGGACTGAAGACATAGAAAAGTTAGTAAAACAAAAGAAAGACTTATCTAAAATTTTAAATACAAAACATCCAAACGACCTCCAACATTACAAAAAAATTAAAAGTGAAACGAGAAAATTAATATGAAAAGGCAAAATTAACTAGAGGATAAGAAATTACGAGACAATACTTACATTGGCGGAAGGAAAAAATAGAGAATCTTGGAAGTTCATAAACTCAGCTCGAACAACACACAGAAAAAATACATGTACAGATAATAAAGACTGAAGCATTGGATAAACCATTACAAATAATTACTGATCGAAGACCTAAAAGAATATCTAAATGACCCAATTACTCAGAAAGTAAATAATACAAGGTAAAAACATTAAAATCAATGGATATATGGTCAAAAAAGCCATAAAAACCTTATTTATTATTCCTTCGTATTATTATTTATACCTTCGTAAGAAAAGTTTAGAAAAAAAAATGTTAATTGAAAAAGATATTGTATTTGTTTATTGGCTTAAAAATTGTACAGTTGTTTAGAAAATTCCCTAGGCCCTTCTATTCAATGGATTTCAATGATTCGATTTTTTTTTAAACTTGAATGCCCTTTTATATGTAAAAAAATTTCAAGTACTTATTTAAAACTTTTTTTTGTTGGCTGTGCATCATTTGGAAAAGTAATAACTTTTTTTCAAAAATTTATATTGCAAAATTATTTTGCGAAAACTACTTGATCGATTAAGCTGAAATTTTTTGTAGTGATTTTTTATATTGAAAAGATTTCCTGGATAAATTTTGAAGGTTCTGTGTTGCTTTTAAATACTTGAAAAATATTATTAAAAAAAACATTGATTTTTGACCATTTTTAATGGTTTTTGCTAATTTTGCAATAATAATAATTATTTTTTCAATTTGCAATTAATTCGATCTTGATGAAAATTTAATTGCAAATCTTTTTTGTCTGTACAAATTTTTTCTAAAATGCATAGCTGCCGATATATAGCAACGAAAAAGAGAACAAAAATTGAATTTTTCTATTTTTTTTTTAATTGTTTAATAAGAAATTTAGCCTACCTTTTGAAGTGTCCGCATAGTGAAAATATCATTTCTAATATTTCGAAGTTATTAACGCAAAAAAATAGGATTATATACGATTTACCCAACCCAAAACACCTGGTCTAATACGCTAAACTTCAGGAAAATTGAATGGAAGCATTTTCCAGCGAAGCAGACCAGTTCTCGTCCAAGAAGAATGGAAAACCGCATATATAACGTCAATCTATAAAAAAGGTGCCAGAAAACGATCTGAAAATTACAAAGGACTATCCGTAACAAATACAGTCAGTATTAGCGTGTACTAAGAGATCTTATAGAAGAGGAAATTAAAGGTCAAACAGAAGAACACAGAGATTTCGAGCAGGAAGATCATGTAACGACAATATATTCTGTCTTAACAAATCATCGAGAACAAATTGGCAACTAATAAAAAATAGATCTAACATTTATTGATTTATACAAAGCATACGCTACAATACCAATAGTAAAACTATGGAAAATCTTAAAAGATGCAATTATTTTATATTTGCATCGTTATATTTGCATTATTTATTATTATTTTATATTTTATATACAACTTAAAGTGCTTGAAACTACAGTTTAAAATTAACAACCGATGTCCTCAGGTGATTATTAAAAAAATAATTTTTTGTCTTTGGTGAGTAATTATTCCGGGTAATTTTAAAATTAATGACACATTCAGTTATTGGGAGCTATAGAAAACAAAAATGATGTCAAATATACTTCAAATAACAATCGACTATGACGTTAATAGTTGTTTATTTTTATCGATGATAAAATTATTATTGAAAATTTTTTATAAAGAAATCGATTTTATCAACCAAAAATTGCACAATGTAGATGTCTATCTATTAAACCGGAATGAATGGAATATAAAATTATGCAGAAAACCAACATCGCAATTATACTGAAGTAAGTCAACGAACGATAAAAAATAAAACAAGTAAAAACTTTGTTTGTTTTTTGCTAGAATCAGCTGTTCGAGAATAAAAAAGCGGCTAAAACAAAGTAAACAGGGTTCGCAAATTTTAGATCTTCCTTCAGACGGTACGATATTTTGTCGTAGTTGTGTACGGCAACAATATCGTGTATAGTAGTTAAGGAGGGTTGACACGATCCAAGTGTACTTGGTTAAAGTCTGCCTGGACGTTACGCGCACAACATTTGGAAGCTACTTTGATCGTGTCACCTGTTCATTTAAGTACACTTGTGTCAACAGGTATCGTCTATTAAAATAGTATCGTCTATTAAAATAGTTAAAACACGTATTTACGTAAATATAGCTATTTTATTAAATTAAATCAAACTCGTTCACAATGGTCATAATTAAATCACACTAAATTATTATCTCTCGTTCCGCTGTGTTTATGTGTCATCACCGAACTACTCGTGACCATATAAGGTAATTAGTGACCCAAGCCAATCACCGTATTAGAAGTTGAGTGTGTCTTCACAATGTCATAACAGAACTACCAGTATTCCATCTTAAGCTGATTAGGACATTAGGAAGTTAGTGACTTAAGCTGATCAGCGTATTAGGATAATAGTGTGACTGCATTCGACCATCCTGACGTCACGATCGTCCTCGATTGTACAACACCTATTAAAAAAAAAATAATATGTTCTTTATTATTAAGAATGCCAATTTACAGAAAGGCTCCATCATTCTGCAGAATGACATAGTCTAAATCAATTCGTTTCAGATAGCTACAACTATCCATACAAGCTCATTTTTAAACATTAAAACATATGACTGTCATTTTTCAGAATGACAATGTGAATAAATTTGTTTCAAATAGCTAGCTTGTCTATTATTCAAACAAACTCATTCAAGACATTAAAATATTTGGGTGTCATTTTGCAGAATGGTGAACTGAATATCCATTCAGAACATTAAAACATTTATTTGTCATTTTTCAGAATGACGAACTGAAAATCCATTCAGAACATTAGAACATTTATTTGTCATTTTTCAGAATGACGAACTGAAAATCCATTCAGAACACTATAACATTTATTTGTCATTTCTCAGAATGACGAACTGAAAATCCATTCAGAACACTATAACATTTATTTGTCATTTTTCAGAATGACGAACTGAAAATCCATTCAGAACACTATAACATTTATTTGTCATTTTTCAGAATGACGAACTGAAAATCCATTCAGAACATTAGAACATTTATTTGTCATTTTGCAGAATGACGAACTGAACATCCATTCAGAACATTAGAACATTTATTTGTCATTTTGCAGAATGACGAACTGAACATCCATTCAGAACATTAAAACATTTATTTGTCATTTTGCAGAATGACGAACTGAAAATCCATTCAGAACATTAAAACATTTATTTGTCATTCTGCAGAATGACGAACTGAAAATCCATTCAGAACATTAAAACATTTATTTGTCATTTTTCAGAATGACGAACTGAAAATCCATTCAGAACATTAAAACATTTATTTGTCATTTTGCAGAATGACGAACTGAAAATCCATTCAGCACATTAAAACATTTATTTGTCATTTTTCAGAATGACGAACTGAAAATCCATTCAGAACATTAGAACATTTATTTGTCATTTTGCAGAATGACGAACTGAAAATCCATTCAGAACACTATAACATTTATTTGTCATTTCTCAGAATGACGAACTGAAAATCCATTCAGAACATTAGAACATTTATTTGTCATTTTGCAGAATGACGAATAAAATAAATTTGCTCCAAACAGTCAGAACTACTCAAATAAACCCATTCAGATCATTGAAACACTTCATTCAGTCATTTTTCAGAATGACAATTAAAATATATATATATTTTTTTTTAGTTCCAGCTATTCAAACAAATTCCTTTTAAACAATAGAATATCTTTATGTCATTATACAAAATGACTACACTATCATGTAACAAACCTGAATAATTTTAAGATCTTTGAATCTTAAATCTCTTGATGTGTTCTCCACCAACAACTCCTTCATAGGGACGCCTTGTTCTTGATGAATGTATATCTTCTTTTACACGCTATCTATCATTTGGTAGAACCTCAACAATCCTGAATGGTCCTCTATACTTTTCTAAAAGCTTTTTACTTTCATTGTTTGCTGGAAAACTTGTAACTTTCCATACCTACCAATACTAATAATACCTAACTAATACCAGGTCACCAACAGCATATTTCACTGGAGAGCATCTTTTTTTTATTAAATTTATTTTCGGAAGAATCAAACTGTATTTGTTTAACAGATTTATTTTTTTCTAAATTTTTGTTCGTTTTATGTACTTTTGTCTCTTGACATTCTTTGTTCTTTTTAAAACAGTATTGTTCAATATGACCTTTAATTTTACAAAACCTGCATATTTGGTTTCTGTGGTGACAATCTTTTTTTAAATGACCCTGAATTCCACAGCACATACAAGGTTTATTCTTGTTAAATTTGTTATTAACAAATTTGTTATTATGTACAAATTTTGATTTGGAAAAAACAATTGGATTTGTTAAATCAGGCAATTTTTCTGGACTTTTGTGATAAAGCTTATTTCTTAAATAAACTGCCAATAAATTGACATCTTTGATTTGAGCAACTTCAATAGCAGATTTAATATGTTCGTCTCCAATAGCACCAATTATTAAAGAAATCTTATCTGACTCGGAAAAATTTACTTTAAGTTTATTAATTTTTGCTAAATGTTCAAAATAAAATTCATATAATGAAGAACCCTCTGTTGGTTTATAATGGGCTACGTTCATAAAAAGATCATAAGTATTTCGTGTACTTTGAAAAGTATTTTCTAACACTGATCTCCATTCTGCCCAAGAAAATTGAGACCATGCAACTTCATTTTCAATAAAACTAGCGTACCATGTTTTAGCGGTACTTTTAAGCTTAGAAATCGCTTGAAATATCGTCGGTATACTGCGAAAACCAGGTAAATGACAAATTTTAAAATATTGAGTTAAGTATACCAAAATTCTCAGCTTTTTCCGCTCTACATACAGGTAAAACCAAATAAATGATACGACTTACCATTCAGCAGATAATTTGTGTAATAAACAAATAAGTTACACCTAATCAACTTTTCGTTTTCAAATAAAACAATATATCGCTACTTACTTCCATAAAATTAAAGTTCTGTTGCATGTAAAACAAAGTAAGCCCACATATATTATTATGCCGGACAACAATATATTTCTACTACTGCAAACCATATTCAGTAAAAAGGTGATAAGTGTCTTTAATACATTTTACGTGTATGATTTATTAAAATTTCTCTTCCATATCGACTAGTAAAAACCTTTAAGTACACTTACTTCATTCTACGTGTTCTTTTCGTTTTTGTATACCTTGACTACCTTCTCGGCGAAGAATCGGTAGACGAAAATTGTTGTGGTTTCACTTGTGTATTCATTGTACCATGACTGGAACTACTATCTCGCTTGGACTTTTTCCTTTTCGGCATTTTGGACACTTTTAATCACTTAACATTAAAAACAGTTCACTAAATTCTACCGTAGGTTCTTTAACACACTTCTGATATCGTCTATTAAAATAGTATCGTCTATTAAAATAGTTAAAACACGTATTTACGTAAATATAGCTATTTTATTAAATTAAATCAAACTCGTTCACAATGGTCATAATTAAATCACACTAAATTATTATCTCTCGTTCCGCTGTGTTTATGTGTCATCACCGAACTACTCGTGACCATATAAGGTAATTAGTGACCCAAGCCAATCACCGTATTAGAAGTTGAGTGTGTCTTCACAATGTCATAACAGAACTACCAGTATTCCATCTTAAGCTGATTAGGACATTAGGAAGTTAGTGACTTAAGCTGATCAGCGTATTAGGATAATAGTGTGACTGCACAGGTTATATCTAAGTTAAGTAGGACGCTGGCTAACTTCCTTGGATCCAAGTGGTGTGGTATTTTAAAATTAAAATGTCCTGGGTGTCGAAAAATCGAAAACAGAAGTAAACACAAAAAGAGAATGGTCTGAAAGGGAGAATGTTAGATTCATGGAGTTATACGAAGCTGAGGAAGCACTATAGAATATACGATAAAGGAATGTAAAAATATGGATGCTAGAAGTGCGGCATTTTTTCTTTTTTATTCCCTTTTTCTATAGAAAATGTCACACTGAGAGTGCAGTACGGTAAGATACGGCAATGCTTTTCTTATGGAGAATAAACGCGCAGGGTTGTCGGTTTTCTCCAGCTGTTGATTGCTCATTGTCTCACAGGACCGGCTTGGATAAAATGCATCTGCCGGCAGTACGAGTAAAATATTTTATATCATGTATACGTATACAGTAGAATAAAAAGGCATTGATGATTTATTGACAACGAAAACTATGAATTTTGCATATAAAACGTCAACATGAGATATACAATTGAATCATATTCATAAGAGTAACATTTTAACACATCTTTACAAGAACAACATACAATAACTGTAGTTTTAATGTTTTACATAAAATAGAAAAAACCTACATAATTTCTAGGAAAGAATTTGGAAACTTGGAAATGATATTATTTATAGATATTATATATAATATTCAAATTTCCAATTTTTTCATAGAAATTAGATTTTTTCTATTGTATGTAAAATATTAAAAATACAGTTATGTTGTTTCTATAAATAGGTCTTCATTTCTTTTGTAAAACTTCTGCTACAAATTACCATCATTAACATAATCACCTAAATATGGCCATAAACTTGTTTGTCATAATTAGTATTTGATAAACTCCAAGCTTTCCCTATTTCACCCCCTACCCATCCTTAGGGTGAAAGTGCTTTTGGAAAACGAAACTACACTTCAAAATTTAGTCAGAGTTTCAACAGAGAGCATGGAGTCCCATAAGTTTAAATCCGGTGAATTATTTAACGGTTGCGCTAAACTCGTAGTGTTAAATGTGTTGTGTTTTTTACAAAATACGGAACAACTTAATGTAAGTGCTGCTGTAAGACGTACTTCGTTGATGACTGGTGTTAGCGAAAGAAGCATTTACAATTTCAAAAAAGAAAAAAAACAGAGTGGAACGTTGAAATCGCAAAAAAAAAACGTAAAAAACGAGTGTGTCAATCAAATTCTAGAATATTCACATATGACGAGGGTGTAAGAAGTATTCTACGGAGAATTGTTCATTGTGAATTTTTCATGAAAAATTTGCCGTCATTCTTAAAGCATATACATAACTTCATACAAGGTAATGAGAATATACAGCCGTTGTCTCTTTCTACTTTATACAGACTTCTGAAAGATATTGGATTTGTTTATAAGAAACGTGGCCGAAGAAGCATCATGGCGGAGCGAGAGGATATTATTCATTGGCGCCATAATTATTTGAGAACTATACGACGTTTGCGAAAAGACCATTGCAATATCATATATTTGGACGAATCGTGGGTTAATGTTGGCCAATCTATAAATTACGAATGGTGCGATACTACGATACAAAACAGTCGTGATGCTTTTCTCAAAGGTTTAAGTACTGGCTTAAAAGCACCTACTAAACGAGGTCCACGATATGTTTTATTGCATGCAGGTTTTTCAGGAGGTTTCCTTCCTGGCACACAGCGTGTTTTTCTGGCAAAGAAAAATGATGGCGACTATCACGATGAAATGGATGCCTCATATTTTGAGTCGTGGTTTAAGGAGACAATAATATCAAATTTACCAAATAATGGTCGCAGGAATGTCACTGTAATAGACAATGCATCGTACCACTCCCGTAAAGAGAGATTCCCTAACAATTCCTGGAATAAAGCTGCAATCAAGGAATGGCTAGTGGAAAAAGACATTTTTTTCGAGGAGTGTTATTTGAAATCCGAGCTATTAGAAGCAGCGCGTGCTTTTAAAGATCAATACGATAAGTATCATCTTGATGAGTATGCTTCACAACATAATGTTTATATTTTAAGGCTTCCTCCATATCACTGCGAATTGAATCCTATAGAAATGGTGTGGAACCAAGTTAAGCGATATGTAGGTACCCATAATACCACTTTAAAAAACGACGAGGTACGCCAGTTGATCGACGACGGTTTCGCACGCGTCACAGAGCAAAATTGGCGCAATTATGTCACTCATGTTGTTGAGAAAACGGAAACTGAGATGTGGACTGCGGACAACCTGCAAGATGACGTAGACCAATTGATAATACACGCGAACACAGGGGAGAGTAGCGAAAGCGAATCCGACATCTTGGATGTAGAGGACGACTTTAGTATAATTAATTGAATATATGTGAGTAACCTCGATTATTTTACACTGTATAACCAATAAAATGCATTTACCAGTCCAATCAGAGTATGGGCTTTTCGGATATTGGGCTGGGTGCACGGAAATCGAGTTCCCGGAGGTTCCACCCGGTATATTTATAGCTATCAAGAAATGTAATTTAAAATACATTTGTTAGTTTAATAAAGTATACAGTTTTATAATAAAATTCTCGCTAAAAACTTAAGGTCTTTTTATTCAAATTCATGCCTCTTATTTGGCTACTTGAAGGAAATTATTTTATCAATATATTATTTTATAATAAATAACAGAGCCCGGCGTAGAGATCTGGGTACGGTTCTGTGACTACCACTTGGACCTGTTTGTATCGCCAAGCCCAAGGCGTGAAATCCGGCAATTGTGCATTCCTATATTAGCCGTACTGCACTCTCGGTGTGACATTTTCTATAGATTTCAAGCTTATGTATCAACATATCAGCAAGCACTAAAACACCTTCCACAATCACTTCAGTCATCTTTACAATGGTTATTTGACATCCAAGTCATTTAACCGTGGTAACCAACTTGGTAAAAGTACACTTGTGCCAGTCTACTTGGTCCACGTTGGAATTTTTTGTCGAATAAAAAAGTTTTTCCTCGGTAAGTCAAAACTAGTTGTCAAAAAATCTTCACAGTTACTAAACGACTATAAACATATAAAATTTGCTTCGATACTAGTTGCAACTTGTATCAGTCGAAAATTAAAGTAAAAGTACTTCAAATTAAACAAAAACATTGCATAAAATACAAAAAAAATACTTACCAAAATCAGCTAGTTTAACATCTCCCATTTCGCTAAGCAGAACATTCGCAGCTTTAATATCTCTATGTAATTTCCTTTCGCTATGTAAATAATCTAATCCCTTTAATACTTCCCTTAGAATTATAGCAATGTGCATTTCTTCGAAGTTTCCCGCTTTCATCAGATCTAAGGCTGACCCGCCACCCAAATATTCCATTATGATCCATAATTTTGTACCCTAAAAAAATGAAACACTTACAATGCTGTTGCTATACTTGCTTTATCATTGTGCAAAAGTACGCAAAACTCTCAACAAGCAATCATCAGTGCTTACCAATGACACAGTCAAATCAAACATTTTCATGATTCATTGAACAACTAAAAATAATGATAACATGTGTAAGGTAACGATACTAGGAGAAAATAACTGTCTAGGAGAACTCAACACCAACAGAGAACTTGTCGCCATATCGACAACGAAATAGTCGAAGCCAAAGATGTAGTTACTGGAATAAAAATTAGACGTCCGCGAAGCGGACGGTGTGGATACGGATGCCAGGAAAACCGATTGGTGGTGTGGGAAACTGTCATTAAGCTTCAAAGAATAGAACCGAATGAAGAAAAAACACGGAAGAAGAAGAATGGAGCCCGAGACTTAACTGGCCGTAGCACCAATATTGATGATGATGAAAGAACGGCTTCATTAGTTCCCGTTACATGCCTGCATACGTTAAGTACTATAGTGGAGACAAGGAAGGAACCTTCACAAGATCAATATAACACGCCAGAACAATAACGTAATAGCAAGCACTATTGACGGCGTGTCCGGAAACGTCTACTAGCAGACGGATAATCTTTCCAACATCAGACCAAACCAAATCAGATGGCAAACATTAATCCACATCAGTTCTTCTCAGAACCAACACTGACAGTAGTGAGTAGCACTATTGAGGGTAGCACTACAGCCATAGAAGATGTGACAAAATTCTGCAAAAACACGAAATGTGAGTTATTTTGCACCCAGCAAACCCACAGAAACCTAACTGTAGCGAGACCGAAAATCTCGTGTATTAAATTGATTGCGGAGATTCCGGAGATTGCGGAGATATGTAGGAACAACGAACATAAACGGTACAGAGATTATAACCTTAAGATTGGAAAATGCACTATAGAGTTTTCTTCAAAGAGAGTAATATAATACTATAGAGAGTAATATAAGACATTGCTTCACAAATATAATATTCTGTACATTCTTTGCTGCAAAACAGACGTTTTTCGTCATGCTGGAGGCCAAAGTAAGTAGGTGGAGAGTTCAAAACAATGGTCTCTATGCTAAAACCAAGTACTTCCTCTATGCTGAAGAAGTACAAGAGAAACTAGAAACTACCTTAAACACAATGACTAACTCTTATTGAAGGGCAATACCTATGACAAAACACAAAAACCAAACACAAATACATACCTTTAAGTAAGATCCATAATATTTTGTAACAAAGGGACTGTCACACTGCGACAGCACCATAATCTCCTGTTGAATATCTTCGATTTCATCTTCGGCTTCTTCTAAATCGATTATTTTGATAGCGACTACTTGCGTAGTTCTGTTGTCAATACCTTTAAAAACCTCTCCAAACGAACCCTTGCCGATTCTTTCTTGTTTGGTGAAAATCAATTCTGGATCGACCTTCTGCAAGAAAAATAGAAAAATAAGTTTAATATAACTGCTAAAGTCTATTGGTAAAAAAAATTTAAGCATTATAAATATTTTGATTTCAGTTGTAGAACCAATCTTTAATGAATTGCTAAGATATGCAAAGCATTTAAAACCTAAACTGGAAATTTAAACGCCCACGCTACTAACCTAAAAATGGAGACAGTATAAGTGGAGAATTACGTATATAATGGTATACCTATTGTTCAATTTTGGGAATGTATAAGCAACTACAGTAGACTCCCTCTATAACGAGAACTAAAATGGCAGCCTAATTACCTCGTTATATCCAACAACAATAATACTGTGATACATATGATTATGTAGTTTTCTAAAACATTAACTTTCTATAGGGAAGCCATTCGGAGCAATATAAGATTTTTTTTTTTTTTTTTTTTTTTTTTTTTTTTTTTTTTTTTTTTTTTTTTTTTTTTTTTATGGCTTCGGCAGTTTGCCATACAGCCAGTTACATGATCTTTTAATCTCATTAGGTACAGTAAAAAGTTTTTGAGTTATTTGCAATCGAATAGACTAAAATAGATAAATTTACAACATTTAACAAAAAGAAGAGAAAAAATATAAATAATACATACACATATATATCCATAAACATATAAAATTAACATGGGTCACTCGTTTCACGTCCAGGGGACCATCAGGACATTATAATATATAACATACACAGAACTAGGCCACGGTAAATAGGATTAAACATATAAATTAGAGAAAACAAAGGTGAAAAGTAAAAACCAATTTTTTTTTTTTTTAACTAAAGAAAAATATTACATTTGGTCAAAAAATCGATTATGCAATCGTAAATTAATCTATTTTGAGTCGCTAGGGCAGATAAAACGTTAAACGGAGATTTACCGGTAATACGAACTATATTATTATATAATAAGGTGGATTCCAAATTATATTTGGCACAACCAAAAATTACATGATCTAGGTCACCTTCTACTCCACATTCCGCACAGTTTTTACTCTCGATCACATGAATCCTTGCAAGATGAGCAGGAAAACAAGCATGTCCAAATTTAAGCCTAGATATGGTTGTTATATAACGCCTAGGGACATTATAAGTTCTGTGCCAATGTGCAACAGGGACAGTTGTGTGTAAAGAAGTGTATCTATTTGGGTTGGTAAAACAAAACTCAGACCATAGGTCACTCCATTTATATTTTAAAACTGCCTTGCGTGAAGCAACCAAATCAGAAATACTAGGTAGAAATTCTGTAATATCCACTGAATAAATACTTAATTTGGCTAGTTGGTCCACATGTTCATTATGTTTAATTCCACTGTGTGCTTTGGCCCATATAAATATCACATTTTTTTTATTTTCCTTAAAGTGTTTAACTAATTTTTTAATTAATATTATGTAGGGATTGGAGTATGTGGTTGGAACAAAAGGTTGGTTAATGGCTGTGAGAACTGACATGGAATCTGAAACAATAATAACGGAGGAATCTCTGTTAGAAACAAAAAGTAGGGCTTGATATATGGCAATTGCTTCCGCACTAAATATGGAAATATTTGTGAATGGCGTTTTTGAAAAAAGTTGTTTACTTTTATTGTCAATGAAATACATTAAAACAAAAAGAGTTGTTTACTTTTATTGTCAATGATACGTTAAAACAAAAAATCTGTATTCTGTATAAAGCGTATTTTCAAGAATAACATAAACTACTGGGTCTGCAATTGGAAGTCTGTCATGTTTGACTGCTTTAAATTGTCCAGTATTCTATCTATCATATTTTCTAAAGATGTGAAATAGTTTTATGCTTCTTCATTTGCGTTTTTTCTTTGGATAAAGTTTCTGATAACCTTTAAAACACGTTCCACATCTTGTCTATTAGGACCTATATTATTAGGTGTGAATGGTCAACCCCTACAATGACACTTGTGAATCATAAATTGTAAATTTCCGACTAAGAATCATAAATTGTAAGACGTTTATTGCAGACGACAGTTAAAAAGAGTATTTATTTATAGCTACGGTCGAGCCAAAACGTAAAAAACACGTTTTTCAATCTTATTTTCTCTCGTTATAAACAAATTTACCTCGCTATAGAAGGTTATTGTTCAATAGAAATTTCACGTTACATCTAATGTACCTCGTTATAAGCGAAAACTCGTAATAACCGTGTTCGTTATAGAGGGAGTATACTGTATTATACCTGAACTTTGTATCTAAGACAGTTGGAATTGTTGAAAGGCATTCTACTTTCTGTGTTTAGGCTCGAGAGAGTTGCCGCCATTGAATTTTTTTGGGGGTTATTAGAACATGTTTCTATTCAAAATGTTTTATTATTCTTGGAAATGGAAATTTTTAAACATAATATTAATAGTTGGGTTTATTAATATTCTTCTTAAAAAATTGTTAAAAATTCAGTTTCCATATAAGTAAGCCAATCTTTTTTCATATAGGCAACAAATATTTGACACTGATACTTTGTGTCTTGAGGACACCGTTGCTCAGTCATTGTGGTTGTTTCAGGAAGTAGAGAACACTTAAAAATATAAATAAAAAATAATTGGTATTGAGAAAGTATTCGAAATAAAGAAACGAAAACTTTTATTTTCGAATTCTGCATTTGAAAGCATGTGGACGGATTATTTTCTTGGACAAGCGTTGGGCAACTAACGGACAGAGCTTACTACCGCCATTATACAGAGTGTCCAGAAACTCTAATGACACACGAAAACCGGAGATTCCTCAGATAATTTTAAGATGATTTAACCCAATTCACCTAGTCCGAAAATGTTTCCTAAATTGATTGATTGATTTTTTACTTCTTTTCCCAAACTTTTTCTTTTTTACGCATTTATTGAAACAAAAGAATTTATAAAGTTAATCAAGGTAGGTACCTATTAATTTAAATTTTATGACAAAATAACAAAAAATTGTCAATCTATTTTTCTCGAAAACTATGTATCCCACCGACTTAAGGTTGATCTGCACCCCCCAAAAGACAAACTACAAATTCAAAAAATTTGAGAAGGTATATGTGATGACTAAAAGTATTTTGACAACTTCTAAGCAAACTTCATGTTTTCGTTTTTGAAAAAACTCAAAAAAACTACTTTTTTCCAAGTATAAAGCGGGAAAAACCAAACATAGCATTTTGTTAATTTTTTTACAGCATCAAGATATAATTATAAGAAATACTTATGATTTTTTTGAAAATTTTTGAATTTACAGTTTTGTCGCAATAGGAAAAAATAATGTGTTTCGGCTTATAATAAAGTTACCGGTAAGAAACCGAAAATTGTTTTAATAACAACGTATTTAAAACTGTAAAAGTGGAAAATATTTGCAATAAAACGTTAAATATTTTTTCCTAAACATATGAAAAATCTCGTTAAACAAGAACTTGAAGTCTTGAGTCTTGAACTGCCGCCTTCAAATTGTAATGTAGTGAGATGGCTCCACCTGAAGCAATAGTAGTATTTATCATCGATAGATAGCATTACGTTCGGATTCGAAACGCTTCAAACGAAACGTCATACTAACAGGGTTGCCATATCAATTACTTTGTACAATACTTTGGCAGATTATAACAAAATTTAATAGGAATGTTATCGGTTTGAATTTTGAACCGGTCATGCTGAAACTTACAGAGTTACAGAATAGTAGATACTGCAACTTTTATTTTGAAAGTATGATATAAAATTTACACTCTATAAGTAATATATCTATAAAAAACCTATTTAGTTTTAAAACCTATTTAGACGTTTTTAGTTAATTATTTTAGTATTTATAAACAGTAGTGTTCCTTGCATAACCAGTGGCGTACCCAGAATTTGTCTGAGGGGGGCTTTTGAATTTTTTTATGCCACCTTTTAGTACTAGAATATCTGAAAATCTAATAATCTAGTATCACGAATGTCTAAAAGTTAAAAACAAAAAAGTTATGCGTTAAAATAACCGTTGAATTATTCGAAACGGACGCCTATGACCGGTACTATAAATTGGCAATTGATGGAATCGATTCAACTCTGATAAATATTCGTACCAGTTTTCGTTTTTTTTTTTAAATAGAAACGTTCTGGAAGTACTAAAAGAACTAATTACAAGCAGCCATCTTCAAAGAGCTATCTCCCTTATGATGCATTTTCGGACTAGGTGAATTGGGTTAAATTGTCTTAAAATTATCTAAGGAATCTCCGGTCTTCGTTTGTCAGGACAGTTTCGGACACCCTGTATATTAGTATAGTTTCAGTACATAACACGTCCATATTACTTATTAAAAATTTGAAGTAATTTTCTCGAAATCCGATTTTTTTAAATGGTATGCAACAAAGTTTCATTTTATTCATTCCAAATTTTCACCATATCTTTAAAAGAATATTCCAAAAGGGACTGCGACATTTTAGTTGATTCTGACACTATTTATTATCAATTTCCACTTTTGTTCCAAATATTGAACTATATATTTAAA
This sequence comes from Diabrotica undecimpunctata, assembly GCF_040954645.1. Taxonomy (NCBI): domain Eukaryota; kingdom Metazoa; phylum Arthropoda; class Insecta; order Coleoptera; family Chrysomelidae; genus Diabrotica; species Diabrotica undecimpunctata. The sequence goes on from NC_092807.1 coordinate 143,440,710, forward strand.
ATGTTCGTAAATTACACAAAAATAACATTTCCAAAACCCCTTACGTATGTCCCTAGCTTCACCCATGAGACTTTTTCTTTTATTTCTAGATTCATATTTGTCTCGGTTATACAGCGAGCACAGATCGTCATATTAATCATGCCTAGGGTGTACGGTATCGGCATCACCTTCTGTATTGTCATTGAATAAATATTTTTTTTAAACTTAAAAACATAATTAATAATACCCCTTTCCTTCGTTAGCAAAATCCCAAACAATGTTTTATTTTTAATTTCTACAGTGGTCTGACCCCCTTTTTACACCAAAATATCAAGACACGGTTTTTACTATTTCATATCGTTTTATTTCATATCGTATCATATTTATCGTATTTATTTCATTTTTGGGTACGCATTAGGTTTTAATTATAAAAGATAACCAATAAAGGTAAACAATCAACAACACCAGTGCAAAATGGCAAGCTTTTTCATCATCTACAAAGTTCATTCGCGTGTCATGGAATAAATTGCACCTGGTAAAACCAGTAATGTTCAAGCGCGTCAAATTGAAATGCAAATGCGACTACACAGGTGAATATTCCAACGTGATGGAAAATAAATATTACCTATGTACTTTTTTTGTATTCAAAATATTGATGTTGTTCTAGTTTTGGTAAAACGAGATATAGTTGTATAATAATTTTGTATAAGATTTTTACAGAAATGTACGAAATCGATTAAGTTTCATAAACAAAAAACCAAAAATTATATTTATATTACTCCGTCATCAGAGACGAAAATGCCACTGAACTTCTAAAAATCGTACGAACAAGCTGAATTTGGCTGAGAATGTCAATTTTGAGATCCTAAAAAAGGTGCAAAAAGTATGATACTCCTTCCCTAGGGCTTCCCCCTAAAACCCGCGGCAGGGTAGGAAAGCGGAAACCATCGATTTACCAAGAATCTTTACACCTAGAACAAAAATTTTTCAAAAAAGAAATGTAGCTGAGATAATTTTGAACAAAAATATTTATTGACACTTTTTTCTGTAGAATTAACGCTTCAGAAACAACGCTTGAAGCGACCAGCGATTTTGAATGTCAGTTACGTGCGCGAAATCAATTTTTAAATAAAACTTGTATCAACTCGACGGTAAAAATTTGATATGTCTTATCCACAAATGACCAGAGAACTAAGGATTTACCCGTGATATTCGTTGATGTAGGTATCTAACAACTGCTTTTGATAAATTTGGTGATAACAATATGTAATAAAGAAAATATACAAAAGATTGAACGTCATTTTTTACTTATAAACAATATATAAACATGTAAGATCGCTATTTAATTTTAAATACTAAAGGTGAAGACCAGTAAATTGTATGAAAAGTGACACAATTTATTAAAAGAGTATAGAAAATCCTTTATATATCCGGTTGTTATCAACGAAAATTGGTTCGAGGCATAGATCATAAGAATGCATTTAGTTAATTTGTGAATTGTTTATTTATCCAAGTAATTTGTTTAAACAATTTAAAATAAATATTTATTTTGCAAAATTTTACTTTTCTCTGATTATTATTTGTAGAAAAGGTTATAAAATAATAAGCAACTTAAATATTTATGTATTATAGTTATAAATAATATGTTTTACCAATAAATATAACAAAAACTATTTTTTTATTTGATAATCAAATCTATACGTGTTAATATTTCTTGAATATTATGCTTTTTATTTTTACAATTATTACTTTTTCTCGAAAACATTACAAATATATTTTACTCAAATAAATTGTTATAAATTTTATACATAAATAAAAATTATGAAATTAATCTGTATATACACTCACCGGCACGAACAACGGAACACTTGCAATTTTAAAATTACAACTTAAAATTTTAATTCTTTTTAAACTTTTATTATCATAATAACGTAAACACAAACGAAACAAACTGTTTTCAAGTAATTTCTAATAAAACTTAAGTGCTTATCCGAAAGAAAATGCATAAAAAATCAGAAATAAAGATGAATTGCGTTGATTTAATCTCAAGAATTATGGTTGTACATCCCGAAAGAGCGGCTGCTATTGTTGCGTTGCTTCAAGACGGGAGAAGTGACCGATATGTTGATCAAAAGTATCAAATTTCCAATAGTACTGTGCACCGTATTTTTACACGTTTCTTGGCAACCGGAGCTTACAGTAGACGACCTGGAACCGGTCCCCAACGAAGAACTAGTGCCCGTGATGATCGCTTCATCCTCTTACAATGTCTACGAGATCGTCGTGCCACGGCTGTACAAATCCGAAATCAACTTCAGTACGTCCGGAATACTAAAGTAAGTGAACGATCAATTAGACCAGTGGTCGCCAACCTCTTCAATGTGTTGAGCTACTTTGTTAATTTTGGAATAAACAGCGAGCTACCCACACGGAAGCCACGTAACGCAACGTAAATGAAATAATCTACAGTTAATTTATCATTATATGTATTTATTTTACTGTTTAACTGGTAATACATAATACATAGGTACTAATAATAAAATAATAACAAACTAACTAATATTACTAGTACGTACTTGTTCATAGCTACATTCCTACCTATCAAACGAAGGTATTTGAAAAATAAACACAAACTTTTATCCAGCCACAACGGCATGTCACGTATGATTTAAAAATAGTTAATAATAACAACAAAAAAGTAACGCACTATCATAAACATAAACATTGGAAAATAAAAAAGCACGTTCAATGAGAAGGCTGACACTCAGACTCATCGATAATTTTTTTAATGTTTGCAGTATAATTTGATGCAGCCATTCGAATACAATTATCCAAATGTTTATCTGTAAGTCGATTGCGATATTTGTTCTTAATAAACGTCATATTGGAAAAAGAAGATTCACACAAATAGGTTGAACTGAATAATGCTTTCACTTTCAAGGCAACACGGCATAGAACTGAATATTTGTCTTTATTTACAATAGGCCAGATACATTCAGTACTTGAGACTAACGATTTTAAGGCTAAATCATTTTGAAACTCAATGACTTCCATTTCTGTTGCAGCGATATCTTCGCCAAAGTTCTGCATAACACAAGCTACAAACTGCTAGATATCCATTTCCATAAAGGGTGAAACAACAAACTGCGCAACAAACTAAAGCGATTTCATTGAAATCCTTAAAACGATTTTTGAAGTTACTCTTCAGGGTAGAAATTATTTCTACATGATATTTGTTGTCATAGGTTTCTAATGGATTTTGAGATATTTTTTCTGAAAGAATAGGAAAATGCTTGGAATCGCTGTTAATTAGGTTTTGTTCCCAAAACTCCAGTTTTTTGATAAATGCTTTTATATCAGAAATCATTTCCGCTAGTTCTTTGTCTCTCCCCTGAAGCTGCAAATTAAGTTCGTTTAATTTCTCTGTAATGTCCACGAGAAAACCAAAATCTCTAAGCCAGATTGAATTTTCTAGTTCCGGAGTCGGTTCATCGCGTTGTTTGAAAAATTGAACTATGCCAGATAGGACATCATTAAAACGTTTCAGCACTCGTCCTCTACTTAACCATCGGACTTCAGAGTGAAGGAGTAGGTCCCCGTATTGACAGTCAACTTCATCGGCCAAGGTTCTGAATAATCTTCTTTGTAACACTTGAGCTCTAATCTTGTTCACAATTTTTACCACCAGTTTCATAACGTTGTTTAGTTTCAGGAAATTTCCACATAATGCTTGCTGATGGATAATGCAGTGGTAACAGAGAAATTGCGGAAAAGTTTCATCTTTACGACATAACGCCACCAGACCCTTATCACAACCCACCCTAGCTGGAGTGCCATCGGTTGTCAAGCCTACCATTTTCGATATTGGAATTTTCTCGGAAGAAATAATATTTTTTAAATGAGAAAACAACTCCTGTCCAGTAGTGTGTCCTTTCAGTGGAATGAACTTCAAAAGATCTTCTTTAATCGTAAAATCACTAAAAACCATCCTGACGAACACGGCCATCTGGGCAGTGTCAAAGACATCTGTTGATTCATCCAGTTGAAGTGAAAAATAAACACATTTATCTAAGTCAGTTCTTAACTGTAAAAAAATATCATTGCTCATTACTTCTACACGTCTCATCACTGTATTAGCGGGAAGTTGCATAGATTTTATAGCTGAAACTATCTCGTCTTTATTTCTAAAGTTGGCAAATAACCAATCAGCAGCTTCTAAAAACGCCTGTTTTATCATTTCCCCGTCTTCATAAGGTTTCTTTTTTTGTGCAATTATCTGGGACACACGGTACGATGCTTCAGTTGCAGCCTTATTTTTGTCGACTGTTCTTAAAAATATTGATTGTTGTTCAATTAACTGTTTTTTAACTGTTTCAGTTTCTCCTTTCTGGCGGCAGAATGTAGTGGGAATGATTTTTCAAAATTAGAATGTACAGTTTTATGATGTCTCTCAATATTTCCTTGTTTAGCAACGGAGACCGAAGTATTACATAACACAACACACATTTTTATCTTTAACTTCTGTAAAAAAGTATTGTTCTTCCCATTCCGAATGAAAGTGGTATGTCTTTACCTTCTTACAACTGCTTGCCATAATATTATTTTTGTTGTTCTCTACTAACTCAACCACTGGACGTTGGTTACGCGTTCAGTTTTAAACTAAGCGCAATGTCGCCGCGCCGTGCGTATTTATCCCGTTCAAAGCAATCCAGATCGTTCTCGAACACTAACGCGCTGGTCCGGCTGGTCGGTTCTATAAATAGCCGATTCTAGCTTGACGGCGTCAGGGGCAGATCGCTCACCACAACGTTGCCGCTGTTTATGTTTAATATTATGACAATTAGATTTTTTTGTGGAATTTTCGGAAGCTTCTCTGATTTTTGCAGTTTGTATTTTTTAAATTAAAATCGTTGTGAGAGCTACCAGAATTGCCTCCGCGAGCTACCGGTAGCTCGCGATCGACAGGTTGGCGACCACTGAATTAGACGAAGGCTTGGAGAAGCAAATTTAAGCAGTCGCAGACCTGCAACAGGTCTACCACTTCTCAGGCGCCTTAGAGTTCCGCGGTCTCAGTTTGCTAGAAACCATGCTCATTTTACTGTAAATAATTTGAGGCACGTTTTACTTATAGACGAGTCCAGGTTTACCTTGCGGTCTCCAGATAGCCGTGAGAAAGAATGGCGAAGATCAAATGAGCGTTTTGCAGAAAATACCTACAGTCCTAGGGTAGGCTATCAAGGATGCTCAATTATGGTATGCGTAGGAATTTCTCTAGACGTACAGAACTGTACATCGTTCCAAGAGGCCCCGTAACAGCTGCCAGGTACATTAATGAAATTCTCCAAGATTTTGTTGTGTCTTATGCTGGTTTTGTTGGAAATTACTGTTCTTGTACACGATAATGCCAAGCCTCACAGTGCGAGAATCACTTAACAGTTTTTCAATTAAGTAAACATTCCTGTAATGGACTGGCCAGCATTGAGTCTAGACGCAAACCCAATCCAACATGTTTGGAACGTGCTTAGGCGAAGGATACGAAGTCGTGTTCCTGCCCCTTTAACCTTAAATCACTTACAAGAAGAACTTTTAGAGGAATGGTAACTTATTCCTCAACAGGACATTTCTCATTTGATTTTAGGATGCGAAGGAGAATTTAGGCAATAATTCGAGCACGTGGGGGAAACATTCATTATTAAAATCAGTTTGTCCGGATACATGATTTAAGTTTTCATTAATTGAGCGTCATTTTGTTACAACATTCACTTACATTTTCTTCGTAAATTTTTAAATTGTTATCTACTGAAACAATTCTTTGTTCAAAAGTTAAATTTTTATTAGAAATTACCTAAAACAGTTTGTTTCGTTTGTGTTTACATTATTATAATAATAAAAGTTTAAAAAGAATTAAAATTTTAAGTTTTTATGTTAAAAATGCAAAAGTTCCGTTTTTCGTGCCGGTGAGGGTATATGAACATTTGTATTACAATTTATATACTTAATTTTACTACACTCATGGACAAAAATATCGAATATTTTGGAATTTTCCAATTTTTTTGTAGTCACTATTATTTTAAAATAATTTTAGATTACTGATAATACTCATATAGTAGACTGATGTACTCAACTGGTTTGAAATATTTTGATGTTTATTTTGACGTTTATTCAGTGGTTAGTGTCATTCGTACATTTTATCGTAAAAATCCTTCTTCGCGCAAAGAAAAAATCATACTAATTCGGTTATTTTTAGTTTAATTTATTAAGTTTTATTAAATATTGTTTTGATTTAACTAAGTTTAAAACAAGTATCCCACCAATTCGGCACTGCGATGAAGTCCAAGTACCACATATTGTAATTTTGTACGAGGAAGGATATGCACAAAAAGGTATCGCACGACGTCTCACCAGAACTGAATCTATAGTTTCAAATACTCTAAAAAGGTACCGCGAAACAGGAAATTTTATACGAAGGCCTGGTCAAGGACGCCCAAGGTGCACAACCGCAATTGATGAACGTTTTTTGGTTCTTAATTCTACAAGAAATCGTTCATTGACATCGATGCACCTCAGAAATGAGCTATTAAATGTTAGACAAGTTAATATGAGTTCACAAACAGTTAGACGAAGATCAAATAAAGCAACCCTAAAGCCCAGACACCCCGCCAAAGTTCCACGTTTTCTCCAAAATCATAAAATTCGTCGTTTGGAATTTGCAAGATCACATATTTAGTGGAATATCGACAACTGGAAAAACGTTCTTTTCACTGATGAGACCAGAATCCCATTATGGAAGCCAGATGGTCAAAACTATGTCTACAGAAGAGTTGGAGAATGATTCGCCAGCTGCAGTCTCGCCCAGACCGTTAGTTTTGGAGTTGATGGCATAATTCTTTGGGAAGGTATTAGTTGGGAGGTACGTACCGCACTTGTGGAAGTGATTGGACGGATGACTGGTACTTCTTACGTTTAAAACATCCTGCAAGATCATGTTTTGTCATATTTTGGTTACATTGGATATGAAAGATTTACGTTAATGCACGATAATGCTTGACCACATGCCGCTGCCATAGTAAGTAATTATCTTAATGAGGTCCAAATTAGAAGTTTGGATTGGCCACCCTCTAGCCCGGATTTAAATCCAATAGAGCACATGTGGGATCACCTAAAATGCAGCATACGACAAAGAAATCCCGTTCCAAATACGATAGAGTAGCTTGGGCTTGCTGCACAGGATGAATGGAATGCAATTTCCCAAGAATATGTCCAAAATTTACTTGCAAGCATGCTGAGAAAGATGCAAGCATTAATAAGAGCTAGAGGGGGGAATACTCGTTACTGATCATGCACGTCTTTCAGTTTAAACCAGTTGTTTAAGCAATTTAAATTATCATTTAAGTTTAGAGTAAAATACCCTTATTTACCTAATATTAAACATTTATTTTTTTCGCAATTTTCTCCGCATAAAAACTTAAAATTGTTCATTAAACATTGTTAAAATAAACTCAATTTTACAATAAACGACTTGCTCGATCAGAATTTATTTTGAAAAAACAAAAATTTGAAAATTCCAAAATATTCGATATTTTTGTCCATGAGTGTATTTTTTATTTATAATTATACAAAGTTTATAACAATTAATTTTTTTTACTTGTAATACTTGTAATATGTTTTAGCCAAGAAAAGTAATTGTAAAAATAATAAGCATAATTTAAGAAAAATTAGCAGGTATAGATTTACCAAATTACAAAATAAAAAAACATCAATTTTCGTTGATTAGAACCAGAGACATCGCGACTTTTATTTGGAATTGGATATTTATTTATTTGGAAAACTCGGGTTCTAAGAAACTGGAAAAACATTATCAAACTAGTTACTTAAACGATTGTCTAATTTTGCAACAACCATGTAAGCCGATTTTATATCACATGTTTAAAAAGCCTAACATGTGCTGTTTGCAATCGTTCAAATACTAAATCTCTTTAAAAAGATTTACAGTATTGAAGTATTAGAAGTTAAAATTCCTTTCTCGCTTACAAGGTGAACTCATATCGCCTCATTAGACTTTATATTTGTATTTTATTCAGATTCTTATTTAAGCAGATTATGTAAATTAAATTAACTTGCTTACAAGGAATATTTTAAAATATGACTTTTAGATTTAATTTAGAATATTAGGTGAGTAATGAATATCTATATATATATATATATATATATATATATATATATATATATATATATATATATATATATATATATTGATATGATTGGTGTTTAAAGAAAATAATTTATAAGTTATATACTAGATAATTTTAGATATAACAAGTATTTGGTTATTTTAAGAAGTTATATACTAGAGAATTTAATAAAAATATATTTATGTGAGAGCATTTTTAAGAAATTAGCATATAAAAAGTAATTTTTTAGTAATTATGATGTTGTAGATATATTTAAGTGAGCCATGTGACTAGGCAACCAGATATACATACTCTGAAGTGACGTTTAAGAATAATTACGAATATAAAGTGGGGTTATAATGATAATATGTTGTTTAAAATGTGTAATTTATTAAATTAAAATGTTTAATTTATATAAGTTACTGATTTAAATGTATACTGAAAAGCCTAAATGCCAACAAAATTCTCGATAGATAAGTAAGGAATTCTCTAGATCACCGGAGATGGCTTTGTTGCGAAATGGTTTGTTCCAGAAAATTCAGACATGTATTTAATAGAACAAATGGAACATGATTTCTTACCAGATGGTTCTGGAACATCCAAAAAGATATAAATACTCGGTGGTTTGGATTCAAGCGGGTCAGAAAGTTTCAGTCAAGCAGTCAGAAAGTTTAGTAAGAAAGTCGATTCAGTTAGTTATGAGTTTTTTAGTATGGAAATTAGTTAGAGGCAGTCAATCAGTTACAATTGTTCAATATAGTGAGTTAAATCAATATTAAGAAACAGTATAAAGAAAATAATATTGAAGATTAAAAATTATGTTATGTATAAATGATGATAATGGAAGAAGTATTAATTGAATATTAAAATTAAATGATATTTTGGTGATTGGATATTGATATATTGAAAAGAAGAATAAAAATAAATGCTGTTTGCTGGTTTGCATGGTGGTTTATAAATGCTGGTGAAGAAAAATATCTTAAATTGGTGGAAGCTGATAATTGGAAAAAGTAATTTCACAAAAACAAGGATAGCCGAAGCTGAGAAGAAGACATTTGAGTGGTGATTATAATCTATATAGTGGAAAACAGTTCATTTAGGCTTTCAGTGACAGAAAGGTACAAAATTTTGTTAATATAATTTAGTTAGTGTCATAACAATTTCAATTTTGTAGATAGTTTGTTTAAATTTTACATTGTCTATAGAATTTAATTAATTTCATAAGAATTTCAATTTAAAGATAGTTTATTTTAAATTTACATTGGCTAGGTTAGATATATATGTGTTTCATAATAGATATAATAAAGATAATTTAAAAAAGTACTTACAAACTAATTCTTTGAGAACCGCGATAAAAACCCTATATTATTAAAAAATACTCATTGCTCATCATTCAAACAAACAATACATCATAACAATATATATATATATATATATATATATATATATATATATATATATATATATATATATATATATATATATATATATATATATATATATATATATATATATACAGGGTGGTCCTTAAGTAATTGTACAAACAGAAACCGTATATTCTGCACTTAAAAATATTACGATTTAAGCCAACTTGCTTTAATAAAATATTGATATTAAGAAAGATACAGGGTGTTAAAGTGGAAATTTAAATTTTATTTTTCGCTATAACTTTTACGTTTGTAAATATTTTTAGACAAAAATTTACAATTGGATGCTTTTGAGTAGAATAAATTATAATTTTATACATACTTTAATGTAACTGATAGAGGGCGCTACATATGTCACATGTGTGGCATAAATTTGCGCTTAACTTTTTTGCTCTTTAAATTAGCTCTATTTGTGTTCAAAAATATTAAAGATACATAATTTTTACAAAGAAAAGGTATACTTGTTAGTAACCTCGAAATTCAACTATTTTTGAGATAATCGCATTTTATAAGTCAGCTTCATAATAATATTTGTGCGGTAAAGCACTGAATATCTGTCGATAAGCATAATTCATAGTTTATTCGTATTAAAACAACTCAAAGATGATAATGTTACATCACAAAATGCTTTGTTATGGCTGCTAAATGTCTTATTGAAGAAAAGATTCTTCATCTTCTTATTTAGGTGCCGTGTCCGTATTCAGACGTTGGCCGTCATTATTTTACAATTTCCCTTTTCTATCGCTTCTTAAGATTCTATACTGACGTATTACTTTTTCTCTGGCGTTGTATACCTCGACATTCTAGAGAGAAGGCAGTGAGAACATAATTAAATACAAGTTTTCTGAACGTTGAATTGGTCGTGGTAGTCATAATCCTTGGCAATGTGGTGAGATATTGATCTAATTATTTAATTCATAAAAAATCCCAAAAGAATACTTATTATTCATTACATAGTAAACACACGGACAATTTAGTCCAGCATAATATTAGTTCGTTAGTAAATCATAATAGTCCATTTGTTCGAGATGTAATTATAGTTACTCGTAAGCTGTAACGTAATCATATAAATAAGTAATGTAATCGATAGGTTATTCCGTGTGTGTATATAAATAATCAATGAACGAGATACATTACAGTTTAATACATTATTTAACCTCTGCGATAAATAAGATGTAGTTCCACAATATACCATAAGATTTGGATATGTAGCCAAAAGAATGTATTCATCCATTATGTATTATAGCCACCACGTAGCCCAGAATTTAATCCGCTTGATTTTGGTGTATGGGGCGCATTAAATCAACGTGTTTATAAGAATCCCATAAACATTCGCATATATTGACAAATGAATTAAAGAAAATGGTGGACATATCGAACACTTACTGTGACAAAAAGGTATGTTATTTAGTTTAACTATTTCTCAATTTGGTTTGTAAACAAAATGTTTTGATTATGACTTTAATTTAACATAAAACGTAAAATGTTTGATGTAAAATCCTATAATTCTGTTATTTTGTCAAATCCTATTATTAATTATCCTGATGATATATTTATTTTATTTAATATTTCGTTAACTATTAACTTTAGTTAAAGGTATTTTATACCAAAATTCAGAAGTATTAATAATATCGTTCAGCGTTCTCGTCACACATCCAGTCAATAGTACTGGTTTAATCACTGTTTTATATATCCTGATTTTAGGGATTCGTATTAGACTTCTGGATTTAAAAATGTTATCAAAGTGTTATGAAAAATGTTATAAACGTTAAGAAAATGTACTGGGTTATGAATCAAAAGTAAGCTTTAAGTATCCAAAACAAACGTCTGCTACTCTAAAGGCAATACTAAGACCGGCATGGATGTACGGGAAAAGCACACTTTGGCATAGGGTAGATTTTGAAGTTGGGGATAAATAGAAGTTAATTTAATAACAAAATAACAAACAAACAATAATAACAAAAATTTCATCAAAATCGATCCGTATTGATGGAAATCTGCGGGTATACGATGTTTTTACCTTGGTACACTGGACTAAGATGTAAATATTGTCTCTTAGATATGTCAACAGTTCGATTTATTTGTATACATTAAAACTGTTACCTAATTTTCGACCAATAATATTTCGTCACGCCCTGTATATATCTACCGTTCCAATTGAAATTAAAAATAAACTGCATAATACTAAATCACTATTGAGAAAGTTAAGAAAAGAAGAGTGTAATAAAATGCATTAAGGTATTTATAAACATAGAACATGCAGATGTTACACCAGAAGCGATTTAAAATATTACATGTATTTAAATATTTAAATTACTGGTCGGAAAATAACGGAGCTCAGCATGCCCACGTCAAAACGCGTCGAAGCAATTCATATGGTTACACAGCCAGTGACGTAGAATAGAGAAAAATATCGAAATCAAATGCTACTATAATATACACTACTGCGAATATAAATTATTGTTACGCACCAATCTTTTTCTAAGCAAGTACTTATGTGTGACTATACCGAAAACCTTCTGATAGAAAAGTGTATAATAAATATGACCTATTACAGTAAAACCTCGATATAACGGACTAATTGGGGGTGTCCGTTAAAGCCGAAAGTCCGTTATATAAAACTATGGTTAAAATAAATCAAAATACTTTTTTTTGAAAATATATATGTACACTGTAATTAGATATATATATAAAAAATACAAAATACAAACAAAATTCTATTTAAGTAATTGTCTTCGGACATTCGTCGTGAAGTGACGTTGCTGTGGATATGGACGCGCTTGCTGTCGGTAATCCCGTTTTGAACAAGTTTCTTTTGCACTTTCCATGTTTGCTGATTTTCTATGATCAACTCCCTAAATATAGTTTAACTATTTGATGAATAATCAATAAATGTTATTAGATCGTCGACATGCGATCTTACCTCTGATAACTTCATTTTTAACAGTCTTTTTTTGTCGTCTTGTTTGCTATCTTTACTTCCGTCCTCATTTTTTAGGTTCATAACTTCATCTGCTATTTCACTTTCAGTCATGATGTTATAACCCAGGGTCACCTTCATCTACTTCTAGCCATTGTAAAACATCTTCCTCAGCTATATGTTCTCCGGCATTATTATGTACTGTCCTACAGAAATCAGTAACTTTCAACCATTCTAAATCTATGTCTGCATTTTGGCCATCAAACCAATTCTTCCAACCATTTTTTAATGTTTGCTCTTTCATTTCCTCCCATGCTGCAGCAAAACTAAAAATTGTTGATTATAAATTGTGAGACCTCTAGTTTTGCAAGGTACGCTGCCCTCTTGTATCTTCTGCATTATCTTTATCGTACAATACAACCATTACTTCGTCTAAAAACTATGTGCGATATATTCGTTTGGCTGCCAAAATTATTCCCTGATCCATGGGTTGAATAAGCGATGTTGTATTTGTTGGCAAAAACATACACCTAAAGTTTCCATCTTCTGAACGTAGAATATTTTCAACGGGGTGAGCAGGAGCGTTGTCTAAAAGCAATAAACATTTCACCTCTTCTGGCAGTATTCCCAATTTCTTCTTTTGAAATTTTCTCACTGAAGGTAAAATTTCTCTGAAAAACCAATTTTTGAAAATATCTGAGGTGAACTATGCCTTTTTAGTGCTATAGTATAAAACGGACATATGATGCATTATGTCTTTTAAAACTCTAGGTTTACGAGATTTGCCAACCACTACAGGAGTCAATCTATGCGATCCATCAGCGTTAGCACAAAGCAGTGCCGAGATCCTGTCCTTGCTAATTTTTCTTCCAGAATCCGATTTTTCATATTTGGAGGCTTATGCGCTTTCAGGCAAAGTACGCCATAACAAACCAGTTTCGTCAACATTGTAAATCTGATATTCTAATAGCATTTCGTTACTTGCTTATATGTGCTACTAATTTTTGCCTAAAAGGTTCTCTTTCTTCTTCTGGTGCAGTTAAAGCTTCGCCGTAAATTCTTTTATTCATAATTCCGTGCCTTTTGCGAAAGCGCCACAGCCATCCATCACTTGCTCTGAATAGTATGTCCATATGATTTGCTAATTTAATTGCAGCAAATTTCAATTCGACTGCCCTGACCGGGACCCCACTAGAACGTTGTTGGCCATACCATTTTAAGATTTCTTCATCCAGTGAAGTTTCACGAGCCAATTTAATTCGTTTTTTAAGATTGCTGTGCTCTCCTACATCACACATTAATGTAAATTTATTTATTTTGCTTTTGTTTTTTTTTTATTTCCGAAAGTTTGATTCCGTTACATTGATTCTTTTCCGTTTGTCCCTATTTAAAGGGTGAGATTGCGAAAATTTTAACTTATTTACTGGCGTTTACTAAATGTGTTCATTCACAACGAATAAACAAGCCTTTATTTTTCAGCAAAAAAATATATACATATTACTATTAGAAATGTGTCCTCTTATGCTAAATTTTATTGAAATTCTTTGTAAAATACAGTGGTATGGGATGGGTTAAGCATGTGTAATATTAACAGTATGTTTTTATTTTTTTTTACATTTGACCGGATTTTTTGTCCGTTATATCCGAAGTCCGTTAACTAGAGGTCCGTTATATCGAGGTTTTACTGTAGTTGTGTTCGTGTAAGGCATGCTCCAAGAATACAAGCCAAAGAAGAACATTGTGAATATATTTATTACAAATTTAAGATGCAAAGACGAATGAAAAAACACACCATTTCTAAGCTAAACAAGAATGCCCTCAAGTAGTATCCAGAGAGCCCTAAAATAGCAGAACGAACTGTAATCATATATCATATAATCATCGATGTAAGACACTGCTCTAACTTATTAGATGTTAGGTCTTTTAGAGGAGCAAACATAGATAGTGGTCACTATTTAGTTAAAGCACGATTTAAAGAGAGAATATCCAATTTAAAAAAGGAGATCGGGAAAAGGGGAGAAAAAATCGACATTAATAAACTAAAAGATCCAGACATTGCAAATGTATATAGACAACAAATAAAAGATAAAATAAGGACAGAAAACTTAAAAGAAGAGACATTAACGAACTATGGGCAAATATACGAGATATTGTGTTACAGAAATCGGTTGAAATATTGCGCGAAACCAAGTAAGAAAAAAGAAATCATTGGTTTGATCATAAATGCGAAATGGCCATAACAAATAGAAAGAACGCAGCATATCAAAAAACCATCGGCGCAGGTTGTACATGGAGAAAAAAGAAGAGTATAGACGTCTTAGAAGAAAGGAAAAACGTATCCATCGACGTTAGAAGAGGGAATACGAACAGAACACTCTCAATGAGATACAAAGTTTATTCGATAAAAATGAAACTAGGAAATACTATAAATCCTTAAATAATAGCCGTCGAGAATTTAAACCACGATTAAATTTTTTTTTATTTAAATTAATGTGCATGTGACATCTATGGTCATTAGCACGAGTTACGATTTACATGGTAATATCATATAAATTACAATATAATGTACTTAACATTTAACATAAAGAGAAAATAATAAAAACATGTAACATAACATTTATATTTTGTTGAGCAGTTCACTTTTCTCGAGGAATTTGATAACCTTGTTGATTTGGTCTGTGGACCTGTGTGTTTAGGACCTCTTTGAAGATAGTACTGATATCGAGCTGTTGGCGTATTTTGGCATAAAAAGGGCATTCGATAAGTATATGTCTGATTCGGAGAGTCGTATTGCAGTGCTGACATTTTGGTTGTGGAGAAGATGTCATCAGGTAGCCATGAGTTAGACGGATATGTCCTATACGCAATCTCTCTATGATTGCCATATTTTTTCGAGATAAACTGGGATAGGTAAAAAGATTCACTGAGGGTTTAATTTCATGCAGCGCTAAAGTAACTTTATTCCAGTGAATCTGCCAGGTGGATAGATTAAGCTTCTTCAGTCTAGCTTTGAGATCGTTGCAAATTTGTATATTGATAATGGTGGTGTCCGTGGATGATGCGGCTTTTTTGGCAAGGCAATCAGCTTTTTCGTTACCACTAATACCGACATGGGATGGTACCCATATCAGAGTGATAGTTGTCTTTTGGTTTATAAGAAGTTTATATGTGTCATGAATATCTTGGACGATAGGATGGGATTAACAATTTGTAAAAACACTAATGTTGAAATTATATATGATAAAAACTCAATTCTTAACAGATGGGCACAACATTTCAGCGAACGTCTAAATATAAACGATATTGAGGGAGGTTACAACATAGACAATCAACAAAATCTACAACGTCAACTACACAGTGAAGACCCAACAAGAGAAGAAGTGTCAAATGCCATCCTAAAACTCAAAGACAATAAAGCCCCAGGAATCGATGAAATCTGTTCGGAAATGTATAAAAAAGGTGGTGATCAACTTTTTGCAGCAATCCATAAACTAACAGTACTTATATGTCAGAATGAAATGGTACCAGAAGAGTTGCTAAAGGGAATAATACGTTCGTTGCATAAAAAGGGTGATCAACTGGAGTGTAAGAACTAAAAGGCATTACTCTGTTAGCATCCGCGTATACAATCTTCGGTAATGTATTGTTTGAAAGACTTAAACATTTTACAAAGGATATTGTTGGACAATATCAATGCGGGTTTACTGCTGGAAAGTCAACTACACATCAAATTCAAGCACATAGACAGATTCTGGAAAAGTCACTAGAATATACCATAGATACACACCATCTCTTCGTCGACTTCAAAGCAACCTATGACAGTGTGAAAAGAACTGCATTATATAATGCAATGATAGACTTTGGGATCCCACCTAAGTTAGTTAGGTTGACCCACCTAACAATGCAAAACGTAAGCTCATGCGTTAGAATTGAAGGAGAAAACTCTACGTTCTTTGACATTAATAATGGTCTAAGACAGGTGAACGCGCTGGGGTGTCTCCTCTTACGAGACAATTAAATATTAGAATGAATAGAACTATTTTTTAGATCGACGCAAATTCTCGCATTCGCTATAGTTATAGTGGGAAGAACTATGAGAGACATGGTGCAGTGTTTTACAAGGCTTGCGAACGCTGCAAGTGAATTAGTACTTGTGGTAAACATGGAAAAATCCAAATATATCCAAATAATCCCCGCAATATCCAACAGACAGTTCAAATTAACAACCATACCTTTAAACAAGTCAAAGAATTCACATATCTTGGATCGCTAGTAAACACAACAAACACGACAAGCGACGAAATAAAAAAGACGCACAGCAATAGCAAACAGAACTGATCACGATCTCCATAAAAATCGGTCCAGCCGTATCGGAGAAGGAGGGTATCACATAGCAATAACATGCGGTGATCTAACGAGAACCGGTATATTGTGTGGTATGGCTGTTGCCCAATCTATCAATACTAACATTTATTTTGTTGATTCTAAGCTTTTTTCGTTAGTCATAGTGTGGCGCCATCTATTGGTTATATTGCAATTTAAAATTACAGAATAACTGTTTGTACGGTCTTTCTGTACAATTTTTTGAAAATTATCTTTTACACAAACCTCCTCGTGATAATAACAAACACTACAAAAAAAGAATTATCTAATTTGGTGTAGTCGTTCTGAAGTGATGCCCGTACAAACAATTCGGCGATTCATTTTTATTATTATAAATGTATGCAACACGACAGCAAAATGATATACATTTTATACTACGAATATATTGCAAAAAAATAGAAGTCACATCAGTTTTAAAGGTATACATTAAGTTCCAGAGAAAAATGTCTCGCACCTGTTAAGTAACAGAGATACAACATTGACATTACATAACGGTCTTATTCAAAAAATACTTCGTCAGAATGTACATTTGTATTAAATATTGACCTCGCAAACTAAACGATAGAAAACAAAATATTAACTAGTTTGATAAGCACTTTACTGTTTAATTGTGGTTATCAAACAAACAATTTTATACAACCCAACTTTGATAATTAGGTAAGACTGTACACTTCGCTCTCATTATGGAATATGTGCTTTTATCTCATAAAATATGTTTATCATAGAGTAAATATAAAATGAAAAATAATGTTTACTATTTTTTACTAGTATTTTGTTGGTTAAAAGTTATTACCAATGTAAACATGACAAAAACAGTACTTATTATATAGATACGAGTACATTATCGTATCTTTCCTCCTAATCTCGTCGTCAAGATATAACTCATAAAACTACCAACTGTTATAATCTGATTAACTAAGTTCATAATCTATAAACTAAACCAATAATATATTCATTAGCGTACACAAATTTGGATGGATGTTCCAACTTCTTTAACCCGTCTGAAAAATACGTTTTCTCGAGGTCTGCAAAGAAGGCTTCCGTGGCGTCGATAACCTCCTCATTCGATTTCAATTTCTGCCCAGAAAGTGCCTCTTTCAAGTTTTGAAACAAAAAAAGTCGAACGGGGCCAAATCTGGAAAATAGTTTGGATGAGGCAACAGTTCGTAGCCCAATTCGGCCAATTTCGACATAGCGACGAAGCAGGCATGAGCCGGTGCGTTGTCATGGTGGAAGACCACTTTTTATTCTCCAAATGGGGTCATTTTTTCTGCAATTCGGCGTCGTATCAGCCCAATAATTCGACATAGCAGAGCCCTGTTTCCGTTTTGCCCTTTTCCAGGTAGTCGATGTGGATCAGCAATTGTAAATGGCGCGCACCTTCGGTCGACGGTCTGTCAATACGAGATCGTGATTTTTTGTCACGTTATCCTCTGTGGTATTCAGAAGAGGACGCTCGACTCAAGAAGTTACAACTTCATTGGTTACTGATGTACAATTAGCATTTACCCGAAACAATTCAGTCTCCTGCTTATTTTTAATTAATCTTATGATGAATCTTATGATGGAGTTAACCTAGACATACTAACAGATAAATTATATGCCATAGGAATTCCAGGTGTTATTGCAAACCTAATGAAATTGTGCCAATATACAAAAGTCTTCTTCTTCTTCTTCTTTTTATATAGACTCTGTCTGTTTTTCAATGTGCCTCCAGTAAGTTGTCATTCCATCGTTTGCGTGGTCTTCCTACTGATCGTCTTCCTATTGGGGAACCGTCTCTTGCCGTCTTTACTACTCTATTTGTTGTCATTAGGCTTATATGATCGTTCCATTCTACTCTTCTATTTCTTACCCAGTTCTTGATGTTCTCCACCTTGCATCTATGTCGTATATCTGTACTTCTAGCTCTGTCCCATAGTGTCTTACCATCAATTTTTCTAAGTGTTTTCATCTCTGCTGTTTCTAACATCCTTTTTGTTCTCTCTGTGTCAGGTCTTGTTTCTGCCGCGTATGTCATTATTGGCCTGAATATAAATACAAAAGTGCATTTAAAAATAAATGGAATGATATGTATGCCCAAATCAACATCAGTTGGATTGCCACAAGGAAGCATCTAAGTCCATTATTATTTATGTTATACACTGCGGATGTTACCAGTTCTATTACTGAAGACACCAGATTACTTCAATACGCAGACGACTTTTGCACTTATAAGGAAAATAAGTCGATCGAAACTTCCATCGTTGCATTAGAAAACGACACGGAAAAAATTGTCAAAGAAATGGATTCTGCATCTCTCAAGAAAAATCAGTCTTGTGTTCGTTTACAAGAAGACGATATCAGCCACCAAACCAAATTAATATAGGACCATTGCCATTTTCGGGGCACCGAAGCATGGCTCGTCAAAAACCGACGTGCCACCACGTTGAAACTCGTTAAACCAATGTTTGGCAATTGCCATATTATAAACTAATATCGATTTGTTAGAGATTTTTTAAATTGCGAATTTTCCAAATCGATGAATTGGACGTAGAGGATTCATAGAGTAGCCTGCTCGCTCTCCAGACCTCAATACGTTAAATTTTTTTTTTGGGGTCATTTAAAATCACGTGTTTACATTAGGTGACCAATATGCTTGTAGGATTTGAAACAAATAATTATTAATTAATGTGCAATAATATTTTAAAGGCGCAATAATATTTTAATTTTTTAAACGAGCATTTTAAACATTTGAAGTGATTTTTTAAAATCATTATGCTCATTAGTCTTAGTAGTGACAAACAATATGGCATCAGTTATGGCATGTGTCATTATACTTACATACAAAGTTTCATGAATATGGTCATTTTCGTTTCAAATATATTTACTTGGTTCCATACTTTATCCAAACCCTGTATAAGTATATTAGACACGTTACTTTTACGTATTAATTAAATTATTTCGTATTAATTTAAAAGAAAACTAAATGTTTTGAAAAGTGAAAAATGTTTTGATTAATACCAAAACCCATACCAAAAAAATTGATTAATACCATAGTTAAATTTCGATTTAGACATATCATGAGAAACGATTAGTACCACATTCTTCCCGATATAACGAAAGGTAAATTAAAAGGAAGAAGTTGTACTGGTAAAAAATTACTAGTACTATTGTTCTGAAGCTATTTTCTTGTGGCATTTTAAATTAATTTATATTTAAATGGGAATAAGCCCATTTTGAGAAGTGGAAATTGAAACGTCAATAAACGTATTTTAACCTTTAATTGTGGCTTATTCCCATTTAAATATAAATTAATTACTAGTACTATTCAGAGCCAAAATGATTACCGACGTCCATTGAAGACATGATACTGGAAGAGAGAAGAAGACCTGTGTAGTTATTTTTGGTTAACAATTTGTTCGTAATGATGATGTTGGTTTACACAAAAGTCTTGGCAGGTAATGTAATCTAAAAGAAGCTAACATAGAGAAAGATCATAAACAAGGAAGCTGAACTAAAGAGTATACAGCTAGTGTTGAAAATTACCGAATTAGGAATATCCTTTACGAGCTTGGACGTCTCGGGACAAAACTAATAGGTGCCCACTGTTTTCGACTTCCCAAAACCTTGGTAGAAAAGATCTATGTTCGTATACATAGAATTAACGAAAAATGTGAAATAAAATATGAAATGAGTCGTAGAGAATCGCATATATAGAACATAATTGAAAATGGTTTCTAAGGCCACAGGGTGATTTGGTTCGCCAAGAATTTGACCAGAATTTACGAAACGAAGAACCAATTCAACACCTATGAGTATGTCTATAGGATCTGATTACTAAAATACGTGATTTGGTAGACCACTGAAATAAAATTGGCTGTGGAACCTGTATCTAACGGAATATGAATTCTAAGAAAGATGCGAAAACATATTAGATATGTATCAACTATGTGGAAAGAAATAGACGAGGACATTAAATATGGTTGTGTCGCAAAATTAGAAATGTTGGTATTTGAAAAAGTGGTTGTCTAAAGGAACAAGTTGGTTAATAAACGAAGAAAAACGCGAGGCCGTGATTCGCAAACCGTACATTCGTCGCTCCGAATGAGGTGAAATCAGGCCGCGTGCACAAGAATTATGTGGATTAACGAGAAAAGTTCCTGAAGCCGTTTAGTCACAAAAAAAAATACGAACATTTATATGAGTGATGAGAACCAGAACACAAGACAGGAAATAGACGAGGACATTAAATATGGTTGTGTAGCAAATTAGAAATGTTGGTATTTGAAGAAGTGGTTGTCTAAAGGAACAAGATAAATTTGAAGGTTGGTTAACAAACGAAGAAAAACGCAAGGTCGTGATTCGCAAACCGTTCAGCTAGGATGAATTCGAAAAAAAAATCAGCAGAATTAATTTAAAGTGGAAAGTGTCAGAAGAATTTAAAGCACTTTTTGAAGAGATCATAATCAGAGTAAGATCGCTAGGAGCAAAAATGTTCCCTATAATCAATAACGAAGAATAATCACACACTAATATGTAAACGTTTAAAGCTGAAATTTATTTTTATTTGTTTTTGCCTAGTATTATCAGTTCAGGGAAAATTGTATATTTTTTTCGATACCAACATAGGAGAAGTTTATATCAGTTTCCGTTATATTCGCATCCTTTGTGATAAACCGTGAAAATATTTTAGATAAAACAATAATCCCTCTAAAAATACCTTTTTCTCTCTCAGTGCTGTATTTATTTAAGATAAATACAGTACTGTTATAGGTTTATCCTAATAGATCGGCATTAAAATTATCAATAGATAAAAATTACACTTTTTGAAAACAAATTGTGTAAGTTTATTTGGATAATTTGTCATAACTATTAGGAAAATATATTTGTGACAAAAAAAGTTTAATTAAAAAATGGTATAAATACAATCAAAATGTTCTTTACAAAAACGAAATAATATTTTAAAAACAAATAAGGTGAACAAAAATAATTATTTGGATAGAATAAAAATTTGCTGTCAAAAATAAGGCATGAAAAATGTTATTGTCATCCTTCAGATATCTTTTTTTTACATCTTAAAGAGAAGAAGGAAAATCTGCATACAGACATCTGTGACTCACACAGATAGTGTTGGCTTCCTAATACCCTAACGAAGCTGTGCCAGGACGAGATGCCCGAGAGATTTAGATCTTTGACACTTCGTCCCGTCACCAATCCGAGGTGGTCGGCGTCCAACTAAAAACCTCTCCTCTGTCACACCAGACATCAGAATGGAAAGGCCGGTTAAGGCAAACATCTCTCCTGATGCCCCGCTATCACCTGATTCCCATTCTTTCTCCCACACATTCATCGGGGAAACCACACCCACACGAAACACCAAAGACTTTCAACCCCCTGCCTTAGCGATGCTGTCATCTGAGTCTCCTCTCGTTCTTTTGAAGAGAGCAGCTCCCTGATAGATTTGTGGATCCGTGTCCACCACCACTCATCCTTCATCATTTTCTCCACTATTTCTCTCACGGAATCAAACATTCTGCAATTACACTCTCTTTCACCCGCCCAACGTTCACACTCCAACATCGTGTGTGTCACAGTATCCGAGAGACCACAGTAAAGGCACTGATCGGACTGAGCTCTCCTAAACGCCTAAACCTGAAAAGCGGCTAGATCTTGATATTATTACATACGGCTGCTCTGCGCATATTATAAACCTTCTGGCTAACGACTGCCAATCATCCAATACCAATATTACTAAACACGTAGTTAGTATTATTAAATACTTTCGTAATAATCATTTTGCAAATGCATGTTACCGCAAATCTGGAAATTTAAAATTTGTTGTACCCGTTGAAGTTCGATGGACTACAATGTGCGATTGTCTGGAATCTTATATTAAAGCTTGGCCAACATTGCTTAAAATTTGTGAAAAAAATAGGCAGACCATAGACAAAGATATACAGGCTAAAGTAGGGAATGTAGGAAAGACTTGCTTTTATTACTTAAACCCATTTCTGTAGCAGTTAATACACTACAAAGCAATACATGTACAATTACTGATTATGTACGTGTATGGAAGGAGCTTAAAAACAAGTTCAGACATATTGGCAATGAGGAGTGTAAGAAAATTCGAAAGTCGGTATGAAATGGCAATGACAGAAGCACATTTTTTGTCATATCTGTTTGACCCAAGGGAAAAATCTCTTAACTTAGATTTAACATAGGAAGAGACCTCAAAAGCACTGGACTTCGTAAAAGAAAAGTATCCCGAAATCGACGTTTTACCAATAATTGTAAAGTTTCAGGCAAAAAGTGTACCTTTTCCAAAACATTTTTTTAAAAACAGATTGAGTGATGGAAAAGCCACAAAAATATTGACACTAACATCATTAATGTTATTAAACAACTTCACACAGCCCAAGCATCTTCAGCTGGCGTTGAAAGAAGTTTTTCTTCCTTTGGGCTAGTGCAGTCGAAACTTAGAAACAGGTTGGGTACAGAAAAAGCCTCCAAATTGGTTTTTTTATTTAAAGTGTTTAATACATCTGCTTAAAATGAAGATAAATTATATTTTTGTGTGTTTCAATCTCAATTATTTTGAATATTTTTACGTTTGATGTTTTTTTTTGTTATATTAATTTTTTTATGTAAATAAAAATAAAAGTTGTCTTAATCATTGTTTTCATTGTTTATTACTATTATTTTATAAATAGTTCATTCATTTAGTCAAGTATTTAGACTTATAAATCAAATAAACCTGGTTTAAACCAAATAAACCTGATTTAAACAAAAAAACCTGTTTTTTTTTGTTTGTTTTTTTTAACCTTGGTTTTTGCCAACCCTGTAGAGAATAAGATTTGTTTGCCAATACTCCTGATGGCATGTGCCAAGGAGAACAAATGTCACCAAAAGAGAATATTATATTTGTTTTGAGGAGAAATAAAAAGGCTATAATATCGACTAAAAGCACAGGAACTACAGAAAAGGATAATTACGAGTATATTAGAAAATTTGAACGAATATTCGGATTGGGCGATTGTTATTTCGACTTTAAACGTGGCCTAATCTTAATAACCTATGCTCGCTCATTTTAGCAACAATGTAGACCTTCTTCTTTGTAATTCTGGGTCCTCTTCGCCATTTACTTCTACCTATGTCTCTATGCACCTCGTAGTTGTCGAGGATGTTGTCGTAGATGCCACAGTTATTTTTGTTTGCGTCCCTATTGTTGTTACACATCTTATACTTTCCCTTTTCTCAATATCCTCTATAGCACTATATATTAACTCTCTAATGTTTCTTTCAATTTCGCACCAAATCTGACCTACTTTTGCGACTCCGTTTGATCTCATTCTTCATATTTGCCACCGATGTTAGATTCACTAACTCCTCGATACATCCCTCATTTTTAACATTCCTTTATCTGTTTCAGTTCTTTTTAAATTTATTTTACTTTCATTCTTATTTCCACCAACTCCTATGTCTTTTTCTCCGTCCTTTTCTTTTTTCTGTTAATATTGGTCGTCCATTCACTCTCGTCATTACTATCCCCCGTTTCTTTTCCACTGCCATTCTTCTGCACTATTTCAACCATGTCTCTTCTGTCATAATCTCCATAGACTCTCCTACCCCTATACTTACCTTCTTTTTTATTAAATATTTTCTTCACACGAGTTGGGTCGATTCTTCGGTCTAGCAGGGTATTGTACCCATACTCCACCATGGCTATAGTCCTCTTCGGTTCGCCCCCTCCCTGGACGAATGGTGCTACACCTTGAGGTTAGGGTGGCGGTATATTAGAATGATGTATAGCCGCCTGCCCTATGGATATCCATTTGTTCTCAGTGGTTTCTTTCACTAGTATTAGTGGAGGTTTTCTCCTCAGGTATAGGTTTGGGTATCAGGACGTGTTTAGTGGATAGGGGTGGGTGTCGTATGATAGTTGGGAGTTTTTGATATCACACAGGGACAGTTTAGGAACTTAGGTAATGGCCAGCGGACAGCCGCTCTATTCAGTCGCCTTTTGGACAAATTCGAATGTAGTTATAAGGATCGAATTGTTTTCTAATGCCCCTTTGTCCGATTCTTGTCGATCGACGATGGTAAATAAATAGTTGAAGTGTGGAGTAGAAATTACAGTTTTATTGACAGCTACTGATAATTACACTCTAGTTGTTGGTTAGGTAACTTTCTATAATAGACTGCGCTTAAATGAGCTCAAATCCCCAATTTATAATTTCACAAATAATATATACCTCAGCACAGAGGTTAATGCTTCCATCATCATACTAACAAACTTTGAACTATGAGCTTACAATGCAATTAAATCTAGGCCGTTATTGCAACACTTAGGAAGTTTAATTAGAGAATATATTATTTGACAATTTATTAAGTGTAGGTTTGAAAGTTGAATGGACTCTAATTATTAAAATATTACTCAATATGTTTCACAATGTTTCAATTATACACGATGGAACTATAAAAGGTTAAGAAGTTAAGAATAATGAGAGTTTACAAATTAAGGGATTAATTTGTGATTAAACATATTGGCCACTATATAAAAGAAACAGACGACCAATAGAAAATATCTAAACACATAAAATATAAAATAATAATAATATAACAATAATCATAACACTAATTCACTCGGTTTTTGAATTATCTCACCCGAGCAGTACTACCTATAACTTAAATATTTAGAATTTATGATTCAGCTACACTATCTAATTCAAATCTAAGCTCATTAAGTGAAACTGATCTAGGAGGGGCTTTCTCTAAAGTTTGACTTAAATTTAGTTGTGATACCGTATGTCTTCGAAGCTCTGGATGAGGTTGGATGCAAGAACCTTAATGCCTTTGTTTTCTGGCTCTCTTGGAGTTTCGAATATATCTGACTACCTTCCACATAATGACAATCAACATAACAATGAATATAGTGACTAGTCCCGTGGTTAAATGAGGAATCCACTGATGGTTAGCAATGGTTTTCCACGTGTGTTGGGATATATCTTGGGTCAAACTGCTCTGCCTCAAATACAATATTTGGCAACTCATCTCCCCGGATATCTATATTATGTCTGGGAATGTTGTTCTGCTTTATGATTGGCCTGTGCATAAGCTCTTCAATGGGACTGACGGGAGTCTTTAAATAACTTCCAATTGCTGTTTCCAATCCATTACTGGATGTGAGTAATGTTATGTTTCGGGTCTGAGCAAAGCATTTTAGTAACAGCTTTATAAAACCTGTTTGATTGATTATATGTTCAGATCAAGAACCGTCGCACATTATAGCTAAATTTATAGCGTATGGTGGAATGACTAGCCAGAGGTTCGGTGTGCTCATTTTCAACCAACTGGCTTCCTTTATCGTGTACTCTATTATATTGCAGGTGGTGGACGAAGGATAAGCTCGAAGGACCAATGGACAAATTCGAATGTAATTATAAGGATCGAATTGTTTTCTAATGCCCCTTTATCCGATTCTTCTCGATCGACGATGGTAAATAAATGGTTGAAGTGTGGAGTAAAAATTATAGTTTTATTGACAGCTACTGATAATTACACTCTAGTTGTTGATTAGGTAACTTTCTATAATAGACTGCGCTCAAATGAACTCAAATCCCTAATTTGTAATTTCACAAATAATATATACCTCAGCACAAAGGTTAATGCTTCTATCATACTAACAAACTTTGAACTATGAGCTTACAATGCAATTCAATCTAGGCCGTTACTGCAACACTTAGGAAGTTTAATTAGAAAATATATTATTTGGCAATTTAAGTGTAGGTTTGCAAGTTGAATGGACTTTAATTATTAAAATATTATTCGATATGTTTCACAATGTTTCAATTATACACGGTGAAACTATAAAAGGTTAAGAAGCTAAGAATAATGT
The DNA here is from genome assembly GCF_040954645.1 of Diabrotica undecimpunctata. NCBI lineage: Eukaryota > Metazoa > Arthropoda > Insecta > Coleoptera > Chrysomelidae > Diabrotica > Diabrotica undecimpunctata. The sequence goes on from NC_092807.1 coordinate 143,467,467, forward strand.
GAGATTACAAATTCAGGGATTAATTTGTGATTGAACACCTTTTACGACAAACAGGAGAAGCCGTGAATGTATTCTACCTGAGCGAGCCCGATTTTAACGAAATTTGGTAGGCTGTTTTATTAGGTTATAAATATTTTCTAGGCGAATTATAAAGGTCCTAAGTGCAATCTAAGTGGTTGAAAAAGGTTGAATAAGAAAAAGCTTGTTTACTCCTCTTTTTTTGTATTCATTGCTATTTTGCAGCAAGGGTAATAAATTAAACATTTTTAACAAGTATCTTGTAGAAGATTCAATTACCGCTATTTTATTTCATTGCGACTTTGCTCCAGAATGAACCGTTTAAAAGTTATAAGCAAGGAAATTAGAAAAAAAAACGAAAAACGAAAAAACGTTTTTAGTAATTTTTAAATATTTTATTTTTTTTTATTAATATTCCCGACATATTGAGAGGGAGGAAAAGTCAATTATTTTTATTTTTTTCTTGTTTGTTTACATTTTTCACCACCGCAATAAAAAAAACTTTATTAAGAAAATTTGTGTAGATTTCTATCCTTATTTAGTATTTTATACACTCGCGATCATAAAATCCGGGTCACCTTGAAAATCACCGATATTTCATTTTTAACGAGCTTTATCGTAAATAATAATAACACAAATACAAACTAATGCATGTTTCTGAGAATTGTTGCTGTTTCCTTTGTAACAAAGAATTCCAATAGTGCCGATTTCGCGGTAAAGTGCACACTTCCCAAAATGAACGCTACCTGTAACTCCGCTTGTTTTAAATGTCTCGTTTGTACTTCGACTTTCTGTTCAAATGCAACGGACAAACGTTTATTATTGCCACCATTAGTGTTTATTAGTGCCATTATTAGTGTTTATTTTTTGACAAAAATGCCTTTGACTATTGTTGAAACGGCACAAATTGTTGCACTTGTGGAAGACGGTCACACTCAACGGCAAGTCGCAAGAACTGTTGGCGTAAGCCTTTCTACGGTTCAACGAGTGCTTCAACGCTTTTAGTAGGTAAGTTTGCTAACCAGGCGACCTGGCTCTGGACGAAGAAGAACGACCAAGGCACTAGATGACCGTTTCCTTGTGTTTCAGGCTTTACGAAACCGGACCTCAACTGCGGTTATGCATCAAAATCCTCTAGAGGAAGTACGAAATCGCAATTTTAGTGTTGCAACAGTCAGAAGAAGACTTCGTTCCTCTTGACTATCTTCTCGGGTAATGGCTAGACGACCGCCACTTTGTCGGGTGCCTCGAGTTGCACGACTAGTTTTGCTCGATAATACGCGCATTGGGGAATTAAAGACTGTAGCAAAGTGTTATTCTCAGATGAATCCCGTTTCTGCCTAACTGGATCCGATGGACGTGTAAGAGTTTGGAGGAGAACCGGTGAACGATTTTCACAAGCTTGCATTGCTCCAAGAATGCCATTTGGTGAAGGCTCGGTCATGGCTTGGGGAGGTATATCTTTCGACTTCCACACAGAATTACCCTTCATCGAAAATGGGTCCCTAACTGCACGAAGGTACATTACGGAGATTCCGGAAGAACATGTTATGCCCAATATGGCAGGGCTTGGAGAAAACGCCGTTTTTATGCAGGACAACGTGCGACCGCACGTTGCCAGGATCAGTATGTAATACTTGGACGAAGTTGGAATTACGAGGGTACCCTGGCCAGCTAGGTCTCCGGACCTGAATACCATCGAACATCTCTGGAGCGATTTGAAAAAACGTATTCAAACCCATACACCTCCTCCTAACAACGCACAGGAGCTTAAGGATCTGTTAGTGAGAGAGTGGAATAACATACCACAACATGTAATCCGGAGAAAAATTGAGAGTATGCCCTGTCGTCTGCAAGAGGTTATTAGAGCAAGGGGAGGCAATACACGATATTGGTCATTGAAATTTCACTGATTTTTTACCACGTTCTGTATTTTCCATTTTTTTTCGTATGTCTGTTTTATCAACAATTTGATTTGTTTTCTGTTTTTTTCAATAAAAACAATAAAAAACGATTTTTTTCTTTGAAAACAAACATTGATGACAAATAAATAAAAATAAAAAATACATTAGCCAAAAAAAAAGGTTATTACTGCACCAGAGGCAAAAATATTTAAGAAAATTGAAATTTTCAAGATGACCCGGATTTTATGATCGCGAGTGTATTTTATTATTGACCTAAACCGTAGATTTTGTCTTATTGCCATAATTTATTAAACAAATTATTTATTATTTATGTAAAGTATGTTTGAGTTTTTGTCTCTTCTAAAATTACTGTATTCGTCGTTACAAATATGTTTTTTAAATAGGCCAACGTAACAGTCAACTAACTAAGCAGATAAGGTTTGAATTTAAAATATCTTCATTTACAAAGCATGAACTGGTATTCGCTTTAACAACACCCGATAAAATGGAATAATTTTATAACGGAGTTTGTAACTATTGTGGTTTTGATGGTAATGAATCATGATAAGTACCTACGGTATCCGTAGGTATTTTATTTATGGATTTTTTCAATAGCTCACTTTATAACAATGTAACGGAATAATGATGAAACTTATGTCCAGTTGCACCAACAAATAAACGATTGATTTTTTGATTTGGATTGCCCGTTTATTTTAGAATATGTTGCACCAACCATTACTCGATTGGAACCGACTGTTTTTGATCTGTCAAAAGTAACCAACCGATTTTCTACGGTTATTTAAAAAATCGACTGTTTTTAACCTCACTTTTACACTGTTTATATTATTAAAGGGTTTTTAGCAAAGATTTTGTTTAAATTATTATAGATTATAATTTAAAAAAATGGATTTATCATCATCGTCGTCGTCGAGTTCATCTTCTGACGATTTGGAAGATATAATGCATATGTTACCAAATATAAGATATGTATATAATTTAATATTAGGATAGATAAACGTCTATATTCTTTGGTTCAATATTCCTTACAAAACTTTTTTTGTTGACAATCTTTTTGACAGATTACACTCCGATTCGAATGAAATAATCAAAATAATCTGTACTCATGCAATGTTGCCACGTATAAATTGTCGGTTTGTAAACCAATAGTTTTTTAGAATGGTGCAACTCGTTTGAAAAATAACCATTGATCGTTGATTTAAATCGTCGAATTGACGGTTAGCAAATCAGTTGATTTACAGTCTGTTGGTGCAACTGGGCATTAATGTAGATTGTTAGACATTGGACGGCCAACATTTCGAGACATTGAAGTTCTTTATTATTGAAGTTCATTTTGATGTAAAAATAAGTTATCCTAATGACAATCATAATGTATTTCCTTTAGATATAGGTGAATTATCTATAGAGAAACAGGGTTAGATAAGTACTTTTTCTGTATTGTAATTGGTATTAAACGGGAAATGGATTATAGATTTTAATTTGAAAATAAGTTATCCTAATGGCAATCCTAATGGTTTTTCTTTAATTGCAAGTACATAATAATTATCTATAGAGGTTCCGAAATCAGACAAGTACTTTGTCGTTATTGTTTTAAACGAGGAAAATATGATTTTTTGTACTTTGTAATTATGGTATAATTTCACTATTTGAGAGAGTGAGTCATCGTTTAAAGGCCCAGAAATGCGGAAAGCTGTTTGGAAATCCAGTGACGTACACTTACTTTTAGTTTAACGTTAATTATATTTTATTTTTCAAATATTAATGTTCGAAATAGGCCACAATATATTTATTTACAAGTTTTTACTGACGTTTCGATCTCTATATCCAAAGACCGCTTTCAAAGATATAAATGATAGTTATATTTATTTTATTTGTTTATTATTATATATTTTTATAATCTTATATTGTTTATTTTTTTTTTCTATCTTTAAAAACGGAATAGAGATCGAAACGTCAATGTATTAAACATGTAAATAGATATATTGTGGCTTATGTCCAACCTTCTCCCTAAAAATACAGAATGCCACAAACAAGCTGCTATAGAAAAATAAATATAACTGTCATTTGTATATTTGAAAACGGTCTCTTTATAGAGATCGAAACGTCCGTAAATTAAACATTTGAATAAATATATTGTGGCTTATTCCCAACATCATTTCTAAAAATACAGAACGACAAGCGAAAAGCCATAGAAAATAAATAGTACTATCATTTGTATAATTGAAAACGGTCTCTGGATATAGAGATCGAAACGTCAATAAATAAACATATGAATAAATATTTTGTGGCTCATTCCCTACATTCCCCTAAAAATACAGAATGCCACAAACAAAAAGCTATAAAAAAGAAGTAATTTTTCAGAAAGTTTACTGATACCAACCGGCTGTCGCGGAAGTTACGCTAAAACGTCTTTTGACGTGACCCGTCCTTAAAGAGTTACACAATGAAATTTTTTTAAAACAAATTTTAAGACAGTTTCCACACCACCCCAGAGGTATGATTTTTGGCGCGATACTTTTTTTAAATGGGTGTTCGCCAAGAGCCATATTGTCTTATTAAATAAAATGAACAAAACACTTAAACAGTATAAAACAAAACAAAATAAAATCCTATAAAACAAAATAAAATTCTATAAAAACAAAATAAAAATAATGTTTGATGTGTTTAAACACAAACGATATAAACACTTACTATGTTCTTCTCGTTTTTTTTTTTGTTTTTGGTTTTTTTATGCTGATGTTCTTATTAAACTATTAGAAAATATTATTCGCTGTCTAAACCTGAAGATGCAGTGCTGCTATCGCTGTCATTATCTTCACCACCTGGTGTAATTATAATTGGCTCTAGTAAAACTTTTATATAAGTGTCAAGTTCCCACATACGATGTTCTTCTTTAATTATGTGGCCTATACATTTAGCCCATTTCTCTGGAGTTACATGGAGGATTGCTTGAATCAAAAGTTTCTTAATTTCGTTTAATTTGAACGTTTTGTTATTGCGTGCTACTTCTCCTTTCACTTGCTCCCAGATAAGTTCAATGGGATTAAGTTCGCAATGATAAGGTGGTAGACGCAGAACTTTGACACCATAATCTTTTGCAGTTTCATCTACAGCATACTTAAGATATTCAATTTTCCTTAACCGTGCAATGTCAAGGAGCTAAATTTTGAGCATTGATTCTTCCTATGCAATCCCCTTTTCTGTAAGCCATTCTTGAAACCTCCCTTTTAATTTCTTTAATAATCACCTGTTTTTTTCGACTCAAATTGACGAAAACCATCATCAAGAAACCCTGTATCACTTCCTATATGGGTGACGATTAAACGCCGTCCCTTTCCTGATGGAGCTTTTAATCCTGTATATCAGACTTCTATAAATGCTTCGCGTTTACTTTTGACATTTAAATCTTGCCAAACTTTTACAACTGTATGACCTTTTCCAACCTTGGTTAATCCAGGTTTCATCCAAATAACATATTTTGCGTCCAGTGCTACGAATTTTGCGTATTTCTTCTAAATATTTTCTTCTCCACACAATAATTTTATTTTTTTCTAATAGCATACTTTTTCTGTTGAGTTTTACATATCGAAAGTTCATTTCACGCATGGTCCTGGTGAAGACTCTACGAGATATCTTGGGTAAGGAGTCATCGTTTTCGAGCTCTTGAGAAATATTTTTCAGTGTTGGAATTTCACTCCGAAAATAAAATGAATGAATTTTTCGACGTATAATATTCCTTGTCTCGTCATCCAAAACAATGCTTTTCCTACCTCTAGTTTTACCTTTTTCTTGCTTTGTATTTTTAAGTACACGATAAATACAGCTAACGGATACTTTTGTTAAACTGCTACAAATGTCGACCGCTTGGCTAACATTTAATTCCATTTTTCTGCCGACAATTCCTTCATAAACGTTTCGTATTATTACCTTCTCTTCGGACGTTAACATTTTCCGTCTCTTTTGCGGCATTTCATTTTTGGAATCAACATCAGAATTTTGCAGTCTTCTCTTGGAACAACTCGGTTTTTCGTCCAACTCCAATAAAACTCAAACCAAATAATCACAGAATATAACTAAAAATTTACTATAAAACGACAAACTATAACACTCGTATTATCAATAACACGTTTTATCAATAACACAAACATTGCATAAAATACCCTACCCTCAGAAACGCCAATGTAAATATCCTATTGTTGATGGGCACTCGCTCGACAAAAACTAGTCTTACGGCTTTCTGTGGATCTGAATTGAAACGGAATTCCGTCGCTAATTCCAAAGTTGTCAAACGATTGAAAAATATTGTTTTAAAATATCGATTTTTATTTTATAAATTTAAATATGTAACGAAACGGAACATATAAATAAAATTTATTTCATTACAATTTTGTGCATAATTTTTACTATTGAAAAAATCAGGTTTTTTTGTATTTTTATGACGGTAATAATCGCTGCATGGAAGAATACAGGTTTTGTATGACCATAATTACTACTTGTGAACAAGAATTGGCTACATTCTACGACAACTTCTGGTCAAGTCTACTATAGAGAAGCACAAATAAATATACTACTTTATATATTCTGTAATTTCTTATGAGGAAACGCAAATTGCAATCGAGAAAACACACAGTTTTCGAGGGCCGCTGTGTACATTTAAATTTGAGGATATTCCGCGTTTAAACTATGATATCACTCTTCTAAATTGAGGGTTTCTACTTTAGTTAGTGAAATAAGCCCAGAAAAAAAATTTCAAATAAAAATATGAGGTTTACAAACTATATTATACATTAGTGTTTATAGGTTTTCTTTTCTTGTAAGAAATAACTTCTGTTTAGTACTGTAAAAAAATATTATAAAAGGATTTTTTTAATTCAATTTAGAAATTACTTTTTCCATATTTTTATAGAGCAGATTATTTTCGTACTTCTCATGTGTATAGTCCATATTCCAAAACAGTCGCATATTTTTGAAAAATAGTTTAGTACTCGTTTAATTTACAGGGTTACGCTATTGAACTGTTACCAACTTCACATTGATATATCTGGCAAATCGATAATGACAACTACGTCAAAGTTTGCCTGATAACACTTCAGTATGTTTATAAGCCGTCAAAAGCATTTGCATTTAACTTTTATACATACAACAAAAGTTATTTGCAATGGAATATAAACGTAATAGTGTGATTGCGTTATACAGGGTGAGTCATGAGGAACTTTACATACTTCTACCATATGTAGAGTCCCTCAGGGAGCATATCATGTGGCCACTAAAAAATGTCAACTCCTCTTCTTTATTAATTAACAGCGTGATTTGTGTAATTGACCATTTATTTCCTTTTACTGTAGTGTTTATACGGCTCATTTGATTTTTTTAATTTTTGCATGATACAGTACACTACTATCAAGCATTCGACTGGTATTAGCTAAACTAAAAAATTCCAGGACTGGCTTTGGAAAAATTAATTTAGGGATTCATATTAAATATTACACCCTATATATATTTTTTTTTAAATGCAATAAGTGATTTTCAAACTACATAAATAGCCAATGAAAACGACATATGCGACAATGTTGTCGCACTTTTATTAAATTTTTAGTGAACGATCAAATCTTACCAAAAATAGAACAACCATAATGAAGTATCAAATTATAAGGTAATTAATTTAAACAAATGTTATAAATTTCAAACATTTTAATTGAAATGATAAACTGAGTCACTGCACAACAAAAAACAGTAACTACTAACAATAACGAAGAACAATTTAAAAAAAAAACTAAAAATATGTACATAGTTATGATAAACCCATAAATTAGAACTGGAAAAGATACAATAATGGTAACAAAATAAAAATAATTCAAAATAGATTTTCGAAATGGAACCGAAATGGAGCCTGTACACATTTTTGTTGCCGAATTGTTAATTGGCGTATTGGATTACGGATACTCTGGGGATCGTTTCTAATAGTATTACAACAATGAATAATTCTATCAATTAATTGTTGTCGGTTATTAATATTCACTGTGTAAACTAGTTGCTTCAATCGTCCCCAAATATGGTAATCAACGGGATTGAAATCAGGGGATCTTGAAGGCCACGAAATAGGACCTGCACGTCCTATCCACCTGTTGCCATAAACATTATTGAGATGTTGTCTCACTGCCAGTAAAAAGTGTGGGGGTGCCCCATCATGTTGAAAATACATCCCTCGGATAGCAACGTTCGCGTTGGCAAGCAAATTCGGCAAAATATTTTGTAGAAAGTTCAAATAGACCGGCCCTGTTAAAGGACCATCAAAAAAGTGAGGACCTACTAATTGGTTATTTATGACACCAATCCACACGTTAACCGAAAACCTTAACTGAGAACGACGTTCTCGAATAGCATGGGGATTTTCTTCTGCCCACACATGTGAATTTCGTGAATTATTTATCCCGTCTCTGGTAAATTGGGCTTCATCTGTAAATAGTGTCCTGTATAGCGTTGGTCGATTATTGTTAATCCATCTACAAAATTCCAACCTATCGATCTCATCTCCAGCATGTAGTCGCTGAACCATTTGAATGTGATATGGGTATAGATTATTTTTTTGTAAGACTCTACTTACTTTTGATTGAGTAACATTGAGTTCTCGACTTACTTGTCTAGTGCTTATTGTAGGGTTCATAGTAACGGCGTCCATAATGTCATCTTCCTGCGCTTCATCTACATGTCGCTCTGTTGTTCCACTAGGAAAAGTGCCATTTTCTCGCCAATAATTAAAAACTGACCCAAATGTTGGATGACTGGGAGTTCGACGAATAGGAAATCTCCTGCGACATTCTCTACTAGCAGCCCTACCATTCCCATTACAGAATCCATAAACAAATATTATGTCTGCATATTCTGTGGTCGAAAACTGATGTGGCATTTTGAACGAAAGTAACAAAAGCTCTACCAAAACTAACACAATGTACTTAACGTAGATATGACAGAATAAATATGTATTCTTGTACACATAAATAACAATTGATAATGGCAATAATGACAATGGGTATAAAATATCAAGAAACGTCAAACGGTCAACGCCAACCTTCATTTTAAACTTTTTTAGATTTATTTTTATTTAGTACAGTTGATGCAATGTATTATTATTTGACATAAAATTTTAATCATTTACAATCAACAAAAACTAACACATACAAGAGGTTTGACTTTTTAATCAATTTAATTTATTATTTATCGAAAATAATGCCCCAATACGATCTATGAGTAAATATTTAAAATTGAAAAAAAATTGATTCTATCGTAGAGATAATACAAAGTGACAGTAAAGATGTTAATTTTCTACGTATTAGATTATGTTGTAGGAACTCATTTTAATTAAAATGTTTGAAATTTATAACATTTGTTTAAATTAATGCCTTATAATTTGATACTTCATTATGGTTGTTCTATTTTTGGTAAGATTTGATCGTTCACTAAAAATTTAATAAAAGTGCGACAACATTGTCGCATATGTTGTTTTCATTAGCTATTTATGTAGTTTGAAAATCACTTATTACATTTTAAAAAAAATTTATACAGGGTGTAATATTTAATACGAATCCCTAAATTAATTTTTCCAAAGCCAGTCCTGGAATTTTTAAGTTTAGCTAATACCAGTCGAATGCTTGATAGTAGTGTACTGTATCATGCAAAAATTAAAAAAATCAAATAAGCCGTATAAACACTACAGTAAAATGAAATAAATGGTCAATTACACAAATCACCCTGTTAATTAATAAAGAAGAGGAGTTGACATTTTTTAGTGGCCACATGATATGCTCCCTGAGGGACTCTACATATGGTAGAAGTATGTAAAGTTCCTCATGACTCACCCGTATTAGGCTGGAAAATCACAACCAGCTATTATTGGTCAGCTCAAACACCTCAAAGTGAATAAAATGTTTGTGTATCGCACCATAACTCGTTATAATGATACTGGTACCATTGCCAAACGCTATGGTGGTGGACGAAAAAAAAACATCACCTGAAATGGTTCGGAAAGTGAAGGCTCGACTTGAGCGAAATCCACGTCGTAGTGGTAATCAAATTGCCAAAGAACTGAAAATATCCCAGCGAAGCATGCAACGAGTATTGAAAAAGGAGGTCGAGGTCAAGCCTTACAAGTTCCAAAAAGCACACAATCTTACCCCAAAGCAAAAAAAAGTTCGGCTTGAAAGAGCAAAGGAGTTGTTACGCCTGCGCGAACGTGGCGAATTTCCGAACATAGTGTTCTCTGATGAGAAAAATTTCCCTATTGAGCAGTTCATAAACTCTCAAAATGATCGTGTTTACTTGACCGAACGCTCCTACGAAAGTTTGAGCTTACGACCGGCCACCAGAAGTAATATCCCATCTCAAGTAATGGTATGGGCAGCTGTAACCGCCGATGGACGCTCTCCAATCGTTTTTATTGAATCTGGTGTCAAAGTCAATGCAACTTATTATCGGGAAAATGTTTTAGAAGCTGCTTTAGAGCCGTGGGCACGCAAACATTTCGGTTGTAGACCATGGACGTTCCAACAAGACTCGGCACAGTCTCATAAATCTAGGGTGAATCAAGAATAGTTAAAGAACCATGTTCCACACTTCATTTCATCTACACAATGGCTTTCGAATTCGCCAGACGCAAATCCGATGGACTATTCCATCTGGTCCATTTTGGAGAGCAAGGTAAGGACTAAAAAATATGCCAGTATGGATGCGCTGAAGAAAGCAATTATACGTGAATGGGCCAAAATACCGGCAGATCACATTCGTACAGCATGCAACTCGTTTTATGATCGTTTGAAGGCAAAAGGTGGCCACATCGAGCTAAAGTGAGTGGATTCTGAAATTTTGATTATTTTCACACATTTTTGTCATTTGAATCAATAAAAATGAATTTCACACAAAAAAATTATGGTATTTTGAATAGGTAACAGTTCAATTGCGTAACCCTGTATTAAGCTGTGAAGTTACTATAAAATTTTGATGTGTCCAATTTTTTTTTATTTAAGAACTGTTGTATTGGTAACCTTATTTGTATCAAAACAGTAATTATATAGAGGAACAAGTTTTTCGTTTTCAATATTCTCGTTGACGTTCATTTAAATTTCCAATTACATACGTGATACTTCCCTATTGAATATTTCACTGTCGAGTGATTTGCGTTCTCATTAGTTTTTTGCGTTAGGACATAGTTTCACGTGGATAAATAAAATATCTACGCTATTTGTTATATAGTTAATTTTTTAGTTTTAATGATGTATTTGTTATACAAGGATACAAACAACCATAACAAATGTAGAAAACGCGCAGTTTGTTTTTAAAAGCAATAAAGTGTTATTGTTGGTTGATTTGACTATGAAAAATTATTGGAGTTTCAGTTATGGCCGTAAAAGACCAACATAATGACAATTGATATTCTTGGCCACACCATCACACTGTGCTGGTATACAAAATATAACAATATTTCCAAAAGGTATATAATTAAAACACCCTATCGGGCTACATCGCAGAGTGTTTTGAGAATTAATATTCCATCATCAGTGTATCTAGATATACATGTTTTGAGCCACTAAATACTTGGGTAAAAACCCGTTAAACGCTTTTAATTTGAATTTAAGTTACATTACTTGATCTTATATGCTATGCTGTTTAAGTTACAATTGGAGTTGATAACATGGCAAAGCAAGACTTCACTGGAGGTTGCTAGTCCTGAGACAAAGTCTACGAGGACTTGTTGATAGCAACTGAGTTCTTGTGCAACTGTTCATGAACATTCCAAACGGTACTGGTAGATTCATACTGGCTTGAGCACGTTCAGGTGATATGTAGCTGATTGGATCGTGAGTTCTACCAAAAACGTCCAACCCCTGTGACTTGAATAATTAAACTGTCCATTGATTGTCTGGTTAGCACTGCGATCATATACACTTCTAGGCACCATAGCTTCTCTGGCATCAAACGTAGAAGTGGTCGTAAAGAGCGAGCCGGGATTTTCAGAATTAATTAACTTTTAGGTTTGGCAAATGAATAAGCGATTCCTTTAAATTCGTGAGTAGAAAGACTTTCTGTTCTTTGTAGAAAGATAACAGATGATTCCATAGCGGTTGTTTGGACAGCACTTTGGGATTTTTTACAATTATTATTCCGTATTTAGCTCTAGTTAAAGCAACATTTAACCTACGATGATCGTTCAAGAACAAGACATAATAATGATGTCCTTCTCGCGACCTTGAAAAGCGTCTACACTAGCTATTTCTATTTCTTGGTAAAGTTTGCTATGCAGAGATCCTTGGTATTGCATGTATTGCACTAAATACGCCCTTTGACCTTCGTACGGGGTGATGACACCTATTTGTTCGGGTTTTACGCCCGATCTTAATAATCTAGTCGCAATTTTCTCAACACTCGAAGCTTCAGTTTTATTCAGGTAACTCGTTCCGGACCCGGCAATTTCCTCCTGACCTTGCAAAACTAAGAAAAACATAAGCCTGTCTTGAATAGGCCAAGGAAAATCGATTTTCGCTAGCTTCCTCTCTTCCGCGCTAACTCCGTTCTGTAAACTAGCTTCGTAGAAGAAGTTGGAAGGAAATATGGATAGTTTTGGATGCATTATGTATTGGACTTCTAGACGGAACGGTCGGATACATACTACTACCAATCTTTCGAATAAACTCTGCGATAAACCGGCTCTCGCAGCTTTCTTGCACATTACTACAGGTCCTAATTGGTAGTGGTACCATACATTCAGTTTCAGTAGCCTGCATACTTTCATAAATCAATATAGAATGGAATTTGAGTCGGACCAGTCTAGGATCGCCAGCATCTACACCAGTGCAACAGATAACATCGGCAGCTTCTAACAGTTCCTTCTCAGTCATTTTCTTTAACATTCGGTTGCACAAGAACTCAGTTGCTATCAACGGTTCGGTAACATTTTTCATCTACAGAACTCAATTCCTCGTAGACACTTTATCACTTTGAGTTGCTATCAACAAATCCTCGTATACACTTTGTCTCAGAACTAGCAACCTCCAGTGGAGTCTTAAGTTGCCATGTTATCAATTCCAATTGTAACTTAAACATCATAGCATATAAGTTCAAATAATGTAACTTAAATTAAAATGAAAAACATTTAACGGGTTTTTACACAAGTCTTTAGTGGCTTAAAACATGTCCATCTAGATACACTGATGATGGGATATTAATTCCGAAAACGTTCTGTAATGTAGCCAGATCCATCCATCCAATGGCGCTACAGCCCAAATCGGGCCTTGGCCTCCTTCAACAGGCTTCTCCAACCATCTCTATTTACCGCTGTTCTTTTCCATGAACGCGTTCCCAGGCAGTTCCTGGCATCCTCATCGACTTCATCTTCCCATCTCTTTTTAGGTCTTCCAACAGGTCTTTTTCCCTGCATTCTTGCATTTAATAATTTTCTGGGGATTCTATTGTAGCCAGATAGGGTGTTTTAATTATATACCTTTTATAAAGGATTTTTAAATAAATATAACAATATTTCATAATTGAATATGTGTATATGTTTTTGAAGCTGTCTGTTATAAACAGGCGCCAATTGGCTTATACATAAAAATGTGTATAATGAAGAAGTTTTTCGGTCATGGACAACTTTTGTTGGAATTTACTTATCTTGACAAACCCATATAGTCGGCTAATGTGCTTGATACTAATTATAATGTCTGCCTTAGTTGTATTTTCATCATTAATTCTTTTTAACGACAAATGACGTTAAAAGTACACTTACCTAGGAACACTTATAACAGAAAATAATGACTACACTGCAGAAATCAAAGTCAGAATCGAAAAAGCACGTTCTAATTTTATGAAAATGAAAAAGGTCCTATGTGGCAAAGATTTAACATTAGCTCTTAAAGTACGCCTAACAAAATGTTACGTATACAGTGTACTATACTATGGAGTGGAATCATGGACGTTAAATCTAGACACAATGAGACGACTTAACGCCTTTGAAATGTGGACCTATAGAAGAATTATGAGGGTTTCCTGAGTAGATAGAGTTACGAACAATGAAGTACTGAGAAGAATAGGTAAAGAGAAGGAAGTTCAACTTACAATTAAAGAAAGAAAGCTACAGTATCTCGGACATGTGATGCGGGGCGAGAAGTATGGCATCCTGCGACTCATAATGCAAGGAAAAATAGATGGCAGAAGAAGCATCGGAAGAAGACAAATTTCATGGCTTAAGAACCTGAGAGAATGGTTTGAATGCAGCTCAAAACAACTATTTAAGCTACTGCCTCAAAAATTAAAATAGCTATGATGATTGCCAACCTCTGTAGCGGAGATGGCACCTGAAGAAGAAGAACGACAAATGCTCATATTGTTACGTCAGCCCGCTCGCTGCGCTACTGATCTGTGAAAGACCTTATTATTCCACTGAAGGTCTTTCAGATAGATAGGCTTTTGTTAATTTACGGAACTTAAGGAAACAAATTGTAGATTTAAGTTGCAAAGGGAGATGGTTGTATAATTTTTTTGCCGAATATAATATAGATTTCTTTACTAACTTACTGGATGGGATCGGTAAATACACATCAAAGCTTGAATTTCTGGTGGAGTAGTCATGACTAGGTCTTGCTCTAAAAACATGTAGGTGTTTACGAATTAAGCAAACAGTTTCTAGAATATATAGAGAGGGAAGAGTTAAAATCCCGTGATTTTTGAAGTAGCTTTTGCAATGTGTTATTCTACTGAGACCAAAAAGATACCGTATTGCTCTTTTTTGTAATTTAAAAATAACATCATATTGGGCAGCTGTACTAGAACCCCAAAAAGAAAGTCCATATCGAAAATGATACTCGAACAAAGAAAAGTATGTTATTTTGGAAGATGCTAAATTCATTTCCTTCGAAACAGATCTAATTGCATAGCAGGCTGAGGCTAGTTTCTTACTTAACAAATCGATATGAAGGGGCCATTTAAGGTTGCTGTCTATAAAAATACCAAGAAATTTTACAGAATCAATTATACTGATCCGGCTGTTATTAAGAAGCAAGGGTTGAAGAGTTCCTTTATATGATAATGCTACTGTCTTATCCACGTTAAAACAGAGTAAATTAGAGTCGGACCAGGTTTTTATTTTAAGTAGATTAGTAGTTATAATGGCATGAAGAGTTGCAATAGAGTTCCTCCAGGTAATACTGGTATCATCAGAAAAAATAAAAAATTTTCCATCGATTTTTAAGTTAGTGATGTCATTTATAAAGATAAGGAAAAGTAGAGGACCCAGTACTGAACCTTGTGGTACTCCAAATACAATGCTTTTGTGACTAGAGTCAGTATCATTTGCTCTAACTAGTTGTTTCTTATTCCTCAAGCAAGATTGGAACCAATTCAAAGAAATACCTCCAATTCCGTAGAAATTCAGTTTTTTTATTAAAATGTCGTGATTTCACAATCACAAGCTTTGGCATAGTCACAAAAAACAGTGGCGCTTGATAGACCTCATGTAGTACAGAAAACATGGCATCGCTGTGATGTTTTCAACGAGAATGGACATAAGTCGGGCTTTCATAAGTCTCTCAATAATTTTAGATACGACCGGTAGTAAGGCAATAGGTCTATAGTTGTTGACATTAGATTTATCACCACGCTTATGAAGAGAAATAATAATGGCTGTTTTAAGGCACTATGGAAATGTTAGCTACCACAAACGCAAATTGTTGTAAGGACAACAGTTGGGCGTCTCGTCAAAATGAAGCTGTTCACGAAGAATTAGCTTAATTCATCGAGATATGAATATTCATGTTCGGTGTATTCTGTGTATATATTTTTTAATAACAAATTGATGATTGCCACCTATATGACGGGTATTGTTGCATATTTCATTCGCATTCTGACGCTGTCTGGGGACCCAGAAAACGTACAAAAAAGATATTGTAATATATTTAAAAATGTAAACGAAGGTATTTCTCGTCTCAACTTATATGCAAAGTCTGTCAAAAGTTCTTTTCTGATATATACAATGGGAAATGTAAAAATGTCTTGGTTGTATTCAAAGCACAACTGGCTTTAAATCTTGCGTGATCTTCACCTACTTATTTAACTGTTGTTATAAATTCCATATATTACATAAACGAAAGTGGCAATCGATTTAAAAGGTTGTCTATATTATACTGTGATAATAAATTAGGTACCGTCATTATAAATTTTAATTTATTCACCAGTACCGGTACTAAAATGTCATCAGATGCTGGCATTGCATATTTACAATGTTACTCCCACACACAAACACAAACTTAATATTTTTTTAATTCATTCTAAAACATCACGTAAGACATATTTAAAGACAGTTTGCATCGTAAGAGATGTGGCTGCAGGTTGCAAGATTCTTCTTTTTATTTTTTATCAAGTGTTATAGTGAGAGTGCCTGTTGGAAAAAAGTTTATGATAGATATTCTCTCCAAACTTCATTAGATCGAGTCTGACACGGTTTCCATCTGCGACTTTTTTTGGTTTTGGGGGGTTTTGCTTTTAAATTCCCGGAACATGTTGATTTTACGACATACCGAAAATTTGTAAATACTGCTCTTCTTTTTAATGAAATAGCTTAAAGATGGAGATGGACTATGGAGAAATTCATAGATAACCAGCTAATGTTTTCAAGAAACTTTCACTAACACCAGCAAAAACAACTTTTCATATTGCCTGCTGGAACTTGTTTTCCGATTTTCCTGTCTGGCGGGTGAAAGTGATCGATTTAATAGCGCCAAGATAACCAATCACGACAAAGATTGTTACTTTGGCCGGCCAACCACAGCGCATGTTATTAACTTCCGATCTTCCGATCGGGATCCAGTCGTCATACACTAATAGCCCCGTGAGACCTTGTTGGCTCGGTGTGCTACCACGCTACCTTTGAGTTTTATTATTTAACCAATATCCTGCTATCGTCGAAGACGTCAAAATCCAAGAATAGAAAATCCTTGAAACGAAGATGGACTCTCGAAACTTGAGATCCTCTTCGAGAGCGGCGGTCGTAGATCGTCCAGAAACCCCTGAAAACCAAGAGGACGCTACGGCCGTACGACATTAATGACTATCAAAAAAATTTATTCGGAGTCGATCGGATAGCCAAGCGGGCTGGGCGGCTGGCTTCTCCTTCGCTTCACTGCGAGAGATGTCAGTTCAATCCCCAGCTCGGTGTACAGAAAACAAAAAGGCTAACGCAGCAGTTTAAAATTCTAAATGAATCTGCGGCTTAGTCTAGAATATGCTGGTATCTGATCGGCCTATGGTGGAGCAGTACGGCAAGAGATAAGGGCTTGCGGCTTGGTGATACTCCTCCATAGATCCCTACCGGAAGGGCGTGTGCCGCCTAAATACCGGGTATATATATATATATATATATATATATATATATATATATATATATATATATATAAATTTATTAATAACCGTCAGACCGTGAAAAGGTATACTTAGAAAATCAGTACTGACTACGTGGTACGTGGTATCAACTTGGTAACAAATTTACATTCTCGTTTAGTAATTATAATCTTATAATTTGCAGTTATTATTTTTTTAAAAATCAACATTAAAGTTTTTCGAATTATAAATAAAAATACTTCATAATAGAAAATAATTTAAATAAATATAAAGTATTAAAAATATTAATGAAAGTATAGAAAAATTTTCAAAAAGGATCAAATTAAGAATTATATAGGTATTAGAAGAAGTCTACGCGTGTTCTAAATTTTCTTGTATCGAGGAATTACATAAGAAAATGGAGAGGGTAGAAAGTACCGAGGAAATAATTCAAGTATTAGACCAAGAATGGCTTTAGGGACCATGAATAGCCAGAGGAGGTTTATGATAAGGTAACCATCTGCGAAAAAGTAATGTTGGAGGCACCGGACGATGTGACAATCTTGGTAACAGAGGATGCTGCTGGCGCAAGAGTGAAGGGGGATTTTGGTGCAAGGTACCCAGACCTCCCCGGATTATATGTGGAGGAAGATAAAAATAAAGGCTTTACTTGGTCTCAGACTATCTTAAAGTAATTACTATTTAAATGGGAATAAGCCACAATTAAATGTTAAAGTACGTTTATTGACGTTTCAATTTCCACTTCGGAAATCGTTCTTAAAATACAAACATTAGTAAATTAAACAAATTTTGTTTTTTTGTTACTTAGTGAAAAATTCTTCTAATAATTTAATTTTCTCTGACTCATTTATATTGACAATTCAGACATACATTATACATTTTAAAGTAGATGACTTTAAAATGATATTGCCAATATTGTTGAGTTGCGTTCCTGGGACGACTTACTTGTAAGATAGTTCATTCGATTACATGAAATTAACTTTAACTTGAGAATATCCGTCAGAAAAAATCATAGCATGTAATTCGTCTTTAAAAAGACAAACACATGCCATGATGACAGTAAAAATCTCCTGTTAGTGATTCCATAGTAAATTATGAGGGAAAAAAACCTCATAATACTATCCCGACATGGTAAGTATTTGGTCGTGCATTTAGTTTACCTTCAATAAACACCAAATTCTGATTTTATATGTTTGTTATTTAAAAAACATAAATGATGTATCCTCTATATGTTACCGACTTACTAATACTGGTATTTTCCTTTTAATAACTTCCTCCTTTAATATGGGCAACCAGATCATACTACATTCCGCCGAGAAATTTGCGACACAATTGGTCTCATTTAGCATAATTAGAGCCGCTTCTGATTTTTCTGTTTTTACCATACATTTACCATGTTCATTATCCCATGCGTGTTTACATATTTGAGATCTATCAAGTTCTCTATTTTTAATATAAGATTGATGTTCTAACATCAAATATTGATGTATTCTAACATTGAATGGCCTTGATGTTTCACCTAAATAAAACTGATCGCATTCACAAGGTATTTTATAAATACAATGCTGTGTCATTTCTTGTTCTTTGTTAGGTTTGGTTTTAGACAAAATAGATCGCAATGTGTTTGTTGTTTTGAATGTTGTTGAAATGTTGAATTTATTTCCTGATAATCCTTTTATGTATGATATTGTTATTTTCCTCGTATTATTCCTTTTGTATGCTGTAGGATCTCGTTTTAAGTTGTTCTGTTCTATTCGGTCGATTGTTGAAAATTCTTTATTAATAAACGATAAAGAATAATCATTATAGAAATAAAAGAGTAGAATATAGTAATAAAACAGATGTTAACAAATTTTTTTCCTCCAAGAATTTTCGTTAGAACAAGTAACTTTGGCTCTATCGTATAAGGATTTAATGATTCCCTTTTTAATATTAATATTGTGATTTGATTTGAAATTTAAATATCTGTTGGTACGTGTTGCTTTTCTATACAGCTGAGTCTCACACCCAGTATCGTTCTTAGAGATTAAAACATCCAGGAAAGGTAGTATGTTATTATATTCCTTTTCTATGGTAAATGTTATTGTCTCTTCTTTATCGTTTATATCATTGAGGAATGTGTCCAACAACTCTCATCCATGAGGCCATATTGAGAATATATCGTCTACATATCTCCACCATACTGTGGGTTTTAAATTTTGTTTAGAAATAATATTTGTTTCAAAATATTCCATAAATATATCGGCTAATAATAGAGATAAACTAGAGCTCATTGCTAGACCAAAATTTTGTTTATAGAATTCATTATTTAGTTGAAAATATGTATTATCAATAACTCCATTATAGCTGATATGTTTAGTCTTATTCTAGTTGCCAATGTATTATCACTCTCTAATTTTGTCTTAACTATATTTAAAATTTTATCTAATGGCACATTCGTAAATAAACTAGTTATGTCAAAATTTACCAAAGTATGATTTGAATTAAATTCAATATTGGATAATTTATTTAAAAAATGTTGAGTCAGAAAAAATTAAATTATTAGAAGAATTTTTCACCAAGTAACAAAAAAACAAAATTTGTTTAATTTACTAATGTTTGTATTTTGAGAACGATTTCCGAAGTGGAAATTGAAATGTCAATAAACGTACTTTAACCTTTAATTGTGGCTTATTCCCATTTCAATAATAATTACTTTAACATGCCACAAGAAAATAGCTTCAGAACAATACTCAGACTATCTGTTAGAGGAAAATTGTGGTAGAAAAATGAGTAGTGGTTGGCTTGACGGCTGGAGTGTCGCAGCGGTCAGTCCTAGGACCCATAGTGTGGAACTTGGCATATGACGGGGTTCTGAGCCAACAATACGGAGAGGATGTAACCCCTTTCGCATTTGTGGACGACCTCGTAATGATGCGACACGGCGGGCCAGAGGCCCTTTGGCTGGATTATGTTGCTCTTCAGGCGTAATCAACTTAATAGCACCCTTTTTAGGATTTAATCCAGAAAAAAATTGATCTTGTGTCTCTCTCTTATACACGCCGCAATCCGAGTGCCCGTCCTATTATATGCGCTTCATTAACGATTAAAAAACAATGTTTTAAAATGTAATAGGCCCAAAATACTTATCGGGAAATGATAGAACAAGGTTTGAACTTGAATTTAGGTTCTTAGTGAATTCAAAAATAATGTTTTTTATTTGTGTTTTTGAGCATTGAAAATCGTAATTTTGCGTTTTTCTCAGTTTTAAATTATTTATAACTCGAAAACGATCAAGTTTTCAGAAAAACTACAAGATACTTATTCTCTTCAGAATGATCCAGAAATTTCAAAAAAAAATTGTCCTGGCCAAAAAAATTGATTATTAAATTGTTTAAAAAAATTTGAAACAATTCTCGCTGGGCGACCTCTTGAACCTTATTTTGGGGTATCCGATGAAAGTGATTACGCAAAAATATATCGGAATATTTTTCCGGACGCACCCGAGCTTTTCGCCTTGTCTAACCGGTTATTTATTAAAATTCCATTCAAATTAAACAGGCAGAAAAAGTACATATAATAAAAGCAAAGTTCGTCACTAAACATCGTATTAGTGTCATGAAAATTCAATAGATAACACATTCCAAAAAAAAATACCAACTGTCTGTCTATATAATAGTACTATATAATTATGACGAATTAAAGTGAGTTTGGTCAAATTTCAATTTATTTAATTATTAAAAACATTTTAATGATTCATAGGAGAAACCAACTGAAATAAATTATATCAATTTGCATAAATATTATTTGTTATTTTAATTTGCATAATAATTCTGGTCTGTCATATTCTTTCAATTGTGATACCTACAAAAATTCAACATTTCAATGCATATGTATACAGGGTGGTCCTTAAGTAATTGTACAAACAGAAACTGTAGATTCTGCACTTTAAAATATTACGATTTAAGCCAACTTGCTTTAATAAAATGTTGATATTAAGAAAGATACAGGGTGTTAAAGTGAAAATTTAAAATTTTATTTTTCGCTATAACTTTTACGTTTGTAAATATTTTTGGACAAAAGTTTACAGTTAAATGCTTTTGAGTAGGATAAATTATAATTTTATACTTACTTTAATGTAACTAATAGAGGGCGCCACATATGTCACATGTGTGGCATAAATTTGTACTTAACTTTTTTGCTCTTTAAGTTAGCTCTATTTTTGTTAAAAAATATTAAAGATACATTATTTCTACAAAGAAAAGGTATACTTGTTAGTAATCTGAAAATTTAACCGTTTTCGAGATAAATGCATTTTATAAGTCAGCTGCACAATAATTCTTAGTTTGATATTTGTGCGGTAAAGCACTGAATACCTGTAGATAAGCATAATTCATAGTTTATTCTTATTAAAACAACTCAAAGATGATAATGTAACATCACAAAATGCTTTGTGATGGGTACTAAATGTGTTATTGGAGAAAAGATATTTCATCTTCTTCTTTAGGTGCCGTGTCCGTATTTAGACGTTGGCCGTCAACATGTTTACAATTTCCCTTTGCTATCGCTTCTTAAGTTTCTATAATGGCGTTGTATTACTTTTTCTCTATTGCAAAATGCTAAAAACCCAAAACATGTGGTTTATGCAAGATGGTACACCACCACATTCTAGAGAGAAGGCAGTTAGAACATAGTTAAATACAACTTTTCTGAACGTTAAATTGGTCGTGGTATTTATATTCCTTGGCAATGTGGTAAGATATTGATATAATTATGTAATTCATAAAAAATACGAAAAGAATACTTGTAAAATTAAAATAATAAAGTAAATTGTTTACCCATTTTTATTAGGACAAATAGAAACTAGAGCACAGGTATTGAATAACACATGTGTGTCCTGTTTCATAATACTTTTGCTACAAATCTAACCTGAAAGACTCAGCATTTTTACAAAAACATCATCGTTGTCCTAATAACCGATATTGTTATAAATATAGTAAACACACAGGCAATTTAGTTCAGCATAATATTAGTTCGTTAGTAAGTTATAATAGTACATTTGTTCGAGATGTAATTATAGTTACGTGTAAGCTGTAATGTAATCATGTAAATAAGTAATGTCATCGATAGGTTATTCCGTGTGTATATAAGTAACCAATGAACGAGATACATCACAGTTTAATACATTATTTAACTTCTGCGACAAATAAGATGTAGTTCCATAATATACCATAAGATTTGGATAAGTATCCAAAATAATATATTCATCCATTATACATTATAGCCACCACGTAGCCCAGAATTTAATCCGCTTGATTTTGGTGTATGGGGCGCATTAAAACAACGTATCTATAAGAATCCCATAAACATTCGCGACCAAATATGGGAAGAAATAAATACTGCAGCAGTTTCTTTAGAACCAATGATGTTATTTAATATGAGACGATCTTTTATGGAATATATTGACAAATGAATTAAAGAAAATGGTGGACATATCGAACACTTTCTTTGACAAAAAGTTATGTTATTTAGTTTAACTATTTCTTAATTTGGTTTGTAAACAAAATGTTTTGATTATGACTTTAATTTAACATAAAACGTAAAATGTTTGTGGTGTAAAATCCTATTATTTTGTTATTTTGTCAAATCCTATTATTAATTATCCTGCTGATATATTTATTTTATTTAATATTTCGTTATCTATTAACTTTTATAAAAATTTTAACTATTTTATAAAAAAATTCAGAAGTATTAATGTTTTTGTCAATTTTTTTTTTCGTTGCCTGGAGTAATTGCCTTAGATCAGAATTATGCAGCTGATTTTTAAAATGCGATTATCTCGAAAACTGTTGAGTTATTGAAGTTATTAACAAGTATACCTTTTTTTTGGTAAAATAATGTATCTTTAATATTTTTTATCCCAAATACAGGTAACTTAAAGAGCAAAAAAGTTAAGTGCAAATTTATAACACATATGTAGCATAAGTGGCGCCCTCTATCAGTTACATCAAAGTGTGCATCAAATTATAATTTCTCATATTTAAAAGTACCCAGTTGTAAATTTTTATACATAAATGTTTACAAACATGAAAGTTATAGTGAAAAATAAAATTTTAATTTTGCACTTTAACACCCTGTATCTTTCTTAATATCAACATTTTATTAAAGCAATTTGGCTCAAATCGTAATATTTTAAGGTGTAGAATCTACTGTTTCTTTTTGTACAATTACTTAAGGACCACCCTGTATACAGTCCATCTAATTTACTTACCGTTGCACGTCATTATCATTGACAGAGATCGAAGTTGACATAGTTGCCAAAGTATAAAAAAATCCATTTTAAATCAAATAGGTCACATAATTATTGCAAAAGTTGATTTAACAACAAAACAAATTAATATTTAATGTAAATAAGTAAATAAATAGAAACAAAACAAGAGTTAAAAAATAATCTTGTTAAAAACAATTTGAGCCGCTTGTATGCGACGTATAAAGATGTAAAGTGGAATACATAGATATTTATTTTATTTTATGTAAAATGTAAAATAAAAAGTGTCAACACCGCAACTGTCAAATAAGTGTTACCAATTTATGCCAAAATATCACCTTCGTTCGATTACAGTTACAGTGTGTTCCGAACAAATGTTCTTCATAAAAACGCTTTATAATGCATTTATACAAATTAAATTAAACATATTATTGTGTATTTCTTTAAGTTAACATTAATAGAAATAGTTAAATATTATTTCTACGCGTATATAATAAAATATGTCTAGTGGCTGTAATGCCCGTGTACTCGGCAAAGTGATTCTAAATTGCGCTTAAACTAGCCTTTGATAGATGGCGCTACTTAATACGTAATTGGCGAATTGGTTTCGGTGTTGACATTTGCCATTCATGACATGACGTCTATCAAAATTTTAAGTTTTAAAAACAATTAGTTTGGTTTTTACAGCCGTCAAAAGCAAGCAAATTTTGTGTTTTCGGAGAAATGGAAAAAGTCGAGTATCGTTCTTGTATCGAGTATCGAAATGATCAACAAAGTCCATGAAATGATTATGACAGATCGTCGAATTAAGCACCGCGAGTTAATAGAGATCCTAAACATTTCCTACGAACGCGTACACAAAATCATTCATCATCATTTGGACATGAAAAAGCTATCCGCGCGATGGGTGCCGCGTTTGCTGACAATCGATCAAATGCAAAAACGTGTGACCACTACTGAGACGCTTTTGGCGATGATACGGCGCAATCGGAAGGATTTTTTTCGCCGATTTATCACCGTTGATGAAACCTGGGTGCATTATTACACACCGGAAACCAAAGAACAGTCGAAACAGTGGCGCAAACGCGGCGAAGGGCCGGCGAAGACTGTTTTCTGGGATGCGAAGGGCATCATCCACATCGACTACTTGGAAAAAGGAAAAAAAATCAATGGTCAGTACTACGCAGCATTATTGGATCGATTCGATGCCGAATTGCGTCGAAAACGCCCCGGTTTGGAACGCAAAAAAGTGGTCTTTCACCAAGACAATGCACCGGCTCACCGATCGGCCCTCGCCATGGCAAAATTACACGAATTGGGCTATGAATTGGTTGAACACCCACCGTATTCCCCAGATCTTGCCGTCAGCGATGTTTTCCTGTTTTCAAACCTTAAAAAATGGCTCGGAGGACGCCGTTTCGCAACAAATGATGAAGTCGTCGCTGAAACTTCGGCCTATTTTGAAGAGCTCGAGCAAAAGTACTGTTTGGATGAGATAAAACAATTGGAACATCGTCTTACTAAGTGTATCGGGGTAAAAGGGGACTATGTTGAGAAATAAATCGATTTAATTCAAAAAAACTTGTTTTTTCTATCAAAGGCTAGTTTTATATCAATCCACCCTCGTACTTAACTTAAACACGTCACAAGAAAACAGTTTCAGAACCTCTTTGGAATATATTACATACATGTGTATTCTGTATATTTATGTCTCTATACCTATGTTTCGTCAATAGGTTTTTATGCAATTAAGATTGTGTAAAAATGCTGATATTTTCTTTTGCTGTCGGACTGGCTAGATTATGGCATTACTCACAGCACCGTAAGTAACCGAATCATCAACATATTTCACTGGGTTGCTCATGAATTTTAATTTTTAATATCTCTTTCGTTTGTCGGGGCCCCTTTTTATTTATGAATGTCAGTTGTCCCTGTTACAAAAAATAATCTATATTTATAGAATTTTACCGTACTGAAGAATTTTTACTTGACAATTTCTTTGATATATTTTTGAGAAGTAAACGCCATTTCTTATAATTATTATTAATTATCTTTCTTTGGAATGTGATTAATAATAATGGTTAGGGCTTTTACAATTAGTTATATTATTATTATACCTTTGCCTTTTCTAGAGCAAACCATTTATATATTAAATATGTCTGTTGAGCGATATGTCGCGAGCATACACTACAATCTGAGTCATCGATTTAGTAATGTTTGTGTCGAATTTCATCGTACTTTCTATCTCGAATAGTATGGAGGCAAAATCGTAGATTACTGTGGCGGGTATTAATTTATTTCATTGAATCTAAAGCGGTGCATTCACGTCCCGATTTGAAGTCCCAGTTAGTAGGACGTGGTAGGACTACTACTTGCTCAAGGACACTAAACACAGATAGGATTGCTTTTGTCCTATGCTCTAATGTAAGAAATGCGTTGTGTTGAGTGTGACGTAGGCGTGGGGATTCGTGGTTGACATTTTTCTTATTGTTTTATATATAATAGTTGTGCCTGCTGCCAATTTTTTTGTTGTACTAGCGATTTAACGGCCTTATAAGACTATTTAATTATTGTTTCTATATCAATTTACTTGTATAAACAAAATGGGTGGTAATAGATGTGCCATATATGGTTGTGACAATAATTTTAAGAGTGTGAAAACCAAGAATATGCCTGTTATTTTTCACAGTTTTGTGGCTGAATGGGTTAACCGATGCAGAAGAGCTGATAATTTTAATCCTAATTCTAGTAGAATATGCTCTGTTCATTTTACAAACAATGACTATGAAAGAGATCTTCAAAATGAATTATTAGGTAAAATAAAAAAGCAATAGAATGCCTATAAAAATTTTTTAACATAACTTATTTTAGGTTTAAATACTAAACGCCTTTTAAAGGAAACTGCAGTTCCAACACTTTGTTTATATAAACATACCTTTGACACACCTTCTGTCTACTCATGAAGGTAGATTAGATGTTAGAAACAGAAAGCAACTTATAGCAGAAATTACAAAGGTAGATTCAAATATTCTGAATATTGCATCTAATCAACATGAACATGGTATTACTAAATCTGAAATAATTTTTGAACAAGCTGGTGACAATATAGATTTGAAGCCTGAAGTAGATTTTGAAGCAAAATACAACGAATTATTAAACAAGTATGAAAAATTAATAGCTGATCATTCCAATTTCAAGAAAAATACATGGAATATTTCACTTGAACTACAGAAGAATGTGAAATTAAATCAGTCAGTCCGAAAAAGTGGCCATTTGATTTAATCACCATAGCAAGGCCATGGTAAAACCATATTATTAAGAACATGAACTCCACTAGCTGACCCGAAAACCTTCTTAATTTTGAACACACAAAAAGGGCAGTCATTAATACATAAGTCCAGTGCACAGATTCTAAATATGCCGGTGGGAGATGGCTTCTATAGTTCATCCCAAACCCTTCTTTCAGTGCGTCACAGTTGATCGAATTCTTTCTAACGCATTAAGCTAGAAGTGACAGAAAAAAACGTGACTCTGTGATTATTACACATAGAACTTAGAAAATTATATATCGTTCACGGGTATCTACATATTAAAGCGAATTCTACTTACGGATGTATAATTGGTTGGAGTTTAGAATACGCTAAATAGATATCCAATCAATGGTGCGCATAAATATAATTTGACGCAGATTGTTTCGATAGTGACAGTACTTTGACAATGTCAACTGATAAAATGATAATTGTCATTCCAGGTTAGTATTTTCAGACATTTTACAGTGAAAATTTAATTTCGTATTTATTGTCATAAAAATATTTTAAATATGCCGAGATATACCGCGAATGAACAAAGACTAATATTAAAATTATTAAATTATTTTCAATTAGAAAAAGAGACTGGGACAACTATATTATCAGTTTCTACCGTTCGTGAAGTAAGTTTTAAATTATTCTAAAAATTATTGATATTAGTAGTCTAAATACTATACATTTTAGCCATAGTGTTTGTAATAAATAATAATAAATACATAAATAAATCTTAGCTAATTAAGCACTTTCCTTGGAATGTATAGAATAGGAATTATGACAAACTGCCGTTGCAATATACTGCGCAATAACATTTTTTATACAGGACGGGATCTCTAATATGTAAATTAAAAAAAAAATGAATTCTTAAGTTTTTACTCCACATTTTAAAAAATAACCTTTTCACATTTAGCCGATTACGATCCTTCAACTGTCAGATTTAACTAAAATGTCATGCAATAATTCTCGACATTCTTAAAATCCTATATGACGTCAAAATTCGTGACGCACTGAAAGAAGGGTTTGGGACAGACTGTATGCGTTGTATTATAGTTGGTGTATAAGAGAAAAAGTTTTCGAAGTAATGAAATAACAAATTTTATATTATTATTTGTTATTCCATTATTTTGAAAACTTTCTCTCATACATCGACTATAATACAGCGCATAGAAGCCATCTCCCACCGGCACATTTAGAATCTGTGCACTGTAAATATATCATTGATACATAAGTAAATAAATCTCTTAAAGAGACTCGAAAAAAATGTCGAATACCAGAACGGAGACTAAAGAGTTTACCAAGAGAGTTTAGCCAAATATACAGTAGACTTACTAAGCTACAGTCGAAGAGTTATTAAGACAATAGTAGGATATATATATATATATATATATATATATATATATATATATATATATATAAATAGTTTAGTTGCTTGTACCTAAACGTACTGAATTTCTTAGTTATTTTGCCAATTTACATTACTTAAGGAAAGAAGTTGTAGATTTAAGATGCAAAGATGGTTGTATAATTTTTTTGCTGAATTTAATATATATATATATATATACAGGGTGGTCCTAAAGTAATTGTACAAACAGAAACCATAGATTCTGCACTTTAAAATATTACGATTTAAGCCAACTTGCTTTAATAAAATGTTGATATTAAGAAAGATACAGGGTGTTAAAGTGGAAATTTAAAATTCTATTTTTCGCTATAACTTTTACGTTTGTAAATATTTTTGGACAAAAATTTATAATTGGACGCTTTTAAGTAGGATAAATTATAATTTTATACATAAATTAATGTTACTGATAGATGGCGCCACATATGCCACAGGTGTGGCATAGATTTGCGCTTAACTTTTTTGCTCTTAAAGTTACCTCTATTTGTGTTAAAAAATATTAAACATACATTATTTTTACAAAGAAAAGGTATACTTGTTAGTAACCTCAAAATTTAACCGTTTTCGAGATAATCGCATTTTATAAGTCAGCTGCCTCATAATTCTTAGTTGTGATATTTGTGCGGTAAAGCACTCAATACCTGTAGATAAGCATAATTCATAGTTTATTCTTATTAAAACAACTCAAAGATGATAATGTAATATTACAAAATTTTTGTTATGGCTGCTAAATGTCTTATTGGAGAAAATATTCTTCATCTTCTTCTTTAGGTGCCGTGTCCGTATTCAGACGCTGGCCGTCATCATGTATACAATTTCCCTTTTCTATCGCTTCTTAAATTTCTATACCTACTGGCGTTGTATTACTTTTTCCCTATTGTAAAATGTTAAAAAACCAAAATATATGGTTTATGTAAGATGGTACACCACCACATTCTAGAGAGAAGGCGTTGAGAACATAGTTAAATATACCTTTTCTGAACGTTGGATTGGACGTGGCAGTCATATTCCTTGGCAATGTGGTGAGATATTGATATAATTATTTAATTGTTAAAAAAACATAAAATAATACTTATTATTCATTACGTAAATTGTTGTTTACCCATTTTTATTATGACAAATGGAAACTAAATCACAGGTATGAAATAACACACGTGTCTTGTTTCGTAATACTTTTGCTACAAATCTTACCTTAAAGACTCAGCATTTTTACAAAAACATCATCGTTGGCCTAATAACCGATATTGTTATAAATATAGTAAACAAACAGGCAATTTAGTTCAGCATAATATTAGTTCGTTAGTTCATAATATTATCATCATTATCATAATAGTCCATTTGTTCGAAATGTAATTATAGTTACTCGTAAGCTTATATGAGTGTATATAAGTAACCAATGAATGAGATACATCACAGTTTAATACATTATTTAACCTTTGCGACATAATATACTATAAGATTTGGATATAGATTCGTCCATTATACATTATAACCACCACGTAACCCAGAATTTAATCCGCTTGATTTTGGTGTATGGGGCGTATTAAAACAACGTGTCTATAAGAATGCCATAAACATTTGCAACCAAATATGGGAAGAAATAAATACTGCAACAGTTTCTTTAGAACCAATGATGCTATTTAATATGAGATGATTTTTATGGAATATATTGACAAATGAATTAATGAAAATGGTAGACATATCGAACACTTACTTTAACATAAAGTTTAGTAATTTAGTTTAACTATTTCTTAATTTGGTTTGTAAACAAAATGTTTTGATTACGACTTTAATTTAACATAAAATATAAAATGTTTGATGTAAAATCCTATTATTCTGTTTTTTGTCATATCCTATTATTAATTATCCTGCTGATATATTTATTTTATTTAATATTTCGTTAACTATTAACTTTAGTTATTGGTATTTTATACCAAAATTTAGATTTATTAATGTTTTTGTCTATTTTTCCTTCGTTGCCTGGGGTAATTGCCTTAACTCAGAAATATGCAGCTGATTTGTAAAATGCGATTATCTCGAAAACTGTTGAGTTTAAAAGTTATTAACAGGTATACCTTTTTTTTGTTGAAATAATGTATCTTTAATATTTTGTATCACAAATACAGTTCACTCAAAGAGCAAAAAAGTTAAGTGCAAATTTATGCCACATATGTGGCATATGTAGCGCCCTCTATCCGCTACATCAAAGTGTGCATCAAATTATAATTTCTCATATTTAAAAGTACTTAGTTGTAAATTTTTATGCATAAATGTTTACAAACATGAAAGTTATAGCCAAAAATAAAATTTTTAATTTGCACTTTAACACCCTGTATCTTTCTTAATATCAACATATTATTAAAGCAATTTAGCTTAAATCGTAATATTTTAAAGTGTAGAATCTACTGTTTCTTTTTGTACAATTACTTAAGGACCACCCTGTATATATATATATATATATATATATATATATATATATATATATATATATATATATATATATATATATATATATATATATATATATATATATATATATATATAGGGAAAGCTAGATAAAGAACAAAGAGTTTCACTTTCCTGCCCTATTAATGACTGCAACCCCAAAATAAAACTTTATTTTACATAACGTGTCAGTCAATAATACCTAACTACTTTATATATATATATATATATATATATATATATATATATATATATATATATATATATATATATATATATATATATATATAAAGTAGTTAGGTATTATTGACTGACACGTTATGTAAAATAAAGTTTTATTTTGAGGTTGCAGTCATTAATAGGGCAGGAAAGTAAAACTCTTTGTTCTTTATCAAGCTTTCGCAAAATTTATTTGCTTCTTCAGGATATGCTAAAATATGGTATCAGTAAATACAACGAAATTAGAACTAAATAGCATTGTATAAAACTAGTAAAAAAAAAACTTACAATATTTATTTACTGATACCATATTTTAGCATATCCTGAAGAAGCAAATAAATTTTGCGAAAGCTTGATAAAGAACAAAGAGTTTTACTTTCCTGCCCTATTAATGACTGCAACCTCAAAATAAAACTTTATATTATATATATATATATATATATATATATATATATATATATATATATATATATATATATA
This sequence comes from Diabrotica undecimpunctata, assembly GCF_040954645.1. Taxonomy (NCBI): domain Eukaryota; kingdom Metazoa; phylum Arthropoda; class Insecta; order Coleoptera; family Chrysomelidae; genus Diabrotica; species Diabrotica undecimpunctata. Next base: position 143,498,880 of record NC_092807.1, read on the forward strand.
TATATATATATATATATACTTATACATATAAAAAGGGAAGAGTTAAAATCCCGTGATTTTTGAAGTAGTTTCTGCAAAGTGTGATTCTACTGAGGCCAAAAAGATACCGTATTGCTCTTTTTTGTAATTTAAAAATTACATCAGATTGGGCAGCTGTACTAGAACCCCAAACAGGAAGGCCATATCGAAGATGATACTCGAACAAAGAAAAATATGTTATTTTGGAAGACGCTAAATCGATTTCCTTCGAAACAGATCTTATTGCATAGCAGGCTGAGGCTAGTTTCTTACTTAACAAATAATGGAACTATTAGTTGGAAATTTCCAAATAGTATATTTATTAATTACTGTATGTATTTATTAAATAAATTGTAAATTGCAATAAACAAACATTGAGAACGATAAATTATTATGGATGTGAGACCTGATGCAACGCTGCACCAGATGAAATTTATCAATCTCTCCTATTTGTCCTAATACTGGTTGCTACCCCATGATACATTTATTCGAAACAATTTTCGCACACTCACGGAGAAATCATTTCTTATTCAGTATCTACCATAAAATCGTCCGTTATACTCTCGCATACGCTTTCTCAAGATCGATAAATACATAATATGTATATTATACATGTTTGCCTATTTATTCAAATATTTATCTACCATTGCTTTATAATGAAAATTGCATCTGTTGCTATTAAAATTGTCACTTAAGAAATAAGAGTTCTAATATAGAATGAACATTATAACAAAAATTAGTTTTATAGGTAAAAAATATGCAGTATAGACGTACAAAAACTTACTTTTTGAAATGCCCTGTTTATGCTGTTTCCTCGTAAGGACAAATCCAACATTCCATTGAAGGACCACGACGAAGGCCTGGCAAGAGTTTTGCCATTACTTCTAAAAAAGTCTCTTTGTCCATATTTGCCATCGTCAGATCCGAAATTCGCAGCTTTTTGAAACATTATCGATAAATTATCAACACATCGATCGGTTTGTTGTTCTGGCACACTCGGCGCGATTCTCACTCACGCCGAAGAAGTCAAACGCAATGATTTGAATAAATTTTCATTACCAACACAAAGTTTATTTGCAATATTAATAAATCGCTGTTTAATTATTTTAGTGAGGTGACACTACGAGGGATTTCGATAAAAACACAAGTCTGTGACACTTCAAAATATTTTTCAAGCGTACTGGCCGCAATTCAAATTGATTAAATAAATATTCAATACGGTTCCACTTATTGTCTATAAGTAACTGTAAAAAATCGAATTGATAGCACGGCCTTTTATGGATTAAATTATAAATACACTATCGCTTAGATATGTAGGTGGATAAATACTTCGACAATATGACAAGAAATGTACATCAATCGGGGGTAGCAATTAATTAATATTTGATTGACAAAACTGTATTAATTGTTAAATAGCTATTATGTAATTAATGATTACTTAAATAACTATTTCGGACTCATTTATTAAATCGGTTTTACATTGTTTTGCAAAGTTAAGTATAGAAAATAACCAACGTGGAAATATAATAAGTGGTATTGATTACTAATTTTAGTAGCAGAACTGTATTAGGAAATAGTGGATAGACACATAACGTATGGTCTTAAAGTTTTGGGAAAAATTTCAAAACCATATAACTCTGACCACAATAATCTTATATTTTTATTAAATTATTCAACAATTTAACTTAACTATAATTATTATAAATCAAAATTCAAATGACAGACAAGGGACCATTATTTTCGATTTGCCTAATAATTCCCCTGACACGTTGCATCATCCTTTGGACGACCTCGGCGTCAATTTCTCTAATTTTTGTATATATGCAGCGTCTTAACTGTTCCTGATTTTGTGCTTCCCATCAGTTATTATAGACTTTCCGACTTAATATTGCCCAGAACTCTTCAATTGGACGAGCCTGAGGTAGGTTGGGGGGATTGTCTGCTTTCGGTACAAAGGTAATGTTGTTAGTTTCGTACCAGTCCCTTGTGATCCTCGCGTAACATGAAGCAAGATCTGGCCAAAAGACTATTTGATCATTTGCATGATATGTGTTCACAAACTGAAGCAATTGAGAGAGACATCTTTATAAATATTTGCGTTTAACGCTTCGCCTCGAACAACACCAGTGTAGGGCTGTGAGATAAAGCCAGCCTCAGAAATTGCACACCATACCAAAATTTTGTCCTCAAATTTTTTCTTACTTTTGAATTTTATTTCATCAGGTACATTTTCGTAATCGTTCGTGTAAAACCCATCGTTACCCTTCATCTCAGACTTGGACAAAGTAAAATATTTTTCATCGTCCATCACGATCAACTTGTTGACGAAATGCACTCGCCTTAACGCGCGGCAACATCTCGGAATTCTCTCTAATTGATCCTCTGTGTATTTTGGAGCTTTCCGTCTTTTCCGGTAGATAATATTGTTACTCGATAGGGTCTTGTATACTGTAGTGTTTCCAACATGAAATCTTCTGACCAGTTTTCGCTGTGAGACTCCAATTTTGTTCTTAGCTGCTTCAATCAGTCTTGCCTTTCTTATATGGTTCAAAATCAGCGGTCGGCCACTTTTACGCAAGTTAACGCATGATATCCCTTCTTCACATTCTCTAATTGTGCGATAAATTGTCGATTTGCTTATGTTTTGATCTCGATTAATGTTAACAATATCTCGTTTCGACATTCGCCCAACCATATTATAAACACCTCGACGAATATCAATTTTATAAGACATTTTGCAGAGCACAAACCAAAATATTCTGCTTTGTTTATTAAATGTCAATAACTGATGACATTTCAATTCCATGGCCTTCTTTGTTAAATGCATTTTGCTTCTCAATCAGACCAGATGAAATTTTTCCCAAAACTTTAGGACCATACGTTATGTCTGTCTACAATAAGTAAAAACGAAAATATAAGTATCTAATTTAAGACGTATGTATGATAGAAAATAGAAGAATTGCTCCAATAAAAGATTTTAATACACAGTTCATGGCCAAATTATTAGGCCAAGAATTAAAAATTTGCATTTTTTTAAATTAATAATTTTTGTGTCAATGCTCTTTGCAGCCGAGACTGCAAAAAAAAAATAGGGGGCGGATAGGGAATCGCCCTATCCGCCATTTCTAGACAGCATTGCGTCCTGTCAACTAGTGTGCCTTTTATAACCTCAAATACTGTCTGTGTACATTTGAATTCTAAACGGTTTTGACCTGAAATTTTATTGCAGAGGTGAGTGATTTATCCTTTTTATTATTATTTTTTGAATGTGGCCTTTGAAATGTGGACCTATAGAAGAATTATGAGGGTTTCCTGGGTAGATAGAGTTACGAAGAATGAAGTACTGAGAAGAATGGGCAAAGGGAAGGAAGTTGAACTTACAATTAAAGAAAGAAAGCTACAGTATCTCGGACATGTGATGCGAGACGAGAAGTATGGCATCCTGCGACTCATAATGCAAGGAAAGATAGATGGCAGAAGAAGCATCGGAAGAAGACGAATTTCATGGCTCAAGAACCTAAGAGAATGGTTTAGATGCAGCTCAAAACAACTATTTAGAGCTACTGCCTCAAAAATTAAAATAGTGTAACGAAATAGCCCATCTCCGATACGTCATAATTCTTAGAAGGATGAATCTAGAAAACGTAAGAATCGGCATGTCAATAGCGCCCGTCTTTCGGACGGGTGATCTCGATGATACGAATTAGAGGTGGGAATGTTCTAGAACATAGTAACTTTGTTATATATATGTAAAGTTGTTAGGAGTGAGTTTAGTTGATAAGAGAGTACCGAACTATAAACTATAAATAAATATATTTATATAAATTCGAACCGCTCGTTTTATTTAATCTCGCTACAATAGCTATGATGATTGCCAACCTCCGTAGCGGAGATGGCACCTGAAGAAAAAGATTATTATTTTTTAGATTATAAACATATGCAGTGAAGTTATTGGTATAATTAAGGGTATTATAAATTTTTAGATGGGGAAAAACGCTGATCTGTCACCAAAACGAGTAGACCAGGTATTTGAACTAAAAGCTGGACAAATGTCTCAAAATGAAATAGCAGCAATGGTAGAAGTATCAAGAAGTTCTGTAAGGAATATAAAACAGAAAATTGCGTCTGGAGTCAGTTTGGATCCAAAGCGTAAGGGTCACAGCGGAAGACATCGTGTGAATACTCCTAGGACTGATCGCAAAATAAGAGATAATTGCCTAGTAAACAGAAAAAAACCACTGCGAATGCTCACCCAGGAGATAAGACATGAAGCAATTTGTGTTTCAGAAAGAACAGTTCGTCGGAGACTTGTCGAAAACAAACTGGTAGCTAGGAGACCAGCTCGAAAGCCCAGGATTACTCCGGCTATGATAAAGAAACGTTTCGAATGTTCACAAAAATACAAAAACTGGACAGTGGAAGACTGGAAAAAGGTATCTTTGTGTTGTTTTGCTTGAATATCAATATTAAAAACTAAAAAGCATGAGCATTTCTAAAAATTTTGTTGATTTCAGGTCTGCTTCTCGAACGAATCCGTTTTTCAAGTTTTGACAGAAAAAACGAAGTTTGTTCGGAGACGTCCCAACGAGAAATACAAGCCCGACTGCATGGTGCCCACCATCAAACACCCACCGTCACTCATGGTCTGGTCTGTGGCATCCGGAAAGGTCTCTACGTGGTGGAAAACACGATGAGACAAGACCAGTACCGGAAAGTTTTGCAACAGCTGCAGGAATGGTTTCCTAGAGAAGAGGAACCCATATTTATGCACGATGGTGCTCCTTGCCATAAGGCTAAGAATATTTCAACTTATTTAAAACCAAAAAAAATTAAAGTTCTTGACTGGCCAGGCAACTCGCCTGATTTGAACGCTATTGAGAATGGGTGGGAACTACTGAAAATGGAGATTGCGAAAAAAAAATTACTAATAAAAGGGAGTTACTTGAAACTCTCATATATGAGTGGAATCATAATCCTCACCTCCAGGAAACTATTCAGGCCTGTATGGAGAGCATGCCTCTACGTGTTCAAGCTCTTTTAGCAGCCAAAGGCAGACATACAAAATATTAAATTTATACCTACTTTTTTAATAAATAAAAGTTTTGTTAACTTGTTTAGTACAGTTTAATTACCTAAGAGTTAATATTCACAAAAAAGAACAAAACAGTAATTTTTTTCAAATATATTCATAATCATGAGAGAAATACCTTCATATAGTAAATTTTTCCTTGCTTGGCCTAATAATTTGGCCAGGTACTGTACCTACTAAGTACTCATAGTAATAAATCAAATATTTAAATAAAATTAATATGGTCCAGTAAAGAAATGAACAAATGGCCGATTTGACGTGAAAATTTATTACAGGTATATAACATGATAGCTTTAATAGTCCGGTCATCAGAGATTTCATCTCTAGAAATTATGCGAACAAGCTGAATTTTGCGGAGAATGTCAATTTCGAGACCCCAAAAAGATGCAAAAAGTTTACCACTCTTAAAATGCACCATTACGCTTTATTGTCCCTTGTACCTCTACGTTACATATTGAAAAGAGTCATAAAATACTTTCTAAACCTGATACTTTCGTAAACATCCCTTCTTTCTATAAGGTTACAGACAGCTGTCTACCACAGAACTTTCCAATCATACACAAGGTCATATTTTATGAATAGGTCAGTTGTCGTGTGTTGTCGTTAGTAGTAGTAGTGTTGCAGCGTTGTAATGGGTGACTTTGATCACAATTTCAAATACTTTCGATACTAGCTGACGAAATAAAACAAATAAAATTAAAAGGAAGTACATTCTGACTCTTATCGTAGCAAATATATGCTCTGATCATAAAATATTAGGTATTTTGTGAGTAAAAAATGTTGTGTAACTTTAAAGTTACAATGGTCCATAATGTGTATAATTTTTTTTGTAGGTGGTACCAGAAATTGAACCTTTGTGTAAAATCATTTTATGGCAAAACAGAACTAAATAATGTTCAAATTAGAGACATTTGTCGATATGTCTCTGAAGATTCCATTCTAGAATCCGACAGTGACGGTGATGAACTGTTACATATTTCAGAAAATGACGACGAAAATGACGTGCCCAATCATCAGAATATCACATGGAAATGAATTAGTCGTCCTACACAGCCAATTCAACCTTGGTTTACGGCCAGGATCTGAAAACCCGTATACTCCAATCAAGTATTTTAGAACGCTGATAGATGACAATATTTTGAACAATATCATTTATCAAACAAATCTGTATTCTACCCAAAAGGAAAAATCTTTAAATGTGGACAAGAACGAAATAGAACAGTTTTTCGGTTTGTGTTTATTCATGTCAGTGTATGGTTTACCCTCAACTAGAATGTACTGGAAAGCGTCTACTCGACTTTCAGTTGTTGCGGAAACTATGAGTCGGAATCGCTGGGAACAAATAAAAAACAATATCCACTTCAATGACAATAGTCAGATAATTTCCGAAGATAAGTTAGACGAAATCAAACCGCTGCTAGAACCAGTTGTAGCAAATTTTCGGAAAACTACAATGACAGAAAAACTATCAATGGATGAACAAGTTATTTCTTTCAAAGGAAAACATAGTCTAAAATATATACAGTAGACTCCCTCTATAACGAGAATTACCTCGTTATAAGCCGATCTCGTTATATTAAACAACAATAATACTGTGCATACATATGAATATGTAATTTTCTAAAACATTAACTTCCTAGTGAAGCCATTCGGAGCAATATAAGATGCTAAATATTATTGAATGGCGTTTTTGAAAAAAAGTTCTTTACTTTTATTGTCAATGATATACGTTAAAACAAAAAATCTGTATAAAGCGTATTTTCAAGCATAACATAAACTATTCCTTCTGCAATTGGAAGAAGTCAGTCATTTTTCTTCTTCTTCTTCTTTAAGTGCCATCTCCGCAAAGAAGGTTGGCAATCATCATGGCTATTCTGACCTTCGAGGCAGCTTTTGCAACAGTTGCCTTGAGATGCAACTAAACCATGATACTATGATTAAGAAGATAATATATTGCGCATAAGTCGTGACGTAATTGGAGAGTTGCACGTTCGTAATGTCAGTTTTTTGTATGTGTCAATAAATAATCTTTAATAAATAGTTTGAAGATATCCTTTTGTGTACGATTATTGTAATTATTAAACCTTTATTTAATATTATTATTTTGCTAATTGAATAATTTCATCACATAATGCATAAAAATCCCATTTAACTTTAACAAGAATTCAAATTCTACTCTCCAATGACGACATGCGCGAACACGACCGATTTTGTGCTACGGGAAGATCCTATCTTGTTAGTCATAGTATCATGAACCAAACCACTCTCTCAGGTTCTTCAACCAGGAAACGCGTCTTCTTCCTACGCTTCTCCTACCCTCTACTTTTCCTTGAATTATGTCATTTTTGACTGCTTTAAATTGTCCAGTATTCTATCTATCATATTTTCTAAATATGTGAAACAGTTGTATGCTTCTTCATTTGCGTTTTGTCTTTGGATAAAGTTTCTTACAACGTTTAAAGCACTTTCCACATCTTTTCTATTGGGACCTTCTTATTATTAGGTGTGAATGGTCAACCCCCTACAATGAAACTTGTGAATCATAAATTGTAAATTTCCAAAGAAGTTTATTGTGGGCGGCAGTTAAGAAGGGTATTTATTTATAGCCACGGCCGGGCCGAAAACGTAAAAAAATACGTTTTTCGATCTTATTTTCTCTCCTTATAACCAAATTTGCCTCGCTATAGAGGGTTATAGTTCATATTGCCTCGCAATAGAAATTTCATGGTACATCTAATGTACCTAGCGAAATCTCGTAATAACCGTGTTCGTTATAGAGGGAGTATACTGTATAAAAAACAAACCAAAAAAGTGAGGCTCTAAAGCGTTTCTTCTATGCGATCCAACGGAATTGTATATAATTTTGAACTGTATACTGGTAAAGAAGAGCATCCAGAATATTTACCAAATGTTGGAGTCAGCGGAAATATGGTTCTTCGATTGGCCACAATAATTCCAAGAAATGCTTACCGCGATGCTTAATATTAATAATGTATTAATACGATATATTTTGATAATAGGAATATAAGTATGCAATTTCAAATTGAACTGGACAAGTTGGGTAATCCCTCCGTAGGTACGGTGCGTCGTAACAGATTAAAAGGATGTAATTTCTCTACCGACAAAGATATGAAAAAGAAAGGAAGGGGACGTTTCGAAGAACTTGTCTACAAGAAAGAAGGAATAACCCTTGGAGCAGTCCAATAGTACGACAACAAGCTAGTGCATTTACTGAGTTCGTTTGTAGGCACGTATCCTACAAGTCAAGGTCAAAGATGGGACAAAGCAAAGAAAGAAACCATTATTTTGGAATGCCCTAACATTGTAACATTTTACAATAAATGTATGGGCGGAGTGGACTTAATGGACTCGTTGATGGCTTTATATAAAACTAGAATTCGTTCTAAAAAGTGGTACCTGCGCATTGTGTTCCATATATTTAATTTAGTAGTTGTGAATGCTTGATTACTTTATAGAAGAAAAATCCAGTTACTTTATAGAAGAAAAATCCAGTTACTTGGTATAAGAAAAAATGATAAACTAAGTGTTTTAGATTTCAAAGCATCTATTGCCGCTTATTTTTGTCAAGAGGGTAAAGAGAGGCTCAAGAAGAGGGAAAGGCCCAGTCTATCTATAATAAAACAAGTAATAGAGCAGAAAAGGAAAAGAAGACCTATCACTCCTATAACTGAGAAAACATAAGGAAAGACAGAATATGCCATTGGCCTAAATTTTCAGGAAAGCGCGGTCATTGCAAGAAACCAAAAATAATATGTGAAAAATGTATTGTAAATTTGTGCTTTACGCCTAATTCTATGTGTAAACAAAAAGAATTACTAAGAATAATCAAAGAGAGGAAAATGCAATACTTGGGTCATGTGCTGAGAGGCGAAAGATATGAATTACTTCAAGTTATACTGGAAGGAAAAGTACAGGGCAAAAGATCAGTAGGAAGACGCCAGAACTCGTGGCTGAAAGACCTGAGGAGATGGTTCGACCGCTCATCCGCAGAGATCTTTCGCGCAGCAGTTTCCAAAACTACAATTGCCATTTGGATCGCCAACCTTCGAAAGGAGACGGTGCAATGAGAAGAAGAAGCCTAATTCTAAAAGCTTCAAAAATGTTTAATTTGATCCTATCTTGGAAATATATAATAGTAGAAATTTTTTTTTTGCAGTTAAAAATAATTGGGCTGTACAGAGTTGAAAAAATTTTTTTATTGATTGGACGGTAACAATTCGATATCTTTTGATCAGAGTTTCCTATCGACAAAAAACAAAATGCGTTTTAAAGGTGAAGGATGCAGCTTTCGTATAAAATTTTTGTATTTTGCCGTAAATGAAGTCAGTTCTTATAAAGGTGTTAAATAAATAAAGGTTGCGCGATTTTTGCGATTTTTTTTATGATTCTCATGAGATTAATATAATGTATCACTTTCACTGACCGGTCGTAGTGAAATTTCCATTGTTAAGAGTCTAATCTTCAAAACCTATAACTGAAACTTCGATTTTGAGTTTTGGCAACAAATGTGAGGCATTTGAAATATTGAAATATACCTAAAAATGCAGAATTTAAACTTTTACATTACAAATGATCGGTCACCATGGGAAATGCCTCCATGAAGACGGTATGGGGTGGAATTTGTAGCTGAAACTATATAGTTTCAAAAAAAAAAAATCATTCAAAACTAATGATAAAAGTGACGGCTATGTAGATGCTGAAATTTATGAAGGCAGTAATAGAAATGGATAAAATAAGAAACGATGTAAGAGAAAGTAGTGAATGTGACAAAAAATTAAAGAATGAGATAAATGTGCTGCTTGGTATGTTATTCATGGAAGAAATATCTTACTATTTATTCTGAGGAAGTGTAGTTTTACTATATATTCTTGTAGTAAAGTAATTAAATAAATTAATACACTTTTCACTTTGTTTAGAATCACACAAAACACCAGGTATAATATATAATTGGAAATTTTAAACTAAAAAGCTTCCAAAGTAGTAAGTACTGAATCACTTAAAACTTCTTGTAAAACATATGTAGATAACTGAAATCAGAAGGAGATTAAATTCATGATTATCACATATTCCTCACTATGTTATCAGTAGATTAAAACTATAAACAATGATAAGGTGAAAAATAATACAGAGAAGAATTAGGAGGTTTATTTATATAGATAAGAAGATATTTCATAGTAGATATTATAGATATATGATCAATCAAGTTTTTCCTCTAACCACTTACGAAATTACATATAATTTGTTATAAACAGGCCACATTATTGCTGACGTTAAGCTGTCATGTTTTGTTGGTGTGGATTTTATCCAAATAAAAGTGTCTATTGCTATTATTGTAAATTTATTTGTGATACGATACTGCAATCATTTCTAAATAATTTATAGAAAATGAACACTCCACAAAAAAAAATATAATAATAAAATAATAAAAATCCATTTTACTAGGTATGTACCAGCCCTTATATTGCTTTATCATTTTTACGCATTAAGAGAAAAACTACTAAACAATTTGAATTTTTTTTAAGAAACTCAAAGGAATTATTAAGTGAAAAGTAAATAATTTAGTCTGGTTCAAGTTAAGTACTAATCTTTGGGATACTATTATAAATATAACGTCAAAAGTCCTCGTCAATTCCACATCTGCAATGGGTTTTTGCGTTTTTCATCAAAACAATAAGTTTTATGTTAAAAATACATCCGATAAAAATTGTAAACTATGCAATTATTTATAAAAAATCGGCTTTATACCATAATTATTATAAAAATTTTTTACATAAACAATTTTCTCCTAATAGTCACTGTTTCTGACATTTAATGACTATAACAGTTGAAAAATCTGCAGAAATTCACTAACAAAACTAGATAAGGTCCATTCGTTCAACTCAGGCATATTTTGACAGATTCATAGCAGGAAACCTACAACACAAAAGTTCCTAGCTCACAGTATTAACAGCTTAAATAAACTTTTATTACAGACTTCTTTCATTGAAAAAAGAAGAATTATTATAAATAGTTTAAGTGTATACTAAACCCATAAAATTTTAGGTAGTATATATTTAAAAAATATATTTCAGCTGTTATAATTTAACTTAACTATTTATTATATGGTGCAAATAAATAAATATTGATTGTCTGTAATTCATATTATTTAATGTTTAGTTTGTTTTCTATTAATATTGGCTATGAGTATGTGCGCTTGGTTGTATAGTAATTTCCAGCCACTTATAGTCTGTCAAAAAGTAACTAGCTTCGCAAAAAAATAATTACTAAATTCACTGGACAGTTCTGACTGGGAATAGCGAGCCAACTATACCTTCAAAATTGTGTGTATTGAACTTTACATTGACGACGACGTGAATCTTATATACGACGATGTAAATCTGTATACAAGGTATTGTTTGTAGTTCAAACATTGACATGACTCTGTCTTAAAATAATCTGATTTGAAATACAATATGAATATATTGTTCTGAAACTGTTTTCTTGTGGCATTTCTAAGTTCTATATTAGGTTTAAGACACAATTTATTGTAATAAAAATTACATTTTAAAATGTAATTTTCATTTCAATCAATTGTGGCTTAATCACATATAAACATATTAAAATGAAATTATTCCTGACAGCTGAGTCATCAGTGTACCCCAAAATAAAATGTACCCTATAAAAAAACAAAATGGCGGAAATTGGAAAAGATTGTTAAAAAATTGAACTTTTTTGACTTTTTTCAGTCTCAACAATTTTATTATTTTTTTTTTAATCAAATTGTGGTAAATCATCATAGAGAAAATCAAAATTTTATATTTTTATATGTTTATAAGCATTTTTTGTGTAGAATGAACCGTTCTCTTAGAAATAACGCTTGAAACGACCGTCGATTTTGCATGTCAGTTACGCGAGTGAAATCAACGACCAATAAAATTTGTATCAGCTCAACGGTAAAAATTCGATATCTTTTGATTCAAGTGACCTATCGACAAAATCAAGATGAGTTTTAAAGGTAAAGAGCTTAGCTTTTGTATGCAGTTTTTGTATTTTGCCGCAAATAAACTCACAGGTGTTAAATAAATAAAGGTTTCGTGATTTTTGCCATTTTTTATGATTCTCGCGAGATCAATACAATATATTATCCCTTTCATTGACTGGCCACTATGAATTTTTGATTACTAGAGCCTAACCTTTAAAAGCTATAGAATGAAATTTTAGTTTTGCGTTTTAACAACAAATGTGAGGCATTTGAAATATGCTTAAAAAACCTGGGATTTAAACTTTCACACAACAAACGATCTAAAACATTTAAAACCTTTTTTTCAATTACACTAGTACGTTTTTCAAAAGAACAAAACTACTGTAATAATCTACACCCAAAACAGTCTTCTTAAATGCATTTTCCGTGACGTGTGATCGTTTGTAATGTAAAACATTAAATTCTGCGTTTTTTATGCATATTTCAAATGCCTCATATTTGTTACCACAGCTCAAAATGGAAATTTCATGTCATAGGTTTTAAAGATTGATCTCTAAAAATGAAATGTTTACTACAGTTGGTCAATGAAAGTGATCAATTTTATTGATCTCACGAAAATCGTAAAAAAATGACAAAAATCGCGCCATGTTAATTTATTTAACACCTTTATAAAAACTGAGTTTATTCTCGGCAAAATAAAAAACTGCACACGAAAGCTACACTCTTTGTCTTTAAAACGCATTATGATTTTTGTCGATAGGACGTTTGGATCAAAAGATATCGAATTTTTTACCGTCCAGTTGATATAAATTATATTGAACATTGATTTCGTGCACGTAACTGACATGCAAAATCGACGGTCGCTTTAAGCGTTGTTTCTAAGAGAACGGTTCATTCTATACAAAAAATGCTTATACGCATTGTTGTTTAAAATTATCTCAGCTACATTTTTTATTTGAAACATTTTTTTCTACGGTATACAGGGTCTTGGGAAAATCGATTTTTACACGTTTTTACCCCACTGTGAGGGGGGTTTTAGAGGGAACCCCGGGAGTAAAAGTGTTTTTTGAATCTTTTTTGGAGTCCCAAAATTAATATCCGTGACAAATTTCAGCTTGTTCATATGATTTTTAGCAGACAACTCTGACGACTGGACTATAAATAAGATAAAAAAAAATTGTTAGAAATGTGCAATTTTTTAGCATTCTAGATGCTAATTTTTTACGAATAGTTTTTAATTTCATCTATTTACTTAGTGTTTATCTGATTCTGTAATTATTTGTCTTGATTATAACTAAAATTGGTTCGAATGAATAAATCAGAGGATAAACTAAGCAGATGAGCAACACAGTTTTTTACAAGAGGGTCATATACAGATATAATATTCTTTATATGGCAAATTACTAACAAAAATTTAAAGTATAATAGAGCAGTACCTATTTCTTGGTTTGATTGATTTAAAGAAACCTTTGGACAGAGTAATACTCAAAGAGAAAATTCATATTTTGTATAAATGATAACACCTACCAAAACATTAGGGCAAACAAATTTAAGATTATCATGACTGACAAATTTAAGAAAACCTAACACTCAACAAGATCTCTTAATGAAAGTAATTCAAACACTAAACCGCAAATTGTTTGCATAGCAAATTGTAACATATGATGTGTGCAGAGCATTGTCTTACAAAAACAAAATACACTTCAAAAAAACTTTCTGCATCTCCCATTCATAATTTTTTGTCATAGAATGGTCAATAAAGTCTAATAGTAATTCTGAATGACTGTTCTACCCTTATACAAAAAATTAACCAAAAGTAATTACTAGTTGACTTTAACAACTCTAACAAAAAACTGAAGCAATGTAGAGGATTTTTGAACATGAAATGTCTTAGGTCTTATAGAAACACTGTGTCTCCATTTCATCAATTGCTGCTTTGTTTATAAGTTGTATAAATGTACCCCAGCTTCATCCATCAGTCCTCATAATCAATAGAAAATTTACCTTCTTTGAAACCCAAAATCCAATTTTTACCACTCACTAAGGATATTGATTGTCAATGGTATCATATATTCTAGCCACTCTGCTTAAATCTAAACAGCTTCAAATACAGCTATAGTCATCACAGAATTACACTAAACTAAATATTACAAAATCTTTCTATGTGAGAGTAAGATACTAAAAAAAAGGCAACACTGTTAGAAGCAGTAAAGTTGAATTATTTTACACATTCCTTAAAAATGAAATCAGAATTAATATTAGTATATAAGTGTATATATATATATATATATATATATATATATATATATATATATATATATATATATATATATGAGCAAATCCCCATTATTTTTAACTTCACAGACTTCTATATAAGAAGATATGGGACTTGTATTTTCCATCTTTGATATATAAACAAAAAACCTCTAAGGGTATTAAAATAGTAACATAATTTGTTCTGAAATAATTGTTAGTCTCAAAAACAATATACATGAAGGTTGGAGAATGAAATGTTTATATTAAACAACCATTGGATATTAAAAACTATCAAAGCTGATTTATTGCAATCTTGCATAACATATGGGTGACCTTAGAATTACAAATACATTTTAACATTCTACTAAAACACTCCTTAAACATGTTTTTATTAACCAATAATCAATGGCTTGTAAGGAATTGAATAAAATGGCTGTGTGCTAAACAAACATTTGATAAAACATACAAAATTTTTAAAAACTTAACAATAAATTTTTATTTTTATGTGCTGGAAAATTGGTTTTTTTACTAATTGAACATTTAGGACAAAAAGTTGAAAAAGAGGAATCTCTAATACTGATTTTTCATTCCAAAATTTTCAGTTGGAACATATTAAATTCAAGATAAACTGTCTGAGTTTTTCTACAAAAATTTAACTCTGGGGAGACTTACTACAATTAAACCTAAATGTATCCTGTCTTAGCTAGATGAAATGTAGTTCAAGTAGAAGAATATAGAAGTAAGGAAGAACATGTCTAAACTGTAAATTTAAAGTACCTATGCCAAGCAAATATTAATATATAGGGTATAAACTTCCAACTGGGAGTGTTTTACCTAATATATAACATTAAAGTAAAAGAAGTTTAACATAAAATTTATAAACTGATATAAGTAGACTTATCTCTAGTCTAAACCACTTATGGTGACAATAGAAATGGTTTTTATCATTATCAAGTATGATAATAATAAAATATATCCATAAACAGCATAAAGTATAAAAGCAAATAGTTATATTTAGAAAATATATGGTAAAGAAGCACAGGAAACCAACTGAAATCAAAGTAAAATAGAGTCAGTTCTTCAAATGCCAACATATTTTATTTTGTTTGTATTGTACTATGTACTTTAGTTGCATTAAATACTTTGACTATTGTCAACAATTTAATATTGTCTTCAGCAAACTTATAAAGTACCTAATATAGCTAAGCAAATAAGGCACTTTCTTTAAATGCCAACAGTTTTGTTTTGTTTGTATTGTACTATACTTTAGTTTTAGTTGTATTAAATAAGTATTATGACCATAACAATTTAATATTGTCATTGCCAAATCTATACAATGCAAAATAATGTACAGTACTTTCTTTGGTGATTTTAACCTAGACAAACTTCCAAACATGTATTATCTAAATCCCGCCTTATTAACTGGCACGATCCTAATATTTAATTACTTTGGAGAATGTAATACATATATGTAAATGAACAAAAACATTAAAGTAGGGCATACTTAATAGAACAAGATCAAGTAAAATACAGAAAAGGTTACAGTAACTAAAAGTTATGTACGTAAAATGAATGACACGCATCTAGGAAATCATAAATTATTACTTACCTCATTAAAGGCCATATCTGAAGGTAGGTAGAGCACTAGTTCGATGGCCTTTCACCCAAAGGTGTCAACAAAATGGATTTTTCTTAAGAAATATTTACCGAAAAAATTAAATCACTTTTATTACAGTCAACAAACATCACTCAAGAGATCCTAATTTCTCCACGATCCATTTGGTAAAAGAGCCGTTTGTAAACAAAAAAATTTGCATTCCTCAGGTGAGCTTGACGAACACACCTTTGAACTAATTACTCGACAAATCAAACACTCTATTGTCAACTTGGAATGGACTGTATTAATACGATAAATAATCTAAATATTAAATAATAGGAATTATGTCGATTTCACTTCTCTTCAGAAACATCTGACATTTTACACATAACACTTGTCAGAAGAAGCCATATGCATTTTTGCATTTGTGACATGACATACTGTGATTGACATAACAGTAATTTTTTATTAATCAATGCCGCGGTGCCCCGTTTAGATTTTTATTATTTATTTACTTAACGACTGGGTACCGATTATGAAAAACTTTTTATACACTTATACTTATAACAAGAACAAGTAGTCACGTGATGGGAAACATAAAATGTAATGTCAAAAAAATCATGTGTTTTTTATTTTTCTAAATTTGTACTTTAAATTTTTAGCTTGGAATCTCAGTTTTCTATTTGCTTCAGAATAAACGCATTTATGATTTAGAGTGAATGCTATCAAAAAAGCGCTGGTTTGGTTAAGAAGCAGTAACGGCTGTCATTCCAATATGTTTTTTTTTCCAATATGAGAAGAATTTGATGGACAGTTGTTAACATTACACAGACACCGTTGTTAAAAAAGAAGAAATAGGCTATGTTTTGTTTTCTCATTTGAATATCTAAAAATTTAAACAAATTCGGAACAAATATTTGCTTTATTTTATTTTAAGATTGTAATAATGGCTGGGGAAGTAGTAGTTGATGCTTTACCTTATATAGATCAAGGTTATGATGAGCCAGGAGTTAGAGAAGCGGTATGAATTTAATTATTTTCTTATATATCGCCAGTATTTCAACAAACACGAATCATTGTAATTTTAAATATGTTGTAGGCTTTTGCTATGGTAGAAGAAGAGTGTAGAAGATTTCGGCCAACCAAAAACTACCTGGAACATCTTCCTCCACTTAACATATCATCTTTTGAAACTCCTATTATGCACAATGAGTTTGAAAGGTTGCAGAATCGATTACCTATGGAAACCTTGTCTATGAAACGTTATGAACTTCCACCACCTCCAAGTGGAAAACTTAATGAAGTGGGTGCCTGGAATGAATGTGTAGACAACTCACAAGCTCAGCTAGAACATCAAGCTGTTAGAATTTTAAACCTACAACTTATGTTAGACTACTGTTGTCCAGCATGGCAGAGATATTTACAAACTTTAAGCGATTTAGAAAAGATGTCTTCAAAAAAATTGGCAGACCTAAGACAACAGTTACAGGAAGTGAATTGGCAGAGAAAATCACTGCAAACTAAAGGTGGTGATCAACTAAAGGCTCTAGAAACTAAATGGGTAGCTTTGGTATCTCATAATTATGAAATTGAGCAAGCTTGCGTTTTGGCAGAAGAATACATTGCACAAGTTAAACAGAATCCCAGCATTTTAAAGTATGGACAGAGTCAAGAAGTTTCTGCTTAATTAGTATAAGATAAATCACTTTTAAATTTTGTATGTACATATGAATAAATAAATGAATTAAAAAAAAATAAAAATATTTTTGACAACTAATCTAGTTGTGATATATTGGTATAAACAGTTTAACAGGCATGCTTAACATGTCTAATATTTACCCAACTTTATTTCTCCTCTCTGCATTGACTTTGGTATAAGTAGTAGGAAGTAGAAAGACAAGTATTCCCCAATATTTTGAAATGAATAATAAATGAACAAAAATTTTTTTTAGAACAGCTTACAGAGTTTCTTAATAGCTCTTGCATTTTGGGTATGGACTAGCTTTCTACTGGCCTTAAGGAACTTCATGGTCTCTGGTTCTTCCTTTCTATTTATGAGAACTGTAAATTTGTCTTCTCTTTATCCATTCCCCATTGTTATGGACAGAGATTGTGAATCTCATGGTCCCCAAAACACCCTCCTCATGCGCTTCCGCAGTTGGCAAATCTGGGAATATGGCCCTTACTTTTTGCATGGCCTTATTATCCTCTTCATTTTTTGTAAAGACTGCCACATCCCCTGTCGCTTTGAAAAGATCTTTAAAAACTGTGAAGATCTTATTATGCACTTCCATATCATCCCCACTTGACATTATTTCGACTCTTTTTTTTTATTGCTTCTGAGTTCTCCATCTCTACTTTTTGGGACTGTTGTGCACACAGACTTCCTCAGAACCCCTTCCTTCTGATTTGCTTTTTATTTTAAAACCAAACTGACTCTAGAATTAATACATTTTATGTTATACAGTAGACTGCCTCTACAACGAGAATTAAAATGGCAGACTAATTACCTCATAAGGCCGATCTCGTTATATCAGACAACAATAATACTGTGCATATATATGAATATGTAGTTTTCTAAAACGTTAACTTCCTATAGTGAAGCCATTCGTAGGAATATAAGATGCTAATAAATATTGTTTGAATGGCGTTTTTGAAAAAAAGTTGTTTCTTTTATTGTCAATGATATATGTTAAAGCAAAAAATCTGTACTTAAATTTTTTCCAAATACATAATGTATAAAGCGTATTTTGAAGGATAACATAAACTATTGCTTCTGCATTTGGAAGAATATATCATTTTAGA
Source organism: Diabrotica undecimpunctata (assembly GCF_040954645.1). NCBI lineage: Eukaryota > Metazoa > Arthropoda > Insecta > Coleoptera > Chrysomelidae > Diabrotica > Diabrotica undecimpunctata. The sequence goes on from NC_092807.1 coordinate 143,517,627, forward strand.
CTGCTTTAAATTGTCCGGTATCATTTAATCTTATTTTCTAAAGATGTGAAACAGTTGTATTTATTGTAAAGAAATTTGCGGGCGGCAGTTAAGTTTATTGCGGGGCAGTTAAAAAGGGTATTTATTTATAACCACAGCCGGGCCAAAAACGTAAAAAAACACGTTTTTGGATCTTATTTTCTCTCGTTATAACCAAATTTGCCTCGCTATAGAGGGTTATAGTTCAATAGAAATTTCACGGGTCATCTAATGTACCTCGTTGTAAGCGAAAACTATTTCCGAAGTACTAGTATTCGGTTGTGGTTGCATTAGACAACAGTCTGTTTTACATATTTTACAGACAAAATTTTACACAAACAGCCTGTCCAGAATGATATGATACTAACCGAAAAAAAAAAAAACAAATGTTAATATATGTATATTTATTTATTTGTAAAATCTATAATTACAACGAACTGATCGACTCCACCAATTATTATAAAAAGATAAATTAAATTAAGTCCTGTCAAATATCATATAGCGGAGTTCCATCTGCGTTCCATGTATTTTTCACTTTTTCAAATACAAACGTTGTATAAAGTGCTGAAAACGGTTAAAAAATTACAATATAATTATTAAAAACTGGTGTTTATATGTATATATTAATACATAGAGAACAGAAGGAAAAAACAATGTGATTAAAATGTAATTAGTTGTTCTTGATATTGTATTTATTTTCAAGAGACAAGGCCCATATTGGGTAGATTTTTATTTTTAATTATTAAACTATTAAACCTGTCTTAATGGTATGCAACCAGTTATGCATATAAAAATAAGTGTAGGTAAAATATTTATGTTGAAAAACATCAAAAATAAAATAAATATTCTACCTATACATATTCTTGTATGCATGACTGGTTGCATACCATTAAGACAGGTTTAATAGTTTAATAATTAAAAATAAAAATCTACCCAATATGGGCCTCTTGTCTCTTGAAAATAAATACAATATCAAGAACAACTAATTATATTTTAATCACATTGTTTTTTCTATATTACAGTGTCTTGAAAAAGGAATAAAACAATTCGAAAAAAAGTCAAATGAGTGTTTCTCTAACATCTCGACCAACCTTCTGACTGCAGCTCTAATAAACTGGTGGTTTTGTTTATATCGACAGTCGCGAATATCCTGTATTTCTTGTGTATATATATATACATATATATATATATATATATATATATATATATATATATATATATATATATATATATATATATATATATATATATATATATATATATATAGTGATAAGTGTCTTACCATCCGGCTTTTTAACGTAAGAGATAGAAAACATAGTTACCTTGTGAGGTGAGAAATAATCGGAGAAACCTATAATTTATATTACATTACATTACCACTATCGATAGTCTCACACCTTTAGGCGTTAGCTTCGAGCTAAATCACCTCGGTCATAATTATTATGTGTAACGTCGTATGTGTGACGTATTTCCATTTTTTAATTTCGCATAAAGTAAAAACTGATTGACCACAATAAAGCAAAAATGTGAATAAAATAATTTAATTAATAGTGATTATTTAATCTAAAGTTTTAAATTATTAACCAAGAATAATTTTTACTAAGATTTGAGGAGTTTCATATACTCTTGTCACGGAATAATTATCAATCCTTCGTGGATTAGTGGTAAGAATTCGACATTGCGACACAGACGTCGCAGACGATTAGAGTTCAAAACCCACATGTGGTTTTTTTTTAATAATTTGAAATTATGCAAAGATCGTTTTGCTTTGAATCACTAAACATTTATGTCAGTCGTTACTAGTATTAGAAGTGTTTAAAGTTAAAACAAAAATATCTTCTTGAAAAAACAGTGTCGTCGTACTTTCGAAAATAAAGTAAAAATTCTTCAAAATTAAAAGAACGTTTAAAGAATGTTTAAATAAGTAAAAATTCTACAAAAATAACAAAGTATTGTAAATAAACATATTTACAATATGTTCAAATAAGCCTTCATTAGCAGCAGAACAATAACCCAAACTGTCACTAAAGAATTATAAAAGTCTGATAGATCAGAGTTCAAGGCACGATGTTCTCATCGTTATATCTCTCATATAGTTTGGACTTGATATATCCCCACATAAAAAAATCACAAGGTGCAAGATCAGGTGGTCTTAGAGGCCAAAAAATATCTCCGTGGCCACTAATCAATCGATTAGGAAAAGTCGCACTGAGACTGCGAGACTATTCACTGACGATGCGAGAATTATGTGCAGGACAACCACCGTGTTGAAACCATATGTAATCGAAAGGTATTGGTAAATTACGAAGGGCTGGGACAATTTGATTTTGCAGAAGTTCCAAGTATTTCCGCCCAGTCAACATACCGTCTATAAAAAATGGACCAATGACATGATTCACTATTATTTCACGACAGTTTTTCCTCGACAGTTAAAATCCTTTTCACGAATTATTTTTTCAATAAAAAGTTTCTGTTTACCGTGCAAAAACACTTCTCGATGTGTTATTATTTCATAACGTGAAAGCTTGATGATTTGGTTAGCTGTAAAGCACGCTGCTGTTCGCGCGCATCAATTCCAATGTCGTCAATTGTTTTGAAAATCATTACCTGTACAGAGGAATTGATATTAACACTGAGAATTTAGTGATGGATTTGACATTAAACAGTCTTCACTGGATTATTTTGCATTCACAACTGAAGACTGTAAAACTGGAATTGAATTTAAAATATTTTGTATTTATATTTTATAACATTGTATCATATTTTCTATTATTTTTTGATTAAGTAAAACAAAAATTTTACCCTTGGTGTGAATTGAACCCCAATCTTCTTGTCAATAGACAACGTCTCTAACTATTACACCAATGCCACATACAATAATTGTTTTCGGACAACCATACCTACCTTTAGTTTAGTCAAATATTTCAGTTTAGTTATTTTTATGAGTATATTAAGATTTATAATTTAAAATCGCTACTAATTAATGTTTTTTACTAAAATATATTTTAATTTATTCAATTATTTATTCTAACATCAGAAATTATTAAAATAAAATATTTTCGAGCTCATCCGTATAATTATGACTGAAGTCAAATAGACACGTCTAAGAACTAGCTTTATCTCGTACTATCTCACAACTGAATCTGTCTTCTATCCTTTCCGCTATTTTGCCGGGTGGTAAGACACTCATCACTGTATATATACAGTAAGGCATCTTTTTATGCAATTTTAAAGTTGTGCGGTTTTTATTTCATCCAAAAATTTCTATTATTAACTATTATAATTAAATATTAACTAGTCACATCCAGATATCAGTAAAGTGAGCCTTTACTCACAACTTAGGAACACATCCACCTGCAGACGAAGTTCATAAATAATTAGTTTACTTTCAAAAACAATACTAGTAAAATAAACAGGTTCCCCTGTTTTACTGTTTATCGACACGATGTGAATAAATAATATAAATAGTCACAAAAACGAATAGAAATATGGACCAGTTTTGTCTAAAATAACACCAAAATATACTTTACAAGTAAAACAAGAAAGAGGCGTGAATATAAAATTAGTTCTATAAAAATGAAATAAAATAAAAACTAATTCCAACATTACTACACAAAAAGTGATAAATTCCATCGCAAACACTCGGGTTTCAATCGACTTAGTAGGAAAAAATCTGATTTTGATCTTTGTCTGTTAGGTGAAAACGTTTGGCAACCGTGATGGGAGGTTAGGTCGAATTCTAATTTTGGCGGTGTGGGCGGCCAATTTGTTCGTACCGGGATGATATTGGTGCCAGTGATGACTCGAATCTTGAGCAGTTGAGAGTTTGTGATTTTATTTTTGTGGCAGCTATATTAGGGTTTTCTTTAATTTCTGGTTTTTCTCTTGGCCTGACACAGTATGGCAACTTTAGGTGGAACCTCTGGAAAGCAGTTTTATCCATTTATTCGTCAGTAAATAGATCAGTATGACTACAAAGTGTATGGTGAAAATAACCCTAATTTACTGTAAGTCATTGTTATTATTTTTATCCTCTGTCAAAGAAGACTAACATATGCTAAAATTTTCTTGATGTACCCTTCAAAGTATCAAGTGAACAGTGAAGTGTTAAAAGATCTATCAGTATATCAGGAATATATTTTTTGTTTATTATAATATGATTCTCTCTTTTTTACTTACTTGGTTTTAAATAAACCGTTTCAGTATTCTCAGTCTAGATATGTTGACCCACTTCCCAACGCTCGCCTTTGTGTCTTTCAAAACATCTGATCAGTAGCATTGTGGGCGTCCTTAAACTTGGGTTTCTTCGTTTAATTTCCAAACAAAGACAGAATGTCCCATTGGATTAATTTTTAAGTTATAGTACCCAAAATAGTACCCAACTTCTCGATAGTACCATTTTTGCCCATCCAGGTTTATTACACATTACAAGACCTGCTATGATGTATGGAACTGAACATTGGGTAGTTAAAAAGAAAGAGGAACAATTAATGCATGTGATGGAAAGTAGAATGCTTAGATATATGAGTGGAGTAACAAAAAAGGATGAAATTGAAGCAAATGTAGTGGCACTAATTGATACCAAAATTTGAGAGCCTACATTAGATGGTTAAATCGGGATGTTAATCACCCAATACGAAGAATTGTCGATTTGAAAGTTCCTAGGAATAGTAGGAAAAGTCCAAAGAAAACTTGAGGTAAGACACTTAAGAAGACATGTCGGTAACGGGGATTGATGTTGATATGACCCAAGACAGAAACTTATAGAGAAATGTAATTAGATTAGCCGATCCTGCATAAAGATAAAGACAAAGGGAATGATGATAACCCTAATTATTTAAGTTTCCATTTTACATAAATACTAAAAAACTACTTACACGAAACCTCCCATTCAGATTTTGAAAGAGTTCCAATTTTTAGACTCCCTCTCTGTTCCTTTGTAATAAAAGTTTCAGCATGTATGTAATCAGAAGCATCTGTACCAACTAATTGTACCGAATCTGGTGCCGGATAAGCTTCTAAACTTCTCATGTTCGTTAATAGATATTTCCCTTCTTCTTTCATCCTTTCAAAAAAGTCGTAAAATTTCTCCGTTCTGACAAGCTTCAGACCAAATTTTTTTGCCAATTTCACTAGTATCGGAAAATACACAAGAAATTCTGGACAATTGACAACACCATCTAATTGAAAGTTGTATTTAGCACCAAATAAAGGAGGTTTATTAATATCAAAATCAATAGAAACTTCATAAACTTTGTTTCCAAAGCTTTTATTGTTACATTTTTTGGCTCTGGTTACAATCTCATAGGCGTCGGGTATAGTACCAATAAAATATCCACCTAAAAGTTAAAATATGTTACAATAAAAATAATGAATTGTTCAAATAATGAATTGGTTGATCGGGTGAGTCAATTACAATCTAGGCAGTAAAAATAAATGACAGACTTACTCACAATCTATTTATTTAGAAAGCAACGACCGGTTTCCTGATCGTCCAAAACTAATTTCTCATAGGAATAAGAGAATATTAGTAAAAGTTTGAAAAAAAGTCGAAGTCACGCAAGTTACAGCTGAATGGAATCATGAAACTGGATTAAATGTGTCAAGGGAATGCTGCCGCAAGTGGATACATAAGTCTGGATTAAAGTTTTAAAAGGTTGAATTGTAGGTAACAATTTATTTAAAAGGATACTCGTAGTTTAAAAAAATATATTTTCTTATAGGTAAAGGCAAAGTCAAAAGGAATGATGATTTGGAGTCTACTCATATGACAATTTCAGGGTTAGGATGTTTTGAAAATGATGGAAAAAATCTTTACATGCCATATACAGTCATCAGAATTTTTAATTCGATATAATAATAGTAATTAAAACCAACTAATAATTACCTGGTTGCAGACATTCAGCAGCGTTGCGAAACATACACTCAGCCTGGGAAAGACTTTCAAAACTGTAGTGGAAGGCAAATTGACAACTTACTAAGTCTAAACTCATTGAAGGATCTGAGTATTTTTCACGCAGTCTTAGTCTTGAACAATCTCCCGCTATATACTCGATAGAGTATAAATTCGGTCCCCTATCTCTAGCAGATCTATTTTTCATGTCTGTGTATCTGGCCTTACATTGGTCAAGAGAAACTTCAGCAATATCACTGCATATTAGATGGGAAATTCCTCCTAAAAATTGTAATGGACATTATGAAAACTGTTCAATCACAAATTAGTCCATTAATTTGTAATCTCAAATTAATTTTAATTTCCTGGATTCTTTCCTGGATCCTAACTTTTTAAGGATTCATGGTATATAATTGTGAAATAGTTAGCTTAATTACAGTTTGTTCAACTTCCTGAAAACTATAAATTGCTAATATGTATTGAGGAAATGCCTGCAATCATTTCCTCGGTTCAATTATATATGCAAGCTTTCAAAAGTCAAAGGTTTTTGTTGTATGCAGAGGGCAATACACTTGTTAAACTGTTTGTTCGGGCTGTTAGGCCGTTGTCTTCTGAGATTAGTTCTCGACGTTTCGCCAACACTAGGGGTTGGCATCTTCCTAGTGTTGGCGAAATGCCGAGAACTAATCTCAGAATACAACGGCCTAACAGCCCGAACAAACAGTTTAACAAGTTAGACGATGGCCGTGAAAGCCTAACGCAGTTTGGGAATACACTTATTTGATGAATCGTAGCATTTTAGTGAGATTAATAATAGCTTAGGGACTAGTTTGGGACGCACGACTTCAACATTTTATTTTATTATCATCGATCGAGAAGAATCGGAGATAGGAAATTAGAAATATTTCGAAATTATACTTACATAATATATGTATTACCAAAAAAATAATAACACTTACCTTTTTTCCACTTTAACAGGTCTCCTCCTTTACCGCAGCACATGTCATGCACTCTTACAGGAGCATTATGTCTTTTACCATCTTTAATTTTTGTTAAATATTCATTAATCAACATACTTTTTATCCAATTATGAAAATTCCTTAAATGTACAATGCGAGACTTAAACCTTTCATCTAATCCCTTTTCTTCTAACTTATTATAGTGCGTTGCTACAACGTTTGCATATCCCCTTTGTGATGTTGTAATATCATCTTCAGAATCATCACGTTTAAACTTTTGGTGTATGTCCTCATTTGCAACATTTGAGTGGACTCTTTGTGATTTTGTGACGCCATCTTCAGAATTTTCGTATTTGCGTTTTAGGGTTTTGCTCTCTCTTTCTGATCTTGTTACATTTTCCAAATCCTCATTTTGACGTTTCTTACTTTCTTTTAAATTATTAATTACCTATAAAAAAAGTACTTTAATACGAAAAACAAGGAAAAAAGAGCCACTGCGGGGGACTTTAGTTCCCGGCCGCTAGTTTATGTTTACTGATGGATGGATATAAATATAACCGCTTTTACGTACAAATGAAATATTTCATTAATTTATAGTCTACTATCGTCAATTGGCAACACTGGTGTCATCACATGATTGAATTTCCTAACCTAACATCGATGTATTGTGGCACGTGCATGGCTGTCTGAGTTATTATTTATGAAATTGTAAGAACCCGTTGCTTATTTTAATTAAAATTAAGGAATAAAGCGTGCAGACATTAATATTACAAGTAAGTAAAACATAATAAATAATAATTACAATGTAAGGTGTTTTATCAAACAATAATCTAGTGGGATCGTGTGTTCCCTACAGTAATTTTATATGGGATCAAAATTACCCATCAGTAATAAACTTTTTCTCTTTCAGATATGAGACGAAACCGGCCTCTTAGTGAAAAAGAGTTAGAACAAGCTATAAATAATATAACTGACTCAGAGGAAGAACCATTTTCAGCATCTGATGAGTCTGACTATATTCCTGGAGACAGCGAAGATGGAAGTGAAGGAGGTGTTCAAATGAGCGACGAAGAGGAGGAAGGTAACAGCAATACTGAAGAAGCAGATATAAGCAGCGATGATGAACGCCATTCAATAAACGAAGAAAACGGTAATAATGGGAGTGGTGAAGCTACTGACGTAAGTCCCAATGTAAATACGCACCCATGTTATATAACTTGGAAAATACCTTTGAAAAATTTTATACCTAGAAGAAAATTGCCTAAGGAAACGAAGGGTGTCAATCTTTTGGAATTCAACGGATAGTGTTCTAAGCTATATGTGTTTCTAAAATTATTTCCTAGAAGCTTGTTTACACATATTACTGATAGTACTAATAAATGTATAAAGCTATTAAAAAGAAAAAAGAATTTGAAACTTAAGTGTAAGGAGACTGACATGTATGAAATTATGATAGTACTTGGTTGCACTCTTGTGATGCCCTATAACAGGGTGCCCAGTTTTTATCATTACTGCTCCAACAATGAATCATTATATAGTATATAAAAATAGTATAATAAAAATGCTGTCGGTACAGATCGATGTACTTTCCCACTTTCAAAAATGTATTATACTGACCCAACAAAACCTCAAAATTGTTCTAAAACATACCATTTAGAAGATGTTGTAAACTGTTTAAAAGCACGATTTCAAAAGGCAAGATCTGAATCTTCTTACCAATCCATTGATGAGACGATGGTAAAATTCAAAGGGCGATCATTTCTTGAACAATACATACCTAACAAACCAATCATGAGAGGGAGAATTATGGCAACGATGTGATTCCATGACTAGTTACATATACGACTTTAATATCTACTCCGGTAAGGAAATCACAGCAAAGAGGGGACTCTTGGAGAGAGGGTGGTAACGACACTATCTCAAACACTCAATCAAAAGACATATGTTTGTGTATTGATAGTTTTTTTACCACTCTTGATTACATGAATAATCTTGAGTTTCCGTGTGTTGGTACATACATGAAGCGCAGGAAGAATATGCCACAAATTATTGATAAGAAGCTATCTAGAGGTGAATCTGATTCATTGGTAAATTATAAAGGCGTAATGGGTGTTAGATGGCAGGACACTAAAAAGTTTTACTTTAACTGCCACTCGCCATCTTTATCACAGATTGAAAGAAAACTAAAAACAGGCGAAAATGCACTTTTGATTGCCCTGAAGCTATATTTTTATACAATAAATATATGGGAGGGGTTGATTTGGCTGATCAAAAGATTGCCACCTATGATTTAGACAGAAAATCTATTAAATGGTGGCGTAAAGTTTTCTTTTGTTCTTTGTAAACAACAAATTGTTAAAGGCATCTGTTATCATTTCATGGATAATATTTTCGGAAATTCAGAATAAAAGAAAAAAGTTCCTCTTTTTCATTACTTAGTACCTGTAGCTGATGAGTTGATAAGTTTGGAGAGATCCAAAGCCAAAATTAAAAGAAGAGTCTGGTCGTCTAGTGGCACAAAAAAATGCAAAAAATTATGACAAATATTGAAGATCATCTTCCAAAACAAGCTAGCAGTTAAAGATGTTTCAGTTGTTCTCAAAAGAAGAAGGAAAGCCGTACAAAAACTTTGTATTGGATGCAATGTACCATTGTGCAAAAAGTGTTTTTTAACATTCCGCTTATAAGTGGGTTTTAATTATACCCTATTTTTTAATATTTTTTTTTGTAATTGCTCTTTTTATTACTGATGGGACCTTAAAATTCCAGTCAAAACTACTGTTGGGGCCAAAAGTTCCCACCTTCTTAGAACCGACAAATGTGAATTTTACGACAAATTATGTACATAATTTGTTTAAATTAATTCTTCTGATTATAAAACTGAATAGTTTCAGTCTCTTACATGTAAAACTAAATTCAGTGGTGAAATTGCAAACTTTTTAAAGCTCTTTCTTCAACTATGGAAAACGGATGAAACGAGTCTTTGCATGTGTTTAGTAAATCCATATCTATTTGTATATTTTGTTCTAAACTAATCTTTTTATTAATGGAAGTATCCATCACCTTTTGACGCTTGGTTCTTATACTAGGTAAATAATTTTGACTAAGAAAAAGAGTTCTTACTTGAATATTTACAATAAATAAATCCTTTGAACAACTATCAATAAAGATTTGAAATCGAAAACGCAGATTACTAGAAAATCGAAACTCATTCATTAATCAGAATACCTAGTTATTTTATTTTCAACGTCAAACGATTGCCCGACTGTCCACCATCCAGAAAGAGTCACATGTTAGTTTTAGTTTTGTAGTAGTCTCTCAGATCATCTAATCGTCCTCGTCGGTGTAAAGTGTTCGTTGCTCCTATATTTACGTCTACACAAAACGTAGTTTTTTTTTAATCAACCATCAACTAGTTGGCTTACCAGTGAGAAACCGTAGATTCGTTAACGAAAAATAAGGATTTAAAATGCAGGGATTTTCTAATAAAAATTAAGCTAAAAAACAAAAGGAAGAGTTAGGAAGCTGGTTAGTTCTATAATTAAAGAAAAAGAAGATTGTACTATTGAAAATCAACCAGAACAAAAAAGAAACCAATAAAGATGACTTAAGTCCATGGTGTATTTTTCATGAATTAATTGGATGTGACTCATCTAAACGTACACCTGTATCGAGAGCTATAAAAGAAGTCGACATGTATGTGTCTGATGATATATTACCCAGAAAAAATTCGAACGGAGATTGGAACTGTCCATTACAGTGGTAGAAAAACCATCGCCATGTATATCCTAACTTAACCACTATATTCATAAAATATTGTAATATTGTAGCAACATCTGTTTCTTGTGAAGACATGTTCAAAATCTGGTTTAATTTTAAATAAAAGAAGAACACAGTTAACAACAAGTAAAGGGGGAAAACTTATGTTTGTAAATGTCAATTGAGACGATTTGCGAGTTAATAATAATGTGTAATGTAAATGTAAGTACTATTTACTATTTGTATTGTTTAATTTATTTTTCTTCGCTAGTTGCTTTCACTTCAATACATATACTCATAAACGATAATAGCCAATATGTTTGTTTATGTACTCGCTTATTTGAAACTACTGTTAAACAATTAACTAGTTATGTACTTGTTTATGAAAAACGGTTCAGTTTCGTTAACGATAAAAACGTACATGACTCACCTCTAAAATACATAGCATAGTAACCTGTCTCCTATTCATCCATCCTATTGAAGAGAATAGATGAATGGCGATGTTGCCAAAATTATCTTGTTTTATTTGAAATTAGGTTACTATTTCGTCAAAGAATAATGAGAATCTGTAAATTTCTCATGGATTTAAGAAATTTTGTACCAGTATTTGTGTTATTTTGTTTTTATTATCATCATCCAGTTTTGAATGGCAATATAACCATGCCACTGACCGCCAATTTTTTGAATTAATTCAATGTTTTAATTAAAATATGTAATAACCTTGTCGTTGTTTCTTAGGTATTATAAACTGGATCGGAAATAATTGTCTCTCTGAGCGACTGGGCGTCTATTAGAAATGTGGAGGGGAGACCAAGGGGAAATATGATTGTTGTCTTTGTCTATTCGCTGAAAATATGATTTTATATCTGTGTTAGATATCCTGTTAAATTCTATAATACCGACCATTAACTTTTACCTACACTGTATATATATATATATATATATATATATATATATATATATATATATATATATATATATATATATATATACCAGGTATGTACATTTCTATACCAGTGTCAAATGGAGAAATTTCACTCTAATATGGAAATAACTGCCACTCATCAAGTTCACAATTATAACATAAGAACTAGATTCCGCCTTAGAGCTACAGCAATGAACACAACTGCTGGACAACAAATCATTGCGGTAGAAGGAATAAAGTACTACAACCTGTCCCGGCCATAGTGGAGGCAATGAACCTCAATGCCTTCAAAAGAAAATTAAAAAATCTAATTTATGAGAACCATTTTATAACCTCTTCACACTGACATTTTTTTTTGTATAAGTTCAAGTTTTCTTTCTGTTAAATAAATATCAATAATGATAACATCTGTACACATATACAAACTGTTTGCACATCTAATCTTTTATTTAAAATTTTTAATGTGTCAAAGTAATTATATTAGTGTTTGTATTATATAGCTTTCATGGAAATAGAATATTTAATAAAACCAAAAAGTAGAAATTTGAAGATTTTTTAGTTGTCGAAACCAGGGCTTCTGTACCAGTCGATCTGATGAGTAATGCTAGGACAAAATATGTTTAAACAAGTGAATATGCAGAGGCACTATATGTGAAATCAAATCTTAACTGTCTTTTCTTTAAAATATTTAATATTCCAGAGGAACTCATGTTTTACATGAGTGCCTCTGAAATAAATGGTGCCAAGTGTTTAAACGAGGTAAGTGACCAGTAACAGCAAGTCAACTTACATGAAAAATAGAGTAAATTCCAATCCAGTCAACTAAATTTTCACTTGCCTCATACTTACCACATTTACGCTGTTCAAACATAAACAAGTGATCTAAAAATTTAGTTGACTGTCTCCGTGGAAACAATCCATGAAGCAGTAACACAATTGTTATTTAGAAATAAAGAATCCAGTGCATATATTACCTGGGAAGGATAATTATTGGTGTCAACGTCATCTGAGATTTTTGTATAAATATATGAGTCTTTGCTTATTGCTTCCTCCTCTTGCCCTTCATCATTTTCATATAACTTCTGGTCTTCATAATTTCTGGAATCAGCATCAGCTGCAACCATTACTAAAGCTTGTTCTAATTCGTTTATTTCACTCATTTTTCTTCTATAGTAAAAAAAATTACAAACAATTCTTGTATGAGGAACAAAAATGATATTTCAATCATTTGAATTTTAAATCCTCATAGTTATTATATTTGGATAATAACCACATAATTTCATAATAAAATCAAAATACCTAGATCTTACCTATTAACCTATTAGAAAAAAAAGAATCATCTTCTTCTTTTTATATTGGCTTTGGGTTTTGCCTACAGGTGTGTTTTGCAATTGTCTAATGTCACTGATATCCAGTTTTTTCTACTTGGCCTCTTACCATTGGTTTAAAAACTTTCGTTAATAATATTCGGTTTGCAACAAAGAAATATTTCTGGTCTGTAATGATTGCTAAAAATATGAGAATGTTTATTATTCTGTGGTTTAGGCAATTAGGTAATAACAACGAATGTATAGTAATAGTTAATTATCATAATTAACACTGGCAATTTTGTTCTAAAAGTTGAATATACTTGTTTGACTAGTTTAACTTTATTTATGATATTTTTACCAAAGATTATTAATAAAATGAGTGACTGAATACCACGTATCGCAATTACAAAATTTCAGACGAAAAGAAGATTTGTTAGTAACCTAACCTAATCTAGGAACAAGAACAAATATTAATTTAAATCAAACAATATCATAATGCGAAACACTTTCCGAATACCCAATTTTGATCAATTGTTGTGAGTAAAGAAATAATTTATTAAAATTTTAATATAATACATTATTTCTTTCAGTGATGTTTCCGGCATTTCTTGTGATAAAGTTGTGGTTGTATCAATTATTGGGAAATCGCCTTACAATTTATCTGGTTTAAAAGTAAAATCTATAGGCCGCGTAATTGCTCAAAAAGAGAATACGGACGATCAAGAGGTAAAGATTATATGTATTAGTATTAGACTTGTTTTTAAAGTATGCCATTTTATCCTTTTATTTATCTCTCTTGTGACTAGTGACTAATAATTGTACAAACGTTGATAATGATCTTTTGACAGCTAGTTTTTAGAATGTAGGTTTTCAGACAGAAAGTCAATAGATATAATATGTGACCAGAGAGATGATCAGTTGATATAAAACATACTTACAAGGTTTTTACCTTTCACCACTAATTAATTCTTGGCGTGATCATCTATCTTTCTTCTTCATTTTGATATCTGAGAAAAATGGTACCTTCTGGAACCTATCAATCTAGCTGTGCCAGATACATAAATATGCCTTTCTCTCAAATATTGCAATACGATATAATTACTAAAGTAGTTGTCATAGTACATATGAAAATTAGGTGAGGTTATTTTTTTTGATAGAGCAGTAACCACAGAGCTGCGCTACTCAAATATAAGTGATTCTGTTTTAATCCAATTCAGTAGTTGCTCCTTGATATATTATGAAATCATACAACCTCCCAGTGCTTCTGCATAACACGAAGATTTTAATACCCCAAGGTTTTAGTTTATTTTTAACATATTCTTTTATGTTTATCTGTCCCTTAAATGGCACCATAGGCATAGACAATCATTCGTGGTTAAGAACATGTCAAATCTAAAATAAATTTTTGATTAGGCAGTAAAAATTTTTGTTACGGTATTGTGAAGATTAGGGCTAGGTTAGGTTTTACAAATAGGTTAATTCTCGCTTCTCGTACATTTTAAAATGAACTTCCGTGTGTAGAATGCCAAGTTAACTTCTTTATACATGCAATTACATCCTTATTGAAAAAATTGTCTCGAATGTTAATGCTTTTGCTGAAATGTAAACTTTCAAATTTTTGAACAACTCAAAAGAAGAGAAAACAATTTTATTAAATATTATTTTTGTTTGTGTCCATCAGAATAGATGAAACTTTTTGTAGCTACCAGTAGAGGTGGGAAATGAGTAGAGACATTCGCTGGCCGTTCTGTGTTTGAATTTGCATCTACATGAGTCTCTGACAATGCAAGGTTATGTAGAAATAACGCATTATAAAACTCTAATGATACTGATTCATACACGGAGCGTTTGACGGATTGTGCTCCTGTGCAATATATATTTGACTTATCATTAAATGTTTTTTGTAGTGTGTAATCGACGGCTCCTATGATGAAGAAAATCAAATAGTTTACTTACATATGTCCAGTCCTCTAGATGCAGACCTATTTGTGAATGAATATTCAGCAATTCAAAAGAAATGTGAAGCTGACAGAAAGTGCGATGATTTCTTAGCTGTATATGATGAAATAAAAAGTATCTTTGCTCGATATCTTCTACTAGTATTTCATATTAGTCACATTGTAATTTTATCACATCCTACTTGTACAGTAGATACTAACTACATCCAGTATTTTAAAGCCATAGATTCATTAAGGTAACAAGTTTTCTGTATTTTTCTATAAATAATTACTTAAGTAATTTCTAAAGTAGTAATTTACCAGCAGCTTGCATTTACTTTATGCTTGACACTATAACTGCCAAAGTAAAAACTGTTAAAGGAAAGTAATAAGCTTTTCTACACAGTAATCATTTGATATTCATAGAGGAAGGACGTAAATCGGCCCACTCTCTGTAATTAGCTAACAGTATTGTTAAAAATCGCTTGAAAGTTAATTAGTGATAAAAAAAGATAGAAAAGGTAAAGAAAAAAACATAACAAGAAGCTGAAATGTCTTCATAACAGCGGAAGCTCGTTATGGAAGAGGAAATGGAAATAGATAACGACAGATAGTGAAAAAAGTAAGAAGAAAAAATAAATGACGTTATAGAGCATCGCGTTTAACAAATTCCAACAAAAAAAGTATCCAAATATCTCCAAGACGAATTCAAAACATCATATTAGATCCAAATTACTCTGAAAACCCAATAAATCAATCATAACCAAATTCCAATTTTTCCCTATTAAAAAAAAAAGAAGCAACTAGTTGAGGCTTAAATTATGAAGATACCCAAAAACACTCACTGTAAATATTCAGAGAGAACTCTGTTCCTGAACTCTGAAGAAATCCTTTACATATCAAAACAATAAACAACTTTCTTTTAGTGTCTTTCCTTTAATGTAAATAGTTTGAAAATATTGTAATTACTACTATTTTTTTTTAATTAACATATATTTACTATTAAAAAATAATTTAATGCATCTATAACAATTTTGTAAATTGGCTGAAAGACTTTGGTCTTTCATCAGGGAATTGGAGGGTGTCTGATGCGTCCTTTTACCTAATAATATCCCTAGACTTTAGTCAAACATAGAGCAAAGAAAGCAAGAAGCAGTAAAAAATATTTTAAATAGATTATATGTATTTATAACTATGTACCTATCTCTATTATACTCTATTATAGATTATATGTATCGATCTCTAGTATACTTACAGTACACAAACAAATAATAAAAAAACTGGTACATGAAAAGGATGTCAAAAGGCAATTGAAAACATACTTGACAGATTATTAAACTTTTAACGTTTGAAAAGAAAACAAAAGAAGAATAAAAAAACCAATTATAAAAATTAAATATATACAGTAAACAACAATGATCTCCAAAATAATAAACGAGGAAATTGTTTAAGAACTACAAAGAAAAATAAAGGAAAGTAAAGTAGCTTGACTAGATATCATCCCTGGAGGAATATGGACACCGTTAGAAGAGACAGGAATAAGTTGGCTAACAGGGTTGATATAATAAATAAATAGAATTATGGACTTGGGGCAAATGCCACATACATGAACAAGCAGCATCTAAGTACTGTACAAAACGAAGAAGACAGTCAACAATACCACTACATTACCATAAAATTGGGATAAGGGGGGAAACCAAAGAATATTTTGTAGAAGACGCTTACGCAAGTAGATTGTAACCCTGTTTAGATCATTCTCCGATGATCTAAAATTCTTGGCCTAGATGGTACCCGATATTACTCTTAACTGCGTGGAATACTGACAAATACTCTACATATAAAATTGTAAAATTGACGAAGTCTACACCTAATATTTGTCTCAAAGAAGCTGCAGTTAGGAGATTTAACTTTAAAAGAAATTTTTAGCACATAAAGAAGAAAGAGGAAGAAACCTAGCAGCTTCTACACACGTTTACCAAAATAAACTAATTGGACAAGGTACGGTAAGCATGTTTCATGTTAATTTGAAGTGTATTTCAAATAAAGTCGATATGATCAATGCTTTTCTTGCAAATCAGAATTTATATGACGTCATATGTATTTCGGAGCACTGGCAATGTGAAGAAAATTTAAAATTAATTAGCATCTCCGGCTTTTCATTAGCTAATTTCTATTGTAAGTTAAAAAAGAAACAAGGTGGAAACAAGTGGAATTTATATAAAAGAAAATCCTATGTATTCTTCTAAATAAATATAATGTAGAGCAAAGTTTTTTGTGCAATTTATGTACCTTCAATAAAAACCAATATTTTAACTGTATACAGATGGGGTAAGGGTGACTTGAACTTGTTTTTGGTGAATTTTGAGAATGTCATTGCTTAGTAAAGCAGACAAACTGATCATACTCGGTGATTTTAATATAAATTTTAAAATTTAATCTGATCCTTCTTTTGATATTCAAAATCTATTAATATCTTTTGGTCTAAAAGTAACTATAAACTCTTATACTAAAATCACATCCCGGTCTAGTAGTTGCATCGACAGCATTACTTATTTATTTATTTATTTAATTAACGGATATACCATTTTTACAGAAATATGACGTCAACCTTTACAAAGCTTATATATAGGTTGCGTTAATAAACAACAAACCAAAATTAAAATCAAACAAAATTCAATTAAGGTAGTAGCTTAAGTTATTAAACAATGCTCAAAATCTCTCAAATGATTTCTTAAATGTTGCTGTAGATATTCCAAATAACTCTAAACTATTGCTGTGCTCATTGGCAGTTCGTAAAATTCTTATAATGGGTTCATTTTGGCCATAATTCGTAGTGTGGAATGGAATGTTGAAAATCTCGGTGTTACGAGTACTTCTAGTATTAACATTAAAATTTATTAAACTTAGTAACTCTGGATCTTGAACATATCCATTTATAATTTTAAAAAGGAAACATAAATCCGCTTGACATCTTCTATCATGTAGTGATTGGATATTTAGTATTGACAGTATATCATGATATGTGTATTGATGAACACTTAAAAAACGGGGGACGAAACAGACATTTAATTTAAAAGGGGGAGTATTTTAAAAAGAACTACATTTCTTACTAGGAGACAATGAGTTTTTTTATGCTATGCATAGCATAAAAAAAGTGTTTTCTGTGTGTTTCTGTGTGTGTAAAAGTGTCTTAATTTAATTTTAACATAAAAATTGTTTGACTTTACAAAATTTGCCAGATATTGCAACAACTTTATCAAAGAAATTTGATAACTACAAGCTTATATAATTGCACACCCACACAATTTGTACATCCATTCTTATTCATTGTCTTACAACTGTCACCTTCCAAAACAAAACATAAAATCTCAATAAATAACACACATTTCATAAATATATCTCCAGAATAAATATAAATAACTTTAAAGAACTTAATGGTATAGAACATTACTTTCATCAAACAAACAATACATTTCACCTATCTCTACTTCATTGGATAAAATCTGTCTCCTCAAGAACTTCCCCGTTTACTGTTAAACAATTACAATAGTTGACCTGAGTTCTCCAATCAACAATACAAGATAGTTTGAACCATGTTCTTTCAACCATCAATTAATAGAGTACCGGCATCATTTTAACTTTGTATCGTGACCTGAAGATGCTTTGCATATTATAGAAAGCGAAACCGGTCGTCCGATTAGTTAAATTAAATTGATTGTGAGTAAGTCTAACTTATTATTTCTTTTACCTTTTGAAATGGACTCACACAAGCAACACATTCATGAGTTTTAAAATTACTTTTGGAAAAACAAGAGAGTTTGTAAATTATGATTATTGTATAAATAATGTACCTTTCGAGGCACGTCATAATATTAAAGATTTAGGTATAAATTTTGATTCTAAACTAACTTTTAAATATCACATTAACGAATCTTCAGCTAAAGCTTTAAAAATGTTGGGATTTATTCTTAGAAACTGTAATCAGTTTTCAGTACAAACTTTAAAAATGTTATACTGTAGTTTAGTTCGATCAGTTTTGGAGTATGGTTCTCTCATTTGGTCTCCTTCATATAACAGTGACATCTACAGTATCGAGAGAGTTCAAAATAAATTCTTGAGGGTATGTGCTTACAAAATTGGTTTTATTAGACATCAATACACATATCATGATATACTGTCAATACTAAATATCCAATCACTACATGATAGAAGATGTCAAGCGGATTTATGTTTCCTTTTTAAAATTATAAATGGATATGTTCAAGATCCAGAGTTACTAAGTTTAATAAATTTTAATGTTAATACTAGAAGTACTCGTAACACCGAGATTTTCAACATTCCATTCCACACTACGAATTATGGCCAAAATGAACCCATTATAAGAATTTTACGAACTGCCAATGAGCACAGCAATAGTTTAGAGTTATTTGGAATATCTACAGCAACATTTAAGAAATCATTTGAGAGATTTTGAGCATTGTTTAATAACTTAAGCTACTACCTTAATTGAATTTTGTTTGATTTTAATTTTGGTTTGTTGTTTATTAACGCAACCTATATATAAGCTTTGTAAAGGTTGACGTCATATTTCTGTAAAAATGGTATATCCGTTAATTAAATAAATAAATAAATAAGTAATGCTGTCGATGCAACTACTAGACCGGGATGTGATTTTAGTATAAGAGTTTATAGTTACTTTTAGACCAAAAGATATTAATAGATTTTGAATATCAAAAGAAGGATCAGATTAAATTTTAAAATTTATATTAAAATCACCGAGTATGATCAGTTTGTCTGCTTTACTAACAATACAAGATAGTTTGAACCATGTTTTTTCAACCATCATTTAATAGAGTACCGGCATCATTTTAACTTTGTATCGTGACCTGAAGATGCTTTGCATATTATAGAAAGCGAAACCGGTCGTCCGATTAGTTAAATTAAATTGATTGTGAGTAAGTCTAACTTATTATTTCTTTTACCTTTTTAATTTTAAAACATTTTTGTATATTTAAGTATAGCATGTTTACCTCACACCAACTAGCTAAGCTTTTAATGTCATTCTGTAACAAAGAGGCATCAACTAGGTCATTAACTATTCGAAATATTTTAAGGTCATCAGCAAACATTAGAAATTTACTATTTTTAATCACTGAGGATATATCATTAACAAATATATTAAATAAGAGAAGTCCAATATGAGACCCCTGAGGTTACAGATACTCGTTGAGATAAACAATTTCCATATTTAACATACTGACATCTACCAGATATATAACTACCTATCCACTCAATTATTTTACCTCCAAATCCATAGCCATTTAATTTAGCAATAAGCAGATCATGGTTAACTCTATCGAAGGCTTTTGAGAAGTCTGTGTAGATAGCGTCAACCTGACCCTTCTGTTTTACAACTTCCTGTCTTCACTGCCGATAAGAATTGCTTTGTAAAAATGTAAAATATTTTCATTGCACTAATTTGGCTTATAAACAAACCTTTTAAGAACTGAAAAAAATCTAGAGGAGAAGTAAATAAATAACGAATCAATGTATGATAGAAAAATAATAGGATTTTGGTTTTAAATTCAGCAAAATATGTTTATACAAGAGGTCGCTCACGCAATAATTGGTCCTAATTTATTTAACAGTTTTGTATAAATCCATTTTTAGGTTGTGATAAGGGCCTCAAACAACTAAAAACAATGTTTTTAAATTAAATAAGCCCAAACTAAAGTATAAGAAACTGATAGAACAAGGTTTGGTGAATTCAAAAATAATTGTGTTGTGTAAGTTGAAAACGATCAACTTTAGAGAAAAATTACAATTAACCTTTTTTATTCAGAAAGATCCAAAAAATGATAAAATATTAAAAACGATTGTTCACGCTGCGATAACGCATTGAAGAGAACTGCATGTTTTTAGCAATGCCTGATTTCAATGTTTCGTTCATAGATTGACGTCACTAAATGATTACGTCAGGTCCACGACATTATGAATTATCTCTACTTATTTTTTCAAGTAGAGTGGGCATTCTGATTGTTTATTATTCTGTGCCGCTACCTACATGGTTGATATTTCAAGTTTGAAATTCACAGAAAACGGGCCCATTTAATAAAGCAGTCTGATGTTCACGTTCACAATACGCGAAACTGTCACTACTTACGAACATTTCTTTTACTACTCAGAAGAACATATGACTCATTGCAGAACATCCACTGAACTGCTTACCGTGACTTTGCCATAAATCTTTTTCTGTTTAATATGTGTGTTCTTGTTTGTGATAGATTTAAGTTACGTTTTATATTCCTTTTTATATACTATGTATTTTTTTACTTGCTACATACAATATTTGTATTTGTTAAGTAGAAATTTTGGAGTAAATTTAAATTTTTTGTGGGATTGCCCAAGACTTCTTGGAAGTCTTATAATAGTTTTTGGAATTAAACTTTAACAAGATCTGTACATATTTTCAACTGATTGTATATTTTACTTATCAAAAATTGTTTCATATATTAATTTTTTGATCTTTTGTTTTAGTCAAAAACTAAGCGACAAAATTACAGAACTTCTAAAGGGTATTGACACACTTAGTCAAGAATGGGTTGCTGCTGGAAGATTTTGTACTCCAAGATTGATATTTTATTTTGAGAGGTGTCCAACTAACATTACCAATGTCAAAAAGCTAGAACATAATTTAGAAGACAAAATATATTTTGTTTTAAAGAAAACACGTATTATTAGTTCCTCGGGGTAAGAAACACAGTTTAAACGCATTTGACTACGACATAAAAGTACAGTAATCATCTTATTTCTTTTTCGTTTCTTTGCGGAAGTTTAACATATGCTTGGATTTTTTGCTTTTAGAGTAGATCTGCTCCTTTCTTTTCCGTGTTCAAACTTGGATATATCACCATCTCTTCATTATGTTCTATTATTGTTATAATAGAACTTTTCGCAATATACTTTATTATAATTTAAACTTTTTAAAAAAACAGGAAAATATCTAACGGAAGAATTCCTGGTTACAAAAGGCTTGCGACAGGGATGCTGTATCTCACCAACCTTATTCAAGATATATGTTGCAGCAGCATTGGAAAGATGGAAAAGAAAGGTGCATAGGATGGGTATAGAGCTTAGCAATGAATGTATATATACACTCCAGTTTGCTGATGACCAGGTAGTGCTAGCGACCGACAGGGAAAACATGCAGTACATGCTTAGAAAACTGATAGAAGAATATAACGACTGGGGAATGAATGTCAATACAACAAAAACCAAATATCTTTGTATTGGAAACGAGTCAGATAACATAGACCTCGAAAACGGACAACATATTTCCTGCTGTCAGAGCTATGACTACTTGGGTGTTGCCTTTGACAATACAGGAACTGATACACGGGAAATAGAAAAACGAATCACTTAAGCAAAGAAAGTCTTAGGATGTCTCAATGGTATACTCTGGAGTAAAGAGATAACGAAAGGAAGAAAATTTAATGTATATGAGACCATGATTAAAACTACTCTTCTTTATGGCGCTGAAACATGGAGAATTAGTGAAAAGAACAAAAAGCGAATAGAAGCAGTAGAGATCGATGTAATGAGAATATCTTTAGGTATTTCCAGACGAGACCGAATCAGAAATGATGTAATAAAACAACGTATGGGAATAGAAGGAAATATAACTCAAGATATAGAGAAGAAACAATTAAGGTGGTATGGGCATGTTCAACGGATGCCAGCAGCAAGACTCCCCAAAAAAGTAGTAGAATGGCAACCGATAGGTCGACGGAAAAGAGGAAGACCCAGAGTAGAATGGCAACACGGCGTAATCAAGTCCATGAGCGAAAGAAATTTAACAACAAACGACTGCGAAGATAGGAAGAGATGGTGTTTAGGTATCGGACAACGTCGAAAGACGTTCTAAACCGATGTATATATATATATATATATATATATATATATATATATATATATATATATATATATATATATATATATATATAATTTTAAAAATAACACTTTGTTGTTTTCTATATCTCATCACAGTATTATTTTATAGACAGCATATTTTCATATATTATGTTACTTTAAGGTGTTCGGTGTTTGCTATCCCTATGAATGATGAATTTGTTTACATCGAGGAAGCAGATAGTTACACAGATGACCTAGGACATATGGTAAGAGGTTTATTATTGGACTGCCAACCAGGAGGAGCTATGCAGTTAGAAGTCCCGTATTCTAGTCAGCCAGGAGGAGAAAAGAACTTTAAGAAATTCCTGCTCGTCCATATTCAGCAGGCAAGAACCAAAGGTTTTGATGACACCGTGAGTTCTGGAAGACACCAGCATTCTCAATCAGCTCATTTTGAGGTTAGAAGATGTTACTTAATACATCTATTACTAAACATTTGTAAGATGGGAGAAACACAATACCAAAATTAATCTATACCATAAAATGGGCTGAAATTGATCCAAAGGGGCGAAATTGATAATTGCGAATGATTCTGAATATTTTAATTTTCCCTGAAATCTAAGAAGCTTAACAAACGTTGGTCGCTTTAATTAGTAAACACTAGCGGGAAATCAGTAATTGTTTAGTTGAATAAGTATATTTTTTTATGGAAAAAAGCTTGTTTTAATTATGGCTATAGTTTTGATAAGTTTCTTTAGCTTCCTAACTTTCCGGTGTCTGAGAAAAACTACAAAAAATGGACGATTTGAACTAATTATCTTAATAGTTACATGTTCTCTGTCAATACATGTAAATACGTTATTTTTCAGGGTATACTCGGTTCACTATTCCCAGTCCGAACTGTCGAGTGAATTTAGTAATAATTTTTTTGCGAAGTTAGTTACTTTTTGACAGACCAGAGTGGCTGGAAATTACTATACAACCAAACACACGTACTTATAGCCAATATTAATAGTAAACAAACTAAATGGTAAATAAAATAGAACTTTGTGAATTACCGACAATCAATATTTATTTATCTGCTCCATATAATAAATAGTTATGTTAAATTATAACAACTAAAATCTTATATACTAAAAGGCTAAGCCCTTTTCTTGTGCGCAATACTCCTCCTAAACGGTGATAGATAGGAGAATAATTTTTTCGAATAATTAAACAGATTGTTGAGTAGATTCCCCCTAAGTTTAAAATTTAATAAATTCAAACCGGTTTAAAAATGGCGGCCATAAAATGAATTTTTCCTATAGTAAAGTATAGGAATTCAATATTATACACAATGCAACAACGCGTCAATTCTCGAATGCTGGAATGCACCAACAAGTGTTTCCACTTAAGGAATAACGATAATGACCACTCAAAATTCATGATCCTCCTGTCTCCGATTTTAATTTATGGGGTCTGTTTTACACTATCTGATGAGTTGGTATTTTTTTATTTTTATGTTTTAGTTCAGAGCATCATACTGTTTTCTTTTTTTTTTTTAATTTAAATAATATTTAAATTTAAATTAAATTAGTTAGTTAGTTAGAGTTCTCAAACCGACTTCTTTTTCTTAAACGTGGCATTTTACAATCTAAAATATGCAAAAAAAAGTTACTTCCGGTTTTACTTCCGTTTTTTATTTAAGAGGGGCGGAGTCTAACAATCATATTGTTTCCGTTTCCTAATGTAAATCTTCCTGAAAATCCTAAAAAACTACTGTATCGATTTTCAATTAAAAAAAATTGGCGTCGATACAGTTTATTTTTAGGATTTTTGGAACATTTACACCAGGCGACGGAAACGACGGATCGTTAGACTCCGCCCCTCTTAAATATCAGCAAAACTTACATCAAAACTCGATGTCGAGTTGGTCCGCTAGTATATTTTTTAAATATATACTACCCAAAATTTGATGGGTTTAGTATACACTTCCACTATTTAGAATAATTCTTCTTTTTTTAAAGAAAGAAGTCTGCAATAGTAGGATACTTGAGCTATTAATACTGAGAAGTAGGAGAGTTGTTGGTCAAAAAATCAACACATTTGACCCAACCACTTGATGTCGGTTTTTTTCGTCAGTTTCAGATGGCTTGGAGGAAAACTCTTAAAGATTGGAAACACTGTCGCCCCACATTAACCACAATAGAAGAAAGATTTTCCTTGTTAAACACTACCCTTCAGCACATGGACAAAAAAAAACAAAAACAGCGCTATAAAATGAATTATTGTTCCTCCTTTGCAGCTACGGGAATTTACCCTTTCTCTCCCGAGAATGTTTTAAATAAGTTACTTAGAGAAGATGAAGAAATAGATGGTCAAATCGATAAACTTTTGGTAAGTACATTATCTAAAGGAGAAAAGATATTTAGCTGCACCATCCAGCTGATGAAACTGAAAGCAACAGTGAAGAAGAGCCACCAATTGATAACGAAACAGAAAGTGAAACGTCTAACTTGGATGAGTCTGACAATAATGATGGGGTTGAATATTATTCCTATAACAAGGATAACATCAAAGAAGGAGTTTTTCTGTTAGTAAATGTATTAGGAGGAAGAAGGTTAAGAAGGAAGAAGCAATACTATCGCTATGTTGCTAAAATTCAAAAAGCTAATGAAAAGGACCTAGATGTTGTAGGATATAAATTTACGGATGCATTACAGAAGGCCTTCAAACTGCTCGAACATGATAAATTATACATTTTTGATTTTTGTGTGAATAAAATAAATCTGTAGAAAAGTAAATTGTGGTTTAAATTGCAATGATCAATTTCACCCCAATATACATTTTTCAGAATGCTTACATTTTTTTTTTAAACATTTATAACGTGGGGTGAACATAATGGGCCGCCATTACATATTGTGCTATTTTCATTCACTTAAAAACAAGTGATCAATTTCGGCCCATTCAGGGTATGAAATTGTTCATCCAGTTGTTTGCATTGTTTAGTCAAAATCTTAATAAAAAAAATTTTTTATGGAGAAATATTTAATATAGATCTTGTTGAATCATATTAGTAAAAAATATGTAGTGAATTTTACAATTTGATATCGTATTTTTGAATGAATAATTTTAAAGTGGTCAATTTCACCCCATTTTACGGTAACGCTACAGCATCTGTTCTTTTTATGAACATTTATAGTCAGTCCCATTGATTTACTTGTATAATTTACTCTGGCTAGTATATTTTCTAAACACTCTATTCTTTTTGTCATCAAGGCCATCGTCTGGATATCTGATATTATTAATATATTTACTACAATATTCTGCGTAGTCTAGTTTATATAAACATTCAGAGTATAGGTTAAAGAGCAATGGAGACTTGACACAGCTTTTTTTGTCGATCGAATTTTGTTTGTTTGAAGTCGTACCGTTTCGTTGAATCACCTCGTATAATGTCAATGTTTATAAGGCTGCGATCATGTTTAACAGGAGTGTACATAGTTACTATTCATCATTAATGGCACTACAACTCTTCGTGAGTCTTTGAAGCGTTTACTATTGCCTTCCATGTTTGTCGGTCCTGTGCCAGTAATTCCCATTGTCGCACTCCCATTTTCATAGTTACTATTGGATACTACTATTGGAACTTAATGTCAATCTTTAAAAATTATTCTTTTCATTCTTACTTTTACGTTTACCTGATAGTTACTTTTAATAATTAACGTTCAAGTGAAAATACATTTTGAATCTATTATATAAAAATCAATCTCTATTTCCCTTTTTCACGCCATAACTTGAGGACAATTGTACCAATTTCATTCAGCTTTGTTTTTTTCTGATTTCTAATACTATGTAGAAGGTTCTTACAGAAGAAAAATTTAAGAAAATTGCACAGAAAATTAAAAAAATTCACAAAAAATTAACGATTATTTAAATTTCGCGCGTTTAACAATTTCATATTTGACAGTTACCACAATTAAAATGTACTGGGTAGTCATCGAGTTAGAATCTATGGAGAAGTTCATATTAACGTGTCTATTAAAAACGGCGTCAGTAGGTGTGGCTAACGATCATACCAATATGGCGGTGGGATCAGGGCCTGACTCAATAATAATAAAACTGCTATACTACTACATATATCTAAAAAAGTGCAATACATTTTTAATAAACTATGATTTATTTATCCCGCGGTAAACACTAAAAACACGACATATTATACATAAAGATAAATTAATACAGTCAAATAACAAGTTGTATCTGAAAGAGATAATAATATAAATCATATTTTAAAGGTTAAAATGAATATACGGTATGAAATAAAAGAAATACGTTCGTTTTACAACTTATATATTTGATAACTACAAATTAACTGACACTTAAAAATTTAGTTCAATTAACAAAGTTAGAAAAGTTATTATTAAAAAAACAAAATTGAATATCTGCCGAATATCACAATGGAAATACTGTGTAGAAATAAAAATAATTAAGTTGCAGTAGTTAATAAGAAATTTTAAAATATTTAGGATGAAGATATTTGAGTATTCTCAAGAATAGCACGATCTACATAAGATTTTTTATGAATACTATTAATTTATTTTCTGAAGTACGGGCCATTACTTTGTTTACATATTAATTTGTATACTAACCTGTGGAACGTTATTCCTGAAGATTTTTTTGTGTCGGGTTTGTAGAAACGCACACGGTCGCTTAGGCGACACGGTCACCGGTCTACATTACTAGTATCCGAGACGAGACTCTCGTGGGACCACTCTACTCTCATTCGAAGAGAACCTGGCGAGGTTGAACGAGCTGGGCCCTCTCTTGGCCTTGTGTCAAGCATGGTGTTGGTGCCCCGGCACGTACCCGTCAGGAGATTTAAGAGTGGTAGAGGAGAGATCCTCGGCGGTGACCTGTCCACGTGCGAGGTGGAAATTCCTTTGCCTGCGTCGCCTACCCGCCCGTGGGTGGGATAACGGGTAGGTGAGGTAATCGCAACACAGCTACTACGGGGAAGGTGGAGCCCCACGAGACGTTCCTTGTGTTCGTAGCGTGGCACCTTCATTTTGGTGTCGGTCTCGTAGGGGCAGTGGAGTCGTTAACGGTCGTATAGCCGAAAGGCCAGGTAGACCAGGGTCCTGCCAGTTTTTAAATTGGAGGGCACAAACGCTTAGCAATGTCATGCGAGGGACCGTGGTTCGATTCCTCGTAGGGGATACGTTTTTTTTTTCATTCATAATTCAATTACTTTTATCTTTTATTATTCTAAATCTTACAAATGATTAAACAACTTCATATTATCAAGACAATGCCAAGGAGAAGACGACCTGACTTGGGTCCCGGAAGTCAAGCAAATGTGCGAAGAACTATGTCACTTGCTGACCGCTCTGGTGAGCAGCGAGATATAGAAAATGATAATAGTCGTATTGGCATGAATGAAACGAGTTCGTACATATCGAACATAATAGCAGCGACCATAGTACAATGTCAACTATCCCACAATTTACAATTAAAAGTAGGAACAGTTGTCGTTATGCTGCGTTACATTAATCAACCTCGATTGTGCAGTGAAACTAGATTGACTGTGAAAAAGCAAATGAATAATGTCATTGAAGCAAAGATCATCATGGGAAAATACAAAGGAAAGGATTGTCTTGATCCCGCATATACCGATGATTCCAACGGATTTAAAATTTGATTTCAAGCATCTACAATTTCCTTTGCAATGTCGATAAACAAATGCAAGTCCAATCGTTGGAAGGTTGCGGAGTTTCCATGTTTCTCGCACTGACAATTCTGCGTCTCGTTTTTGCAATTGGAAAAACCTTCATCGTCAAATAAAAAAAGACCGAAAATATTGTTTATCCTAACGCATTAAATTGAATAAACTTTTTTCGTACAGAATGTTTTGAGTATTTGTTTTTGATTGTCTTTTTATTTTTAGTTATTGAACTTTGACACATTATTTAATTCTAAGGTGCTTTCGCCGGGCAGCTAGTTACACTGTTTAAGTTCCCTTTTCTTTCAAATTTTTTGAACTTTCTTTACTTATTTTACCTTAAGTTATCTTAAATAATTTATTTTATCTTTACAGCTACCTATATTAAAGCAGTGGATTGAAGCCACCAAAGCTCTTTACAAACTTTTATCAAAACAAAAACTTGTCAACGCTTTATGTACCGATACCCGATTTTCCGAACAACGTTGTCTGAAAGTCCTTCCTTTAGCTTTAGCCAGGTATTTAGAGGGTTTACCTTCGCACTATGCTAAAGTTGATCACGAAGCTAGATTGGCGATAGCTCTAACACTGTTTAGAGCTCAAGCACGTGGCCCGGTTTTTGAGCGGTATGCATCTCAGCTAGAAAAGGATTGTCGAGCTCATTGGGAAAACGGTAGACAACAATGTGAAGTCGCTTCTTTAACTGGTAATCCCTGTAAGTTACCAAAACATTCTAGCGATCGGGAACACATGAGTGGATTTATCTATAAAGGTAGTGTATTATTAAATTTGTATTATTATACTGTACGATAAATCATTTTAAAAAAAAAATGCAATAAGCCTAATCAATGAGACGAAATGCTGTTCACTTTTATATGTGATAGGTTGGTTTTTTTGTAATGTGTTAACAATCGTAATATTTATGGAAAGGTGTTAAAATATTTTATCTATTTTGTGAGTATTTTTTACATAACTGGAGTTCTCCCTCTGAAGAACTCTCTAGATACCAAATAAAGTGTATCTGTTTGGAATTTACTCGTTGAATGAACGCTTAACGTTGAGTCCCGGCCTAAAACGTATTCGACTCATTTACAATCGTTCAGCTGCATCAACAAATACTATTCATCACCTCACAAAATGTTCTTCTAATATAAATGCAAAATATGTTGTGTAATGCACACATAATGCCCTCCTCCTGTTGGAGGAGGGCACACACATTGTTAATTACAAATAAAGTTTTGATGGGGCCAGATAACTCCAACGGTAGAATGACTGACTATGAATTAGAAGACTTGGTTTATCTGGCACCGGCGAAAACATCGAGATATTTTTAACATATCTATAGGCCACGGTCCACTCAACTTAGTGTTGTAAAGTTAATAAAGCGTATATCATAGGTCCAAGAAATAGCAGGCTAACTTGATATAGCATTAACCTACACCTGCGGTATAAAGAGAGGCTATTATTATTATAAAATTTTAATATTGTTCTATGATTCCTCTAGCTAGACATTTTTGCTAGTTGATAAGTCAGAAACCTACCGCCAGAGCTATCCGACCCGCTGAAAGAATTATAGCTTGTTAAAAAAGTGGTCCACCAATTTTGTGGAACACCGTAAATAACCGTACCCATCCATTTTCTAGTTACAATCCAGTCTCAAAGTTAATTAAAATTTACGTCAAAATCCCAAACCTTGATAAAGTCATCGATTAAAATCAGCTGAATTATTGTACTGCAAAGATTAACTTTGGTATAATCGTTTTCATCTTTCTTGGCGTGTGCGTGTAAAAATACTTGCAATAAGTTGTTTCATCTGTCTGTCCTTGTCTAAGCTCGATTCGTTTACCTCCTCCAGTGGCGGAGCAAAATGTAGCATGTCAAACGAAATAATAGTTATAAAAGAAAATTATAAATTATTTTTCATTAAATTTCTAATAACGGAATATACGTATAAATTGCGAAGAAGTATTTTTCTAGCTTGCAGTACAATAGGACAGGATATAACGAAAAGTACATTTTAAAAGGATTTTGAAATATACCCAAAAAAGTGTTAATTATTTAACCCACTTTAATTAAAAAATGATGAAATGTAGCGAATTCTGAACTGTTACAACGTACTGACCTTAATTAATTAGCTAATCAGTCAGCGTCTTCACTGGAACTGTCTTCATCATTTGAATCTTCCGCCAAATCGATGATAATCCTACTTTCATTTTCATCATATGTAACCATATTTGCCCAGACGTCTTGAATTAATTTTTCAGTATGGTTAACACAACTCGCCCACACTGCAGGTGTTGCATCAGCTAATGCATCGCCCCAAACTTTTTTCACTGTTTCATCTCCACTTCCATGTTCTCCAATATGACGATCATAGTATTATTTAGAAATGCCCCAGACCAACTCAATCGGATTATATTGACAGTGATATGGAGGCAATCTCAAAACCTGATGCCCATGTTCTTGGAGTAGCTCGTCTATAACGTACCTGGTATTTTGTGGTTTATTCTGGCGACAAAGACTCAATAGCTCTGTCTTGCCCGAATCGTCGTCAAAAATTATTTTTTTCGCTCGTAACCATTCTTGTAAGTCCGATTTTTTCCAACTGGCATTCGGTAACTTTTCTATTAAAGAGCTATGGTATGAGGCATTATCCATAATAATTAGAGATGGTTCCTCCAACATTGGTATCAGCTTTTCGGAGACCCACTTTTTAAAAGACTCTATCCATAGAATCATGATAGTCTGCACTCTTCGATTTCGTAGAAAACAGTAATCCAGCATCTTTAACAAATCCTTGCCTACTTCCGGCATGTAAAACAACAAAGCGTTTACCTGTATTTTCGTGTCGTTTTCTGATGCTTTTCACACAGTCATCTTGCCAAGTACGTTTATATGCCCCTTTTAGGAATATCCATGTTTCATCTAAAAAAACGAACTGAAGTGGGCTTGGACTTAAAAAATTTCTCATATAATGCCTCAAAAAATACAGTCGTTTGGAGACAATACATGGTTTCTCACATAGCACTCGTCTACTATTTTCTAGTTTGTATAAAAACCCACAGTTTTTCATAAGACGCCACAAACTTTTATCAGAACCGTCATAGAAATGCTTGTTTCTTAATTGTGTATTTAGAACTTTAATTGTAACGTGCTCTCCTTTTGCTTTCATGCCATACAGTACATTTCTAATCTCTCCTTTTATAGTATCTCTGACATCATTAGTCTTTTTTTTGTACATTACGTGACTCTCCTGGTGTAGTAAGAGCTGCCCCTGTCTTGTATTCACTCTTTATTCTTGTCACTGTGCGAAGACTGATTTTCAAAGCGTCCGCTACTCGTTCATGTACCGATGATAACGAAAGCAAAGGTCCGTTGTTTTCTTTTTTAAAATACTCCAATAAATGAATGCATTTCTCCTGTTATCGTTTTTCCCGGCATTTTTTTTTTATTAAATAGAACAATTAGTTATTCACAACAAAAAATAATAAGTAAAACTGTTCGGAAAAATTCCGACAATGACTGACTAAAATGGACTAAAACAACATAAAATATCAATGGTAATTGCTACAATTATAAACCTATTAGCCAGCTCATTCAAGAACAATGCTACAAGTCATTATTGCAATGGGTATCGGAAGAGAGAGAGAGTTAATTTATAATAAACTGGAATTTTTAAGGTGTTGAGAGTATTATTTTATGTAATGGAATCCCACACAGTAAGAGCTCAAACTATTAATTAATTAAAAACTGTTTACTTATAAAAACTATTTCATCAGCTACTTCAAACCTGCACAGATCAGGGTAACATGTTATAATAAAAAAAACACGTCACTGCCAGCTATCTGTATTCGTAAAGAGGCCAAACTTATCACCGACACCGTATCGGCCAAACGCATCGGTGTTATTGCTACAATACTGGGAGACGTGAGTGGTCTCTTCATTCCCTTCTCATCACACTTTACCATGACGAACGTGACTCGCACAATTGAATTACGCATCTGTGTATCAGAGAGAGACGAATATTAAAAATTCCGTAGTAGCTTATTTCAGGTACACGCCAAGAAGGATGAAAACGAGTATAGTTCTGATACCTTTAATTCTGGTACTTGACAAATGTTAAGGTGTCAGTGCATAACAACCTCGTCTCTCAATTTTTCCTAAGTTTCAAATTTAAGATCAACGATAAAACTATGATTATTGCCAGAGTCAGCAAATATGCAGGCTGAAATTATATTCTTTGTGTCAAAAATATGCAAATGCATACACATATGCACTTTTGCATATTTGCCTGACTCTGATCGTTACAAATTGTGAACTCATTATTTGCCGAACAATAAAATAGTTATTTTTAAATTTTATGTTTCAGCTGTATGTGATTGTGGTCGAAAAGTGGGGGCTAGGGAGGACCCATACAACGTAAAGCAAGCCAATTACACATTTTATCATCAAATATCCAAAGAATGTCAATGCTCGAAACTGGAAAGAATACAATTTCCCCAACAAACGAAAACGGCAAAAGCTTCTGTCAGCGAAACGGAGGAGTCATCGGTTTCATCAGAGCTAAGTGAAAAGGACCAGGAGAAGGAAATCTCCAATTTGTCAGAACCCGCCCCGGCGATGCTAACGTTGAGTACAACTCCTGGGCTGTTGCCCGTATATTCCTCTTGGTCTTTAGTTTGTCTTGGAGCATCTTCGCTGTACAGTCATAATTTAGGTATGTAATTAAAATAATTATAAATAAATATTAACAGTTATTAAAATCTCCTTTTCACACAAAAAAGAAAGAACAGCCTTTGGTTTTTTCACTGTGCTCTTTTCCGAGTAATTCTGAGAATCTATTTTAGTCCAGCATGTTCATGAATTCATCTCATATCCTAAATTTGTGGCCTTTATATTTTCTGCCTTTTATCACTATAAGCCAAAATATTGTAACGATCTTATTAATGTCTAATTTATTAAATCTGTATTATTTAATTTATATACACTTATTGCTCGATACAATATTTATTTTAAGACTGAACTGTACAATTACATTTCCTAGATTTATATACATATTAAATCGTTCTGGAATTTCCATCGAACCCGACCTTGCTTCTCGAACAGTTTGGAGCCCAGGCAGGTTTTCATTCGCATGTTCTCGATGTTACCGTTGTTTGCTTAGGATTTCAGCAAACATCGAATTTTCTAGTCTAGATCACAGCGCGCCAGACTGTGTTTCGACTGCCATTACTTCGAACGCCGATCTTAGGCGGGGGTATCACTATTTTTATCCAGATTTAGCCATACGACTCACACTACCTCTAAGGGGAAAATTTACAAAAACGATTGAGCTCTGGTGGGACTCTTTCCATGCTATCGGGTCCTAGGTGACTTGGTACGTCGGTCTATCTCCCAAAAATTTTCCCACGCATCTGGACGTCGAAAGTAGCACAGCTTTCTGCATGATCTCATACAGATGTTCATTTAGAGTCAGTTTTTGTTTTCTAGGAGGTTCTTCGCAATGACTTCAGTGGTAGAAAGAATAATATGTATCGTGTGGGTACTTTCCATTCTCCATTGTCTCCTTATTTGTATTTCCATATCTCTGTACTTGGCGATCTTTTCGTTCTACTTTACACGCAGATTATTGTTGTTAGGTATTGCCACATCGATTAGTATTGTTTGCCTCATTAGTTTCTTAACTAGCACGAGATCTGGTATATTATGTGCTACAATTTGGTCTGTGAGCACAGTGCGGTCCCAATATAGCTTGTAGTTGTCATTCTCAAGCATACTCTCAGGAACGTATTTATAATATGGGAGATGGAAGAAAAGATGCGGATGAAATAGTAGGAAAATACGGAGAAGACACCATGAACAACAATGGTGAAAGATTCATAGATTTATGCAACCAGAATCAACTAAGAATATTAAATGGGTACTTTCCACATAAACTGATACACAGCTATACATGGACTCAGGAAACACGAAACATAAAATCAATAATCGATTATATTGTAACAAAACAAAAAACCCGACTAAGAGTACAAGATGTAAGAGTTCAGAGAAGCTCAACATGCGGTAGCGATCACTATTTATTACGTTCAAAAATACACTTCCCAATCCGAAGACCACAGAGAGAAACACGCATAGACATAAACACAACAGAAAAGATACAGGAACGAAGATACAACATCAGAAGCCTAGATGAAGAAAGTACCCAAGACTTATTTAAAAATAGATTGGATAAGAAGCTACAAATTCCCGCCCCCAAGAATATCGACCAGCTATATAAACATATAAAAAACTGTTTACACGAAGCAGCATTTGAAGCAATGGGATACTACATAAAACCCAAGGTAAACAAACCATACTGGTGGGATAACGAAATAGAGGAAGAAATAAAATGTAAAAGACAACTATACCAACAATATTTAAGTTCTAAATCATTACAAGACAAAATAAAATATAAGGAAAAACAAGCAGAAGTACGAAGGAAAATCTCTAAGAAGAAGAACGAGTCTTGGGAAAGAAACTGCCAACGAATAAATACTTATCTAGGAGGAACCAGAAGCACAGAAAGCTGTAAACTGATAAAAAAATTGAGAAAAGAAAAGAATAAAGAAGTAATACAGAGCATAAAACCTGAAGACTGGGAAGAGTATTTCAAAGGACTTTTGGTAGAGAATAGAGTCGAATTTCAGGAACGTAGAAATCAAAACCAAGATAGAATTTCAATAGTTGGCTCGCCAATAAGATTAACAACAGAGGAAATTAAAAATGTATGTAAACAGCTGAAGAGGAACAAAGCACCCGGACCAGGAGATATACCCGGAGAATTGTTTAAGTACGGAACGAACAAATTGTACGAATGTCTTCGACAACTTTTTCAAGAATGCATAAACACAAGCGAAATCCCTACGGAATGGAAGATATCACACCTTAGCACTATACATAAAAAGGGTGATAAAAATAATTGTGAAAATTACCGAGGAATAGCTGTAACCGGATCTATGAGTCGAATATATGGAAAGGTGTTAAAGAACCGAATCGAGAGAGAATACTTGTATTATGAAGCAGAAGAACAAGCAGGATTTCGTACGGGTTGATCCACTATTGACCACATTTTCTCCTTAACCCAGATAATAGAAAAAAAGATGGCAAGGAATCAAGAGATTCATATGTTGTTCGTCGACCTACGGAAAGCCTACGACAGCGTTCCACTGAAGAAGCT
Source organism: Diabrotica undecimpunctata (assembly GCF_040954645.1). Taxonomy (NCBI): domain Eukaryota; kingdom Metazoa; phylum Arthropoda; class Insecta; order Coleoptera; family Chrysomelidae; genus Diabrotica; species Diabrotica undecimpunctata. Next base: position 143,553,253 of record NC_092807.1, read on the forward strand.
GTGGCAATCAATGGAAAGCACGAATATTAATATAGAATTAATAAAAGCCGTCAAAGTGCTATACAACCAACCAATAATAAAGATAAAAGCGGGGACACAAATAACAACAGGATTTATAACATCAAAAGGATTAAAGCAAGGATGTTGCTTGTCTCCCACTTTATTTAAAATATACCTCGAAAGTGCTTTAAAAAGATGGAAACAAAAATGCAGGACAATGGGGATACCGCTCACCAATACTATGGTATATACGCTTAACTTTGCAGACGATCAAGTAATAATGGCTAAAGATTATGACGATTTAAACTATATGTCACGAAAATTAATTGAAGAGTATGATATATGGCGTCTAGAAGTAAATAAAAAGAAAACCGAATACCTGTGCATTGGAGCAGAACAAAAAGATCTCATATTAGACGATAACACTACGATAAAGCACTGCTGTGACTACAAATACCTAGGTATCACTATTTCACAAGATGGAACATTAGACAAAGCCATAAGAGAGAGAAATACGTCAGGGAGAAAAGCCATCACAATGTTAAACACCATTTTATGGGACCAATCCATCAGCAAAGAAAATAAAAAGAGGATATATGAGACTATAGTAAAAAGTATCACTTTATACAGCTGTGAGGTATGGCCACTGAAAGAAAGAACACTGTCAACGCTGAAAGCGACGGAAATGGATTTTTGGAGAAGAGCCGCAGGAAGATCTAGAAGAGAAAGGATTACCAACGAACGCATTAGAGAAATAATGGGAATCAAACGAACAATCACAGATGACCTAACAACAAAACAACTTATCTGGTTCGGACACTTACAAAGAATGGACGAACAACGAATGCCAAAAGAAATAATAAAGTGGCAACCAGAAGGAAAGAGAAAACGAGGTAGACCGAGAAAAAGTTGGAGCGAAGGAATAAATAAAGAACTGAGAGAGAGGGCCATAGAAGAAGATCTATGGAACAACCGGTCTAAGTAGCGATTGGAAGTCGGAAAACGGCGGAGAACGTTATAAACCGACAAGTAGTAGTAGTAGAGATGGTTTGTTTGTAGGAGTCCCAGTTTAAAAGCTATCTCTTGATGAAGGAACTTCCCTACTGAGTCATGCAATTCGCAGCCGCCGGTAAGATGTTGGATGGTTTTATGGCTTGACATCCATATCTGCATTTGTCGTTTTGGACCTGAGCGTCTTTGACGATATATTTCAGGTAATTTTTGGTTGATATAACCTGATTCTGAATGGCAAGTAATGAACCTTGTTTGTTTAATGTTTCAGGGAACATCTTTCCTGATGTCAACCAATAGTTCGACGCTATATTGTCGACATAGTCTTGACTGACTTCATTGGGATGTCACCGTGCAGAGGTTTACCCATCCAGATGCGCATTTTTTCGTTCTTAGTAAGATTTATGCGCATTTCTTGTTCCCTCAGTTTGATCGGTGTTGTATCATCTACTGCACAAATCGGGCGATGAAGAGTAGATGTCTCCGCCTGCACCTGAAAAAAGTTCTTAAATTAGTAATCTGTTTTTCTAATTGCTCGCTTATATCCATGTCCTCGTCCTCCTAAATACCGCGGTAATGTCGTTCTTTCTACTACACTTCGAGGGATGGTGTTTTTGTGCCTCGTGAGATGTGTTCGTACTTTTCGCTGAATAGTTTCTATATCCGTTTTGGTCCACTTAATAATCCCAAATGAGCAGCTAAGCGCGGAAAATGCGTAGGTGTTTAATGCCTTAAACAAATTTTTACTATTAAGATGTGGACGGTGCAGAGATGAAAACACTTAGAAAAATTGATGGTAAAATACTATGGGACAGAGCTAGAGGTACATATATACGACGTAGATGCAAGGTGGAGAACATCAAGAACTGGGTAAGAAATAGAAGAGCAGAATGGAACGATCATATAAGCCGAATAACAACAAATAGAGTAGTAAAGACGGCAAGAGACGGTTCCCCAATAGGAAGACGATGAGTAGGAAGACCACGCAAACGATGGAATGACAACTTACTGGAGGCACATTGAAAAATAGACAGTCATGTCAAAACGATCCAACACCTACAAGAAGCACTAATCAAAATATACGAAAATATACCTTAACATCTCCGAAGGATTATACGAAGCATGTAGGACACATGCGTTATTGAACCTAACACAAAGTATTAACCACATTCTTATTTTACTTTAAAATAAGTTTATTTTGACGTTTCAATTTCTACTTCGGAAATCACAGTTTCATTAGCCTGGTTTTTGTAGGGTTTTTATATTGTTGATCACATTTTATGAAGAGATCAGATCTTGCTTGTTGAATTCATTTATTTATTAAAAAAAAAATGGATAATTCGAAGTTTTTATATATTGTTTTCGTTGAAAATGTTATAGACATATGTGCTTAATTTTTTTACCAATATAATAATATATTTAGTTCTTTAGGATTATCAGAATCGCATCAACCAGGATTTTTAAGCTCAACCAACTATCTCCTACCATGGGACGTACTAGTATTTTCCAAATCCAAGCAAATATGGCCACACGTTAATAAATACACCACCAGAGGCAGGAGAGGTCGATCCACTGGAAGCTTACCGCAGTTTACTGTGAAAGTATTCATCGGTGTAGAATACGAATGTTCGTCTGGTCATAGATTTATGTTATCAAGTCCTGAGAGAATGTTAAAAGCTATGCCTGGAAGCATAGTTAAGGAGACAGGACACAAAATAGCTGAAAGCGATATGCCATTGTACTTTCCATGTGCTTGCAGGGCAGGAAAATTGGCACAACTTATGAGATTGCATGTAGTAACGCCTAAAGCGCCAGTCCACTGCACTTTGGATCCTAAAGTAAGTAACGTTGATTGAATTAAAGTTGAAGTACGATAAATATTAGAGATCTCTTGGCACTGCTTTTAAATTACAATTTTTAGTAAGTTTGATATTAGCATAATGTGAATAAGGGTAATTAAACAATGTTGTAGTTAGGAAGATTTATTTTACTTTAATTTAAAGTTGGAAGAATTAAGCAAAGTCTCCTATAACTATTTGCATCCGTAATATTGTTATTACGTTCTAGATGGGTACTTGTCTCTAACAGAATACGTCTCTTGTCAAATATGTCTCTAACAGAATACTACACCCAAATGTTTGCCTATTAATTGGTGCACAAGGGCACATACATGACCCCCAATTTACTTTTTTCGAACATACTCAATTGGATATCAACTTAAACTTCCTGGTGGCAAATTCAAACAGGGAAAACAGGTGGCAAACTTGGTGGAAATTCTTTAATTTAAATCTCATTTAGGTAAGCTAACGTAACTCTTGCCATTTGAAGCCTTGGATGATTGCCCATACAAATGATTTTATCCGGCAAATTAATAAACTGACACTTCCAATCATCCGGCACCTTCCGCCCGCGTCTACCTCACTCTTTCTACACCATCACACCGCGTATGCGCTTCGCCGCATCAAACTAACCTCAAAACTTGCACGTGCTTACATATGTACGTGATGTTTGAAGTGAGAATGTTGTTGTTAAAAATGTCAAGTAAACGAAAACACAAGACTATAGCTTCGAAAGATAAAGTGGACATTTTAAAGAAAGATAGTTAAGAAAATATGTGCAAATTGGCAAGAAAATGGAGTTGGGCGTGCTACTACACAAGATTTTAGGAAAAAGAAAAGATATTGGACCATGTGAAGACGATGAAATCTGGAGCTGGAACGCGTAAATCATTAAGAGTTAGTGAAAGATTACAAAGAAATGTTCATAATAAATAAAACAGAGCATTTCGTAAAGGAAATGGGTACCACGTGTGTATTTGTGTTCATGTCATACAAGTTTTTTTATAACTGTAAGATATACCACCCTTTTATTACACAGTTTAAAATAATCCTTAATTGAGATTTATTTTTGTACAAATTGTAGTCCTTGTTTAAAAATCTTGTCCCGCGTATTTCGAAGAATTATAATATCTTTAGCAAATACGCCATTTTCTTCGGCTCATGTTATGCAGATATTGAAACAATTAAATATCGTATCTGCTTATACTTTTACAGTTGTAGTAGTTGGTGGCTTCAATATCTCTTCTAGGCATTCTTCTTCTTGTACTACTTCACATATTTCTTTAACTGTTATAATTTGTTCTGTTTCTTCGGTTCCTTCAAACCAAGAATTTAAATCTTCTTCGCTTGTCTCGAATCCCCTTTCTGAAAAATTTTGAAACTAATAGGCAGTAGCTAGATTAACTTCAGGATCACATGTTTCTATTTGTGCTACAAAATTTATTGTAGCCCATAGCTTTTTCCAAGATGATTGGATTAAGTCAGGTAAAGCAGAGTTCCATTCCATACGTGAGCAAAAGAGAATACAAAATACTTCAAATTAAATTTTTGTTTGACCTCTGTTTTGTCACCTTCTTGAGAAATAATACGGATCAGCAATTTATTTTTATGCAAGGACTTTACTTTTTGAATAAAACTGATCAATCGGCTGCAGTAAAAGTGCGCGGTTTGGTGGTATAAAGATGGTTTGGATAATCCCATAAATTCATTTAGGTTGTTCAATAGGGTGACCTGGAGCATGGTCAAGTTCATAATCTTTCTGGAACCATTCACAAAATAGCTCGCTTGTGACCCAACTTTAAGAGTGGTTCTTGTAGCATACTGTCGAATAAATGTTTTTGAAAGCTCTGGGATTTTTAATTTTCGCTTGTTTAGAAAATACGAATGTTTTGTTGGGCAACAGTCTCCAAAATAAACCATTCTCGTCTGCATTATAAATTTGGTCAATAAGAAGACCCAGTTCTTCTACTTTGTCTTTAAAATACTGGATAAATGTCTGCACTGCAGATTCGTTGCTTGACAACTTTTACTGGATATACTTAACAGACGAATACCAAATCGCTTTTTAAATTTATCAAGCCATCAACCACTGACACGAAAGTCATATTTCTTTATAATTTTTTATAAAGATTGTAATATTCTCCGGTTTCATAAGTTCTCCCCTTAACCTCTAATGCTGAATCCGATTCCCTTAGCAGTTTTTCTGTATCTGTTACAGTTTTGAAAATACTCTTCTCTAGCAGTGATGATCCACATTAGACTTTTTAGGTCGAGTGGAAGGGTGGTTAAGCGTCTACTCATATTGGACCTAACCTGACGAGCTGTACAAAAATAAAGAATCAAAATTTTGAAATTTTTATTTCCATCCAGAAGAAGTGTAAATAATTTGTCTCTAATATTTTCCATCGTTTTTTAGGTTCAACCGGGTCCTGGAGCACCAATTTTTACACCAACCACAGAAGGTCCTACAAAACTTACTCAATCAGCTTATTGGATAATGCGTTTTCCATATGTATACATATCCGATAAGGAACATTATAACGTGAACGGTGCCGCTAGACTATTACAAGGTGTGTTCGGAGTAACCGAGATGGAACAGTAGTTTTATATGTTTTTAATAAATATTTTTTTTAGAAATTGTGTTTTATTTATCTACTATTATCGTTTGTATAAATATTAAGAACTCCAAATGCTCACGATGCTGCCTACTACTGCAATAAAAATTCTTATAGCACATCGATTCCTACGACTGCAGTATACTTACAGGTAGGCTACAGCTATTTTGGAAGTCCTAACCTTCTTCAGAAAGAGTAGAACGATAAAGTGTATTATCATAACAGACTTATTAAATACATTATGGGCATTGAAACAAATATATTGTATGCCAACAACCCTATTGTACAAACAATAAAAAACGAACTAGAAACATTCCGATCATTAGGAAAGAAAGCGGCTTGCGTTCCCACTTCTTGCCGACTTGGTCGCAACTAATTTCTGCTGTACCCCAGTATTGGTGTACTTGTCAAATACACGAGTAATGGGAGTACCATACTTGAAGTTGAGTTCGAAATTTGCTGTATTTGGTAAGTGCACAAATATTGATGTACTTACCAAATACACGAGTAGTAGGAGTCCGTTTTAATAAACAAACATATTAATTACTCAGTTTTTCCAATATATATCTCAATGATCTTAATTACAGACGCCAAATTGTAAATCAGATGCTCAAATTTATTCTCATGGTTCTTATGTGAGTTCTGAAATACCTTTGCCTTTTAATAGTATTCAATATGTATCATTTTAAAATTCCTTGGTATATATTGAAATTTCCTCGTATATGTTAAAACACTAAAGTCTGTCAATTCCTCTTTGCGTCGCCGAGTTGATATAAAAGCATTTTAAGTTTATCTATCACGGACGCATATTCTTTGATCGAAATCCGCTCGATATTGCGTTTCAAATAAACATCCATTTATATTGCTGAGAAGGTTTTGTCGGAAAGATAATTCACTCTCGCTGAGGCCGTTGTCAAGAGCGGTTGGCTTCAGGGGAGTCCAAATTTTACGTCGAATTTGTAATGTTTTCTCGTTCTTTGCCCCCTTTTCATGTCTTCATGGAAATCTAGTGTGTAGTGGCAGTTAATTGTGTAGTATGTTTAGTTACAGAGGAGGTTTGAAAATTTGGTCAAGGAGAACAGACGTCGTTTAGTTTGGTCGGAGAGAACCGGCAAATTTGTGAAGAAAAGTCGCTTTTGCTCAATGTGATGTGTCAGTTCTGAACCAGTAATCACTGTTTTTTTGTTTGTAAGCCGTCTCTCATATGAGATGTTTGTAGAACGGCGTTTGCAACAAATTTGAAAAGTACCCACATGTTCTAGTTTTTTTAAGAAGCGGAACTTCAAATTGTGAGTCCAGTGTCCCAATTTCAACCTCAAATAGTAATTCCTAAGAAGCGTTTCAGAACATAATTTCGAAATGTGAGATGCAGTTTTTTGTTCGAGTGGCAGAGTTTAAATTCCAGTTCCTAACCCCAGGAAATTTAAAGTAACTTTAGTGCAATCCAGGTAACTTTTTTTGTTTGAACTTTTAAAGGAAGAATAAACAATTTTTATAATAATTGCTTTCATAATTTCTTCTCTCTTCTGTTTTTTATGGCTTCGCTGCGAGGCGATTCGCCAGCACTATTTATTGGCGACCGTGATGTAATCTGGTTCTAAACCATATCAGGGCCGCTGACATTTGCGTAAAGTGGTAGTAATTTTTTCTGAATTTTTAAATTTGAGGTTAGGTAATTATAAACACATTGTAAACAAATGGTAATGGAAGGGTTACATATTACACAATAAACAAGACGCCACAAAGGAGAAACTGAAAGGCAAAAACATTGAATTAAAGTTGAGCATCGTAAATTACAAATTAGTTTTATTATAGTCAAGAAACTGTAAGATTTCACTGACTTTTCATTAGGGGATATTAAGATTGTGTCTATTGAGATTGGTGGTTGATATTTCATTGAAATAAAAATTGAATATAAATCCATGTTAGGAATAAGATTAATTATGGGCATTCAAAGAAAATGTGGTTTAAATCCTCCACTGTTCCGCATTCATATGCCGGACTGTCTATTATTTTAAATTTAAAAAGATGTTGTTTAGTTAAGCAATGACCTGTTCTCATTCTTATTATTGTGGTGATATGTCTTCTGCTTTTAAATGTTAGGGTCAAGAACCATGCCTTAAAGGAGAAAGAGGTTCATAACAATTTAAAAAAAAAATTGTAATATGTCTTAGGGCGTGGTCTAGCTGTCATATTATTTGTTCTATTTTAAATTTTAATGTTGACATCTAACAGCTAGCTTTATTATTTTTGACATCTGGTAAATATCTAATCAAATTCAGATCTTTGTTTTTGTTTTTTTTTAAAGGTTAACCTCTATGAATAATTTCACTTAAAGATAATTTTTTCATTTGTAATAATTTATTTCTGCTACAATTTATAGCCCAGTAACATTTGTAAGTTTTGTAGTATCTCCAACTTGTAAACGGATAGGACATAGTAAGTGTTTCTCTTTGTTATTTTTGTATTTACCTTTGTGACTATTAATATAGTATTTTTGTACTATTTAGCATGAATATATTGTAACTGTTTGTGATGAGACAGTAATAAATGTTTAATTTTTTTCCCTAAACTGTTTTGTTTATTTATTTTAGAGAAGTCTTCTAACCTTTCTTTTGTGTTTTTTAGGACGGAAGAATCTTTTCTTTCATCCAGCAGGAAGTTTCCTCGAAGCGGCGTCCATTTTAAATAGCTAGAGGTTGTTCTTGTTATTTTGTTTGCCCATTTGCTAAGGAGATTCATTTAAGTACCCCTTTGTTTCATTTTTGTAGTTATTCAATCTAATCCCATTGTTTCATTCACTTATCCACGACCCAGTTTCTCCAAATAAACCCTGAGAGCTGTTCGCATAAGTTTCGTTTATTTTGCTTGCCCTATCTCTGCGCCAATAATTTCTGTCTCCAATTTTCAACCCCCCATAGTAATACCCTATGTGGTAGGCAAAATAATTCGTTACAATATATACGACAGAAATAATAAGAAATAAAATAAATGCCAACGTGTTTAATACAAATAAACTATATTGATAAAATACATTGAAAAAATTTATTTCACATATAAAACAAACCATATATAAATATCGCTAGGTTCCTATCCTGACAATTGAAAACTGCGCAGCCAAAAAGTAATTCGTCTCACCAAATGACTTATACTACTACTACTACTTTACATCACTTATAAAAACAAACAACTTTATAAATTTAATTATTTACTGCTCCGTTTCAAAATTTTACATCTCCGTAATATCGTTCTCAAATTTTATTAAACCGATTAACTTCCAATTTCTTTCAATTCTAAAATTGACCCGGATATTGTCTTGTCAATCCGCTAGCTAAACTCCCTTCTTGTATCTGCTCCCAGAATGAATCTCCATCCCACTTCCTAACCAAATCTCCTATGCTCTAGATGCCTATATACTAAGTTCTCCTAGTCTAAGCTTCTCTCGATGCAATGATAATTTATTGGTACTTACAAATGCTGGTAACATTAACTTTTGCAGTGCTACCATTCAACATAATATAATATGAAGGGTAAAGGTCCATAAACAGCTAAGTCACCAAATGTTTATTTCGTACAAAACGAAGTTTAAATTTTAAAACCAGTTATTGACAAATTATTGATGGTTATCATGAACCCTGTTGATTAGATCAGTTACTTGGGTAATTAATGAGGCACACACAAGAAATTAAACTTTTATTGATATTATGCAAAATAGAATATAAGCTTTAATTGGTCAGACCACCAAAAATTATTGGCCTAAAGGAGCCAAGTCAAAAAAAGTTAAAATGACAAGTAGACAAAAGTTATTAATTTGAAATAGTTCTTGGGCAGTTTATCAAAAAATTGTTTTGCTTCGTCACCACAGAATTGTTTCAAATCTTGTAGTCATTTAAATTTTTTAGCCGAGATTGGTATCAAACTTAAAAATAATGTTATTTAATAATAGTATTCCAAGATATTAATATTTTTTTTATACCTTAATAAGAGTACGGAGGAAGTTAAAATTCATTTTGTAGTAGCACAGGTCCCTTTCGCTTACTTTCTTTTTCCTTCACTATTGCTGACTCCCATGCTTCATTATAGGACTCCTGGTGATATATTAGTCTACGATGTTCATGATGTATTTCTAATTCTCGAATTGGACGGAAACTGTAAGGACATTTCTTCAAATAATCTGTTTTAGTATTAAAAAAATTCATCCTTGCTCGAAAGTAGGATTGATCTATTTCCACAACGTCAAATGGCGATGGTTTTGTACAAGCACTAAAAATTTTAACCCAATCTGAAGGAATCTCAGCTTGTTGTTTGGAGTTTATTAAGTCCATATTTTTGTCCGGTTCCTTGTAGGAATGCCCACGAATAGGGAAAGTAACTTTGACACAATCAAGTCAACGTGTATTGTGGACAATATAATGCAAAAAATGAAACATGCTGAAATTTTTATTTTGTCCTCCACACGAGTCGCAGAATATTTCAAGCTATCTTACTTGTATATCGAGAAAATTCCATAGAAAGTCATTCAGCATTGAGCATACATCGTCGCTTCCCTTTTTGCCAAGTGTTTCCGGGTAAATGTAAAACACACTTTTTGCTGTAGATAGAATGTGGACGGATTAAAGGCATAGACATTCAGCTGGCTCTTATAGTAAACATCGTTTGTTGTTATGTTTGGGACACTGAGATTTTTTCCAAAATCGAGACAAATTCGTTCGACTTTTTTTCGTCGCAACCCTTTTTTTACTGTAAAATACCTCAGCCTTTCTTTTGTGTACATAATTTTGTATCGTAAGCTGGCAAGCGTTCATTTTGAGCAAGATCGAAACTGTTTTAAACAAATCTCATCACAGGAACTATATGTATCGGTTCTGGGATATACAAAGGCTATGTTAAATTTTGTATTAAAGGCTGTTCTGTAAGACTCGTAAGATATTTTCATAGAAGGGTTCAACTTGCAAAACATTTTGAACATCTTTTTTATGTTTAAGTCTTCAGGTAAGTATACTTTTTTATTATCATTCACACTGTACCATCTTTTCCTGCCTTTAAATGACTTTATATGTTCGTATATTGCTACAAGAACGTGGGATTCCAATTTTCTAGGATGGTTTTTATTTTCTCCCCTTTAATCTTTAGGGGCGACTCCAGTCATTTTTAGTGAATTTTGTAATATCTCTAATTTTTTTTTCTTTACTCCATGAATAGACATAAAAGCTTGTCTACAAATATTTATTTCTTTTAAGCTATTATCAGTGCTAAAACGTACCCTGTAAGAATAAACAGCACTTCTCAAATTTGCTTCGTCTTCATCTTTCCTAGGCTTTCTTCGGTGAATAGGGAGTACTATAATCAATCCACATAAGTAGGAGTTCTACTCATTACTATAAGTCATTGTGTTAAAATTCTTGAGTACAGTTTTTCTTGTTTCTTCGGGCACATTTTGAAAATATTGTCTACGACAATTACAGGTTGCACCTACCTTGTGACTATGCAGTCTTATTTTTTTCATGACATCTCTCATTCTGTCGTGCTTTTTCCTCTTTTTTGATTCATTCTGTCTATGCACTTCAGTCTTATTTCCACTACTATTGTTTTCTATATTCATTGTTATTTACTTTAAATCACTTGAACACTGGAAAACAATAACACACTAGCTTAACCGACGAACCTAACTCTAAGCTGCGCGTATTAGATCAACGTCTATCAGCTGTTTATATGGACTTTAGCCATTTAGGACCTGTCTGATGAGGACTTGCCCTTTATTGGCGGGGTATGCGTAAATTATAATTAGCATTTCACGGGAACTAGGCGCTTTTTGGACGCGTAACAAGCCGCTGACCACTTCTATGTTAAAATTGCTACAAGATGGCACCACTAGATCGATTTATGAAAAATTGTGAGTTGCCCCCTTTTGGACCTGTACCCTTCATATGAAATCGACACTGCTACCACTTTTTTGCCTCGGAAGCCCTGAAGAAGACATCAAAGAGGATGTCGAAAGACCGGCGCAATGATAATCGACGCAGTTCAACCTGCAAGACTGTTGAGGTTAATATTAATTTTTGTAATACTTAGTATTAATCTTAGCTCTAGGTTTAATTGTACTAACCGTGGAAATCTTTCGGGACATAAAGCATCACTAACTATTTCATTGCAGTTCTTACATTCACGTATAAAATATCTTCTTTTGTATATTAGGTACGCATAACGTTTCTTATTCGCATACGGATTAATGCGAAGGGACTGATGATGTTATTTACAGTGCCATCAATTATTCTTTACTGATACGACTACTTGCTGGTACCTATCTATTTGCCAAAATCTTGAATTCAAAACTCGTATTGAATCAATGTGATCCACAACACATAGATAATCATAAATAGGTCCACAATACAAAGATGCTTTTTCGATCAAGTTAACGTTATGTAATGGAATGCTATATATACGGTAGATGTAAAATTAATAAAAGGCATTCTATTTGATTGTAAAGAAATGTATAGGTACATTAGAATTACGACCCATTGTTTTTCATCACGTATACTATCATTAAACGTTGGGAACGTCATAAAATATAAGTAAGAACATTATTTACACAAAAACCCGTTCGTAATATAGATCACCTGTTTGTGTTTACAAAGACACCAATGTATAACGCTCGCTTAACGGTATAATTTTTGTAAAAAAATTTTCTATGTAAAAATTAAAAGTTTAAAATGCAGAACTGCTTTAAAAACGCAACAGATTAATTATATTTGTTCCATTTACTATCTAATTATCTTGAAAATCCTTGTATATAATCGTAATCGTAAAGTTTTCGCAGGGAGCACATGGCAATATTTTTAAGTAATCATTCATTCCGAGTTGCGTAGTGGAATCGGAAATCACATTGAAACGTGCTCTTACGCGGTGTGCAGTAAGTGAATAATACAAGTGATGTTTATCTAGATCAAAAATTGTACTTAATTTTAACAAAATTAGATTTATTTATTCGGTGAGTACTTTTTATTTTTATCTTTTGTCATATTTATTGATCGATACAGATACAACCATGTTCTAAACTTAACGGCCATACAATGTGCTGCGTTGTCATGTTTACTTTTATTATATCTTAGCATATTTACTACATTACTAATAAGAGTTCATGATGAAATTTTTCAAACAATGTCAAAATAATAGAATTAAGGATAATATGAAAATAATTTAATAAATCATTTACATCTAAAATGGTACAAATAAATTGTAATAACCTACATTTTTAATAATTTTAAAATTATTTTGGGATAAATATATGTTTATTCTTTTTGTATCATTATCATCCAGCCTCAAGAGTCCACTGCTGAACATAGGCCTCTTCCTCATGTTTCCAACCCCGTCTATCTTGCGCCGCTCTCATCCAGTTTTTATCGAGTCTTCTTAAATCGTCAGTCCATCTTGTAGGTGGTCGACCGACGCTTCTCTTGTCTTCCCTTGGCCTCCATTCCAATAACCTCTTTGTCCATCGCCCATCTGTTATTCTGGCTATGTGTCCTGCCCATCTCCATTTTAGTCTGGCTATCTTCTCGATGATGTCAGTCAGTCCGGTTCTTCTCCTGATGTCTTCGTTGGTTATTCTGTCTCACAGAGTTATTCCTAACATGGACCGCTCCATTCTTCTCTGCGTGACTCTCAGTTTGGTAGCTGCTGCTTTTGTTAAGGTAAGTGTTTCTGCTCCGTACGTCAAGACTGGGAGGACGCACTGATCAAATACCTTTCTCTTTAGGCATGTGGGCAGCTCACTTTTAAAAGTTTCTCTCAGTTTTCCAAATGCTGCCCACCCAAGGCCGATTCTTCTCTTCAGTTCATGAGTCTGGTTATCCCTGCCAATCATAATTTCATGTCCCAGGTATTTATATCTATCTACGAGTTCTATTTCTTTTCCACCAATACTGATGTTCTGGTTGGGTACCAAATTGGTCATGATTTTTGTTTTCGAGATATTTATATTTAAACCTACACTTTCTGTAGCCACAACGAGTTCCTGTACCATCTCTCTTGTCATACCTAGATCTTCAGCTATTATAAGTATATCATCGGCGAAACGTAAGTTGTTTAGATATTCTCCATCTATTTTTATTCCCTTTGTCATCCAATCCAAATTCTTAAAAGCATGTTCTAGCACCGTATTAAAAAGTTTAGGTGACATTGGGTCTCCTTGTCTAACCCCCCGTTCTATTTTTATGCGATTACTGTTAGTATGTAATCTGACAGTGGTTGTTGCCTGCAGGTATATTTTGTATAATAATTTAGTATATCTATAATCTAGCCTGCATTCTTTAAGCGCCTGTAATATTTTGCTTAGCTCAACTGTGTCAAAGGATTTGTGAAAATCGATAAATATTAGAACTAGAGGTTTATTGTATTCCACTGCTTTCTCTATTAGGGTTTTTATACTTTGTAGATGGTCATTTGTTCCGTAACTTTTTCGGAATCCTGCCTGTTCCCTTGGTTGATAAGTCTCTAATTTTCTTTCCATTCTCTTAACTAGTATTCGCGTAAACAACTTATATATATGGCTGAGGAGGCTAATCGGTCTGTAATTCTCTAAATTTGCTTTGTCTCCTGCTTTGTGTAATAGAATCATAGTAGCGTTGTTCCAGTCTGTTGGAATATTGGCGCTGTGAAGGCAGATATTGAAAAGTTGTTTAATTTTTTCAAGTAATACATCCCCTCCAATTTTTAGTGCTTCTGATACTATTCCATCTTCACCCGGGGTTCGATTATTTTTCATTTTCTTCAGGGCTTCTTTGATTTCTGATTTTGTTATATCGGGCATTAAATCTGACCCTTGGTTTAATACCCCAGTTTTTAGTGTAATTGGAGGTTCCGTATTGTTATCTTTTTTTCTTGATCTATATAACTCTGTGTAGAACTCTTCGACTATTCTTAATATTTCATCTCTGTTCGTTGTTTCTTCTCCAGTGCTGTTTCTCAGTTTGTTAATTTCTATTTTCCCCTTTTGTACGCTCCTCTTCAAAACTTTCATGTTCTTATTTTTCTCTATTGCCTGTTTTGTTTTTTCTACATTGTAGTTTCTTATGTCTTTTCTTATTGCCTTTGTGATCGTCTTATTTATTTGATTTATCGCTTCTTTGCTTGTAGTGTTATCTCCTTTCATTTGTCGCCTTAGTTCTATAAGGGTTTCGTGGGTTGAGTCTTTTTGTATCAGGAAGTTACTATTATCATGGTCAATTATATTTTCTTGACTGCTACACATCCCAGTCAACAGCTTAACAATCGTCAACAGTTACATTTCATAGCCAAGGTGTTCGACATCTTCCTGGTCCACTTTTGCCGTTACCCAAGTGTATAACAAGTATAGAAACATTGTTGATTGAGCATCAAATGTATAATAGCATTCTTCGAATTTTTATCATTTTCGTAATATGTTTACCAATTCTAATGTGGAGGAGGATTTGGGGGACTAATAATGAAATTTTTATCATAATTGTGTCGCATATCATTTCATTATGATCAATCTACTTCTGTTTTTTTGTACTTCTAGTACAAAAAGGATATCATCATGCTATAAGTTATTGAATATCATAGTTATTCATCGCCATTCCTTGCGACCCAAAATGTATTAGCTTAAGATTAAAAAAATATGGCACCAGAAAGGCACCAATTTCAAAATACAATCTGTTGTTGACCAATTAGTATAACAAATATTATCTTCTAATTCTTCTTCTTCAGGTTCCATCTCCGCTACGGAGGTTGGCAATCATTATAGCTATTTTAATTTTTGAGGCAGTAGCTCTAAATAGTTGTTTTGAGCTGCATCCAAACCATTCTCTCAGGTTCTTGAGCCATGAACCATGAATCTTCTAATTGTTTATACTTATTTAAATTTATATTTTTATCTTTGTTATTATATTTATATCGTATATTATTTATTCACATCAATATAACCTCATAAATTTTAATATATCTCGGACTAACAAACAACGAGTTAGAGTCTCTCTTCGGAAAGAAAATCTATTAAGTGATATAAAAGCCAATAGACTACAGAACATGTGATACACATGTAATGACAAACAATGTGTTTTGGGAAAGACCAGACAGGAGGAGATCTGTAGGACGGCTTAGAAAAAGATGAAGAGATCAGTCATAGATGATCTCAAGAAAATGGGGGGAAGAGAATCAGAAATAGTGGCACAGGATCGACAAACATGTAAAGTAATAGTAAACGCGACCAAGTCTCACAAAGTGTTGTAACGCCATTGATGATAACATGCCATACAAAGCGTCTCCACCGTAGCTATATTTTTTATTTAAAACATATTTTTTTGTGGCTTACAGATTATCGATTTTTTTTTCCATTTTCTCCCCACTACGAGGGTAGTTTTGGGGGAAAGCCCGGGGGTAAAAGTGGTAAACTTTTTTGCATCTTTCTTGGCGTCCTAAAATTGACATTCTCGGAAAAATTTAGCTTGTTCGTATGATTTTTAGAGGTTCAGTGATACTTTCGTCTCTGACAACTGGAGTAATAATAGTCTGACAGGAATTTTTCCTTAGTGACATTATGTTTCATATCATTAACAATTTTACCACAAAAAATATTTTTTGATGTGATTCTGAAGCTATTTTATCTTTAAATTACGTCTATTTATCTTATGGCTCTACCTACAGCCCAATTAGAGCCCCGTCCTTCCTTAGCAAACCTCTCCATTCATTACGATCTGTTGCCATTCTCCTCCAGTGTTTCACGATCGACTGCTAAGGAGATTTCTTACGTGCTTATCCTCCCATCACTTTATGGGTATTATCAAATATCTGGTGTATAAAATTAGGCTCTCCAGAGATAATTAAATGCTTGAATTAAAAAACTAGAATATATGTTTAATGGGCAGCATATGGAAAACTACGATAAACATTTAAAAGCGTCCTAACCTAATGTTGGAAAAGAAAAGTGTAAAATCAGTGCATATCAGTACTGACGTACGGAGCACGATACACAAATACAGGTATGCTATTGCGCACGCTAGCCTAATCTATCTCGCACTGTGTGACGTCACGTGCGAAGCAAAGTTTCTATTAGAACACTAACGCTTGCCCTGTTAGTCGGTTAATATCAAATATATAGGCAATCAAATATATGTAAGCATGCATATTTGGCACTTTATATTATAAGATGTGTAGTTTACAATGTTTTTATTTTTTCTTGGGTATAGGTTTTCTGATTA
This sequence comes from Diabrotica undecimpunctata, assembly GCF_040954645.1. Classification (NCBI taxonomy): domain Eukaryota; kingdom Metazoa; phylum Arthropoda; class Insecta; order Coleoptera; family Chrysomelidae; genus Diabrotica; species Diabrotica undecimpunctata. The sequence continues at coordinate 143,569,933 of NC_092807.1, forward strand.
TTGAAAAATATTTTGACATTTCGCTACATAAAGTGTGTATATTGTAACGAAGTATATATTTTGCCTACCTCAGGGTAAGATTATGGGGGTAGAAAATTGGGGACAGAAACTATGGGGGCGAAGATAGGGCAAGCAAAATAAATCGAAACGTATGGGAACAGCACTTAGAAGGTTGTTGGAGAGCTGGGGTCGTGGATAAGTGAACGACAAGGATTCGGATTTGGGCAGCTACAAAAATATGAAACCAAGGGATACTTATATAAATCTCCTGGACAAATGGGCAAATAAAGACAAGAAGAAATACCTCTAGCTATTTAAATAGGACGCCGCTTCGAGAAAATTTTCTGCTGGAGGAAAGAAAGTTTCTTCCTTCCTAAAATAAAGAAACACAAACAGGTTAGGAGATTTTTCTAAAATAAATAAAAAAATGGATCAGAGAAACAAATCAAAACGTTTATTTTTGTCTCATACAAACAGTTATCAAACATATAAATGGCACAAAAAATATACTATATAAATAGTTGCCAAATACAGAATAAAAAAACTTACATGTGTCCGTTTACAAACTCCAGGGGTTGGAGATACTACAAAAACTTACAAATGTTGCCGCACAGAGATTAACCTTTTTTTAAAACAAACAAAACAAATAAATATCGAAAAAAATAAAGCTAGCTGTCATATGTTAACATTAAATTTAAACAAAAACAATTAAAATGACAGCTAAGTTAAACCATAAAATTTACAATTTATTAATTATTACAAATCCTTTTAAATTTTAATGAAAGCAATTATTGTTTTAGCAAAAAAATGTCTGTCTTTACTTTAAAATTTAATAGCTTAAAAAGTTACCTGAATTTCACTGTTTCGCACTTAACTTTGAACAAACTTGTTAAACATCTATGGGACATCTATCTGGACATATTCTCCAACAGGGACAAGGTAACCATTTCTATACTCAGGAACGAACAATGAAGAGATGTAAAATTAGGTTCGGTGGAGGAAGCAAGCTGACGACGGGGACATCCTATATAATAATTTTCAAAATTTCTTTAGTTCCGGTGTACTGCACAAATCTTATGATGATTACTTCTAAACTGCCATTATGCAGAGAGTATTATCACCTTAACCGGTCTTAAGACATTATACAAAAAAAATTTGAATCGACTCACGATTCAAAATCGCCCAAACATCTCTTCTGTCTCAGATCTCTTGCTTCACTCTTCAATGCCTTACATTTTACAAAATTCAACGCCAAATAATTTCCCTTCACGTCTCCGGAACCAGTTGTGCCTACAAACTTAAAACAAACATAATCCCCTCGACAATCGTTTGTAACAACCTTGAAATATTCCCAGTTTTACTACGTTTCAGAAAAACTGATTACCTGACTTGCAATATTATATTAGGGGACTCGAATGTAAACAAATGACAAAAACAACTAAATACCAAAACTTGATATTTAGAATCTCTACTTAAAATGCCATAATATATTGATCGTTTTAAAATTCATTTGCAAAAAAGAAAAACGAAAATATTCCACCGACAGGGGCGTCTTTAGAAATTTTTAACATATAAATATTTCGTAGTTATAAAAAAAATTAAAACGCTACAATATTCATATTAATGTAGGAATATAATAATGTCTTTTTAATTAATAAGCATAAAAATCAATTCTATTTTATACATATTTCGATGGTCGGATTCATTACTGGAATATTTCTAAAATCGTGTATTTTGAACAAAGTATGTAGAATGGATAAATATTAAAAACACTTTCTGAATCACTTTATTAACATTTAAAATTAGAGAAAATTGTTTTAAATTAATGTGTTACAAAATATCTTTGAACTTTGACTTGAATTTTCCAACATTACCTTAATTTACAATGTTTCAGTAATAAATCCGGCCGACAATTCATAATAAAGATTTATTGAATATTTTATACTACATTATTTCTTAAAGTTAACAAACTTTGACATATTTTTTGTCGAGTTTTCTTTAATAGTTACTGAAACTAATCATTTCTCATTTCTTCATTTCTCTTAATCTTATATATGTGCGTGTCCTACTGAGACATAGGAGTACCTCAAATGATATCGTAATATTCTCAAGCTGAGCTAAAGTTTTCTGTGTCAGCTGTTGAAAGATTTTAGGTTTTTTGATAAAGAGCTTTCATGGATTGTACAAAACAATGATTCCATTTTTAGTGTAGCTTCCCACAATTCTTCGTTTGGGTACAAAAGAAAACCTCTAGAAACTATCTGTATCTGGTTCTATATATGTCTCATATGTTTTTGTAGGATTTCCTAAACTATATTTATGTTTGAATTTGTACGCAACAAAACCAGCAACATACTTCAAAGAGTACCGATCAATTTTTTCTTTCACCTCATAATTGTCTGCGACTTTCAAAACGTCATCGTCAATTATATGATCCTCCTCCAAGTAGTAAGCTTCTATAAATGTATTTTGAAGTATTTTGTCCTCTTCAGACTGAGATTCTTTCGAACCTTAAGTTTTTTGTACCAAATTAGACTGCATTTTTTGTGTCAAGCAAATATCTTCTGACGCCGAAATATCTCTTGGCAATTGAGGACCTTCTATTGAGCTGTTACTTACGCAGGATTTACTAGTTTCAATACTATTGCGATATTTTGTAAAGATCACCGCCGAATGTTTTCCTAAAATATACCACCTTAATCCATAATTAAAATCTATTGGCAAAGGATGATCATCTACAACACCCATTTCTCAGATATAAGAAAAAAGTTCCCTAGCACGTCTTGATTCAACCTCGAAGTTAAAATATAGTCAATTTTGTATTTTTGTCAACGTCGAAGAAAGTAACTCTTCCAGAGATCTATTAGTAAGTAATATCCCTTTTTGAAATGGAATAAGTCCTTTATGTTTACCAACTTGCATTGAATTGACCATTTCTGACATTTCATCCAGTAGACGTGACTACTTATCTAAATCTGTACCATATGCCTTTCGTGTTAAGAATTGGCAACGAACTTGCATCGAGAATTTACTAGATCAAACCAATCATTAAATAACTAAACAATTACAGCAGCTTCTTTCCAGTAGCTATCTTTTGACATAAGTCCATTTTCTCCAGTTCTCCAGCATAATTAATAGCTTCTGCCACATAATAATAATTGAACTGCAGGTCTCACTCTTTGCCACATAGAGCCTTTTAAACAGAGATGATGTAGTATTAATCCTTGTTGGTTATTTTAATGTCAATTATAAAAAATTATAAAACCATGATCAACTACATGGTTTCGGGCAAGTTTAATCAAATGTGAAGGATCTGCAAAACCAAAAATATTTAAAGACTTATCACAGGGGTGATTAATTTGTAAAAACAATTCATCTACCGCACGATAAACAAATACATCTACCGGGACAGGGAATCCTACATTTCGAACACCATAGTACCATGTACTGTTGCTTCGCAAGTGACGTCATGCGCGTCGGAGTACACATTTCTATTTCTTGAGTAGCATACCGGTATTTGTGAATCGTGGTACGGAGCAGAAACACTTCCCTACTAAAAGCTTCGTTTTCGACATCGATGAAAGAATAACCAGTATAAAATGGAGGCAGGCGGGACACATAGCGAGAATGAAAGATGGGCGATGAACAAAAGACAATTACCACATGAGCATAGACGAAGTGTCGAGCGACCACAAACACGATGGACCGACGGCTAACAATAAATAAATAAAAATTTGAAGAGAGGTATGAGAAAATCGGATATATGATGTATCCCTAGTGTACGTGGCGAAATAAAAATAATTAGTCTCTGTATAAAACAAATCTTTTTATCGGCGAACTTACAGTTAATATTATGTCAATGAAAATTATGTAATAGTTACTCACTTGCCTTTTTGAGCGAAGTACAGCTCTGCCTACTCTTATACAAGTTCTTTTAAATTTATTGTTTATTACGCTTCTATACATGCCTATATTTTTTATCTTATAATTTGCACTAATTCATTGTTATATAATACAAAATATTCTCCTCATCGTAAATTAAATTAACAAATAAAATTTTATGAATCTTTAATTTAAAATATATACAGAAGCTCTTTCAAACATGTATGTTTGGCAACAGTGTATAGCTAATAGGAATACACAATATTTAGAGGTAATGGACTTTGATGTCGTGTGTTCCAAGGAAGTGGTTTTTGACCTAACCAATATGTTTTTTGTTTTGAATCAGTTTTTTATGTAGTTTTTAAAGTTTAATTGAAAATTTATATATTTAAGATTTTTAATTATAAAGATATGTTTATATGGTTGTTTTATTTTGCTTGATTGTTCTTTGTCTTCATCGGCTTAGAATAAGTAGGTTCTCCAAAATTTATTTATATAAAATTTAAATCGCTTTAAAAGGGTCCTTACATTTTCCTCTCTTCTCTATTAACAAGAGTTACTTGATTCATTTTGACTTTTTTTTATGAAATTTGTGTCAGACATAAGTAAATCTTTTTATGTCCCAAAATTAACATTCTCAGAAAAATTCAGTTTGTTCGTTTTATTTTTAGAGGTTCACTGGCATTTTCGTCTCTGACGACTGGAGTATAATTAAATTAATTTATTTACATAAAAAACTAAAGCATCTCTGGAATTTGGTAATGCTTTTTTTAGATAGCTCTATTCGATTTAGTTATAAGTTACTTACAAGTGAAGAATAAACGTATTAAACACCTTAAATGAAATTTCATATTGTTATACAACTACTTTAATAAACTATTAAAAACAATTTGCATTATTTGTAACATTGTATCTAACAGCTTTTATTAGTGATCCAAGTCCCTGAACCAGTATATAATATCATTATAGATTTCTTGTCAGACACATGCACAGTTCTATAGAATTTATACGCGAGAATGGAATTTTTCATGATCGTGTGGAAATTTAGATTTGTATCCTTTGTTTACCCTAAATGTTATAACACCTTATCCGTGGTCCAGTTTTGTTTGTCTACTAAGAATGTCTTGATGGGCCCCTAGACGAGAAGCAAGTGACCCTGTAAGTTTCCTGGTCGTATATTCTTCTATTAATTATCCGTTAGTTTTCGATTAGGGATAGAGTTGTGTATTTGTCTGATTGGAAAATCAATTGCAACTGGCTGAATGACTAATGTCTATGCCATTAAAAAAAACAGGCCATTCACGTTTCGATTTAGTCCGACTAGTGGTCCAACTTCCGCACTTCCATAGTTGGCATAGAAGAATGTAGGTATGCATTACTTTATGCACGGACTGTATACCAAACAAACCAAATGCCAATTTATTACCAACACAAAACCTCCGATATCCTGTCTTGATACAAATCTCTGTATCAAGGCTGTAACATTTTGAAATCATTTTTGGTTAGCATTTTTTAAATATTATTGGAGATCTACAACTACTGCTCTGTTATCAATTGTTTGTTGAATTTATTAAATAACCTCAAAAAATAAGTATAAGGTTTTATTGACATGAGGAATGCTTTCCTGCGACAAAATCATTGATTTATTTAATAAATAAATAAATAAATCCTTGATTTATTTAATTTAAGGATTTATTTTATGGCTATTTCACTAGACTATTTTTACAAAATTATGACATATCCGTCACGAAGGTGTCTGGTAATTCTGTTGTTCTCAGTTTGACAAACGTCATTGAGGCTTAATCAATTTTGGACAGATAAAATGAACCCAGACGAGAAATCAAGATTTCGATGTCAGTCAGGTGAAGAAATCAAAAAATTGGTTTCGTAAAATGGCCCATTGAACACGCAGAGGTCCAGAAGCTCTATTTGGACCCAATTTTCAGAGTTCCTACGGGTGAGAAATTTTACGCTTGAAAGATATAATACCATAACGGAACTAGCAAAAATTCTCAAGGATTATGCCTTTAACATGAAAAAAGGCAATGGTGAAGACTGTAAAGAGTCGTCTGTAAAGTCAATGTTTCCCTTGACCCTTTCGCAGATATATCTTTCATCAAATGTGTAAGATTGGCCAGAGATTCGAAGCAGAGGCAGCTTAAAGTGTTCAAGAAAAAAGAAAACTTAGTTCAAAAGGATTATCCAACTATTAAAAATCATCCAAAGTTACGACGAGGAAACCCCCAATGGAGCACAAAAAAAGTTTTTTCACCTTTGCTCATTTGAACTTGCAATGAGGCCGTAAACTGCAAAATTCACTTTTTCCAGAAGGAATTTGATGTTATGGGAGAATTTACGGGTCGAATTAAATACAACAGCATTTTTTCAAAACAAATCAAGGCAGTTCGAAAAGTTTGGCAAGCAGCAAATGGCTGGTAAGAAATTCATCAAACGAAAATTTTTTTGGAAACGGAAAAAAGGGAACCAAAGATTTTATCAGACAGACTCTTTCTTACCGTTCATCCCAACTGGAAGGATGGATCTTGGTTCAAAAACTGTTCACTTGGAATCAACAGCGTACCAAGTGGACAAAAATGTCGGCTGACAAAATTGGAATAAACACAAAAAACAAAATAACAAACCATTTTCATCGATCTTCAGCTGTGTCAGCCTTGTTCAAGCAATGTGTTATCTGAACAGAAGTTAATTAAATTAACGGATCACTCAAACGCAAGCTCTCTAAAACCATATCTGCAGCTGGATTCCAGTCACCACCAGTTGATCGAAAATCTCAAAATAATAATTGAAGCTGGACCTTCGAGTTCCCAAATGCTACAGGTCAATAATACACAAAATCATGCTTTGGTAGAAATGAATGGGCAAACTACTTCTTCTTCTTCTTAACGTGCCCTATTAAGTCCCCTTGACGTTGGCAATTAACATGGCAAAACTGTCTCTGTCTTGAGCTATTCTAAAGAGTTGCTCATCTTTCCTCATTCCTGTCCACTCCCTGATATTCTTCAACCAAGAGGCCTGCTTTCTACCAATTCCTCTGCGTCCTTCGATTTTACCCATCATAATAAGTTGAAGAATATTATATCGGTCTCCCCTTACTACGTGTCCAAAATAGGCCATCTTTCTACATTTGATGTTATCAAGCAGCTCGCGAGCAGCATTTGCTCTCTCAAGGACTGTCACATTTGTCAGCATAGCCGTCCATGGAATTTTTAGTATACGTCTGTGCAGCCACACTTCAAAGGCCTCCAGACGATTAGTGGTGGATATTTTTAATGTCCATGCTTCGACACCGTATAAGAGGACTGACCAAATGTAGCATTTAACCATGCGCTTTCGAAGTTGAAGTTGCAAGTTATCATTACAGAAGAATGTCTTCATTTTTAAAAATGTTGTGCGGGCTATCTCGATTCTACGTTTTATCTCTTGATCTGGATCTAGTTGTTCAGTAATATGGCAACCAAGATAATTAAAACTGGACACTCTTTAAATTATATGACCATCAACATATATAAGCATGCATCTTGATGTGCTAAACGGCTAAACACCATGTGTTTTGTTTTTGAACAGTTTATGTTTAGGCCAAACTCTCTTTCCACTGTATCAATGACATTTAAAAGGCATTGTAATCCATTCATGTCATCACTTAAAATAACTGTATCGTCTGCATATCTGATTGTATTTATCAGAATTCCATTAAGTTTCACGCCCCATTCCAAATTATGTAGCGCTTCTTTAAATATTCTATCTGAATATAAATTAAATAACATTGGGGATAGTATACAACCCTGTCTGACACCTCTTTGTATTTTACATATTTCTGTTGATTTTCCGTTTATGCGAACTGTCGCTGTTTGACGCCAGTATAACTTTTCTATGAATCGTATGTCTTGACTATCAACTCCTTTATCTTTTAATATTATTAATTAATTTGTGATGTTGTACTCGATCAAAGGCCTTTTCATAGTCAATAAATACAGCAAAGACGTCTTTCCTTTGATCTCGACATTTCTGCAGTAATACATTTAGTGCAAAGAGGGCGTCCCGAGTTCCCAGTCCACTTCTGAAGCCAAATTGTGTTTCATCCTGGTCTTCTTCACATTTATCTCTGATTCTACTGTGGATGATGCGTAGAAATATTTTCAAAGTGTGGCTCATAAGGCTTATCATTCTATAATCGCTACAGTTTTTCGGACGTTGTTTTTTTGGTAGTGTTATGAATTCGGACTTTAACCAGTCTTCAGGGATATCACCAGTCGAATAAACATCATTGAAAAGCTTGACCAGTATTCCAATGTTTTCCTCATTTATAAGCTTTAACATCTCTGTCGGTATGTTATCAGGGCCAACGGCTTTCTTGTTCTTTGCTAACTTTATAGCATGCAGTATTTCTGATTTTAGTATTTCTGGTCCTTCACCTTCAACTAAAGTCTACAGTTCTTCGGGTCTATCATCATTATACAGTTCACTTATATAATTACACCAGGTTGTTTGAATTTCATGTTCGTCTATTATCATTTTTCCCGACGAATCGGTTATAGTATGTGGAGTTTTCTTATGATAAAGACCAGCTACTTCTCTAACTTTTTTAAACATATTAAACGTATCATGTTTTTCATTCAACTTTTCTACTTCCTTGCATTTATCCTCCATCCATTTTTCTTTAGCCACCTTTATTTTTTGTTTAATTAGTTTCTGTTTTTCCTTATATTCTGTCTTGTTACCTTTGAGTTTCCTTCTTTGCTCCATTAATTCCAGAATTTCATCAGTCATCCATTGTTGTTTTTTGTGTCTGTGTAACGTTGTTGAATATTTTTCTATTACTTTCAAGGTAAGATCTTTAAATGTGTTCCATATTTCTGTGTTGTTTTCATTGATTGGTTTCTTTAGCTCATTGTTTAAGTCATTTTCTTTTAACGTTTTGTTGGATATTGAGATATTTAATTTTGGTGTTTCGGGGCTTTCTTGGACTTTTTTGAGCTTCACTTTGATGTCAGTTATTACAGGGTTATGGTCTGAACCGATATCTGCACCAGGATATGTCGTTACTCTGGTGACGCCATTCTTAAATCTCTTGTTTACCAGAATACTACTATAAGATTATAATAATTGTACATTTAATATGGTTAACAAATAAATAAGATTATGTTTCGTTGATATGGTGCATGAATTGCCTCGTGAAATAGTCTTGTCGAATACCATTCGAGAGAAAATTATTTACAGGCAAAATTTTCTTCTGGTTTTATTCAAATTTGTTGCCTTTTTGGCCGTTTTCGCTTATGAAATTTAATTCGCGAAAATTGCCAGGCAACAAACTTTCATACCAGTCGAAAATAATGCCGACAAAACTTTCTCTCTTATGATTATATACGACAATAGCATTTTAACATTGTAATTTTTTTTCTAAAGAAAAAGAAGCTGTAGAGAAATGTAAAGAAATAGAAAGACTACAAGCCAAGCATGACAATTTTAATGTACACAAAAAGGTAAAAGAAATAACGGGTACTTTTAAAAAGAGAACACAAATGAAACTCATAGACACCAATGGAAAATTAATCATTGACACCCAAGAGATAAAAGACAAATGGAGAATATATTTGGAGACACTGTTTCAAGATCAAAGAACGGATTATAGGCATCCATTTTCAGAGAGAATGACGGGCCCTGACATACTTAAATCCGAGGTAGAAGAAGCAATAAAACGGATGAAAAGCAGGAAAGCTGTAGGGCCTGATAATATCGAAGCTGAATTTTTAAAACTCTTGGAGGAAGAAGGAATAAATTGGATCACGGCTGTCTTCAATAAAATATACAATACAGGAATCATCCCTGATAAATGGCTAGAATCAGAATTCATAGCGATACCTAAAAAACAGGGGGCTAAAAAGTGCGAAGAATATCGAACAATCAGCCTAATGAGCCACATGTTGAAACTGTTTCTTAGAGTCATCCATGGAAGAATTTATAAGAAGTGCGAGGAACAAATATCGGACAGACAGTTCGGCTTCATTAACGCAGTGGGTACCAGAGAGGCACTTTTCGGAGTACAGGTACTGATTCAAAGATGCAGGGACGTTAACTGCGACGTATACGCGTGCTTGATCGACTATGAAAAGGCATTTGACAGAGTTCAACATCAAAAGATGATAAACATTTTAAAAGAAGCAGACCTGGATGACAAAGACCTCAGAATAATTTCGAAACTATACTGGAATCAGTAGATATGCCTATATATGTTAGATATGCCGACGACACCATGGTGATAGCAGATAGTTTAGAGGGACTTCAGAGGCTAATGGACAGAATAAACGAGTACAGTCAACAGTACGGACTAAACATTAATACCCACAAAACGAAACAAATGATTATCAGCAAGGAGAATATAAATGGGGCTCATCTTTACATTAATGGGACGCAGATAGAGCGAGTAAAACAGTATTGCTACCTGGGAACTATGATAAACGAACAGTGGAGCAATGTACAGGAAATAAAGTGCCGCATAGGAAAGGCAAGAACGGTCTTTAACAAAATAAGCGCCATCTTCAAAAGTCACAACATATCCCTAGATACAAAAATGAGACATTTGAGATGCTATGTTTTCTCTGTGTTGTTGTACGGGGCGGAGGCATGGACTCTTACAGACACCACTATTAAAAAACTTGAAGCATTTGAGATGTGGCTTTATAGAAGAATGCTGAGAATATCATGGACAGCAAGGATCACGAACAAGGAAGTTCTAGAAAAAATGAAGAAGGAACCAGAGATTGTGTTTACGATCAAACGCATAAAATTGCAATATCTGGGACACGTTATGAGAAATCAGCACCGTTACTCCCTGCTGCAGTCTATATTGCAAGGTAAAGTCAAAGGTAAGCGAGGACCCGGTAGAAGGAGAATATCATGGCTGCGGAATTTAAGAACATGGTTTAAGAAAACCTCAACGGAGCTGTTTCGAGCCGCAGCGAGCAAGGTCATGATTGCCAATATTATTTCCAACATCCGAAACGGATAGGAACCAGAAGAAGAAGAAGAAGAATTTTTTTTACAATGAAAATGTCAAGTAGTACCTAAATGTAAGTATGTGGAAATGGTTGGCGTAGGTACTCTGCCAAAATATTAAAATGTTTTCCTTTGGAATGAAATTGCGTTATTTAAATTATTTCATCATCACAATGTAATACTTAACATATTTTAATCTTCTTTTAGGATTTATCAACATAATATATTTACATATTCTAAAGTGAAATACGTGAACCTAAGTACAAATACAATACTGAATAAATCCGGATTTATTGCTGTATAGTTTATGCTAGCTTAAAAATTGTTTGCTCTATTAATTTTTAGTATGTAGTTTTATGCGAATCATTAATAAAATAAACCTTGTCTAGCCAATAAATTTTGTTATTACTCGTACAGAATTTACCAAAACGTATAAAAAACACATAAACCGTGTATGACTTAATGTTTACATGTCGTATACTTGAACAATTGAATAGTTTGGTTAATTTATGTATCTAACAAATTTATAACATGCATCGGCATGATATTTCAAGACTGAGGATTTATTTTAAAAATTAGAGAGCAATGCATAGTTTTAAAGCTATTTATAAAGAGCTTAAAACGAGAAATACATAGTGCAACTTTGTTGCAATTTATACTCAGAATATACGAGCACTAAGAACTAAATGTTTATAGAAACAAAATATTATTTAAAACGTTATACAAACTAAATTATTAAATAATAAATAGTAAAATCTATAATTTATTATAAATATTAACCCTTTAAGACATAGACATTTCTGTGTGAATTTGTTTAATGCAATTGCCAAAGATCTTTAAATACCTACTTTAAAAACATATCATGAGGGTAAATAAATAAGTAAATAAATAAGTAATGATAAAAATTGAAATAGGAATACAGGCTGCAATTAGAAAAATAACAAGGGAAGAAAGAGAAAAGGGAAGGAATACTCCAATAGGGTATATAAAACTGAAAGTTGATGGAAAGGAATTAAAGTGGAATAAAGTTATAAAGGAATTTTGGAAGACATAGGTAATACATCTAATAGAAATGACCCAAAAGGCTAAAAGAAGCACCGCAGTGTGAACAAATAAAGACGGAAAAGGTAAAGAATAAGGGAATAAGGATACGACTATGGAAACCAAAGGGGCAAATGCAAGAAAAATATAGATATAGATAATGATAGAGACGAGCAACCAAAAAAAGGATAAAGTTGATAAAGCAATTAATAAAGCTTGTTTAATAGTGGTGGGGCAAATAGACTGCTGGGTACGGGATTTTTAAGAAAGAAAAGTCACAAGGGAAGTGTAGTAGACTTAAAACCAATCTCGGAAATAATCTGCTGTTTACGTCTGAGAGGAAAATACCGTAAAATATCTACAGTCCTAATCAAGAGTCCGTCGTATCTTTTGAACGGTTATACTTATAATAGTGATAGTGCAATTTGGAAGGAGGTAATAACCCACGGTTCGTAGACTTACTACGGTTGCCTCTTACGACTGGGGTGGGGATGCTTAAGTTACGTCACCTGAGTACACAAGAATACAAAACCCATTTATTATCACAGTTTGTTCGGTAATTATCTTTCAGTTTATTATTTGCTTTATTATTTATCGTTTCTTAAATATCTCAGTTTACTTCATATTTTTGTATTTCAAATTTTGGTGTTGTTTCCTATAAAAACTTATTTTGAATTATCGAAGAAACGTTATTTATACAGTGATGAGTGCCTTAAGAACCGGCAAAATAACGCAAAAGATAGAAAACATAATACGTTGTGAAATAAAAAGAGATGAATGTAGTAGAGGTGGGAAATTATCGATAGAAACCTCTAATTTACATTAAATTACATTAGGACTATCGATAGTTTCCCACCTTTAGACGTTAGCTTATGAGCTAATTGATTTCAGTCAGTTTAGTCATAAACGTCTAAAGGTGGGAAATTTTCGATAAGTCAAAAATGTAATGTAAAGTAAATTATAGTTTAATATTGATAATTTCTCACCTCTACTACTTTCATCTCTTTTTATTTCACAACATATTATGTTTTCTATCTTTTGCGTTATTTAGCCGGTTCTTAAGGCACTCATCCATGTATATGAAGACAATAGGTACATCGTACCTATTGTCTTCCCATCTTTTTATAAGGCAGGTTAAAACTTTAAAATTTCATTGTGTATTAACGTAATAATAATGTTGATGAAATTTTAGAATGCCAGGCACAGGTTGTAGTGTGAAGGAAAGATATTAAAAAAATGGAAAAAAATAGTTATGTAATTCGGTAATTCATTCAATAGTTAATCCAGTATTGATGGAAGTTCAGTAAACGCGACAAATTTTCAGTATAAATTGGAGATTGAAGTCCTAGATTTACGTAAATCCTGCATTAACATTGGATAAACGTTAACGACCGGTTCTGATTAATTTTAAGTACCAAACTGCCTACATATCAACAGTTTTCCATAATTAGGTATTATAATCCACTAGACATCTTTATTTCATAACTATCTTTACTATTTTCCACACATCAAAGACATAAAAACGACGATTAACAATTCAAATTACTGTACTCTCGTGACGTAATTTTGGGCTAAATGTTCATTGGTTAGTCGGAAGAGGCAACCGTAGTAAGTCTACGAACCGTGGTTATAGACTTCCTAACTAGTCATAACAAGTGACTTAATAGTGACAGATGACGTTACAGCGCCACTGTGACAGATAATTGTAAATATGACCTTATGGCGTAATACCATGTTTGAAAGGTATTGAAAATACCTATTCAGCCATACTAATTTTATTTGAGTTTAAGCTCATTTTGATGAATAAATTAAATAAATACTAAAATTATAGTTTCGCATTTAATTAATAAAAATTGAAACCTCCGCCTGTGGTTACTTGTCAAAGAGTTGACGTTTTTCAATTCTCTATATGTTTTTACGTCATTTTGACGAATAAATTAAATAAATACTGAAATTCTAGTTTGGTATTTAACACGGTTGGTATTTAACCGTTATCTAACGTCCGCCTTAGGTTATTTGTCAAAAAAGTTGACGTTTGTCAATTCTCTAGTTGTTTTTAGTTTGCAAAAGCATCTATAGCTCACTATTTAGTTTCTTTTCTTGCTTAGTTTAGTCAATTCTCTAGTTATTTCGTATTATATAATTATATATAATTAATTAATTATAAATAATTATTATATAATTCTCTAGTAAGTTTGGTTAATTGTTCTTAGTTAATATTTAGTTTATTTATTGTTTAACGAGACGTTTAAATTTTTACAAAGCAGAATGGTACGTACTGTAGCCGACAAAGTAGCAGCTGTGCTACTTTGTCGGATACATTTTCATGCAGTGGAACGTCTTTTTAATGAGAGGTACCTCGATCGCCCTACATTAAGAGCTAATTTGAGGAAGCTTCTTCGGAAGTTTAAACAAACATGTAGTGTTCAAGATGTCAAACGATCTGGTCCACCAACAATTAGTGATGACAAAAAAATTGACATAATTTCAGAAATGGTAGTGAACCCTACTTCTTCTACAGCCCAAGTTGCATCTCTCTATGGAATCAGTCAAAAGAGAGTACAGCGAGTATTGGCTGAAAACAAATTTCATCCATACAAATTAAAAATTGTGCACCAACTTTCAGATGATGATCCCGACCGAAGACTAGAATTCTGTGGAAATATGTCCAATAAAATTAACCAACAGCCCGATTACATAAAAACAATTTGTTTTAGTGACGAAAGTACTTTTTCTCTCAATGGAAGTGTTAACACACACAATGTGAGGTATTGGAGTGACACAAATCGTCACGTCTTTCGTGAAACAAATACTCAATTTCCAAAAAAAAAATAAATGTTTGGGCAGGTATTTTGAGAAACCCCATAGTTGGGCCTATTTTTATCAGCACTAACTTAACCGGTGAAGTGTATCTGGAGATGTTACAAAATGCAATTGAACCGTTAATACTTAAAATTCTGGCGGATAATCCGGATGAATTCGGCAACTTGGAAATAACGTTTCAACAAGATGGCGCTCCTGCACACCATTATGACGCAGCAAGACGTTACCTAGATGAGGAATATCGTGGTAGATGGATTGGACGACGAGGTACGATAGAATGGCCAGCTCGGTCACCGGACCTCACACCATTAGATTTTTATCTGTGGTAATACTTGAAATGTAAAGTTTACGCTACAGCACCCGACAATATTGACATTTTGAAACAACGAGTTGTTGCAGAATGTAGGGCAATTCCCCCCGACATATTTGAACGAGTACAGCAAGGGTTTAGAAATAGGATGCATTACTGTCAGGAAGTAGATGAAGCACATTTTGAACACTTACTATAGGAACTGGTTGTTAAATATTTATTGATTAAATGAGAAGCTACAATTTTAGTATTTATTTAATTTATTCATCAAAATGAGCTTAAACTCAAACAAAAATTATTATGACAGAATACGTATTTTCAATACCTTTCAAACGAGGTATCACTTGCCATAAGGTCCCATTTAAAATTATCTGTCACAGTGGCGCTGTAACGTCATCTGTCACTATTACATCACCTGTTATGATGACTAGTTGAGAAGCCTACGTCCGTTTATTACCTCTCTGTAAATTTCACTATTATAACAATAACCGTTCAAAAGATACATAGGGGGAACGGACTTTTGACTAGCACTGTATAGTCAACATAAATGCACCGAGCGAAGATAAAGACATCGATATAAAAATGGATTTTTACCAATAGTTAGAAGAGCTGTTAAACGACCTACCTAAATACGATCTAAAAGTAGTAATAAGCGACTTTAGCGCAAAAATCGGAATATAAAACATCTTATCACGGGGGTAAACACGACACTTCAAATGAAAACGGCATGCTGCTAATACATTTTGCAATAGAACAAGGAAAATCATGAGTACACATTTTGACAGAAAAGACAACATCTATAAAACAACATGGATGGTAATATAGTAAGACCCAGAACAATGTTCCTTGATAACATCGATGAAGACATGAGAAATATGGGAATACGTACCTGGCGGAGGAAGGCGATAAATAGGAACGAAAATTTTAGAAGGCTAGGACCACGCAGGGTTTTAAAGCCAGAATGATGATGAGGATAATTATAGTAACTTTACTTGCATGGGGAACTAGGGTTATCGTAGTGTAGTCACTTAACTTAAGGTTAACATTTCATAGGGAGATATATGAAAGTAAGCATACACCACGGAACTCGGACATGGACATTTACCAAAGCAAATTTGGAAAAGTTCAGGAAAACTCAAAGAGCCTTGTAACAACAGATGCTTGGCACTTCTTTTCGAGAACATCGAACTAATTTATCAATTAGAGAGAGAACAAAAGTAAAAAACGTTATTCAACACTCAGCTTTATTGAAATGAAAGTGAGCTGGATATAACGAATGCCACGAGGATGCCACGTAGATGAAATAGAGAAATAGGGAGTTGGTGACCTTATGGAGCGAAGAGATCACGAGGAAGACCCCAAATGCGGTGGATCGATGACATCAAAAAGGTTGCAGGATCAACACGGAAACGTCTGACATGTGAAAGATAAGCATGGAAGAAAATGGGAGAAGCCTATATTCGAAATATCGAATAGACAAAAGAGTTTAAAAAATGAAATAAACCTGAAATTCCGACTGAATTTCATTTACATTCATATTCATATAATTCATACAAATATATGAAATGCTAAATAATATTTTATTGTTGTTATTGTTTATCCCAACTTCGTAATCAGTTAACTTGTCTACGATCGATTTAATTAAAGTTATCGATAACTACTATACTGGAAATAAACATTCTAGTAGTCTAAAGGTTGGAATATTTGTTTTGGCATGGCTTGTTAATTATCATGCATTCCAAAGCATTTAACATGAAACATTGATACTTTAATAAATTGATATTGTTCTCTAACTGTCTGTGTAGAAGTAGAGCAAGTTCCTTTATTTAAATAAATGCACGTGATAGACATATTATTTTAGAAGGAGGATGAATTTTCCCTACAGTTTATAAATAAATATTTTTTACGTGCTGCATGTGGTAAATACTACTCTAAGGTAATGTTATCTGAATAGACTAGTGATTGTCAATGTCGATCACTGATATACCTTTTTATTATCTTATATTACAATAGCCCGGTCAAGTTAACTCGAAAAATAGGAGTAAGGTTAAAAAAAATCGCACCGGACTAAAAATTGGTACGAATCGTTTAAAAATGCTTAATTTTATTTTGATTTTATATTGCAAAAGTCAGTTTAAACTATACATAAACAAATTGATATAGGGTAAAACGCCAGTTATTGGACACGAGACAGTTATTGGACATTACAGTGTTAACTTACGAGAATAAGATTTCTGCAAGTGCCAACAAGAGTATATTTCACTAGGTGGCACTACTCGTTTCTATATTACGTTCATTCTTATGTCTATGTTCTGCCTTTAACGGGTTCTGTGATTTTGGCGGTAAATATTTTTAGGTTATGTGAGTGAAGTGACATTTAAGCATTGTGTTAAGCATCTGCTCTGACTTTTTTTTTTAAAACTACGTGGTATTTTTAAGATAAGATTGTATTTTTATTTAAAAGGGTGTAGTAAAGGCACTTATAGTCCCTAAGGTAGATCTGGTACAGTAATAGAAATTTCAATTCGGATTTAATTACATCTGTCCAATAACTAAACTAGAAAACTTGCTTAATTCTATTATGGGACACCTGTCCAATCACTAGAGAACTACACTTACCACATATTTCTACAATTTTCAACGGATTTACGTATAATTAACTGGAGATAGCAGTAAAATTAATTTAGTAATCGATTTGACAGTTATTGGACAGCTGTCCAATAACTAAATTTGACCGTCCAATCACTAAAAATGGAGTTTTTAGGATTGTAGTAAAATGCCTAAACTTAGAAAATATGATAAGATGAAACTTATAGAAGCTGTTAAGGATGTCCAAAATGGCACTGAATCATATAGAACAGCTGAAAAAAAATATGGAATTCCGAAGTCCACTATAGAATTTAAATTAAAACATCCGGAACATAAAGATACACTTGGACCGTCTCCTATTTTAACTTGCGAGGAGGAGAATACTCTGGTTAGGTAAATTCATTTAATTTATCTTAACCCATAGCATTATTTTATTTTACATTCAATCTTCCAAATGGATACAAGAAACTGCTTCAAAAGGTTTCCCCAAAAAGGCTAACGATTTAAAAAGCAGCGTGCAAAAATTTTTAATCGAAAATCCGCGCCCCAATAACTTTAAAGATAATCGACCTGGAGATGGATGGTTAAAAGTAAGTCACCAAAAAAATGTATTATAATCTGTATTCATCGTTTGATTTTTTTTAGGGATTTTTGAAGCGACATCCAGGGGTTTCTAGAAGGACAAGTGAAGGTGTGACGGCAGCTAGCGCTTGTGTATGTGAACGAGACATCAAAAACTGGTTTAAAAATATTGAAACCTATGTTAAAGAAAAACATTTAGAAGAAGTTCTAACTGATCCATCAAGAATTTTTAATGGAGATGAGTCAGGATTTCAAATATGTCCATCTACTGGAAAAGTATATGCTATGAAAGGTTTCAAAAATGTTTATAACGTTGAAAAAAGCTCTTTAAAAGAAAACGTCACTATGATGTTTACGTTTTCAGCAGACGGTAAAATTTGCGTGCCTATGGTTATTTATCCTTATCAACGTATTCCTGAAAAGGTTGCTCAAGGTATTAATCCTAAATGGGGTGTGGGCAGTAGCGATAATGGTTGGATGACGGCAGAGACATTCTATCAGTATATTGCGAATGTTTTTTACCCACACTTAATTGAAAATAATATTAAGCTTCCAGTTATTCTTTTTGTAGATGGGCACAAGAGTCACTTAAGTTACCAATTAAGTCTATTGTGTAATGAACTGCAGATTGAAGTGATTGCACTTTATCCTAACGCCACAAGGATTTTACAACCCTGTGACGTTTCTATTTGCTTCTATATTGGAGCAAGCTATAAAAAAAAGCTGTAAAACTGAAACAGTAGTAAATGGTTTCAAGGCTTGCGGATTGTTTCCATTTAATGCAGATGCTATTGACTACACAAAATGTTTAGGCAAAGAAGTAGTAAAAAATTTAATCATTTCAGATCATCAAAAGAAACCCAAGATGGACTATAATACTTTTGTAAATATCTTAGGTCCTGAAAAAGTTCATAGCTTAGAGAATTTAAAAGAAAATCCAAAGAATAATCTACCTAGCGATGATAATTTGAATTTGTTGTTCAAAATTTGGAATTTTTTTGAACATGATCCAAAACATTCGGATAACCCAATGGTTCTAAAAAATAGAGACACAAACATTAATATTATTCAAAATGTGGTTATCACATCTCCCGTTAAAAATACTGAAATAAAAACATCAGAACAGAGTGGTATTGAAAATGTAAATATTTCTGAGAGTAGCAGTACCAATGATATCCATTTTCAACAATATAAAACTAATGTTTATGACTTACCCTCTACAAGTAAAATTATTGTTAAACACGAATTGTTGGGTAACTTTTTAACTTCTCCTACTATACCGGAAAGAAAAAATAAACGTAACACGGAACGACTTCCTTTTGCTATTACATCTGCACGATATCAAGAAATGTTACGGAAAAAGGAGGAGATAAAAGAAGAGCAGGAAAAACAAAAACAAGAAAGGAAACGGAAAAGAGAAGAAAAATTAACCATAAACCAGTGTAGCAAGAAAAAGAATTCAAAAAAAGTCAAATGTTTTATTTGTTCAAATGATATTCAATTGAACAAATTAAAATGCGATGACTGTAATCTTTATTATCACGAATCTTGTACTCCTGTTAATCATAGACAGCATATACCTAACGATGGTGATCTATTTATATGTCACAATGCTTCAATCTCCAGGATAGTGATTCTGATGCTAATAACAGTAACCAAGACAGTGAGGATGAAGACATTGACGAACTTTTCACTCAATACAAAGAAGCACAAAAGCATTTATAAAATTTAATTGTGTCAACTGTATATAGGTACCCCACACCGCACAGAAATCTTAGGTTTTTCCTGTAATTTTCATTTGTTTCTAGTTTTTTATTGTGTTAAAGCAGTCGTCCAATAACTAATTTTGAGTGTCCTGTAACTAAATAAACTGTCCAATAACTATAATTTTTGTAACTATTTTTAATAAATATATATTGACAAAAAATATTTAACACCTTCTTTAAATCCTTTTATCCATATTGTAATAAACTGTTTAGACTACCTTTTGTATAAATTTCAATTCAATCTGCAGAGAACAATGTGAATTACGAATTTTTAAAGTTGAAATTTTCTTAAGTGTCCAATAACTGTATGGTTTACCCTACCGTTGCTTTTCGGAATATATAGACTTATTACGATTTTCATCGTGATTGGTGCTTTGGATAATATCAAAAATAAAATCATTCTAAGAAACTGTTTCATTTAACTTTAACATTTTGTTAAATTGTTTCATTTAATCCAACATTTGAAGCAGGGACTCAATGAGAAACGGCCCCATGTGCAGAAGAAACAGTTTTGTTTCTCCAAGACGATGCACGGGCTCACAAGAGCGATATGACAATGGCAAAAATTCATGAGTTAGGATTCGAACTGATTTTTATCCGGCTTATTCTACTGATTTTGCTCCCTTCGATTATTATGTGTTCCTAAATCTTTAGAGATGACTCGTAAATAAAAATCAGCTTATTCAAAAACAGCAAAACAATCGTATTATTCGGAAGGCATAAAGCTTTCACCGTAAATATAAAATCGCTGGAATCGTTGTATTGAGATAAAAGAAGACTTTACCGAATAAAATAAAATAATTTTTAGGAAAAACATGTTTTTTATTTCTAATGAGATTACATATCAGACCACTTATTATATTTATCATTTAACTGGTAAATCGTCGATGTTCTGTTTTACTGTCTACTTAAACTTGAAACTTCCTGGAATGCTCTTTTGTACCTATGTCTGTATGTTACTAAAAATAATTCAACTCTTTTTTCAGGTTTGTAGTTCCTAAGAAAATTTAAACGATGAATGCTCAACCCCTGTTTGGTTTATGGGACTACGTAGTTATAGCTATAGTATTACTCATCTCATCCTCTATAGGAATATATTATAGATTCACAGGGGGTAAACAAAAAACAGCACAGGTAAGATTTCACGTATATTTTTTGCATTTTATTAATTTTTATTTCCTTTTATTTTGCCATTTTTATCAGAGATTGATAACGGTCAAGGCTATCATTCTTCTATGTGTCAGATTCCTTCTTATTCTACTTAAAACCTTCCTATAATATTGAGAGACTACCAAAATTTGTTATTTGGCAAAGTCAATAAAATAATTTGGATTGGAAAAAGACTGTATGACTTGTATACACTTCTAAAATGTAGGTCAAACTGGCAACAGGTGTATATTCTCAGAAAATTTGATAGTGTGTAAATTTTTTTATTATAATCAGCTGAGTGTTTTCGGCATGTAATATGCCATCTTCACAGCTTTCTATAAGGAACAATATTTTTAGAGACATTTATTTTTTACAATAACAATGATTAAAAACGGATTACCAAGAAAGAGGTTTTTATATCTCACCCTATATATGTTACATATATTTGTTGTATTTTCTTCTGATGTGGAAAGTTGCTCAGATAGAAATAATGTCTTGTGTATCTACTAGATTGCTACCAATCGTTTTTAAGATTGTGGAAATACTGTTGCCTGCAAGAAGTAAACTAATTCTGATAAACCAATAAATAATACCCGATCACGTTTTAGTTAATTGGGACCAGTCAATTTTCAACAGGAAAGTGTTCTCGAACCAGTCTTGTATCTGATTTTATAATTGGTTCAGCAGCATCAAAAGGGATATCCTCTATCGTATGCAACTGGATCAAAGCAATTCTGGAAAATAGGAGATGCAAGAAGCAAGGAGATGAGATTTTGGCCAAGACAGCTGAAGGGGCCCACGGTGGGTAGTACTTTCTCCCCTTCCGGGGTCACTCCGTGGAGGAAGACTTAATCTTGCTTCTTGACGCACAGGGGGTAGAAGTGCAGGCCTATGTGGATGATCTAATTTTTATGGTAAGAGGAAAGTATGGTCTATCCACCACACCACACTCCAAAAAACATTAAATATCCTTACTAGGTGGTGTGACAGTCATATATGAAAAGACTGTATGTAAAAACTACGATGTACAGGAAGATCCTAGGAAGATCTGAGGGAGATTGGAGATTGGAGTGAGGGGCTGGAGAAGACAGACACTCGATAGGGAAGGATGGAAGAATGTTTTGATACAGGCCAAGGCTCACGAAGGGCTGTAGCGCCAACTGATGATGTATGTAAAAACTGTCAAAGAGGCGAATGAGGTCAAATTTCTAGGAGTAATACTACATAAGCGGCTTGCATGGAACGCCCATTTGAGAAGAATAACCAACAAAGCAAAGCTTTCGCTTTGCACATGTCATGCCACATGAAGGATATGTGAGAAAACATGCGGTATGAAACCCAAACAAGAGTACTGGCGATATATGACTGTAGTCAGACCTATGATTACGTATGGTGCACTAATATAATGCAAACAAAAGACCACAAATGAGAAGCTGAATAAGCTTTAATGAAAAGTTAAGATTAACTTCTTTAACAAGAAGTTAATCATAACAGGAGCGCGATGTCAACTACCTTCCATGGAGGTCATGCTTGAACTCTATTGATCTTATATATATATATATATATATATATATATATATATATATATATATATATGAATGGAGAAGAAAGCGAAGGTAGGAGCATATAGAAGGCTGATAAGACGCTAGGAAGCAAGCCATTAAACATCACCTGGAGTTAGAAATGGTACCAAATGCAATGCAAGCTAAATATAATTTCGAAAAGCCATTTACGTTGAAATTTATGCTATAGAGATATGTCTGAAGGAACTAATAAAGAGGAAATGCAGTAACAGATCTATAAAAATTATATCTGATAGCCATGCAGCATTAATGGTACTGGAATCGAATCATATTGACTCCAAGTTAGATGAAAGCTGTCTTTGGAATCTGATTCGGATCGGTAAAAGTAATAGAGTAAGTTTACTCTGGGTGCCTGGAAATACTGGCATTGAAAGGAACGAAAAAGCGGTCCTACTTGCCAGTGGAGGGACAAAAGGAACATTTATGGACCCAGAACTTGTTGTTGGCACAGCAAGAAGCACAGTCAAGAGATGGAGGCAATAAAACTACTGGTACGATTAAATGGGTCTCAAACAATCGAAGGCTTTTATATATGAACCTTTGAAGAAGTGATCGAGGGATCTACTAGATATGAATATGAGTTATCTGCATATTGTCGTAGGTCCTCTAACAAAACACTGTCGCTTCAAGGGGCACATGAACAAAATCGGACTGATAGAAAGTGCGAATTGCATTCAGGCTGATGATGGGACGGCTAAACACGTTTTATGAAACTGCCAAGGGTTGGATAGAATAAGGCTAGGATATATTTGAACATTATCAACCCGAGCCCTACAATTCGTATGATTGTCACCTAAGGCCATAATAGACTTTGTTCAAAAGGCTGGAAGTGTGGTTAAGTGCCCACTCATATTCAACCTAACCTAACCCAATTGGTTAAAAAATAGAGACTACGAGAGAGTAAATGAAGCCGAATCAGCCAAGTTGCTTTCAGTAATACTAGACTAACCTGCTCATATGTCTTAACAAAAGAAAAGAAAAGAAAACAATAATTGGTCTCCGATAACCTATATTGGAGAGTAGGTTAAAAATCAAGATTAGCAATAAAAGTGAACTGTTGATATACAAAACTATCCTGAAATCAAACTGAACTTATAATATCAAAACAATTCCTTGATATATGTTTTATACATAGTGTGTGTCTTCAAGATCAAGACCGTAAAGAAGGAGATTACTACGTACAGCCAAATATATGCTCAGAAACTGAGAGAATATTATGATATTCTGACCCGGATACCTTGAATTCATTGTTAAATCGTATTGTTAAATACACAAGAAATATTAGAGGAAATAATAAATAGGACAAAACATGTGTTTTCCAGTGTTATTTTTGATTGCAAGCATGTTACGAGAGTTTCTAAAAATATTTTTCTTCAACGACACTTCCAAATATATAACTTTTCTTTAAATACGAGAATCGGGGCCAATAATCTTTTAAAATTGTATTGAAATATTTTTAAAAATCGGTAAGATAGTTTCGAAACAAATTCATATTTCTGCTTTAATCTGAACCTTCTATAAATGCAAGGTATAACAGACGTTGATAAAGATGTTAATAGAGACATGGGGAATCTAAAATTTGCATTCCACGACATGTCTATCAACTAAGCAGAAATCCATAACGAATTTGTTTCTTGTATTCATACAGAGTAGATCCGAATAAAATGAAAAAGACAGCAAAGATTTGATTTCACGTTCAAAGCGTCTATGTATCTGTTAATACGTATTTCGACTTAATAAGTCTCATCAGAACAGTTATTCATAGCCGTTCTTAACGTGAAAAATAATCTTCTCTGTCTTTTAGGAAGCAACAATAAAATGGCTTCGTTATGGACGCAATAGCGACATCTGATAGAAAAATAGGTAAGATAGTTTCGAAACAAATTCAGATTTCTGCTTTAATCTGAACCTTCTATAAATGCAAGGTATAACAAACGTTGATAAAGATGTTAATGGAGAAATGGGGAATCTAAAATTTGCATTCCACGACATGTCTATCAACTAAGCAGAAATCCTTAACGAATTTGTTTCTTGTACTCATACAGAGTAGATCCGAATAAAATGAAAAAGACAGCAAAGATTTGATTTCACGTATAAAGTGTCTATGTATCTGTTGATACGTATTTCGACCTAATAAGTCTCATCAGAACAGTTATTCATAGCCGTTTTCAACGTGAAAAATAATCTTTTCTGTCTTTTAAGAAGCAACAATAAAATGGCTTCGTTATGTCGTTCCCCATGTCTCTATTAACATCTTTATCAACGTCTGTTATACCTTGCATTTATAGAAGGTTCAGATTAAAGCCGAAATCTGAATTTGTTTCGAAACTATCTTACCGATTTTTCTATCAGATGTCGCTATTGCGTTCATAACGAAGCCATTTTATTGTTGCTTCTTAAAAGACAGAAAAGATTATTTTTCATGTTGAGAACGGCTATGCATAACTGTTCTGATGAGACTTGTTAAGTCGAAATACGTATCAACAGATACATAGACGCTTTGTACGTGAAATCAAATCTTTGCTGTCTTTTTCATTTTATTTAAAATATTTTTACTGTTTTTTTTGTTTTAGGAATATTTATTAGCAGACAAAAATATGTCCATCACACCAGTAGCCTTTTCATTAATGGCCTCGTTTATGTCGGCTATTACTCTGCTAGGAGTATCGAGTGAGAATTATTCCTATGGAATACAATTTATTGTTATAAATTTTTCTTATGGAATTTTTACGTTTATTGCAGCATATTATTACCTACCAGTATTTTTCAAATTACAAGCCACCAGTGCTTATGAGGTACGTACCTTAAAATATTTGGAATCAATTTGCAATAGTACCGAAGTAAATCTTATTTGTATAAGAAAACGCTAAAATCTAGACAGACATATTTGTACGTTTGTTTGGTATAAGGTATGTCAAAAATATTAATCGGTTTTAGATTTAAATAATATCTTGTTTTGTTCAAAATAATGTAGTGATTTTATTTAACTGTTTTGTCTTTATTTAATTTATAATGTCTTTATTAATTCTTTACTAATTTATTATATTGTTCTTATTTTAATTTATTAAAACACACGGTAATTTATATCAGTTTATTAAACTACTGTACAATTTATTTGACGAACGTAACATTTTACACGCGGCGCGAATCTTCAGAATTAACTGTTCCTCCATATAAAAATGTTTTATTTATATACATAAACTGCCGTTATCTCGAAAAGTCGAAAACCCTCTCGACTAGACTGAGTGGCGAAATAATAACGGCAAACAGGTATTCTCACATCGGCGGGTCTCCAGAAATTTCGAACTGTTGTTTTTATAACATCGTGTGTCAGGTAGGCATTACCTAGAAAATACTCGAATGAATAAGCATATTAGTAATAAACATGTTTACCGTTTTGGGTCAGAATTTATCGTAACAATAAATTGCACCCTATCATTTCTCAATTAGACTATTAGACAAAAATTAGAATGATAATAAATACCGATTAATTGTTGGTTTTCATTCGCTTTTTTACTGCCTTATTTGGAAGTACACTGCGTTGGAAGAAATAAATACACAACGGATACATTTGGCAACGCTGTTAGCTTAGTCTACTCCTTCTTATTCTTGTAGGCCAGTAAATGAACGTGAAGTACGCCGATACCTTTGTATCGGCGATCGGTGATGTAATTTGCCGTGTCACCACCGAATTACATGTAAATTTGGATTGGGATTCTAATTACCCTCCACTTCACATTTGAACTTGTACTGTTGGTAGATTTTTATTATTTTGAGGGTGAAAACTAGCCCTATTAGAAAATCTTGTTAATGGACTACTATAACGACTATTTAACTTATATATGTTTGTAATTATTGTATCCGTAGAAACTAATTGTAATTTTATGGCCAACTAGGAAACAACTAGTTTTTCGAAAAAGTGATAAGTCGCAAAAGTTTTTTAAAAATAATGTGTTAAACTAATGATGCCACAAAATTCATTTGATTTGAATGTAAGTACTCAAAAGTTTGGCGGGTTTTAGCACACCCCCCTTAAAATTTTTCTGTCCGCTTAGGTTTTGTTGTTTCTTTTTTATGAAAAATGCTTTCAGAACAAGAAAGTAACGTGTCCATTTTTATTACAAAATGTCAAGTAGTTTAGGAGATAATGCAAAAAACAATTTTTATTTTGTAACATCAAAGGGCTATAACTTTTTTTGTGTATACTTTTGTACTAAGGTACCTAAGTTGGATTCAATCAATTTATTTTTGTCCCCGGAATGCGTGATTTAATTTATGACATACCTTTTTGAAACACCCAATATACACTAGTCTGTAACAAAAGTTCAAGTTAAATTTAATTTATGTTTGCGTTTAAAATATGCTTATAAAATTTAACAATAAATTGTAATATTTTATAAAAACTTGATTTTTATTTGAACCAAATGAAAGAACACATAATTCAATTTTAAATTCAACTGTAGCCTATTAACATGTTTTGTTCAATACTACCAAACAGGAGTTCTTTAGAATAAATAGAAAAAAAGACAGCAATGACAGCGACCGCAAAAGGCTGTTTTATCGGTGCACCAAAACCTAGGGACAGTGTTTTCTCTGTTATTTACCGACAAAATGTCTCGAAATTTGGTCACGTTATTCGAAATTATGTTGCCTTTAAACTGATGGTTTTACTTTTTTTATTTTTTTTAAACTTCTGTTGAAAAATTGGAATATACTGTTTAACGTTCTGTTATAACCAAACTTTTTACGCCCATCACTCGAAAGAGTTTTTTTTTTCTGTAATCGTTGATTTTTGTTTCACCTTTCTGTGTCTAGTAACATGATACTATGATTAAGAAGATACGATATTGCGCATAAGTCGTGACGTAATTGGAGACTTGCACGTTCGTAATGTCAGTTTTTTGTATGTGTCAATAAATAATCTTTATTAAATAGATTGGAGATATCCTTTTGTGTACGATTATTGTAATTATTAAACCTTTATTTAATATTATTATTTTGCTAATTAAATAATTTCATCACATAATGCATAAAAATCCCATTTAACTTTAACAAGAATTCAAATCTGATCTCCAATGACGGCATGCGCGAACACGACCGATTTTGTGCTACGGGAAGATCCTATCTGGTTAGTCATAGTATCATGTCTAGTAATAATCGAGAAAAGCGTGTTCCAACTTTAAAGAAAATTGCTAAAAAATACTGAAATCTAATAGTGAAACGTGTTACTCATCATTGGCGCTTAGTTTCATCGTTATCGCCTTCGTGACGTCAAATCTCATGAACGTACGGTCAGTTAGTTCGTGTTAAAACTAATTTGAATGGAGAATAATGTATTTGTTGTCATTAAACTACCCGTCGGCCGGCGGCACTGAGTGAAGATGGTCTCGCGTAAGCAGTGTAGAAAAGTAAGTGATACGCCCATTTCAAATCGCAGTGTGCTTGGACTGCTAAAACAGCCTTAAGTCGCACTTGTTTTAGTCTAAAAGAACATATATTTTAATTAATAGTAAATAATAAAAACAAATCCGAAGTGTTAATATCGCAACTATTAATTAGGGAAAATCTATTAATTACGATAACTCAAAATTTAACAGCACGGAGTGGGGGTTCAAGTACTAAATATCGTTTACTAATATTCACGTTTCAACACTTTGTATTTGAGTTACTGTAAGTGCCCTCCAACATTCAGAAAGTCCAAAAAAGACACGGCTCAGACGCGAAAAATCGTAGAAGCCTCTGATTTGATTTAATTCATTAAATTTCTTTTTAGTACTTAGAAAGGAGATTTGGCAAAACAGCAAGACTGGCAGCTTCTTTGTCATATACTCTACAAATGACTTTATATATGGGAGTAGTGTTATACGCACCCGCCTTAGTGTTAGAAGCTCTTACAGGTATAAGCAAGTTATCAGCAATTTTATCTGTAGGTAAGTATATACTCACTGGAACATTAGAACTAGTAATAAAAAATTTCAAAATGATCTCCAAAACTTTTGGCGTCAAAACGACCAAAACTACCTGCTCATGTTATTACATACAGTGGCGGATCCAGAAATTTTTGTCAGGGGGGTCATGGGTCTTAAGGGTGATTTTGATACAGGATTTAGATTTTTGCATCTTTACGAACCAGTTTCTCAATAATTATTTTAGGCGATATATTAAACCAATGAGTAGTTACTAAAACCCAAATACCTTACGGGTGCAAAGAAGGGTACAACATTAAAGGGTCTTAAACTTAAACAAAAAAAAATAATTTAAACCCGCATACTCTATGACAGTAAAATCAAGTGTACAAGACTATTAAACCAAAGGAAAGTTATTAAAATATAAATACTGAAAAATCAAGGACTGTTAATTTAAACAAGGTATTTTAAAGACAATTAATTTAAACCCACTTATCCTATAGCTACAAAATCAAGAACAAACCAAGGATAAATAAGTATAAACCAAAGTTAAGTAATTTAAATGCAATAACTCAATGTAAGTGTAAACATTAATGAAAGTATTTTACATTCCTAATAAACTCTATCTTATCGTTGGATATCCGATATCGATTTGTAAAAATATTCATTTATTCCTTATTGCTATACGGAGGGGAAACATGGACTCGGAATTACAAGTATGAGGCGTATAGAAGCCTTTGAAATGTGCGTTTTTCGAAGAATGCTGAAGATTTCGTGGACATAGTACGTGACCAATAATGAGGTGCTGAAAAGAATGTGGACTGAGACAGAACTCCTAAATATTGTAAACAACAGAAAAACGAGTTATCTAGGACATATTTACAGAGAAGAAAAATATAATTTTCTACGACTCATAATGGAAGGGAAAGTAAAAGGAAACAGAGGTCCAGGAAGAAAAAAATGCTCCTGGCCGAAGAATGTAAGAGACTGGACAGGCATGGACACACATTCGACACTTAGAACAGCTCAAGATAGAGAGCAATTTGCTGTAGTTATAGACATCCTTCCGTAATGAAGAAGAAACCTTAAGAATAAGTGTAAATAGCATTTTATTTAAATTAATTTATTCAACAAAAAAATGAAGTCCAACTGAAAGCGACGGAAATAGATTTTTGGAGAAGAGCTGCAGGAAGATCTAGAAGAGAAAGGATTACCAACGAACGCATTAGAGAAATAATGGGAATCAAACGAACAATCACAGATGACCTAACAACAAAACAACTTATCTGGTTCGGACACATACAAAGAATGGATGAACAACGAATACCAAAAGAAATATTAAAATGACAACCAGAAGGAAGAGAAAACGAGGTTGACCGAGAAAAAGTTGGCAATAAATAAAGAACTGAGAGAGAAGGCCATAGAAGAAGACCTATGGAATAACCGGACTAAGTGGCGATTGGAAGTCAGAAAACGGCGGAGAACGTTATAAACCGACAAGTAGTAGTAGTATTCAACAAAAAACATAATATAATTAAGGAATAGTTATTTCTATAATTAGGCATATTAGGCTATAATTGAGTGAAATATTTTTTTTACTCGGTATTGAAATTTTTCTCACGAATTGTCAGCAACATACGAGTGGTAAATAAAAGTTCAGTGATTAAAAATACTAAAAGAATAAGATAAGTAAATATTATATAATTTTATAAAAATGTATTCTTTTCGCCTATCCGATTTATAAATTCGCTCTATGATTGCATCAACATCTAGAGAAATTTCAGGATGCACATTGATGAGTGCTAAACCAGTTAATCTTTCCGCAGAAGTTCTATTTCTAAGCCAAGTCTTTAGACGCTTAAGCTTAGAACGCTCTGCTGTTGATGCACTGACTGGCAGTGTAATTAATATTTGCAGAAATATTCTGATATTTGGATACATATGAATATCGCAGTTTTCTAATACTTCTAAAATACAATCAGGAAGTTTTCCATTATTTTGCACGACTTATTTCCACTTTTGAATCCACAGTGAAAACTCTTGTTCTACTGTGGAATATGCAGTAAGTAGTTGGTTCAATAATATCCTGGTGTCAACATTTTGTTAATGCAACTTTATCTTCTGGTGCATTATCAGTTTTAGGTAAAACAACTTGAAGATTAAATAGATTCATAACTTTCGGTGAAAGTCGTTCATCTAAATCAGTTAAGATATTGTCTAAAAGGGGTAAATAAATAGATCTTCGGAAATATTCTTCGCAAGAGTTAGCAGATTGGTTTTGACGACAGGTTTGACGAGAAACTATACGAGCCTCTGGCACTCAAATGACGAATTGACAAAATTTAAAAATCGCGTAACTCTGGATTCGTGGAAGTTTTAGTCGAGGTATTACTGTATTTAGAGTTGTTAATTTTTTTAAAGAGCAATTTAAAAAGGCTTCCGTATAATTATACACTTACCCGTAGAATAAATGAGTTTGAATCATTTCAACTCATCATTTCAACTTTCTGCTTATAGGGTTGATGGGTTTTAAATTATTTTTTTTTATTTGATTGATATTTAATTTTGTTTTGGGGGTGGTCATGACCCCCGTGACCCCCCCTTGGATCCGCCACTGATTACATACAACAGTCAGAGTAGAAAAACTCAAAAGTTGGCACAAGGCAGATGCAAAAATAAATTTATTTAATTCATCTTCAAGCATATTGCTTCAAGGCTATTGTTTGATTGCTTTGAATGTCCATCTTAGAATACCAAAATGATTTTGTTTAATTAATCGATTATAATACAGAATCTTTTTCATCATGTTGATTCTAACATATTTTTGACTTTTTGGTCTATCAGAACACAACGGTGCCGATGCATTTTCCATATTTCATTCCATATTCTATAGTCAATAATGGTATACCACTTGGTCTCTGGTAATCTTTTATATTTTATTTTATTTGTCATTGACAGGAACTTGTCGATGGTTGTATTCGCTCCGTGCACCTGGACCGGTATCGCTTTCTTTAGGTTTTTATATCATCGCCATTTACACCAATGAAAGGATTTACAAATCTATAG
This sequence comes from Diabrotica undecimpunctata, assembly GCF_040954645.1. Taxonomy (NCBI): domain Eukaryota; kingdom Metazoa; phylum Arthropoda; class Insecta; order Coleoptera; family Chrysomelidae; genus Diabrotica; species Diabrotica undecimpunctata. Next base: position 143,601,644 of record NC_092807.1, read on the forward strand.
TAATAAAATTCAAAATTTGTAATTAATCGTATAATATTGTCTGTATATTAAATATTTGTATATAAATAACTGTTGAAAAGTTGCTAAAAGACATATGGGAACAAGAAAAATTAGCGAAGGAATGGACCGAAGCGACACTGTGCCCTTTTCACAAAAAAGGCGACAAAAGTTTATGCCACAATTACAGGGGAATAGCCCTACTAAATGTTGCATATAAAATACTTGCAGTATATATAAAAGACAAGCTATCTCAAAATATAGATAATGACATAGGGGAATATCAATGTGGATTCAGAAGAGGGCGCAGCACAGTGGATCAAATTTTCCTACTGCGCGAAATACAAGCAGAAAGCTACGAATATGGGAAAGATACAATGGCCCTATTCATCGACTTTAAACAAGCGTTCGATAGGATAAAGCGCAAAGAAATATACAAAGCACTACGTGAAATGGAAATTAGTGAAAAACTGATAAGAATGGTAAAAGTGACAATCCGAAAAACAGAGAATAGGGTTAAAATAAATGGCGAAGAAACAGATAAGTTTGAGGTTAGTGAGGGGGTGCGACAAGGAGACCCACTGTCATCGCTATTGTTCAGTATCGTCCTCGAAGTTACCATCAGAGAAACTGGAATCAACAGGTCAGGACTTATATATCAAAGAAAACACCAATGCTTAGCATTCGCTCACGACATTGTACTGATAGCCAGAAGTAAGCAAGAATTAAAAGAAATAATAAAAAGATTAGAAATGAAAGCGAGAAAGAAAGGGATGTACATAAATGAAGAAAGGACCAAATATATGGAATGGACAGAAAGAGATTACCTACAAGAACAATATCTGACAGTAATAACAGATGAAAAAACATATAAATTCGAAGAAGTAGAAATATTCCAGTATTTAGGAGCGACATTCACGAGAAGACCAAATATGAAGGAAGAAATCCAAGCGAGAATTATGGCCGGTAACCGTTGTATTTTTGCACTAAACAATTTATTAAGAAGCAAAAACATATCTAGAAGGGCTAAGATAAGAATATATAAGACAGTAATAAGACCTATTGTATTATATGCCAGTGAAACATGGACAATGAACAAATCCGAGCAAGTCTTGCTGCAAGTCTGGGAAAGAAAAGTCCTCAGGAAAATATTTGGAGGTAAATTATGGAATGGTATATGGATAAAAAGACCAAATATGGAATTAGAGGAGATGTATGGAGAGCCGAATATCGTAGGGATCATAAAGTCACAAAGACTGAGATGGTTGGGACACATCCAAAGAATGGAAAACACGAGACTGCCAAAAAGAATGCTAATGGGAGGAATAGGAGGGAAAAGGAAGAAAGGCAGACCGAAAACCAGGTGGAAGAAGGATGTTGAAAAAGACATAGAAAAACTTAAAATACCAAACTGGAAAAATAAAGCAACAAACAGAAAAGAATGGAAAAGAATAGTAACCCAAGCCATGGGCCTTCTAGGAGAGCTAAATTATATATATATATATATATATATATATATATATATATATATATATATAAATAACGTTATCTATCGTATTATTTATGTTATATATTACAAATAGAATTGTTAACAGTTGAAAATTTGGATATGTTTACAAACACATTTGTTTTGTCTACACAAAGAATAGAATAGAGTAGAAAATACTTACCTAAAGAAATCCAAAAAAGAACTAAAGTAGCAAAAGACCGATGGCTACAAGAATCTTGTTTAGAAATTGAAGAACTGGAGCAACGCCATGGCAGCTTCCAGTTACATAAAAAACTAAACGGGCTAACAGACAAAATCATAATTTACGGGCAAAATATTACAGGCAAGTGATATTAAAGAGCGTTTCACCGAATGGAAAAATTACATAATAGAATTATTTAAAGATGACCAAGAAATAACATCTAACTGGGATACTGGACCACTGATTCTAATCTCAGAAGTTCAGAAGGCCATTGACCAAGAGGAACGAAGGAAGGCTTCTGGTCCCGACGAAATACCTGCAGAATTGGTACAATTATTAGATGATGAGGGAGTTGCGATTATCACCTCCTTCTTTAACAAGATATGCAGTAAGGTAAATTACCAGACAACTGGTTATTATCAATATTATAAATATTTCCAAGAAAAGGAATGCCAGACAGTGTAGCGACTATCGACTTATCAGTTTAATAAGTCACACGCTCAAAATGTTTATGAAAATATTGCATTGTCGCATGTATAAATTTTGTGGAGGGATAATTAATGATGGGCAGTTTGGTTTCCGAAACGGTGTGAGTATTCCGGAAGCTCTTTTTTGCATTCAACTACTGTTACAAAACAGCATTGCGTTTAGGAAAAATATTTACAGTTTCGAAAAAGCCTGTTATAGAGGACCACATAAATATACTACTATTTCAATGCTTGGACTGGACACGTATGACATTAGATTGCTCAAAAATCTTTACTACAATCAGATAGCTTGTATTAAGGTGGATCAAGAGGTTTCAGCTAAAGTTCTATGAAACGTGGTGTCAGACAAGGATGTGTTATGTCACTGATGTTTTTTAATGCCTACGCTGAACCAAAGAGTCTAGAAGACTTGAAAGACCCTGTTAAACGCTGTAAACAACGAATGTACTGAAAAAGGCTTAATAATCAAGACAAAGAAATCAAAATGCATGGTGTTCGAAAAAATTCTGGGTAGTTGGATTAACTGCAGGGTTTGCTTTTATAAACTTTTAATAAATTTTTGAAAATGCACATATTGGGAGCCCTTTGCCGGGGCTCTGCTACTGTTCTACGAACCTAGACTCTTTGCTGGACTCTTTTTGCCTTTAAAAAAGTGTTTTTATTTCATTACCGATGCAAGAATTAATGCTAATCTACCAAAGATATAATCTACGCAGAGGTCACTTCGAATTGGTTGGTTAAAATCCCTCTGTAAGACACCGTGAGGCTCCGTAATATTCCAGGCGCTTCCTTCCCTCTTGGTCATATCAACACCAGTTGTTACTGCAGCAGTTTGCGATGCAAGAAATATTCCGAAAGCGACGGAAGGTTTAATCAATATCTGCAGTCACTCGTTAAAATATATTGTTATGATTGTTTATTTTGACTTTTATTTTAATTTATTGAGAAATTGAAAAAATTATAATTTAATTGTTATCAAATGTAAAATAAGACTCCTTTTATTACCTGTGTTCGATGGATTCAAAGATTTTCTAGTTGTCCTTTATCGAGATAGAGAAGAAGGATAATAATAAAAGAAAATAGTATATTTCAAAAATTAAGCATTCTTTATTTTATATAAAAAAGGAATAAAACAATTTTCAACTTCTGCCGTCATCTTATCAATCAGCATACAAGAAAATAAATGAAATTTTTATAATAATAAGATTTTAAATCTACATAAATTTATAATAAGTGAAAACCAATTTTACTTAAACTTTCCTTTACTTTAAACAAAAAACAACAAAACTGTAACTTTTGATTAGTCAAACAAAACTCACTTCTTTAAATTTGAATGATAATGACCATGATGTCAACACAGATCCTTCACAGATACCAATTTCAATTATACAAAACACTTACAGCTTTTTTTTTTCTTATTGAATTGTATGTTGGCACATACCCAGAAAAATCCAGTCTCCTCAACGATGTGATCTCTCCTCTTTGGCACCTCGACTCCTTCCTAACGTCTCTGCAAACCTCCTGCATACTACACAAAAACACCTGATTCACTTCTCCAAAAACTCAGCTACTTATTTATGACACAAGGACCTCCTTTTGTCAACTTGATGCCGTAAAACTACTTTTACATATACTTCACAAAATGCCCACGGTAGATACAAGGACCTCTTTTAATCTACTTGTTATCTCCTTCTGCAAAACTATTCACTTCTTTTCACAATGCCGGTATCCAAACTCACGAACCACACCCTATCTTCTAACAAACGACTGTTTCCTTCGATGGCCAAATTACAACTGCCTCCCCCCGTCTCCTAATCAGGCTAACCGCATTACCATTCAAAAACGACTATCCAATCAAAAGCTCAAATCTTGTTTACTACTGTCAATGTTTGTTCTAAAAATTCTGTGTATGATTTGGGAAGACCAAATTACTGTTTCAGAGAAAGAATAAATAAAAATTGATTTTTCTATCCTCAGTCTGTTAATACACAATCTATACCTGTTTCCAAAGATTAGTATATGGTCATTTAATACACAAACAATGACAAGATTAACTTTCAGGTAAAATGTCTTCTAATTCTACACAAAGGGGTTTTTTGATAATTTTGTTGGAAACGGAAAAGGTCGTTTGCCAAACAAATTTCTATTCTTATCTACACTAAATCTTATCTTAAATTACTATATACATTTTGTTTATAATGATATCTTAAAATTTTATTCCGATGGATCTTTTTATTTATTGTTTTCTTTGGTTGAGAAAGAAGAAGTATGACAATATATATATATATATATATATATATATATATATATATATTTATATATATATATATATATATTTATATATATATATATATATATATATATATATATATATATATATGTAATATCAAATAATACTATTAATAACACTGTTCTGCCTACTACTGTACTTGGGATTCTAACTACCCATTACTCCTCGTTACCCTATTTCCCTCAAGTTCACCTATTCACGTTAACATTGTCTACATTTTGTAAATTTGAATGGATATTATCTGGCCCTGTTTGTGAGCTAATCGGAAAATCTCCAACATCATTAGAGGCAGATAAACTCTTTGATTTACTTGAAGATGCTCCGGAATCCATTGTAACATTTACTTCTTGATATAATTTACGTTTTTTTTAGACAAAAACTGCACTAACATCGCTATTTTCATCTTCCGAGTCACTCGAAGCTTGCGAACTAGGAGAGTAAGCATCAGACGAATGAACATTAACTATTATTACAGAATCACTTTCGTCATCCGACATTAGTTCATCCCACAACTGTAAAATGCGTTTGTGTCCTTTTTCGTAATCTTCCATTGTGTGTACACCTTGTTTACATTCACTTTACTGCATTGCTATGCTCAAAAACTTTGTTAATCTAAGGAGCTAACAACAGACTGGCTTGCACTTGCACGAGTCGCTTGATTCTCGAAACGGTTACTTTTTCCTTGAATACCAGGCAGTGCCACGGCATAACGTATGTACCACATGGTCCCGTAGAAGCAATATAAATTATTTGGGCCTCGTGGCAAAACCTTAGGCCACAAAAAAACCTTTCAAAATTCACAAAAAAAAAGACAGATACCCAAAAATATTATTCAAATAGATTATAAAATACCTTAGCCAAACTGAGACTATTACAAAAAAAAATTTAAATAATTTTCATTATATGGTGGCGCTAAGGTGTTAAACATGACGTGTATCTCCTTCCGTCAACTGCATAGAACGAATAGATACCTTTGAAAATTAAATACTCCATGTTGTTTATCATTATTGAATAAATTTTTTACACAAAATAAAACTTGATATATCTTCACAAGTTGACGGCGTTCTTCCTTATATTATCAACTATTATGCGCTAAGCCAATAAAAATTGTTTTTAGGCATTGTTTGCACGTTCTACTCTACAATAGGAGGAATGAAGGCCGTTTTAGTCACAGATGTATTTCAATCTTTGCTTATGTTTGCTGCCATATTCTGTGTGATTATTAATGGTTGGGTCGAAAAAGGAAGTTTAGCAGAAATCTGGAGAATAGCAGAGCAACACAATAGAACAAATTTGCTGAAGTAAGTTTAGTTTTGGAAATTATTCTTTATAGCTTTTAATTGAAATGATCATGGATAAAAATATAGACAAGGGTTTTCGGATTGTTTACGGTAAGTGTTATGGTATAGGTGTTCTTATGAAATTATTCATATTTTTATTCCCAGTTTTAGTTATGCTAAACAGGTACTTGCGACTGTTTAAGAGCTCGAAGATTAACTTAACTTCCTTTATTACTTATTATTAATTGTGGTTTAATCCCGTATAAAAAATATCTCTGTTAAATATGGCAGAAGAAAATAGTTTCAGAACCATTCTTAGCTGCTTAATGTTCAGTACTATACAGCCTTTTCCTGTTTACTTCATTGGGATCGTCCTATCACACACCATTCGCTTGTTATTCTACTGTATACACGCAAAGTTATCGCCTTATTTGTAGTAGTAACTTTACCTCTATATTATCATTCTAGATAGGTACTCTGTTTTTCTCCTACTAATTGTTAAACCTATTTTTTTCAGAAATTATTTTTAAGCCTATTTTTAAGTAAAATTACATCATCAGCATATAATAAATACCAAGGAATGCCACTGTAATAATTCTTTGTTATCTGATTCAATACTATTATAGTAACAATAATTTAGGACTAAGCACTGAGCCCTGATCGAATTATACTTTCACATAAAATATATCAGTCCCTCCCATACCTGTGCTAACATAAGATGTTACTCACATTATATATATTTTTTACAATGTTCCTATACTCATAGGAAACTGTTTTCTTATCGAGTGCTCAGTATATAAGCTTTAGAGATTGTGACTGGTAGCTCCATTAGGATAAAAATAAATATTAGCGACGCTCGGAAAAACCGACAACACGACTGATCAGTACTCAGCCTAAGCAAGAGGTGGAACGGTATCGGTCAATCAATACTCGACGCAGACGGGGAATGGAAGCGATCAATCAATACTCAATTACCAGGTAGGGAAAGAACATTGGCCTCTGATCAGTATCAGTACTCAGAGACCAGTTCATTACTCCGGATCGAACTTCGTTCACGCCGCATCGATGGCAATACCAAGCTGTTAGTTGTAGTAGTGCGGGTACACTGAGAGAGGGCCAGCTATTGGAAAGCTATGACGCGTTCGGCGGCATTTACGTTACAAAGTATCCTATCACAGCCTTTCTTAAGATCGACGAATACCATATGTGCGTTTGTTTCTTTACTCTTATATTTTTTTGTTATTCTGTCTGGCACAAATCAAAACTTTCTACTGTCTGGCATAAACTAACTTTCCGAAATTTTTGTTTCCCCATTTTATCAATTTTTTCTTCACATATTTTCATGGTATGACTAAAGTCGACTTTACACTACATAATTTATCATGTGATTTGTCATATGATGTGGTCATGGAGTGAAATTTACATGTTTACACTGTGTGATTTGTCATATGATTTTGTCATAGGCACTGGCATGCGGCTCGTCATAGCTTGTCATAGGAGAATAGGACGGTACCTATTCCGCATGATAAAGTTATATGATTTTCGGGGTAACACCGACATATTTAGAGAGACAACATTCTTTATTTATTTATTTGTTTGTTGCATTGATATTGAGCCTATTGTCTAATCTGTGCTATTGTGTCGTATTTTTCTTTTATTATTTATTTAGTTTATTTTATTCGTAGTTTAGTGTTTTATAGTCTTAGTCATAATTTTAGTTTCTTTATTAATTATTTTTAATTTGGTATAATATATACACTAAATTTGATATGCCCCGTCCACTATTTCTTCATAAGAGCCACCTGCGAGCCCAAAGGCGTCTGATCTTTTTCTTCTTACTATTAGGTGTACGCAGTTGTTTCCGGAGTATTATTATTAAAAGTCGGGAAGCCAATGCAAGCAAAGATTTATTTTCCAATCTAATAGTTATTACCTATACTGTGTCTTATATCTCTATGACCATAAACAAAAAGAAAAATCAATAAAACCTCATTGTCACTCATATCATAACTCATAACTTATCATTCAGTATAAACACGATTTTTTAAAACATCATAGAAACGAGGAATCATAACAAATCTCATATGATATTGTTATATGATAAAATCATGTAGTGTAAAGTGGTTTTATGCTTCTGAATTTGGTACTTGGTGGAACATCTCTATTGATTTCTTTGACATCAAAATACTGTTTATATACATTCGTCTAAACGAAAGCAAAATAAGGCCAAATACCAGACTGCATTTCATTTCAGTTTGAACTTCCACAAGTATTCCTGATGAGGAGTTGAATAACTCGAAACACGTGTAGAGCAATGGTGGAATTTGAATTGAAATGAAATGCAATCTTTTACTTTCATCTAAACGTCTTTTCTCTACGTAAAGAGTGAAAAAGATAGTGTTTTTCAAGGGTGAACCGTAGATGCATGTCGGAGTAAAAGGTTACTTCTAGCGTCGTTCAGAAGCCTCTAATAATAGTAAGAGGCTTTGAATTTGCGGTTCAAATAATTTGCTATCAAAGAGAGGTCTCTTGACTTTTTTCTTGTTACTTCATATATATATATATATATATATATATATATATATATAGAAAAGAAAAGAAATTTAATCTTTGCAGATTAGTTAAATAGTAAACTCTTAAATATTGGGGAAATCTGCAAGAAATACTCTAATGTGTATCAATTGTTTCGCCGAACGTTTTCGCCAAAGAGAATTAATTTGGCTTCTTCAGGGCTGAAAGAGAATAAATTATAATTAGCTACCATATATTATCTATTAAAACATTATTGATCTTACCGTAACTTAGAATTGTAGAGTTAGAATATTAAAAAACTTTGCTAGTAACATAGTGGTGTTTTTTTTGTTACTATGTGCAAAAAAAGTTTTTTTATAAGAATTGAAATGTATGGTAGCTTCGAACTTGACACGTAAAGGCTTACCCAAGGTTAATCGAAAAACCCAATGCAACTACATTTAAAAGGAGGTAATTCTTTGAAATGTCGGCAATAACTAAATTTTTGATTTTTAGATAGTTAAAAGTGAGGTTCTGTTTAAGCCAGAACGCAATGAAGTTGTCAGCGCTTGCGTTCTGGCTTAAACAGAACCTCACTTTTAACTATCTAAAAATCAAAAATTTAGTTATTGCCGACATTTCAAAGAATTACCTCCTTTTAAATGTAGTTGCATTGGGTTTTTCGATTAACCTTGGGTAAGCCTTTACGTGTCAAGTTCGAAGCTACCATACATTTCAATTCTTATAAAAAAACTTTTTTTGCACATAGTAACAAAAAAAACACCACTATGTTACTAGCAAAGTTTTTTAATATTCTAACTCTACAATTCTAAGTTACGGTAAGATCAATAATGTTTTAATAGATAATATATGGTAGCTAATTATAATTTATTCTCTTTCAGTCCTGAAGAAGCCAAATTAATTCTCTTTGGCGAAAACGTTCGGCGAAACAATTGATACACATTAGAGTATTTCTTGCAGATTTCCCCAATATTTAAGAGTTTACTATATATATATATATATATATATATATATATATATATATATATATATATATATATATATATATATTATATATAATATATATATATATATATATTATATATATAATATATATATATATAATATATATATATATATAATATATATATATATATATATATATATATATATATATATATATATATATATATATATATATATATATATATATAATATTCTTTATAGTTTTAGCCCTGATCCCACTGTAAGGCATTCATGGTTTACTTTAATCCTCGGTGGAGGTGTAACGTTTCTTTCTCTGTATGGGGTAAATCAGACGCAAGTTCAGAGATACTTGACAGTCAAAGACTTAAAAACTGCTCAAAAAGCATTATGGTGGAATTGGCCGATTTTAACTTGCCTTAGTCTAAGCACATCATTTTCGGGACTGGTAATTTTTTCCCGGTATTATAAGTGTGATCCAGTTCTATCGAAACGTATCAACTCTGCTGATCAGGTAAGCTATGATACTATTTATTTATTTTTTATTTAGAGGGGATTAGAGAGACCAGTAAGGGTCATTAGGATTTACATGACAATATACAAAGCACTCCGTAGTATTTTTACCTTATGGTCATTATAAAGGTTAATGTCTTTTAAATATTTTAGAGTTATTTTAATTTATTCTTTAATTATAAAAATGTTTTAACTGCACAGATATGTTGTTATTCTGTCGCTATTCTTGGTGCTCTGGACAGTAAACTAAAATATATTTTCCTTTTATCTGAAAATTGCACGTATTGCGTATGGTGGGATCTTCAATAGATATCACATATCTATTTATTAGTCTAGTGTGCCTTAATCTTAATATTTTTACTTGTTCTTGGCATTTTTGACGTAAAGGTATGGATTCACTGATTTTAGGTTTTAAAATTTTTAAGTTTGATGAGCTTCTGTTCCATTCTATATTTTAGAAGATTCAGTATCTAATGACGATGCTGCCTCGCGTGCTGCTGTGTCTGCAGTTGTCAGGAAACAAAATTAAACCATTCAATTCATTGTTAAGAATACGACCATTACCGATAGCCAGCGATTGCTCGAAGAACTCTTCGACAGAAAGATCATTTAGCAATGCAACTTACTTGTTTTTTGTAAGTCAGTTTCATTCCTTATTGTGCACTTCCTTCTGCTGTGAGTTCAACATTGGTACATTCGTCCGAACTGTTTGGTTCAGTTCATTTCGATCATGTTCACTTTCACGTTCTAAGTCTCTATTGAAAAGTCGCTTGATTCCCTATGGCATTCCTAACTTGAATAGGAAACTCGCTCATGACACAGTTCATGTGGATTGGATGGGAAGCATGTCGAAATAATGATCACAAACAATGAGCGTATCTGACTTCTAGATGCACAAAACAATTGCTTCAGCAATTTTCATATCCCAATTATTTTTCAAGCAAATTGAGCTGTCGACATGCTGCACTAAATGATGGGCACAGTACACCTTTGACAATTTAAAGTAATTGAAATGACATTAAACCACGAACATTCACCAGCAACAACCGCAAGTAGCATTCGGCACTTATCAGATGAATTGGGTAAATGCAATCAAGTATACTTAGTAAGTAAGTACTCAGTGCTTCTGTACGGAGTAGCACCGTGGACATTGAAGGCGAAAACTCTATCAAAACTTCAGGCTTTTGAGCTATGATTATACAGAATGATCCTGAAGATACCATGGACAGACAAAGTCACCAATGAAGAAGTACTACGGGGATGAACACAACCGCGGATTTGGTCAACATCGTGAAGGGCTGTAATCTGCAGTACTTAAGACATATAATGAGAAATCAAGGCAGATATGAGCTACTCCAATGCATTTTGCAAGGTAAAATTTAAGGAAAAGTGCCCCAGGACGAAGAAGAATATCCTGGCTTGCTAACCTGAAAGCACGGTATAGAAAGACCTCAACACAGCTATTCCGTATAGCAACCTACAAAGCCATCATAGCCAGAATCACCAACGTTCGCAACGGACAGACACCTTAACAAGAAGAATCAAGAGCATTAATAAAATGCACATTCGGATGATCAGGAACTTCTTCGTATTGCTTCCTAAGTTAAATTTTTTTCGATATTTACAATAGTTGCAGTGTCACCTGCTTTTAAACTTTTAAAAAATACCCCTTAATTTTTTTTTTCGTTAAATTTTACGATATTTTTATGGTTATTCTGCGGGGCTGAGTCGAATCCAAAAACCAACATCATTAAAATCGGTACAGCCGTCCTTGAGTCCAAAAATTTTCTATATCCTTAATCGAGTGAGTAATCTTAATTATCCTTTTATTATAAGTATTTATTCTTTTTAGTATTATCTTTTACCCTGATTATATGACATTATTAACATATTATATGTGACTCTTGTTTATATCATAGATCCTTATGTCGTATTCTGGCTTTCATTGTTACGCCTATTTTGTCAGTATCTCGATATCTACATTGTTGCCATATACTCATGAAATTCTCTTTTAGCAAATTGGGAAGCCGTTTTTTCAAGTCAGATAATAATGTCACTTTGGTCGACCTTACATGAATTCTTATTACAGTGGTGTGGTCTTGTTACTGTGAAAATCGACATGATCTAGGACTATTGACCTAAATAATTCTACAGATTTGTTTATGAGTAATTATTTAACTCAAGGTTGTTGCGATTTAAGTAGACTTTAGTTCTTCATAGGTATACAGGGTGATCAACTTCTCTGATAAAGTCCGTTATATCTGTTATTATAAGAGATACCAAAAAAGATATTTATAAAAATAGGAGTTAGCTTTAAGCTCCACATTTTAAAATTAGTTACAAATATACAGTGTTTTCCATAATATACCGTATCAAAGATATATATTTTTAAATGAAACACTCTGTATTTTTTAAGTGGGTACTTCTAGTGGCTCGGTATGCCTGTATGTTTTTGCAAGGGCCCGAAATAATATTTAACGTAATACAGATGCGTGCAGAAACCTTACGGTATACAGTAATATACGAGGCGTGTTTCTTAAGTAAGTACCGTTTTGGAATTAAAAAAAGACGTGCAAAGATATGGCAATAATTTTATTTTTACATGAAAGCCTGTACCTTAATCTACTTTTCTACATAATTTCCGTGAATATTGAGGCACTTGTCATAACGTGGCACCAGTTTTTGAATACCCTCCTGATAAAATTCTTCCGCCTGACTTGTTAACCACTGCATCACAAATGTTTTGACTTCGTTGTCGTCTTGAAGACGCTGACCGCCCAGGTGTTTCTTCAAGTGGTGGAACAAATGGTAGTCGCTGGGCGCCAGATCAGGGCTGTATGGAGGATAATCTAGAGTTTCCCATTTAAATAATTTGATGAAATCTTTGGTCTGATTAGCCACATGTGGACGGGCATTGTCATGCAGCAAAACGATACCCTTACTCAACTTGCCACGTCTTTTGTTCTGGATTGCACGACGCAGATTTTTTAATGTCTCACAAAAAACTGTGCACATGATTTTCGGGGCAGAAATTGTTGGCTTAAACTTCACTCTTTGGGGTGATGATGAATATCGCCATTCCATGGATTGTTGTTTCGATTCTGGTGTGACGTAGGCCACCCACGTTTCGTCACCCGTAACAATTTGGTCTAAAAAATCTTCACCTTCACTGTGGTACCGCTCAAGGAAAGTCAATGCACTGCCTAAACGTTGGGTTTTGTGCAAATCCGTCAACATTTTTGGAACCCAACGTGAACACAATTTCCGGTAATTCAAGTTCTCGGTTCTCGGTAACAATGCGATACAAAACACTACGAGAATACTGAGGAAAGCAGTCGGACAATGATGAAATTGTAAAGCGTCTGTTTTCTCTCACCTTTTCGTCCACTTTCTGCACCACATTTTCATTAACGACCGAAGGACGCCCACTCCGTTCTTAATCATGCACATTTGTGCGGCCATCTTTAAATGCTCTCACCCATTTCCTTATCATTCCATCACTCATAATGTTTTGTCCGTAAACTTCAACGATCTCACGATGAATATCGATCGGTTTTACGTCTTTAGCACTAAGAAATCGTATAACAGCCCGTACTTCACAATCAGCGTGACTTACGATTATTGGAGGCATCTTAAACACTGGAGTAAACAAGTATACAATGAAGAATCAGACTGTAATGGCGTCAGTGCGTAGACAAGAGATGTAGGTAACCAGCGCTCATGCGCGGAACGCCGACCGTAGCTCTGCGGCGGCGTAATCGCAAAACGGTACTTACTTAAAAAACATGCCTCGTACATAATATACATACAAATACATTTATTATAAAAATAAAATGACATAAATAAACATAAATACAACATAATAATGATAAAGAATAAAATATAAAATAATGATGAAAAAATTTAAAAATAAAATAAAAATTCAATAAAATGAAATGAATTAAAATAATAAATTAAAATTACTAAAATCACTTAACAAACTTTTTCAAGAAAAAAATTTGGATTTTTAAAATTTTAAGGAACCTAAATATGTGGTATTTTATAAAAAATATTAACAATTCAGTAATAAGCACACATAAAATTTCATTAACCCAAGTATAGTATTAACGCGCTATAAGAAGTATTATATACTCTGTATATTCGTTAAATATAATTTGATAATGTAATTTGTTTATTTTTAACTCATTTTTAGTTGTTACCATATTACGTAGTTGATACAATGGGAGATATTCCTGGGCTTTCCGGATTATTTGTGGCTGGTATATTTAGTGCATCTTTGTCTACAATTTCTGCATCATTAAACAGTTTGTCGGCCATTACAGTGGAGGATTATATCAAAGTAAGTTTGTTTCGCAAATATTAAACAATTAATGTGTCGTCATACTTTATATTTAATGTTTACATTTTCACTATTTTTGAAATAGTACTCGATTTGTATTTTGAGAATGTTATCGTATTGAACTATTTTTATAAGTCTAATTTATTAACTTTATTTATTATAAAATGTTTTAACACTTAGTTAATTAAAATCTTTATTAAATTTATATATATATATATATATATATATATATATATATATATATATATATATATATTCTTACTTTTATCACTAAAAACTAGAACACAACTACTTTAATTTATATTATTTATTTACAATATTTATTTTCAGACTATTTACACTAATTTATTTTCGCATTACAATTCGACGACTCGATACCATTATTCAGACTAACTTGTTTTCAAATAAAAATGTCCTCTATATGTATATTAAATAGCCGTTATTCCAGAGTTCCCTCGAAGCGGATGGCGACCTTTCTCGAATAGGATGGAACGCCAGACCGATTTTTAGCGGACCGGAGAAGCTACTAGAAAATAACAAAATGTTTACAAGTTAAATATGAGTCATATTTATCGTAACAGTATTTTCAATTTAAATTATGGTTTATTTCTATTACGTATCGTCGGCTGTATGCAGTAGTAGCCCACAAAAACTCGTAATTGGATAAAACAGGGGTTTAAAGTTTGTGTGCCAATAATTGTGTCTTATTTGTTTTACTACATGGATGGATTTTGAAAAAAAAATTTTGGTGTATTTGAGAGAGCGTTAGGTAGCCTTTAATGAATTGTAACACATACTTTTAAACTTAACTCTAATTTTAAGTTGTGCCACTATTGCACATCAACATTTTGGCTTTCAAGACTAATTAAGGCAAATACAAAACTGGCATTTTTTTGTTAGTCCTATCAACTGAAATAAAGGTTCAATAAAGAATACTACAAGTTATTGGAATGAGAAAATGTGTTTATTAACAACTTTAAGAAGAACGAAATAAAAAAGTATATATTGATAATGGTTAATTGGTGGTGTTGAAGACAACACTCTTGTTTTCGCAAAGGCTAGTAAGGTCTGTTTTCTTTTTTTCAGTTATTGGCGGGCTGCCAGTGTAAGCCCTTTCTAATTCTATAATATCCATGCTTGCTTAACTTTTTCTTGGTGGTAACAACTGATCTGTACTACTCTTGTGCAAATGAAGTTTTAAAATAGTAGTGAGTACCAGAGAAAAAAATAGAAAGCGAAGAAGAAAGAATAGAAAGTGGAAACGTCTCGTTTTGGTGTCGGTAGAGCAGCTTGTAGGTCAAAACAAGCAACTTTGTCAAGTGTGTTTAGCTCCCGGCTTAAGTTTTTCTTCTTATGATGGTTCTTATAAGCATCTTCTAGGGCTATTTTTTCTTCACTGCTCGAATTTTTGTATTTTTCACAATACTAACATTGATCTTTTTTGGGAGAAAAGAATGAATAATTAAAAAGTTTACGATATAAACCAATTTTTACAAATTCATTTATAGCTTTATATTCATTTTACAGATCTGTCAATGTTTTGCCTCCTTCTATATATATTTTTGCGGTACTACTTCAACAATAGTGGCTCTCCATTGTCGGAATTGAAGAAAGGTGTTTACGAACACTGTTCATAGTTTCGTTACAGTATGTATGCTATGTTTACCTCTTTGATCGTTGCTTATAAAGCCATCTTCCGTTTTCCCAATAACAGTTCGAATACATGTATTAGTAACTCCAATGGTGGATATAAAAAATCTTTTGCACACTCTTATGTTTTTCTGATCTCGGTTTTCCAAATTAAATGCATGATTGTAGCCACAACTTGATGTGTAGCCTTTATCTGCATATCGATAAGTTGGTTTAATCATAGACATGGAGATTAGAATATAACTTCGTTGTCCATATATATCCCATTGACCAATATTTTTCAAAGATCTGTGTTCTTTCTTGTAACGTGAATTTTTCATTACATTTTGGTCTATGTGTATTGAAAGATGGACCTAAACTGCGAGTCTGTACAAGATTACCGTTAACATTGGTGTATTTTTGGCCTGAATGTCTAAGGAACTTTCTAACATTTCTTTTCCATTGGTCCGGACAAGCCTTCCTTTTCCTACTTTTAGGTTTATTAATGGTCACGTCTTGTGATACTTCTGTCTCCAAATTGTCATAAGAGACCTCTGTAATTGTAGGCGATACATCATAATCATCATCATTGATCATAAATAAAGAGATATATTAAGAAGAAATCAGCTTGTCAGAAACTTAGTAAATTGGCCAATAGCTAAGAAGAAAACAAATAAATCTCTTGCATTATAAAAAGAGGAATTTCGTCCCTATTTGCTCCCTTGCTTCAATGCACTCCGTGCATTCAGGAGTAACATTCTCCATATTGGACTGATCATCATCTTTCTCATTATTAGGGACATTTTCATTATGAGCAAGGACCTCTACTTTCCATTGACTACCATAAGAAGAGACTTTTTTAACCTGAAACAACGAAGTCATTCTACTTTTTATAACAAGTTAACATAAACGATTTAGTAGAAATGGTCAAAAAATTTTTATTTAATGTGACACAACTCCAAAATTCTCACTGATACAGTTTGAAAATATCTAAAATTGTCTGCGATAGTGAGACAAAAGTGCCGATATTGCATACAAACTTAATATCGACAAGGTTCGACTTCCAGTGCACAACTAAAAAGGGCCAGTACTGCAAGAAACAATTTATCTCAACCGACATGTCATAGCGACACTAGTGACGTCTAGCGCACATTTTTGCTATGATTATTGTGCCAGTTTTACAGGTCATAAATAAGGCTTTTTGAAACCTTCTAGTGATGTTGACTCAATTTTGTCAATTTTTGAGTTAAGCCACTATTGCATTCAGCCGGCGATATAGTAGATAATAAATTTTAAAGTGACAAATCAAGAGCCAAGTTCTCAACCACGAGATGAAATATATTATAAAATATATAATATCACATCCTACGAAGATTTTGGAGCACAACATTGTATTTAAAGGATTTACTATTGCATCAGGAAAGGATCTCTTATTGATAGGCAGAACAAAAACTACGAAACAACAATTATGGCAAACAACTCCACAAAAGAAAGAAGAAAGCCGAAAACCTTGGATGACTTAAGAAATACCTAATATCATGGAACAAAGAAGAAAATATAGAATTAAAAAAACACATTAATATAGAGAAAAACATAAATTAATAAGGAAAAACATAAAAAAACTCCATATGCAAATCCGATATCGGATGATAAAATTTTATATCCACTCTATTCTTCTTCAGGGCGCCGAAAATTGGACTGTTAATGTTAACTTAATGAGAAAGCTAGAAGGTTATGAAATTTGTCTTTTTAGGAGATTTAAAAATATCATGAATAGATCATATTGCGAACGAAATGGTGTTGTACAGAATGGGAAGAGACAGCGAACTTTTGACCACCATTAAAAGAAGAAAGACAGCATATTTGGGGTACATACTTAGAAGTACGAATTGTTGCAGCTGATTATGAAGGGTAAAATCGAAGAAAAATGTGGTCCTGGTAGAATTTAATTCAAGATTCTTCTTAGAAGCTAATTTCGACAAATAATCCAGCCTACTAATTCTGTATTTTAATTTAAATAATCATTTTTAAATCCACGCAATACATAACAATGATTGAGCATTTATGTGACTTTTTTAGCCATTGTATCTAACAATACGTAAGAAACCTCTTTCGGAAACAGTTTCCGCCGTACAGCTGAAGCTCTTGTCGTTAGTATATGGTGCAGTTTGCATAGCAGTGGCATTTTTAGCGCAATTTTTAGGTGGCCTTCTTCAAGCTGCTTTGACCATATTTGGAGTAGTAGGCGGACCTCTTCTAGGATTATTTTCTTTAGGAATGTTTACAACGATGGCGAACGAAGAAGTAAGTATATCAGATATTAGTTTTCATGATTTTTACATGTTTTTCCACATACATCTTTCAAATATTTAAATACACGAGTCTGTTGAGTGAATTTTTGGAAGAATGAAGTGCATGTAATAAGTTCTTGGATTTCAAGTTTTTCCTGTTTATTTATAGTGCAGTAATCGAGTTGTTTTTAGTATCAATCTTTTTGAAAACTTTAGTGGCTAACATGTCAGCTATTTCTTGCTGTTCTAACTAAGTGATTTTGATACTGGAGAGCGGAAATTGGATGTAGTTCTGTATAAAGGAACCAACCCACATTTTGGCAGTTTTGAGATAATGAAGTTTTCGATTATAAAAATTAGTGTTCTATAAAATGCAAAATAGAACCAACCTATTTATGTGCATAGTCACGCCATCTGTGGGATAGTACCCTTATGCATACAGTAAAACGCGGTTACAGAATTCTGCATAAAGGAACCAAACGGGTTGGTTCCTTTATGCAAATTTCATACCTAGTTATTCTATTGTTGGTTCCGGTTGTGTTTACATAAACCGTTATCTTTCAGTTACATTTTAAGTGTTAACGAATGATATCATTATGTCTGTGTCCAGAGGACGATATATGGTGCAGCTAACACAAAAAGAAAACAAAGATGAGGTATGTAATAAGTATTAAAAGCGTGCAAAAATAATTTGTTTAGATTAAGTAAAAATTCGAAACCTAACCTCAATACTTTTTAGGAACCTACCATTGACGGTGATAATCTGTTACAAGATTGGGGTGATTTTTCAGAAGACACCGATGATAGCATTGCTGATGCGAATTATGTACCCTCTTCATCAGATACAGAAGATGAAAATGCCCGTTGGAAGATGTAGTTAGCAATCAAAGTACTTCTACAGGCAGACGGCCAAAGGGTCGAAAACGCAAATATAACAATCAAACACGTGATAGCAGGAAAAAGTTCAAGAACACCAACAAACCTTACGTAAATTATAGAGGTATCCATGTTAATTCCAAAGAATTTGAAAACTACGTGTGCAAGTGTAAGAATAGGTGCAGTGAGATGGTTTCTGTGGAAGAACGAGAAAAACTGTTTAAGAAATTATGGGAATTAGGATCATATGATTCCCAAACAACTTATTTAGGTACACTTATCAGCGAGGAACCAGTCAAGCGTCATTATGGAGTTAGTTCTAGTGATCGGGCGAAACAATTTACTCGAGTATATAAAATAAGTAGTATTAAGGTTTGCCGGGACATGTTTGTTAAAACGCTCCAAATATCAACAAAACGTGTTAATACGGCTCTCGTGAAGATTAAGTCGGACAGTATAGTTGATAAGAGAGGAGCGTATGGTGGTTATAATAAACTTAGCAGTACACGTTTCAACGAAGTTGAACCACATAAAAAGACTTCCAAAATATAAGTCCCATTACAGACGGGAAGAAATGCAAGATGCTGAGTATTTAGAAAGCCACATAACTATTGAGAAAATGCATTCTTTGTATTCAGAAGAAGTGGAAAATCCAGTCAGCTATCAAAAGTATAAAAAAAATTTTTATTCAAATTTTAATCTACGGCGTAAGCCGTTAAAAAAGGACACCTGTAATCTATGTGACAAAATAAATACTGCTGTAAAATGTGCTAAGAGTAACGATGATAAAGAAAAGTTTTTGCAGGAGCATAAAATACATTTAACTAATCAGGAAGAAGCAAGAAACAGAATGAACAAAGACATGCAACAGGCAAAAATCGATGACAGGTTAGAAGTCCTTACGTTTGACATGGAAAAAACATTACTCTTGCCAAAAATTCCCACGAATATAGTTTTCTATAAGAGACAGATATGGTTTTATAATACTGGTATCCATTCATACAAATTCAATAAAGGATATTGTTATACATGGTTAGAAGGCAAAGCTGGTAGAGGAGCTCAGGAGGTAGGGTCTTGTTTGCTCAAGCACATTGCGCGACATGTTCCTGAATCCACAAAACATCTCATACTTTGGTCAGATTCTTGTGGTGGCCAAAACCGAAATATAAAAATTGTACAAATGTTAAATGCTGCATTGGAAAATCATTTGACATTAGAAGATATTTCATTAAGGTTTTTGGTTTCCGGGCATAGTTTTTTAAAAAACGACAGCGATTTTTCAGACATAGAAAAGGCATTAAAGTTACAGCAAAGAATCTACAGTGAAGACGATTACATAAATATCATAAAAAGCTGTCGTAAAAAAAATCCCTTACAGGTTACGAAAATGAAAACGGAACATTTTTTTGGGACCAAAGATACAGAAAAGCTTATCACCAACCGCAAAGTAGATACGTCTGGAGAAAAAATTAATTGGCTTCATTTGAGAGAAATAAAAATTTATAAAGAAAAACCATTTGAATTATTTATGTCAAAAACACACAGGGAAGACTATGTTCAAGTAGACATTTCAAAAAAATCAAAAGGCAGACCTTCTTTGGATAACACAAGGAATATCTTTTCGCCATCGCTAACTTAACTGTGGCCTACGGGCAAACCAATATCGCCCAAAAAGCTTGAAGACATCTCATCTTTACTACATCTTATTCCTGAAGACGTTAAGCACCACTATACTACTCTGACAAGTGATAGTAATGTTGAAGATTATCTTGATGGTTACGACGCTAATTTAGATTTTGAATTTGACGGATAATACATGTTGATTTGATAAATAAAATATTTTGCCTTCTAAAGTGTTACTTTTTATCCATATTGAATAAATATCAGAGTGGTTCCAATATTCAAAGTTTATAATCCAGGTATTCACATTATGCAAAAAAGAACCAAGCTACATAACAAAAACAAAATAACATTTTTTATAATATGGTCATTAAATTATCTTAGATTTACACCAATAAATTAGTTTTATCCATTAATGAACGCTTAAATAATTCAAACTGCCCTACAACAGTTTTTTGCAATTTAAATACATAAAACCTGTCATAGCTCATTTTCATATATTTTGGGTTGGTTCTTTTATGCATAACTACATCCAATTGTAGTTTGAGTTTTTTCCCCTGCATTTGCCTGGTTTGGATGAAACTGGAGAAGGATCAGTGTCTTTGATTATCGAGGAAATGTATTTTTGATGTGATTCCTTTTTACTCATTTTAAAAATGCTTCTGTACGCAGCTATCTGTTGTTTAAAATAAATAAGGTTAGATTAATTTTTTATCCTGCGATATTTGTTGAGTACTGATTTACACTTATGGACAGCTTTTGCACACTCTTCGTTCCACCATGAGTTGGCTTTTCGGCACATCGATATAGTAGATTTTTCTATATAGGCTTCAGCATTGGAGATAATTACACTGTTGATTAGGCTCAAATTCTTCAGAAAATTCCATTTGGTAGATATCATTTTCAATGTTTATACGAAAGCTGTTCCAGTTAGCCTTAGCGTTTCAGCGCTATTTAAATAAATACTTATGCTATTATTAGACATTCTAGACTCGAAACAAATGTTTTAGGTTTGACTATATCGCCTATAGCTTTGACCTAATCACTGTATTAAAAAGTAAATTTTTCACTGTATGTAGAATAACACATTGTTTTTTGTTTAATAAATAGGTCTTAAGGCCGATTTTGTAGCTGAAACGTAGGTGTTTTCTGTAGGAGTACTGTTGCTGGTATTGCCGGTTGTAATAAATAATGCTTCACTTATCGTCTCGTATGGTAGATTTATTTAAAAGACACTAGATACTCATGATTTAGTTTATTAGTTATCTAAGTACAATACTAGATAGTACTCAGTTGACGTTGACAATACTAACTTAGACCGTTCTCTTGATTCTTCATTCTTAACAATAATGATAATACCCATAATCCCGTGATTTTCAGCTATTTAACACACATGAGTTTGTTATCATAATACGTTTGTTATTTGTTAATTGATACACGTTATTTAATAATCTTTCGACTACATTGCAAATTTCACTAGGTCAGAGTGTGTCCTCGTTACAACGATATTTTCAATGTCGTAAACAAACAATCATCCGTTTAGCAATAAGCAATAAACTGAATTGGGTTACTTAGATCTGATACTTAATTAAATCCCGGTACACGGTATAGTCAAAGGCAACATTTCCACTTATAGTATTATTCGTAGTCTGGAACCAGACAACACACCACACAGCTGTCGGTTGCAGACTGTTTGATTATTGTTTATCGAAAACTGTGTGTTTGTCAAGGTCAAAATTGTTTAATAATTTGGTATTTAGTAATAAGGAACAAATACCTGACACGGGTTAATATACCTCTGCGGTAGTCTTGGAAACGATGCACAAACACTTAATATCCACCCGTTATTACTTTTTGTAAATTATAACTTTGTATTACAACTGAAAAACTAGTTTATTCATCACATCACTTGATAGCTGACATAACTCGTTCAGGCTTCGATCGGAACTCGGAAAACTTTTTTATTTTTAGTTTTATGAAAAAAAGTTATTCTTTATAAAGAGTTATGTATGATTCTGTATGATCTAAAACAACGGTTTATCAAAAAATATAAATTTTGGCCAAACCACTTATATGACTAAAAAAAATTAATATTTGAGACGTCACTGTGTACTTTAAATAATTTATATATGAGATTTAAATAAATTGGTAAATGACTATGGATTATATTGACATGTTTTAGGGAGCCGTTTGTGGTTTAGTGGTTGGGGTTGGTATGGCTTTGTGGATGGCCCTTGGAGCAAAACCACCCGTTCCTCTTGCTAGAAGACTTGACGGCTGTGAAAATACAAATGTTACTTTACCTGTGACTTCCACTCAATCTGAAAAGTAAGTTGGTACCTAATCTACATTTTACTTAATTATTTATTTAATGGCGTCATTTTACTTTTTACTACTTAGGTACAATAAAAAATTATTTGAAATTTTTTTAGGTTGGTCGCGAAAAAATATATAACTAGACTGATCCTTAATTTGTTTATAGTTAATAATTATATCTTATTAAATAATAACAAATTAAGAATCAATCTAGATTATTATGTATTTTTTCACGGCCAACCTAATAAAATTTCACGTACTTTTTGTTGCAATTAATGTTTCGCTCAAAAATCACGAATAACTCACGTACAAAGCAGTTAGGTATAGAGATTGCTTAATAAATAATGAAGTATCATAAAATAACATTTCATTACAATACTAATATACAGGGTGTTTCATTTAATAAAACTCAGAAAATACTCATTCCAAGTATCCTTCAAACCTATATATCAAAATTAAATAATTTTCGCTATGTTAATAATTTTAGACAATAGTAGATTATGTTAAAAATATTTTGAACATAAATATTATTTTTTATGTCAAATCTCTACAATTCTACAGGGAGTTATTATCTAAATTATCTTTTAAACTACCTCGTATAACACAGCCAAATCTTATATTGTAAAAAGGAGAACATCGAGAAGAGTGCAAAAATGTATAAATATACAGGGTGTTCAAAAAAAAGATAAGTTTGTTCCACCCCATCAATATGGGTGGCGCTGTGTATTTAAAAATATTTTTAGGGTATGGTCCTATCATTTTATCATTTTAATCACCCGATTTCACGTTATTCGTGTCGTCAGCTTCCCCAATTTTATTTCTTCATAATCCGATACCCATATTAATCCCCTGCACAGACATTTGTTATCTATTTCTTTCCCATCAAACTTTTTTGCTTATTTTTAAATTTATATTTATCAGTTTTACACATAATAGCTCGTCTTACAGTATTCTTAAAGACCTTTCATCTGGGTTCGATTGTTTTGCCACAAAAAGCAGTTTCCTCTCTTTCTTTCATTTATCCAGTCTTACTTTAACTCTACTTACAAGCATTTCTATCTATTTTATATTTACTTTTATTTTTGCTCATTTATTCTGACACTTAGCGGTCTTGGTCTCTCTCAGATGTTGCATTCACATCCTTCTGTGTGTTGTTCGGTTTGGTTTTGGAGAGAATAGAGTGTGTTAATTGCTGTAAATGTTTTGTGAAGTTGATTTTATTTTTGATTTTAATCATGCACCTTGTTTTATTTGAAATTGTTTATATAGACGACTCATTTCTGTACATTTTATTTATTACAAGCCAAACTAATACTAATACATAATTATCTTTAAAGAGTCATAAAACCAGTCTGTCGACTGTCAATGTCTGTTCTTCTCTTTCACTCCCGGGCTTCTATCTATTTGATATGTCACTAATGTTAAGGTAGGTTTACAAATATTAAGGTAGATTTACAACTTAACACAACATAACAGAAATATTATGGAAACTGTAGTTATGATGCTATGAAAAGTACTTGTCACGAACGAATTCTTGAAAGCCATACATTCTCCATTTTCATGTTGTTTGTTTATATATCAAGTTATATTAATTTTTATATTTTTTAGGACGTATTTATGGATTCATAGGGTATCTTATCTATATAACGGACTGTTTGGACTCCTATTGACAATGATAATAGGACTGTTCATAAGTTTCGCAGTAAATAAACTGTCAAAACGTCCTAGAAGGATGTACGACCCCAATTTGTTTATTCCTCCTTTAGCGAAAGCACTGGAGAAAAAGTTTGGCAATACCATTAAATTGACTACTATTGAAGGATTAGCATCAACGTCTACAGAAGATTTGCAAAATGGTCATGCGATTAAAACCGAAATGATTTAAAAAGTTAGTATTTAAGTATTCTTCAAATAGTTTAGATATTATTGAACCGATGTTTAAAAAGATGATAGTAGGGAGATTTTCTATTTAAAATATATATTTATTTATGCAAACTGAGTAGTTATATAATTTTTTCGTGCTTATAGATAAGGCCCTTTAACTTCGTGATATAGTGGTAATGGAGATATTGATTCATGTAACTTTTTTATATGTGGATTTATATGGACAGTGGAACTCATAATTTGTAAAATATTTTGTGGCTTTACCATCAAAAATAAGATTAAATGGTTTGATTTGGAGTTAAATATATCACAGAAAAAAATCATGGTAGTGGATGGCAACACAATAAACGTATATCTGGGATTAATGATCACAAACACAGGGGCACTCTAGGAGGAGATAAAACGTAGATATAATTTAGCCAAATCTTCAAAATGAAATTGGTCTCCTACTTAATATTTCCAATACTGACATATGGATGTGAATCTTGGACACTAAGAAATCAGAAAGAAGTAAGATGTACGCCATTGAAATGTTTTATTGTAGAACAACGCTTCGAATTCCATGGACCGATCATACAACAAATAATTCTATTCTAAAATACTGAAGATTAGTAAAATACAATATGGAGAGATTCATTAGTCAAGAGAAGGTAGGAGGCCGAAGACCAAGAGGAAGATCTCCAACGAGATGGATTGATTATACACGATATCTCAACGACCATTACTCTGAGGGTCAAGACTGAAAAAAGACCTTCAAAATTTTGTACAGAATAATGTAGCTCTAACCCGATTTAAACTATTTTGACTGGATTAAAGTTTCATGGCCAGAGTTAATATTTGAGTTAGGTTATGATACTTGGCAAATTGTTTAAATGAAAGTCTTTGCCAGAAAGGATTTCATGAAGTGACCATGACATAAACATAGCACTAAAGTGTAGTTTACTTATGTTTACGGACACCTAATATTTCTTCTCATTTCCAAAGCATACTACGATACTTTTTGTTAGTCGAAAAGGGAGAATGTTGATTAGCGATTTTTAGATCTAGATAAATTGGCTACCCAACTATTCAAATCTCCTAATTTTATACTTTTTCCTCTGGTGAGTTATCAAAAACAATTTGCGAAATTCCGTCCAGGAGATGCAGATGAAATTCGTGCAAGAATTCGACAAAAACGTGCAGAAATTACTCCCCAATAACCAAGAAATGTAATTAGAAATATTCGTAAGCGCTACGACAAATGTAACCAATTAGATGGTGGATTAGTAGAGACAATTATGATTTAAACTGAAATTCTGTTTTAGTGACAGTCAGTTGATACAGGGTGTTCTTTGATGACTCGTAACTAATTGACTTTTAAAATTTTATGTTATCATAACTTCGTTATTAATAAATAAGTATAATTTAATAAAATTTTTGCCATAGATATTTTAAGTCACTCTAAATGGTGGCGTAGAAATTTAAAAAAAAAATCGCTAATAAAATTTATCCATTTCGACTAACGAAGTCTTCAAAAAATTTGTTAACACCTCAAAGGAGAAACACATGGGCAATAAAACTATAGAAAATGTATGTTTAACAAAGAAGCATTGTTTTTAATTACAAATTTTCAGTGACTAAAATTTTTTTAAAAATCTCTTATATTTGTGATCTGAATAATATTGAATACTCGTATAAAAAAGAAAAACCCAAGTTACTTGATTTTTAAACATTGAATAATTTCTAAATACTATAATGGAGAAAACTTAATGCTTTTTGAATTCATATTTTTTAAATAAAACCGTTTTTAAGGTGAAATTTTAATTGATACGATCGCCGCAATGACTGACAAATAGTTTTTATAGCGGGTATTTTTAATGCGTAAAATATAGAGTAGGTACAGATACAGCTTATCAGTAAACTGCAATAAGTTTCAAAATTATTTTTTTTTCCTCAGCTTAACCTAATAATGTTTTCCAAGTTGCTCAATATATATTAAAAAATTGATTTCTTACAAGATAATATTATCTTTTAATAATATCTAAACGTACGATCAATTATGTTGCACAAACCCAGATTTTGTGCATTAATATTAACTTTTATCGCCAGCTTTACTGTAAATGCCCAATTATCTGTGTTGTCAGTACCTACTTAACACGTTCGTTGACATACATAAAAATTTTAAAAATGTACATAGTTTTCAATGAAACATATATTAAGTTAAAAAAAAACTTAAAAAAACATAAGGGGGAGATACCGTTGTGTCCCAGATCATAAATTATTACTAGAGCACACCGCGGCATGTACAGCTCAATACAGAACACATAAAGAATACTGATGTTATCTTTCCACTGTTGGGAACAATGTTATGTCTAATAAGTAAAACGTTATTTTTTTACACCTCCACTATTAAAAGAATAGTATGCTACGTATTCTTATTGGATTAAGATATTTCTTCAGGCTTGTCTTTGTCTTGGCGATATTTATTTAAAACTTTTGTCATTTTAGGATGCCACTTAATAGTAATTCATAAGACTTCTCGTCTGTCTTTTTATTTAGACACGTATTTAGATGCATAATCTAAAAATAATCAAAACGATCGAAAATATCTAACATGACAACAAAATAAAAGTAAAAGTAGAAGAAACTGGCCCAAATAAAGCTGGCAGAAACCTGAGTTCTCTATTGTTCAACCTAACCTTCGATAAAATAATAAAAAAAGGAAGAACTAGAAAAGAATACATGGGAGCAAATGTGAGAAAAACATCTTAAAATAATCTACTATGCAGACGAATATATAATAATGTAATAATAAATGATGTTGGTGTTATGTTCCTTTCAGTCCTTAAATAAATGGAGTTTAATCGAATGATAGCGGAACGTAAATATAAACAATAACATAATACTGACCCGCGTTTACGTTTGTGAAGCAATATTCACTTATGATTAATGCTCCTAATTCTGTACTCTCAGTATATCTTGGATTCAATAATTACTGTTAAATTTGAAACTAGATTTTATTATTCCATTAAAATCAACGTTTCGGCAGGTAATCCTGTCTTTGTCAAGATTCTAAAATGTACAAAAATTGAGAATAAGATGTTATTATATGTTTTACAACAACATATTATTCTCAATTTTTGTACATTTTAGAATCTTGACAAACGCAAGGAATGCCTGCCGAAACATTGTAAACATACGTAAATTAAAGCTGGAAGGTCAGATATTAGAACAAGTGACGGAGTTTAAATATCTAGGTATCGCACTAGCTACGGAAAGTTCGAAACAGAAGTCGAAGATCAAGTGAACAGAGCAAACAGAGCCGCAGGTTGCCTATATGAAACAATATGGCGGAGAAATAAAAATATCGGGAAAAAAATATAAAAGGTAAAATGTCTACAACGGTTATCAGACCAATAAAGATATACGCCGCAGACACACGACCCAACACAGAGAGAAAAAAGAATGCTATAAACAGCAGAGATGAAAACTCTTAAAAAAATCGATGGTAAGACACTACGGAACAGACCTAGAAGTACAGATATACGACGGACATGCAAGGTTGAGAACATCAAAGACTGGGTAAGAAATAGAAGAGTAGAATGGAGCGATCATATAAGCCGAATGACAATAAATAGAGTAGTTAAGACGGCGAGAAACGGTTACCCAATAAGAAAACGATCAGTGGAAAGACTACGAAAACGATGGAACGACAACTTACTGGGAGCACATTGACAATCAGACTTGTCTACACAAGATTCACAAAAGAAGAAGAAGATTTAGATACATATATCCGCGCGTTTCACATATAAGTTCTCTTTTGTTTTAATTTGGTTTTTGTGACAATAGTTGGATTACCTCTACGTTTACATCCTAGTGTACCAGTAGTATGGGCTTTTCTTTTTATGCCATATTATTTTGGTTCTTGCTATTTTTTATATTGTCTATAGCTGGGTCGTTCACGAAAACACAAAAGGAATTTGTCTACTAAAAATTTCCGTTGGGGATATATGCTCTTCTAAAATTTCCCAACAATTGATCAATTTGAAGTCTCACCTTTTTTAGTTTATCTTGCTAACAATCAGGATTTACATATCTATAGAATAAAAGAAATACCTTAAAATTTGTTCAAATCATCTGCCACAGAGTGAACAATGAAAAACAGGATTATAATACAAAGGATCCATACCAAATATTTTCCTAATTGATGGCTATTGAATTGAATTGATATAAAAATCGGTAAGATAGTTTCGAAACAAATTCAGATTCTATCTTACCGATTTTTCTATCAGGTGTCGCTATTGCGTCCATAACGAAGCCATTTTATTGTTGCTTCCTAATAAGACAGAGAAGATTATTTTTCACGTTAAGAACGGCTATGAATAACTATTCTGATGAGACTTATTAAGTCGAAATACGTATCAATAGATACATAGACGCTTTGAACGTGAAATCAAATCTTTTCTGTCTTTTTCATTGAATTGATATACTTGACCTTGTAATATGCAAAAAGTAAGGTTTGTATAATATGGTTTCTTCTGCTCTTATTTCTCTTATATCTAGTATTTTTTGTGTGGAGCGATTAGTTGTTCGTAGTAGATCAGCTACTAATCTAAATTCGATATGGAGGCTGGTCCTACCGCCATCAAAATGAAATTATGGGATCTCATCGTTATCATCTTTTCATTTAGAGTTGTCTTCATAATCCTTATGGATTAAATCAGGTTACTGGCGGCCTCCATGATAATTGAAATCGATTCTACCACGTAATCCCCTAGAATTCACCATTAAATCTTCACTTCTACTTCCCGTAGAAGTAGTAAAATCTGGACCAATGATATCATTATCATTAATCAATCAGACTCCTTATATTCTTCTGCACATTGTTCTTCCATTAACTGTAGTAGCCTTATTTTCTCTTTAGGATCCATTGCAATAAAAAGTGAAACAACAGTATCAACAAAATCAGTACAATGTAAACAAAAAAAAAACAAAATTTGCTAATAATGAATTAAGTAGTTAGCTTATACTCGTATTCGTACTTCTTAAACATATTTTTCGTATCTTTTACTTCCACTGGGGCAGTGACCATGTATTTATTGAAAATGTTTTCCCCTTTAAACGCAAACTTTGTTAGGAGTCTACAACACTATTAACATCTGGGCGGCAAATGCCGGTTTGTCCACGAACGTGTTAAAAATATAGTGCTATTTTAGGATTTTGTTTATTATTGACAAGCTGTATCTACCAGAATTTCAGTATTTTAGATAAATAATTTTTAAATAATATATTTTTAATGTTTTATTATGAGAAATTGGGTGTTGATAATTCAATTGTTAGTATGCATTTCTTTGGGTCAGCATGTGTATACCTCATTTACATTAGGTAGACTTTAACTTCATTTTATGTTAGTCTACATAAACTTTTTTTCGTATGCGGAACTAAAACGAAAAACTTAATTGTTACTTAATATCCATTTTAATTCTGCATTATTAGATAAGTTTTGTTATGTAAGTTAATTCTAAAAGTAATATGCAGGTAAATGTTTTTGTGTTACAATAATCAGTTTGGTGATATCGCACCTTTAATAATAAAACGAAATAACTCAAAAATCATGATGAATAACGCAAAAAAAACTATTTTAACGATCTGTACACCGTAGAACAAAATGTTTCAAATAAAAAATGTAGCTGAGGTAATTTTAAACAAAAATGTTTATTAAGCATTTTTTTGTGTAAAATGAACGGTTCTCTTAGAAACAACGCTTGAAGCAACCGTCGATTTAGCATGTCAGGTACGCGCGCGAAATCAATGTTCAATAAAATTTATATCAAGTCAACGGTAAAAATTCGATATCTTTTGAATCAAGAGACCTATCGGCAAAAATCAACATGTGTTTTAAAGGTAAAGAGTTCAGCTTTCGTATACAGTTTTTATATTTTGCCGCAAATAAACTCAGATTTTATACAGGTGTTAAATAAAAAACATGGCGCGATTTTTGACATTTTTTATGATTCTCACGAGATCAATACAATCTATCCCTTTTATTGAATAGCTACTATGAAGTTTTAATTACTAGAGGCCACCCTTAAAAACCTATAGCATGAAATTTTAGTTTTAACTTTTGGCAACAAGAGTGAGGCATTTGAAATATGTTTAAAACACGCTGGATTTAAACTTACACAAAACAAAAGATCTAAAACATTAAATTTTTTTTTTTTCAATTACACTACTACGTTTTTTAAACGAACACAACTTTTATAATAAAATACACCCAAAACCGTCTTCTTAAATGCACTTCCCGTGCCGTGTGATCGTTTGTAATGTAAAACATTAAATGAACAAACAGTAAAACAACTGGTCAATGAAAGCGATCAGTTTTATTGATCTCATGAGAATCATAAAAAATTTGATTGATTTTTGTCGATAGGTCACTTGAATCAAAAGTTATCGAATTTTTACCGTCGTGCTGATACAAATTTGTTTTGAACATTGATTTCGCGCGCGTAACTGACATGCAAAATCGACGGTGTAAGCGTTGTTTTTAAGAGAACAGTTCAGTCTACATAAAAAATGCTTTTGTTTGAAATTATCTCAGTAACATTTTTTTCTA
Organism: Diabrotica undecimpunctata; assembly: GCF_040954645.1. Taxonomy (NCBI): domain Eukaryota; kingdom Metazoa; phylum Arthropoda; class Insecta; order Coleoptera; family Chrysomelidae; genus Diabrotica; species Diabrotica undecimpunctata. Next base: position 143,632,945 of record NC_092807.1, read on the forward strand.
CGGGATTCAGATTCTTCTTGGTCAATCGATTGTTTTGCGTTTTTACCCCACTGGAAGCCCGGAGGTAAAAGTGGTAAACTTTTTTGCATTTTTTTTGAGTCCCAAAATTAATATTCTCGGCAAAATTCAGCTTGTTCGTGCGATTTTTAGGGGTCAACTCTCTGACGACTTGACTAAATCACATTTGTTTAAAACTATGATTCAATATTAAAACTTAGAGTTTTATTTAGAAAGTTCAGTTTATAAAATTAATATAAATAAATATTGTGCTTACCTGTTATAAAATAGCATAACACTGATTGCTTCGTTTCGTGAATTTCGACGGAACTGGATGATTGAATAAAAACGAGACAGATGGTTGTTTATCTCACTTGTATTGCTCTGAATGCATTGTCTGTTGGACTCTACCTATTAGACTAGGTGGGATCTGTAGAAATTCAGACCATAATGGACATTTTCCATAGGAAGCTATTTTTTTGCTGAAATCCCTTCAGGATGTGCCCAATATCGATAATCACGATATGCGCCAGTCGCAAACCCTGTGCTAAATTTTTTATTTAAAAAAATTTGAAAAAAATTGAAAATTTCTCATTTTTTTGCTCCTATTTTCGTTTATAATTCGGAAAATATTGATCCTAGAGAAAAAATTATACAAAGTTAAAAGTTTCGGTATTCAATTTTACACAATATTTCGTTAGCTAGAAATTGAAAATTTAATGTTTATTGTTGAAAAAATAGCAATAATTGGAAAAAAAGTACAAAAAAATGAAGTTAATCCTTTAAATGTTTTCGACTTTTTAAACTTGACTTACAAGCTCCATATTCCGCCTAGAAAAACTTTTTAATTTGTTTAAAACGTGTGCTAAATTTTGTTAAGATCGGTCGGATAGGTTTTGCATAATAATTTTTCAATCCAGCCTGCTGGAAAAAAATCGCAAATTTTCAAATTTATAGTAGGCCCTAAATAAGGCTCTCAGATAGTTGCAATTGTTTTTTTTTTAAAGGAAGGCTCAAACTTTCAAACGCTTTTTGTAAAATTCAAATCGGTTCACTAGGAGAGTCTAGAAAAGTTTTAAACATTTTTTAGGCTTATAAACAAATTGAATGACTTTACGAGCTTTAAACATATCGATTTCAAAATTTATACACTTAAAGAACATTAAAAGACGCTTCTTTAAAAAAAAAACGATACATTCGGCTTACTGGTTACCGAGATATTGAAGGTCAAGGTCAGACCTGAAGATTCTTGTCCTTCCAAAAAAAGAAAAAGACTTTAAAAAAAATTATTGAAGATTGAGTCAAAATAAAGTTTATTTATGAAAAAAAAATTTTTTTCGTTCGCCTTTCTTTTAACAATTTAAATTATTTATTAACAAATTAAAAATACATAATTATTTACTAAAAGTAACAATTTACTTCAATGTATAAATTGCAAGCCCAAAAAAAATGCATGAAGAAAAAATGCAATTACTTGTTTAACATACAATTGTTTATTGCAAATTTCCCAATTTTGCAATTAAAAATGGTATTTGCAAATATGATATTTGAAATCCTTGTCGTCCAAGACATCGATTAAAAAAAAAGAGCAAAATTGGTTAACAAGAAGCCGAGATAATGCAATTTTTAGCGCGCGCTATGATTTTGAACTCGCTGATTCATATTTCGAGAGAATGTCCCCCACCACCACCTCTCATGCATTCCGAGCGACATTTTACGCGAAAACGGTTTTTTATTTGTCTTTTTTATTGATGTTGCCATAAAAAGTACTACGTAAAACTTTTCATATAAAAAGTACTTGACAAGACGAGGGTATTCGTTTAAAAACGAGCCCTCTATCACTAATGGTTACACGGCAAATGTATGCCAACTTTGACCTTCAATATCTCGGCAATCAGTAAGCCAAATGTATCTTTTTTTTTTGTGAAAAGCCATTCCTCCGGAATCTCCCCTTTGTCGTAAAAGGTGTTAAAAAGGCCTGTCAGAAAATCGAGTAATTTATACATTGAAGTAAATTGTTACTTTTAGTAAACAAATATGTATTTATAAATTGCTAATAAATAATTTAAATTGTTAGAACAAAGGCGAACGAAAAAAAAAATTTTTTTTTCATAAACTTTATTATTTTGACTCAATCTTCAATAATTTTTTTTAAAGTCTATTTCTTTTTTTTGAAGGACAAGAATCTTCAGGTCTTATTTCTTCCTCAAAATAAAAAAAAAATACTTGACAAGACAAGGGTATTTGTTTAAAAACGAGCCCTCTATCACTTATGGTTACACGGCAAATGTATGCCAACTTTGACCTTCAATATCTCAGCAACCAGTAAGCCGAATGTATCTTTTTTTTTAAAGAAGCGTCTTTTAATGTTCTTTAAGTGTATAAATTTTGAAATTGATATGTTTAAAGCTCGTAAAGTTATTCAATTTGTTTATAAGTCTAATATATATAAAAAATGATTAAAATTTAAAAAAAATTTCTAGGCTCTCCTAGTGAACCGATTTGAATTTTATAAAAAGCGTTTGAAAGTTTGAGCCTTCTTCTATGTGTAAAAAAATTTGCAACTATCTGATGGCCTTATTTAATGCCTACTATAAATTTGAAAATTTGCGATTTTTTTTCAGTAGGCTGGGTTGCAAAATTATTATGCAAAACCTATCCGACCGATCTTAACAAAATTTAGCACACGTTTTAAACATATTAAAAGGTTTTTCTAGGCGGAATATGGAGCTTGTATGTCAAGTTTAGAAAGTCGAAAACATTTAAAGGATTAACTTCATTTTTTTGTACTTACTAACTGTACGTACTAACTTTCGTTAGCTAGAAATTTTCAATTTCTAGCTAACGAAATATTGTGTAGAATTGAATAATGAAACTTTTAACTTGTTATAATTTTTTCTCTAGGATCAATATTTTCCGAATTATAAACGAAAATAGGAGCAAAAAAATGAGAAATTTTCAATTGTTTTCAGATTTTGTTAAATAAAAAATTTAGCACAGGGTTTGCGACTATATCGTGATTATCGATATTGGGCACATCGTGAAGGGATTCCAGCAAAAAAATAGCTTCCTATGGAAAATGTCCAATCGAAAACAGATCCCGCCTAGACTATATTCTTTTCGCGCATATACTTCGTTTTATTATTAAATCTCCAAAAACCCATTTTTGAGTTAATTCTTATTATTATTAAAGATGTAATATGTTTTGCCACGTTTTTTAATTTTAACGTCATTGTCGTTTTACAAATAAATTAATATTTATTAAAACTACATATTGAATCTATACTTGAAAGGCAGTGTACGAAAATCTCGAATCATCTCGAATTAGTACCGTTTGAAACCGGTAAAAGTGTTATATTAGTTATATAGTTTGTCCAGTGAATATGTTATGCACTAAAAATGAAGATTGAATTTAAATTAAATAAGGCAGAAGGAATAGAAAGTTACCTGCAACTGTAGCCATAAATCCTTCCTTCAAATCCGTACATTTTAATACATGTGTAGTGATTATGAATTCCAGGTTCTTCCACGGATTGTAGGTATTGCTCTGTTTACGTCCTCTCTCTCTCTCTCTCTTCATCTATTCCATTTTGGGTTACACGTGCCGCATTGAGGAAGTTCGTATTTAATAATTTTTGACTGTGTCTGTCCATGGGGTTGGTGATCGCCCTCGAATTCTTCTTCTTCTATAATATAATCGAATAATGTTAATATTTTTTAAAATATAAAACTAAAGAGAGTTCTAGAATGTTTATCTCCGCAAGAACAGATGTATTGGTTCTTCTGGCTATCGAAGATATCCGAAGCATTCTTCAACACCATTATATCATGCATCGATTCTTTTCCTACCTCCACATTTCAGAGGCATAGCTACATAGTGGGTAAACCAATGTTCGTAAAATATTGATATTAGTGTTTTTAGTTGTTTGGGTTTTTTCATATCTTCATAAAGTTGCACATAGCCGTGACATATTAATCTGGATACAACTTCAAATTTCCTTTTCACTGCTTCCGTTGTGATTGACGGTGCTTCCTAATTAAATAACATTGTCAATAACATTCAGTATTGTTCTAAATATCCGTTCGATTGTTGTTGGTTCTATTGACAATCTTTGTGTAATAATTCGTAGTCTACGTTTCTCGCTTAATTTTTTTAGTTTTTCGGGTATCAACCCAAGCTCTTCCTTATTCTGATTTCCATTCGTGTTATACTCAATAGACAAGATTTCATAACGCTCATGGGTTGGCGAGTGCAGTGGTTCCCCATTGTTTTCTGTACAGTAGTTTAATACCTGGTTGAATCGATATTTGATTGCCGCATATAAATGTGTGATATCGAGACTGTGTGGAATTATTTTCCCGCAGCCTTGAATCAATAATGTCATATCTGCTGCCTTATGCCATCACTTAATATTATATTATGAAGATATTTGTGATGAATCTTTCTCACATATCAACCTGATATCGAATAAAATAGATTGAAAGTTTGTAAAACATGGTCTCCAAAATAAACAGTTACAGAAATTTTGAAAGTCTATATATGTATATTCGTACTTAGTTCTTATTAGTTGTCACTTTTATATTATTTTACAGTTAGATTTGATGTAATTATGGTTGAATCCACTAAAGAAATTTTTTTTATTAAAACACATTCCCTTTACACGCAATATCACGTACCCATTACATTCATAGCGGTTTGGACGCTAACAGCTTTCATATATGCGCTTCCGAAAAGTTTTCCTATTTGGAAGACTGTGATTGGTCGATCTGGATGTTGCTGCATCTGTTTTTGAACTTCTGACGTATAATAAATGCTGAGTGGTGACATGAAACTGACGTCTAGATGCTGTAATAGATGCGTGGTAAGCGGAGGGAAGCACAACATTACACCAATATCTCTAGTTTTCTCTATGACGTCAATATTTTTTGTGTGGGTCATATGTCCGTCCAAAAGTAAAAGAACAGGATGTTCTTTGGAGGGTTTTGAAAACTCAATAAAATGACTAAACCAATTAAAAAAAATTTCTTTTTACATCCGTCCTGACGAATGATAGAAAGCATTACTGCCAGGTGAAGCATCATCTAGCAGCTCAGATTTTGTTCTGGACCTGGGAAAAATGAAGGTAGGCGTCATCAATACACTGGAAGCACTCATGAAAATTTCCACAGTAACAAGAACACCACGTTCAGCTGAAGATATACACCCAACTTGCCTTTTCCCACGCATGATAAACATTTCGATCTTTTCTTTGGCACAGTCATTATATCCATTTCGTCAACGTTGTAAATCCGTTCGGGTGGTTTTTTATATTTTTCAAGCACGCCAGTAAGCAAGAAAAAATAATTTTTTACGACAGGCCTATTAAAACCCATGACTCTAGCTAGAGATGTTGACTCAGGGATATGAAGTTTAACGGTTGGATGTCTTTTTAGAAAGCTGTATAACCAAGCTTTACCGGCCATTTTTTGTCTCTATTAAATGGATTATCTAATCCATTACGTTGAGCTAACTGAAGAGCCAAACTTCGAAAGTCATTCCAAGTAAAACCAAATAGCCGTAAAACCGATACCATTAACAAAATGTGTTCCACCAACTCGTCTTCTTGCTGTGAAAACCGGTCTGTGACACCCTAGTCCTTTCTTTGCCGAATTTTCTTGTTCGAGAGTTCCATTTTTAATTTTCTTCCGCCGAGAACCTCTTCCACTGCTTGGCGCATACTTTCGTCATTCTAAGACTGCCGATCACTTTTTCTTTTATATTTTCCCATCTTTTAATAACCCTAAAAAAAATTAAATTTAATATTCTTGTTAAAAAGTATCTACGTTTTGGTTGGACAAAACAGGATAGTATCCAGTTTTACCCAGCCACTCAATATACCATTTTACCCAACTAAACACTGAATAATGTTTTGAAATTTTTCAACAAAAAGAAAACAGTTATCATAATCACAAATATCGTAAAACATACTCATATTACATAGAGAAACATAAAAAATACTCACCGGTGTTTATTTTGTTGATTTAAACTTAATAATCCTTAACTAACTACAACTCGATGCTAACTACAGATGAAACTAATTAGCATAACCTTACTTTTCAAACTAGCATTTGCCACAAGCCACAGATCAACAATTAATCAGAGTAACCTCCTGATAGATCCAAATAGACGGTATCTGTAGTGATTAACATCCCCGGTCATTAGATGGTGCCGCTTATTTTTAAATTATCGTCGATATCCCGTTTTACCAGACTATCCTGTTTTAGCCAACTCTCCCCTACTGATTCTTTTCGTTCATTAATACTTTCTATATTGGAAGAAAGAACATAAAACAACACTAAATTATGTACTATGTGTAGAGCAGGACCGAATTCAAACAAACGCGATTTTTAGCTTCGAATTAATTATGTGATAATGCCCTATTGTGACTTAGTTGGATGAGATTTCTGATCCATATTATCAATATTGAAACCTAATACATATGAAATATTATCCAAGTAGTTAACACTGGACTTAATAAACAATGAAAATAAATATAGACAATAAAATAATTTAAAATTTTATAGTTGTATTTAAATTTTGTGTCAAACACAAACAAATATTTTTGTTAATTTACTGTAAAGAACTAATTGTTAAACAATTTCAAATTGTTTATATTGTTAGCGTTAATGTACATTGCTCCACTAGGTTAATACAAATAAATATGCAAAATGTCTCTACTATAATATTTTTTAGTAGGTAATCTATTTCTTCTTGCATTCAGCGTGTCCTGTGGAGGTTGCTGACCAACATACCCTTTTGAAACTGCTGCACCGAATAATTCAACCGATGCCATTCCGAACCATTCACGTATGTTTCGCAGCAAAGAAATTCTTCTACATCTTTCTTCGTCTAACTATCTTTCTTTAAATTATTAGCTGTGGGAACTTATATCTTGCGTCTCTAGAGACATGACATAGAAACCTTTCTCTTCTTTATAATAAATATAATTTCAGGTTCAATACTGTTTCTTTCCAGCACTGCCTGATTCGGGATTCTATTTGAGATGCGTCTATAGATCCACATTTAAAAGGCATCTATCTTTTTAAGGAGTTATTTATTTAGTCTTCAACTTTAAACACCGTATAGGGACATGGAAAATACATAATACCTAATCATTCTGATTCTTAGAGTCATAGGAAGATACGGTGCTGTCAAAACTTTTTTTTTCAACGCAGTTCATGCTTGTTCAATGCGTGAACTAATTTTTTCTGAATGTTGGTTAGTCTCGTTGATAATAGTTCCAAGATATTTGTACCGAGAAACCCGCTCAATGACCTGTCCATTAAAAACTAATTTTCCGTAATTGTTGTTGACTTTCTTTGAAAAGAGCATCATTTTGGTTTTCTTGATAGTGATATGTATTCTGTGCGTCATATTAACCATAGATACTTTATCAAGGAGTTTCTGGAGTTCTCTCAAATTGTTAGTTATTATAACTGTATCATCAGCATATCTGATGTTATTGACAAGAACTCCAATTATCTCTATTCTAGCTGACTCATCTTCGATTTCTGCACATACAATATATTCAGAGAATAAAAATTGGCGTTGGCAAGAGTTCTGAATACTTATTTTCTCTGACAGGGAACCTTATTTTCCATGGGGAGTTTTATTCTTCCCGTTTGACTCCCGCAAAATCTTGATGTTATTTGAACATCTTGATATGAAGAGTGGAGATGTACAGGCCAAGTGACAAACATGCACAATCGAGAAAAATGAGTTTTTTAGGAATTATAGTAAAAATACCAAAAAAAGTAAAAAAACATGTTTATTACATAATTTAATATGGTTTAAGTAAGTCAACAATTTTGTTTCATATTTTGTTACACTTAACTATGACAAAAAGTCTCTAAGTTTCAAAAAGTAAAACAAGGTATTATGTCAAACAATGTTTCCCTATATAATAGGCCAAATAGAGAAGAATATTCTTAGAAAATGGGTCATGTGTACATGTAAAAATTTCATTAATGAAAATATCCATACTATGTACATTATATGGGTATTACATTAAACTATCATAAAATTACTTAATAATTGCATTAATTAATATTAATAATTATTCACAAAAGTATGTTAAAACATTAAAATGTTTTATTCTACCAAGTTCTTATAAAATTCTTTATTTTCATCTTTTAAGTAGTTTAAAACACCCCCCAAATCCTTTTTCTTGTCCGCAGTAAATCTGCTTTTACATTCGATTGGAGTCAAATACGATGTCAAATTTTTCATTGTAATGTTTTTCTTCAACACTTTAATTTCCTTCCATTCCTCTATATCATTCAGAGTTGTTTTGGTCATAGCCTTTCCGGGTTTAGATTTTTCAATTTTAATACATTTCACTATAGAAATTTGCACATTGTTGGTAGTAATCGTGTTTTCAGCTGCTGATTTAAAATCAAAAAAATCTTCATTTTCCATTATGGATGCCAAATAAGGATGTTCTAGCCTTGCAATGTAACTTCTGTTTTCTTTTTTCTATCTGTTCGAAGTCTCTGTCACAACTCAAAAAAGAGTGACCTGAAACAAGGAACTTTTGCTCAACTTCATCAATGAGACCTTCAGCAATTATAGAAAACCATAAGTACAAAAGCATCTTGTTCTTATTTTGGACAGCGCAGTTATCACTCCAAAACATAAGTTTCCGTTTTGGCTAACTTTACATTTTATAGCTTTTAAAATAGCCGAGGCAATTTCGTTACCGCCCCTACCTGTTTGCCCTTCATGAAACATAAAAGTAAAAACTCCATTGTTGTCGCCTACATGTATACCAAAATTGTAAACACTGAGCTGTCTTAAGTAATCCATCTTGCTGTGAGTAAGAGCTGGCAAAGAAAACACTTGTTGAAGGTCCATACTAAGAGTGCAGACGTCGCTTCTGGGCATTTGAGAGTTCTTGTGATCATTTTCCATAACCTGCCTAGCTTTTTCTGCCTTACAATGGTGGAATTCTAAGCGTCGCTTATTATTATTTTGTTCTGCTGTATTGCTCTTGATTTCAGCTTGTAACATATCGTAGGTGTCACACTTATCACTGCGTGGTTGGCGAAATGATATTTTCGGGAATTCTACTTTCTTTTCGGGATGTTTTTTATTGAAAGCAAGGTGTAGCCTACTTTTATTTAAATCAGTACTTAAGTACTCCTTTTCACTCTTAGCCCTCGTGTACTGACTTCCTTCTCTGGGGAACGAATTAACATGGTCAACAATCCGTTGTTTGTCTGCAGTGGAGTACTTTGTGTTTCTTCCCTTATTGCCCCTTTTTTCCGTGTAAGAAGTTTCTTCCGATTTTAAATATTTAACAAGAGTTTCAATCTACCTTTTAGTTACTGCAAACATTTCTTGAAAGGTCCTCTTGCACACTTTTACAATATTCCCTGATCTATTTGGAACACTAAATGAAATAGATGTTTGTTTATGGCTGGATTCGGCTATTACACCGTTACGCCGAGGGTTTTTGGGTAAGAGATTTTTCAACCCCATTAGGTAAGTATTTTGTACATCAGAATCTTCTATTTTGTAAAAGTCAACAAATAACTTCAGTTTCTGTTCATGTTCCAACTGCAGTTATGTTTACATTTGCATAAAATCTAAAATTAAAAATATAAATTCATGATTTTATATGCTTATCTATTAAAGGACACTTGGCAATCCATTTATATCTCCAAACCTTCAAACATCTATTCGCAATATTGTACTACAACCTTCATTAAGCATGATTTTAAAGCCGACATAACCTATAATTCTAACCTTTTATTACTATGAACAACACGGGTTACGTTACAATATAACACCAAGCTGAATTAAAAGTACTTATACTATAAATAAAACACTTACTTGTTCAGATGGTTACTGTTTAGCATCCACTATTTTGTTTTCTTTAGTTTTGTAGGCCATTCCTGCTAATCGCATCTTTTTACGTACTGTTTGCCATGACCCTTCCCCTTTCTTTAGTCTTCGTTATTCCTCATTATCATTCATATCGTAATAATTAGAGCAAAACTCTAAGAAAGAGTTTAACTAACACACCTCAACACAACACAATCGCAATAAACTAATCAGAAAAGTAATGGTTGCAGCGTTACCGACTTACTACAGCTCACATTTGACTCTGACAGCTGATGTGGTTATGCACTTGGCCCACTATATTGGAAACGGAACGCTGTATTTGGAGTGGACGCTATCTTTTGGATTTATTTAGTACAAAGTTCCAATGCAACTGCCACTTGGCCCATAATACAGGTTAACGGCTTTGTTGCATAGATCATTATAATGGAAAAAACAGAAATATTGATTTTTGTCTTTTGGCCCGTTATATATATCCACTCTTCATATTTTATGATCTTGATACTTGTAATTTTTAAAACCCTTGTTTTCATATTTAGTTTCGAATGATCATAGAAAATGTATCACATCTACTTATAAAAGAGACATGCCAGTCAAATTTAGACCATTAAACATTTTTATCTAAAATTTTTGCAATCATTTGGTGGAGTAGTGCATATTAAGTCTGATTTGAAGTTGATCTTAATACATTATTGTTGAGGGTTGTATAAATAATTTATATGTATACAAAATATTAGATTGATTACGTAGAACAATGTTGTTATTAGATTTATAAATGTTTAGCAGAATGATTTTTGTATTATCATTTCTTTTAATATTGTTAAAAAGCTATGCGGCATTTCATTTTTAAAAAAATGTTTTCCATAAAATGTGAATAAACTATCAAAATATATTCGTGGTTTTTATTTTAGTTGTATTTAACCTAATAATAAATAAACTGGTAAAATGACAAATATTTAGGATTAATAGTTAATGGCAATAACGACCATGCTTCGTGGACTTCGAAAAGGCATTCGATAAAGTACAACAAGTAAAATTAATGCAGATGCTAAGAAATATAGGAATATATTTATGACAAAGATATTCGTGCCATTAAAAATCTGCTATCGTAAAAAATGGAGATAGTTACACCGATAAAATCTTCATACAAGGAGGAGTCAACATTGTTCAATGTTTACTCCGACTAGTTATTTAAAAAGGCACTTAAGAGACAGCCATATGGAATAAAAATCAACGGAGAACTACTTAATGTACCTAAGTAGTAGAAACGCGGACGATAGAGTAATCCGGTCAGAAAATATTTTTAAGGTCTCCAAATTCTGCTTGATCGTATTCACAAAGTAGTAGAAAAAATGGGCATTAAAATAAACTCAAACAAAACTCTGTAATTTTGAAATAATCCTGATAAAAAAAACAACAAAATACCTTGAAATACAGTAAGTTTTAATCATACAATAACATAACCTTAAAATATGAACATTCATAGTAAATATCTTAGTAATATTTTTTTAATTAAATTAACGTGCATGTGACATCTATGGTCATCAGCACTAGTTACGATTTACATGATAATATCATATAAATTACAAAATAATGTAGTTAACGTTTAACATAAAGAGAAAATAATAAAAACTTCTAATATAACATTTATATTTTGTTGAGCAGTTGACTTTTTTCGAGGAATTTGATATCCTTGTTGATTTTGTCTGTGCTGTTTAGGACCTCTTTGAAGTTAGTACTGATATCGAGCTGTTGACGTATTTTGACATAAAAAGGGCATTCGATAAGTATATGCCTGATTCGGAGAGTCGTATTGCAGTGCTGACATTTTGGTTGTGGACATGATGTCATCAGGCAGCCATGAGTTAGACGGGTATGTCCTATACGCAATCTCCTTATGATAGCCATATTTTTTCGAGATAAACTGGGATAGGTAAGAATCATCACTCAGGGTTTAATTTCATGCACCGCTGAAGTAACATTATTCCAGTGAATCTGCCAGGTGGATAGATTAAGCTTCTTCAGTCTAACTTTGACATCGTTGCAAATTTGTTTATTGATAATGGTGTCCGTAGATGATGTGGCTTTTTTGGCAAGGCAATCCGCTTTTTCGTTACCACTAATACCAACATGGGATGGTACCCATATCAGAGTGATAGTTGTATTTTGGTTTATAAGAAGCCGATATGTGTCATGAATATCTTGGACGATAGGATGGTTGGTGGATATAGCATTAATGGAGTGTATAGAGGAAAGTGAATCAGAGCATATGGCTATGTGTGCATTTGGATATTGTTGGGCATATTTGAAAGCATGTGAGATAGCTAGTAGTTCACCAGTGTGGATAATACACCAAAGAAAAAGAGAGTTTAGAGAGTTCGATAGGCTGTTGTACAGTGGTTACAGAATATCCAACACCACTTTCAGTCTTTGACACTTCAGTGTAAAGAACTATGTTATATTAATTTTTGTTTATAAGTTCTAGAAAGAGAATTCTTAATGTACTAATACTGGTATCTTCCTTGTTACATTTGGTGAGGGAAATATCATGATGTGGGAGTATTTTGGTCCAATAGGGATATTTGGAGAATGGTAGAGTTCTGGTTTCAGACAAATTTATATCTTTTAGTAACGGTTGTAGAAGACTAGGAATAGGATGTATAATTAAGTTACATGGAGGGTTGTAATGAGGATGGTGTAATGATGCAATTAAATGATATACTGGATTGGCCGGATTGGAAGAAATTTCAGCAGCATAGAAGAGAAGAAGGTTTTCTCGCCTAAGCCATAGAGGAGGTTCATTAGCTTCACAGTAAAGACTTTCTGCCGGACTATAATGGAATGCTCCAAGACATAGACGAATAGCCGTGTTGTGTACTGTATTTAGTGAATTTAAGATTGATTTAGTACCAGACATATAGACGGAATATCGATAGTCGAGCTTGGAACCGATTAGTGATCTGTAAACTTTCAGTAACGTAGTTTCTTCCGCGCCCAATGATAATGTGATAGTGTTTTGATAATATTTAACCTTTTTAGGCAAACTCCTTTAAGTTCAAAAAGAGAAATCAAACGATTTCTACTTAGCGAAACCGAATTCAAATCTTAACCACTGTGTTTCCTAAAATTTGCGAAACAAACAGCTGGATGAATTACTCGGCAAGGGAATCTAAAATTGCATTCCACAAGCCGTTCATCCCAGTCAAAATTCGTAGTGAATTCAGTTTCTCGTACTTCCAACGAAGTAAATAACAAAACAGAATGACGATATTAGATTTTTGTTTTGATACAGTGCAGCAACAACCGTTGATACGCATTTCGACCTCCTTAAGTCTCTTCAGAACGGTATAGTCACTGCTCTGAGCTCATAGCCAGCAGTGACTATACCGTTCTGAAGAGACTTAAGGAGGTCGAAATACGTATCAACGGTTGTTGCTGCACTGTATCAAAACAAAAATCTAATACCGTCATTCTGTCCTTTAAGTTCCTGTATGTGTTGTTTCCAGGTTAATCTTGAATCAAATATCAGCCCTAATATTTTGCAATTATCAACAACTGGTAATTTGAAGTTGTTGATAGTGATTTCAGGATCAAAAGAACTCATTCTTCTGCCAAATTTAATAACTTTGGATTTAGAATGGGAGAGGGTAAGTCCTAGAGAAGCTACTTTGTTTTATAGGTCATTTACTCCTAATTGTAGAATTTTACTAGTAGTTGCGTTCAATTTACCATGACAGTACATTATTAGGTCATCGACATATAATATGCATTAGATTGGTGGAGCTATATTTTCACTTAACTTGCTATTCGAAAGATTGAATAAGGATGTGCTTAAAACTGGACCTTGAGGAACTCCATCATGTTGGATGTGTGGAGAAGAAAGGAAGTTATTGACAGAAACTCTGAACAATCTAGATGTTAGGAAGTTTTTGATAAATGCGTATATGTTGCCAGTAAGGTTACATTCAAAAAGTTTGTCAATGATTGCATTTCTAGAGATTGTATCAAATGCGCCTTCTATATCAAAGATAGTTGCTATCAAATCTTGCTTGCAATTTATTGCGTTGGAGATATGGGTTTGGAGTATTACCAGATTATCTCCTGTTCCTTTGGAATAATCTTGTGTTTTTCAAAATACCATTAAAAACGTTTTTTGATCAATTTTTCCATTAGCTTATACATAGTGCATGTGAGAGAGATGGGAATGTAAGATTGTGGAAAGATAGTTGGCTGATTTGGCTTGAGTATTGGTATAACAATATATTTGCTCCACTGAGATAGAAATTTATGGGAACTCCAGATTATATTGTATAAATTGGGTAGTTTATTAAGATTATAATTAGACAAATGCTTTAGGAATGCATAAGTAATATCATCAGGCCCAGCTGCAGTGTTTCTACTATTACCTAAGGCAGATATTAGCTTATGGATAGTGAAAGGAGAATTAAGGGATCTACTATATTCAGATGATATCAGATGATTTCTGTGTGAATATAAGTCATAATGAAATAAAGTAATATTATTGGTTTTATTCCTGAGCTTTTCTTCGAAATGTTTGACAAAAGCGTTAGGAATAAGTTCATGAGCAGTGATCTCTATACCATTTGAAATTAAACGAGTAATTTTATTATTAGTTTTGTGACCTTGAATTTGTAGTATTTTTTTCCAAAGTTGGCTAGGATTTGAGTTTTCGTTGATAGATGATACGTAATCTATGATTGTTTTGGGATGATTTTTTACTTTTTTTAACTACGTGTTTGGCTTTGGCTTTGAATTTTTTGTAATTTATTAGATTTTCAAAGCTTCTATTTTTTTGGTACTTATTTAAAGCTTTTTTGGATAGACGAATCGATTCTTCACAAGAAGAGTTCCTCCAAGGAACTGTTTTATGATTTGGAGAGAATGATGTTTTGCCAATGTGAGTCATAGCAGCTGAAAGAATATTGTCTGTTATTGACGTTAACGAGTAGTCTACATCATAGATTATTAGATGATTATGAGCGAGCAAGAGAGTGTCAAAAGCTTTTGAATGCTCTGGCCAGTTAGCTTCATTTAGGCGCCAATAGCTTTTGGCAGAGACAGTGTCATTACAATTGTTGGAAATTATTATAGGATAATGATTGTTATCAAAGAGATCGTCAGCTGTGTGCCAGGTTAAAAAAGATGCAGATTTAGGGTCACTTATACTAAGATCTATAGCAGAGAAAGATCCTTCTTCTTCTTCTTCTCGTGCCACTCCTAGCGGAGATTGGAAATCATCATGACCACATCATGGATTAACATCAGAGAAAGATCCAGAGGTTAATAATTTGATATTCTTACCTCACAAATTCACGCACAACAAATAATGCTACCAAACGCACAGAATGAATGTCCATAGCCAAAAGTTCTTATTTATTCTTCAAACAATTTAAAAAAACAATATTTCCCACTTCTTATGGGATAAATACGCACAAATTAGAAATGTTTGGAAAGGTTTTTAAAATACCCTGCCCATTGTGTCGTCAGATTAAGGTAGTCCATTGAATAAGCAAGATACGCGTTTACAAAAAATTAAAAATGTTTTTTGTAACAGAGATTTGTTGATCGGATTAAGAGTTAGACTTTTGAGGTGTAACGTATCCTCTGTGCTGCTATATGGAGTGGAGGCATGGACTAAAGAAACAGATCGCTGATACATAAGAGACTTTCTAAATATGGGCTAAATAATTTGATCTATTAAATGCTCAGATCGAGAACTCTCGCCACTCTCGATGTCTAATTTTATCTTATATATAGAGGAATGACTAGCCAGAGATTCAGTATGCTCAGTTTCAAACAATTGGTTTCCCATATGTTATATTTTTTATCTTGTAGGTGATGGTATGAATTCTATCATATAGCTCATTTAATATACAGTTTGGTTTAATGTTCATATTAATGATTGTTCTTAGTGAGCATGCCAGCTATACATTTTTTAATTCTAGACAACTTTCTTGGTCTTCGGATGTCACTTCGAAATAGCGTAAGTTTTAATTTATTGCAAGTAGATTCTTTGACTCGAAGGACCAATGTGTAAATCCAGTGCCTTTTTCCGTTGTTCTCGTTTGACCATGAAAAAATAATATGCGGTCAATTGTAGTACAGTGTAGAAGAAATAATTTATTACTAGCTCAAAATAAGTACACTTAACACGAAATTTTACACAGAGGTGATTAAGTTGTTAACTAAAACTAAGGTACAAATATTAAAGGACAATTACTCAACAACTACAGGTAATAAAAATAATTTACTAGCTGTTTATTGTTTTACAGCCAGTAAAAACAATTCCTCAATACTGATAATTCCTACTAAAGTCAAATGAAAGAATTTTGAAGCATCAAAGAAGGTTGGGACCCTAAGGAACTGAGTCTGGATTGTTTGGAATTATTTAATCGAGATTTTGATTTTATCTTTTTGCTCCATGTATTTTCTAAAATAATTTTTTACCCAGACAATCTATTTGATATATTGCAAACTAAATCGAATGATATTGGGTTTTGTGTTAAGACAAACATTTTAAATTCAATAAATAGACAAAGGAAAGGATTTGAAATTTAGTAAAAAACTTACCATCTCAAAGAGATAGAACCTAAGTGAAAGCGTATTAAAATCGACTTTTTTACAGAATGGGAAACAATGAATTAAAAATACTCTGTTACGCAGACGACGCAATATTGATAGCCCAAGATAAAGATAGTATGTAAAGACTGGATCACAGATTTAACAAAAGAGCAAAAGAATTTAATTATGCCAATCTCATCTCAGAAAACTAAAACAATAGTAACTATCAAAAAACCAACCAGATGTAAAATAGAAACTGATAGCATCAGTATTGAACAAGTAATAGAAATAAAATACCTTGGAATTACACTGTCCAGCTATGTAGACCTAGGCAAAGAAGTGAGAGATCAAGTACAAAAGCAAACAGACTGGCAGGATACCTTAATAACATTATATGGCGAAATAGACACATTACCACTGAGATGAAGTCAAGAATTCATAAAGCCAGTGTAGGACCAATAATGACATATCCTCAAAAACAAGTCCCGATACCAAGGCCATAACACAAAGGCTACTGGAAACGGCAGAGATAAGAGTACTGTGGAGAATTATAGGAAATACGCTGAGAGATCGAAAGAAAAGTGAAGACATTAGAAGAAAGTGTAAATGAATGGACACGAATAGAAAAAAAGAATGGAATATCCACATAAGCTGAATGGAGGAGACCCGTGTCGTCAAAATAGCAAGAAAAAAGTCACCAATCGGCAGAAGAAATACGCGCAAAAAAAGGAGTGACAACCCTCCATAGAGGTATTAATCCGCCAGTGAACAAGCAGAGGAAGAAGAACAAGAAGAAGACTTTTTTACGAGTTAAGACTTGTAGAGTAAAGTAAAAAACTAAAGTTTTTTGACATAATTTTTTTGACGTTATTTCTGCTTCATAACACTTTGCATAACTGAAGTATAAAACTGATAGTTCTTTTTCTTCAAGTACCTTCTCCTACAAGATGGTTGAAACATTCAAATATTTGGGAGTACTAGTCAACAGAAGTCGACGATGCAATGACCGCCAGAGATTTAACAACTGAAGATTGCTTCGACAGAAAACGCTGGAAATTAGGATGCGAGAAGCGGCGCCAGCTGTAGAAGACTCGCTTGTTATATATATAGTCAACAGAAGAAATGAAAGTGGAAATATAAAAAGAAGAATTCAAGCGAGAAAAACAGCGTTTTATAGAAATAAAAAAAGAGATAAGAAGATAAGCCGAAACACAAAAATGAAAATCTACAAAATGACCATAAGTCCAATATAATTATATGCTGCAGAAAAAAAGAGATAAGAAGATAAGCCGAAACACAAAAATGAAAATCTACAAAATGACCATAAGTCCAATAGAATTATATGCTGCAGAAACATTTACATTAACAACAAGAGAAGAAGAGCAGTTTAAAGATTTTGAGAGGAAAATTATCAGAAAAATACTGAGACTAAAGAGGTAAAATGAAGAGAATGCAAGACAATGGATGAATCACGAAATACAAGAATGGATGGGTCAAGAAAACGTTGTTAGAGCACAAAGAGTTAGGTGGTATGGACACATAATGAGAAGAGAGAAGAGCAATCCGTTAAAGTTATAACGGAATGGATACCACTAGGTAAAAGAACCAGAGGCATACCTAAACTGAGATGGAAACAAGTGGAAGAAGACTTAAAGAGTATGAAAATTAGAAATATAGATAGGACAATCAAAGAGAGAGAAAAATAAAGAAAAGTAGTGGAAAGAGCAAAGTTACAGCAGAAACTGTGAAACCAAACCAAGAATGGAATGATCCCCCACACAAAAAAGACCTTCAAGTGAAAATATCTTCAGCTTCTTCGGTAGCTGAAATTTCTTATGGACACTGAATTGGATGCAGTTTCATAATTATGGAATAAAAGAAGACAACACTAACTACAAGTGCGTCTATAAAGCTAAATTATTCTATTTTAAAAAACTTTGTCAGAAATTCCAGACGTGAGAACAGATTAGCAAACTTTTTATCGATTTTATCGTTTGAAAAAGAATGTATTAAAGAAATGTCTCGAAATAAGTGTTATGAGAAAAGTAGAGTTCACTCTAAGTTAAAACTTAATAAGTCTTATTATAATTTCATTTTAATTTGCATTTCTTTCTTCAAATATCACTGCTCATCACTCCAAAATTTTTATTACCTTATTGCTCAAATGAATGGAATAAAAAAAACAGTCAACTCCGTATGAAAAAAATTTAACTTAAATAAAAAACAATCATTATAATAAATTTATTTATTCAAATTTTTTTTTAGATTTCACGCTTATTGTTCAGGACACACTGTAGTATTAATCAGTTGCAGCTTTGCGTCTTCAAATGAATTCCTTGAAACCTATTATATTTTTACTGAATCTGGTATGAACTGAAACATAATTAAAATCATAAGTTCTCATTTCCCATGATAATAACGATTAATTCATTAATATCAAGAGCATCTCAATTTAAAAGTTATTTATATTTTGAAAAACATATTTTGAAGGTAAAATTCGTTGTATCTTTAAGATCAAGTCTCGAATTAAGATTTTTCGTCTTACAATAACATTTCTTTTTCATTTATATTTCCTTATAAGTGTATATATATATATATATATATATATATATATATATATACAGAAAACATAAACATCTAAAACATTTTAATGCAGAACACTATAAGAGGTCGCATATTATCACTTAGATGTGGGATTTAACCCAAATTATGGAACAAATAATTTTTTTTCAAGGTTAAAAAATTAGTAAAAAAAGGTAAAAAAATGTTCCAGAATAGTTGTATTAGTAAGTAGTAAGCTAATGAAAGTGCTTCGCCATAGAATAAGTAATTTTTATAAAAATTCCTTCGGCTTTCTTTTTTGACTGAATTTAAAGCACACTTTTTGTATAAAGCAACTTTTTATTTCGATTATTGATTAAAGAAACATTTATATCAAGTAAAATTGCCTCCAAAAATAATTGACCTAACCAAATATAAAGATAAATGTTTTCTTTTGCAAAAATCTTTATTTTATCAGCATTTTAAATTAATTAAATATCATTTTGCAATTCGATTTGAAGCAAGTAACAACGAATTGTTGATTGCTGTAGTATGAAGTAATTAAGGGTATGTTTTTATATTTTTTAATATTTTTGTGTAATGAAATTCGCAAATTATTGTCACTTATTATAATTAAATTGTCTAAATATGGACTGAAACATATTTTACTAATAATTTTTTTATATTTGAAGGAAAATAACTATATCAGTTTTCTGTAATTGTTTTTTTTTCGAATTTAATAAGTTGAGTCCATTTAATAGATTATTATATTATGAAGACAATAAGAAACATGAAGCAGCCTTCCTACAGCATCTACAGTGCCAGTAGTACTTAAATTTTTAATACTCTTGAGTATAGTTTCTATACTTTACTTGCCATTTTTCCCTTGTTTGTAACTTATTTAAAAATTGAGTTGCAGTCTGGTGTATAATTATTTTAGACTTCTACCTATAAATCTAAATTCAGACGGACTTGTTGGATAGTTGTTTGATCGGCTGAGAGGAATTGACTCGTTGCAGGTGAGTGTGTTCCTCAGAGTTGTGATACAGTCTATTGTCCAATTCATGTTTAGTGGAATGGTCTTTTCAGAACTGGGCTTAATTTTAGTACGAGTACGTACAGAAAACCAAGCTCCCCGTTCTTTGAAAATCTGACGAGAATGTGTCCTCTAGGATGCACGGTGTTTGAGAAAATCCTGAAAGCTAATATTAGAACCCGAAATTGTTCTCTTAAAGTTAGGCGTAAAGTATATAAACGCAGTTTTTTGCATAAATCGCTTTAAAATATTACTATAATTGATAATTTCACTATGCGTGAGTTGTAAAATGTGGGCTTAACTCTTTATTAAACAAAATATAAAATAATTTTAAAAAATCGATATTTTCCTTCTTTTTCCGCATATGTCTCAAGCAGTGTTGATGTTAGAAGAATTTTATATCAGACATAAAAGTTTTACAAGTAAATTTTACATAAGATAATGCTAGTTTCAAAGCTTTTAAAAATTATTATAATTATTGAAAAACTACTAAAAAACAGAAAAAACAGTTAAAAAAAGGTTTGTTTGCGAGCTTATTTCCCATACTAAAATCAAACATAGGATCTTCATATTCCGAGAAAGTAAACTTTTTAGTATGCGCAAAATTTCGGGCCAATGCTTTTTAAATGCAATCATTTTTTTCGAATCCTGAGAAAACTAACAAATATTTTTGAAAAATTTAAACGCAGAATGAAAGATTACATTATTACCGAGTTCCGAAAGTCCCTTAGAATAAACAAAAAGTTTTTTTGAATGAGATATTTGAAATTAAAAATCACACTAAATTTTCTCTTTTTTTTTTTCACCCCTGTAACTTATTAAAATAAACATTAATGAAGTTTTCAGGGACTTTTGGCCCTCAGTAATAATGTATTCTTTCATTCTGCGTTTAAATGTTTCAAAATACTTATTAGTTTTTTTAGGATTCAAAAAAAATGAATGCATTTAAAAAGCATTGACCCGAAATTTTGCGACTACGCTCTTAAATCATCACACAAATTCATTAAAATAGATTTAATAGTTTTTGTAAAATGTTTTTACAACCTAATTTTTTTTAATGAATAATTTAAATCAGTGGCGGACTAAGGCTAAATCGGGCCTTAGGCAACATTGTAATTCCGGGTCCATTTTTTTAGTCATGACATATATTTTGCGTTTGGCAGTTTGGTTTCAAAGCATACAGTATATAGTTCTATTTAATTATCGGATTTCAAGAAAAAAATTGGAATGGTTAAATAAATTTTCAGAATTGCGTTTAAATTTGGAAATGTGGCAATAATATTATGTTTCTTAACAAAAGACTACATGGATATAGGCGAAATAATATTTCATTCTTTCTTTATTTATAAAAGTCTTAAATTGTAATACTTCATTTTTTAGTTCTGCTATAGTAGAAACCCTCAATTCAGAAGAGTGATATCATAGTTTAAACGCGGAATATCCTCAAATTTAAATGTACACAGCGGCCCTCGAAAACTGCCTGTTTTCTCGATTGCAATTTGCGTTTCCTCATAAGAAATTACAGAATATATAAAGTAGTATATTTATTTGTGCTTCTCTATAGTAGACATGACCAGAAGTTGTTGTACAGTGTAGCCAAATCTTGTTCACAATTAGTAATTATGGTCATACAAAACCTGTATTCTTCCACGCAGCGATTATTACCGTCATAAAAATACCAAAAAACATGATTTTTTCAATAGTAAAAATTAAGCACAAAATTGTAATAAAATAAATTTTATTTATATGTTCCGTTTCGTTACGTATTTAAATTTATAAAATAAAAATCGATATTTTAAAACATTATTTTTTCAATCGTTTGGCAATGTTGGAATTAGCGAGGGAACTCGGTTTTACAATTCGGATCCAGACATGCAGTAAAACTAGTTTTTATTATTTTTTGCCCAAGAAATGAACGAAGAAAACATTGGTGTTTCTATGGGTAAATAGTGCATGTGTTTTTGTGAGTATATTTTATGTGATAAGTTTGTAAACTTATTGTTGTCAATACTGTTTTATCAATACTGTATTGTAGTATTGATAAAACGTGTTATAGATAATAAGAGTGTTATAGTTTGTCGTTTTATAGTAAATATTTAGTTATATTCTTTGAAATTATTGTATATATAGTATATATCCAGATTATTGAAATACAATGGACGAAAAACCGATTTGTTCCAAGAGAAGACAGCAAAATTCTGATGTGGATTCCAAGAATGAAAAGCCGCAAAAGAGACGGAAAATGTTAACGTCCGAAGAGAAGGTAATGATACGAAACGTTTATGAAGGAATTGTCGGCAGAAAAATGGCATTAAACGTTAGCCAAGCGGTCGACATTTGTAGCAGTTTAACAAAAGTATCCGTTAGCTGTATTTATCGTGTACTTAAAAATACATCGGAAAATAAAAAGCAAGAAAAAGGTAAAACTAGAGGTAGGAAAAGCATTGTTTTGGATGACGAGACAAGGAATATTATACGTCGAAAAATTCATTCATTTTATTTTCGGAGTGAAATTCCAACACTGAAAAAAATTTCTCAAGAGCTCGAAAATGATGACTCTTTACCCAAGATATCTCGTAGGGTCTTAATCAGGACCATGCAAGAAATGAACTTTCGATACGTAAAACGCAACAGAAAAAGTATGCTATTAGAAAAAAATGAAATTATTCTGTGGAGAAGAAAATATTTAGAAGAAATACGAAAAATTCGCAGCACTGGATGCAAAATATATTATTTGGATGAAACCTGGATTAACGAAGGTCATACAGTTGGAAAAGTTTGGCAAGATTTAAATGTAAAAAGTAAACGCGAAGCATTTATAGAAGGCTGGTCTACAGCATTAAAGGCTCAAACAGGTGATTATCATGAAGAAATGACTTCTGAAGTATTTGAGCGCTGGTTTAAGAGAATCTTACCAAAATTGGAATCTGGGTCTGTGGTTTTTATGGACAATGCGCTATATCATAGCCGCAGACTAGAACAATTACCGACGACGGCATGGCGGAAAGGGAGAATTCAAGAATGACTTACAGAAAAGGGGATTGCATACGAAGAATCAATGCTCAAAATTCAACTACTTGACATTGCACGGTTAAGGAAAATTGAATATCTTAAATATGCTGTAGATGAAACTGCAAAAGATTATGGTGTCAAAGTTCTGCGTCTACCACCTTATCATTGCGAACTTAATCCCATTGAACTTATCTGGGAGCAAGTGAAAGGAGAAGTAGCACGCAATAACAAAACGTTCAAATTAAACAAAATTAAGAAACTTTTGATTCAAGCAATCCTCCATGTAACTCCAGAGAAATGGGCTAAATGTATAGGCCACATAATTAAAGAAGAACATCGTATGTGGGAACTTGACACTCATATCAAAGTTTTACTAGAGCCAATTATAATTACACCAGGTGGTGAAGATAATGACAGCGATAGCAGCACTGCATCTTCAGGTTTAGACAGCGAATAATATTTTCTAATAGTTTAATAAGAACATCAGCATAAAAAAAACCAAAAACAAAAGAAAACGAGAAGAACATAGTAAGTGTGTATAGTGTTTGTGTTTAAACACATCAAACATTATTTTTATTTTGTTTTTATAGAATTTTATTTTGTTTTATAGGATTTTATTTTGTTTTGTTTTATACTGTTCAAGTGTTTTGTTCATTTTATTTAATAAGACAATATGGCTCTTGGCTAAACGTCAAAAAGACGTTTTAGCGTAACTTCCGCGACAGCCGGTTGGTATCAGTAAACTTTCTGCAAAATTACTTCTTTTTTATAGCTTTTTGTTTGTGGCATTCTGTATTTTTAGGGGAATGTAGGGAATGAGCCACAAAATATTTATTCATATGTTTATTTATTGACGTTTCGATCTCTATATCCAGAGACCGTTTTCAATTATACAAATGATAGTACTATTTATTTTCTATGGCTTTTCGCTTGTCGTTCTGTAAAATAATGTTGGGAATAAGCCACAATATATTTATTCAAATGTTTAATTTACGGACGTTTCGATCTCTATAAAGAGACCGTTTTCAAACATACAAATGACAGATATATTTATTTTTCTGTAGCTGCTTGTTTGTGGCATTCTGTATTTTTAGGGAGAAGGTTGGACATAAGCCACAATATATCTATTTACATGTTTAATACATTGACGTTTCGATCTCTATTCCGTTTTTAAAGATAGAAAAAAAAAGAAAATAAACAATATAAGATTATAAAAATATATAATAATAAACAAATAAAAAAAATATTACTATCATTTATATCTTTGAAAGCGGTCTTTGGATATAGAGATCGAAACGTCAGTAAAAACTTGTAAATAAATATATTGTGGCCTATTTCGAACATTAATATTTGAAAAATAAAATATAATTAACGTTAAAATAAAAGTAAGTGTACGTCACTGGATTTCCAAACGGCTTTCCGCATTTCTGGGTCTTTAAACGATGACTCACTCTCTCAAATAGTGAAATTATACTTTAGGTTTAAATTTTGTTTATAACATTTTTATTACTCTATTGAAGATTCACTAACATCACTATCATGAAAATTGTTTTAAATTTAATATTAATCACAGTAGATAATGTGGTCAGTGCAGTTTCCATGTTCTGACAATTTTTTATCTACATTTTTCCAATCATTCGTCCATTTTGTCATTAGCGTTGTTTTCTTGGAAAATAATTTACAGACCTTATAGTACAGTAAGTTGTTGATTTCAGTATAATCCAACCAATCTAATGTAACTAATTTGTTTTGACCCTTTGTTACATCGAATAAAAGATGATTCCAAAGATTAATTTATTGATTTTAGTGTAGTTTTTATATAATACTCTCGCATGGTGTCTGTTAAGTATCTGGCCATAATGCAATGTAGTTTACAAAACTCTTAGTTTCATTAATACTTTGAGATGATCTTAAATTTAAATTTTCTTCTTTTATTTCATCTTTACAATCGAAATTGCTTGGTTTTCCTGCGTTTTTTGCAGACCACGTTCTAAAAAAAAGAAGAAAATGATCTCCAATTAAATTGATTTTATTCAATATGACAATAACAATTTGTGGTATTTTATATTATATATTATTTTTATTAAATAATTACTTTTATAAAAACTTACATTTGTTTTAATAATTTGAAGATATTAATTAGTCCAATTACTTTTATTTAGGAGCAGCAGCTTTTCTAGCCTTTTGGTGAACTTGCGGTAGATTTGGCGGTTTTTGGATTACCAGGTACCTTTGTGTTTTTCGTAGGACTGCCTTTATTTGATTTCTTCACTTTGGTTGGTGTTTTTACTTTGGCCTCTGTGGAAGTCGGAACTGGGGATGAAGATTACTTCTTTTCAATTTTCTTCGCCTTGGATGGCTTTTTCTCTAATTTGATGCTGCTTCTTTAGGCTTAGTCACTTTCTTTACAGATTTCGCCATTTCGCTGGTAGCAGAAGGTTTGGCGGCGGTGACAGTTTGTTTCGGTTTAGTTGTTCCTCCAGCTTACATTTTTCTCCTGAACTAGGCTTTGTAGATACAGAACACGAGGAGATAGACGTTAACTTGAAGATCCTTTGTTTACACCAACGATCCAGTAGCAACTGCAGCCTTTAAATATTTTTTTTTATGAACGGTGCAACCTTTTTAACATCTACTTTGTAATTTGCAGCTATATATTTCTTCATAACTCGAAGGTAAGAACCATCTCTTTTTGGATTTTTTGCCTTTTTTCATTTTTGGATCGTGAACGTATTTGCGGCGTTCCAGATTCCGACGTAGCCGAAGTGGCTGATGATTGGTGTACCCTATTTAGATATTTCACAAAGTATTAACTATGAATACAAAACAATCTATTTGCAATCCAGTCTAGCACGTAAGTCTTAATTGTACCATCTTTAAACAAAACTCACGTAAGATACAATACGTAACGTTCAGGGTACTGATTTACGTTTGACTTTTTAAACTGAATAGGCGCGAGACTATCGTATTTATACACATCGACATCGACACTTGCGGCTGTAGATACATAAGCACGAGAACGTTCGTCCACACGTGTAGACTTTATCAAACAACGATTCGGCATAATTTATTATAAAAATTAAAAACCTAATTTTCGGGCCCCAAAAATTACGGGCTCTAGGCACGTGCCTGGGTTGCCTAGGCCTTAGTCCGCCCCTGATTTAAATGAATAATGAATAAATAGATATTTGAAATTCATGAAATTAAAAATTCATTTATTTTCTTTTATTTTATTTATTTTCTGCATTTGCCATTGGAGCTGAGTCACACTGGTACAAGTTCGCATACGCACAGCGTTACTTACTGTGATAATTAGGATACTAAGATAAAATAATACTAAAAAAGATACTTATTGAAAAAAAGAAATACAATAATATAGAAAAAAGTACTTGAATTAGCAAATAATTTTTTGAATCTATTTTTAGTATACAGTATGGTGGAAATGAAAGGAATAAATTCGTTATTTCGTAAAGCGGAGGCTTTAAGGAAAAATCCTGAAACCCGTCGATTTTTATTTTTAAATAAGCTATTCGTAAGCATACATTTTTATTTTTGACGTCATCTATGTGAGCGTGATGACGTCATTGCTAAAATTTTTGAATAGAAAGGGGGGTATTGTAATACATAATTTGAAAGGTCTTTTAAATACCTATTCAGCTATATCAATATGTCTAAGTAATTAAAGTTTGTAATTGTTTAAAAAAATAATTAAATTTTTATTATTACAATAAATATTTATTAAGTATTATTCAATAAATACAACGAAACCTAAATTAAGTGCTCAAATTTTTTACCTTCAGCTAAAATACAATGAGAAAGGCGTGCCGCGAACTCTTCTCTAACATTCTCTAAAACTTCCGGAGTTATTTGAACAACCTCATTACGTATTCTTTCTTTCAGTTCATTAATATTTTGTATTCTATTTTGATACACTTTACTTTTTAAATATCCGCATAAAAAGAAATCAAGAGGAGTCAAATCAGGTGACCTAGGCGGCCATTCTATTGTTCCTCTTCGACCTATCCACCTATTTGGAAAGACGTTGTTTAAGTAGTTGCGTACCAAGACAGCATAGTGTGGAGGCGCACCATCTTGCTGTAGCCATAAATCATTTCTGTTTGGAAACAACCGGTTCAATTCTGGAAGCAAGTTTTCTTCGAAAAAGTATGGTCCAATACACCTATTATCTATTATTCCCACCCAAACATTAATTTTCTCTGGGTATTGAGTACGGTACTCTTGCATCCAGTGTGGATTTTCCGTAGCCCAGTACCGATAAGTTTGACGATTGACATGACCGTTTAGTAGAAATGTAGCTTCATCAGAGAAAATAATATTTTTTAAAAACATCGGATCTCTGTTATTTCGTTCCATTATAATGTCACAAAATTCAATTCGTCTATCAAAATCATCTTCCATAAGTTCTTGTACTAAACTTACTTTGTAGGGATGCCACTTTTCCTTCTTTCGTCATTATCTAATGCTACTTGCCGTGAACTGTTATGAGGATTATCTTGAAAAGCTAACAGAACGTCTACTTGTTGGTTTTCAGATATTGGTTTTCAGATATTGGTTTTCTACTACCTTTAGGAAGGTCTTTAACATGACCCGTTTCTTTAAATTTTTTCTCAATTTTGCTTACAGTGGATTGTAAAATTGGTTCTCGACGGGGGTATTTATTATTAAATAACGCACATACTTCTTTCTGCGTACGTGTTTTATCTCCATAACCAATCATTATGAGAATTTCAATTCTTTGCGTTTCAGTTAGCTTCATGTTCAAAGATACAAAGACTTTTTGAATACGTTTACTACAATAATACTATTAATCACTGGACAGAAAGATAATTAAGTTTGAATGTCCAACTATCAATGTTCATATTGATAAGGTAACTAGTTTTTTTAAAAAGGTAAAAAGTAGATAAAAAAGACATTTCATTACCAGTGATGGCCTTTATAAAATTTATTTTTGGGTGTCAATAATACATCATATCAATACTTAATAAATATTTATTGTAATAATAAATATTTAATAATTTTTTTAAACAATTACAAACATCAAATACTCAGACATATTGATATGGCTGAATAGGTATTTAAAAGACCTTTCAAATGATGTATTACAATACCCCCCTTTCTATTTAAAAATTTTAGCAATGACGTCATCACGCTCACATAGATGACGTCAAAAATAAAAATGTATTCTTACGAATAGCTTATTTAAAAATAAAAATCGACGGGTTTCAGGATTTTTCCTTAAAGCCTCCGCTTTACGAAATAACGAATTTATTCCTTTCATTTCCACCATACTGTATCTGTTCGACTGGGAACAACGAAACGGTGTCGTTGTGGAGTACCTATGTTAGAGTGATATACACTCTAAATCATTTAACGACAATACATATTATTGTATAAATTTTCTAAACCCTTTATTTCTTTATAAACAATCTCGTGCTATACCTAGAATATTTTATTTTTAGTAAATACTATTCAGTACATACATTGATCATTTTTAGATACATATAAAATATTAAATGATCTATTCTATTGATTATACCGTATAATAATATTTTTGTCAATTAATATATTTTGGCAAGTAATGAAAATGAATTGACATTATTAATTAGAATAAAAAATTATAGATTCGCCTCAAATCTCTAAAATCGTTCTCAAACATCAAAACGTCAAATCATCAAAACGGAAATCGAAACGTCAAATTTTTGTAGTTAAAAATGTAATTATCATTACAATACGATTTTGAAGAGTATTCCTACTACTTAGCTAATTTAATGTTTCCACTTCCTTCCCGAAACCGAACTCTTTTGCTCTAGTTACGAAGGTCGACTTTAACCAGCTAATCCTAATACTTCTCTTCAAAAAGAGAGACAAATCGGACCTGGAAAATTACAGAGAAATTAATTTATTAAACACAACACTAAAATTAACAACCAAAGTGATAACAAATAAACTGAATGAAGTTATAACACTAGCAGAAGAACAACAAGGTATTAGGTCGGGAAGATCATGCACCGATGCTAGATTTATGATGAGGCAAGTGCAAGAGAAATCATTAGAATACAACAAACCGGCATATCTATCTTTCGTGCACCTTAAGAAGACATTTGTCCTTGTCAAATTGAAGGACATTATCCACTTATTGTACGCAAGAGATATACCTTTAGGAATAATCAAAACGATCGAAAATATCTACCAAAACAACACAATAAAAGTAAAACTAGAAGAAGAACTAACTGAACCTATTAAAACTGGCAATGAGATAAGACAGGGAGATTCCTTGAGTCGTCTATTGTTCAACCTGATTATGGATGAAATAATAAAAAAAGTAAGAACTAAAAGAGAATACTAAATGGAAGAAAAACAACTTAAAATAATCTGCTACGCAGACGACGCAATACTACTCTCTCAAAGTGAAGATGATTTTCCATAGAAGATAAAATGCACGGTTATAAAAGCAAATTTACTAAGATGTAAATTGGACCTGGAAGATCAGA
Organism: Diabrotica undecimpunctata; assembly: GCF_040954645.1. Lineage (NCBI taxonomy): Eukaryota > Metazoa > Arthropoda > Insecta > Coleoptera > Chrysomelidae > Diabrotica > Diabrotica undecimpunctata. Next base: position 143,662,508 of record NC_092807.1, read on the forward strand.
TAATAGAACAAGTGATAGAGTTTAAATATTTAGGCATCACATTATCTAGCTACGGCAAGCTCGAAACCGAAGTGAAAGATCAAGTGAATAGACCAAACTGGTGCAATGGAATTGATACCAATACGAACCAAAACAGCATTTTAAAATAAAATCCAATTGAAATAAAAGAACTTTTGCGACTTAAAAGATTAAAAAGTTTTATCCATAACAGTGAAACGTGATTTGCTACAAAGTAAACTTTGGAATTTTTTGTATAATTAAGTAGCAATATATTATGACGAAATATTGTTTAAACCTGTTTGAGGCAGTTTTTATTTTTTGCAAATAATACTGATATATATTTATCACAAAACATTTTAACTTATAAATGTAATATTATCGAATTTATGAACTTAATACATTAATACAAGCACCGAATAAAAACTTTTAAACAATATGATTTAGAAAAAAAATTTCTTAGTCAATTTAGTATACCTATCACAATTAGAGCAATACCTATGTAATTCGAAATAAACAGTCCCCATTGAGATATATAGTGTTAATAGTTCGTTATAAAAATAAATAAATCGTTATAATGAAAAAGGCAGTCATGCTTTTTTGTATCCTCTATAAACTAGTTTAAGGTAATCTCAAGAAATAGAGGTCAGCATAAAAGTAATAAAAGTATAATAAAGCCAATATTCCAGTCGTCATAGACGAAAATGCCGCTGCACATATAAAAATCATACGATCAAGCTAAATTATTCTGCGAATGTTAATTTTGGGGTCCCAAAAAGGTTTAGCACTTTTACCCCCTGGACTTTCCCTTAAAACCTTCATCCTTCGCAGGGGGAAAACGGAAAAAATCAATTTACTAAGAATCTGTACGCCGGCACCGTTGGCAAAAATGGTTTAAATAAAAGAGATAATTTTGACTAATTATTAGCATTTTTTCTGTAGAATGAACAGTTCTTTCAATGCCTGAAGCGTCCGGCGATTCTGAATGTCAGTTATGCGCGCGACATCAATTTTTTAAGTAAAATTTGTATCAACTCGACGGTAAAAATTCATTATCTTTTGATCAGAGTGTCCTATCGATAAAAATCCAGATGGGTTTGTTTTAAAGGTGAAGGGAGCAGTTTTCGTAGATAAACAAACGTACATTTCGTCTATATAAAAAGAGGAAGAAGAAGAAGACATTGTCAAACATTTTGGAAGAGAGGTTAAAGCCTTATACCGAAGTGTTACTAAAAGAATATCAGGTAGATTTAAAAGAATATCAGGCGTAGACGTTTAACTCTTAACCAGATCTTCACACTACGACAAATTCTCGAAAAGGTGCTAGAGTTTAACATAGATATGTATTATCTATTTGTCGATTTTTCACATTACAAAGGATCTAAAACATTTAAAACTGCTTCTTTTTGATTACACAAGTACGTTTGTCGAAATGGCACGACTTCAGCTACAAATTCGACCTAATATCATCTTCGTGAAAGCATTTTCCGTGCCTTGCGACCGTTTGTGATGTGAATGATTAAATTCAGAGTTTTTAGGCATAGTTGAGATGCCTCATATTTGTTGTCAAAACTTAAAATCAAAATTTCATGTTATAGGTTTTAAAGAATCGTAAAAAATGGCAAACATTGCGCCATATTTATTTATTTAGCAGATTTATAGAAACTGACTCCATTGGCTGCAAAATAAAAAAATGAATAATAAAGCTAAACTTTTCACCTTAAAACGCATTTTGATTTTTGTCGATAGGACACTCTGATCAAAAGATATCGAATATTTACCGTCGAGTTGTTACGATTTTTTTAAATTGATTTCGCGTGCGTACCCGACATTGAAAATCACTGGTAACTTCATACTCCAATCGTCAGAGACAAAAATGCCACTGAACCTCTAAAAGTCATACGAACAAGTTTTTGCGGAGAATATTAATTTTGGGACCAGAGAATATAAAGAAATGCAAAAAGTTTATCACTTTTACCACCGGGCTTCTCTCTAAAACCCCCCTCACAGGGGGTGAAAACGCAAAAAAAATAGGTTTACTAAGAACCTGTACACAGTGGAAAAAGATGTTTCAAATAAAAAATGTAGCTGGGATAATTTTAAACAAAATTGTTTATAAGCATTTATTGTATAGAATCAACCGTTCTCTTAGAAACAGCGTTTGAAGCGACCGTCGATTTTGCATGTCAGTTACGCGCGCGAAATCAATCTTTAATAAAATTTGTATCAGCTTGACGGTAAAAATTCGATATCTTTTGATTCAAGTGACCTATCGACAAAAATCAAGATGCGTTTTAAAGATAAGGAGTTCAGCTTTCGTATGCAGTTTCGTATTTTGCCGTAAATAAACTCAGATTTTATACAGGTGTTAAATAAATAAACGTGGCGCGATTTTTGCAATTTTTTTATGATTCACACGAGATCAATACAATCTATCTCTTTCATTGACTGGTCACTATGAAGTTTCGATAACTAGTGCCTAAAGTTTAAAACCTATAGCATGAAATTTTAGTTTAGAGTTTTGGCAACAAATGTGAGGCATTTGAAATATGCTTAAAAAACGTTGGATTTAAACGTTCACACAACAACAAACAATCTAAAACATTTAAAACTTTTTTTTTCAATTACACTAGTACGTTTTTCAAAAGAACAAAACTTCTGCAATAAACTACACCCAAAACCGTCTTCTTAAAAACATTTGTCGTGACTTGTGATCGTTTGTAATGTAAATCATTAAATTCTGCGTTTTTTATGCATATTTCAAATGCCTCATATTTGCCTCATTGCCTCATTTTGTTTCCACAACTCAAAATATTTATAACGTAAACTGACATGCAAAATCGACGGTTACTTCAAGCGTTGTTTCTAAGAGAACGGTTCATTGTACACGAAAAATGCTTATAAATATTTTTACTTATAATTATCTCAGCTACATTTTTTATTTGTAACATTTTTTTCTACGGTGTACAGATTCTTAGAAAATCTAAAAGTAGTAAACTTTATTGCATCTTTTTGGGGTTTCAAAATTAATATTCTCCGCAAAATTCAGCTTGTTCGTATGATTTTTAGAGGTCAACTCTCTGACGACTGGACTATCAAGCATTGTTTCTAAGCGAACCGTTCATTCTATTGAAAAAGTTCTAATTTTTTAAAAACATTTTTGTTCAAAATTATCTCAAAAAATGCAAAAAAAATTGTTGCATTTTTTTTGGGATCCCAAAATTGACATTTTCAACAAAATTCAGCTTGTTCGTATGATTTTTAAAGGTCAAATACCTGATGACTGAACTAATACAGTGTGTGTAGAGTTTTAACTTAAAAACAGTAAAATTCATGTTTATCGCAATAATGGGCCTTTCGGATTCTAAATTATGGAAACTGGGCCAATATAAACACCGTGGTTAGAAGTTTATTTGAAATCCAAATACTTATTCTTATATGATATCATATATTGGTATATTGGTGTTCATTATAAAATAAATTTCAAGCCAGGCTATGATTTCTAGCAAAAGTTAAAAATAAACGTAGAAATGAAAAAGACATCATCATCAATATTCGTGTATATCTTTCGCCAAGCACGTATTCCTATATTTTTTAAGACTTCATCGATGTTATCAAGGAACCTTGTTCTGGATCTTCCTCTTCTTCTCTGATCGATGGGTCTCCCAAGTACTTTTCTTTCGAAACATCCTAACATGTTTTCATTACTTTTATATAAACAGTATCATATATAAACAGTATCAAGGAAATAGGTCAAATACAGATCTGATCTTCAAAAAACTATACAGTCACCAAAAAACAAAGCAAAAGTAGCAATAGCAAAAGCTAAGTCTTATACAAAACTATACTCCCAACTTGATCCCAGGGAAAGTGAAACAAAGCAGGGCAGAATGACAGTTTCAAAACTTACCAACACAAAATTTACCAACTTTATTAATAAAAACTACTTAATAGTGTGAGTATTGACCTATTTCCCATATACTTGGTTACATGGTTACAGAATGGGAAACAAAGAAATCCAAATATTATGTTATGCAGACGACGCCGCATTAATCGCCGAGACAGAAGACGAGCCCCAAAGATTAACACACATCTTCAATAAAACAGCAGAAAAAACCAAATGTATGACAACATCTAAATACCCACTACGATGAAAAATCGAAATTAATGGGAAAATAATAAAGCAGGAAGCAAGGTTTAGATATCTGGGAATAGATATAACTAGTTACGGAGATTTTGAAGAAGAAGTACGACGACAAAGCTTAAAAGCAAGTAAAGCGGCATCATCTCCTAATGTCACAATCTGGAAGAACAAACACCTAAGACAAGACACAAAAACAAGAATCTATAAAGCAGCAATTAGACCTATATTAACATACACGGCGGAGACAAGACCAGACACATCTAAAACGAGACGACTACTAGAAACAAAGATGAAAATACTCCCACGAATATCAGGGAAAAGTCTGTTGGATATTGAGAGAAGCGAAAACATAAGAAAAGCATACAATATAGAAGACATAAATGGATGGGTGACAAAACGGAAACAGGAGATGGAACGAACACATTAGTAGAATGGCAGAGGATAGGATAGTACGAATAGGACGAGATAAGTCACCAAATGGACGAAGAAGTATTGGCAGACCAAGAAAAAGATGGGGCGATAATTTAAACAATTTAGGAGGCTAATATCGAAGAAGAAAAAGACTTTAAAGCATACATACAAAAAGGAAGAAGAAGAAAAAATAATTCCTGTGATGATTACCTATAATAGCTATGGTTATGATGATTGGAAAATATATAGTTGCAACATACTATGACAAATTCCTGAATACTCTAATTACTACATTGTTTGAAATATATATATATATATATATATATATATATATATATATATATATATATATATATATATATAAATAATATTTATACTATAAAAATATCAATTTCATTGTTTCCACATTTCTTATTCACATTACACCTCACGGCTTTTAGACACTGTTATTCAGAATATCACAAAACGGAACTCTGCGTTGTGTTCACTTGTTAAATCCATTTGCAACTAAATCTTCTGGTACCACCTAGATCAAAATACTTTTTAATGGTTTACCTAATATTTCCAATTTAAACTAGATTTGGTGAGCTTGGTCTGAAATTATTGCAACACTTGTTATTAAGATAATATACAAGGATTGTTTTCGTGATATGAATTTTTTTAGCAAAACATTTAATATAACAAATTATGTTAATTGTCAAATGGATAAATGTTGATAAATTAATTATTAATTTTTGATTTGAAATATTTGAAAATTTTTTATGAAAATTTTTGATTTGCTTGTATTGTATTTCCTTTTTGTCTAGTATTTGTCTTAGAAATTTAAACTATGCTTGCGTTTTTTTCCTACTCTAAGAAGGTTGGAGAAGATCAAACAGGAATACAAACAGCCATTTCAAAGAGAATCATGAATCAAGGTTCGGAACTAATGCCAGAGATAAAGGTAGATGAGATTCTACAAGCATTAAGAAAATGAAAAATAACAAAACCCCAGGAGAGGATGGAATTCTAATAGAAGCTATCGTAAATGAAGGAGATATGTTATTAAATAAATTAAGGAAACTGTTTAATCTATGTTTGCAGCAAAAGGAGGTGCCCAAAGATTTCAACAATGCTATAATCATCCTTTTGCATAAAAAAGGAGATAGAACGGACCTAGAACCTAGATCTATTAGCCTGTTGAAGCACGCATACACGCTCTTCGGTAGGTTAGTGACATCAACTTTGGAGAAAAAAAATTGATTTTTACCAACCGAGAGAGTAGGCAGGATTCCGTTCAAATTGTGGTACCAATGATCACCTCCATACAGTAAAGACACTCATTGAAAAATCTATAGAATACAACAAACCTCTTGTCCTCACTTTCATAGATTCTCATAAAGCGTTCGACACAATCGAAATTAACAGCCTTATAGAAACAATGAATGACATGTCCAGCAGTGGACTTGATAAATGAAGGCTGGATGATGATAATAAAGAAGGTTAGCAAGCATTCGCTGCAATTTAGATTTTTTATGGTGCTGCTCTTAACAGGTGGTATCGATGGGATCCCAGCAGAGTTATTTAATGGTCACCAATATGATGTAAAAAATAGTGAGTAAATTTTGGACTGAGGATTAAATGCCTAAGGAATAGAGCTTAGGCTTAATATGTCCGTTACAAAAAAAGCGGACTCAACTACAATGTAATAATTAGCTTGGAATAACTCTCCTAAATACATTATACAAGATATTGTCAAACATCTTGCATGAGGGATTTAAGCCTTATACCAAAGCGTTCCTAAAATCATCTATTTGTCGATTTTAAAGCGGCATATGACAATGTCGTAAGACCAAGTCTTTATAATGCTATGAATGAGTTATGAATTCTAAAAAACTCATACATGATAAATGTGACGATGCCCAAAATTCTGCCAGCAATATAAATTCATATAAAAAAAAAAAAAAACAAAATTTGTTTAATTTACTAATGTTTGTATTTTGAGAACGATTTCCGAAGTGGAAATTGAAACGTCAATAAACGTATTTTAACCTTTAATTGTGGCTTATTCCCATTTAAATATAAATTAATATAAATTCAGAACGAATCGTCAACACCATTTGAAAATTACGGAGGTTAAGGCATTGCAAAGCTTTGTGCCCTCCAATTTTTGAAAAACTGGCAGGACTCTGGTCTACTTGGCCTTTCGGCTATACGACCGTTAACGAATCCACTGCCCCTATGAGTAGGACACCAAAATGAAGGTGCCACGCCACGTACGCCAGGCACGTTTCATGGGGCTCCACCTTCCCCGTAGTACCTGTGTTGCGAAAACCTCCCCTACTCGTTATCCCCTCCCACAGGCGGATAGGTGACGCAGGCAGAGGAATTTCCACCTCGCACGTAGACAGGTCGCCGCCGAGGATCTCTCCTCTACCACTCTTGAATCTCCTGGCGGGTACGTGCCGGGACATCAACACCACGCTTGACGCAAGGCCAAGAGAGGTGTGTACGGTCCCAGCTCGTTCAACCTCGCCTGGTTCTCTTGGAATGAGAGTAGAGTGGTCCCACATGACTCTCGTCTCGGATACTAGGAGTATAGACCGGTGACCGTGACGCCTAAGCGTTCGTGTGCGTTTCTACAAACCCGACACCTCAAGCGACGGCTCTCCACCTCTCAATTCCTACCCATTAGTCGCCTCTTACGACAGGCAGGGCCTTCTGACTTCGGCCGTATTCTTATCTCCGCGAGGCGAACGGAGGGAGGTTAAGGGAGGGAGACGTGGTGTGTCAGCGTTTTAATACTGCCATAGAAAAAGTAATCTTCTTCTTCGTGTGCCTCATCATATAAGGACTTTGGCGATCATCACAGCCCATTTTATTCTGCCTGCAGCAGTTCTGAAGAGTTTTATTGTTGTTTTCTCACTTCACTGTTTTAAATTTCTTTAACCATGACGTGCGTCGTCTCCCCGGTCCTCGTTTTCCCCCTCTATCGATTTTTGGAAGAAAGCTATTACGCAAAATATTCGGAACCGTCTCTAAAAACGGAATGTGGAGACGTAGATACAACTTTTCACTACAGAATATCTACGAGCATAAGTTTAGTGAAAAAGACATTACCACTATAAACAAGCGAATTAGTCTGCAGTGGACGGAACATTAAGCCCAGGCCCCAGAATCGAACATTATAAAAAAGGTTTTAAGAGCGAACAGCCGGTGGGAATAGGAACACAAGGGAGACCAAGCTGAGGTGGATAGACGGAGTAACACAGGATGTTGAGAAGATCGGTGTTGCCAACTGGAAAATCTAGGCAAGGGACAGAGTAGAATGGCGCAGAAAGCTTGAGAAGGTCGAGGCCCTATAAGGGCTGTAGCACCGTGATGATGATGATGATGATGATGATGATGATGATGATGTAAGTAGGTTAACATATCTACATTAAGGCCAGATTATCAAATTGTCCAACTGGAAAATTAAGTACTTTTCTACGTCTCGTTCTAGACACGTCTAAGATATTTCATTTTCCCATTTTAATGGTGTTTAAAACTCCTTTCTTCCCGTTCTTCTTAATGTTTACATTTATCACTTGTTCTCATTTGTTTTACAACTAATTTATATCTAGTAATCTTTTGTGCTTACAGTTCAAAGGTTTCCAATTTCTCGATAATATCTTTCTTCGATGTTTAAGCGTTTATTTTGTCGATTAATATGAAAATTGAATGAAACAATATGGAGAAATAAAAATATTGGGAAAGAAACGAAAGGCAGAATGTACAAAATAGTCATTAAACCAATAATGACATACGCGACAGAAACAAGACCTGACACAGAGAGGACAAAAAGGATGTTCGAAACATCAGAGATCAAAACACTTGGAAAAATTTATGGTAAGACACTATCGGACAGAGCTAGAAGTACAGATAGAGTAGTAAAGACGGCAAGAGACGGTTCCCCAATAGGAAGACGATCAGTAGGAAGACCACCTAGTAGGAAGACCACCACGATCAGTAGATAGACCCATGTCTATATAAAAAGAAGAAGAAGAAGAATATGAAGAGCAATACTGAGCCTTGTGGTACTCCATAATGCTTTTGTAGCAAGAGTAGTATCATTTGCTCCAGCTAGTTGTTTCCTATTTCTCAAGTAAAATGGAACCAATTCAAAGAAATACCTCGAATTCCGTAGAAATCTAGTTTTTTATCAAAATGTCGTGATTTACACAATCAAAAGCTTTGGCATAGTCACAAAAACAGTGGCAGTGTAAAGATTATTGTTTAGTGCTTGAGACCTTATGTAGTACATAAAACATAGTATCACTGGTACATTTATTAGATAAAAAGCCGAACTGACTTTGCGATAAAATGTTGTTTTTAACGAAAAAGGACAAAAGTCGGGTTTGTATAAGTCTCTCAATAGTTTTGGATAGGACCGGTAGTAAGGCAATAGGTCTATAGTTGCAGACATTCGATTTTTCACCACTCTTATAAGGAGGAATAACAATAGCTTTCTTTAGGAACTCTGGAAATATACCTTTTTCAAAGGAATCATTAATCAGTGAGACCATGACTTCCAACACATTTTTTGGGAGATTTAAGACAATTTTTATGGATAATCCATTAGTACTACACGAAGATTTGCTTTTGATACTACTGATTGTTCGGATCAGTTCAGATTTATCAACTGGTCTTATTAAGAATGAATTCGAGACCTTTTTAGAATTGTGGAGATAGGAAATAGGTTATTGTGGCAAAATAGTTGATATTATATTTTTACTCTGTTATAAAGTTGTTTATAAACTATACATTCACGGTAATTGGCTGGATTATCACCATTGCAATTTGTACATTTTACATTGTTATCTCGCACTTTATTTCACAATCTTTCGTTAGATGTGTGCTGACAAATTTCACAAATTTTGTGCTCTACAATAGTTTTTAATATAGTCACACCCTTATCATCGAGCGCATTGAGAATTACTCTTTTGTTATTATTTTCTAATTTCAATATAATATATTATATTTCTTTATTGCTGCTTTTGGAGTTTAGGTCTCTGAATCATATCGGTAGATTAATTTTGGAAGTTTTGTGTTTGATAATATGTAAATTCGTTACATCATTGTCTTTTTCTTTTAAAGCTTTTGTTAGTATTTCAGGTGATGAAGAGGGATGCATCACTCGCATCACGACTCTGAAACTCGTGATCTTCATTTTTAGGTTATAGGTATGATATTCTGTTTTCTTCTCGTCCCTGGTCCTACCGTTTTATAGTATATTAATTAGGAACTATATGTGCGAGAACCTTAAGTACGTTTTTCTATGACTTTATCATGATACACTGTTGTGGTGGAGTTTAGAGTTTAGTGTTTATTTATTTAACTACAAAACAAATACAAATATTGTTTATAGTAAGTCAAAAAAAAAATAAGTATATAAAAAGGAATATAAAACGTAACTTAAATATATCACAAGCAAAACACATCTTCTTCTTGTTCTTCAGTGCCTTATCCGGTCCGGATGTTGGCAATCATCAATTCTATCATGGTTTTGTTGACTGCTCTGCGAAACAGCTCCACGGAGATCATCCCAAACCATTGGCGAAGGTTTTTCAACCACGAGATACGACGGCGTCCCGGTCCTCTCCTGCCAAATACTTACCCTGCATGACGAGTTGAAGAATTCGATATTTTTCTTCGTTTCGCATCACGTGGCCGAGATACTTAAGCTTATGTTGTTTCACTAAATTAATAGTAGGACCTCAACGTTGGTGAGATGGTCCACATACGATATTTTTAGTATCCTCCTGTAAATCCACATCTCGAATGCTTCAATCCGCTTTTCAGTAGCTTGCGTCAGTGTCCAGGCTTCAACTCCATATAGTAACACTGGAAGAATGTAACATCTCACTATCCGCATCTTGGTTCCCAAACTGAGATCACTGCAGCACAGCAAGGATCTGATACTGACTTGATAAATGTAGACTGTGCCATTTCAATTCTGGATCTAATCTCTTGAACGTAGTCCTATTGTGAGGTGAGGGTAGTTCCGAGGTAAGTGAATCTGTCGGCTCTCTGGATCTCTTCGCTACCTGCCATTAGTGCCCCGGTATCTAAATTTGCACGGCTGACAGGCATGAATTTAGTTTTCTTAATATTAAGATCTAGTCCGTATGTTACGCTCACAGTTCTCACTCGGTCTAGTAAGGCTTGCAGATCATTTAGGCTGTTTGCTAGTAATACAGTGTCATCGTCGCACCGGATATTATTGATGTATTCACCGTTCACTCGGATTCCCATCTCTAGGTTTGTGAGGGCTCCAGTAAAAATTTTCTCAGAGTATATATTGAAAAGAGTCGGCGAGAGCACACAGCCTTGCACATAGAGACACATATTAAAGAGACATATTAAAGAGAAAAACACATATTAAAGAGAAAAAGATTTATGACAAAGTTACGGTAAGCAGTTCAGTGGATGTTCTGCAATGAGTCATATATTCTTCTGAGCAGTAAAAACAATGTTTTGAAAGATATTTTTTTATAACTTTTTCGAAACTATAACAGCTTTGCTGTTGAATACTTTTTGGTAACATATTGTAATCGTTATAATTAAGGCAATTTTGTCTAAAATATGTAATCAACAGCGATTTGTTCGTAGGTAGTGACAGTTTCGCGTATTGTGAACGTGGATATCAGACTGCTTTATTAAATCAGCACGTTTTCTGTGAATTTCAGTTAGAACTTGAAATATCAACAGATATAGCGGCATAATTTTAAATTTGATAAAGAAAGGTCGGCAGTGTTCTAGATAACTAACCCCTGCTAAAATTCTGATAGCTTTCTTTTGCATTCTAAAAATTTGAGATGCATTTGTTGAATTGCCCCATATGATTACGCCATAGTTTAGCTGAGAGTGGAATAAAGAAAAATATGTCATTTTTAATGTTTAAAAGTTGACAACCCTTGCTAGTTGGCGAATAACAAATAATGAACTTGATAGATTTTACTTTAGTTGTGAGATATGAGCCGATCAGTTCAGTCGATTATCTATGGTTATTCCCAATAGTTTGACAGTCTCTTTGTTATCTGGATCCTTGTGTAAATTATTTGCAGATATAATCAAATTTTGTGTTTTATCAGAGTTAAGTTTTAGTTTGTTTGCAGCCAATCATGTGCTAAATTTAGTAGAAACTTTCTAATGAGACATTTTTAAATCATCATTATTTTTCCTGATATAACGTATGTCGTATCATCTGCGAATTGTACGGATTTGTACGGAGATATGAATTTAGGCAAATCGTTGACATAAATAATAAACAAAAGAGGTCCTAAGACCGAACCTTGTGGACTCCATGTTTTACGGATAGAAAATGAATAATGAGAAATACGGAGAATCAAAGAGATGACCTTTAGACACTACCGCCTGGTGTCTGCCTCATAGATAAGTTATAAGCTTAAGAGGGATACCTCTGATTCCATAGTAATTTAATTTGCGTGTGAAACGCAGTCAAAAGCCTTCGACAAGTCGCAAAGAGAAATTGCTATGCAATTGCCGCGTATCATCTCGAGCCCATCAATCACCTCGCTCACAACATTAAATACCGCGTTCGTAGTAGAACGAGCACTTCTGAATCCATATTGTGAGTTGCTAGGAATAAAATTGTTGTTTGATAACCTTTTTAATCAAAATCCACAAGGAAACTAAATACCTGCAGCTGGCTGTATACCATGTCTCACAAAAAATTTATTTAAAAATTTCTGTATAAAAAGTATATATTAAAATACCGATTGGTCTGGTTGTGCGGTCCTCACAAGGGCCGTTTATTTTGTTTATCATCTTTCGTTGGAAGTGTTGTTTGGTCAGGAGATCCTAAGGATTGTCTGACTGCCAGTATGTGCTAGTTCATTTAGCGTTACCCAGGGTGCACGTGTAGTATTCTACTACGGACGCGAACTAGCTCTACACCCCAGCTCAACCAAATGCATCCAAAACAGAAGATAGTTGCTTTCACCTGAACAATAAACATGCTGAAAAGGAACTCAGCATACGGTTTGAAAATACCACACTTACCCACAACAAAACACCGAAGTACCTGGGCGTAACACTAGACAGAACGCTATCATTTAAAGAGCATTTAACAAAAACTGCCCAAAAGTTGAGTACAAGAAATAACATTATACAGAAGCTCTGCGGTACCACCCGGGGAGCATCGGTTTCCACTCTCCGCTCTACTGCCTTAGCCCTCGTTTTCTCGTCCGCTGAATATTGTGCTCCAGTCTGGCTACACAGTCCACACGTTAAATAGGTCGACAATCAGCTGCACAGCACTATGAGGATGATAGCTGGTACAATTAAATTAACTCCCACCCAATGGCTTCCAGTATTAAGTCACATCCCACCTCCACATTTACGACGAGTCGACGCACTTACACGTGAATACAAAAATATCATGAACAATATAAATCTGATCCACCAAGATACCGAGGATGCACGAAATACCCCTCTCCGTTCTAGAAAACCACCAATGAAAACCACCAATGAAAACGGCAAGAATGATACATGAAGAGTTCAACATCACGAATGCATGGTCCCAAGAATGGAACGAATGGCAAAATAACATGCCCTGCATTACCCACAAGCCACCAGGTTTTGATCTTCCACGCAAAACAGGGTCCATTCTAAATATTATCCGAACCAGACACGGCAGATGTGCATACATGCTACATAAATGGGGAAAGAACCCGTCTCCTCAATGTGACTGTGGGGAGAACCAAACCATCGACCACATTATTGAAGAGTGTCCCTCAAGATTCTACAATGGTAGCTCTGAAGACTTCCTGTTTGCAACTTCAGAGTCAATTGATTATATCAATACATTTGATGTTTGTTTGTAACTATTTAAAGTTTGTCAAATACCTATATTACTAGTGTTTGTATATTTGCTCTAAATGTGTTGTAATTGCCATACGATAAATAAATAAATAAATTAAAATACCCTATCGGGCTACATCACAGAACGTTTTCGGAATTATTATTTCATCATCAGTGCTATCTGGATGTACATGTTTTAAACCACCAAACACAAGCGTAAAAACCCTTTAAATGTTGTTAAATTAAATTTGAGTTACATTATTTGATTTTAAATACTAGAATGTTTAAGTTACAACAGAAATAGATAAAATAGCAAAGTAAGACTGCTCTGGAGGTTGTTAGTCCTGAGACAAAGTGTCTACGAGGACTTGTTGATAGCAATTTGTTGCTATCCAGATAGCACTGATGATGGAATAATAATTCCGAAAACGTTCTGTGATGTAGCCCGATAAGGTGTTTTAATATATACATTTTATAAAGGAATTTTTAAATAAACTTTTTATTTCCCAAAAATAGATACAATGCTTATGGGTCTGTAATTGTCAATTTTTGGGGAATCACCTTTTTTGTAGGTAGTACCTAGTACTTTTCAGTATTTAGTACTTCTGGAAATAATCCAGTTGATAGAATTAAATTAATAAGATGAGTGAAAGGTGTAAAAATAATTTGGTAAGTTTCTTTTAAAACTTTGCTATTAATTTCGTGAACGGCCCTACAATTAGAATTACTTAGAGACTTTATTATTTGAGAGACCTCTTCTTCCACAACGGGACGAAAAATAGTGGGAAGAGATGGAATTATATTCTCTGCAATTGTAGTAAAAAATGATTTATTCCATCTTGAGGTAGATCATGTTGTACCGAACTAGATCTTGTGTTGTTTCTTTCGATATTTACTATTTTCCAGCAGTCTCTAGGTTTATTATTGGAATTAGTAATAAAATTACAGTAAACTGACTTTTTAGCAATTTGTAATTGCCGATTATATTCAAATTTTTGTTGTTTATATACTTTGACCAAATCGGGATCCTTAGTAGCATCTGCAATGTGTTTAATAAGAGAAAGATTAGATCTGTAAGACCTTAATTCATTATTAAACCATTGCACGGGTGTTTTTTCAGCAGTTTGTCGTACATTTTTTACCGGACAATGCTTTAATATTAAGTTGTTATAAGTTTCGGTAAGAAAGACTGTCAAAATATCAGAATCATTATTAATATCATAGAAAAAGTCCATCTTTGTACAAGCTAGCACACGTTAGAACTTCTGTAAACCAGAAGAAGTCATAAACCGTTGAAATGTTTGATTACTGTCAACAACTTCACGCTTAGAGTCAATAAATAAAAATTGAGCTCGATCGTCAGAAAAACAAGGTTCAAATACGCCCACTCTGTAGATATTTTCAGTTTATAGTTACTTTTAGACCAAAAGATGTTAAGAGATTTTGAATATCAAAAGATGGGTCAGATTCAATTTTAAAATTTATATTAAAATCACCAAGTATGATCAGTTTGCCTGCTTTACTAAGCAAGGACGTTATGACATTCTCAAAAGTCAAAGTCACCCTTACCCGATCTGTATACAGTTAAAATATTGGTTTTTATTAAACATACATAAATTGCATAAAACTCTGGACTTTGCTCTACATTATGTCCATTTAGATTAAGTGAAGAATACATAAGATTTTCTTTTACATAAATTGCAACTCCACCTTGTTTCTATTTTACTCTAGAAAAGAAATTAGCTAATGTGTTTCATTATCATTTTCTTTATCATGCAACCGTTCTTTCATAAGTGTATCAAACTTATTTTTTGTCTCATGAGGTCTTTTGAGCCAATAATCAGAAATGTAGGAGTGTTTCTTTGGTTGGATTACTCTAGGACTTCTTAATCGTTTTTTGTTACCGTATTTCATACCTCATTCGATGATTTTGATTGCTGTTGAGAATTACTAGAGTCACCTTGATTATTTGAACTATTTTTATTAAGAAGGTATATCATGGATTGTGGTGGTGGAGCATATACTGGTTGCATTTGCTGTGCTGTTCCTTTATTTTTTGGTGTTGGTATTTGTTAATTTGGATCATAATAAGCTTGGAATGCACTTAGTGTAGAGTAAAAATTATTGGTAATTGATTGCCAGGCACGGATCAATTCAAATAATTAAATTAACTTTACCTGTAGATCCAGTCCATCCAACATCGAGAATTTGTTTCGAGCGCCCGGACTATCACAAATTTATAATAAACTTTAAACTTTGTATCGCCAACGATTAGCTGTTGATGTATTATTGTAAAGTTTTTTCTAATCAAGAATAGAGCGAAAAAATATACATCCTCAGTCGATAAAATGATCGAATTCAAAAATTTAATATTTTTTTATTATACCCCAAGTATCATTAATTTGAAAAAATCATCGACTTTGTCATCACGCCTATATGGACAATGTCACTAGTATAATATGTATGTCACAAAATTATAATGTAAAAATAAAAATCGATCTGTTTCAGAATGTGTTTACAAAGTCGTCTTTTTCTTGAATACATGAACTTATTCCATAATTTTGCCCCTCATTGTATCGGAAAAAAGACTGGAATGAATACAGTGGAACTGATAACAATTTAAAATAGATATCAATCTGCCAATGTTGTCGGTCTGATTCAAAATACTAAAAAAGTTTTTTTAGTATATTAAACTTTTCCTGCGTATATGGCTCATTTTTATGTGATCATCATTCAATCTTCGCTTATCCACTGATGGACATAGATCTACCTCATAATTTTTCATCTATTTCGATCTTGTGCCTCTTGCATCCAATTCCTATGACAACGTTTTAGATCGTCAGTCCAACGTGTTGGTGGACGACCTCTGCTTCGGTAGGCATCATCTCTTGGTCTCCATTCCAGTATCCGCTTTGTCCATCTATTATCTGTCATTCGAGCCACGTGACCTGCCCAATTCCATTTCAGTGTTGCTACTCTCTCCACTGCATCAGCCACTCCTGTTCTTTGTCGTAGCTGACGATTTGGGATCTTGTCTCGTAGTGAAACGCCCAACGTAGCACGCTCCATCGCCCTTTGACACACACGGATCTTTTGAACTGTTCTCCTTGTCATGGTCAACGTTTCCGCACCGTAAGTTAACACTGGTAAAACACACTGATTAAACGTTTTTCTTTTAAGGCATATTGGTATATCAGACGATTTGAAAATATGGTTCAGCTTGCCGAAGGCTGCCCAAGTCAGTCTTATACGACGGAGAAGCTGAACGGTTTGGTTATCTTTTCCTATGCTAATCTCATGACCTAGGTATTTATAGGCCATTACCTGGTTTATGGATCTTGTTCCTACGCATATATCTTCGCTGACTACAAGATTTGTCAACATCTGGGTTTTAGATATATTTATTTTCAATCCTCCTTCTAGCGAGGAAAGGTAGAGCTGATTTAAAAGTTCTTTGGCCTCATCTATCCTATCAGCTATTAGTACAATATTATCTGCAAACCTTAGATGGCTAAGCTTTTCTCCGTTTATGTTTATGCCCTTGTCGGTCAGTTTTGCCCTTTTACATATATATTCCAAAAGCGTAGTGAACAGTTTCGGCGATATGGTGTCCCCCTGGCGTACTCCATGTTGTATCGGGAATTTCTGGGTTTGACGATCACCCACTCTAACACTGGCTGTTGCGTTTTAGTATATGTGTTTAATTATATTTATATACCGATAGTCAATTCGGCATTCTGTCAAGGCTTCCAACATTTTTTGTTGATTTACGGTGTCGAATGCCTTTTCATAGTCGACAAATATTAAAGCTAGTGGTTTATTATATTCAGTGCATTTTTCTATAAGATTTTTTATTACCAGTAGGTGATCGTTTGTTCCATGTCCTGTTCTATGGGCTGATAAAATTCCAATTTATTTTCTAGTCGTTTCGTAATTATTTTTGTAAATAGTTTGTTTATGTGAAAGTAGACTTATGGGCCTGTAATTCCTGAGGTCGATAGCATCCCCTTTTTTATGAAGTATGATAATTTCTGCGTTATACCACTGGGTTGGTGTTATTGCTTCCTGCAATTTTTATGTAATATCTCTTTTTTATTTGAAAACACTATTTCAATGTGATGATTTTTTTTAAATCAAATGAAAAATAAGTTTTTTTTTATATATAAAACTTTTCCTATGTATATGGCTCATTTTTATATGAAATCGATTTTTTATGTGCAAAAACCATTTTAATATGATTAATTTGGTTTTATTACTTAACCAAGCATTAACCGCTTTATCATCCTATTCTCCAAATTCAGTAATAAAGACTAAAAAATGTAAACAATTCGTGAATAACTAATTAGTTATCTGCAGCAGCTTTTGTCAGTAAACACATTTTTAATTTCATAACTTAATCGCTGACACATTTCAATTGATCTCAATCAACAAAGAAAAATTTTTATTGTGTGAGTTACTTGAGACGATTACTCAGGTTTTTGGTTAGATCTAGTTGATACCGATATAATTAGTTTCAACCAGATATTATAAGTATTAGGTTTATATACGAGACGTCCTCTTTCTGTTAAAATTATTTACTGGGATAAAATTAGTTATAATTTTCGTCCGTCTTTATTTGTTAGATTTAAAAATAAACATTGACTTCTTCTTCCTTCTTGTATGTAGGCTTTAAAGTCTGTTTCTTCTTCAATATTAGCCTCCTAAATTGTTTAAATTATCGCAGCATCTTTTTCTTGGTCTGATAATACTTCTTCATCCATTTGGTAACTTCATCTCGTGCTATTCGTACTATCCTATCTTCTGGCATTCTACTAATGTTCCACTCCTGTTTCCGTTTTGTCATCCATCCATTTATGTCTTCTATATTGCATGATCTTCTTATGTTTTCGCTTCTCTCCCTATCCAACAGACTTGTCCCTGATATTCGTCGAAGTATTTTCATCTCTGTTGTTTCTAGTAGTCGTCTCGTTTTAGATTTGTCAGGTCTAGTCTCCGCCGCGCCGTGTATGTTATTATAGGTCTAATTGCTGCTTTATAGATTCTTGTTTTTGTGTCGTGTCTTAGGTGTTTGTTCTTCTAGATTATGCCATTAAGAGATCCCGCCACTTTATTGCTTTTAAATTTTGTTGTCGTACTTCTTCAACATCTTCGTAACTAGTTATAGTTATACCCAGATATCTAAACCTTGCTTCCTGCTTTATTATTTTCCCATCAATTTCGATCCGACCCGGAAAATTACAGAGGAATTAGTTTATTAAACACAACACTAAAATTAACAACCAAAGTGAACAAATAAACTGAATGAAATTATAACACTAGCAGAAGAACAACAAGGTTTTAGGTCGGGAAGATCATGCACCGACGCTATATTTATAATGAGGCAAGTGCAAGAGAAATCATTAGAATACAACAAACCGGAATATCTATGTTTCGTGGACCTTAAGAAGGCATTTAAACGGATTAAATTAAAAGACGCTATTCACTTAATATACGTAAAAGAGATACCTCTAGGAATAATAAAAACGATCGAAAATATTTACCAAAACAACACAATAAAAGTAAAAGTAGAAGAAAAACTAACCGAACCTATTGAAGCTGGCAATAAGACAGGCAGTCCTCTATTGTCCAACCTGATTATGGATGAAATAATAAAAGTAAGAACTAAAAAAAAGGATACAAATGGGAGAAAAACAATTTAAAATAATCTGCTATGCAAACGACGCAATACTACTGTCTCAAAGTGAAGAGGATTTACAACGTATGCTGCGCCAATTTAATATAACCGCCAGAAGATTTAACATGTTAATTTTCCCAAAAAAGACAAACTGCATGGTTACAACAGCAAATTTACTAAGATGTAAATTATAGCTGAAAGGTCAGATAATACAACAAGTGATGGAGTTTAAATATCTAGGCATCACATTATCTATTTTTGGTATTTGGTTTTTCCCCATTGTAACCATGATCTTTACGTACTGCTTGTATTATTTCGTCCATTATTATATTAAAGAGAAGTGGGCTTAATGGGTCGCGCTGTCTAACTCTGCTTTGTACTGGAATACACTATGTAAGTTTTCCATTTATCTTTGCCTGTATTCGATTATGAAAGTAGATGTTTTCGACGGTTTGTATAATATTGATTGGTATGTTTCTTTTATACAGTAGGTGTAAGACGTCTTCGACTTTGATGCGATCGAAAGCCTTTGTCAGGTCTGTAAAACATAGATATGCTGGTTTATTTTACCCGATATCCTTTTCTGTGATTTGTCTTAGTACAAATACGGCATCTACACAGGATCTTCCAGATCTGAATCCTTGTTGTTTATCTGATAAAGTTGTTAGTTTATTGATTTTGTTGGTTAGTACTTTTGTGGTAAGCCTAAGTGCGGTGTTTGGTAGATTTATACCTCTATAATTATTGGGCTCTTCTTTATCTCCTTTCTTAGACATTGGTATCATTAGGCTGTTTCTCCATCATGATAAGAGGTATTGATACCACATATTCAAGCTCTTCAAAGCCAGTTTAGCAGGGGGCGTCGTACTGGAAAGTTGGCAAAACGTAAAAGTCCTACTCCTAAAAGCCAAGGAGAACCAAAAAACAGAACAATGTCAAAAATAGAGGAGTATCAGGGTCGAAATGATAATTTCAATGTCCATCAAAAGGTGAAGGAAATAGCTGGAAAGTTCCGAAAATGTAACAGCGAAAAAATAACATATGATGAAGGCAATCTTGCTATTATTAAAGAAGATAAAAAGAATCTATGGGAAGATACTTGGAAAAACTTTTCCACGACCTTAGAACAATACAAGAACCCACCATTGAAGAAAATTCAGGTCCCGATATCCTACCAGAACAAATAACGGCAGCTGTCAGACAAATAAAGGATAGAAAGGCACTGGGATTTGATGAAATTCCTGCAGAACTGCTGAAGCTATTATATGCAGAACAAATAAAAATAATAACTGAAATATTTAATGAAATATACAAGGCAGGAAAAATACCAGTAATGTGGCTTAAATCGGAGTTCGTACCGTTGCCCAAAAAACCAGGAGCAAAAGTTTGTAAAGACTATAGGACCATACGCCTAATAAGCCATCTGCTGAAGCTGTTTTTAAAAGTAATCCGCAAAAGAATTTACCGGAAATGCGAGAAACAAATTGCGCCCAATCAATTTGGATTTGTGAACGCCGTTGGTACGAGGGAAGCTTTTTTAGCGTACAGGTATTGTTTCAGAAATGTAGAGATGTCAGCTGTGATGTTTTTACATGCCTGATTAACTACAAGAAGAAGGCTTTCGATAAAGTCACTCATAAACAAATGATGGAACTGCTAAAGAGGACAGGGATTGATGGAAAAGACCTAAAAACAATAGCTAACCTGTATTGGAATCAATCAACGGGGCTCCGAATAGATGGAGAATATACAGATCAGGCCGAAATCTTAAGGGGAGTGAGACAGGGGTGCATAATTTCACCACTGATATTCAATCTGTACTCGGAGCACATTTTTGAAGAGGCTCTAAAAGATATTAATGAAGGCATCTCAATAAATGGAGTCAAGCTCACTAACCTGCGGTATGCAGATTATACAATAGTGTATATGGTTTCCAATACCATAGAAGGGCTGCAAAGCTTAATGAACAAAATAACAGAAACAAATAGATCATATGGAGTGGATATAAAAACCAACAAAACCAAGCTAATGATCATCAGCAAGAAAAACATAACATATCTGTATGTGAACCAAATGAGAATTGAACGTGTTTCTCAGTACAACTACTTGGGAACTATAATCAATGAGTCGTGGGACAATACCCAAGAGATTAAATGTCGCATCAGAAAGGCAAAAAGTTCATTATTGACTATGAGCTCTGTATTCAAGAGCCATGACCTCACCCTAGAAACAAAAATAAGGCTCC
The DNA here is from genome assembly GCF_040954645.1 of Diabrotica undecimpunctata. Classification (NCBI taxonomy): domain Eukaryota; kingdom Metazoa; phylum Arthropoda; class Insecta; order Coleoptera; family Chrysomelidae; genus Diabrotica; species Diabrotica undecimpunctata. The sequence continues at coordinate 143,683,823 of NC_092807.1, forward strand.
TTAAATGTTACGCGTACTCAGTGCTTCTGTACGTAGTATAAACGTGGACATTGAACGCGTAAACTCTATTAAAACTTCAAGCTTTTGAGCTATGGTCATACAGAAGGATCCTGAAGATACCATGAACAGACAAAGTCACCAATGAAGAAGTACTATGGAGGATGAACACAACCGAGGATTTGGTCAACATCGTGAAGGGTCGTAAAAGCTGCAGTATTTAAAATTTATAAAAAGTCCTACACTTGCCTTAATTACGTAAAACAGCGATCCGCAACCTGTTTGATATTGCTACCCCAAAATTAAAAAAAGAGTTATGAGCGACCCCAGAAAAAAATCACTAATTTAACAAGTGCAAAAGTTGGTTCAGGACGAAATTAAGGTAAGCTTCAATTATCCTACATGTTGTACTTAGCTGTTTTTATTTCGTAAATTATGTTAAAGAGTTTATATTATTTTTAAACTTCAATTATCCTCCGTGTTGTACTTAGCTGTTTTTATTTCGTAAATTATGTTGAAGAGTTTATTTATTTTGGAAAGTAATATTAGAGCAAACCATGCATTTAACATAATATTTATGATGGCATTAAATGAGACAAGCAAATATTTTAACATTTTATTAAAAAAAAAATAGGTACATATACGTAAGTTTACTAACTAATAACATCTCTAAGGAAAATAAAAGAAAAATACAAAACCATAATAGAAAGTATCGCAACATATGGATGCGAAGTGTGACTTCTAACAGACAGAACAGAGAAAATGCTTAGAGCAACAGAAATGGACTTCTGGCGCCGCTCGGCGGGAATCTCCAGACGCGACAGAATAACAAACGAGAGAGTCCGAGAAATCATGGGGATTACACATAATATTGTTGATGACATCAAAACGACACAACTCAAATGGTACGGACACGTAAGGAAAATGTCGGAGAACAGAATACCAAGACAAATTCTTGAATGGCAACCAAGAGTAAGGCGGAGACCAGAAAGGCCTAGAAGAAGTTGGAGAGAAGGAGTTGATAAAGAAATCAGGGAAAGAGAACTGGAGGACGATCTATGGAACGATAGAATGAGATGGAGATTGGAAATCGGAGGAACACGTCGAAGAACGTTGTAAACCGACATTAAATATATATATATAAACTAATGTGAACCTTGTGCTTGCACACTTGCAATCAGCATATTAATTCTTGGTGATATATTATCAGAAAGAGACATCATCAAATCAGGTTCTACGTTAAGTCTGATTGAAGTCGCATCCACAGGTATATGGATGCGAATGGCAGCAATTTCAGCAGAGATGTTTTGTATAACAGTGGATATTCCTTTTCCATCATTATCCAGAACTTGGATATATCCGTGGTTTTGAAAATAGATCGAAGGCTTTCATCGGACAATAAATAGATGAGCTGTTCATTTTCTTTTTAGTTCATCTTCACAGTGTTAAGATCACAAGTGAATGGATTAATTATCCATTGGTCGCCGTGTGACGTATCTGGGAATCATATTACCAAGTCTTGCTTAAGACTTGTAAGATGCATGATGATTTTGGTTTTAATTTCTTTTTCGAGCTTTATATTTTTTTCTTCAAAAAATTTCTCCAACCATGCAAACATCTCGTTGCGGACGAGACAACAGGGTTGCGGACCGCTGACGTAAAGTACCAGACCTAATTCATATAGACCTATAAGCCTATCGTCTTTTCTATTAAAAACTCTGTAAAGACGTTAAAGACTCAGCTTTGGATGCTCTTAATAGGCTTATCTTAAAGTCAATGGAGGACAAAGCGATAGCAATATATATTTAAGGGGCCTTTCCCGTCCGTGCATTAAGATCTCCTAAAATGAGCTTTTCTTTTCTTATATATATATGTTTGTTAGAACTTTCAATACAATACAGTAAATGAAAATCCATAAAATTGTTTTTTAAACTTTGATTTTAATAATTTATATTATTTATATGGATTATACCAAGCTTATATTAATTTATTGGGATCCTATTAGAAGCGCAATTAACATTAAAAGTTTTTAGTTATCATATTGAAAGTAAGAAAAAATTAAATATGTAAATTTCATTTAACAATTATGCTTAGTATAAAGCGCAGACTTCTGAATAAACTATCGATACTACAATATTGCTTCTACGTGATGAAAACAGAGGCATGTATTTATCAACAATAGCTCCAAATTTGGCGCTGAATCTATTAATCCAGCGAATTAAAGCGCATCCTAATTGGTTAAGAGTTCCATAAGACACACATCTCTAATTACCATCTCTTTTCATTCGCAAGATTTTTTAACAAACCAACACTTATAATTGTTGCATGTTGCACCAAGACTGTTAGTAACTTTGAATTGCCGCTAATAGTAATATCAGTGTACCGGGAACTGTTTTCTATATCAATCAGTGCAATTCGTTCAATGAAATATAGAAACAGGTCTAATAGACAGCTAATACAAATACAGTTTAGAACTAACTTACCTTTATAAAATCACTACGAGTAGTATAGATATTTCTTGCTAATATTTTAGTATTCAAAAGTGTTTTTAGAGTTATTTATTATTAATAGGTAAGTTTTTATTATCAATAAATAAGGAAGTTTATTGTTACATTTTCTACATAGGTATATAAAATGAACATTTGCTTTTTTGTGTAAGATTCTTGTCTATTTGTTGAAGGCTTTTCAAATTTTAATTTGTAACACTTCTTGTTTTTCTTGTTAGGCAGATTACTAGCTTCTTCTCTTTTGTATACGCTATTTTTCACGTACGTGCTAAAGCATAATTTTCTTATTATCCGTGCAATATTTTTATATCATTGTTTTATTAAGATTGCAAACTCTATTGCTTGTAGATAAAATCTTTTTTCATATTCGCAAAGCGGACATTTTTACACGAATTAAAAAAAAGTTATTCTACGATAATTTGGGGCAAAGTTAATTTTTTTTTTAATCACAGCTAATTTGTTTAAAACAATTAAGAAACGGAATTGTCGGCATTTGAAAGAAAAGGGTTCGTTGTTTTTGTACAAAAAGTTGTACAAACATTAACAGGATCCTGTGTGAATTGTCAAAAATATGGTTCAATTTAAGACTAGCACTGGTGTGTGGAGGGGGAACCCACAAATCTACACGTAAAAATGAAAACGCATCTTCAAACTACAATTTTTATATCTCCGGATCTACTCAATGGATTTTGATCTTTCTTTTTTTAATTTGTATGTACTATTTGCGTTTTGCGTACATTACAAATATGTAATTTGTTTATAAATTAATTAACTAATAAACAGTGTAATTTGTTTAAACAATTTTTGAAAAAAATCCCCCAAAAATCGATATTTTTTGTACTACTATCATTATTAACTATAAAAAAAGCTAAAATATACTTTCGTTAATATATTGTCTTTAATAAATAATTTAATATTACTTAGTTCTATGTAAAAATAAGATATTACATATTCTTCTTCTTCTTCTTCCTTCTTGTATGTAGGCTTTAAAGCCTGTTTCTTCTTCAATGTTAGCCTCCTAAATTGTTTAAAGTGTAGTACCATCTTTTTCTTGGTCTGCCAATACTTCTTCGTCCATTTGGTGACTTATATCGTGCTATTTGGACTGTCCTATCATCTGCCATTCTACTAATGTGTTCGTTCCACTCCTATTTCCGTTTTCTCACCCATCCATTTATGTCTTCTATATTGCATGCTCTTCTTATGTTTTCACTTCTCTCCCTATTCAACAGACTTTTGCCTGATATTCGTCAGAGTATTTTCATCTCTGTTGTTTCTAGTAGTCGTCTCGTTTTATATGTGTCAGGTCTTGTCTCCGCCATGTGTGTTAATATAGGTCTAATTGCTGCTTTATAGATTCTTGTTTTTGTGTCTTGTCTTAGGTGTTTATTCTTCCAGATTGTGTCATTAAGAGATCCCGTCGCTTTACTTGCTTTTAAGCTTTGTTGTTGTACTTCTTCTTCAAAATCTCCGTAACTAGTTATATCTATTCCCAGATATCTAAACCTTGCTTCCTGCTTTATTATTTTCCCATCAATTTGATTTTACATCGTAGTGGGTATTTAGATGTTGTCATACATTTGGATTTTTCTGCTGATATTATCATAGTGTATTTCTTGGCTTTACGTACTGCTTGTATTATTTCGTCCATTATTATATTAAAGAGAAGTGGGCTTAACAGGTCTGACACTGTCTGACTCCGCTTTGTACTGGTATACTCTGTGTTAGTTTTCCATTTATCTTTGCCTGTATTCGATTATGAAAGTAGATGTTTTCGATGGTTTGTATAATATTAATTGGTATGTTTCTTTTATACCGTAGGTGTAAGACGTCTTCGACTTGGATGCGATCGAAAGCCTTTGTCAGGTCTATAAAACATAGAAATGCTGGTGTATTGTACTCAATAGCCCTTTCTGTCATTTGTCTTAGTACAAATACGCAGGATCTTCCGGATCAGAATCCTTGTTGTTCATCTGATAAAGTTGTTAGTTTATTGATTTTGTTGTTTGTTTACTGATTTTTGTTTTATATGTAATATACAGGGTGAGTCATGAGGAACTTTACATACTTCTACCATATGTAGAGTCCCTCAGAGAGCATATCATGTGGCCACTAAAAAATGTCAACTCCTCTTCTTTATTAATTAACGGGGTGATTTGTGTAATTGACCATTTATTTCATTTTACTGTAGTGTTTATACGGCTCATTTGATTTTTTTAATTTTTGCATGATACAGTACACTACTATCAAGCATTCGACTGGTATTAGCTAAACTAAAAAATTCCAGGACTGGCTTTGGAAAAATTAATTTAGGGATTCGTATTAAATATTACACCCTGTATATATTTTTTTTAAAATGCAATAAGTGAATTTTTAGTGAACGATCAAATCTTACCACCAATATGGTTTTTTATATTCATAATTTATCTGCTCGTTTTTCTTTCCAATGACTTTTTCTTAGCTACCGATGGTACACGTTCCATGTCCTTGTATAAGGACTTATTTCAATCTAAAAAAAATAATAAAGAAAAGAATTATACAAACTTTGATTCTACAGTATTGCCCAAAACAAACAGTACTGAAACTGAAACATAATCAGTAATAAAACAATAGATGTACCCGGTATAGAAATTATCCACTTACTTATTACTAATAACTCTTTCATATTTAATATAGTTTGCATATACCGACCTCCAGATACAGTACTTACTCAGGACAATATGTTTATTAACAAACTTGAGAAATTATCATCCCTTGAAAATCTTATTGTTGTTGGAGATTTCAATTTTCCAGACATAAGCAGGCCCATTATTTCCAAAACTGATACTATCAGTTCCCAAAATTTGTTTAAAAACTTTGTCATGAACTCAAATTTATTACAACTGATAACTGAACCTACAAGGTTTAGAGCGAACAATAATCCTTCAATTTTAGACTTATTCTTCACAAATGATAATCAACTAATTTCTACACTTGAAGTGTCCTCTCCTGTGGGTCTTTCTGACCACTCACTTATTACTGCTCACATTCAATTTAGTTTAACACCGCCTTGCAAAAATAATTTCGTAACGTATGCCACTACTGATTTCTTTAATGTAAATTCAGTTTTATCCCAGTTAAACTGGCAATCTATTTTTCTTAATCACTCTGATCCATCGTCAATGTGGGACTCTTTTCTTCATACTGCTATTACAACAATTTCTGATTATACAACCGAACGGCAGCTATACAGAAACCGACTAAAACCTTGGATTAACCTCTCAGCTACCCATTTAATTCGACACAAGCAAAAGCTTTGGCGAAGATATAAACTTACTGGATCCCTTGATGATTTTCTCGCCCACCGTAATTTTTCTAACCGAGTCAAACAATCTTTGCTAAAGTTAAGAACAGAATTTGAAGAATCTATCATTGCTAGTGGTAATAGTAAAAAAGTTTATCGGTACATTCGTACATCTTTATCTTCTAAAGTCTCCATACCGTTACTTCAAAAAGCTGACGGGTCTTTATGTTCTTCGAATAACGAATCTTCGGAATGTTTATCGATATTCTTTTCTCAAGTTTTTACAAATGAACCTAACGGTACCATTCCTCAAATAATGTGCCCACGTTTGTCTAAAACTCTTGACAATATATCTTTCACACCGGATGAAATTAAACATCATTTATGGAAACTACGAAATAATTCATTACCCGGATTAGACGGACTCACCTCTTTTTTCCTCAAACAATGTGCAGAATCTGTAGCCATCCCTATATCTCTTATAATGAATGCTTCTTTTAATCAAGGTTCTCTCCCCTCGTCCTGGAAATTGGCTTCGGTTACTCCTATATTCCAGAAAGGAAATAAACCTGATTGCAATAACTATCGTCCAATCAGCCTGGTTCCTATTGTCGGCAAGGTCATGGAATCGATTATTTCGGAAGCTATGTCTGAGTTTCTTCTTCAAGAAAATATCATCCCTCACCAACAGCATGGCTTTATCAAAGGTCGTTCAACGATCACAAACTTACTTCATTGTGTAAACGATTGGTCATTATCTTTAAACAATCGGAATCCTGTCGATGTAGTCTACTTAGACTTCTCCAAAGCTTTTGACCGTGTTCCAAAACGTCGATTACTAGCTAAATTGGATCACTATGGTATCCGCGGAAAGTTGAACATTTGGATTGAAGATTTTCTATCCGACAGATACTTCAGGATTCGTGTTGGGGAAGACCATTCACTAGATAAGCCAGTCAGGAGTGGAGTCCCACAAGGATCAGTACTTGGACCGCTACTATTTTGTGTCTACACTAGTGATCTTCCGCTCATCGTATCCAGTAAGGTTTCCATTTACGCTGATGACACGAAATTATATGTGAATCCAACTATTAACCAACATGTTCTTTAACAAGATCTTGACACAATATTCAAATAGTCCTCAGAATGGTTACTTCCGCTTAACATTGAAAAATGCGTTGTTTTATATATCGGCAAAAATAACCCATCACTACCGTACTTTATTAATGGACATCCCTTAAACTCGCTAACCTCCGACAATGATCTCGGAGTAATAATTAATAGTGACTTAAATTGGTCTGATCACATAGTGTCGGTGTGTAAACGTGCAAACTCGAAACTGTTTTTGATCCGTAAATGTTTTACACGTATATCTCTAACTTCTGTTAGTAAACTTTACTCAATATACGTTAGACCTATTCTTGAGTTTGCCGGACCAGTGTGGAATCCAGATCTCATTCGCGATAAGATCCTACTTGAAAATGTTCAGCGTAAAGCTACAAGACTGGCATACGGTCGTGTAAGACCTAACTATGAAGATAGATTATCCATGGCTCATCTTACGACATTCGAGTAGCGACGTCTTCGAGGTGATCTAATTATGTCCTTCCGTATTTTAAAACATAATTTTGGGAACCTAAGCACCATATTCACTTTGAATCAAGACGAAAGATTAAGAGGCCATCGATACAAATTAAAAAGGGAACAAACTACTGCAAGGTCCAGGGTGAACTTCTTGCCAAATAGAATCTTTAATATCTGGAACAATTTGGATCAAGACACCATATCGGCAACTAGTGTTAACATCTTTAACAATAAACTTGATAGTGGTTTATTTTATTTATAGGATTTTTTTTCTTGGACAGCATTATTTATTTATTTATTTATTGTCTCACCATTCAACTTTTGTATGATATACTTAATTGTTTATGTTTACTTAACTTTATAATTGGTATTAGTTTTATAAGGATGTTTTTTATTTTTGATTTTTGGGCATAATAGGAGCTCGCTCCTCTGCCCTTATTTGTAATATAATAATAATAATAATAATAATAAATGGCTCTTTGTGCGCGCTGTCATATTCAAATTGACTAGTATAGACCTGTCAAGTAATCCTTAAACAATTAATTATTAAGGCCTAATTGTTAAAAATGGTGTTAAGTACAGAGGAGAAAGTGTTTCTTGTGGAGCATTATTTTCGCTCATACGGAATCGGCCGACATAATAGTGCAAGTCTGCAATACATGTGTGATCAATTCACAGAACGGTTTAATAAACGTTCTTCAAGTAATGCTGTAATTTTGAAGGTTGTTGAAAAGTTTAGAAATACGAGTGATGTATTGTGCCAACGAAAAGGAAACTCAGGGCGTCCCAGGACAGTTAACAACAACGATAACCATGAACGTGTTTTTGAGCAAATCTTGGAAAATCCGAAAGCCAGCCAGACAAGAACAGCGTTGCATCGTGGCTTAAAACGAACTTCTTTGCAAAGAATCCTGAAGGAGCTGGGTGCATTTTCGTATGTGATTCAGGTACATCAACAATTACATCACAGGGATTATAACAGTAAAGTGGAATATTGTGCCAAAATTCTTGCATTACAGTATGTAAATCCTAAATTTTTAAAAAATGTATTGTTTTCAGACGAAGCACATTTTCATTTGTCAGGTCATGTAAGTCCTCGCACAAATCGATTTCTGGGCTTGGCCACACCAGATGAAGTTTAAGAAGATCCTTTACATAGCGCAAAAGTGAGTATCTCATGTGCAGTTTCGGGACACGGAATCATTGGTCCATACTTTATCGATGAAAATGGTAGGCAAGTCACACTTAATCAACACAGATACATACAAGTTTTAACACGCTTTATCCCTGATCTACGTCAATTTTGTCGTGCACGTAATTTGACATTTCGAGACCAATTTTTCCAGCAGGATGGGGCAACTTGCCATACTGCTGTATCAGTCTGCCAATTTTTTGAGGGATATTTTCCAAACAAATTAATTTCACGATTTACTGACTTCCCCTATCCTGCACATTCTCCAGACTTAACATATCCAGACGCATACATTTGGGACATGGCCAAAACTATCGTTTTTAAACGGGTACCACAAACCATCAATGAGTTAAAGGAAGGATGCCTTTAGAGCCTTCTTCGCGAACTTGAGACAACCTTTATTCCATAACATTACGAGAAATCTGGAATATCGGTATGAAGTTCGTCTTGAAAAAGGAGGAGCTCATTTAGAATATATACAGTGTCAATAATATGTATTTTTTAAAACAATAAAATAATTACAAGTTCAATACTGTTTATTTTGGGCTATACTGTATATAGATAGACTAGAGAATGCATTTTACAAGCTTTACGTATTGATTCATTGATGAATTTTATTACTGTTTCTATTTTATACTCGTACGTACCATAAAAATATATATTTAGACTCTCTAGTTCCTGAAAACTTTTTATATCTATATTATTTTGACCTTGTAAATTTTAAATAGGAAATATTTAGTAAAATCACTAAATAACTCTGTGGGAGAACAGTGATACCAAGCCAACCCCGGTGATTAGTAAAATTCTAAACCCAGAAAAAGACTTCACTGTCCCACAGTTCCTTGCGATTTTTACTTCTTCGCTTGAAGACCCTTCGATTTAGTGGACCACCCAGAGTTTCAGTAATTACGACCAACTGATAATGTTAACGAATCACTAGGTACCCTGAGAAACCCTGTATTATTGAATATAAATTTTTATATTCTAATAGGACAACCTGTAAATCCAACAACAAACTATGTCTAGAAATAAAATCCAATAAGTTATGAAAGTCGGTTTAATATAAAATAATATAACAAATTCTTGTGTAGATTAGGTAAAACGACATAACGTATTTCAATCATTAAATACCTACATAAAGAAATAAACATTTATATACCCTAAGGATTGGTACCAACCTATTTATACGATAGGACTGGACAATTCTATCCTATCCTTAAACCCTAAAGGTTTTAGTTAGGTTAATTATAGTTGAATTTTAATGTTAATACTAACTTATTCACTGAATACTATTTTTAAATGCAATATTAGAACTTAGTAAAATCCAATCTGTATAAACGATTTATTGCAAAAATGATTGAATAAAACTACTAAAAAACTGCGGATTGGTGAGAAATTTGTTCAGTCATATTGTATATTTTTTATTTTCTTAAAGGCCTTAGCGCGTTACCGAAACCTAGGTTTTTAAAGAAAAAGAAAGCACAATAGTCTACTTATTGATGTTCTTCGGACTCTTATTAGGTGTCGAATTATTCGTTGGCCTAGATTTCAGCTATGCCCTATGCTGCATTTTATATTGGGTAAAATTTACCTTGCTTTTCCAAAAGTTGTTGTAAAACCATCTACCATTTCACCTTCAGCACTTTAACTTTTTACACAGAATGTACATACTAAGTTCGTTACACTAGAACTAACATTAACGATTATTAGAAGTAATTTTTAACTGCCGGAATTGCGGCATAATCCATTTCATCAACATGACAACATCTCACTTCCCCAGTCTTATCTCGAATGTCTTTTTGTTTTTCATTTCTTGCTATTAAGTAACCTTGGACGAACCCATCCATATTTTTGTATAGGCTGCAAAACTAGTTCTGATATTTGGGCGAGACATGTCCATCTCGCTTTAATTCGTATCATATGCAATAGATAACTATTCTTACACTTTAGAAAAAAGACCCCTTGATATGACCACAGAAATAATTCCTTTATTAACATTTGAACAGCGGCGTGCTTTATTTTCTTTTTATTAATATTATATTTTATTTAAAAATTTTATCGTTACAGAACCGTAACATTTTTCCCCCGGCTTGGGAAATTCCCAAGACCCAATTTCGGAAGAAATTTTTGTTCCCTCGGAACCTCAGGCCGTAACCTTTTCGAAGTTGATGTTACATTTTCCCTTTAAGTCTACTATTTTAGTCATATTTACCAGACTTTCCTTCTCGAAAGCCAGCATCTCCTTTTCTAAAGGTAAAATACATAATTTAGTAATGGGTCTGGTATATATACCAGTAGATGTCCTTACTTCCACATTTCGCACCTTACCGTCCGAACCCGGATGTATTTTTATTACTCTTGCCAATTTCCATTTCATTGGTGGCAAATTATCGTCTTTTAGTAAGACTAGGTCATTTAATTTCAAATTGTCCCGCTCTAAATACCACTTATTACGGGCCTGGAGTTCAGATAAATAGTCTAAACTCCAGCGTTTCCAAAAGGTTTGTTGAATTCGAGTTAACTTTTCGTATACAGACAGTCTGTTTTCATTAACATTTAAAATATCCCTTTCAGGTAAATTCACTAGACTTTCTCCTATTAGAAAATGTCCCGGGGTGAGACTACTTAAGTCATTTGCATCGTTGGAGATGGGTGTCAGAGGGCGAGAGTTCATTACGGCCTCTATTTGGGTTAGCACCGTATAGAATTGTTCGAAAGTTAATTTAGTATCACCTAACATCCTATAAATGTGATATTTGGCCCTTTTTACGCCAGCTTCATGTAAGCCACCCTGATGGGGTGCTTGAGGTGTTAAAAATTTAAATTCTATGAAATTATTTAAACAATAATTCTTTATTTCCGCCTTTACCTCCGACTTCTGGAAAAAAGTTTTTAATTCTTTATATTTGTTTCGACATCCCCAAAAACACGTACCGTTATCTGACAAAATAGATTTCGGCAACCCCCTTCTACTTACAAAACGTTTTAGTGCCATTATATATGCCTCTGTAGACAAATCGGAAACTAATTCCAAATGAACGGCTTTTGTAACCGTGCATACAAAAACTGCCATGTAACATTTAACTAATGAGGCCTTTCGCAATGTAGAAGTTTTAATCTGAAAATAACCCCCATAGTCTACCATTACATTTGTAAAGGCTCGGTTGGGCGTTACCCTATTGGCAGGTAATTCTGCCATCAACTGCTCGGCATTTCTCTGCTTATACCTAAAGCATACGTGACAAGATCTAACAATCTTTTTTATCATTTTTAAACCGTTCATAGGCCAGTACCTAGTACGGAAATTTCCTAACACTGTTTGAGCACCTGCGTGGTGCAAACGAATGTGTTCTCTTTTTAACAATAGATAAACAATTTTATAATTACTGGGTAACAAAATAGGGTGTTTTTGATCGTAATTTAAATGAGTATTACCTAAACGGCCTCCCACTCTTATAAGTTTTAAGTGTGGGTCCACAAAAGGACACAATTTCTGTATAGATTTATTTTTTACAAAATTATTTTTTGTTAACTCCTGAAATTCTAAATTTAAATTTTGTTTTTGAATATTTTTTACAATTAAAATCTCTGCTCGGTCTAATTCCTCGACAGTAATTTTACCCGTCTGGGTTTGCAATTTATTGCGTGAATTTTTTAAATTATTCACAAACCTATTTACAAAGGCTATAGTATACAAGAGTTTAGTAAACGTTGACGTTTTATTAAATAATTCGGAAAATATATCTTTTGTTTCGACATGTCTTACCACTAAGGCTACCTTTTGCTTCTTAAGCTCTGTGTCAGTGTTATAATCAACATTCAATTTAAATTGTGTATAATCAATATTTTTATTTAACAAGAATTCAGGTCCGTTCCACCATAATTTATTATCAATTAATTGAGCAATTTTAATTTTACGCGTAGGAATATCCGCGACGTTCAATTTAGTGGGTATGTGATGCAATATGATATTTTTTGATATGTTTTGGAATTTTTTTACCCTGTTTGCCACAAAATCATTCCAATTTGTTTCTGGGGACTTTACCCAATATATTGCTATCTCTGAATCGCACCATAAGTGTATCTGTTTTACTTCCAAAACGGAGGACAAGGTTTCATATACCTTTTGGGAGAGTTCTGCACTCAGTAACAGAGCAGATAACTCTAATCGTGGTATCGTGGTGACCTTCAACGGAGCAACCCTAGTTTTAGCGGTTAGCAACCGGCTAGTTACAGTATCATCTTGATACACTGCCCGCACATAAATACAACAACAGAAACAAGTGGCGCTTGCGTCACTAAATGAATGTATTTCTATGGATTTTATTACTTTATTTATTTCAAAAAGACACCTAGGAATTTTTAAATTTTCTATAAGAGGCAATTCTTTTAATAATTGCTCCCATTCATGCAATATTTCAGGATCTTTCAAATTTTCATCCCAACCTAATTTAAGGCTCCATAATTTTTGTATTATTAATTTCCCCTGTACTATCACCGGAGCTAATAACCCAAATATATCGTACCATTTAGCTACAGTAGCTAAAATGCATCTCTTTGTGAGGTTTTTCTCTGAATTTTCCAGAGAAAATGTGTACATAAATTCGTCGCGTGGAGCGCACCATTTGGTACCTAAAACTTTATTCACCTGTTCTATATTTTCCTCCGTATGTAAGTGATATTCTTTTATCGGAGTTGTACAAATTTCATTTATGAACTCTTGATCATTCGATCCCCATTTATGAAGGTTAAAACCGGCTTTATTTAATATTTCCTTAAGACCGGTATATATATTTTTTAAATCCTCTTTATGTTGACATCCTGTAAGTATATCGTCAACCCAAGTCTGGTTAAGCAGGCTAATCGAGGCTCCTTTATGTTTATCTTTGTTAATCTCCGCGATTTGATTTAAAACCCTAGTGGACAACCAGGGTGAACAGGTCAGACCGAAAGGAAGCCTATTCATTTGATAGTGTTCAAAATTATCTGTGGAATTTTCTCTCCACAAAAAATTTAATAAATGCAGTTGATTAGGATCGACACGGACTTGTCTAAACATTTTTTCTACATCCGCCATTAAAATATAACTAAATGTACGGAACCTTAATAGTATTTCATACAAATTGGGTTGTACTTGCATTCCTTTGTATAGGACATCATTCAGGGACAAACCAGTATTCGTTTTTGCTGAACAGTCAAAAACGACGCGCACTTTCGTAGAGGAGCTTTCTGTTTTTATTACCGCAAAATGTGGCATATAGTATTTTTGTACATTATGTACATTTTTATACTCCTGCGAATTTTCTACCTTTTCAACATGTCCGCTGTCTATATACTCCTGTATAACTTGTTTATATTCCAGGAACGCTTCTGGAGCAGTTCTAAATTTATTTTCCAATGCACGAAACCTCTTTTCTGCCTGGGATCTTGAACTTCCTAAATCTTTTATTTGATCATTTTCTGGTAGAGTAACTTGATAGGCACCATCCTGTAGTATTATTGTATTTTTCTGAAAGTGCTCCTCCAGTACTTCATCCTGCGTCCGGTCCATCATCACTTCAGGGATGCTCTCCAATTCCCAGAACTTCTTTACATATTTTTCTAATGAAGATTCCGTATTCGAATGGAGTGAAAATGTAGAGTGAACATTATTTACACAAGCTACAAAAGAATTCGCATCCGTCAGTGCATATCGAGGAACCGAACCACACAAGATATGTCCGAATTTGGAATTTTGTAATATCGGTAAATTTTTACCAAGTCTTACAATGCCTTCTAGCAATATATCATAAGCATAATCGGCTCCGAGCAAGATATCGACCCTCCCCGGTATATTAAATTCTATATCTGCCAGGCTACAGTTTTCCGGCAATCGCAACTTATGTTTATTTATACGTAACTGTGGCAAATCGCCAGTGATTTTTGGCAAAATATGACATTTAATATTAAATTTATTTTTATTATTCAAAGTTGTCAAACGTAATTTTAACATTTTATTTGACACCGAAGCCTTTTCCGCGATGCCCCTTATATGCAGCTTAGCATCTATAGGTTTCAAATTCAATTGTTCAGCAAATTGCTCTGTGCAGAAAGAAGTCTGGCTGCCTTGATCGAGCAGGATTCTGGCGACCTTTTCTGACCCTTTACATTATATACGTACGCTTGGATAGTACCAAGCAACACAACTGTTGATTGATTACCAGAAGCATTATTAGAACTAACAGTTGTATTTGCGGACGTACTTGCCTCATTGTCATTGACATCCGTTTTACTGTTTGTTTTATTTTTATAGCCATTATTGGCACTATTTTTATTTTTATTATTAGTAAAATTGTTTTTTGAATCTTTTTTCACGTTTATATTTGAAGAACTCTCCGTTTTAGTTCTGAAATGCATTTGACTATGATGGTCTTTTGCGCAATATTTACATTTTATATCGCTTCTACAACTATCTGTATGTCCTTTTAGACATTTAATACAAAGCTTATGCTCTTTAACATATTGATATTTTTGATCGTTAAGAAGATTATTAAATTTATAGCAATTGGTAATTTTATGGTTATTTAATTTACAATAAGTACATTCCTCGGCTTTGCTATCGTTGGAAATATGGAAACTAGCTCTCCTCTTTATTTCTAAAGACGGTCCTGTCTTTTTGAAATGGTTCAAATTTTCTAAATGTTCACAGTGTACTTTTACACTGTCTAAAAACTCTTCAAAAGTCTGTATTTCTTCGGCATGCGACCCAAATTCGAGTGCCCTTTTTGTACCATAATCCAATCGTTGCTCAACCATATTGATCATAAGAATATCCAATATTTGTTGGGGTGTTAAATTTAAATTTTTTAGTTTGTTCCAACTATTATAAGTGTTGGTATACATTTCCCGTAGGTCATTCGTTAAATTGTTTGAATGCTGTATAGGTTTATTATTTAAAAGGGTTTTAATTATATTTTTTATTAATTGCGCTTTATTTGCATATCGTGAATCTAACACCTCCCATGCTAGCCTTAGGTTTTCACCACTTACGGGTATGTTTTCTAGTAGTTTAAAAGCCTCGCCTTTTACAGACGTTTTTAAATATAGCAGCTTTTGTACTTCCGGTATTGATTCGTTCTCCATGATGAGTGACTTGAATAATTCTTTAAATGGACCATATTCTTCATTTCCATGTGAAAACACAGGTATGTTTATTTTAGGAAGAGTGACATTCACTTTCGCTTCCATCGCCATTGGCTGCAGCGTCGGTTCAGCTTCACTTGGTTGGCTGTTCAACCTCCGCATTGTCCCTTTTATTAATTTTATAGCTTCATAATAAATTTGGTCCACCATTTCATTGTCTTTATCATCTGTGAACCTTTCATCTTCTAGCAACATGAAATATGCTTCATTATATTTTTCATAATACGTCCTCAATTTTCCTAAAATCTCTTCGTAAATATCTAGATCAACCTCTACGATAGAATTTTTTACTTGATTTAGGATTTGACTAATTTTTCCTTTATAAGCTGCACGGGTGGCTTTGTGGTTAGACATTTTATTTTAATATATTAATTTAAATAGGGTATTACCAAATGGTTTTTATTTTTTAAATAAAATGTTTTATATTTGTTTCAAATTATTTTTTAAATTTTGAATATTCTTTCTTTCTAAAGTTTATTTCTAAAGAATTATTGCAAAAACTTTATCTTTCCTACAAAAGAACTTTATTTTGAATTTATCCTTTTAAACTTTATTTATTTTTGAAAATTGATTTCAACGTTTTAGGTATATAGAACGTTTTATAAACTCATGTATAATATGTATTATTTAAATACTGAAAAACTTTTAATTTTGGTTTTTTAAGGACTTGACATCCCTTGGTCTGTTGTAAGCAAACAAAGGGTTTGATGCAGATCAAATCTGCTTTAGAAATTATTAAGTACCTTACATAACCTAATGTTTCTTTTAGACAAGAGAATTCTATAGTTTTTATTAACTAATAGAAACATAAATAAATTTGTTGTACTCTTTTTAGTACTAATATTTTTTTACTGTTTTTCTATTTGGAAAATGATTTCTGTTGCCATATTAGCTCTTTTACCATTTTTCTAGACTGTCTGCTGTTGGTTTCTTCGGTCGTATATTTTTTACTTTCTTTGCTTTTCGTTTTATTAATTTTTATATTAACATTAATGTGCCCAGATTAAAGGAACAACAGATCCGTGGCTCTTTGTGCCCTAAAATTGAGGATCCGCGGTCGAAGAACCATAAAAATGTGGGAGAACAGTGATACCAAGCCAACCCCGGTGATTAGTAAAATTCTAAACCCAGAAAAAGACTTCACTGTCCCACAGTTCCTTGCGATTTTTACTTCTTCGCTTGAAGACCCTTCGATTTAGTGGACCACCCAGAGTTTCAGTAATTACGACCAACTGATAATGTTAACGAATCACTAGGTACCCTGAGAAACCCTGTATTATTGAATATAAATTTTTATATTCTAATAGGACAACCTGTAAATCCAACAACAAACTATGTCTAGAAATAAAATCCAATAAGTTATGAAAGTCGGTTTAATATAAAATAATATAACAAATTCTTGTGTAGATTAGGTAAAACGACATAACGTATTTCAATCATTAAATACCTACATAAAGAAATAAACATTTATATACCCTAAGGATTGGTACCAACCTATTTATACGATAGGACTGGACAATTCTATCCTATCCTTAAACCCTGAAGGTTTTAGTTAGGTTAATTATAGTTGAATTTTAATGTTAATACTAACTTATTCACTGAATACTATTTTTAAATGCAATATTAGAACTTAGTAAAATCCAATCTGTATAAACGATTTATTGCAAAAATGATTGAATAAAACTACTAAAAAACTGCGGATTGGTGAGAAATTTGTTCAGTCATATTGTATATTTTTTATTTTCTTAAAGGCCTTAGCGCGTTACCGAAACCTAGGTTTTTAAAGAAAAAGAAAGCACAATAGTCTACTTATTGATGTTCTTCGGACTCTTATTAGGTGTCGAATTATTCGTTGGCCTAGATTTCAGCTATGCCCTATGCTGCATTTTATATTGGGTAAAATTTACCTTGCTTTTCCAAAAGTTGTTGTAAAACCATCTACCATTTCACCTTCAGCACTTTAACTTTTTACACAGAATGTACATACTAAGTTCGTTACACTAGAACTAACATTAACGATTATTAGAAGTAATTTTTAACTGCCGGAATTGCGGCATAATCCATTTCATCAACATGACAACATCTCACTTCCCCAGTCTTATCTCGAATGTCTTTTTGTTTTTCATTTCTTGCTATTAAGTAACCTTGGACGAACCCATCCATATTTTTGTATAGGCTGCAAAACTAGTTCTGATATTTGGGCGAGACATGTCCATCTCGCTTTAATTCGTATCATATGCAATAGATAACTATTCTTACACTTTAGAAAAAAGACCCCTTGATATGACCACAGAAATAATTCCTTTATTAACATTTGAACAGCGGCGTGCTTTATTTTCTTTTTATTAATATTATATTTTATTTAAAAATTTTATCGTTACAGAACCGTAACAAACTCTATCATTAAGTTAATAGTTTGCCGTTACGGCTCTGCGACGTTTTTTTTTTCTAGAACTTTTTTAAATAAAATTTGATTTAATTTGTTTCTTTAACAAAACATAGACAAAAAAGTTAAAAAAGGCACTGGCCAGCCGACCTTTAAGGTAACAAATAGGACCTGTAGCTGGATAGAACTTCGTCACCACAATGTGGAACCTTAAAGCTATGTAGTAATCAAATAATCTGCAAAACAATATATTCTCACTGCTTAATGTAATAATAAAAAAATTGTTATTTCGTTTTATAATAAATCAATATTTGTGTCTAATTTCTTTTTTTTATATTTTGTCTAATTAATATTTTAAAAATTTAATTATAATAAAAATTTTAATTTATTCTTTTTTATTTCAGATATTTTAATATACTTACCAGATTTATTTCATTTACTTCAAGATGAAAACCTTAGGAAAGTGGTTTTCGTCTTTTTTAAGGCTGAATATTTTATTTATAATTTTAACAATATTTAATTTTACGTCCTCGTCACAGGAACCGCTACCTCAAACTCTTTTTAATAAAGGTAAGCTTTTTTACAATCTTAAATTGCTAAAATTGTGTAAGATAGAAAAGTAGTAAGTAATAGATCACTAGTAAGTTAATATACACTCATGGACAAAAATATCGAATATTTTGGAATTTTCCAATTTTTTTTTCTAGTCACTATTATTTCAAAATAATTTTAGATTACTGATAATACTCATATAGTAGGCTGATGTACTAAACTGGTTTGAAATATTTTGATGTTTATTTTGACGTTCATTCAGTGGTTAGTTTCATTCATACATTTTATCATAAAAATTCTTCTTCAAAAAAAAATCATACTAATTCGGTTATTTTTAGTTTAATTTATTAAGTTTACCTAAATATTGTTTTGATTTAACTAAGTTTAAAACAAGTATCACACCAATTCGGCACTGCGATGAAGTTCAAGTAGCACATATTATAATTTTGTACGAGGAAGGATATGCACAAAAAGGTATCGCACGACGTCTCAGCAGAACTGAATCTATAGTTTCAAATACTCTAAAAAGTTACCGCGAAACAGAAAATTTTGTACAAAGGCCTGGTCAAGGACGCCCAAGGTGCACAACCTCAATTGATGACCGTTTTTTGGTTCTTAATACTACACGAAATCGTTCATTGACATCGATGCACCTCAGAAATGAGCTATTAAATGTTAGACAAGTTAATGTGAGTTCACAAACAGTTAGACGAATATCAAAAGAAGCAAATTTAAAGCCCAGATGCCCCGCCAAAGTTTCACGTCTTCTCCAAAATCACAAAGCTCGTCGTTTGGAATTTGCAAGAACACATATTTAGTGAAATATCGACAACTGGAAAAACGTTCGTTTCACTAGAATCCTATTATGGAAGCCAGATGGTCAAAACTACGTCTACAGAAGAGTTGGAGAACGATTCGCCAGCTGCAGTCTCGGCCAGACCGTTAGTTTTGGAGTTGATGGCATAATTCTTTGGGAAGGCATTAGTTGGGAGGTACGTACTGCACTTGTGGAAGTGATTGGATGGATGACTGGTGATTCTTACTTTTAAAACATCCTGCAAGATCATGTTTTGTCATATTTTGGTTACATTGGATATGAAAGATTCACGTTAATGCACGATAATGCTCGACCACATGCCGTTGTCATAGTGAGTAACTATCTTGATGAGGTCCAAATTCGAAGATTGGATTGGCCACCGTCTAGCCCGGGTTTAAATCCAATAGAGCACATGTGGGATCATCTAAAACGCAGCATACGACAAAGAAATCCCGTTCCAAATACGATAGAGCAGCTTCGGCTTGCTGCACAGGAATGGAATGCAATTTCCCAAGGATATGTCCAAAATGTACTTGCAAGCATGCTGAGAAAGATGCAAGCAGTAATAAGAGCTACAAGGGGGGAATACTCGTTACTGATCATGCACTTTTTTCAGTTTAAATCAGTTTTTGAAGCAATTTAAATTATCATTTAAGTTTAGAGTAAAATAACCTTATTTACCTAATATTAAACATTTATTTTTTTTCACAATTTTCTCCGTATAAAAACTTAAAATTGTTCATTAAACATTGTTAAAATAGACTCTATTTTACAATAAACGACTTGCTTGACCAGAATTTATTTTAAAAAAACAAAAATTTGAAAATTCCAAAATATTCGATATTTTTGTTTATGAGTGTATGAATGAAGACTAGTGATTATGATATTTTTCCAATAATAAAGACCATACATGTATCATCTTCATCTTTGTCCCAATTAACATAATATGATACTAGTCTAATTCGCATTTGGATCGAAATTAGGAAAATAAACAGTCCATTAATTTTGTGAAGTCCGTCGTTAGTCAGCAGATTAGTGCAGCTAAAACTCCATCAAATACAGAAAAACTGATGAAGGATTCAGATTGACCAAGTTTTGTGGAAGAAAGTTACAAAACTGAAGGAACCGGTTTTAAATAAATGCAGCTAGCAATGAAGTTGGCCTAAAAATGAACTTGACAAAAACAAAAACAATGTACAACGAGCTAGTGGATGTCCAAGATGTATTAATAAACAACACTGCACTTGATACTGTAGACAAGTAGGTATACTTGGGAGAATTAATACATAAATATGGCTCCTTACTTCCAGAAATCAACAGAAGAATGAAACTAGCTTGGACATCTTTTAGTAGAAATGTAGTTATATTCAAATCGAAGATGCCAATCCACCTGAAGAAAAAAGCATTCGACCAGTGTATACTACCAATTATGACATACGGCTGCGAAACTTGAACACTAAAGAAAGAGATAATATCGAAACTTAAAGTCACTCAAAGGTCAATGGATCAGACAGAAAACCAAGGTTACTGATGTAATCCATAGAGATAAATCCTTAAAATGGCAGTGGGCTGGATATTTAGCGAGAAGAATTGACAATAGGTGGTCCACTAGAATTACACTGTGGTATCCAAGAGGCGTCAAGAGACCATGACGACGTCCAAATTTAAGATGGGACTATGACATAAGGAAACAAGCTGGTACAACATGCCACAGAAAAGCGAATTTTAGACAATCGTGGATATGAAGAATGAATAAAGGGAGGCTGCACGATAATTGGTAGAATATGCTGAGAATTCTTCTCTGACCAGTGGGTCTATCAAGGAGCGATTTTTCTAGCTGGGTCATTTTGTTCCATCCGCATTACATACCCTATCCACCTCAGACGTCCTATCTTAATATGTTTTACGATATCTGGTTCCTGGTATATTCTCTAAAGTTCGAAGTTGTATCGTCTTCTCCATACTCCATTGTCATTCACTGCTCCATAAATTCGCCTTAGTACTTTTCTTTCGAAACATCCTAACATGTTTTCATTACTTTTTGTTAGAGTCCAGGTCTCTGAACCATATATTAGGACTGGGCGTATTATTGTTTTTTAGTTTTATTTTTGTATTTCTCGATATAATTGTAGATTTAAGGAGGAGATTGAGCCCAAAATAGCATCTGTTGGCCGTGCAAATTCTGCGGTTTATCTCTGCGGTAGTATTATTTTCAGTGTTAAGGAGCGCTCCCAGGTATACAAATTCGTTCACTGCTTCGATGACGTCGTTTTCTATAACAAGTGGTCGTAGTATTTTGCGTGCTTATTTTCATATATTACCCTTTATTGGTGTTTATTATTAAACCCATTTTTGTAGCTGATTTTTTTAATGCTATCTACGCCTCTCGTACAGCGTTTTCTTTTCTCCCAACAGTATTGATATCATCAGCATAGGCCAGGATTTAGACTGATTTATTATATATTGAACCAATAGTTGTGATTTGTGATATACGTTTTACTTTTTCCGGAGCCAGATTGAACAGTATACAGGAGAGAGGGTCTCCCTGACGCAGCCCGTTATCTGCTTTAAAAGGTTCAGACAGTTCCCCCTGAATTCATACTCTACATTCAACTTTTTCAAGAGTTAGTTTTGTTAAATTTACCAACTGATTTGGTATTCCTAGCTCTTTCATTGTTTTGAACATTTCTCTTCCATTCACAGAGTCGTAGGCTGCTTTGTACTCTATAAATATGTCATGAGTATCAATATATATATATATATATATATATATATATATATATATATATATATATATATATATATATATATATATATATATATATATATATATATATATTGATTTATAGTAGCAGCAATCGGTCTGTAGGAAATAAAACTCTATTTGTTCTGTCTCAATATTTCGTCACGATTTTGTGACTTCTTCAGGAGAAAACTGTAAATTTATTAGAATAATTAATTAGCTGCTGGTTTGATGTTGACCATTTCTTCATTAACTTTACAGTGTGGATTCCATAGGTGTTACGAATATTCTGATAAAATCCCATCGTTTTTTATTTTTCAAATTATTTTTCGACCGTACTGTTTTAAATATTGATTTATAGTATCAGCAAAATCGTGACGAAATATTGAGACAGAACAAATAGAGTTTTATTTCCTACAGACCGATTGCTGATACTATAAATCAATATATATATATATATATATATATATATATATATATATATATATATATTTATATATATATATTTATATATATATATATATATATATATATATATATATATATATATATATATATATATATTAAACTTTTTTCAGAGATTTGTCAAGAACAAACTAAGAAAAATTCATTTTCTTGGGAAGACTATTTAGTATTAGGAATCGTATTAGTTATTTCATGCGGTGTTGGTGTGTTTTATGGATGTTTTAATAAAAACAAAAATAGCAAGGATTTTTTATTGGGAGGAAGTTCAATGGGAACTTTTCCAATGGCAATGTCATTAGCAGCAAGGTAAGTCACTAGTTGTAGTAGAATAATAAGAATTTCATTAATTTATTTAAATAATTATTTCATTAAAGACTTGGTACTTAATTTTGGAATTAACTGGGACTGACTTAAGAATTAGGTTAGGTCCTTGGTTCTTAAAATTCATGAATATATTATCGATGGGGGCAAATGTTTCTATTTTAACAACCAAATCAATTTTTACAAGTTTTTAACCAGGGTGTTCAACGTTTATCAGTCTTACAATCTAGTTCACCAATTTTAATTACTTTACTTTAATTTATTAAAAAAATTATTTTACAGACAATATTGTTAAAAAACGATTACATATATAATATTTGTATGTTTCAGTTTTATTACTGCAATTGAGTTACTAGGAAATCCAGCGGAGATGTATACCCATGGTGCGCAGTTCTGGATGATCTGTATTTGCTTCCTTATTTTGGTTCCGCTGACGTCTAAGTTTTACCTACCAGTATTTTTAGAATTAAGACTTACTAGTTCATATGAATACCTAGCATTGAGATTCACAAAAAACATTAGATATTTGGCAAGTGGGTTGTACATTCTGCAGATGGTGTTGTATACTAGTGTCGCGGTTTACGCTCCAGCTTTAGCGTTAACTAAAGGTAAGACTAATGTCAATATTTACTTACTTACGACAAAAGAAAGCAGGTTCACGACAGTTTTAAAAATCTAAAAGCTGTATCTAGTTTTATTTGTAAATCGTTTATATCAATTGGTGAGTTTCTTTTCGAACAATTTATAATATTTTTGTGTTTCCACTATTTGCCTGAAATGATTCCTACTCTTCAGTTATATTTTCTTCCAACTATTTATGATTGGTATTTAATTTGCGATACTTAGGGAACTTTCTGCCAGAAGAGGATTAATTACAAAATACTTCGATCCAGAGCCGGCCATAAGAGTCCCAAAAAGCACAGTCCGCGACCATAAAAACGCCTAGATCCGAACACAAGTTAACTCTCAGGGGGAAGTGTACTTGGTCAAACATTACAAAATGTATTTTGGGCGGACAGCATAGAATCACTATAGGCTTTCTTATTGAGTATGTACCAGTTAAGGGACACCTGCATACAATGGGAGACTGAATGCAGCCTCTGTACCAGTAAACCTGAAACAGGCAACAATATCTTACACGACTGCGAAGCACTTTTTTTTGACGGCAAACACCTTTTGCAGACCGAGTGACCGAGAAATGTGACAAAGACCGAGTCTCTAGTTATTATTGTTCCTGAAAGCCGTTTTTACGTCTACATACAACTTCAGAACTAGTATATTGCACTAAAATTTTGTTGGATGTTTGCTTTAACGGCCAGGCCTTGTCAGCTTTCGAGAGACGGTTTTGCCACAGCCAAGTGTGATGTGTATGATGGTATGACAGTGATAGACGCTACCATTTCGATGTTACCTTAGTTCCGTCACTCGTTTAAACGTCCTCAGCCTACCCTGAAATTTGTGGCGAGAACAAGATTCGGTTGTGTGTGAGTGTTTTTTGTATATGAATGTGTGTGTGTGCTGATTTGACAAAGAGGAAAACTGTGTTCTCTAGTGACCATTATTCCTGCAAACCTAAAATTCGTGTTATTGATCGCTTGAGTTAACGGCCAGGCCTCGTCTGAGTTCGATAAACAGTCTCAATATTTGCCAGTTGAGGTGAGAAAATAGTTGCGGCTATTTTCTCGGGCACTTCTTCTTCTTCATGTACCATGTCCTTTCAGAACGTTGGTTACTATCATAGCTATCTTAATTTTATTCACTGCCACCCTAAATAGCATGCTTGTATCAACATCATACCAATCTCGCAAGTTCTTCAACCATGAGGTTCTTCTTCGTCCTGGACTGCGTTCGCCTGCTATTTTTCCTTGCATGATATTTTGTAGCAACCTATATTTGAAACCTCTCAATACATATCCGAAATACTACAGCTTTCTCTGCTTGATGCTTTTTATGATCTCAGTAGTCTTGCTGAGACGTTCTAGTATTGTGGAGTTTCCAATTTTCTCCACCCAGGAAACTTTTAAAATTCTTATATAGCTCTACATTTCAAAAGTGTCAAGGCGATTTACATCGATTTTATTCACAGTCCAGGACTCTACACTATAAAGTAAGACCGAGAACAAGTAGCAGCGAAGTAGGCGGATCCTCAATGCCAATTTTAGGTCTTTGTTACATAACACCTTGGACATCCTTCTAAAAGCCACTTTAGCCTTCTTGGGGACGGACAGGTATTATTGAGTAGTGAGATTGAGAAACCGCAAAAAACCAATCTCCCCTTGTCCAGGATAAGGAAAAGGATTGGATTATAGATAGGTTCGGTAAGCTAGCGGAGTAGCTTTAAGGATGTCAACGTATTCGCTCGGGAGTTCGTCAATGCAAGCCTGCATTAGAATGGACGGAATGTGAAGTTTTTTGTGTAATAGCTTCCGGGTTCGTACGTGACCTAGATACGAGCAGGAACTTTTTACTGAGGAACTGAGTGTAAAGTTTCTATTGAGAGTTTTAATTATCTCGATAATTGTGGCAAAATTTGAGATATAGATTTCACGAGATGAGAATCTCCAGGGTTTTCTATTTACACTACGCAGAATCCTGCGTTCAGCAGCGAATAGTTTATTCCTCTGATAGTCTTTCAGAAGGCAATATAAGTTAGACTTACACTCTATAGGCCGAATGAAGGTTTTATAAGTGTGAACGAGAGTTTTTGTGTGTGTCGTTCAATTCTTCCTATAAGTGGTTTGAGTAGGCGGGCTCGATTTCTGACCTTATCTAAAGTTGCTTTTAGATCTGGTTCCCAGTTGAGTGTTCTAGAAAAAAGGACACCCAAATAGGAAGCTGTCGGGTGGATATCGAGCCTTTGTCTCATCAGATTTAGGGGCAATTGGTCGTCATCGACCAGAAATTTAAAACTGGAACTAAGAGTTAGGTTGGCGAGGTGCTATGTTTTTTCGACTTTATTTTATGGAATGGAATCTTGGACCTTTAATGCAACATCAATGAAAAAACTGGAATCATTTGAGCTGTGTGTGTACAGAAGAATTCTGAAAATATCATGGACAGAACACGTCACAAACAAAGAGGTTCTGGGAAGGATGAACAAAGAAATGGAAATTTTAAATTCAATAAAAACAAGAAAATTAGAATATCTCGGACATATTACACGTGGAGAGAAATACACCTTGCTCCAACTGATTATGCAGGGAAAGATCCAAGGAAAGAGAAGCATAGGGAGACGTAGAATGTCATGGCTGCGCAACCTGAGAGATTGGTACGGATGTACATCAAATGAACTTTTCAGAGCAGCCGTCTTAAAAGTCCGAATAGCTATGATGATTGCCGACCTCCGCCGCGGAGATGGCACTTGAAGAAGAAGGTCGTCATCGCGGGCGATGACTCTTAAAATGATTTTGGGCTGTGAAACACAATAGCTTGCGTTTTTGCAGCATTGAGTGTGACTCTCCACTTATTGCACCATTTAATGCAGCACGACCTGTTTATACTTAACATACAGTTTTCTAAAAACAAGGTACTTTTCTCTTTTCAACATCTGCCTATACCTTCTCTTTTATACTTTTATTACTGAGTTTTTTAAGGTTTTTAGTTTTAAATGATTTTTGTAATTTGTACATAATCCACAGTATTTTCCTGTTTTTGTGAGAGCTTTTTGGTTATAGCATATTTCTTTTGCAATTTTTTTTTCATATTATCTTTTGCTATGACGGTTTGTATCTACAGCATAACTTACTACCGGTCTTATCGTATTTTATATATCGGTATTTAGTTTATCCACATTTATTTTTTCAATTTACCTTATATTTCGACTGTTCAATAATATTGATTTGGGAAAAAGACGTAATAGATATATTTCTAGTGACAATACAATTACATAGATTACACTAATGCGAATAATATGATTTTACCAATCTTCTTCGTAGTCATTCGCTCGTGTATGAACATCGTGACATATATTGTAGGTATATATTTATATGTGAAGTATTTTTTGACGCCATTTATCTCTATTTTCAGCTATACATAAAGGAGCTTGTCGTTTGTGATTCAAGGTAATATGTGAGTAATCTTCATCTGGGGATTTTTCCTTTAACTTTTCTTGGCCTTCTTCTTTTTCTTCCTCTTTATAAGCAATTCTGATTGGTTCTTTACTGATTACTGTTGTTTAATTTTATGAGTTGATATTGTAATAAAGTTCTTTTGCTCTTATGTTAAATCTGTGGACCAGTCTTTGCAGACTATCTTCATTTTGGGCTATCAATATTGCGTCGTCTGCATAACAGAGTATTTTGATTTCTTTGTTTCCCATTCTGTAACCTCTTCCTTTATTGATACCTTTAATGATTTTATCCATAATTCAATGAAAGAACATAGAGCATTTAAGAAGTAAACGAGTCCCTGTGTCTTACCCTGCTGCATATGTCTATGTGTAAGTTGTCCGCATATTCTGACTTCCATTTTGTTGTTTTGGTAGATGTTTTCAATAGTTTTTATGATATTAGGGAAACTTCTCCATTATATTGTCAAATGCTTTTTTCAAGTCAATTAATGCTGGTTTATTATACTCTAGTGATTTCTCAGTAATTTGCTTTATGACAAATATTGCATCTGTACCCGATCTCCAGTACTAAAACCTTGTTGCTAAATTTCTCCTCTGATTTATTAGTTTTTGTAAAATTTTACTTGTAAATTTTAGAGTAGTATTTAACAAGTTTACACCTCTGTAGTTTTCTGGCTATTTTTATCTCCCTTTTTGAGATTTATTGTGTTTTATAATTTTGTTAATTAATGTTGGTAATTGTTCTGACATTGCTGCTAGACAATATTTCAGTAATTCGCTTGGTATTTCTTCTACCTGCAGTTTTTCTATTCTTCAGCTTTTCGAACTTCCTGTATATTTATATTAACTTCTTCATTTGTGGTAATTTCTGGTGTTTCTGGTTTTACATTACTATTTTACTAGTATTTTAGATAGTCAATCCATGTATCTTTTTTATGTGTTTTGGTTCTATTAGTTCCTCTTCTTCCGATATTTGACCACTTATAAAGCGCCATATTTCCTTTTGCAGACCATAAAAATCATGTTCTATTTCTTTCGAAAAACTTTCCCGGTAATCATTTTTATTTATGTTCATGTGTCTCGTTTCTTATTGTCTTGTAATTATCGTATGCTTCTTGTGTTTTAGCTGACACATATTTCAGGTAAGCTTTTTTCTTTTCATTCTTCGCCCTGGAATCGATTTAATTTAATTTAGATTTGCTGAGCTTTGTTTAGAACTTCCTTTGCTGAATAAATAACACATAGCACGCCCCATCGCAATTTGAGCCACAAGAATCTTTTGCACTTTTCTTCTTGTCATGATCCGTGTTTCCGCTCCGTAAGTCAACTTGGGCAACACACATGGATTAAAGGTTTTTCTTTGAAGACATATTGGGAAGTCTATAATTTGAAAATATGGATCAACTTGTCGAAGGCTGCTCAAAGTTAATTTTATATGACGAAGAAGCTCAAAGATTTGATTATCTTTTTCTATGCGAATCTCGTGACCTAGTTATTTATATTCCATTATCTGGTCTATGGGTCTGGTTCCTACGCATATATGTTTACTGACTACAAGATTTGACATCATCTGGATTGTAGATATATGTACTTATTTTAATGGTTTTTTAATGTTTTTATTGAAAAAAACAGAAAACAAATCAAATTGTTGATAAAACAGACATACGAAATGAAATGAAAAATACAGAACGTGGTAAAAAATCAGTGAAATTTCAATGACCAATATCGTGTATTGCCTCCCCTTGCTCTAATAACCTCTTGCAGACGACGGGGCATACTCTCAATTTTTCTCCGGATTACATGTTGTGGTATGTTATTCCACTCTCTCACTAACAGATCCTTAAGCTCCTGTCCGTTGTTAGGAGGAGGTGTATGGGTTTGAATACGTTTTTTCAAATCGTCCCAGAGATGTTCGATGGGATTCAGGTCCGGAGACCTAGCTGGCTGGTAATTCCAACTTCGTCCAAGTATTACATACTGATCCTGGCAACGTGTGGTCGCACGTTGTCCTGCATAAAAACGGCGTTTTCTCCAAGCCCTGCCATGTTGGGCATAACCTGTTCTTCCGGAATCTCCGTAATGTACCTTCGTGCAGTTAGGTACCCATTTTCGATAAAGGGTAACTCTGTGTGGAAGTCGGAAGATATACCTCCCCAAGCCATGACCGAGCCTCCACCAAATGACATTCTTGGAGCAATGCAAGCTTGTGAAAATCGTTCACCGGTTCTCCTCCAAACTCTTACACGTCCGTCGGATCCAGTTAGGCAGAAACGGGATTCATCTGAGAATAACACTTTGCTACAATCGTTAATTCCCCAATGCGCGTATTGTCGAGGAAAAGCTAGTCGTGCAACTCGAGGCACCCGGCAAAGTGGCGGTCCTCTAGCCATTACCCGAGAAGATAGCCAAGAAGAACGAAGTCTTCTTCTGACTGTTGCAACACTAATATTGCGATTTCGTACTTCCTCTAGATGATTTTGATGCATAACCGCAGTTGAGGTCCGGTTTCGTAAAGCCTGAAACACAAGGAAACGGTCATCTAGTGCCTTGGGCATTCTTCTTCGTTCAGAGCCAGGTCGCCTGATTAGAAAACTTGCCTTCTGAAAGCGTTGAAGCACTCGTTGAACCGTAGAAAGGCTTACGCCAACAGTTCTTGCGACTTGCCGTTGAGTGTGACCGTCTTCCACAAGTGCAACAATTTGTGCCGTTTCAACAACAGTCAAAGGCATTTTTGTCAAAAAATAAACACTAATAATGGCACTAATAAACACTAATGGTGGCAATAATAAACGTTTGTCCGTTGCATTTGAACAGAAAGTCGAAGTACAAACGAGACATTTAAAACAAGCGGAGTTACAGGTAACGTTCATTTTGGGAAGTGTGCACATTACCGCGAAATCGGCACTATTGAAATTCTTTGTTACAAAGGAAACCGCAGCAATTCTCAGAAACATGCATTAGTTTGTATTTGTGTTATTATTATTTACGATAAAGCTCGTTAAAAATGAAATCGGTGATTTTCAAGGTGACTCGGATTTTATGATCGCGAGTGTATTATATCATAAATGTTAAAGCTGGTGGTTTATTATATTCAGTTCATTTTTCTATAAGATTTTTTATTACTAATAGATGCTCGTTTGTTCCATAGCCTTTTCTAAAACCAGCCTGTCGTTCTTCCAAGTGCTATTTTCTAGCGATAGTTGGCGATGACTGCTGCAAATTTTGTGTCTTGGGCTTTTCTTATTAGTGATTGGAACTCTAAGCCAGTACATGCTTTGATGTTTCTTAGCCACGTTATTTTTTATCTACCAGGACCTCGCGTCCCTTCAATCTTACCTTCCATTATCAGTTGTAAGAAGTTATATCTATCGTGCCTAAATACGTACCCTAGATAAGCTATTTTTTGCTTTTTCACTACGCTCGATGCTCGATCCATGTTCATCTGTCTCAGAACTTCTTCGTTTTTG
This sequence comes from Diabrotica undecimpunctata, assembly GCF_040954645.1. Taxonomy (NCBI): domain Eukaryota; kingdom Metazoa; phylum Arthropoda; class Insecta; order Coleoptera; family Chrysomelidae; genus Diabrotica; species Diabrotica undecimpunctata. The sequence goes on from NC_092807.1 coordinate 143,714,388, forward strand.
ACGTGGCATGTTTAAGGAATCATCAGCATACGACGAAATATCCACAACTCATAGCTTTCCAGTGAATATAAAATTTCGCCAAGAGATGCCACAATGTAACTTTAAAACCATTTACAAAAACCGGTCGCATTCTTAGGAAAGCGTTTCTGGTCATTTCTGGCATATCTCTTGATCTGGATCAAGTGTATTGTTGATTAGGCAGCCAAGATACTTATATGAATTTTTCTACCTGCTTTGTTCTATAGGTTGATAGTAATACGAGTATAGCTATGGGCGAGTATTTACTATATATTTATGTTAGAAGAAATATGCGCAATACTTTATTTTTAATTATTTTTTTCTTTTAGTTACAGGCCTCAATGTATATATAGCAGTAACAGCAGTTTATGTTGTCTGTATATTTTACGCTTCACAAGTAAGTATTGTGATAGTTTGTAGATGCACCAAAGCACCAATATTAAGCTTATAAGCAAAATATCGTATATAAAAAAATTAAAATACAAACGTTTATTGCCTTAATATAATTTACATTTTACACTTAAGATATTTCAATTTAAGATAGCATGACTTGACGTACCGTTTCTGCATCGCCTACTAGTTAAACTGCTTCCTCTCGGACCTTGAATATTTCTGTCATCGACTTCTTGGCTTCTTTTTCTGTAAGTACTTGTTGTCGGTATCGTACCTACTTTCCTGATTGGCTGTCTTAGGCAACCACCCAGCTAGACCCTGATCAGCTAGGTCGATTAGTCTGTGTTTGGATCTGTACATCCTCTGGATCCGATTCTTGGCGAGGATATCCCTGGTCTTTAGGCGTCTTTTTGTGGCTTGGTGAAAGAAGTATCTTGTTCTATTCTCAGCCAGCTCCCTTAGTGGTGTATACTGGAGCCTTTCTTTGATGGTTCCATTTGTTATTCTTTCTTCCCACGTTGAGCCATTAATGACGCTGTAGCATGACGTTTCTGTAGCTTCTAGCTTTTTCCAGTTGGTTTCCGAGATGGAGCTCAATACTGGGACAGCGTAAAATATTACCGATCTAACGTAGGCCTGGTATACCTGGATCTTCTTGGCCTTCGTTAATGAAACTAGACCTAAAAATACAAGGAAGTATTAGTTTCTTTGTAAGTTTTGCTTTTACCTTGATTTGTTTGGGTTTCCTCGTGAAGTTGAGTTTCCTATCGAGATGGACTCCTAGCTACTTGACTGAATCTTCTCCTCCCCTTCCTCCCCTTGTGATTTCTACTATTGGTGGATTTTTCTCCTGTGTAAACATGATGAATTGCATCTTTTGAGTGTTGATCTTGATTTTCCATTTTTCCGTGAATTCTGTGATGTATAATAATGTATGTTGTATGAAATGGGTGAGAGTATATTGCCCTGAGGTGTCCCTTCTTGGATTTCTTGAATGGACATCTTTTGGTCGGCTGAAACTTGAAAGGTTCCATTAGTTAGATATGTGTCACATATGTTAACTAAGTAATGATGTAATCTAGCTCTGTCCATCTTGTGGATTAGGGCTTTCTTCCAGACCATATCATATACCTTCTCAATGTCTAGGATGGCCATTCCTGTCTTCTGTTTCCTGTTGAAACTGATCTTCGTATCGCTGATTACTCTTGCCAGTTGTAGTTCGCAGTTTCTTTCCCTTCTGAATCCAAACTGATCCTTCTGAATGATTTTTCTTCTTTCTGCATGTTTTATCAGCCTTTTGTAGATGATCTTTTTCCGTATTTTTCCTATTGTTTCCAGTAGTGATATTAGTTTGTAGTTTTTTGGTCTTCTTCCGTCCTTTCTTGGTTTTAGTAAAGTGACGATCTTGACATGCTTCCAGTTGTTCGGAAAGTGAGCTTTTTTTAGTCAGTATTTGAAGATACAGTAGAGTTGCACTACTATCTTCTTTGGCAGTTCCTTGAGAGTTATGTTGTGGATGCCTTCTGCTCCTGGAGCTCTGCTTCCTTTTAATCTTCTAATGATTTTAGCAACTTCTGTTGGATTGATGTAGTTTTCTTCCTCTACTAAAAATACGTTTCTTCTTTTTATCCTCTCGTATTCTGTGTTGTCCTCTCTATGGTTCTTGCATCCAACATGTTTTTGTTTTGCTTGTGTGTTGCTGCCATTCTTCCTGCAACTGCATCCACCTTTTCTTGGGTTTCGAAGTCAGTTCCCTCGTCGTCTATTATTTGCGGCATCTTTTGTTTTCCTCTTCGCTTGGCCTTCAGCATTTGCTACAGATTTCCATGGTTTTCTTCTGCTTTCCTGATGTTGTTGTACCTCTTGTTTTCTGTGAATCTCCTAACTCTGTTTTTGTCATTGATGATTTCCTTCAGTTCTTTCGGTGTGATTAGTTCTCTATTGTTCGTCATTCTTTTAGGGATGTTGTCTTCCATAGCTTGCTGGATTTTTCTTGTTATTTCTTCTATTTTGATTCCCACTTGTTCTGTTAATTGGAATTCTCTCTTCATTTCCATTTGGCATGTATAATAAAAATTAATAAAGTAAATTACCAGCTCGAAATAACTAAGGCCGCCCATCCTAGCATTTCAGTATTTCCGAGTATTACCGAGAATATGTCGATGAGTGTACTCTTTATCGTTTTCTTTACTCTTTACTCTTTTGTATTGCTCAGACATCCCCGCTCTGATGAATGAGTTTAGTATTGAATACAGAAAAGAAGACTGGAATATGTTTATTGATTCATCCAAAACTAGTTTAAAGGTTGTTTTATTACAGAATGGTTACATGTACGCGTGTACACATTTTGGTAATTTAGTTCATATGAGAAAAAGAGCTATGAAAATTTACATGTTTCTACATGTGTCTACATAAACACGTAGAAATAATTGTCACTAATATTAGTTTTTATAGTATCTATTACTGACGAGTACCACGACTTGACATGGTTTCTCTTTAAAGTCTTTTCACTTGGAATATGCAATTTAAACCTAATACGAACGTGACTGCGAACCACGAATCGTTATTTCGAGAAGTCGTGTCGTGGCGCTACTTCTGTGACATTCGCCTCAGCATTTTACTATAGAGAAAAAGTAATACAACGCCAGTATAAAAGCTTCGCTTCAATAAAAAAAAGCGATTTTAAATAGAATAGCTACTTTCATATCGATGTACTCGAAATCACGAACAAATTTAATTTTGAGTAATTAATTACATTTAAACATTTTAGGGTGGAATGAAGGCAGTCATTATAGCAGATACATTCCAAGCGGCTGTACTTATTGGATCTTTATTATTAATAGCTGTTATAGGGCATAATTTTGTAGGAGGAGCAGGAATTATTTGGTCACAAAGTTATACAACTGGAAGATTGGAAATTTTTGAGTAAGTTATTTTCTCTCTAATAACAAAGTCTTTTATACACAAAACAATAGTTTTCAACTTGTCAATATATCTATCTTCTTCTTATTATTATTTCAATACACATTAGACCTACATAGAAACAATTAATATTTTAAGATATTTAGAGAAGTTTTCTAGAAGCACAATAATTAAAGATGAAGGTTCATCATCAGTTGGCGCTACAGCCCTTCGTGAGCCTTGGCCTGCTTCAAAACATTCTTCCATCCTTCCCTATCGAGTGTCTGTCTTCTCCAGCCCCTCACTCCAATCTCCCTCAGATCTTCCTGTACATCGTCCAGATATCTGAGTTTAGGTCGCCCCCTTCTTCTTCTTTCGACCGGCCTGTTTAGCATAGTTATTTTAGTGGGATCACTCTCATCCATCCGCATAACGTGGCCCACCCACCTTAGGCGGTTTATTTTGATGGTCTTCACAATATCTGCATCACCAAAAAGTCTATAGAGTTCAAAGTTATATCGCCTTCTCCACAGACCTTGTTCGTTTACTCCGCCATATATGGTCCTCAATACTTTTCTTTCAAAGACTCGCAGTAACTCTTTATCTCGGGTCGTCATTGCCCATGTTTCCGATCCGTATGTGAGCACTGGGCGTATTATTGTTTTATAAAGTTTGCACTTTGTTGCTATTGACATACTTCTCGCTCTTAGTTGAGGGCCCAGGTCAAAATAACAGCGGTTAGCCACGCATATTCTTTTTTTTATTTGGATGTGTTATTTTTGTAGTCTACCAGTGATCCTAAGTAGCAGAATTCTTCTACCATTTCTATCGTTTCGTGTTGCACCTCTAAGTTATTTTATTGGATTCTTGATATGGCCGGCATATATTTAGTTTTCTGGATGTTAATCAGAAGTCCGATGTTTTCTGCGGCAATTTTGATACGGATGAAAGATGAAGGTTAGCGTATCTTTTAGTGTCAGACTAAAAAATCATACATGAAATCACACAGTTTACTAATAAGTAATTACTTTGCGAATTTTGGTTAAAATATCTTTTAATTATATTTTAGTTTTAATCCAAATATGACAGTTCGTCATAGTTTTTGGTCTGTGGTGATAGGTGGTACATTTTACTGGATGACGATGTTTTGTTCGAACCAAGCTTCCATTCAAAAGTATTTATCAGTTGAGAGCATTGGGCAAGTTCGAAAGTATGTATATTTAATTTAAATAAATCATGTGTTTTTACTGAATATTATTTATATTTATAATCTCAACAAGTGTATTTAAAAATCTAAAAATTTTAGAGCCATATGGACTTCTTCCATAGGTCTTATATTAATATATTCAATCAATTTTTACACTGGAATGATTATGGTAGCTAATTACAGAGAATGTGATCCTTTAACAAACGGGGAAATATCTGCTACTGACGAAATTCTACCGTACTACATTATTACCGTTATGGGACACATGAGAGGGCTGACGGGATTTTTTGTAGCGGGCATATTTGCTGCAAGTCTGGGGTAAGTACTAAACTTTTTAAAAGGAAACCAAGAACTGATTATATAAAGCCAATTATCTATTTTGTACCCAGGTTAGATTAAAGTAAAACAAAACTATTATATAAGCAACAATTACGGTTAAACCACATAAAAACAGTAATCAAATAAAAATATATCGAGTAGATAGACAAGGGGATCCAATATCACCTAAACTTTTGAATTACGTCTTGGAACAGAAGATCTTGTTTTTAAAAGTTGTCACTGGAAAACAGAAGGTACAATAATAGAGATTATTGAATATTTAAAGAACTTATGTTTTACCGATGATATAGTCATCTGTCACGAAATTGGTTTGAAAAATAATTTTGGAAATACACAATACATGAAAAATCTGGTACCAAGCGAAAATCCAAAAGTTGACTGCAACTGGTTCACTGTGCATTAGTTCGCAAATATAAATTCTTAGGTCATGAAATTCAAATTGCTAGGGACAACCTAACTGCTTAACTGCAAAGAAGAATCACTTTAGCATGAGCCGCATATGGATCTCTATAAGATATCTTTAAGAGCAACCTGCAAAATTATTTGAAAAAGAACACGTTCGACAAACGTGTGCTTCCAGTCATGACTTAGGGCGCCGAAATACTTTCCTTAACCCAGAAATAAGAAAAAGGACAGGTGTCACAGATGTCATAGAGCATATAGCATGGCGGAAGTGTAATTGGAGGGACAGAATGAATGGCGGGCGGCGGACCCAAAAAATTACAGTGTGAAGACCACGAGCCGACAGAAGAAGCAGAGGTAGACCACCTACACGATGGACAGACGACGTCAAAAGAATCGCTGGGAATTGGCTGCAGGAAGCTCCAGACTGACAAAACTGAAAGAAATTAGGATCACTATCATGATCATGATGATGATGATAGTCATTAAAGCTTTAAGATTTTCTTCTTCTTCTTCTTCTTCTTATAGTTTCATACCATCTTCGCTATCGTGGCTTTATTAACAGCAGCTCTAAATAATGATGTAGCCGATTTTCCTTACCATTGTCTTAGATTTCTCAGCCATGATGGTCTTCTACAAAGAAGACCCAGGAAATCTACCGTTTACTTTGGATCTTTCTCTTAATGATCAGACGCATTATATTTACGTTATGTTGTTTGGTTCAGTCGTCTAAGGACCTCCTCAGTTCTATCGTTGTCTTAGTAGTAGTCAGCTTATTCTTAGTAGTCGTATGTATATCCACATCTCAAAGGCTTCCAAGCGTTTAAGCACAGCCTCACTTAGAGCCTGTGCTAGAAAATTATAGCAATATGTCATTGGAACGCGAAGGTCACTACTAAGATCGTGGCTGCAACGTGCGTTCCTCATTTTTAGAAATGTAGCTCGGGCTCGTTCTATTCGGCTTTTAATTTCTACGGCTAGATCCTAGCTCTCATTGATACTTCCGCCGAGATGCATGAGTTTCTCTACTCTGTACGGTACGGCATCTCCGACTTAGATTTTGAAGATCTTTTCCGCAATTAGCCAGCACTAAGGTATCATTTGCTAACCTCTTTAGAGCAGCGTTATCGAAAGTGCGAATTGCCATGATGGTTGCCAACCTTCTTAGAGGAAATGGCACATGAAGAAGAAGAAGAAGGTATCATCGACATATCTAATATTGTTCTTAGTTACACCACTCACAATATTACCTTCTGTTATCTTTATTTAGATTTCCTTAAATATTGTCTTTGAATACAAGGTAAAGAGTAAAGGCGAGAGTATATAGCCTTGTCTCACTTCCCTTTTTATATTTATTTCATCCGACAGCTCTTGTTCACTTTTTATTCTTGCCACTTGATAACAGTATAGATTTGTAATTATTCGTAAATCTTCATCGTGCAATCCTTCTGTTTTCAATATTTCTAGCATTTTTTTATGTTCTTTATGGACCTTGTCAAAAGCCTTTTCAAAATCGATTGCACGTATGTATACATTTTGATTTATATCTTTGCATCTCTGTATCAGTACTTGCATGCAAAACACGGCTTCTCTCGTACTCAATCCACTCCTAAATCCGAATTGAGTATTGCTAATTATCGTGTATATTGTGCAATGTATTACTTGGAGGAAGATCTCCAAAATGTTAGTCATTAGACTTATTGTCCGATAATGACTGCGTCTTTGCACAACGTTTCTTTGGTATTGTGACAAATGTCGACTTCAAGCCAATCAGTTGGTAATATCCCAGTGTTATAAATTCTGTTAAAGGAACCACACGGTGCTTTAATTCCATTTCACTTCATCAGGGCTAAGTGCTTTTTTATTTTTTGTCGTTCGTATTGCCGTAAATTTGTGTTACAGATGGCCCTGCTATGGTAATCGTTGTATCTTCAAATATCAGAAGTGTAACTGTTTCCTTATTCAACCTTGTAAACCTTTTCAATCTCAGTCATATTTTTTCTACCAAAATATTTCGACCTGTTGGTACATCTGCACTTGGATATGTTTTGACTGCTAATATTGAATTTCTGTATCTTTTATTTATACATATAAAGTCCAACTGAAAAAGTTGGTTTAAATATAAATCTATCTAAGATTATAATGATAACATATTTAGTAACTAATTAACACATAAATATCTACGGAAGAGGAATAGAACATACAAATTAAAATATACAAACCAATGTATTAAAAAGACGAATAAGTCTTGAATAGTCAGCATATGGAAAACTTCGAGAAAAATTTAAAAGCAATCTCCGGATAAGTCTTAAAAGACTACTGCATTATCAGTGCATTTTATTAGTACTAACTTAAGGCGCAGGAACACTCAACCTAAACTGAGAGTGACAGAAAAATGTAACGCTCCATAACTCTACGTGACAAAATTAAAAAGAACATAGATATAAGTAATGAACTGTGACTGGCATCATTGAATGAATCTTGTTCTTCTCCATGTATCCTCTCCTTACCAGAGGTTGACAATCATCCACTGAAATTCTTCTATATCTCGTGCTGACATTTTGAACGAATAAACACAACATATAGCGAGAATGACGGGTACACGTAAATTCATCAATAATTAGCATAAATGCAGGTAAATGGTTACAAACCACTACTTTTTGATAATTTGAAAGAATAACGAAGTTTGGGTCTATTTCAGATATAACCCTATATTACGAAGGTATTTGACTGGGTCAAATTAAAAGACGTTATCCACTTACTGTGCGCAAGAGAGATACCTCTAGGAATAATCAAAACGATCGAAAATATCTACCAAAATAACACAATAAAAGTAACAGTAGAAGAATAACTAGCCGACCCTATTGAAGCTGGCAATGGGATAACACAGGGAGATTCCCTGAGTCCTCTATTGTTCAACCTGATTATGGATGAAATAATAAAAAAGTAAGAACTAAAAAAGGATACCAAATAAGACAAAAACAACTTAAAATAATCTGCTATGTAGACGACGCAATACTATTATCTCAAAGTTAAGATGATTTACAACGTATGCTGTACCGATTTAATTTAAAGATGTAAATTAGAGCTGGTCAGCTAGAGTAGAGAAGGTCAGATAATAGAACAAGTGATGGAGTTTAAATATCTAGGTATCACATTATCTAGCTACGGAAAGCTCGAAAATGAAAGTGGAAGATCAAGTAAATAAAGCAAACAGAGCCGCAGGCTGCCTAAATGAAACAATATGGAGAAATAAAAATATCGGGAAAGAAACGATAGGCAGAATTTACAAAATAGTCATCAGACCAATAATGACATACGCGGCGGAAACAAGACCTGACACAGAGAGGACAAAAAGGATGTTAGAAACAGCAGAAATGAAAACACTTAAAAAAATTAATGGTAAGACACTATGGGACAGAGCTAGAAGTACAGATATAAGACGTAGATGCAAGGTGGAGAACATCAAGAACTGGGTAAGAAATAGAATAGAGTAGAATGAAACGATCATATAAGCCATAGATCATATAAAATGACAACAAATAGAGTAGTAAAGATGGCAAGAGACGGTTCCCCACTAGGAAGACGATCTGTAGGAAGACCACGAAAACGATGGAATGACAACTTACTGGAGGCACATTGAAAAACAGACAGAGTCATGTCTATATAATAATAATAAGAAGAAGAAGAAGAAGAAGAAGAAATGAAGCCCATGTGAGGATAAACGTTGACGATTATCAGCACGATGGACTGATGAGTTAAAGAAAGTAAATAAAAATTATATAAGAGTGGGACAGGACAGATAGTAATAAAAACAAGGAAAGGAGATCTATGTTTAGCAGTGAACGTTCGGGGCTGGATCTTGATAACACAGATACATAATAATATATTATAAATACATTGCATTCACTTATAATTTGCTATAATATTAATTTGCTTTCTTAACCATATTAATATAGTTCAATTTATCTAATATTTTTACAGCACCGTGGCTTCAGCCTTAAATAGTCTAGCAGCTGTAACAATGGAAGATTTTATAGAATCTGCATTAAAAATTAAAATTCCCGAAAATAGAGGAGCGTTAATAGCAAAATCGTTATCGATAGGTTATGGAGCACTAAGTTTTGGTTTGGTAAGTATTGACGAAATGTCTCTTCCCTTACATATCTTTTATTTAGCAGTTGGCCGTGAGACTTTTATTCCAAACCTCATCCTTTTATTAAAACCCCACCAAGAAGTTCTGTGTTTTTGATAAAAGCCACAAATTTTATTATGGATAGTCTAAGGATTTATCGTTTATTCATACGAGGGCTACTTACGTTACTTTGTAGAGGTATGTTAAAGTAATAAAAGGGAAAATCTCAGTGGTTGGCTGTATACCACAAGTAAAAAACTTACAGTAAAGTAAAAAATTTCTAGTATAATATATATATATATATATATATATATATATATATATATATATATAAGTATAAAATTTTTAAAAATATACCATCTTACACTAGAAGTTTTTTACTTCAGTGTATGTTAAAGTCTTCGCTACTTTTCTAAGTAACCGATTAAAAACTCCTCCTCATTTCTTGAGCACTTGTCAGAGCGTGGCGACACTCTAAATATTGTTAGCTTGCTGTCCAATCATGTTGTAGAAAAACAGCTTCATGTAGCGATTTTCTCACCAGACTCATCATTTGGTGTGCCCATCGTGTTGGAGATCTTCCTCTTGGTCTTCAGCCTTCTACCGTTCCTTCTACTATCAATAAATCCATAGTCCCCGTTCTTCTGACTATATAGCCGAAGTAATTTAGATATAGTCGGTTTACTTTTTTTAATACCCTGTCTTTTATATGAAGCTGTTCCAGATTAATTAATATTTAAATGGGAATAAGCCACAATTAAAGGTTAAAATACATTTATTGACGTTTCAATTTCCACTTCGGAAATCGTTCTCAAAATACAAACATTAGTAAATTAAACAAATTTTGTTTTTGTTACTTAGTGAAAAATTCTTCTAATAATTTAATTTTATCTGACTCATCTATATTGACAATTCAGACATACATTATACATTTTAAAGTAGACGACTTTAAAATGATATTGCCAATATTGTTGAGTTGCGTTCCTGGGACGACTTTACTTATAAGATAGTTCATTCGATTACATGAAATCAACTTTAACGTGAGAATATCCGTCAGAAAAAATCATAACATGTAATTCGTCTTTAAAAAGACAAATACATGCCATGATGACAGTAAAATTCTCCCGTTAGTGATTCCATAGTAAATTATGAGGGAAAAACCAGGAAAAAACCTCATAATACTATCCCGACATGGTAAGTATTTGATCTTGCATTTAGTTTACCTTCAATAAATACCAAATTCCGATTTTATATGTTTGTTATTTAAAAAATATAAATGATGTATTCTCTATATGTTACTGACTTACCAATACTGGTATTTTCCTTTTAATAACTTCCTCTTTCAATATGGGTAACCAGATCCTACTACATTCTGCCGAGGAATTCGCGACGCAATTGGTCTCATTTAGCATAATTAGAGCCGCTTCTTTGATTTTTCTCTTTTTACCATCAGTTTCTTTTAGGACTATATTTGAATCATTCCATTGAACCCTATGTTCATTATCCCATGCATGTTTACATATTTGAGATCTATCAAATTCTCTATTTTTAATATAGGATTGATGTTCACTTATTCTAACATTTAATGGCCTTGATGTTTCACCCAAATAAAACTGATCGCATTCACAAGGTATATATAACAAAGTATAAATAACAAACATATAAAATCGGAATTTGGTATTTATTGAAGGTAAACTAAATGCAAGATCAAATACTTACCATGTCGGGATAGTATTATGAGGTTTTTTCCTGGTTTTTCCCTCATAATTTACTATGGAATCACTAAAGGGAGAATTTTACTGTCATCATGGCATGTATTTGTCTTTTTAAAGACGAATTACATGTTATGATTTTTTCTGACGGATATTCTCAAGTTAAAGTTGATTTCATGTAATCGAATGAACTATCTTATAAGTAAAGTCGTCCCAGGAACGCAACTCAACAATATTGGCAATATCATTTTAAAGTCGTCTACTTTAAAATGTATAATGTATGTCTGAATTGTCAATATAGATGAGTCAGATAAAATTAAATTATTAGAAGAATTTTTCACTAAGTAACAAAAACAAAATTTGTTTAATTTACTAATGTTTGTATTTTGAGAACGATTTCCGAAGTGGAAATTGAAACGTCAATAAATGTATTTTAACCTTTAATTGTGGCTTATTCCCATTTAAATATTAATTAATTTAAAATGCCACAAGAAAATAGCTTCAGAACAAGCTGTTCCAGATTTGACAGGTTGGTTTTGTGTTCTGTTCAGGACACTCATAGAATTCTTCTGTAGACCTACAGCTTCGATCTTCGACACTTCTATCGATTCTTTTGAGTCCATGTTCCAGTTGCGTTTGTCGCAATGAAAAAATTAGGGCATTGACCAGACTGAGCTTAGTATTCCTTGTTATTGTAAGGTCTTTCCATATTTTAATTATGATAGCTGTTGCCGTTCGGTCCATCGCTAGTTTACTCTAGGTTACCCTTAAGTATACAAGTCTTTCTACGACTTTGAAATTCGCCACTTGGTGTATGTACCCTGTCTACGATCATTATTTTTGTTTTTTTTTGCGGTGTTGATCTTAAGTCCGAAATCTTCGCTTATCCGGCTTAGTCGGTCGGTGATGGTAATTATTTCGAGTTCATTCTCGTATATCATATTTAAGTGTACCATCTGCGTATTTCAAGTTACTGTATTTCTACCTCCTATAGTGATTTCTTTATCCCATTCGTCTAGTACTTTCTCCATTATTTAGTCAGAATATATGTTCTATAATAATGGTGATAGAATGCATACCTGTCTAGTTCCTTTTTTGTTTTGAAAGCATTTGAATACCTCTCATGTACTGTAACTTTGACTGAGTTTTTATCATACAGACTTTTTATAAGGTTAGCTAGTTGGTTAGGTACTTCCATATTTCCCATTGTACTCCAGAGGAGATCCCATAGTACTCGTAAATAAGTCATGTGTAATATTAAAACACAAACATCACAAGCAATAGAAATACGTAGAGGAGTACGACAAGGATGCATTTTGTCACCGCTGCTATTTAATGTTTATAGTGAAAACATCTGCCAGGGAACCCTTTTGCAAGCAAACGATGGAATCGTAATCAATGGAGAGGTTGTAAATAATATTCGATACGCAGACGACACTCTACTAGTCGCAAAAACAGTAGAAGAATTACAACGATTAGTTACAAATATAAATATTGCCTGCAACAATTATAGCATAAGTATCAATATCAAAAAAACCAAGTATATGGTCTTCAATAAGAACATGACACAACCAGCACATATTAGTATAAACGGCATTCAAATTGAAAAAGTATCAAGTTACAAATACTTGGGTACTTCAATAAACGAAACTGGAGACCAAAACAATGAAATAAAAAGACGTATTGAAATTGCCAGGGCCACTTTCATAAAGGTGAGGAAATTCTTCTGCAACAGAGATATAAGCGTCCCTCTCCGATTAAGAATGCTAAGGGGCTACGTATTTAACACGCTATTATACGGTGTAGAGGCCCGGACTCTCAAGCAGAACAATATAAAAAATATTGAAAGTTTCGAGATGTGGTGCTACCGTCGAATGCTGAAGATAAGTTGGGTTGAAAGAGTTACAAACTTTGAAGTAATGCGAAGGATAGGAGAAGACCCAGAAATTTTGTCAACGATCAAACGAAGAAAACTCGAATATTTGGGTCACCTGATGAAAGGACATAAATACGCATTACTTCAAAATATAATGCAAGGAAAAATAGAAGGAAAACGGAATCCAGGCCGTAGAAGAATGTCATGGTTGCGTAATTTGAGAGAGTGGTTTGGCTGTACCACTAATGAACTCTTTAGGTCAACTGTAAACAAGATCAGGATAGAATTGATGATTTCCAATCTCCGATAGGAGTGGTACAAGAGGAAGAAGAGGAATATTAAAACAAATCATTTAGGAGAATTTTTTTCTACTTAATAAATAAAATTTCAATTAACAAACTATTCAAAATATTTAATATATTCAAAAATAATTTATATTTTTAGGTATTTCTGGTAGCTAATTGTGGTAGTGTTATGCAAATTGCTATAAGTTTTAATGGAATGGTGGGAGGGGTAACGCTTGGATTGTTTACCTTAGGAATGATGTTTCCATGGGCAAATTCAAAGGTTTGTGTTATTATTTATCATTTTTTGTTTTGTATAGTCGTTTATTTAAACATTGTTTCATAAAATTACAGATTATATTAATCTTACCAAACACTAATTGATTAGTACAAAACCAATGTTGAGAGTAAGTAGAATTACAAAAATAGGTGTTGGTATTACTTATGTAAAAATTGGTGTGACTTATTAAATTTAAAAAGATCATAACCTTTGACTGTATTACATACGGGCTCTTTTTTTATTTTTATCTGACCTCACAACTCGAGGTTAGTCTTAGCCACATTTACTACTGTCTCCTATTTTCTACCATCTGGTTTTTCGCAGATGTCGAAGAACTAAACACGGAATTCACGGAATACGTATAGAGAAAAAGAATATCAGAGAAGAAGAATATGACCCCATATCGCTGGGAATGCAATATTAGAAAACGATAACATCGAGGAAAGCTAGGAAAAACTCAAAAATAACATAATTAATGCAGTAACAGAATCACTTGGAGAGAGGAAAGTAACGAACAATAATATATCAAAAAATAAAACTCCACGATTTAGAGACGAATTAAAGACAAAATGTGAAGAAAAAAAGAAAGCCTTTTTACAATACTGAAGACAAAAAACACAACAGGCATATAACCACTATAAATGAATCAGAAATGAAACGAATACCTTAGACAAATAAAAATGGTAGAGCTTCTCAAAACAGATGGAACACGACTTCTACGAAATACAAAAAGAAACATGGAGAAGGATCAGAGGACAAAGAAAAGGGATGAACGAAATAATAAAATAGAAATACATTCAGAGGGAAACATGGGTAGACTACTTTCGATCCCTATTTGCTAAAGGTGACGACAATGAACCACCAACACCAGAGGTGACGACAAAAGGAGAAATAAATATTGAGAAAAGAGAGGTAAAGGAAGCGTTAAGGAAATTAAAAAATAGAAAATCACCAGGAGAGAACAGAATATCGAACGATCTCCTAAAGTACTGAGGACCAGATCTGACCAAAACTAATCCAAAAAATAATAGAAAAAAAAAACAGAATTCCTCAAGAATGGAGATCAAGCATGGTAATACCTCTCAATTACAGAGGCATTAATTTATTAAACACAACACTAAAATTAGCAACCAAAGTGATAACAAATAAACTAAATAAAATTATAACACTAGCAGAAGAACAAAGTTTTAGGTCGGGAAGATCATGCATCGACGCTATATTTATAATGAAGCAAGTGCAAGAGCAATCATTAGAATACAACAAACCAGCATATCTGTGGACTTAATTCAAATTAAAGGACGTTATCCACTTATTGTACACAAGAGAGATACCTCTAGGAATAATCAAAACTATCGAAAATATCTACCAAAATAACAATAAAAGTAAAAGTAGAAGAAGAACTAGACGACCCTATTGAAGCCAACAATAGGATAAGACAGGGAGATTCCTTAACTCCTCTATAATTCAACCTAATTATGGATAAAATAATAAAAAAAGTAAGAACTAAAAAAAGATACCAAATGGGAAAAAAACAACTTAAAATAATCTGCTATGCAGGCGACGCAATAATACTCTCTCAAAGTGAAGATGATTTACAACGTATTCTGCACCAATTTAATATAACCACCAACAAATTTAACATGTTAATTTCCCCAAAAAAGACAAATGCAAGGTTACAACAGCAAATTTACTAAGATGTAAATTGGAGCTGGAATATGAGATAATAGAACAAGTCATGGAGTTTAAATATTTAGGCATCACATTATCTAGCTACGGAACGCTTGAAACTGAAGTGGGATATCAAGTGAATAGAGTAAACAGAGCCGCAGGCTGCCTGAATTAACCAATATGGATAAATAAAAATATCGGGAAAGAAATGAAAGGCAGAATTTTCAAAACAGTCATAAGACCAATAATGACATACGCGACAGAAACACGACCTCACATAGAGAGGACAAAAAGGCTGTTAGAAACAGCAGAGATGAAAACACTTAAAAAAATTTATGGCAAGACACTATGGGACCGAGCTAGAAGGACAGATATACGACGTAGATGAGAGACGTAAGACCACGAATATGATGAAACGACAACTTACTGGAGGCACATTGAAAAACAGACAGAGTCGTGTCTACATAAAATGAAGAAGAAGACCTCCGACGATATTTTACTTATTTCATATTCCAAGCTAAAATTGAACAGTGTCAAGGGGTCTTCTTGTCTGAGTCCAACGCCTAAATGGCGTTGATGTTTTGTTTCCTATCTTTACCTACGTAGGTATATGAGTTTGTCACGCACATTTGTTTTAATTCCACTAATTTTCTTGTAATCCCTTTCTAGAATTGCTAGTCTAGTTTGCTTCTTTTTCTGGAATTGTATTCATTTTTTGTATTTTGAGAAATATTTCCATAGTGGAAATCAAGTAATTGCATTAAGATGAAACAAGAAAATAGCTTCAGAACAATATGAATTATTTATATAAAATTTTAAGATTATTTGTGTGTTTAATAATTAAGGTGGACAACCCTACTACTAAATGTGGGTGTATAGAAGAATCCTGAAGATATCATGGACCGAGCATGTAACAAACAACGAAGTCATGAGAAGAATCAACAAAAGAATGGAAGTATTGGAAACCATCAAGACACGAAAGCTGCAATACCTGGGGCATGTTATGCGTAATGAGAGATACAACCTACTTCAATTGATTATACAAGGAAAAATCCAGGACAAGTGAAGTGTAGGAAGAAGAAGAATCTCATGGTTGCGTAACTTGAGGGAATGGTACGGATGCACATCAATTGAACTATTCAGAGCAGCAGCATCTAAGATCAGAATAGCCATGATGATTGCCAACCTCCGTCGCGGAGATGGCACGTGAAGAAGAACCCTACTACAGAATGGCTAACTTACTAGCCGATAAAATTTTTATTTCAGAGTCAACTCTAATTAGGACTTTTTGCGAGGGTTCGATGTTTTCATTACGTATCAGCTTTTTAAAAAAGAAACATAATTAAACATCTCATAATTTTTCAGGGTGCTCTAGTTGGAAGCACAATTGCAGCAGCTTTGATCACTTTTATGTGTGTTGGGCAGCAAGTTGCTATCGCTAATGGTCAACTTGGGGAAGAAATGAAACCAACCAGTATTACAAATTGTTCGTGTCTAAATACAACATATAAGATTGAACCAATGTATTTTATTGAGAGGTAAGACAATAGTATAGTAACAAAATACATTAATACCCTCTTTAAAGCCTGTTTTTTATATTTCTTGATCACATATCTTCTTTTTGTTCATCTTCTTCCTCTTTATAAGCAATTCTACTTGTTCATTGGCGGATTAATACCTCTATGGAAGGTTGTTACTCCATCTTTTAAGCGGTCGTCTGATATTTCTTCTGCCGATTGGTGACTTACATCTTCCTATTTTGACTTATAACGTCCTTCCTCTGCATATAGCTTTTTTAAGTAGTTAATCCACGTATCCCTTTCTATGTGATTTGGTTCTATTAGTTCCTTTACCTCCGTTCTTTGACCTCTTATGAAGCGCCATATTTCCTTTTGCAAATTTAATAATTTTTTTAAATATCTAAAATGGTTTGTAATCTCCTTGATTGATTTTCTTGTTTTAGTCGAATTTTATAATCGGTATTAATCAATTTCCACAAACAAACTGATGATCTTACAAGGATATGCGGCTTTACGATATTTGACAAAACAAAAACAAAACCAAAATCTAAATGAAAAGAGATTCAGATTCAGATTCAGAAAAGAGAGAGAGAAGAAAAAAGATAAAATAATAATTAAAGCCATGTTTTGTAAAACGTCTACACCAATTTTCTTTGGCCTTTCGTATTTCGGTTCTTATTTGTCTCTGAATATTTTTGGACATTATTTTGTTATTCTTTGATTTTTGCTTCTTTCTTCCATGGGTTGCAGTATATTGTCATTTATCCAACTTTTTCTCTTCTCTTTTTTTTTCTATTATATGTTCTTCTCTGATCTTGTTAAAAGTTTCACATATATTCTGGAGTGATTCTTCTGAATCATATGTTTGCTCCATGTTACTTAGCTTTTCTGAAAGAATCCGTGCAACTGTCTCCTTTGTTTCCTTATCTTCTAGTTTTCTCATATCACATTTTTGGTTACTATTCTTTCTTGTAACCTTTTTAAATCTAAACCTACCACTACTACTATCGGTTCACAGCGTTCTCCGACGCCTTCCGACTCCTAACCGGGGTTCTTCTCTATTTAACCATAGGCCTGGAAGGATTTCTCTTTCCTCTAGTTCTTTTTCAGTTCCCTCTCTCCAGCTTCTTCTCCGCCTTTCTATTTTTCTTCTTCCTTGTGGTGTCCACGTCAAAATCTGTTTCGGAATCCTGTCATCTGGCATTCTCTGTACATGGCCTAAATTAAATCTAAACCTAAATTCACCAATTCGGTTTACCGCCTCGGTGAACTCTACTCACAATTTAAGTATTTCCGTTTCTCAATGAAACACTCTGTATAGTTTTGATTTCCATTAATGTTGAATTTTATTTTTTGTTGTGGATTGTAATCAAAGAAATTATAAATTGCAGGGAATTTGTCGTAGCACTTAAGTTTATCGTAGGCACTGTTACAATGAAATAACAACAAAATATCATTTTTGAAAAGTTTTTTAGTAATGCATTTTATAATAATTTAATTTCAATTTCAGAGAACCAGTATTTCTGCTGTATAGAATATCTTACATTTGGTACTCTGGCATAGGACTTATAACAACGATACTAATAGGTTTAATCATATCCCTACTCACGAAACCAACTCGTTTAGAAGACCTAGATGATGTGTATATATCGCCACCCATAAGAAAACTATTGTACTCTTTATCAGATGGCACCAAAAAATTCCTTAATGTTCCAGTTAAGAAAAACTTTCCAAAAAACAATATTGTTAAGGAAATGACAATCAAAATAGATCAGGAAGAATATCACGAAATCAAGCAAAATAACTTTAATGAGCAAATTAAAAATAAAATACGGAAAATATCGGCACCATCGTAAAAGATACACATTACTTACAAACAATTAACTGTGTATTCAAAACGTGTCAGTATTTTTACTGAAAGTATTAGATTTTTTCTATATAGTACTTACTCCTTTCATTGTTCGGCCGCATCATATTCCTGTTGTGATTTTCTTTTCATATAATTTATCATCTCACGCGACTAATATTTGGTCATCTGCGAAGAACGGCATAAGAAGTTTATTTTCCCATCATTATTTCATATTACGGCGTTTTTTAGCGATTTCTCTAGGGATCTGTTTAGACAAATCTTAAACAAGGTTGATAACAAGCAATAACCTTGTCTTAAACCGTTTAAGACGTTATAAAAACGGTTTCCTGTAAATAATTTTGTGTTATGTCTATATTACATGTAAATGTATATGTATAATGAAACATGATTACGATAGTTTTAGCATTTCTAATTAAGGATTTTTTTTTGTAATTGTTAATACATATTTATTGTTTATAGTTTTGCTTATTAAATATTTTGTTAATTGAGAAACTAGTTTTTTTTCTTATTATGTTATGCTGTCACTGGACAACTTAAAAATTTGTGCCGGAGAAATATTTTATGGTCGGAAAATATTAAACTGGGTGTTTTAAAAACTCGGGTGTAAAACCGAGAGCGATCGGACAGTCTCAACAAGATCCGCTAGCGGGTATATATATATATATATATATATATATATATATATATATATATATATATATATATATATATATATATATATATATATATATATATATATATATATATATAATATATATATATATATATATATATATATATATAAATATATATATATATATATATATATATATATATTTCTTATTTCAATGTCATTCTATGTTCTTATTATTATTCGACGATGTCTTAGTTATTCGTTGTTCTTATAATTTGCGCTCATTTGCGCCCAAATTTTTCTATCTTGTGCTATTCGAGACCACGTTGTTCCTATATCATAATCCCATCTGAGATTCGGGCGCCTCTTTGGTCTCTTAGCGTTCCTGGGGTACCACATAGCTGTTCTAGTGGTCCATCTGTTGTCTGTTCTTCTTGCTATATGTTCTGCCCATTGCCATTTCAGGGATTTTATTCTTTGGATTATATCAGTCACCTGGGTTTGCCTCCGTATCCATTTAATTCTTTTACGATCCCTCTTTGTTATCCCTTGCATACATCTTTCCATTGCTCTTTGAGTTACTTGGAGTTTCGACGTTATTTCTCTCTTTAATATCCAAGTTTTACATCCATATGTCAAGACGGGTAATATGCATTGATCAAATACTCTCTTCTTGAGATATCGTGGCATTTTGGACTTGAAGACTATGGAATTTTGTCCGAATGCTGACCACGCTTGTTTTATTCGTCTGTTGTTTTCCGGAAGTAGTGATTCCGATTTATGTATGAGCTGTCCCAGGTATATGTATTCGTCTACTGCTTCTAGCGAGGTTTCATTAATTTTTATTTCCACGTTGGCGATCAGATCATTGCACATTATTTTAGTCTTTGCTAGGTTCATTTTTAGGCCTACCTCATTGCTGGCTGTATTAAGGTCATTAATTTGTAGTTGTAATTCTTCAGGACTTCTAGCAATTAGAATGATGTCATCAGCGAATCTAAGATGGTTTAGGTATTCTCCATCTATACATAGACCTTGGTTGTTCCAGCCTAATTTCCGGAAGATATTTTCTAAGGTTGCAGTGAAAAGCTTAGGGGATATGGTGTCTCCTTGTCGGACTCCTTTCTGAGTGGGAAATTCTGGGGTATTTTCATATATGCTTACTCTAGCTGTGGCCTCTTTGTATATATTTGCTAGCGTTTCGACATATGGTTTATCTACTCCTTGGTCGACAAGAGCTTCTATGACTGCTCTTGGGTATACGAAGTCAAATGCCTTCTCGAAGTCTATGAATGCTAGCGCCAGTGGTAGATCATATTCTTTTGTTCTGCTCATTACTTCTCTTAATGTTTGAATATGATCCATTGTGCTGAAGCCACTTCTAAAGCCTGCTTGCTCTCGGGGTTGTGCAGCGTCAAGTGTGTTCTGTATTCTGTTGTTAATGATTTTGGTGAATACCTTGTATATCACAGGCAGCAAGCTGATCGGTCTATAATTTCTAATGTCTTCCTTGCTACCTTTCTTGCGAATGAGCATTATGTTGGCTGAATTCCACTTTTTCGGAATATGTCTCGATTTTAGACAGTCTGTGTATATTTTTGCTAGGATTTTCCAAGTTGTTTTACCAGCAATCTTTAGAAGTTCGGCTGTAACACCGTCATTACCGGCTGCCTTGCCGTTCTTCATGCTCTTAAGAGCTGCCTCTACCTCATCCACGAGAACATCTGGTACATCTTCTTGAACCGCAATTTCTTCTTCGCCTATTTCTTGTACTTCCGGAGCTTTATATAGACCCTCGTAGAATTCGGTTACATATTCTCTTATTTCATACCTATTTGTGATCCTTTCGTTGTTGTTTCCCAATGCTATTATTTGCTTTCTACCGATTACCAACTTACTCTTGGTTTTCCTATAGCTTTTACGGTTCTCGATTGTATTTTGTACAAGTCGTTCATTGTAGGTTTTTATATCTTCTGTGATCTTTTTCCGTATTGCTTTGCACAGTTCGGTATATTCAATTCTATTAATATAGAAGTTGATTTTCATTTCTCTTCGTTGTTTCAGGAGAGCTGTTGTTTCATCTGAAAGTTTTCTATTGCTGTTGTGTGCTTGTGATCCTCCAACTTCTTTGGCGCAATTTAAGATTGTTTCCATTAAGTGTGTGCTATTCGTTGGGTCTTGTAATTTTTCTTGAATTAAATTTTGATAGCGCTCCGAGTTGTTGCTTAGGTTAGTGATATTTACCCCTGCAGTTGGAGTAATTTCATTCTTTCTAGTTTAGTGTTTAGAACGACCCGAGATCTAATTAGTCTGTGATCACTACCTGTTCGGAATTTGTTGAGCACACTTACATCCTTTATGGTTTTCAGCTTATTAGTTAGGATGAAATCTATTTCGTTCTTGGTAGTTGCATTGGGAGCTACCCATGTACATTTCATATTGAGCTTCTTCTTGAAATAGGTATTGGCGATTGAGAGATAATAAAATGAAATGAAATGAAATAAGGCAGGCTGCACTGTAATTGGAAACGGTTGATAAAGCTGCACATGATGATGACATGATGATATATATATATATATATATATATATATATATATATATATATATATATATATATATATATATATATATATATGCTCTCTGGTATGGTTTTACAGAATATTTTGAAGACGGCGGTTTTTAGCGTTTTGTTCATCCACTTTTTTCATCATAATGACTTATAACCCAGGTATACCCAAGTATATATAATGGCGGCCAAAGATTTTAAAAATCCGTGAGATATACTTTAAATATATTATTAAAAAAAAAACAGAAAAAAATAAACAATTTATTAAATAATTGACGTAACATGTATCCAGTAGACTATTTTAAAAAAATAAAAACTTGAAAGATGCAATTCCCGTATTTAAAATTCATCATGAAAACTTCTGGCAGTGTCGACCATCTTCGATTTTAAAAACAAATCCGGGTGTGCAAGCATTTCGTCTAAAGATAGCATTTGATCGTGGTCGTTATCAGCAAGAGCCAGAAGAGCCTCTGCTTCATGTTCACTGTGTCTGGGACTTTGAGGAGCAACATAGTGTAATAATTCCCTCCTATCCGCTCTACCATCTCCATTAAGATCGATTCGTTTTCGAAATTCTTCTCTTCGTTCGTTTTCGTCTTGCCTTACTATCAATGGCTCATCACCATTACCTACAATATATAAAATTTTATATTGAGTTGTCAATGTAATATTAAAATGAGAAACAAGAATATGAAAAATTATTATTATTTCGAATCCTAAGTACAACAACTCCTAGATATCTCTAGACATCAAATAAAAATTTTCAAAAATTGTAAGAAATTTTTTAAGACAAACTTATTAAATTATGAAATTGATTAATGTTACAATAAATGTGCAATATGTCCTCCTAAAATATTAATACAGCACTGCAGTCGATGTTATAAAGATCTATTTACATTTCTCAACATTTCTACATCAATACACTCAAATGCAATGCGTATTCTATTTATCAAATCATTTTGAGTTATTCTTCTTCTTACTGCGCCGTCTCCTTTAGACGGTTGGCGATCCAAATGGCAATTGTAGCTTTGGAAACTGTTGCACGAAACATTTCTGCGGATGAGCTGTCAAACCATCTCAGATCTTTCAACGACGAGTTCTGGCGCCTGTGAACTGATCTTTTGCCCTGTGCTTTACCTTCCAATATGATTTGGAGTAATTTATATCTTTTACCCCTCAACACATGACCTAAGTATTGTAATTTCCTCTCTTTGATTACGCTTAGTAATTCTTTTTATTTACTCATGCGCCTAAGGGCCTCAGCGTTGGTAATTTTTTGTACCCATGGAATTTTTAGCATCCGTCTGTAAATATACGTCTGTAAAGATCTTGTCGCTCTGCATGGTATTGTATACGCTCAGCAGGTATTGTATTTCCAGTGCGCATTGTGGTGGTTGTCGGTGGGAGTACGGCTAGCTGTTAGCAAGCGATGATGAAGTTATCGTTACAGCTACTCTAAAAGCGTTTATTGAAGAAAGTCCAAAGAATCTTAAAGGGGGCGTTTATTTTATGGTAAATCGTAAACTTAGAAGAAGCCGTCCGATACAACCTCCCGGCGCTAACCCAAATCAAAAACTTCTGCTACCGTTTCCGGAATCTCTCGCCTTACGATCTCAGCTATTACAAATTATTTCTCCCAATACAATCCAATTAAGGAACGCATTCATTGAAGTGGTTTCAAAAAGCTTAAAACAAGGTTCTTTCCTTAAAACATGTCCTCTCCCTCATCTAATAAAGAGTAAATTAACCAAGGTCGTCATACAAAAATGTTTTTTAAATAAATCCACATGAAGCAGTGTGGTGGGCGAGTCGGTTATAGAAAGCACCCAGTTACCAGAAAAATTGATATTGAGATGATTATGACTTAATGTATTGTGATGTATCAGGACTTCGTCATATAAAAAACAACATGCTGATATCTGGTATCATTGGATACCTCAATGGTAAATGCTTTTCTAAAAAAGTCTAAATAAATGCGACCATTCTCTGTGTTATCGAAAAAAAGGTTGTCCAATTAGGCGAACTCCAACTATACCAACTCAAATGTTGTAATAAACTATTAAGGTCCATTCGCTCAACTCGGGCATATTTTGACAGATTAATAGCTGGAAACCTACAACACAAAAGTTCCTAGCTCGCAGTATTAACAGTTTAAATAAACTTTTATTACAGACTTCTTTCATTGAAAAACGAAGAATTATTATAAATATTGGAAGTGTAAACCCATAAAATTTTGGGTAGTATATATTTAAAAAATATATTTCAGTTATTTTCAGTTTGTTTATTATTAATATTGGCTATGAGTACGTGTGTTTGGTTGTATAGCAATTTCCAGCCACTTCTAGTCTGTCAAAAAGTAACTAACTTCGCAAAAAAATAATTACTAAATTCACTAGACAGTTCGGATTGGGAATAGCGAACCGACTATATATGCGCACATCCTTTTTGGCTAAAGGTCCAGTCGATAAAGTGTCATTAATAATTTTTATCTATCAAGAGGTAAATATTGTTTCTTAATTGCTTATAAAACCATATAAATGAACAAAAACTAGATCGTATTTAACCGTAGCCTTATTTCTAACACAAATTTTAAAGAGCTATAGATTGTTTAGTAACTAGTTTTGATTAAGTTAGGCAGTGTTATAAGTTAAAGAATACTATGTATATAGATAATTAGTTTTACCTTCAGTTTGTAGAACGGCAAACTCATCTTCTGTCAGCAGCTCATCGCCGTCTCTATCAAATTTATCAAATAGTTCATCCACTAGCATCAATTGGTTGGTAACACTTGATTCGGGATGGGTAAAGGACAAAAATTCATCTATAGTTAATGTGTTTGGATTCGATTTGGCTGCTTCAGTCCATGCGGCTTTATCTCTCATTATTCTTTCTAAAATTAAAACATATATTATGTATTTGAATAACATTTAAAATTAATACACAATATCGGTTGTTGAAAGGACAATATTAGTATCTAAAATGTGTTTAAAGGCAATAGCGCCATTTTATATTCGACAATAGCGCCATGTTGCGGTACTTGGGAAAACACCAGATGTTTAAAAAAATTAGTAGATATTTGAATAGTATGCCAATTCGTCTAAAATATCTAGCAATATCTTAACATAAAATGGAAGACCCGACTGAAGGATAGTGAGTGTTTTTTAAGTTACAATTTCTTTCAAAAAAAGTTCAGAAAAAAGTCATTTTAAAATTCTAAATTTTCAAAGTTACATATTCATGAAAGTATAAGCTATTAACGTATCATACCACACAATAAGCATGGGAGCGAGGTATTTGTGAGAACTCAAACCATAGTCTCATCTGTAGGAACAACAAATGTACACGATATAGAGATAATAACCACTGAGATCGGAAAATGCACAATAACCTCGATATACAAGCCCCCAAACCAGCCTTTTATATTTTCACCCCCAACTAACTTCCAATCAGAACACAATCAGCTTGTACTGGGAGACTTTAACAGTCACAATTTACTTTGGGGCTATGCAGATCCGGACGCAAATGGAGACGCAGTAGAAGCATGGACCGAAACATGTGGCCTCACGTCAATACATGATCCTAAACTTCCACCATCTTTTCAGAGCAAAGTTTGGAAAAGAGGATATAATACGGATATCTCTTTTTCAAGTAACAACCTCGAAGATCTACCAAAGTAGTATATGGCCCCATAACAAAAACTAAGCATAGACCAATTGGTATAAATATCTTTCCAATTGTCGGACCACAAGCTATTCCATTCAGAAGGAGATTTAACTTCAAAAAGGCAAACTGGCAAAAGTATGCAGACATGCTAGATTCTGAGCTGCTACGTCTTGAACTAAAAGTAGAGAAGTATGAAAAATTTGTAGAGGTACTCAAAAATGTGTCTAGAAAAGATATCCCCGGAGGATGTAGATAACAATATGTTCCCGGGATGTCCAGCGAGTCCAAATAACTAATGACAACATACGAAACCCTCTATTCCACTGACCCTTTTAACCAAGAAACGGTTGACTGCGGAGCAGTACTACTCCAACAGCTAAGTCAAGCCAGACAGGAAAAGTACTGAGACCTTGGAAAAAATGGATATGACACATAGTAGCAAAATAGCATAGATCCTTGTAAAAAACTTAGCGGTGATCCAGAAGAACATAAACCACCTTGCAAGGTTACAGCAAACCAAGTCGCTGCTCAACTCCTTATGAATGGAAGAACTACGAACCAATATAAGGATCCAAACACTAGAATAAGATTTGATTCGAAAACAAACCACCTAGGAACTCATTTTAGACTAAAAGAACTTCACGACGGTATAAACAGGTTAAAAGCTGCAGGTGTGGATGATATATGCAGTGAACAAATAAAGCATCTAGGCCAAGGAGCAAAAAACTGGATCTTGCAATTTTATAACACGTGCTGCAAAACCTGCGAAATTCCAAAATCATGGAGGAAATCTAAAGTAATAGCCTTGTTAAAACCAGGAAAGGACCCAGAAAACCCCAGTAGCTACATACCTATCTCGCTGTTGTGTCACTTTTTCAAACTATGCGAGAGACTCATACTCGCCAGAATAGAAAAAAATGTCGACAAGCACCTCATCCCACAACAAGGAGGATTCAGACCCGGCAAATCTTGCACCGGTCAAGTCTTCGCTCTAACAGAACACATTAAAGAGGGCTTTAAAGAAAAACTTATAACAGGGGCTGCTTTCGTAGATTTGACAGCAGCCTATGACACAGTAAGGCACAAAACATTGCTCCGCAAATTATACGACACTCTCAATGACCACCATCTGGGTAAGGTCGTATATTCCTTACTGCAAAACAGACGTTTTTTCGTTATGCTGGAGGGTAAAGTAAGTAGGTGGAGAGTTCAAAAAAATGGCCTCCCACAGGGAAGTGTTTTAGCACCAATGCTCTTCAATATATACACAAACGACCAACCTACGCCGACCGAAACCAAGCACTTCCTCTATGCTGACGATCTTGCAATATGTGCTCAAGGAATTAGTTTTGAAGAAGTTGAGGAGAAACTAGAAACTGCCTTAAAAACAATGACAGCGTACTACCTACAGAATTCCCTGAGACCCAATCCCTCTAAAACCCAAATCGGCGCTTTCCACCTTCGCGCAAAGGAAGCCAAGCGAAAACTCCAAATTGCGTGGAATGGAAATACATTAGAACACACAAACCAACCTATATATCTTGGAGTAACTCTGGACCGGTCCCTCACCTACAGACAACATTGCATAAAAACGAGAGGAAAAGTAACAACTGGGAACAGCATACTCAGAAAGCTAACGGGAAGTAAGTATGGCGCACGCTATGAATAGGATAAGAACGGGGGTCGCTCCAGTAAAATCAAACATGACAAAATGGGGAAAAATCGACCAAGATGATGTGAACTGTGACTGTGGAGAAATACAGAATATGGAATATCTTCTTACATGCAGAAACTGCCCTCATCGAAGGACCCTCGAAGAATTGTGGCTCGCCAACAAAGACGGAACCGACGTAGCCCAATACTGGGCCGAAATTTTATGAATGACATGTCCGGACACGATAAAGTAAAGTAACGTATCATCATTTTGCACAATCAGAGCAAATTAATAATGAATTTATATCAAGAATATGAACGCATAATGGAGCGAAATTCGAAAGAACCTAAAACCACAAGCAGTATATTAACAAAAGTCCTTCTTCGCAACAGAAAAGTGTTAAGAGAAAAATAGAGGGAGAGATCAATTCAAAGTCATGAGAAGTACTGACTTCTACATGTTTTAAAAATGCTCTCGAAAATGACACCACCTGCAGAAAGATGACGAAGACAAAAAATTTAAACCTCGGGAGAAGAAAACGATAATATTAAAAATAATAAAAAATAATATTTCGACGATGGAGACGAGGTTGATCCCACCTGTATATACTGCATTATTCCACGTCTAAGTCCCGTGAAGGCTGGATCAGGTGAAAAATTTATTTTGACTATATTTTTGGGTAATCCCTACTATTAAACTTACTGATGTTTACTCTGAGGAAGGTATTTTCCTAAGCATATTAGTAAAAAGTGCGTATTCTTAGGCAGTCTGACACTGAATAATCATATTGCGTACGAAACGAATGAATCTGCGGCACGATTCAAGCAGAAAACTACTTACCTGATAAATACGTACCTTTAAGAGATCTCTCAAGTCCCCTATGCCTTTTTTCATCATGATCTCCAATAAATTTGTCACTAAATCCCCTCTTTTTTAAAAAGTATGTATGATATTCTCTCCAAGTAATCACACCATTTTGGGGACTAACATCAATAAGATTAAAAAGTTCCAAATTTGAACTGATAGCAGTAGAAATATGTTCCACAATTTTTTGTCTAATCCACATCGCCAACTCCTTCGAATCTAGCTTGTTGTTTTTGTCTTTATCAGCCCTGAAATAAAATGCCAGCCTAGTTTAAAATTTGTGATCAAATCAAAATATATATACAGCGAAATAAAGTGTTTCGGGAATTAAATCCGGATTGTTTGTGGTATACTCTATTAAACAAAAAAGTAGCTTCAGTCTAACTACTGGACTACATACTCCTAATAGCTTCGATAATAATTACTGTACTATACGTGTTTATACCTTCTGTTTTGTTGAAAACACGGAAGTGATTTAGTGTCATTTTGTTCCAAGGTTATATTTAATAAACTGTCTGCATAATGTAAGGTCCTGGGTCCTGGAGGTATTTTACTCAAATTTTGACATACCAGCGATTTGGCAAGTACTTTCTAATTTTATGCATGCAAAACCATTTGTATAATTTGCGTTCGACTCAAAATAGAGACCTTGACGAACATTTGATTTTGGTAAGTAATTTCGAATCGGATTCCAAAGAAATTTCGAAGAGATGACGAGTCAAAATGTAGTGTTAACTAATAAACAATTCCAAGAACTTTTATCGAGACTCTCGGTACAAACTGCTCCTTTTTCGCCGTCGTTGCAAAGTGATCTTTTGAAATGCCCTTCGCGATTTGGTAGTAAAAACGACACCGACGTAAATGCTTTTATTAGTGCCGTAGAAATTTTTAAAGATTGCGCTTTAGTGATTTTGCTGCTAAATGGCAGAGCATAATACAGTGTAAATGATGTCAAGGCATTAAATATACTATATCTACATGGGACGAACCTGTTAAGCATTTAAGAATTACGTTTGATCCGAAAAAAATGACATATCATGTTTATCGCGAACTATTTGCTGAGGAACAAGATAAAAAAACAACAGTTGACGTTTTCGTTTGTAAATGTACAGCATCAAATAAATAATGTATATCAATAATATTATCCCCAATTGTTATTATTTTTAGCTTACCACAAAAGTCCTAACCAACAAAATCAATAAAGTAACAACTTTATCGGCTGAACAACAAAGAGTCAGATCCGGAAGATCCTGCGTAGACGCCGTATTTGTACCAAGACAAATCACAGAAAAGGCCATCGAGTAAAATAAACCAGCATATCTATGTTTTATAGACCTGACAAAGGCTTTCGATCGCATCTAAGTCGAAAACATCTTACACCTACTGTATAAAAGAAACACACCAATCAATATTATACAAACCATCGAAAACATCCAATATGTTATGCAGACGACGTCGCATTAATCGCCGAGACAGAAGACAAGCTCCAAATAATACAACAGCCAAGAAATACAATATGATAATCTCTCTCTCCAATGGCGCTACAGCCCAAATCGGGCCTTGGCCTCCTCCAAACTATGCCTCCAACCTTGTCGGTCCCGCGCCGATCTTCTCCAGGTTCTCACGGCTAGCAAATTTTGCGCGTCCGCTGCCACTTCATCCTCCCATCTTTTCCGTGGCCTTCCTTTTGGTCTTGCGCCCTGCATTTTACTATCTAGGGCTCTTTTTGGCAATCTTTCTGTCTCCATTCTTACTACATGACCAGCCCAGCGAAGTCTCTGAAGTTTAACGAATTCTGAGATTGGTGTCTCTTTGAACAGTTGGTAGAGTTCAAATATCTTTCTTAGGACTTTTCTTTCGAAAGACATCCAGTTTTCTTTTTGTCTTTGACAATATGATAATATCAGCAGAAAAAAGGAAATGTAAGACAACATCTAAATACCCAATACGATGTAAAATCGAAATTGATGAGAAAATAATAAAGCAGGAAGCAAGGTTTACAAGCAGGCACAAGAAGTACGACAACAAGCTTAAAAGCAAGTAAAGCGGTGGGATCTCTTAATGACACAATCTGGAAGAACAAACACCTAAGACAAGACACAAAAACAAGAATCGATAAAGCAGCAATAAGACCTATAACAGCGGAGACCAGACCTGACACATCTAAAACGAGACTACTACTAGAAACAACAGAGTTGAAAATACTCTGACGAATATCAGGGAAAAATCTGTTGGATAGGGAGAGAAGGGAAAGCATAAGAAAAGCATGCAATATAGAAGACATAAATGGATGGGTGACAAAACGGAAACAGGAGTGAAACGAACACATTAGTAGAATGGCAGAGGATAGAATAGTACGAATAGCACGAGATAAGTCACAAATGGGCGAAGAAGTATTGGCAGACCAAGAAAAAGATGGTGCGATAATTTAAACAATTTAGGAGGCTGATATTGAAGAAGAAACAAGCTTTAAAGTCTACATACAAGAAGGAAGAAGAAGTTATTGTTTTTAATGGAACCAGCACACGAAGATCATATTAAAAGAATATAGAAATGATTTGCGCCGGCTACAAACTCTGTTATTTTATAAGAATTAAAAAAAAACTTACTTTTCAAAAACTTCCATTAGAGTTCGAGTACCATCCTTATTAAAATCAACCAAATATTCATTTTTATCAATTAATTCCTCTTCGCCTCGTTTATCAGTATTGAAATTACTGTTCTTAATTCGGATTTCAAAAGAATCTTCTACATTCACTTTTAAATCCTTGACAATTTTTATATTGTGTTTTAAAGGTACTGCCAACATCCAAATCATGACGAAAAATGCCAAATAACATAATATTGGGACCGTGTAAGACCATCGCAAGCATTCCAAGTATTTAATTTTCTGAGCAACGTTCATGTTTAATGAGCTTTTAAAAAAATTACCATGTCTTGCCTATCCATATTTTGCCAATCTAAAGAAAACTTTTTATATTTGCTACTTACAAAGACATATTTTTTTAAATAAATGCCGACATTTGTTGATAAAATACATACTTTCATTTGTGCAGTAAACGCAGGTATATGCAAGAATTGAGACAAAGGGTATCGATATTGCGCAAATCTCGAATTCAATGGCGTCTCATACATACGGGTCTACACCAATATAAATATTATAATGTAACAGGAAAGTCGCCTAATATTGGATATTCTGTTTTAATATAATAGTTTTGGGTAAAAAAACATTTTAAAGTAACTTTTTTGTACTTAGAA
The DNA here is from genome assembly GCF_040954645.1 of Diabrotica undecimpunctata. NCBI lineage: Eukaryota > Metazoa > Arthropoda > Insecta > Coleoptera > Chrysomelidae > Diabrotica > Diabrotica undecimpunctata. The sequence continues at coordinate 143,745,611 of NC_092807.1, forward strand.
TTTGCTGTAACCTCAATAAAAACAACTTATGTATACTAAAATATTTATTTCATCATTAAACAATGTAAGTATAAAGCAATAGTAGAAAATGATACTTTTTCAAATTAAAAAAAAAGGTTCCTAAAATTGGATACCTTATCCAAAATTAGGAACCTATTTTTCAGTTCAAAAATCACACACGGAAATGTTCTTTTTATCACTGCCAGCACACCCTTCATGTGACTATATGAAGCAACTCAAACACTTTACCCACTTTTCTTCATTTTGTTCCTTTGAATAAAGTTCAGTGCAGAACATACACTCTGCGTCACTTTGTTGATCGGTATCCATATCTGAATCATCATCATAAGGAACATTTGAGGAATCCGAGGATTCACTTTCTTCTTTTACTTTGTTTACCTTTTTATTTTTGACCATCGGCATAGTTTTCTTTTTAGTTTTCCTTAAAACTTTTAATTTTGGTAACTGTTATTTATTTTTAAGTGATTGTTTTATTTTGTTTTTCTGTAATGCTAGATTCAAAATCATCTTTGTATGGCGTACTTGTAGCTAGCGCCGCAGAACTGGTTTTACGTCCCCTGTTTGAAGTAGGTATCAATGAACTACAGGATGGTAAAGGTGAAAAGTCTTGAACTTTTACCATGTTCGATAACTAATTAGTTCTCACACTGCTACCCATTTGATGTTTCGGGGGCTTTTTTCAATAGACAATTGAATTAAGCTGAAGGTGTGATTTAGTTCGAATAGTAAAGTCTTATAACAAGTATGTTTGTCGAGGCGGAGTTCTTTCTCTTTGGTTTTCTAAAAAAAATAAAACTGCTTCTGAAAATATATTCTGATTGAATGGAAAAATTCCTGCATTACGAAATCCATTGGCTGATATCTCAGCAATCGCAGATTTCCGATAAGCAGGGCAGAATAATGAGCATATATTAAAGGTTGCTAGATTTCCACAAGGATTATTCTTTAACCAATTTTGGATTTCTCTTGAATTAGTGTGTCTTTAATGGAAACATAAAACACAAATCTAACGGTTGGATTTTATGTGACCTATAGGGAGGGATGCATACAAAAGAAATATAATTTTTTTCTAGCTACGTCTATAACGGCCAGATTCCGTGTATGGCTATAATTGCCTTCAAGTATGAGCAACACGGGATCGTCTTCTGAAAGTTTTTAAAATGTTGCATCCATCGCGTAAAGATGTGGCTGAAGGGTGACCATCAGCAGTTGATCCAGCTGGAGCTCTGCTTAATATTTTTCCGCGAGAATACAAACAACGGAGGAATGAATCCTCCGGTAGCATTCATGCACGTAACTACAGTTACCCTTTCTGCATCAATCTTGGATTGTACGGTGGTGATACCATGATAGCATTCATGCATGTAACTACAGTTACTCTTTCTACAGCAATCTTGGATTGTACGGTGGTGATACCTGTTTCGTGAACATTATACACTCTTAGAGGGGTTAAAATTTATCTGCTCGATAGCTGGTTCGAGGATATAAAAAAAACAGTTGATATTTCCTGGGGTAAAACCTTTTATTCTATTTTTTAAAATCCCCTGCTGTTTTCTCCTATAGATTGGGATGCCGTCTGGGGAAATTTCGGAGCCATTTTTACCGGCATTACCATGTCTTTATGAAAAAGGATGGAAAAGGTTATTTCTAATAGCAAGTTCTTTTGACTCTTTACCACGTTGGTTGATTTGGGAACGTTAAAGATCTTTGGCACCTTCCAAGTATCCCTTTTACTTTTAACAGCGTCAAAGTAAGTAAGTAAGTAAGTAAGTAAGCAAACAGAGCCTCCGTTTGGGTTTCCTGATAAGAACTGCACTTAAGTACAAAATAATCGACTCAAAATTATTTTGCGAAAGTACGTCTCCTTTTTCAATCTAAAAAGTGTAAGTTTAAAAATATTTAGTGTACAATCATTAACCTTATTATTGAGTTTTAAAAAAGTTTTGTTTTTTGGTGAATCGGATGACGTATTAAAAATAATGAATGCAATACGTAGAGAGGGGGTCAAAATTTGACACATTGAAATCGACACGCACCAACTTGTTTCAGTTAACATCGTACGCATCAATTTCCATAGCAACCCACTAATACATCAGTCATTTAAGTTCGCCACTGTATTACAAATGGATACCACATCCGTCAGAGCAGCTCAATTAGCTCAATCAGTAGCATTATTGAGAGAAGCCAGAGGACCGTGGCAAATCTTGACTCGTGACTCTAATGGAGTCAATTGTTCGCGTCAACTCTCACAGTCTCGCGCCAATCCTCGCGCCTATCCCCACGCTAATTCTCACGTCAACCTCCACCCAAACCACACGCCACCATCGACGTATAAATGAACCCTCCTCTATTCCCAGTACGAGACATGCATTGGTTAGTGATCGGTGTAGTAGTGTCTGGGGGCTCGGGAGACTTAGACCTCGGAAGCCCTGAAGAAGACATCTAAGATGATGTCGAAAAGTCGGCACAATGATAATCGACGCGCTTCAACCCGGAAGACGGTTAAGTTTAATATTAATTCCTGTAATAGTATATATATATATATATATATATATATATATATATATATATATATATATATATATATATATATATATATATATATATATATATATATATATATGTATTATATTATATAAATGTATTATATAATCTTCTGAATCAGTCGTTTTTATAATAATCAGAAGGTAAATTACTTTCATTCATGAGGTTTTCACTTTTTGAATAAACATCTGCGACGACCCTGCTAACAGTAATTCACCTCGTTATAAATCGATAGTCTTGTTTTGTTCGTTGAGCGCAAGATCAAATATTTACAAAATGACAATTATTTTCATTCACTATCTCCTATTATTATTTAGGCAGTCACTCGAGATGTATGAGCAATATACGGGGTGTCCCCAATTTTTCATAACAAATTTTTACTTTGCATTAAAAGTTGTAACTAATCCACTCTCTTAAGTTTTATACATTGAATGATATTTTTCTTCTTTTTACTCTACAAGTTCCCAAAATTCTCCTTGAAATGTTTTTTTTTTTAATTAGCTATTTATCTCTCGGGATAATACACTCATGGACAAAAATATGGAATATTTTAATTGGATATGTTAATTGGACTATCGAACAGTGAATATATCCTGCTGTGAAAAATGTTTTGTTCACAGATCAGACAAGAATTCAGTTATGGAAGCCACATGGACTAAACTTCAGAAGAGTTGGTGAACGGTATGCCAATTATAACCTCATAGAGGGAGTTATTTTTGACGGTGGCGGTATAGTGGTATGGAGCGGTATTGCTCGGAAAGGACATACCGAACTTGTGGAGGTGATTGGGCGAACGACAGCTGATATGTACATTGCAAACATTTTAGAAGATTATGTTTTGCCATTTGCGTGCCATATTGGATATGGCATATTCGTGCTAATGCACTTTCTCATGTCATGTCGCTAGAATAGTGAATGATTACCTTAACGAGGTTCAATTTAAAATATTGTATTGATTACCATACAGCCCGAATTTAAATCCCATCGAGTATTTGTGGGACACCTAAATCGTCGCATTTGGAAAAGAAATCCTGTTTCTATGATACTAAGAGATAAGGATTGTAGCACAAGAAGAATGGAATGCATGAGGTACGATATATTAGGAGTACAGCTCGAGGAGGGCTATTTGATTTCCGCCGCAATTGAGTACATAACTCGTAAGAAAAATGGGAAAACCGATATTATAGTGCAGTACGACTAAAATATAGTAAACAGTTAAACAAAGATTAAATAACGTGATAAATTTTAAAACTTAAAATATTACAGTCAGTACCCACTGGAGCCGTATGAAAGTTCAATTCAATTTTAAAACTTGTCAGCATGTTTGGAGATACGATCGCAGAATGTTTTCCATCTGGTGAATTAAAGAAATAAACCCAATTTCATTTGTAACTTTTATTACCTACGTATTTAGTGTAGTGCAGTGCCACGGTTTTTCTGTATGGGTTATGTCCCTCAATTTTTATGCATTCCGTAATAATTTTTGTTTTTTGTGTACAACCTTAAAGTTTGTATGTTCAGTTCATTTTTGTTCAGCTAATTTATAGGTATTTTTTTATTAGATAATAAGTTATATTACCGATAATATCATGATAATTATGCTATAACTGAGGAAATGTCATGCTAAATTTTGCTATTTAAATTCACCTTTCAGCTTTACCCAGCTATCAAGGTACTCCATCTGATTTTAGGAATATTTAATACCTGATTTGTATAAATTTACATTTTTGTTATTTGTCTTGTCTATTACATTTTATAATACTTTTACCTGATTGAAGTTTAAGAAATAAAAATTGTTAATTTGTCGCAATTATTTGTTTAATACCATAACCTTACTCTCTTCTTGTAACTAATAAGATGGTAAATCGGACAGGAGCATAGAGCGACAACCATAGGTCAAGTGTCGAGTTTTCCTCGTCCCTCGACAAAGGACTAAGTAGCGCCCTTTATTTCCCCCCTTTCTTTTAGTACCAAATTCTGTCATTTTGATTGGTACGTTTAAATTCCTTATGTTTTTTTTTTTCTAAAAGACGTGCGTCAAACGCCTCTGGTAGTGGGAAATTCTGGAGTGTTTTCATTAATTTTTACCTCAGCTTTTGCTTGTCTGTATATATTTGCTAAAGTCTCTACGTACAGTTTGTCAAAGCTTCTATTACTGCCTTGGGATAAAGAGAATCGAAAGCATTCTCGAAATATATGAAGGTTAATGTTAGCGGTATTTCATATTCTTTAGCTCTACTCATTAGTACTCGAAGCATATGGATATTATCTAGGCTACTGAATCCACTTCTGAAGCCAGTTTGCCCTCTTAACTGTGCAGCATCTAATGCATTTGTTAATCTCTTGTTGATGATCTTTGTGAATATCTTGTGTATCAGTTCCCCTGTTATGTCATATATTCCAGCCGACTTACCGCTTTCATTTTTATAATTGTCGATTCTACTTCTTTCGAAAGGACTTCTGGAACATCTTCTTGGTTGCTGATTGCTTCTTTAAGCGTTTCAGAGACTTTGTATAGTTCGCTGTAGAATTTAGCCAGAAGTTCTATTATTTCATTTCTGTCTGTAATTCTAGTATTTTCGTTTGTTAGAACGATTTGCTTTTTTCCAATGATTAATGTTTTTCTTATAGTTTTTTTTCTGTTTTCGATTGCACAGTATTTCATTGTATTTTCTTATGTCTTCCTTAATACTTTTCCTTATTGTCTTACAAAGTTCCGTGTATTGCATTCTCGGTATGGTGAGACTTACTTTCATTTCCCTTCTTTGTTTTAGCATTATTTTGTTTTTTTTTAATAAATTGAATATATTTATTTTAAAATGAAAACTTACCATTTATGTTCCACTACTGTCCTCCTATCCACATGTCAAATTCGGATTTCAGATATTTACCTTACTTAACTTCTATCCCACTGTGAGACGGGCTTCGTGTTGTTTAAAATGTCGAATACCAATTATCACAAGGTAAGGAGAACCCATTAAACCCATAACCATTTAATATAAGTCAGACAATTTTCTGCATTCACGATGCCTTCAAAGAAATACCGATCTGGGGAACTACCGACTTGAATAGATCACATGCCATAAGTCAGTTAAAAAAATATCCGTAAGGGGTGCTTACGTCGAGGTTTGGTATTAAATCATGACCTCATATTATTCCTTAGATTCAGATATACATTTCAATACATTTTTGCAAATTTTCAGCCATAGTTTTACAGTGTTTTAAATTTGTGAAATTAGTGAGTTATTTAATCTTTAGTTTGAACATTTTTGGATAATGGATATTTCAACGTTGAAAAAAAATAATATATTTTTTTTTTAATTTTCTGTCTCATACTTAACCGATGAAATAACGCAAATTAAATCTTGTTTAAGTCTTATATTTTACAAGTTTAAAACAAACTATAGTTGATAAATAGTAACAAATCACTAAATATGTAAAATGTAGTAAATATGTAAAACTAATAAAAAAATAAATGCTGTCCCACCAGGAATTCAATTTATCAATATAGGTAGATCTATAGATGGGAAAATAATTTTCACAAAATGTTATTTATTTTATTTTTAAAATTACAAATCATAAGACAGTTATAAATTATTTCATTCATATATGGGAACAATTTAGAAGAAATTCTACCTTTCAGTATTTTGTTTTTTTTCTCAATCCTATAATGTTTTCAACAATGATTCTACGATTGGCAATGGCCCTTGTTTTTATTATTTAGTCTTCTGTTAATTGAACCTATTTTTTAAATGGAGGTATATTCAAATATATTCATTTTTCCTTTAAAAGATCTGATATATCCAAACCCTGTCCGCTAAAATAAATTCTCCTTCAATAAGTCCTAAAATTCCGCATTCCACTGTAATTTTTCTATCTGAAATACTGCCTCCATAAACATCATATACATATATAATTTCTTTATTTTAAGATCATGCATTAGTACTTTAAAGGTATTGGTTCCATAATATGAAGAATATGTTGCCTGTTGTATAATAGGGTCATTGCTTCGATCTATTGGAATTTCGGTACCGCCCAGAATAATTTTATACTGGTGTTCTGAAGTTGTTGCAATTTTCCAAAAGTTACTTAATTTTTTTTAAACAAGCGTAAAGATGCTTGGTCTACTTAACAAATATTTTTCAAACAGTTCGAATGTCTACTACAAAAAAAATGCTTTAATGTAGAATAAAGCAAATTAAGTCTATATTTCATAAGCGTTATTAAAAGTTCATTTTCCACTGAAAGAGCACTATGAATTTCTATGTATGATTTTAAAAATTCTTCAACAAAAAATGTAAATAATTTTCTTGAAAAACCAGTAAAATGTTTCTTCTCTAATACATGTTTTTGAACTCTCGATTTATTTTCATTAGCAGGTGCCTCTGTTGAACAACACTTTTGTGTATCATTCTTAACGGTTTGTAATAATTATGTTCCTGTTTGCTCTTTTTGTTTGTTTGGTGGCAATACTGCTGCAAAGTATTTTTCTATATCTATCACTTCTTCCAGAGTCCTTCACTGGAGTCTGTAACTTTCCTTTTGGTAAATTTACTTAAAATTTTGCATCTTTTTTAAGGATCTTCCATTGTCCTAGAAAAACAAGACAATGACAATGAAAGAAATTAGGATAAGTATTTTTTAACTTACCCATACTTGTAATGGTATAACTTTCATTTGAAAAGAGCCTGAAACTTAACATTTTGCATTGTGGCACACAACAATTGTAAGACATACTGTAAAGTTTTAGTAAAAGTGTCCAAATAATTAAAATGCCCTAACTAACTTATTAAAACTTAAATCACTCACAAAATTGCACACCAACTAGGAAACGAGTACCAAACAATGTAAATGGCAGAATAAAATAAGGTTATATTTTAATACCAAACCCTGACGCCAGCGCCACCTACATGTATGTGATCTATTCAGATGACACTACGTCCAGAAAGATCCAACTCTTTAGCAACGGTTTTATGAGAGTTCGCATATGTCAAGTAAAGAAAATTGGGCATGTTAATCCGTCCGTTTAATTGGAAGTGAGCTTCATCACTTCTTTGAAGTTCAACACAACGTTGTATGTTTCATCTGTTCGTAGTGTGCAGGGGTGACCAATACGCGAGCTGGGTTATTGGGATTTCTTGTTTAGCTTGTACACAGACTGTGTCTTAGGAAGAGGCTTGTTAAGATGCGGCGTTGCAAATTCGTTAAAAATCATCTCGTAATCAGCATGACAAAGCAGGTAAAACTTGAACAAGGATGTGTTTTTTTTTTCAGTGTACTTTACAAGGAGCTAGACTGCCATATAGACATACATCGGTTATTGTAAATAAACATCTGCCGCATTTCCCACCTCTCGGCGAACAAATTCGATCAGGCATAACAACGTTGCCAGGACCGCAGAGCTATCTGACAGCACAGGAGAGCATTAATGAACTTATGTTGACCTCTGTATTTTACAACTTTTGTTTCATCCTCTTCTACCCCTTTCGATTCTTTTTTGGTAACTTTTTTCTCGTCGTCCAAAAATATTTTCAATAAAATAACCATAACTTAAAAGGTACTTGGATTGACAGAAATAATAAAGCAAAAGGTACAAATTTCTGTTTAATAAAGTTTTAAAAAACAAAAACATTAACCACTAAATTTTAACTTAAATATAAGAAAAAATGTTAATATTTATACCTAAACAAGAAGTCTTGAGATCACCTGATCAGAAATAGCGTACAAAAATAAATAAAACTTGATTTTCACAGGCCGATATCTGTAAACTCGAATTTATGAAATCGAAGTAACTAAAAACTAGTACAGAAAGTACAGAACTATCGAAAAAACCTAATTAGAGCAGTCTGTGGAATAAAAAAAAACGGGAGTTGGTTTTTAACCATTTTCACAGACGGACATATACATAACCTAACTTATTGGTTACCAATTTTTAATAAAAATTTGAATACAATCTGTTTATAAACAACGATGATGATAATGACATAAATAATAACGATAATGATATAAATGTCACGTATTGACAAAATCGCAATACGCAAAATCGCTGAAATGTCAATCATGGGCCTTTTAGAGTACCTATTACATAATTACGATTGTTTTCGATAGCATTCTATTATCGTTAGTTTATTTTTTAACTTTTAAGCAAATTGGCAAACATCATACAATTTAAAAAATTAACCTGAATTTAAATATATCTGAGATATACAGGGTGAGTTATAACTATTGAATATTGAAAAAGATATATTGTGTTAAGTTTATGAATTTTTATCAAAAACGGCACAGACTCATAACTTTGGATAAGGATACATAGGATTAAGCCATAATTGGTAATGCAAATTACAGATTATAATTGTTATTTGACTTTTCGATTTTCACTCCGGTGATCGTTTTCAAAAAAGATTATTTTAACACATTGACTTCGTCACGTATCCTCAAGGGCATGTGCGTAATTTTTCAACCGTTGTATCATGCGGTAGCGTTAAAAATGGTATTTGTGTATCGTTTTAAGTGTAAAAAATAAGTAGCCATCGATAAAAAAATTTTAATTCTCGGTAATGATATCCATATTATAAGACATGTCCTCAGAGGTACGTGCCGCACATAAACAAAAATTTATTGTTACCATCCGTCACAGAACTCGAGAGGCAAGTGTCATTTGTTCCAACTTGTCGATACTGAGAGCAGTGGTAATGCTGATTTAAAATTTTTAAAGAATAATGGAACCTGGCAACATTCTCGTTATAGATGAATCTATGGTACCTTTCAGAGGGAGACTCCGTTTTCGTCAGTACATCCCTAACAAGACTCATAAATACGAAGTGAAACTGTATAAATCCTGTTCACCTGAAGGCTATACTTTCAATGCAAGTATTTGTACAGGAACAAATTAACTTTACATGGTTACTCCTGATATGTGGAAAAACTCTATCAATCATACTGAAAGAGAAATATTTAAATGGTATGAGAAAGAAAGAATATTTGATCGTCAAGAAATTAGTCCAATAGTAATAAATGTTAATAGTGGAGAGAGTGACACTAATGTGGAATCAGATTCAGAAAATGTTTAGTTCGTTGATGTTGTTTTTTTTAATGTCATGTTTTGTATTTGAAAATACGTTCATTATTAAAAAATATTTTATTTTATTGCTTGTGGTTTTTTTTGATTATATTTATTGTTTGGTAACTCAGTAGTAACCTTACCACTTTAATTATGGAATTCCTTACTTTGTGAAATCTATTCATGAATGTAATTAACAAAAAAACAAATGAAAAATAAAACACTCATTTTCAAATTCCATCTAATATAGTGTGAAATTTGCTACCTTCATCTTTTTTGTTTACTTCAGTTCTTTTCTGTTAATTTTCATACTTTATGAACCATCTGACAACGCTGCAAATGTTTACAATGATGACGTGAACGCAACTTTATTTGGCTTTCACTGTATATGCAAAACACAAACATGTAATACATAACCACACAATACTCAAACGCATAATGCAGAAACTCACGAAATAATCAGTATTAGCACAAAATCCATCCTAAAATTTTTTCAACTAAAAGCATGGCTATTGCCTACAAGATCGAGGCCAAGTAAGTCAATCGTCAGTTTTGAAAAAACATAACCCACTTAACAACTTGTTGGTTACATTTTTTTCGCACAGTTTTTAATCAATCTTTTTTAAAAACGATTTCCAGGGTGGAAATCGAAACGTCAAAATTGTAGTAAAATCGGTAAAACAATTAAAATAAGATGACTTTAGTAGCTGGAACAACTTGAGCGAATTAAAGGGTCAAGATTAATAAATAAATGGATACCATTAAAAATACCGGAAAGTGGTGGGAGATGGAAGAAACTATAAAGATCAAAAGAGATCAGTCGAAAAAACTTTCGACAGTGGTGAACCCGTCTTTGAGTTGATGATCGTCAAAATCTATACATTCCAAAAATCGTTACTTTAGAGAATTTTCAATCTAGTCAGAGGTTAGGTGCACAATTTTGTGTGCAATAAAATGTGGTATCCATTTGAGCGTAGGATTATTTACAACAACCAACCTGTTATAGAAAATTTCGACATCTTTGTCCAACCACCTACTTGAATGGTGAAAATTGAAATATTAATCCTCTAACTTGGTTTAGGAGCACTATAAGGAATGATTTGATTAAACCGAGTTGTTCAGATGATTTATACTTTTCACGAATATTTGATCAGAAATGTAATTGTGATTTATAATTACTGTACTGTTCCACCATTTAACATAATTTTACTCATAATGTACAAATACTATGAAATGTGGGTCAATGGTTTGCAACGATAATATTTCGACATATAAGTAAACGAAAAACCACAACAGAGAAAATGTACAAACAAGTTTTTGAACTTAAGGTGTGGAAGCAGTCGCATCTTCACAACCACTATATTTTATCTCGTTTAAAAATATCTATGAAACCTGTGTTACAGATGTAAGTTAATTATAATGGAATGACATCTATCTGTTTCTAGTACTAACTATTTTTTCTTTCTATCTTGAGTACATTTTGGACAATACCATTTTCCCTTCGGCTTAGTCGTCAAGCCAACACAAGCGAAATGGAACCACTCTATAGGACACTGAAACAAATAATAAATAGAGCTTAGATCAAATATAAATACAATAAAAACATTTTCAAATACAATTTATTTTAAGGTATATGACTACCGCAGAATTTAATAAAAAATTCATTTTTATAGACCAACTTAAGTATGTGGGTTCTTCTTCCTTCTTGCATGTCGGCTTTAAAGCCTTTTTCTTCTTCAATATTAGCCTCCTAAATTGTTTAAATTACCGCACCATCTTTTTCTTGGTCTGCCAATAACTTCTTCGTCCATTTGGTGACTTATCTTGTGCTATTCATACTATCTTATCCTCTGCCATTCTACTACTGTGTTCGTTCCACTCCTGTTTCTGTTTTGTTATCCATCCATTTATGTCTTCTATATTGCATGCTCTTTTTCAACAACAGAGTATTTTCATCTCTGTTGTTTCTAGTAGTCGTCTCGTTTTAGATGCATCAGGTCTTGTCTCCGCCGTGTATGTTAATATAGGTCTAATTGCTGCTTTATAGATTCTTCTTTTTGTCTTGTCTTAGGTGTTTGTTCTTCCAGACTGTGTCATTAAGAGATCCCGCCGCTTTACTTGCTTTTAAGCTGTGTTGTCGTATTTCTTCTTCAACATCTCCGTAACTAGTTATATCTATTCTTAGATATCTAAATCTTGCTTCCTGCTTTATCATTTTCCCATCAATTTCGATTTTACATCGTAGTGAGTATTTCTTGGCTGTTGTAGTGAAGATGTGTGTTAGTCTCTGGAGCTCGTTTTCTGTCTCCGCGATTAATGCGGCGTCGTCTGCATAACATAATATTTGGATTTTCTTCTCTTTATTTCTCCGGTTTGATTTTCTTTATTTAATTTATAGTTGTTTGTGCAATTGTAATTATTAATTCTTCTGGTTGGTTGGTCATAATTTTCGTTTTATTATAATTCGTTTCCACCATAATATTTTGTAATTCTTCCCTTTTATCTGTTATTAATACAATGTCATCTGCATATCTCAGGTGATTTAAGTATTGGCCATTTATGTTAATACCCCGTTTTTCCCATTGTAATTTCCTCATAACGTCTTCCAAAGCTTGATTGTAGTTTGGGTGATATAGTGTCACCCTGTATGACTCCTCGCCGTATCTTAATGTGCTCCGTTTGTTCAACTATATCCCGGGGGACTATATCCCCCATCGGGCGCGTCCCCAGGTGGCAGATAAGGGAATGTCTCCCAGATATGGGTGGTACCGGGGAAATGAAATACCCGGCGTGGACGGCTACGAACAGTGTCTGACCCAGAGTGGGCGGCTGATGCAGAACTCACCAACCCGTCTGGCAAGCGAGGTGTTTTTAATGCCAAAACAAAGCATTAAAGTCACCCATAAGAATTAAGGGTTTTTCATGAGGTATTTCATCCAGGATAGTTTGCAATTGTTCCTAGAATGCTTCTCGTTCCTCCTTAGGTTTGCAGTCCTCAGGGCTATAGATAGATATGACATTTAATTTTTGGTAGTCGATTGTGATGTTCATATGTATTATTCTTTCGGAGATATAACGGCAGTTATTTATGTTGTCTTTAAATTTTTTATGGACAAGTATACCTAGGCCTGCTCGTGCTCGTTCTTCTTTCTTCACTCCACTGTATACTAGAAAATATTGATTATAGTCTCTTTGGCCTTTACCTTTCTTCTTGGTTTCTTGGATTGCACAAATGTCTATGTTTTTATTTATCAGTTCTTCTATTATCTCTTGGTCTTTGTTGTCGAAAGAAGTAATGTTCTATGTTCCTAATCTGATTGTGGGCTTATTTTTCCTTCTCGTTTTCCTTTTCTTTGCGTGGTTCGACATCTTAGATTCCGTCTGGTTCCAAGGCTTTATATCGGTTCTTTGAGCCTTGTTTTCTTTTACAATGGATAGGATGCTAACCTAGCCCATTAATCCTCCTCTTTTATCCGCGCTTAGGACTGGCTGTGGGCATGAACGCTGCTTCTGAGCCACTCAATCCATCCTGTCCTCGCGCTCATAACCCCAGGCAGAGCTTATGTGGGTTCCAGGGTAATAATCCGGGATATGACGGTAAAAATAGTAGAAAACCTCAAAATTTTATTTATATGCATCAATCTGCGTGAACATTTTTAGGTAAGTTCAATATACCCTCCACTTCAAAATCTACCCTATGCCGATATGTGCTAATTATTTTTTAGTGTGAAAACTACCCCTTATCTTCCAAATTTATATAAGGTAAAAGTAAAGCCAATAACAGATGGGAATAACGCTAAATACTTCGCACTAACGCTATTATACAAATTATTACTTAGTTTAGATTGACTCCACTAATTATATCTATTGTAAAGATGTAAAGTTATCCGAAAAATCATGATTAATATAATACTTACATCTGGATTATCACAACCAATCATTTCGCCATATGAAACTTGATGACATAGGCAATAAGTAGGTTCATTCGGATCGACAGGCATATCTAAAACATCACTTGGATGTGCTATTCCCGCTAAACCAGGTAAAACTGCTGCCACAGCTTCCGCAACTGAAATATTACACAAAAATTAATCAAAATATTCCATATTGTGTAGCTGTTAGTCTATTATAACACATAACATAAAATTCATAAATATGAATGTGCTCTGATTTGCTCTAATGTGCGCTGAATGTGACTCTGTTCTGTGCTCAGAACACCACAATAGTCAGGTATGTTACAGGTAAAATAATGAAAGCACCAAAAAAAAAAGGGAAAAAAAAAACTTTTTATAACCAAAAATCATTTTGCAAGTTACTGTCATGTTTAGCTTATTAATAATTAGAATAATTTTTAAACTATTACTCGTAGACGAAATATTTTTTTATATTTGAAAAGCTGACAATTTTTACACGAATTTAAAAGAAAAAAAGTTATTCTGGGACGATTAGGTAAAAAGTAGATTTTTTTTTGTTCGGAGCTAATTTTTTACGATCATTAAGAAAATTAATTAGTCTCATTTTAAAGATCAAGCTTAACGTTTCATTATACAAATTTTAAAGAAGATTAAACAAACAAACAAAACAGAAGGACGGTCGTCACTGAAGTGAAACTGGGCGGGCCATGTGGCTAGAATGAATGACGATCGGTGAACCCAAAAATAAAATGAATAACGACTATATTTAACAATATATATATATATATATATATATATATATATATATATATATATATATATATATATATATATATATATATATATATATATAACTGGAAAGAATAATTAGCCTAATGAGCCACTTACTTAAAACGTTTTTAAAATTGATTCATAACAGAATATATAAAAAATGTGAAGAACAAGGGTCATGGATACAATTTGGATTCCGCGATACCTTAGGCACCCGAGAAATCCTTACAAATCCTTATCCAGAGGTGTAGGGATGTCAACTGTAATGTATATATTTGTTTAATCGACTACAAAAAGGCATTTGATAGAGTAAGACATGACAAGCTCATGTGCATCTTGAAAGAAGCGGGTTTGGGTGATAAAGACTTGCGAATTATATATAATTTATATTACAACCAAACTGCCAACATTAAAGTGGATGACCAGTTGACAGAGACAATCTCCATAGATAGAGAAGTGAGACAAGGATGCATTCTGTCTCCAGTGCTATTTAACATATACTCGAAGCGTATCTTTGAGCAAGCACTGGGACAACTACAGGAAGACGTTTTAATTAACGGAGTGCGTCTAAACAACATTAGATATGCTAACGACGCAGTAGTTTTTGCAGGTAGCCCAGATGGTTTACAAGCAATAATGTCGCGCATATCCGATATAAGTCGAGAATATGGGTTGGATCTCAATACGAACAAAACAAAGTATGTGGTAGTTAGTAAGCGTAAAATATTAAATACACATCTTTTGGTAAACCAACAGCCAATTGGCAGGGTAAACAGCTACACATATCTTGGTACTAACATAAACAGTCAGTGGGACCACTCTACTGAAATAAAACAACGCATAGTGAAAGCAAGATCAGCGTTCATAAAGATGAAGTCTCTGTTCAGAAGTCACGATTTACCACTTAGTTCCAAAATCTCTATCATCAGATGCTATGTATTTTCTACATTAATATACGGAGTAGAGGCATGGACGCTCTCTGAAGCTTCTTTAGGAAAGCTCGAGGCCTTCGAGATGTGGTATTACAGGTGCATCTTACGAATTTCATGGGTGGATCGTGTTACTAATATTGAGGTCCTACGTAGAATGGGCAAGGAATGCGAGATCACTAACACAATCAAAGCGCGCAAATTAGAATATATTGGCCATGTTATGAGAAATTAACACAGATATGGCTTATTGCAATTCATTCTTCAGGGCAAGGTATTTGGACAGAGAGGACCAGGGAAAAGAACAATATCTTGGATTCAAAACCTAAGGAAGTGGTTCAATACGTCTACAACCGGGCTATTCCGAATAGCTGCAAGTAAAGTTGGGATAGCTATGCAGATCCTCAATATCCGGAACGGATAGACACCGTAAGAAGAAAAAGAACCCAAAAAATTACAGTATGGAGATCATGAGCAGACAGAAGAAGCAGATGTAGAACGCCTACACGATGGGCAGACGACGTCAAAAGAATCGCTTTATTTAAACATTGATTTTATCGTTTTCATTATTATATAATTGTGTTTTTTACCACAGATTCTATTTCATTGGGTATATTAATAAGTTATATTAATTTCACTATTGATTGAATTTGTAGTCTATTATTAATTTTACTTTTGAATTGCATTAGTATGTATATATAATATAAATTCATTCTTTTGTGTTCAATTGGATGTTCTGTATTGTTATTCTTAACATTTGTCGAATTCTCAAATTCCTGTGGTATTAATGTGTTTTTCACACCTTAGATTCTAAGCAGTGATATAATCGCTTGCCTTGTATTTTCTTGTATACCTGAGCCTCCATTTATTGACGACCTGCGATGGTCATATTTTAATTTGTAGACATTGTTTTAGAATTACATGTATGTATGATATTCTCCGTTTTATTTTACTTGTTTTAACTAGAGCTTACTATAATAGTATTCTTGCTTATTATTTGTCTGTCGTAATATACATACTCAATGCGAAGGGAAGAAACCAGCGTGTTCTATATTTAACATTAATAGTACATTGTACTGTTTGTTACAATATTAAATATTGGAATCTTAAAAAAACATTCTAAAGTGAAAAACTGCAGATTTCTTTGAAGAATCAGTTACGAACGAAAGGCGATAGTTTACATATCTTTATTTACTTCTATTCTATTTTATTAACAGATTTATAATTACTAAAAAATAATGGTTGAGTTTACCGAAAGTACAAGCTGATTATAGCCTTAAATGTCAAATGTGGAACAAAAAATTTCGGTTTAGCAGTGTTGGCATGTTTTTATAATGTATACAATGTATGTTTCAAATATAAAGATATAAAGCTTTAGAAAAGTACATTTTGAGTATATTATGTTATGAATTCTGCAATTTTTGATTTATATAAAACAAGAATGAGTAAATATTTGTTTCTTTGGAGATTAGTTACAGTTAATTATTAGAAATTTTTTTGGTGATAGATTAGGGGATAGATTTGGCAATCGTCAAATCGGCAGTTGCCAGATTGCAACAGATGTTTGCAATTAATCTCGAAAGAGACAAATATTTACTCGTTATTGCTTCATATAAATTAAAAATTGCAGAATTCATAAAATAGTATAATCAAAATGTACTTTTTAAAAGCTTTCTCGCTTTATATTTGAAGCATACAACATATGCATTATAAAAACATCCAACACTGCCAAACCCAAATATTTTATTTCATGGTTGACCTTTGCGACTATATTCAGCTTGTACTTTCGATAAACTCAAAAGGAATAATTGTCCAATGAAATAATGGTGAGCGCTGAAATGAGTGAATGATAATGTGTAACAAAAAAATCAGAAATATGTTAATTTTATCACTTAGATCGTATATTTATACACTGACACCATGCAATAAGTGGACACTTACAAAATCCTATCGAGTCTATTAACACTGCCGTAACAGAAAAGGGTCACACCACCTTTTATCATCAAATGGATTCAAAGTATAATTAATACCAGGAGTATAATTAAGTATTTAGGAGATCAATCGGCATTTATAATAGCAGTAAAAGGTTATCCTGAAGCAGGAGACTTATCACCTCTAGTGTAGTCGATAGTGGTTGACAATCTTTTGAAAAACGTCAAAAAAGAGGGATTTCATGCTCTAGACTATATGTATACAATCTAGTAGTGATTAGAAGTAAGCATTGCAATATTATTAACTAACTACCTAACAGTAAATCCTAATAAAATCAACCATGTCTTCCATGACTCCAAGGCCTTAGGTCACAGGTGGCAAACACTTTTTGGGCGAGACTATCACGCGAATCCAAAAACACTGGTACCTGTAGAAGCTGGTACAGACTAAGAAATAATCAAGAATATCGATAAGAAAACTCTCGGACAATTTGATGAACCTCAATACACGAGAAATTAAAATGGTCACAGAAATGATGACTGGACAATGTCGTTTAAGAAAACACCTATACAAACTAGGTAAGGTGAATGAACCATGGTGCAGAAAATGCAAAATGAAAGAAGAGATTGACATATACATCCTATGCCATTGCAATGTGCTAAGTGATATAAGGCAGGAATTCACTGGTCAACTAAAGATTGAACCAGAAAAGATCCGAACTATCAATGAGGAAACTCTCAGCCCTCGTTGAGGCCACAGGACTTATTTGAGTTTAATGGAAAAAAATATGATATGGTACAAAGGTCTTTGATAAAATTCATTTGTTTTTTATTGGCATCTGTCAAAAATGGAAATTGGAAAAATAAATTGACCTGTTTTAGTGTTTTCCACAAGCAATGAAGATTAAGTACCAAATTATTAGGGGTGTGTAGTCCATATTTGTTCCACACTGTCGCCATTAAACACTGAATGCTCGCCATTTTCAAGCAACTTTACATAATCAGACAAATGAGACCTTTGAAATGATGTACCACATGATATATATAATCACATCTAAAATATTTTATGATTACGTCACTAAATTATAAAATCAATGTACACAGGTACCTCTGTTTGATTTATTCATATAATTCATAACTCTAAAAACAAATTAAGGTATCAGAATGAAAGAAAAAAGCAAGCATTACTTTAAATATAAAATAAATAGGTGGTGTAACACAGGATGCAAGAATATAATAAATTATCCTGATTGAAAGATGTATGCACTAAATCAAGCCAGAGTGGAGTAAAACATACATTTTGCTTTTAAAAATACACCAGGAAAACAAAATGTTGGATGATGTTATATAAAATTGTAAAAATTGTATTAATGCTTGCAATCAAAAACACAATAAAGTTTTTATTCATATCTATATTCAACATTATTTTAATCACTTTTAAAAAATTTTTTAGAACACATTTTATTATAAAGCAAAATGGTATAAGATGAAAAGCAGATGAATGATACGAACCCTCACCTGCAGCGGCTTTGGCAGCACTGACTATCTTAGCTCCAGAGGCACCAGCTGCACCAGCACCTTTTTGCTTTTTCTTTTTACTTCCCTTCACTGTACCAGTAGAATCTTCTTCACTGGAATTGCCAGGTCGTTTTTTCTTCTCCACTTTACCATCTTTAAATTTCTTTCTACCCCCTTAAAAACAAATACAATAACTATATGCAATGAGTTAATATAAATATACATACTTTTGCCAACAGCAGGTTCCTCCTGGTTTCTTGCATTGAGAGCTTTATCTTGAATTTCTGATTCAAATCTTGCTAGATCATTGTCTAATCTACGAATGTGTTTGTCAACTAGTTCGTAAGTTTGTATTGCTAGTTGCACCTTGTCGTCACCATATTCCTAAAAAAATTTGAATTTATGTATTTACGAACAATTTTGTAAGTGTAAAACATGACATAATTGAGTTCTACATTGTCATTCGGTAACAGCATATTCATAAGAGCTCTGAGCTATTGGTTTTAGAGCTGGTTGATCAACAACAGATCAGATTTTTGTACTATGATCAATACTAAAGCAACCAAAAAATATAACACAAAGATCAAAGTTGAAAGAATGCAGGATGATTCAACAAAGTATCTACTCTAAA
Source organism: Diabrotica undecimpunctata (assembly GCF_040954645.1). NCBI lineage: Eukaryota > Metazoa > Arthropoda > Insecta > Coleoptera > Chrysomelidae > Diabrotica > Diabrotica undecimpunctata. The sequence continues at coordinate 143,764,930 of NC_092807.1, forward strand.
AAAGAATAACAAAGAGAAGCAGAAACAAATATCATACCATACAGTCAAAAATTTAATTCTAATATCTTAGACTCACACAGAAATCTATTTGAATAACCCTAATAAATGGTTTCTTAAAGTGCTCACAGTAGACATTGTCTTTAAAAAAACTAAGCATTTATTCAAAAAAATTGTTATTTGGGACTTGTTACCAAATATGATCTCAATATGTTATACTGTGAAACAACAATATTGCAACCAATTCATTCTTACAGTTGATATAAAATAATTTTGTTTACAGAACACGGTAAGTAGCTATCATTGGATAGTCTCTTATTAACATTACCTTAGCTTTATTGAATAGTGCCTGTATTTTATCTAATTTCTCTTTTCTTTGCTCTGGTGTCAGTGTCTTTTTGTTTCTAAGGAAGTTATCAGCAATAGAGTCAATGTTTTTCATTAATCCTTGGGCTCTTGTGTCTAAGTCTCTCATCAAAGTAAAATTGCGTTGTAATTCCGTGGGTAAATGTTCAAGACCTAAAATTTGTTTGAAGTATGAAACTATTTTCTTAAGTAGTTACTAATTACTTACTATCTAAATAGTGTTCTAAATAAACTGCGGACGTCATGTTAACGCAATATGATACTTGCAATATGATATAATAAGAACTTTAAAACTATATAAACATTAAGTATTATTTTTATTACTTAATAATTATTTTTTATAACAAACTAGAAACTAAAAAGCTCCCTCCATAAAATTTAGTTATTTGTGGTGGCTCGTGCTCGTGGCTCCCTCTTCAAAAACATTTAAACTATTTTTAAAATGGCCAATTTTTACACTTGTTTGAACTTCAGCATGTTATGAATGAGATAATACTTTTTAAAATACTAATATGGTAGTAATTACTTTAAAATAACAGAAAAACTGTAAATAATGTATCCTCCTATTTGTATAAACAATTTAAAATCAATTATTTAAAAAATCAAGAACCAAACGTTTTCTTGGTTGTATACATTTAGGCGGACGGTAAATGAACTTAAAAATGTGTTAATTATATTTTAATAATTAAATTTCATGAATTTGACCATATTCAAAATAAATTGTCGCTTCTATACGATTAATACTTCTGCTAATTGAATCAATTAAATTTAATATTTTTTGTAAAAGAACTTAAGGAACACACTTTCTTGTTAATATGCAACTTATAAAGCAACAATTTAATGAGAATTTGTAGTGACGGTAGTGTACGGGTTATACGTGGGGTTAATAACCTTGCATTTTGGTTAATTTCATTTATTTTGAGATACTTTCTAACAAAGAAAAGAAAAAGGGACAATATTTGTATACAAGTCTATTTTTGTTCTTACATATCTGCAAGTCATTCCTACTTTATGTTGATGAGCAAAGCGTTTTTCAGTATATTGGATTAGCTGTCATTGTTAGCATATATTTATATTTTGGACCAACATCCAAGTTTCAAGTTTCTTACCAGAAAATGTATATATAAAACAACACATATTAATTAAATTACCGTAATATAAACAGAAGGTTTTGATTTGTTCTTGGTGCTCAATTAGTAGATTAAATATGAAGGTAACAGTAACAACCTTAACAGATTTCATATTTGTGTTAGATGTTTCTGAAGATCTGGAACTGGAAAATTTTAAAGCATTTTGCGAAATTGAATCTGGATTTCCAGCCTCTGAAATTGCAATAGCCTTTAATGGAATGCCTCTAATGGACAATAAGAAGTCCCTTAAAGATTTTGGCATTAGGGATGGAGATGCTGTTATTCTACAACACATTCAAAGCGAGTCACAAATGGACCATTCAGGTAATTATAATTTAAACAATTACAATTTGTCCCATATTATTAGAACATTTTTTCAATAATAATTAATAAATTCACAATAACAAAACAAAAAGGTTTTAATGAGAGAACATATTAACAAGAGTAAAATACAAAAAATAAATGTTCAAGATTTTATTTATAGAGAAATTTATATAAAAATCTAGCAATCCAGGGAAGGGATTTTTTTTATTTTTTTTGGACTTTAAATCCAATAAATTGAAAAAAGGGTGATTGAAAGTTATGATTTTTGTTTCGGAAAGTGAAACATCAATTCAACTATATTGTTGCAAAATACCAAAATGTAGTACTTGCTGGTATTAATATCAAAGCTCTTATGGACTGCATTTTAAATTTACTATCAGTAACTTCATTACCTCTCCAGGGTAGTATTTGTTAAAAAGTACCCACACCTATTTCTTGATAAGATCCTAATTTATTGACTATAATTACAAACCAATGACAAAAGCACAAAAGAACACAAAAGTAAAATTATTCAGTAATTACAATTTTTACCCAACAAGAGAAATATTCAATATAAAAATTTAAAAAATAGTAATTTAGTAGCAAAGAAAGGGATGTTTATACTCTTTTCAGGAAGGGATTCATTTATTGCAATTATAATTTACATACATACGATGTACTTGAATAAATCTTACTTTATAGCGATAGAGATTACTAAACACTAGCTCAAATAAAATAAATTACTAGTAAAGATAATACTAGGTTTGTACTTCTAGTTTACTATTAAATATATAAGAATTTTAAAACTTAAAAAAAGAAATAATACCTAAAACCAGTTCTTAGATGTAGGTATTTCACAAAATTATGTTTTTGATACATATTGATTTATAAAGCTTTTGATCCAATATTATACCTAAATATTTTGTTTGTGTTCTTGGATTGGATAATAAAATTTTGCTCAGCCTAATTGATAAGGTCTAGTTTGGAAAAATTTGATAGTTTGCTGACATTTATAGTCAAAATTTTTGTAACTAACTGATTTTATAAACCCAGCAATATATATTCCCGTATTTTAACAAAAATATACCAAATTTTTAAAACCAAAGAAAAGTCAACATCAACAAGTAAGTTTTTTATTATTCTGTTTTGCCAAAATAGAATTTTTACAGATTACAGTAAAACTTGTTTTTATAAAGTTTATTTAAAATAATAAATCATATGCCTAAAGTGCGGAATTATTCTAATAATTTCATGTACATTCAATTAAATTACAAAATAATGTTTCTTAGTGGATATGCAAAATAAAATCTTCCATTTGTATATAAAATATGACAGTTCATTTCCATCTATTCCTGGATGTTTTTTAGCTGTTGAGTGGGTATGTGATTTTGGATTGTTACCAAATTGTCAATTTAAACCTTCCTATGCTCTTGATTATAAGTTTGATGTTACAAGGTTTAATAAAAAGGGAAATTATTATAACATATGCTTTTAAATATTTAGGTACTCTAGATTTTAGCAACATAGAAGTTCCAAATACAACCAACAACACGAGAAACCGCCAAGTAGAAGATGACCCTGTGCTCATCAGGGAAATGTTCCTCGCCAACCCCGATCAACTTGCCCTCTTGAAACAGAATAATCCAAGATTAGCTGATGCTCTTCTTAGTGGGGATATAGGTATGTGAACAATGAATTTATTATTATTTTTATGTTTACTTAGTTACTTACGTTAAACTAAAAGATATAACTATTAGTGGTGGGATATGTGTAATGCACTGCTTATAGGACAGTCCTTTAAGTAGGGATCTTGGTGGCGTACAGAAGGGCGTAAGTGGATGCTATGAAAAAATTGTGTTGGGACACATCTTGAATATCTTTTCAGGCCATTGCCATTGTTATGAAAAGTCCTTTTTTAAAAGCAACACAAATATACAGGAGCAATAACATCTACTGTGGATCTAAGATCAATAGAACAACCAGAAATAACAACAGCAACAATGGTGACTTAAATAACAAATAAGGAAGTTGCTCAAACACTACATTAAATAAGGAAAGTAAAACTAAGAAACGCCAAACGAATGGAATACTTATATTAATGTTATTAAAAATTGTTAAACTGAACCCATTCTTTTTAAATCAAGGACATAATAAAGAAAAAAAGTTACAAATATCATGTAATGTAAAGCAGTATTCAATGTTTCCACCTACAAATAACAAAAAGGCTTTTGCTTGGCAAAAAATTCTAAATGTTTTTTAGTTTCTAACATATATTGTTTTTAGACAATTTTGCAAGTGTTCTAAGAGAACAAGTAAAGGCGAGGCAGGACCGCGAAGAACAAAGACTGAAAATGTTAAATGCTGATCCTTTCGACACAGAGACTCAGCGTCTGATCGCTGAGGAAATTAGACAAAAGAACATCGAAGCTAATATGGAGGCAGCGATGGAATACAATCCGGAGTCTTTTGGAACAGTTGCGATGCTTTACATTAACTGTAAAGTAAATGGATATCCAGTTAAGGCATTTATCGATTCGGGTAAGTCTTACATGATTTTTTTTATACCCAGTATTATTTATCTCTTTATCTAATTTTACTTATAAATGTTTTTGTACAAATTAATGAATTTGAAGTCATTATTTTTCAGCAATATTGTGTTGTATCGTGATTTTGCAGTAACTAAAGTATTATTTTCAAATAAAATATTTAGAACCAATCTAAATTGAGATTAGAATTGAGATTGAGTATGAGAATTAATTCAATCTCTGAGATAGTGCTTCAGATAGTCAAATGAGACTTTACTTTGAATGAGCTTGTTACAAAAGTAGATAACCAAAAGGGTTAAATGTGTTTTAGACTATTTTAGTTTATTTAAAATTGCCTTTTAAAGAAACAAGATAATCACGTTGGGTTATGTAGTATTTATTTTAAATTCCTTGGTAGGGATGACTAAACATCTAAAAGATGAGAAATGCTTATTCCAAGGCCTGCCTTAATTACATTTTTTTTCATTATAATAACATTTAGCTAGAACTTCTGACTAACTCTAAAGCGCTATTGCAGGATTTATAAAATATAGTGAGAAGAAAAAAAAATAGAATAGATTGAACCAAAACTGAAATTTTTGTGGAAATTGCTTTCTATGAAGTGTGGAAACTCGGAGGAGTTGCTTCAGATCTTTGCACTTAATGTGGAGCATAGTAAGTCTCAAATAATTTAATAATAATAACACAGTAAATATTAGTCATGGATTTACAATAACAACTTAGAGGATGATTTAAAATCTATTGGAGTTAAAGCTTGGAGAAGTGTTGCCAAAGACAGGAGTGAATAGGAGATTGTTCTGAAGAAGGCTTTGGCTCATAATGAGCTGTAATGCGATTGATGATAATGATAATGATGATATATCAATTGTGAATCCACATGTGCTAACTATTTAGTTACAGTAAAACAAAACAAACAATAATTTTCCCATTTTCTTCAAGTCATGCTTCTCAATTTGCAATTTTTATATAATATATTATTATAAGGCAACAAAAAAATGTATACGATTTTCGATTGAAAATAATAGGAAAACTTTTGGAACATGGTCCAGTTAGAGGCAATCCAAAAAAAAACTGTGAAGACGAATGCATCAAATCATTTGCATAGTTTGAAAGGGTCACCAATTTCTTTTGGCTCGTTTTGTTAAATAAGCGAAAAGCAAAGACTGCGTAGTGTGTAGCTAAAAAAAGTGACAGATGACTCCTTATTACTGCTATTAATGTATTGGTCAACCAGGACTATGTTTAGATCCTTCTTTTAGATTTTGACATTTAATGTAATTTATATATGTTATGAGCAATGCCCGAAATTGGACAATCCTAGCATAGTACGGAAAATCTTGTCCACTTCTAGAATTGTACCCCTTTATTGTACAACGAACTAAGCCAATGTTTAGATATTCACTTTGAATGATAAACTACAAAATAAAATTTAATTATGTTCCAGTATATTTATAATTCTAGACGAATATATAATGTTATTGTATGTAAATATGGCAATCGAGGTTATTGAAGTTTTATAACTAATCTTTGTCATTATACTTAATTAGATCGTTAATTTGCTATAGACTGTACAAGTTGCAATTCACTGTATTCCATTGCATTCTTTTCTATTCCACATTCATTTTTTAAGTCTCTGTTCTAAACAAAATAAAAAGGAATTAACAGAAAAATCAAACCAAAGAAAAAACAAGATCAGTCGTCAGAACATGTATCTCTATCTTTCTCTCTTCAGTCTTGACCCCCAAAGGGAGTATAGTGGTCGTCGTGATATCGTGTATGGTCCATCTCCATAGATTCCTGTGTCTGTTTTTTTTTTAATTCGTCTTGTTATTTGGTCAATTCATCTTGTTGAGAATCTTCCTCGTGGTCTTGGCAGGCCTATGCGATACCAAATCAAGAAGCTGCTACCGTTGCAGAGGTACTTGTTAAAGAATTCTTAAGCCGATTTGGTGTTGCCTTGGGGATCCACTCCGACCAAGGGCGAAACTTCGAGTCAACCCTTTTCCAAAACGTTTGTAAATTGATTGGTGCCAATAAGATCAGAACGACAACCCTGCATCCTCAATTAGATGGAATGGTCGAGAGGATGAAGCGAACGATGGGTAAACACCTGTCCAAAGTTGTATCAGAACATCAAAGAGATTGGGACTAGCACATTCATTTATTCCTAATGGCCTACCGACCGGCCGTGAATGAAACTACAGGCCAGACTCCAACCTGCCTGATGTTAGGTCGTGAAGTTCGTTTGCCTTGCGACCTAGAGTTTGGATGCAGACCTTCCAAAGTACATGTTGCAAGCGAAGATTATGTCGACCGCCTGAAGTTAAGAATGAACAACATTCATGAACTTGCCCGACAACACATCAAGTTAGCCAGTGACAGAATGAAAGAGCAATATGATTCTCGATGCAAGAATGGAAGCTATGAAGTAGGTGATCTTGTTTGGCTTTATAATCCACAACGTCGTCGAGGCTTATCTCCTAAACTGCAAAGACAATGGGAAGGTCCGTATGAAATTCAAAAGAGAATAAATGACGTAATATACCGAATTAAGAAGTTGCCGAAAGGTAAACCAAACGTAGTTCACATAAATCGTCTTGCACCTTATGCTGGCTCAAATGAAACAGAAGAAGCATGAACCCTTCAACATGGGATCAAAGATGACCAGCGACCAAGCTTTAATGAATTTATGTCAAATTACGCAGAGAGAAAGACTGCTAGATTCGGCGTGACCACAGAAGTTCAGCAGGATCTTTTTAGTGTTTCGCATAACGTCTCTCTAGCCCACTGTTGTTGCCGAAGATCTTGAGATGACTAAAGGAATCTCATCCATATTTTATATGAAGTTCGGTCGTTTGGACGAGTTAAAAAATCAGCAGCCTAAAGTTGGAAGAGGACTGAGATTAGAAGATGGTCCTCGATCTTGGCTGTATATGGTAACCAGAAAGTCGTATACAGACAGGGCAAGCAACGAGTATATATGGTGTGCTCTAATTTAAAAAAAATCGTGTGCAATTATGACATCAAGAATTTGGCCTTACCCAAGATAGGCCATGCACTAGAAAATCTAGATTGGAAGATTGTCAGAAGCATGCTTGAAGTGATCTTCCGAGAAACCGGCTTACGCATTAATGTCTGTTGCATTAACCCAAAGAGATCGTGTCCTTCAAAGTCAGTAGACTGTTATTTCTTCTTGAGGCGTTCATGCAGAGCTGGAGAGTCCTGTAGATTCTGCCATCCTGGGCCTACATATAGAGTTGCTGATCGGGACGCTCAGATCTAAGAGGGGAGCAGTGTTACGAACATGCATTCGACGTAGCCCATATAACGGTTGCATCTCGAGACGACGACGATGTGTCCTTCTACAAGCGTCCGGAAGTATTGACCGCGGAAGAGGTCGACCCGTCAAACAAACGAATTAGAGGTGGACTACTCCAGAATATTCTAGTACATAATAAATTGTGTATATAAGCAGACCTTTTATGAGTTAAAGTAGTTGATAAGATATTTTTGTGCTGTAAACTTATAAATAAATATATTTATATAAATTAAGAACCGCTTGTTTTATTTAAAAACGGCAAAATAATAATAACCCACTTCATAATCCATCATAATACATCAAAGACAACACTTTACAATAAAACTGGAATAGAACATACAAGTGAGACACTCAATAATTTGTTTAAATATTTCTCTATTAAAGAAAAAAACATTTTCCATCCATAACAACACGTTATGGAGATACCTGAAAACACGCACTATAGATATCTAGAGAGAACTCTATTTGAAGAACTCCTCTACATATCAAGACAATAAACAACTTTCTTTTAGTGTCTTTTCTTTTGTGATTGCAATTCAAAAGTCTGAGAATATTGTAATTACCGCTATTTTTTAAATTATTGTTTAGTCTTAAAAAAAACGGGTGTGGCAGTCCAGCGGGACTGCCGGTAGAAGGTATACTTCTATACACGCGTTCGCCGTTACAAATTTATATGGGAGTCAATCTGCACAAGCATTACATATGTAATGCTATAGGTAAGAGAGAACATAAAGAGAAACAGAATTAGGTATATAGATATATAATGCATCGTTTGCTGTATATAAACAACATTTGACCTGTAATAGAAGTATAGTAAATGAAAAATATGATAATAATATTAATAAAATAAAAATATTGTTTCGTGATACAGCTGTCAATTTGTCAGACAGATACAAAATTTAAATGTTGTTTGTTGTGCATATAAGTATACATTTGAACTTTCTTGAGATATTTACAAGTTTTAATTTATAATTTAACATGCCTAACGAGACTCAAGACAAATCTGAGAACGGAAAAATAATAATAATATTAGTAAATATTAAACATATTTACAAAAGGAACATTTTTATTCTCGAGAGAGAAAGAGAGAGAGAAAATATATTTTCTGTTTCTCTCTTACCTATATCTTACATATGTAATGATTTTGCCGATTCACTCCCGTGCAAATTTCCAACGTCGAACGCGCGTATAGAAGTATAACTTCAAAAATAATTTAATGTATCTACTAATTCTGTAAATTGGCTGAAAGATTTTGGTCGATGGCCTTTGGATGCATATTATCAATAAATATCTATGAGTTTTAAATAATACTAATAAATCTATAAGTAACTGCTAATTCCATAAATACTTTAATAAAATTAACGAATCTTCTTTATAGGTGCACAAACTACGATTATGTCTAGTCGCTGTGCAGAAAGGTGCAATCTAATGCGTTTAGTCGATACTCGATGGGCGGGTATAGCTAAGGGTGTCGGAGTTCAAAAAATTATGGGAAGAATCCACATGGTACAAATCCAAATAGAAAACGTATTTTTAACAACTAGCTTCTCGGTGTTACCAGACCAACCTATGGATATGCTTCTCGGTTTGGATATGCTGAAAAGACACACGTGTTGTATAGATCTCAAAAATAATGTCCTACGAATTGGTACCACCGGTACTGAAACACCGTTCCTACCTGAAAGTGAATTGCCTGACTGTGCAAGACTGAGTAGTTTATCTGAAGAAGAAGTGGCTTTAAGGTCAAAGAAAGAATATGAAGAAAGGGAGTTGCAGACCGCCGTAAGAAATAGTCAACAAGGTAACTATCACTGTGTAATTTGATTAGTTTCTCGTACCAAATAGAAAATTACTTGTGTTTTGATTTATTTTTTTATTTAGCATATGGTAATATAAAACATTTTACGAATGTATTATAGATGGATAATTTCTATCGTTTTCTGTTCTTAGCTGTCAGCTTCCAATCTCTGATTCCCATCTCTCTGACATCTTTCATCAATATAATATCTCTCCATATCTTTCTTGGGCTTCCTCTCTTTTTTTTGCCCTCAGGTACTTTCGAACCAATATTCTTGACTTGTCTATTACCTTGCGCTTTTTCTAAATGTCCGAGCCATTCTAGTCTACGTTTTTTCACTTCTTTTGATATTGTAGGGTTAGCATACAGTTGAGACACTTCTATATTAGTTCGTCTTCTCCATTCTCCCTCTACGACTTTTCCACCAAACATTCTGCGAAGTATCTTTCTTTCCCATGATTCCAATCTGTTCTGTATGTTCTTATTTTCTTATCTTATCTGTTCTTATTTTTGTATTACGATATACATCTTTGGTCTTAATTATCTTGTTCATGGCCCCAGCACATCTGTTGCTCTTGGTCAGTCTTAGGTTGATTTCAGTTTCTTCCTTATATGTCTGGTCAATAAGGGTACATATATTCGTCCACCTTATCAAATTCTACAACTGATATATCCTTCACCTCTAATTTAAATGATTTCAGTCCCATTTTAGAGTTTTCCCGAATCAGTCTTTTTGTTATACTTGCCAGTTCTTTTACATTTCTTGCAATGAGAACATCATCAGCATTGATGCTCTGAAAAGAGTACCGGACCTATTGATCCCACTAGCACTTCAAATTTTTTACAGAACTATGTGGAATAGCAAGGTAGACAGTGGGTCTCCTTGGCAAACGCCTTTTTCCCTTCGAATTCTTCTGATACTGTACCATTGCATTTGACTATAGCACAAATGATTTTTCTAATTGTCATTTTTATCAATCTTACTATTTTTTCTGGTACATTTAAGAAATGTATGGTGTAATTTCATATTATATATTAAAACTAGACACAGCTGTCCACTCAAGACACATGGGCGTTGGAACGAAGAAGTCCATTGGGTCCCTAGGTTATGCTCACATTCCTCGACCAGAAAACGAATAGATTAGCTGGCAGCTCCAAAGTGACAGTTTAGGGTCGGGAGTTTTGCCCACTCATATAGGCTTTCCGCACAGATACTGTGTTTCGTGCGAATTCTGTTCAGGTTTTTCCATATATGGCTAGGGAGATTAAAACCGTCAGTCATTTCTGATGTATCTAACGAATCTCGTAGGCAGCAGGGAGCGATTTTTTTTTTTTCGTCTTTATAGAGGGGGGTCCTAGAATCTTCAAAAGACATCTCAGTCCAGGGCGCCGCCTGACTAACTTTAGTGCAGGATTCGTTCTTCGTACTCCCGGCGATAGTTCCCGAGGTACTTTAAAATGCCCTCTCGTCGCCGAGTCTACGCCGAACGCCTACCTGCTAAACCAGACCCTCCTCTGTCATCCAGCGATCCGGAAGCGGAATCACTTCCGAATCACTACCTTTATTCATTCATTCTCCATTCATACACATCCACACTCTATTCATCAGCAAGGAGGTTCCCTGTCTCGTTCCAGGTAGCGCGTAGAAGACACTCATCGCCCCTAGTTCGGCATTATTTCCAGATGGGCATTTCCTCCCTCCCCACAGTCTGACTCACGCATTCCAACTCACACAGTGTGACCCACTTTTCTAGCTTCACCTTTCAGCATCATTCACTCTTACCTTTAGCGTTGGTATAGCAGTCTTTCTTCCTCTTCCTTTTTCTTGATCACTGCACGGATATAGCTGTGTATGTTAGTCCAAACTAATTTATTTTCAATCATTCTCTCAATCATTTCTCTCACTGTAACAAAATTCACACCTGTCCCTCTCTCCATTCTGTTCCTTTCCACTATCCATCTGCTGCAATCTAACATCGTATGTGTCACAGTGTCCGAGTATCCACAGTATAAGCATTCATCTGTATCAGCCTTTCCGATCCTATAGAGGTAGGCCCTAAAACACCCGTGTCCTGTGAGCACCTGCGTCAAGAAATAATCCAGTCGCCTGTGGCCACAGTCCACCCAATCTCTTATGTTCGGGATCAACATTTTCGTCCACTGTGCCACATCTTTCGTGTTGTTCCACTCTTCTTGCCATATTTCAACTGACCTTTCCCTTTCCTGTCTTTTCTCGGCCACAGTAAGGTTTGGACCTCTTCTCTTATAAAGCTCTTTTCTTTCCACCGCCAAAACATGCAACGGAACACATCCAGTGATGGTCCATAAGGCTGCCGCAGACACAGTCCTGTAGGCGCATGCCACTCGCAACAGACTTGTTCTGTCTACTCGTGTCATAAGACTCCTACAGGCAGTTATCTCTACCGCCTCGCTCCAGACTGGTGCCGCGTAGAGGACGATCGATTGTGCAACACCGTGTAAGACCCTCCTCCTTTCGGATTTGGGTCTTCCAATGTTCGGCATCACCCTCCCCAACGCAGCCGGAAGCCGCCCGCTTCCGGGCCACCTCCCGCACGTGCTCTCCCCATTTTCCATTCTGGTGCAATGTCACTCCTAGATACTTTACTTGTTTCTTAGGTGTTAGACATGCTCCCGCACATTTTAATTCAATATTTTGCCTATTCCTTGTCCCTTTCAGAATGATGGCTTCGGTTTTCTCTGTCGCAAGTTTCAGTCCGTGCTGCGTCATCCATTTCTTTACATTCATTTACACTGCTCAACTGGGTGTCAACAATTTAGTACAATAGATGAAATGTAGACAAAATGTAACGTAGGTATCGGCTTTTCGACATGTTACAGTTTTGGGAAGAAAAGTTATTTAATATGCATTTGCAGGATAAAAAATTTAAAAAAACTTACTGCGAATTCTTTGTTTTATTTAAGTTGCTTCCACTGCAGACTTGCTGATTCTTTAAATATAATAAAGACTTTCCCAATAATAATCAAACCATGTTTCTCAGCAATCAAAAATAATAAAAAACTTGTTTCCCTTGCCATACTTCAGCAAGCAAACGAGGAAGAAATTTTAACTCAACCGTTAAAGCACTAAATTGAAATTTGTTTGATTCCAAAGGCTCAAAACTCTTAGAAGGTGGAAGAATTCCGGTACTACTATCGCATTCGGAAGCTTGGTCGGTACTAAATCTCAATTCCCACACAACAACGCAATTTTAATCGCAAAAAATAAATTTTGTTGTTTATACAAATTTCTTTCGAATATATAATTGCAACACTCAAAGTTTGTTTTCCCAGTATGTAGTTTTTAAAACACAATATGTTTTAAGTGCATATTAGGAACTATATAGGCCATTAAGATATACGGGGTCGAACAAAAGTAACTGGAATAAATCAAGTCTAAATTAAATCAAGGATTTTGAAATAACAACAAGAGAAATCATAAGATTTCCTACTTGGCGAAACTGAATGAGCAGTAGCATATGCACTATATAGCAACAGAGATGAAAACACTAAAAGGCATAGCAGGTAAAATTTTAAGAGACTGAATCCCTAATACACAAATCAGAGACATATCTAAAGTACATGATATCGTTAGATGGAGACTGGACACAACACATTAACAGAATGGGAAGAAAGAGACTTGCCCGAATAGTAAGAGATGGAAAACCAGACATTAAAAGACCACAAGGCAGACGGAGTGATAGCTGGCAGTTAACATCGCAAATACTGCTAAATCAAGCCGGAAACAACAGGCCTTAAGGCCTAACACACAAAGAAGAAGAACTAAGACTAACGGAATTTTCAAATCGTTACACTACTTATATTCGTCATTTGTCAATAAATTTCAGAAGGGTAAAGAATATTTTTTTTTACTGAGAATATTCTCATGCTCGGGAATATTCTTGACTTACCTATTACATGTGTTTTTAAAAATTTAAGTAGAATTAAATGCTTCAAATAGCAATCAGTGTAAGTCAGTAGATACATGAAAACCAGTTTTACATGATTCCACCCATTTACTGACTATTATCAAGTATTTTTATTATTTACTTTTCTATTATTCTTATGACATAATTTCTGTTTTATTTTCAATTATTCTTGATCACATGCTTCATTCTTATACACCATAATCCCATTATCACTATAAAGTTTAGTCAAAGCCAAATAAAGTTTATTATCTCTTTCAGAGAGTAAACGACCCCGAGAAAACCAATCTACTTCCTACAATAGTCCGTCTCAGAACAAGAGAAACAAGAAACAAAACACTCCCAATAGAAATACTTAAATCAATTTTTCTAGTCATTCTTACTGTCAACTAGTTCTTATATTGAATATTTGGTTCAATAAAAGTATTTGTAAAAGTTGTTAACCTTAATTTAATCTAATGGTTAAAAGATATAATACCCGACAAAATTATTTACCAATGTTAGGTTAGTAATATTAGTCGTCCTCTTTTTTATTGTCCTAATGGTTACCGTTGTTCTGATATACGTTGAACAACCCCATACCATGCTACTGTTTCATATCTGTCTTGGAATATATTGGAAACATGGCGAAAGCATGGTAGCGATTGATAAAGAAATACGAGACTCCAGCAGAAAATCTATGCCCCTCCAACTATCCTAGAGAATCTACTGTCTTATTCTCTGAATAAAAAGATGCAAATAAATCGCTAAAGAGAAATAAATCTCCAGGCATTGACATAATATCAGGAGAAATACTGCAGTCACTAGGTGACAAAGAATTATATATCATCCGTTCTATCTGTGTCGCTGTTTGAAATTCGGGAAAATTGTTATCTGGTTGTGTACCTCTATTTATATTCCACTACACAAAAAAGGAGCCACTACTAGATGTGCAAAGTACCGTACATTGTAACTAATAACACATGCTAGTAAAGTCTAGTTGCATGTCAATAAAAACAGATTAAAAGCTTACCTACAGTATCAAATACCGCAGGAACAAGGGTTTATAAAGGGAAAGATACACGTGCGCAAATCTTGAACCTGAGACAACTCATTGAAGAGCTGAGAGAGTACTTATGATAATATGCTTTGTTAAATCACGATCCTCAGTAATGGGGAAATGACGAGAGAGAGAGAGAAAGAGAGAGAGTCAGGGAGATACACATTATTCGGTTCAGTATTCTCCATCCTGGCCACTTAAAGTTTGCACCACTCGCCGTCCATGGTTACACCCAGAAATCTGTTACGAGATTTTAATCTTTTGGATTTGAATTTGGTTCCACAGACGGTGGCGTTCATCAATTATCTGTTTGGTCCGTATCATAAATTTATGAGGTTTTCTGAGGCTATTGGGGCTGCCAAAGCCGGCAGGTATATGAAGTTTTTCTATAGGAGTTGGCTTCATATAGCCTGTTGTTATCTGCATGTTTCATTTAGGATGACGTCAAGTTTCTTGGCGTCAATCGATCTGGACGGGCGGGAGTTCTCAAAAAGGTAGGGCTGGTTCCTCATCTGTTATTGGCGAGTATTATGAGGATTTGTTTCTGGCTGCAACTTTATGTCGTGTTTTCTCGTATTGGCGTCTATATGTCAGTGACTTGCCTAGCGTGACAACCAAGTAGATTGGTTTCTCCATGTATTCGACAATGACACCATTCCATCGGACTTGGAGTCTCATTTTTCTGGTGGACGTGGATATGGAAGGATTTGAAGATAATGGGAGCCAAGACGCTTCCCTAAACCAAGTCGTCTCCTTCATCGACTCTTCGTTCGTTCCATAGAATCGCTTGTTTTGTAACGGGGACTCTACTACAATTTTTACTGGGTGCAATATCTTTGAGCATATCGTAGAGTTTTATCAACAACCTTCTGTGATTTACTATATCGTAGGCGGAGCTCAGATCGACCAGTGCAAGCCCTGTTATTTGTTTAAATTCGTACCTCTCTTCTTTGCGCTCTCGAGTTTGAGAATTTGAGCGGTGCATGATCTGGCATATCTGGTCTGAAACCTGCTTGTCTTGTATGAGGTTCTGGTCGACTATGTTTTCTATTCCATTTAGGAATCTTTCGTGTACCTAAAAGAGATGGCATAAAAAAGAGACTCGTGGTAATTTTTGGGCTCCTTTCTCGGCTTTTATTTGTTTTACACAGATTCGTCCATTCCTGCTGCCTCGTCATTTTTCATTGAAAGGATGGCTTGATTTGTTGGTTAATTGTGAAAGATATCTCAAGGAAATTTCTGTCGAATTGGGGACTTCTTGTTATTTCTGATTTCTGCCGTCTTAAGCTGGTTTTTCTGTTTGATAAGAGGTTGTGAGCTCTGACTCTCTATTTGGTCTGGTGTTACTTTATAAGGTGCCAGGTCTCACTGGGGTCAAAGTTGAGATTTTTAATAAGGTTCCATGTTATCGTCTTACTGTGTGTCATATCTCTTCTGTTCAAACTATCCATTTACTTTGTTTTGCTTCGCTAAGTATTTCCTTAAGCTCTACTCCACATGCAATTGTTTGTTCGTTGAATGGGTTTTGACTGTATAGTCTTTCTTATTTGGCAAATTTTAGCAAAAATGGTTTTTGACTCCTCGAAAAGGCCCGGTAAGAAATTCTATCTGCAGCCTCTGCGTATATGTCTCCTTGATATTCTCTTGATTATCTTAGCAAAGATGTAGTTCTTTGATTAACAGATTATTGATAGCCATGTCTATGCCCTCTGAGAAGTTTATCCAATTGGCCTTTTTAAAGTTGAATCTACTTTAGAAAGGAATTTTTGTTTTTCTTATCGTTGCGTAAACCTGTATTCTTATAGGTTTATGTTGAATCTTTGAGATTAGTTCATATATTCTGTTGATGCAGGAGTCTTGGATGTTGTAGCTCATGAAGCCAATTATCTGGATTCCCCTCCAGATTTTGCTGACGAAGGAACAGACCAGATTTGGGTCATGCAAAAGTGTTAAGTTATTAGCTTTTGCCCACTCCATTATTGTCTCACTGTACCCCCAAGAGGTGCTGTGGTTATTGAAATTCCCTACAAGGAACTGTGTTCTGATTTCCGATTATGGATCTGCGAGAATGTAAACGTTTCCCTTGGTGGTTTATATACTGATGTTACTGTAATCTCGATAGTTAGCACTTCAGTGCCGTTTTGTGTTGTTTTGTCTGCCGATAACACTGTCAGATCCGGATTTGCAAAAATTGTACTACCGTGATTTGGGTGTGACGCGTCTAATTGTAGAGGCAATGCCTCTACAACTACCAACTGGAAAAACACGTCTTAAGTTTTTTTGAGGTTATGTTTGGGTCTAGGGGTCTAAAAATTTTTTTGGATTTTTTTTAATTAGAACAGGGTATTTTTATTTTTGGGATATTGCGGAGGGAATTTTACTATCTTATCCGCCTAGAACCAAAATTATTTTTCGTTATTTTGATCATGACGCCTCACCTATAAAAATCTGAAAAAAATCATGGATATAACTTGATACCCAACCAATAATATATCTATTTTTTTGGAGTGGCGTTCGAGACAGTTTTTTTTAAACGAATTTTAAAAATTTCAAAAGCGTTTAAAAATTCGAATTTTCCGCAAAAATTTTTGTAAAAAATACCACGATGTAGACAATAAAATATCCTACAAATTGAAAAAAAGAATGAGATTCTACCATGATTAGAACCGAAGATATCGTCAAAAAACTAAGTTCTAATTATAATTTTTTTTTGAGGTTATGTTTGGGTCTAGGGGTCTAAAAATTTTTTTGGTCGGATACTTTTTGATATATAACAACCTGATATATTAATTTTTAAAATAGCACTGGGGGCATTTTCACTATCTTAACCGGCGAGACCCTTTAAAATTTATCACAGTATAACCTTTATTTTAACCTATTAACGTATGGTCCTAAAGTTTTGGGAAAATTTTCAAAAGCATATAACTCTGACCGCAATAATCTTATATTTTTAGGGATCAAGGGACCATTATTTTCGATTTGCCTAATAATTCCCCTGACACGTTGCATCATCCTTTGGACGACCTCGGCGTCAATTTCTCTAATTTTTTATGAGATAAAGCCAGCCTCAGAAATTGCACACCATACTAAAATTTTGTCCTCAAATTTTTTCTTACTTTTGAATTTTATTTCATCAGGTACATTTTCGTAATCGTTCGTGTAAAACCCATCGTTACCCTTCATCTCAGAGTTGGACAAAGTAAAATATTTTTCATCGTCCATCACGATCAACTTGTTGACGAAATGCACTCGCCTTAACGCGCGGCAACATCTCGGAATTCTCTCTAATTGATCCTCTGTGTATTTTGGAGCTTTCCTTCTTTTCCGGTAGATAATATTGTCACTCGATAGGGTCCTGTATACTGTAGTCTTTCCAACATGAAATCTTCTGGCCAGTTTTCGCTGTGAGACCCCAATTTTGTTCTTAGCTGCTTCAGTCAGTCTTGCCTCTCTTATATGGTTCAAAATCCGCGGTCGGTCACTTTTACGCAAGTTAACACATGGTATCCCTTCTTCACATTCTCTGATTGTGCGATAAATTGTCGATTTGCTTATGTTCTGATCTCGATAAATATTAACAATATCTCGTTTCGACATTCGCCCAACCATATTATAAACACCTCGACGAATATCAATTTTATAAGACGTTTTGCAGAGCACAAACCAAAATATTTTGCTTTGTTTATTAAATGTCAATAACTGATAACATTTCAATTCCATGGCCTTCTTTGTTAAATGTATTTTGCTTCTCAATTAGACCAGGTGAAATTTTTCCTAAAACTTTAGGACCATACGTTATGATGTCGTGGGTATCCGAGGCTAACTTTTAAAAAGAAATGTACTGATGGGCACCGGATTTTAAGCGACCGACTCAGTTTATTTCTTTTTGTTGTTTTTATTATTTTTATGTCCATATTTTTGCGACTGGCTATAAGACCAAGAATCCAGTCCACTAAAAGTTGCAACAGTACGATGGTATTAATATTTATTTAATTTTTTAGCTTCTACGCCTTTTGGAGCTTCTACTAGTAGTGCCAGTGCTGCGACTACTCCTACACAAAATGAAACTTTTTCCAATTTCACAGAAGCTGATATTAGCGATCTCGTTAGCATGGGATTTAATAGAGAACAAGTGATATTTGAATTAAAACGATTTAATGGTGATAAAACTCAAGCTACTGCTGCGCTTTTTGCAAAATCTTTAAAATTTTAATTTCTTCGGGATTTTTGGTTTGTGTATAGTGATATTAATTATAAGTACTGTAGACATTACAATACATAATTGACACTCAAATTGATTTTGAGGAAACCTAAGCGTTTTTATAATATACTAGCAGTAAGGTTAATATATTAAATAAAATAAGTGTTATTAATTCCTTTGCTTCTTACGGCCCTTCTACATAGTGCTTTCAGTTATGCATAATTGAATATGTAGAGGAAATGTGTAGAAAAGCTATCACTGCTTCATAAAATATTTGAAAAATTGGTAAAACGTTTTTATTTTTACAATAATTATTGTAATTTTGACGAAAAAGCTATTTTCCGAAAAAAAATGGTCTATTAAGAATAGTCATCATCATCACCATTCTTTACAACCCTGCGTGGTTCCTAGCCTCCTCAAGAATTTGTCTCCAGTCGTCCCTATCCATCGTCTTTCTCCGTCACGCACGTATTCCCATATTTCTCATGTCTTTATTATTACATGCCCTATCCACCTCAGACGTCCTATCTTAATATGTTTTCATTATTTTTTGTTAGAGTCCAGGTCTCTGAACTATATGTTAGGACTGGGCGTATTATTATTTTGTAGTTTTATTTTTGTATTTCTTGATATAATTGTGGATTTAAGGAGAATATTGAGCCAAAATAGTATCTGTTGGCCGTGCAAACTTTGCGATAGTATTATTTTCAGTGTTAAGGAGCGCTCCCAGGTATACAAATTCGTTCACTGCTTCGATGACGTCGTTTTCTTTAACAAGTGGTCGTAGGATTTGTGGTTGCGTGCTTATTTTCATATACTTCGTTTTTTTTTTGGTTTTTATTATTAAACCCATTTTTGTAGCTGATTCTTTTAATGCTACATACGTCTGTCGTAGAGCGTTTTCCGTTCTCCCAATAATATTGATATCATCAGCATAGGCCAGGATTTGCAATGATTTATTATATATTCAACCAGTGGTTGTGATTTGTGACATATGTATTACTTTTTCCAGAGCCAAATTGAACAGTATACAAGAGAGAGGGTCTCCCTGGCGCAGCCCGTTATTTGTTTTAATTTGTATTTGCATTAAAAATAGTAGCAATTATCATTATCAGGCTACAACTGAAAATGGACAAGTCCATTGTTGTGAAATCATAGAAAATATGAATTCTGAACGTGTTGCACGATTCTTCTTCTTATATTATTGTTATTATCTCTTTATTCAATTAATGAATGTGGGCGATTACTGGTGGGCAATTTTTTCTCTATTCCGCTGTTCTTATTAGTTCTTCATAATTTAGTCCCGTAAAATGTCGTATATTTCGGATCCAACAAAGTTTTTTCCACCTGACTCCGCGTTTTCATTCAATTTTGCATGTTATTGTGAGTTGGGAGAGAAAATATTTCTGATTCCTTAATAATAAGTGTCAAAGGTAGGATGTTTTGCAGACGTTGATGGTGTCTTCTCTCTTTCTTTGCTTGAATGTTCGAAAATCTGTCTATTTGTTATATGGCCAGTCTAGGGAATCTTGAATATTCTTCTGTAAGTCCACATCTCAAATGCCTCGATCTTGTTCATGGTTGGAATTCTGAGCGTTCATGATTCTGCTCCGTATAGCAATGTTGGACAAACCTAGCATTTAAGTTTATCTGTGGGATGTATTGTAATCCTTTCATTTGTATGACTGCGCCTGTTTCTTTTTCATTTTTGCATTTCACCTCGAGAATCGGGTCCAGTTGGTTGTTTATCCAGCAACCTAGGTACTGTATTTTGTTTACTTGTTCCAAGATTTTACTATTCTACTATTATACTGTCGTACTAATAGATATTTGTTTAGACAGGTTTTTATCAATTCCGATTTTTGCTTTTTGCTGCCATTTGTTTTCTAATCCCACATCTTTTAATAGTTATTAAAGTTTTCCGTGACTGACTTTATCAAATGCCTTCTCCAGATCAACAAAACATATATAAACATATTTTCTTTAACCGTGGCATTTTCCCAAAAGTATCTGTAATGTAAAAAGAACTTCCTTTGTGCCCAATCTACTCCGAAAACCGAAACTTAAATTTGATTCATACTTCTGAAATATCCAGTTATGACGTTGCATGATTATTGTTCCTGAATTAAGAGCAAACTAAAGAATTAAAAGAAAAGGCCATAAAAAAGAACTACACCGCCGAGCATAAAATTAAGGTCACCCCGTACTTTGAATTTATTTTAGAAATTATTATTCTTTTTAAACTATTTTCCATTGTAACATTGTTGACTAATGGATTGCTAAAGAAAATGACGTTTTTGTCCTTCAAAGTTTATTGAAAGTATGTAATGAAAATGAAAATTTTTTCTTTGATATACTAAATATTGAGAAGGTAAATTTTTAATAAAGAACTTCAGTAACGATATACTATCTCCTCCATTAGCAGTGATCACAGGATAACATTTTGGATCATATGCTGCGGAAGATTGTTCCTTTCCTGCACCGATATGTCTAGAAGCTCTCTTGAATGTCAGGAGACCGGCAAAATACTCCGTAACCGTACCTTCATTTCATCCTAAAAATGTTCTATGGGATTAATATCTGGACTTCGAGCAGGCCAAATTTGCACCTCGTCAAGATACTCAGTAACTATCCGAGCAGTATGCATTATCATGCATAAATGTTGCGGCGTCTCCAACAATAACCATTAAAAATAAACCATGGTCTTCTAGAACGTGTCAGGTACCTACGCGCAGTTAATGTCCCATTCTCGATAAAGACTAACTTCGTGCGAGCGTCGAACGATATGCCTCTACATGCCATAACTAATCGTCCAGTAAATTTGAGTCGCTCGGCAATAAATTATTGAGTATATTTCTCCCCCGGACGTCTACACATTCTTACAAGTTTGTTTGAGCCCGTAAGTCAGAATCTCGATTCATCGGAACAATACACGACTCCAATTCTGTATTGTGCAAGCCAAGTGTTCTCATACAAAACTCAGTCTAAACTAGCAGCATTAAGTTTCCTCCATAACTGTTCATTTAATTCCGATTAGATTTCTCCTTTTTTACAGATGCTTTCAAAGGGAAACTGCCGTAATCGTTCGGTTTCTCAAAATAACAGAAACGAAAAAACGGTCATCTGTAGCTGTTGCAATTCTGTGTGTTTAAACGAGGTAAAAATTCAACAAATCGGCTACTAGGCATGTAAAGATGTACACTATTCAATGGCCGCAAACGTATATTAGAGAGACATGTACTAATATTGTCGAAGTACTGCAGAAAACAAACAGAAATCAGCTCAGAGTCATAACTGGCGTCTTTCTGCGATTCTAGCCAAGGGACATCTGTATACAATGGATACTTAATCATATCCTGCATGACTGCTAGACATTAAATCGCAGGCGGCAGACGATTGGTTTATAACAGATGTTTTCATGAGAAAAAAAGGTAGACGTAGACGGAGAGTTTTGTAAGGAAGGTATATTCCTTTGTATGTAGTTTGAAAAAACTCCGCGTTATCCTCATTTAATATTGGTGTTACTTCATGTTCACAATTACTTTATTGTATGAAAATAATGTGCAGACAACAGCGGTGATTGTAAATTATGTTATATACTTAATAACATAATTTATAATTTTTGCCATTCAGAATCATTGTTAGTTATTTATTTCTCTGTCTTCAGATGTTGCCTATCATTATGCCAACAATAGCATGGAACCTCATTCTATCAGCAGCTGCTCGAAACAATTCTTCCAGAAGACCATTAAATTGTTTTACGTTTCCAAACTAAAAAAATTCCATATGGCCAATTCGGTGGTTAGTTACTTATCTGTCTTTAGATGTTGGCTGTCATCATGTCAAAAATATCATGGAACCTCATTCTATCAGCAGCTGCTCGAAACAGTTCTTCCACCTGAAAACCAGTATATCGTTTTACATTACGCAACCAAGATAGTTTCGTATGGCCAATTCAGTAGTTGGTAGTTAATTCCTCTGATATTTTAGTTACTACTATTTAATATAACCAAATCTATAGAGCGTTTCACGTTAAGAAAATAACATTGCGGAGATAGGGCCATGTATTTCTTATGGACGATAGAAGCGCAGCGATGCCACGATGAACGAACACAAGCACGATTCAAGGTTGTATATAATTTGTATTTTCGTTTTCACAGACATGAATTATTAAATTAATGTTTTTTAACGTAATTGATCAAAAGTGCCCATTCGAAACAAGAGATGAAAAGTAGGGAAAATGATTTTAATTAAATAAATAGTATTTACAAAAGATAATTTTATTTTATCTTATTTTAATTATAGTAACGACAGTTTATTTG
This sequence comes from Diabrotica undecimpunctata, assembly GCF_040954645.1. Lineage (NCBI taxonomy): Eukaryota > Metazoa > Arthropoda > Insecta > Coleoptera > Chrysomelidae > Diabrotica > Diabrotica undecimpunctata. The sequence goes on from NC_092807.1 coordinate 143,787,895, forward strand.
TTTTTCGGTAAGAATATCATATACCATGAATCATAGAAATCAGTAGAAAATATTGTTTAGTTAAATCATCCACTTTGCCGGCTATTAAAGGTTTAAAAGCAAATAAACGGACCGCTTGGAATGCATATATTTAATTACTAATTGCAACTTAAAATAATACGGTGTACGTATGTCAGCGATTTTATGTCGTTCTCTGAGACTACATAATGATAATAAGGCTTTGTGGTTCTTCAGTTGTTATTCTGACTTTACAGTTAAATGTTAATTGAAAATGGAAATTCGAAAAATATATCGACAATCTAGTAAACCGCATGCCTGAGAGTTTTGGCAACACTGATCTCCATAAGCCTAATGTTATTTTCTTAACGTGGAACGCTGTATAGTATAAGTTGACTGAATATTCACAAACTTCGCGCAAAAATGATTAAACAATTATTAATGAAACAACTTGTACAAATATCTCATTATTTTTTTTAATAACAGTTACTACCATTTACCTTATTGGTGCAGATATCTTTTAAAACCATTGAATTTGACGTTAAAATACTTTTTTGTAGTCTCTCAGTTTCAGTTTTATTAAAAGTAGTTTTGTTCTTCTCTGCGATTATGTTTTTAAACAATAACTGTACTCAATTCATTTGGTCCGTACAAAAACATACCGGTACACCGTTAGATAAAAAACGAATTTACTTTACTATTTTTTGTACTGTAATGAATTATTATTGGAAGCATATTATAAAAACGCAGTTTTATTATGATGCAACAATTTTAATAAATCTAGTGTATTATCGACATAAAATATCACAACACGGGTTTACAATTTAGGTATAGCTTTTTAGGTTTTATATTTTCTACAGGTATCACAATTGCCCACTGCAGGGTATATACGTAATTAAATATAAAAACCTGAACAAATTATCAGGTAAATTTTTTGCTATCTTACTACTGTCTTACTTCATTATTTTGGTACATGAAGGAAAATTCAGATTCTAGTTTTTGGGGTAGGTGCAATCCAGTATTAAAATTCGTTTGACCAAAGTACTGAACACTCAGTGGAAGTGCAGTAAAATACGATCGTCCTATGATTATTTATACGAAGAGGGTAGTATAATAGATATGAGGTTGATTTATATAACTTAAATAAGAAAACGTATAGTTTTTTATTCCTTTCGAAAAAAGCAAATTTGCTAATTTCATCAAAATAGTGTGAAGTTTCGACCATAACTTCATCTATCGTCCTCAAATACATATTTTAAGTTTGGGAATAGCAAATAGATAGCTACACGATGCAAAACCTGGCAAATAGGTGGGATGGTTTATCTTTTTTGATAAACCATCCCACCAACCAACCAAAATTTTTTGATAAATTTTGGATTTTTTTGGTATTCTTGGGTGGGACGTGTATGGGAAGTGTATTGTTGCTTTCAAAAACGTTATTTGTAGCAAGTTTGACAGGCACATTATAGTCTCGTGTAGAGCTTAAAAGCTATAACTACATTTGAGTAATTGTTTGTATCTATTATAATTTTTTGTAAGTTTACCTAGTAAGCTTAATACTCTTTTGTCAATAGTAAATTTTTGTATATTAATACCGGGTTTTCTTTCTAGAAATTTGAGAGTTCCAATTACATATTTCTTAAGATACATATTATCATCGACAAAATGAGCTGATAGAGTCAAAAAATTACATTATGTGCTCTTCTCCCCATAAATCCGCGGTAAAAGAAACTTCATAGTTTCTAAGAAATTATTGTGACTTACCTTTTGTTCTGTAGTATCTATCTATCCATCTATACAGTCCTTGCTGTCTAATTTTGAACATAGGCCTCCTCTTGCTTCTTCCACGTTTCTCTATTGTAGGCAGTTTGTATCCACTTCGAGCCTGCGTGTTTCTTCAAGTCAACTGACCATCTCATTTGTGGCCTTCCTCTTTTTCGTTTGTAACTATATGGTCTCCAGTGTATAATCATCTTATTCCATCTGTGGTCTTTCTGTCTTATGGTATGTCCAGCGCACTTCCACTTAAGTTTTGCTATCTGCGTTAATACATTGGTCACTTTTGTTTTGTTGCGGATCCAAGTATTTCTTTTCTTGTTTGATAGCCTGATGTTCAGCATTTGCCTTTCCATGGCTCTTTGGGTCTTTGCTATTTTTTCCATGTTTTCCTTTGTAAACGTCCAAGTTTGAGAACCGTAGGTGAGAACAGGAAGTATACATTGGTTGAAGACTCTTGTTTTGAAATATTTATAGTATTTTCGATTTTTTAGTATACAGGAAAGTTTTCCGAAGGAATTACAACCTGGCGACCGTATCCTTCTCTTTATTTCTCCGGTCTGATTTTATTTATTTAATTTAACTAGTTGTCCCAAATATACATATTCTTTTACTTGTTCTATAGTTGTTTGTGCAATTGTAATTATTAATTCTTCTGGTTGGTTGGTCATAATTTTCGTTTTATTATAATTCATTTGTAGATCTATTTTTGTTGATTCGCTATTTAATTCATCCATCATATTTTGTAATTCTTTCCTTTTATCTGTTATTAATACAATGTCTGCATATCTCAAGTGATTTAAGTATTGGTCATTTATGTTATTACCCCGTTTTTCCCATTCTAATTTCCTCATAAAGTCTTCCAAAGCTTGATTGAATAGTTTGGGTGATATATATCACCCAAACTGTCGTACACTCATGGTAAAACCGTTATTACCAAAGTTCTTCTAGAAGGTAATATATTTTTCACATTATATTTACTAAAGTTTGTATACAAATTGATTAACGCTTGCTCAAATTTTATGAAACCATCATTTAAACAGTTACGTAAGTTGGAAATAGTATAAAAATATAAATAAAATTTAAAGCCTCTTACATTCAGCGGACGCAGATCTTTTGCAATAAAATTTAATTGTCGTTTAATAATCACTTCTTTATTTTAGGCTGGCAGAGATTTAATTGCAAATTTTTCCAAGGAATGTTGACTGTCTGTTCTGCTTTTACCTAGTAGATATTGAAGATAACATGTATGTCTTAAGCAACTTACTGTTTCGCTTTTCACACCATTTTTTGCTTTTTTATGTGTTTCGACAGAAATTTATATCTTTCGACAAAACAATTTTCCCCAAATGAAATCGTAGGCTTCCACGGCCAGAGTCAGAATTATAGTTTATTCGTCTTCCGGGTTTGGACCGTGTCATTTGTGAGTGACCCAAAAGTGGGTTCATCTCGACGTTTCGCTACAATTGTATGTAGCTTCTTCAGGAGAACAAAAAAGAAAAAGAAACAAAAGACAGGAAGATGGATAGTTAGCAACGGTAACTCAGTTACTCAACGCAACCAGAATACATCTTTGATGCATTCGATCAGGTCTTTTCTCCCATTCTGCAGTTGCAGAACACTGCCAAGAAACCGGTCATTCCATATTGTTCGAAAAAACCCATATTATTTCTAAGAGCCCCTTCTTTTATTCCAGGAAAATCCGCAAATCTCTAGAGATCCGAAAAAATCCACATAATATCAATCGAGAGGAAGGATACTACTTGTCTCCCATCTGGAATCCCAGTCTAGAGCCGCCGTCCGGTCCCGCTACCACAATGCAGCCACATGATTGGCCAGCGCGCGCTTCTTGACGTTCGCGCCACGGAGTGTGCCGATAGGTCCCGACACGACAGGTCACCGCGACTATAAATAGAGCGGTAGCGGAGTAATCGTCGGATTCACTCCCTGCCTCTCGACGCGTTAGTGTTCTGAGCTGTTGGACGTGAATCCCTGTCCTGGCATTTGGTTTTCACCTCTGGCTGCGTTGAGTAGTTGAGTTACTGTGACCAAATGCCCATCTTGGTAGTTAGTATTCGCCTCTGGTTGCGTTGAGTAACTGAGTTACCGTTGCTAACTACCCATCTTCCTGTCTTTTGTTTCTTTTTCTTTTTTGTTCTCCTGAAGAAGCTACATACAATTGTAGCGAAACGTCGAGATGAACCCACTTTTGGGTCACTCACAAATGACACGGTCCAAACCCGGAAGACGAATAAACTATAATTTTCCCCAAGTCTTTTTCTTTTCTCCTTCAATTTCATTCTGACAAGCTATAAATAAAGCGAACACAACGAATTATATCGTTGCGAATAGCGAATTATTGTGAGTCACACTTACACTCCATCGCTCATCAAAAGCAGTATTTGCTTCGTTTTGACTCAGAAAGGTCTCGTCTTTTAAGTATGAGCGCATTAGCAGGACGTACTAAGTGAGTATGTATTTTTGATTTTTAGTAGCAAGCCTTTATGTTACAATTTATCAAATGATATGCGTTAAAATAGCTGAGCCTACTACATAATAATTACACAAAACATTTTCAGTATTCAGCTTTGCCAATGACAATAGTGAAATTATAAAAGTTATATTGCCTACTAAAATATGCACTCTGGTCAGGAAGTTTCCGTAGGCAATCATTTTTCTGGCAGTCAAAAGACAGTGACATTACTTTACTGTCTTCATCTTTTGAGTAAGTTATAAAACGCTTTAGCTTTTAAGCTTCTTAATAAGTTTTATCCACCTTTATATTCTTCAGTAATTCGGTACATCAGGAGCATACATCGGTCCTAGGGCTTCCAAAATTTCCTAGAATTTGCTTCATACTTTCATAATTGTCTGTTAGCTTAAATGGAAATTTCTTCAAAAAATTTATATTACCTACACCTTTTATTTTCTTTGTAAGCAATTTTTTGGGTTATTTTTTATGAACTCTGACATCTTTATCGAGTTCGGGTGCTTATTAAGAAGCATCAAACGGAAATACATTTTCACTGAGTATAATATTACCTTAAATAAAATCAGTTACAACAAACACATTAACACATATCATAAACTGTTAGAGAAAATGGAATCAATAGATGGCAGAATAACGATAAGAAAGAAGTGATACTTTAGAGCTTTTAGTTTTGTTAATAAATCCATAAAAAATAGTATTAAGTTATTTTGTAACAACTGTCATCAAGCTAAGAAACTGTTTTTCTAGACTAAAGAACTTTTTATAGCAATATCAATAATTATTCTGACCAAAATAGTGTGTTTCCGAAAACGATGACATAAAATAATTTTGTATTTTTCATGTCTTAGACTAATAGAAAAGATTTCCTTCTAATTTATCTTAGACTGAATAGGATGACAACTGGATTAAATTAGATTTTGGTGTATTGTTAGAACGAGTTTCAATGTTTTTACTAGCAGTAAACAGAACATTTTTTTAAAGAAAAAACTTTAATAAAATAGCAAATTTTACACTTGATGCATTGTCTGCTCCATGAAATTAACATACATACATAAATAGTACCTAATGAATACTGTTTGGCAAAAGTAACCACTAAAAATATTCTTTTATAATTTACTTTTGTTAGTATTATGAAACTATATTTGGTACAATAATTTGTAGCGAGTAAGAAAAAGAAGAATCTCACTTTTTTGATCAGTTTCTTTTGATTAGGAATAACATTTAGAGTATATTCAGATTACCGCTTCGCTGCCGGTTTAATATAATTGGCTCAATTTTACATCAGTTTTTAAAAAATCAGACTTTTCTTTTTTCAACAAAACCTAATACAAAGTTTTATAAAAATACGTCTAAATACATTTGTATGATAAGACAACATTCGAAGATATACGAATCAGATGAGGAGTTCGACAGGGTTGCGTCTTATTATTTAACCTGTATTTGGAGTTCATATTCAGAGATGCATATGACCAGGTTCATGGTGGAATCAAGATCTTGCTTAAACATCAGATACGCTGGTGATACCGTCCTTATAGCAAGAACAAGAAATGTAAAATATAATAAATTCGGTAATTCGTCATAGAGAAATGTTCGGTTTATATCTAAATGTTTCGGAAAATAAAATTTTATTATTTTCAAAGACATCAATAAGATCATTTATATTCGATCGATATAGTATTTCAGTAAATAAGTAAATTGAAGTTGAAATCAGTAGATCTACTGAAAAATCAGTAGATCTGTAACCCTGCGAGAGGTAGTAATGGGCAACGTACAGGCACCAAAACATGGTGGTCACATCGAAACTGGCTTCGCTTTGCGAAGGTTTATTAAATGAGCGTTACCTGTTCTCTTTCTTTCCTTGTCTAAGATAGAACAGACAACTTCCATAAAATATTTGGGAGCAAATATTAACAGGCACTTAAGCCAAAAGAAAATTCTATCAAGAATCAAACAAGCGAGGAAAACACTCATGAACATGAAAACATTTTTGCTCAGAAATTATATTTTAATTCGAATGGAAAATATATCTGCGGTTCCATCTTATGTATACCAATGTATAAACCGATTGGCGATACTTTTCTATGCAACTACATCCTGACTACTTGGCAGAGGATTGGTAAATATGTATATTAAGCTGTGGTGTATCGTTTGTTCACTACTGCTTACAACCGGATAACATAATGCATGACATTACTTATTTAATTCGTTTATTTCCTGTTTACATATTAAATTACGAATAGTAGAAGCGACCTCGATTGCTGTCTCTTTATCTTTATATAACATCGGGATTCTGTTACGAATCGACTCGTTACTAGGCCAAATATGTTTATAAAACTGCTGAATCTATAAGGTTAAACTTGATTTTTGACATTTCAAAATTTTTGAATCACCGGATTTATCTCAATATTTTTAAGATACTTCGAAAAGAGACAACGCTGTAAGAAGAAGATTCAGAGGTACTTATAGAGACATTTATGCTTTAATTGGGTTGGTATTTTAACTGTTGTATTCTTGTGATACCTATTTCGGGTAATAATTCAATTTAAGTAGAAATACCTTTACAAGCACTTCTACGTAAATTGCCTAAAATAATTTAAAACACTTTGTCAAAACTTCTTCTTCAAGTGCCATCTTCGTTCCGAAGGTTGGCGATCATCAGGGCTATACGTATTTTCGAAACTGCTGACCGAAACAATTCGTTGCTGCTACAGCTACACCATTCCCGTAGATTCTTTAGCCAGGAGTTTCGTCTTCTTCCTATGGACCTTTTTTTTTTCTTGCTATTTTCCCTTGCATAATTATTCGAAGCAGTTCATATTTTTCGCCTCTTGTAATGTGTCCCAAGTATTGCAGTTTTCGTTTTTTGATCGTAAATATGATTTCCTTTTCTTTATTCATTCTTCTCAAGACCTCGACATTTGTGACTCTCTCGGTCCATGATATTCTCAGGATTCTGCGATACATCCACAGTTCAAATGCCTCTAATTTGGTAAGGTAATTTCAAAACTAGAAATGACTTATCCTACAATCGGCACGCCTACTTGGTGCGCAGTAAAATTACCGAAAATTGTCGTATTAAGAGAAATAAACTCAACTAGTAAACAACGTTTAAAAATCAGTTAGTCGAGTCCCGGCGTTTATCCATCTCTTTCTCTCCGAATACTTTCTATGTCTGCTCTCTGCGTAGAGGAGCAAACTTTCGAAAGTTATTCCTAGACTTGACGAGGAGTAGTATGTACTACATTCGTCAAGAATACAACTGATCACACACAAAATGAAGTTAGTCAAAGACACGTATTTACTATTGATCATCTTTGCTGAAATATATCGATATCGAAGAACGAAAACGTTAGTGTGCCTTAGACACGAAGAATATTATTTTTTTAAGAATTAGTTTGATTAAATGATTGAAAATATATACAGTTTGTCTTGAAGGATGCTGTATTATACAAAAGTATGTTTAGTTTAAATCTAATTTGTCATAGATAACAATATAAAAATAGATATTAACTAAAATAGTCTTTTGTTATTAATAGGTATAAGTATTGTGTATAGGTAATAACCTATCCACAATACTTTTAATATATGTATATAAACGTATATATATATATATATATATATATATATATATATATATATATATATATGTGTATATATATATATATATATATATATATATATATATATATATATATATATATATATATATATATATATATATATATACATACTAGTGCGTTAATTTCTTGGAGCATTTGATTAAAATAGTATAATTAAACCAACACAATTTTTTTCAGTTAGGACGATTTTGTAAATAAAAATGAACCTAGATTTTTATTTTTAATAATCTGACATTGTCATAGCTCTCAAATTAATTAAAACGCTAAATTAATATACCTATTAATATATAAGAGGGTTTACAGGGGTGGTACACAAAGTAAATAAACGAAAATAGTTATAAGCTGTGTTTTATTTATATGATTTGATGTTTATCCCTTTTTATGTTATAACCATAGATGTAATAATAATAAACTATAAAATAGTAGTAGTCATAGATGTAAAAATCGAGGAAAATAAGTGAAGCCATTTTTTAGTTTAGTGCGTGTGTTGTCCGCTAGGTGTCTACAAATAAGGGGGCAAAAATGTAATGTATGAAAGTTCACTTGTTTCGCGTGATATTCACATGGAATTCTGTTAAAATTTCATACTGAAATTGGGGGCATTGGAGATATTTTTTATACGTAAACCGGCAAGACCGTCTTGAGACTGTCTTGGTATTTTTGTTTATAAAGCCTATTTACACAATAGTTTTTACTAAAAGCTTATTACTGAAACAGGAAATATAATCTACTTACCATAAAATTATCAAGTTGATCACTTTGATCTAAACGTGTTTTTTGACGATTTAAAAATAATGTTTATGAAGGAATAATTTTCACTGCCACTTTGTGGGATGTTAGCACTTGACTAACGATAATAACGTAATCATCGCGATGCCAGAATGTGTTTAGTTGTATCGAATAACGTCAAGTAAGGTTTTTTAAAGATGAATGTCGTTGTGGCAGCAAAAACCATTCGGTTTAAGTTTTATAAGCTTAAATGCAAAGACCGTCTTAAGACGGTCTTGCCTGTTAGAATGTTAAAGTTTAAAGTAAGATCATCTCCAGGCCGAAAAATAATCGTTTTTACTTATACGAGTCTATTTTTAAATCATAATTACTTAGATAAGATGGTTTTTGTAGTAAATATTGGTTAATCTTTGTGTTTGTGATTTAGAATAATTGTATAGAAATAATTCGATGATGAAGTGAATTGGGTTATATTACAAGAAATTACAAGAAAGAACATGCATTGCGGTAAGTATCAATCATCTTCAATATTATGAATTGAAATGACAACGTATCGCCCTATAAAAGTGGCGCTAGTAGCACATTGGCTATGTTACTGGCGTAACAAGCTGAGGAATGAAGGGAGAAAAGAATATTCTTTGACGATAATAAAATAGAAACTAACATACCTATCTGCTTTCGGGAGAGTTGAACATTGTGTTGGACGGAGATACGAAATCTAAATTACTTAAAGAATTGTATTCTTTTTTATATGCCTCTATTTATTATTGGGAAAATTGTTCATAAACTGAAATTTTTAGGTTGAATTCAATGCTAAACCACACTCCGATCACTCTTATGCTTCTGTTTGGGTAATTTAGCAGGTTAGTATATTTAAAAAATAATGGTGAGTTAGTTATTACTACAAAAGACACAATTCAGGTTGTCTAAAACACAGAAAAAGCCTTGTTCTTGGCAACTAGTCACTTCAAAAATGTTTCTTGTGTAAATGATAAGATCACAGAATACTCCATTGTTGGGATGGAGTATTCTGTGATAAGATAGCCAATGGCATTACTCTCTCTACATAAATAACTTTTCATCTGGCAATGTTTTCTCTTTATGTATTGAAGTAGTAGACTTCAGTTGTCACCGTATGGAGCTCATTAAGATGGTAAACCATGAATACCTTAGGGTTAGACTCTATGCACTAGGAAAACAGAGGACTGAAAAAGGAAATGTTAGGTACTTCAAAAAGGCATAAACTATAGTACATTTGAAAATTATTGATAGCACAAATTTTATTGCCCGTGAGATAAAATCCAATATAACATCATAAAACAACAACGGAGATTTTCTAAAATAAAATATTCAGCATTGTTCTGAAAATGTTTTACCTAAAATTTTTAAACATACCGATTTATTTTAATTCTTGGCTTAAATTTTGTAGTCATTTTAATCAACAATTGATATAAGTACGTAATCTCTAGAGGTAAAAAGTGTTTACTGTTTCCAAAAAGGAGGGGGTCAATTTATAAGCCCTAAACTTTCTTAGAAAGGATTAAAATTTCCACGCTGCAGAACGTGTTTTGCAGATTGTGAAGTCCTGTGATTATAACACGCAGAATTGTTAGTTGTATAATAAAAAGCGATCTTAATAAGTGAATTTAATTCGAATTAGACGTCACAAACGTCTAATTTTACTCCTGTACATTAAAGTGTCATTTAACCGTACTTTGTACATGAATATTTTACAAGTTCTGTTCGGACTATAGTTTTCAAGTGTTCAGATATAACCGGAGAAAACTATTTATAGACTTTTAAAGCAACGAAAGAGTAGAAGTATTACAGAAGCATCTAAAACGTAAACAGGGAGAAAACCCATTCATATAAGACGATACTGTGAAACAATCGATTCGAAGAAAAGTTCATTTATTTTATTTACACAAAAAGATTCCTACTTTGGATAAACTTTTACTAGGCATTAATGAAGACGAATCTTTGTCAAACATTAAAAGAGATAAATTGCGGAAAACTTTACGTGAATTAGGATTCGTTTATAAGAATAACAATAGAAAATATGCGCTCATAGAGAAAGGAGAAATTATTTGTTGGAGGTGGTAATATTTAAGGGCAATTCGAAAATTGAGGAGAGAAGAAAAACATATTTTTATTTGGATAAAACATGAATAAATGAAGGACATTGTCTAAAATGAGTTACTGGTTGTCAACTGGTTATAAATGCTCGTCAGGCATGTATAGGTTTGTCTATAGGCTTAAAATTTTCAAATGGAAAGGTCATCGTTTAATTATCACTTATATTGGATGAGATAAAAGATTTGTTACCAAATGATAGATTTATTACCGACCAATTCTGTAATAGTCACGGACAATGCCAGTTACAATTGAATGTTAAAGGAACAGTTGTCTAATACTAAATGAAGAAAGCAATAACTCTTGGATTGGCTAATAACCAAAGAAATAGTAGTGGCAGTGGTTTACTCAAAAAAAGAGTTATTGCAGCTATGCAAACACTTTTCACCAAAATTTAAGAAGCATAGTGTAGATGAAATAGCAAAAGAACTTGAAGTTAAAGTGTTGCGATTACCACCTTATCACCAAAGAATATAGACGCATATTATCACTGTGAACTTAACCCCATAGAACTAATCTGGGCTCAAATGAAAGGATATGTCGCGAGAAATATACAACATTTAAACTTCAAGATATTCGTCAAATTCGAGAAAGTGCCGATGAAGTTAGCTATAAATGAACCGTCAAATTTGCGTTTGCTGTATTGCCATGTCCTTATTATGTATATGTTTTATGCCCCAAATATGCTTTGAAACAGTACATTTTTATTATATTATTTTATGGAATCGGGTATTTTTTAAAATTTTTTAGGACGATTTTCACATTTGGTCCCATTGAAGATAGCTATAATTGAGCTGTCAATTAAAGTTCATAGAACGAAATGTTGGTTCTTGACTGTGTTGCCATGTTTGTTTAATAAATCGGAAAATAGCATGTGATTTATAATTAATAAAAATCCAATAGAACGTTAACAAACTAACAGTAAAAAAGAAATTCTTTCAAAAAATAATAAGAATAGTATTCAGGTACTTTCCACAGATATCTGGTGACCATCTGTAACAATCTGGCAACTAGTGGTTTGAGGATTGCCAAATCTATTAGCTTATTATCAAAGGCAAATGCCAAAAAAAAATGTTGTAATAATTAACTGCAATTTATATGAGAAGAAACGAGTATTTATTCGTTCGTGTTGTATATAAAAAAATAAAAAAAGTGCATAATTCATATAATAATATAATAAAAATGTATTTTTGAAAGCTTCTCTATTTGTAATTGAAGCCTACAACATATACATTATAAAGACATGACAACACAGTCAAACGTCAAAAATTTGTTTTGTGAATTTAATTCACAGCTCCTTTGTAGCTATCTTCAATGGGACCAAATGTGAAAATCGTCCAAAAAAATTTTATAATTGGCCTTTGGTAAATTAGCAAATAAACTTGGCAATACTGTCAAAACACTAGTTGCCACTATTTATGTCACTATAGTTTATGACTATTTTCTTATAATTTTGGGATGAAGTGGTACCTGAATACCTTAAATACTTAAAAAATTTAAGTTAATTTAAATTATAATAAATTAAATTTAAATTAATTAAACTTCTTTTAAAAACTTAAATAGAATGTTTGGTAAAATTAATTAACATTATATCGCATGCTCTTTCGTGATTTAACGACATGGCAACACTACCAAATACAAAACTCTTCCTCATTTGTAGCTAACTTCACCGACACATTCTCTATAGTTTTGCCCAAAAATTTCATCTGACAATAGTATTTTATTATTTTCATCTCGAATAAATCTAATTTGATTAAAATCTTTTGCTTTCTTTGCTCTATGTTTGGATATCTTATATGTCTTAGTTTTACCTTTTTGGCATCAAGCTGATCGTTTAGATTTGTATCGTTTTTTACGTCCTTCTTGTTTTGAAAATCTGTGTCCGGACCTATTTTCCTGCTTCTGTCTATATAGTTTTTTCGGGAATTTTCATTTGGTCTTGATTAGCTGTCAATTGTTAATTAAGTTTCACAGAACGAAATATTGGCCTTGGCAGTGTTGCCATGTCCTTATAATGTATATACAGTAGACTCCATCTATAAAGTAGACTTTACATTACATGATTTTATCATATGACAATATCATATGAGATTTGTTATGATTCCTCGTTTCTATGATGTTTTAAAAAATCGTGTTTACACTGCACGATAAGTTATGACTTATGATATGAGTGACAATGAGTGAGGTTTTCTTGATTTTTCTTTTTGTTTATTGGTCATAGAGATATTAGACACAGTATAGGTATTAACTATTAGATTTTTAAACCATTATAATGGAAAATAAATCGTTGATTGCATTGGCTTCCCGACTTTTAATAATAACACGCCGGCAACAACTGCGTACAGATTACAGCAGTAAGAAGAAAAAGATCAGACGCCTTTGGGCTTGCAGGTGGCTCTTACGAAGAAATCGTGGATAGGGTATATCAAATTTAGTGTTGATATTATACCAAATTAAAAATAAATAATAAAGAAACTAAACTAAAAGTATGACTAAGAAGACTATAAAACACTAAACTAAGAATAAAATAAACTAAATAAATAATAAAAGAAAAATACGATACAATAGCACACATTAGATAATAGGTTCAATATCAATGCAACAAACAAAAAATAAATAAATAATAAAGAATGCTGTCTCTTGGTAAGGGAATGTCGCTGAATTGACATAAGAATAAGGCGCGATATTTAAATATGTTGTTGGTGTTACCCGTATTATTACCGAAAATCATATGATTTTATCATGCAGAATAGGTACCGTCCTATTCTCCTGTGACAAGCTATGACGAGCCGCATGACAGTGCTTATGACAAAATCATATGACAAATCACACAGTGTAAACATGTAAATTTCACTTTATGACCAAATCATATGACAAATCACATGATAAATCATGTAGTGTAAAGTGTGTATAACGAGAACTGAAATGGCAGACTAATTACCTCGTTATAAGCGGATGTCGTTATATCAGACAACAATAACACTGTGCATACATATGTGTATGTACTTTTCTAAAACATTAACTTCCTATAGTGAAGCCATTCGGAGCAATATAAGATGCTAATAAATATTGTTTAAATGGCGTTTTTGAAAAAAAAATTGTTTACTTTTATTGCCAATGAAATACATTCAAACAAAAAAGAGTTGTTTACTTTTATTGTCAATGATATACGTTGAAACAAAAAATCTGTACTTAAATGTTTTAATGTATAAAGCGTATTTTCAAGGATAACATAAAGTATTGCTTCTGCAATTGGAAGAAGTCTGTCATTTTTGACTGCTTTAAATTGTCCAGTATCACTCTATCATATTTTCTAAAGATGTGAAACAGTTTTTATTATAAAGAAGTTTATTGCGGCGGCAGTAAGGTTTATTGCGGGGCCGTTTAAAAAGGTATTTATTTATAGCCACGGCCGGGCCAAAAACGTAAAAAAACACGTTCTTCGATCTTATTTTCTCTCGTTATAACCAAATTTGCCTCGCTATAGAAGGTTATAGTTCAATAGAAATTTGACGGGACATCTAATGTACCTCGTTATAAGCGAAAACTCGTAATAACCGTGTTCGTTATAGAGGGAGTATACTGTATTATAATATATGGGTTGAGTTTACCGAAAGTACAAGCTGATTACTTATATATAATGTATATATTATATATGGGTTAAGTTTATCGAAAGTACAAGCTGAGAAGTTTAGCAGTGTTGACATGTTTTTATAATGTATAAGTTGTATGCCTCAAATATAAAGAGATAAAGGCTGATTTATAAACTTTACGTTGGCGTTGGCGCTGGCGTTCGCCGTTGACCTTGGCGCTGGCTATCATATACTTCATTTATAAACTTTCGGTTGGCGTTGGCGTTAAAGATCATTCTAACCTTACATTTTTGATTTGGTATTATTAATTTTTGCTTGAAAATTAATACAATGGAAAATGAAAATGCTCGGCCTTTGTTAGGTGCAGTGGCACTTATACACGATAATTTTTATTCGAGCAGCACTGAGCCTTCGAAATAAAAGACAACGTTAATACAAACGGAGGCCCATTAACCAGAACAGAAAGACAAGAGGTAATTTTAATTATTATACAAATATAAAAAACTGGGATACATAGCAGTTTTTTAAATATACCAGGATGCAGATTCCAGTATTTGAAAAATTACTGCAAGTGGTAAAACCAAAGGGCTAGAATTTCAAACTCCAACAAAGAAAAAGAAATAAATAGAAAGAAATGGAATGTACAGAAGCTGAGAGATGCAACTGTTGCAAAACAGTACTGGGAAAATGTTACCAATAGGTTAAGGAATCAAAGTCTAGGCGAAGAAGACCAGAGAGATATAGACTCATTCTGGAACAGGATAAGGGAAGATATTGAGTCAGCAGCACAAGATGAAATAGGAACAGAAACTTGTACCCGAAAAAATCACTGGTTTGACGATGAATGCAAAGACGCAACACAGAAAAAAAATGAAGCCTATGCAAAAATGCTTACCCGCCGAACTAGAACAAGTATAGAGAATTACCAGACAAAGAGAAGAGAAGAAAAGAAAATACACAGAATGAAGAAACGAAACCACTTAAAAAAGGAACTTCAATATATAGAAAACCTCAACAGAGAGAAAGAATTCAGAACATTCTATAAGACAGTTAACATCAACAGAAAAGAATTTAAGGCAAACACAAATCAATGTAGAAGTTTAAATGGCGATCTCTTAACAACAAGAACAGACGTACTAAACCGATGGACGGAATATTTTAACCAGATACTTAATATAGAGGAAGAAGAAAACCCGGAAGACGAAAGCTGCGAGGTAAGCGGAGCGGACGAGAGGGAGGAGGATCCACCAACGATCCTGGAAGTTAAAGACGCTGTAAACAAACTAGCCAGAAACAAATCACCCGGAATAGATAATCTCCCAGCGGAATTATATAAAGAAGGTGGCCACGATATCATAATAGCCCTACAGCAGCTTATAAAAGAAATATGGATACAGAAGTCCCTTCCCAATGATTGGAATATTGGAATACTTTGCACCATACACAAAAAGGGTGATATCTTTGAATGCTCCAACTATCGAGGAATTACGCTCCTAAATGCAGCGTATAAAATATTCTCCAATATACTATGCCATCGTATGGCACCATATGCAGAGCGAATAATAGGACAATACCAGGCTGGTTTCAGAGGTGGTAAATCAACAATTCATCAGATTTCAACCCTAAGACAAATTCTAGAGAAAACACTGGAATACGGTGTAGACACGCACCACATATTTATAGACTACAAGGCAGCCTACGACTCTGTAAATAGAAGAGAATTGTTTAGAGCAATGATAGACCTAGGAGTACCAAATCAGTTGGTAAGTTTAACCAAACTAACCCTTGAAAAAGTTGAATGCAAAGTACGAATCCAGGGGGAACTCTCTGAACCTTTTAAAACAAATAACGGGCTACGTCAGGGAGACCCACTCTCCTGTATACTATTCAATCTAGCTTTGGAAAAAGTAATACGTACGTCACAAATCACAACTACCGGTTCAATATATAACAAATCTGTGCAAATCTTAGCATATGCTGATGATATCAATATTGTTGGGAGAACGGAAAACGCAGCACGAGAGGCGTACGTAGCATTAAAGGAAGCGGCTACAAAAATGGGTTTAATAATAAACACCAACAAAACAAAATACATGAAAATAGGTACGCAACCACAAACACTACGGCCACTTGTTATAGAAAATGACGTCATCGAAGCAGTTAACGAATTTGTATACCTGGGAACGCTCGTCAATACTGAAAATGACACTACCGCAGAGATAAACCGCAGAATTTGCACGGCTAATAGATGCTATTTTGGGCTTAATCTCCTTTTTAAATCTACAGTTATATCAAGAAATACAAAAGTAAAACTCTACAAAACAATAATACGCCCAGTCCTAACATATGGTTCAGAAACCTGGACTTTAACAAAAAGTAATGAAAACATGTTAGGATGTTTCGAAAGAAAAATACTAAGGCGCATCTATGGAGCGGTAAATGAAAATGGTGTCTGGAGAAGACGATACAACTTCGAACTCTATAGGATATACCAGGAACCAGATATCGTAAAACACATAAAGATAGGACGTCTAAGGTGGGTAGGCCATGTTATGCGGATGGAGCAAACCGACCCAGCTAGAAAAACGCTCCTTGATAGACCTATTGGTCAAAGAAGAAGAGGAAGACCCAGAACAAGATTCCTAGATAACATCGATGAAGACATGAGAAATATGGAAATACGTGCTTGGCGGAGGAAGGCGATGGATAGGGACGACTGGAGAAAAATTCTTGGGGAGGCTAGGACCCACACAGGGTTGTAAAGCCAAAATGATGATGATGATGGTAAAACCAAAAATAAATGTAAACTATCGCTCTGATGGAATTTCTAATATATAGGGAATATAAATGAAATTATCTAAACCATTTCACTTTATAAACACGTGGAAATACAAACATAAACAGATAATTTAGTTTGATTTGTTTTGTACTTTTTCGGTATCGCTATTGGCTGCGATGACAAAGATACAGTTTTTTTTATGTTCTGTGATCGTGACTACAACCACAGAAGGGTTGGTGTATTCTGTGCTATAACGGCCAACGGCAAAAGATAAAGTTGGTTCATCTAGAACGGAACCGAACGCCAACGCCAACGGCGAAAGATGTTTATAAATAATAGACATACGAGTTTCCCGTTTGACCATGTTGTAACGCGAACGTCAGCGCCAGCGCCAACGCCAACGTAAAGTTTATAAATCAGCCTTTAAGTTTTAGAAAAGTACATTTTGATTATATTGTGTTATGAATTCTGCAATTTTTGATTTATATAAAACAAGAATAAGTAAATATTTGTTTCTTTGGAGATTAGTTGCAGTTAATTATTAGAAAATTTTTTGGCAATTGCCCTTTGACACCGAACAAAGATATAAATATATAAAGATATAAAGCTTTAGAAAAGTACATTTTGATTATATATTATGTTATGAATTCTGCAATTTTTGATTTATATAAAACAAGAATGAGTAAATATTTGTTTCTTTGGAGATTAATTGCAGTTAATTATTAGCAATTTTTTTGGTGATAGATTAGAGGATAGATTTGGCAATCGTCAAATCAGCAGTTGCCAGATTGCAACAGATGTTTGCAATTAATCTCGAAAGAGACAAATATTTAATCGCTATTGCTTCATATAAATTAAAAATTGCAGAATTCATAAGATAGCATAATCAAAATGTACTTTTTAAAAGCTTTCTCTCTTTATATTTGAAGCATACAACATATGAATTATAAAAACATCCCAACACTACCAAACCCAAATATTTTATTTCATGGTTGACATTTGCGGCTATATTCAGCTTGTACTTTCGGTAATCTCAACCTATATAATATGCTTCAAATACAAAAAGAAAGCTAAATTCTTATTATTTTGTGGATCCTGCAATTTTATAATTTATATAAAACACGAATGAATATTTCAAATGATGAAATTCTCCTAATAATAATAAACGAATATTTGTTTCTTTCGATATTAATTGCAGTCAGTGGCGGCTGGTGTGGTAAAATTTTGGGTAGGCCAAGCCAGCAAATTACATATACAGTGCACAGATTCTAAATGTGCCGGTGGGAGATGGCTTCTATGCGCTGTATTATAGTCGATGTATGAGAGAAAGTTTTCAAAATAATGAAATAACCAATAATAATATAAAATTTGTTATTTCATTATTTCGAAAACTTTTTTTCTCATACACCAACTATAATACAACGCACAGAAGCCATCTCCCACCGGCATGTTTAGAATCTGTGCACTATAGCTATGTGTAATCAGTGATGGATCCAGAGGGAGGGGTTACGGGGTCATGACTCCCCCCCCTAACAATTTTTTTTAATGATTTCTCTGTTTATTTTAACTTCTGCGTTGTATCTAATTTTTGCGATTTTTGATTTTTCATCTAGCAAATCCCGAACAGAAAACGCCCTCTTCTGTACATCCTTAAAGAACAGGAAATTACTTAAATGTTCCTTGCAACTGGAATGTTTTTTAAGGAGGCAGACATATTTTTTAAATCAAAGTATCCTTCACAATTCCATACACATAGTCTGTTTTTCGTAATACTTCCAGACAACCATTTGTAGACATCATACCAAGAAAAATTAAAAGTACGCACCTTTTCCCCATTTTTTTGGTCAATGCGCAAAGTTGAAGGAGGCTTTTCATTCATAATAATTTTTTTTCTATCAATTTTAGTCATTTTTATGTATCAGTTATAAAACAATCTCACAATATATAAGTTGCATACAATCAGGCGATATAGAAATCACGCAAATGTGATTTTTTTCTTCGAATTTTACGAATTTTTTTAAATTTATTTGGGCAACCGTGCACTTGTTTGCAATTGTGTTGTTTGTTTAAAAGTATGTTACAATTATATATTATGTTGCATATTTTTTTATCATAATTTAAAAGAAAATTTATATTACAATTTGATAATTACGTTACAAGTGACAACGATGGTCGCCGTAGGCCCGATCGTCTGGTGCCTAAACAGCAAGCATAAACACGACAATAATAATCTCTGTCAGCCAAAATGCATAACTTCAAACGCTTTTTGTACTATGGTACGATGCTTTCTGTGGTAATAATATAATAACATAGTTGTTTTAACTGAAGCTAATGTATTGAGTGATTTAGTACATTTAAAAGTTATTTGCATGCATTAACATAATTTTTGAATATATGTTCAATTTTGAAGCTCTTAAAATTATTGGGTAGGCCCGGCCTATCCTGCCTACCCCTAAAAGCCGCCACTGATTGCAGTTAATTATTAGAAAATATTTTTGGCAATTACAGTGGTCTAGATCAGAACCGCCAAACCATCAATTGCAAAATTGCAACAGATATCTTTTTAACTTTATTATATTATACTGTCATTTTACTATTTACTTTTTAAAAAAAGTACTAAACTTTAAAAAAAGTTTTAAGCTGTTTAAAACTATTTACTTTTCCTTTTTGGTAATTTTAAACTATTATTTTTATATATCTTATTGTTTTTGATTGCATATATTTCATTTTTAATGTAAATTTCAACACTGCCAATCATCAATATTTCATCCTGTCAAGCTCATTTGAGACTATCTTGATCGAGAACAAATGTGAAAGATGTTCGTTTTTTCTTCTCCCCTGGTATCCTTTTTTAGTTCTTACTTTTTATTTTCTGTTCTTGTCATAAAATAATCTATTTGGGAGTGAATTTTTCCACTTTTTTACATAATAATTTGACCTCTCTTTTCAAAGAATGTGTTAACAATCGCCATATCTAATCCTGTTGCTAATTCCAGCAAATCATCTCTAGCTTTGTATCTACTTCCAAAGCCTAGTCCTCCATGTATTGCTCTATATCTCGTCTTGGATTAGCCCACATGTGCATTAAAATCACCTCCTATTATAACTTTCTCCTCTGATGGAATATCTCTAATTATGTCTCCTAACCGATCATATAGAGATTTTCTTTCATTCTCACCCAGACCGGTTTAAGTAGCATACACACGCAACATTCAATTTATAATTGATTAAAGAGTGATGAAAGATTAATTAATAATAGGTACTTTACGTTCTACTACGTCGTTATCTTTCATTTCACTATCAGCAATTATACAAACTCCATTTCCAGTGTTACTTTTCCCTACATACCACAACTTGTATCCTTCACCTAGTTCTTTCGCGCTTTGTCCTCTCCACCTAGTCTCTTAAATGCAATCAATAATTTGTACTTTTCTTCTTTTAAGCGCATCTCCAACTCCATACTCTTACCTGTAAGAATATCTAAATATCTACATGTTATACAAAATAAATTATATACAAAATATGTCCAACTCTCAGAAAGTCTTAAATTCATATACAATTTGTCCACCCAATAGCAAATAATGTTAAATAAACATATTTATTGCCCTTCTTTATATGGAGCGTCTCATAAATCACGGTCCCTTCAAACAAAAACCAAACAGATAATATAATAAATGGCCAAACAACACTATACAATTTCCCGCCACATTACGAAACACAAAGCAGTGGTTTGGTAATAAGGAACATCTGTTATTAAAAAGGACATCAATGTATTTGAGGATGATACCGACGTATATTCTACTGGGGGAGTTCGGCTACTTGCCGTCGTTGTTAGTCCTTTGGGAAATATCACAAAATGACTAGAAAAAAAGATGTACAAACGTGCCATGATTGGTGTTTTAAGTAGAAAAAAATGTAAATTGTTTTAAATTTTTGTCTCCTTAAAGAGACAATCGAGTATTTTATTTTAATTTAAAATGTCAATACAAATCATAGGTAATGTATGTTTAATATCAGCACTGCTAAAGAAAATCTTAATAAAAAAAAATGAGTTGCCTGTAAAGTCGGTTTTACGGGCGAAAATTTTACGTGACAACGTCTTTTTCTCGGTAGAATATTTATTGATATGAATATTATTAAATTGCACAATAGGAACAAGGAATTGAATGAAAATAAGAATTGCACAAATTTTAACTATAGAAATATATTTTGTTTACTAAAACATTGTAGATGTAAACTTAAACTTAACTAATTTCTATTTGAGTGATTTTGTTGAGGATAGGACGATGATAGGAGAAATATGAAATGAAAGGAAGTGTTTCTGCTGTAATGTGTCTTGAACGCCAAGAACGCTCGAGAAAGACAGAGACACAAGCACGGAAGCACGCACCGATTCAACGCGCCTAATTCTCTAGTGCTGCGCGCGCAGCGGACCGATCATGTTTGAGTGGGAGAGAGACGCAAGGCATTCGCCGGTCTGGCGGGCCTCTCTCTCGTTCGGTGACTCACTGTAACAGACGTGAGCGGGCGTTACACTTTTTCATGAATGACTCCGAGCCACAACCTAATTTAAGACGTTGTCACGTCAAAAATCGTATATTATTCTATGATTTTAAAGTCTTCAGACTGACTGACAAATAAAAGTTCTGTTTCCAGTTTTAAGCGTTTGTAACTTTAAAATTGGTAAGGTAAAACTACCTATTAACGGCCTATACAAATTCGTGATGTAAATCCGGCCTATTAAAAAAATTGAAATTCTTTTGTAAATACGTTTAAGTTGGTTAAACTTAAACTTAATACTACGGCGCATGTGTATCCTAGCGAGAAATTTATTTACAGTCTGTCCCAAACCCTTCTTTCAGTGCGTCACTAATTTTGACGTCATATAGGATTTTAAAAATGTCGAGAATTATTGCATGACATTTTAGTTAAATCCAACAGTTGCTGGATCGTAATCGGCTAAATATTAAAAGGTTATTTTTTTTTTAAATATGGAATAAAAACTTTAACAATTCAAAAATGGTTTTTAATTTACATATTAAAGGTCCCGTCCTGTATAAAAATTTTTATTGCCCATTATATTGGAACGGCAGTTTGTTATAATTTCTATTCTGTACAGTTCAAGGAAAGTGCTTGATTAGCTAAGATTTACCATCTCCAATAATAAGTTTCATCATGGTTGTTGAAACACGTATATGTCTCCCTTTTAACCATTCTACTAAAGAGTGTTTAGTCCAACTTGAATTTGGTATTTAGGGTAATATGTTGGCCTAAAATGAACAAGAAAAAATTTAAAGAGTCTAGTGAAATTTCAGTAGGTTATGGCAAACTATATTTTGATACAAACCTTCACTAAACATTCTGTAAACACGAGTTCTAATAACATGTTCATAGTTATTGTTTAATGAACGGCAGAAACTGGTAATAAAGTTGTCCCGGCCTCTTTTTCTAACTGAAAATAATTTAATAATTTTAATATTAGTCTTTGTTCTTTCTCGGTATATCTCGGCATATTTAAAATATTTTTATGACAATAAATACAAAATTAAATTTTCATTTTAAAATGTCTGAAAATACTAAGCTGGAATGACAATTATCATTTTATCAGTTGACATTGTAAAAGTACTGTCACGATCAAGACCATCTGCGTCAAATCATATTTATGCTCATCATTGATTGGATATCTATTTAGCGTATTCTAAACTCTAACCAATTATAGATCCGTAAGTAGAATCCGCTTTAATATGCAAATGCCCGTGAAAGATACATAATTTTCTAAGTTCTCTGTATAATAATCACAGTCTCCCGTTTTTTTCTGTCACTTCTAGCTTAATGTGTTCCATAATGGGACTATAGTTCGTCCCAAACCCTTCTTTCAGTGCGTCATAGTTGATCGAATTCTCTCTAACACATTAAGCTAGAGGTGACAGAAAAAAACGTGAGTCTATGATTATTATACATAGAACTTAGAAAATTATTTATCGTAAAGCTAATTCTACTATAATTGGTTGGAGTTTAGAATACGCTAAATAGATATCCAATCAGTGATGCGCATAAATATAATTTGACGTAGATTGTCTCGATCGTGACAGTACTTTCACACTGTCAACTGATAAAATGATAATTGTCATTCCAGGTTAGTATTATCAGACATTTTACATTGAAAATTTAATTTTGTATTTATTGTCATAAAAATATTTTAAATATGCCGAGATATATCGAGAAAAAACAAAGACTAATATTAAAATTATTAAATTCAATTAGAAAAAGAGGGATTATGATCCTACAACTGTCAAATTTAACTAAAATGTCATGCAATAATTCTCGACATTCTTAAAATCCTATATGACGTCAAGATTAGTGACGCACTGGAAGAAGGGTTTGGGACAGACTGTATATCCATTTTTTTATGTATAAATTCTGGGACGACATGTTCTAGCTTTTGTTTCAGTCACTTTGATTTAATCAAGCGACGCAATCAGTTCGAGAGCTGTCGTCAATCCTTAATGTTTCAGATAAGCATTGATCAATTTATTTTTTACAATATTTGCTTGCAAATTATTACAGAAAATATTTTTCACCTATGTGCAGTAGTTTATTCATTAGAAATGGTTAATAGTTGTATTTTTTAAAAAACACTTTAGTTTTTGGCCAGAACAAAGTAGAATTTACAAAAATAGATAATCCGGTATTAGGACACAGTTTTAGTAGCTAATCTAATTCCGGCATCCCATACTTTTGTTTCTATAAAAGCAAAAAAGGAAGTTTACAACTATGAATGTCTGGTAGTTATTTCTAATGCTAGAAAATTGAAAAAAATTCAATTTTGTTCCAAAAAAAAAATATTTTTTTTTGTAACTTAGGTTAAAATATACAGTGTGTCCGTAAAATATGGAATATATTCGATATTTCCTAAATGAAAAGCCTTTTTAAAAAAATTTATTGTTCTACATTTTACAATAAAATTTCAGTATACAAGGTGATACACATTACAGTGATGACGTCATCGGCTCTTTTAAATGTAACACCCTATATTTTAGGACTTTTTAGATCGATAAAAATGAGCTGATTCCAAAAAAATATAATACTGGGGGTCTAACGGATATAATTTGAAAGATATGCGCTTGAAAAATTAATTTTTATTGATTTATAATATTAATAAATTATAAATAAATTATAATAAATAACTTAAAAGTAATAGAGTAATTAATACGCGACTTAATCTTAAATGTTCGAATTGTAGCCCTTGTTGTATTTGACAGTAACCCAAACGTTGTACAAATTCTTGTAGAACCTTGTTTATGCTTTCTTGAGAAATATTGTTTATTTCTTTACGAATTCTTGTTTTTAAGTCTCCAATATTTGCAGGTTTCGTTTTATAAACAACATTCTTTAAATGACCCCACATAAAATAATCCAAAGGATTGAGGTCTGTCGACCTCGCTCACCATTCAATATGTCCACGCCTTCCAATCCACCTGTTCGGAAAAATTTCGTTTAGGTACATTCGAACATCTAAAGCATAATACGGAGGCGCACCATCCTGTTGAAAACATAAACTTTTATCAAAACCTCCAAGATTAATTGTACTGGGGAATAAATAAACTAAAGTAGGTACGAGATACCCACTTAAAAACTGAAGGTATGCTGATACGTTTAAATTACCTTCGAAATAGTAGGGTCCAATGATGTTATTTCTTACAATACCAGCCCATACGTTTACCTTTTGCGGGTATTGTGTATGATGTTCCCGCATCCAGTTGCAGTTTTCTTTTGCCCAGTATCTACAATTCTGACGGTTGATCTCGCCATTTAATTTGAATGTAGCCCCATCAGAAAAAATAATGTTTTGAACCAAGAAAGGGTTTCGTTAGCTGTTATCCATCATTATTTCGCAAAATTGTATTCTTTTATCTGGATCATCCTCGTTTAATTCCTGTACAACTGTGCATTTTACTTACTTTACTTACTTTTACGTACTTTGTGTACCGTTGTTTTGAAAACACCGAGATCACTACTATCCTTACGTACAGAAGTGTGCGCATTTTCTTCAAAAGCAAGTAGAACATCTAATGTTGTAACATAATTTACAGAGGGACGACCTAATTTGCGTGCATTTTCAACCGTACCAGTTTCTCGAAATTTCTTTTCAATCTTACTTATTGTTGACTGCGTGATGGGTATTTCTGGATATTTATCATTAAATAAATTACACACTTCCATCTGAGTTCGCGATTTGTATCCATACCCAAGCATCATGAGTATTTCAATTCTTTGCTTTACACTCAAATTCATTTCAACTTAAAATTAGTTCTAAGCAATAATACAGAACATTCACGAATTATTACAATTATTGTGCTACTTAATTGTTATTGAACGTTACTAAAAATAATTACATTTCACTAAAAACTAGTAGTGGGCTACTTTTTTGCAATTGATAATAAATAATTTATTTTCTAAGCGCATATCTTTCAAATTATATCTATTAGGCCCGAGTATTATACTTTTTTGAAATCAGCTCATTTTTATCGATCTAAAAATGTCCTAAAATACAGGGTGTTACATTTAAAAAAAGAGCCAATGACGTCATCACTGTAATGTGTATCACCTTGTATAATGAAATTTTATTGTAAAATGTAGAACATTAATTAAATTTAAAAATCGACGTGTTTTAGATTTTTTAAAAAGGCTTTTCATTTAGGAAATATTGAATTTATTCCATACTTTACGGACACACTGTATAGTCTGAAAATTAATTAATTACAAAAAATCATTTAAATAATTTTATTTTATTCTGGGCGGTATTAGATTTTATTATCTGACAGTATCTACACAAAAAGACTCAATTATCACATTGGATTTTTTTCTAGAATCATGGTCAGAACTAAAAAGTCTAAGCGAATGCAGTCATTCTCTCTCTTGTTGCCGACAAGAATGTAGCGTAGAATCTTTTTAAATAATTTTAAACTGTTTGTCCTTGTTCTAGTGTAGTGTTATGTGCAATTTATGTTTCAATTTCATGTTTAAAAGTATCAATTTTAATTGTTAACTTACAAATACCTAATTGACGCAGAATGAACTATTACCAGTATATTGGCAATATATTTATAGATTTGCTCCATTAACTAACGAAACTACGAATTATTTTGATTTTATGCTATTCTATGTACTTACTTTAAAGTTAACAGATTTTTATATTATAATACCAGTGAAATACGATCTAATACCCAACTAAAAAAATTACCCGTACAATAGTAATTGGTTACGATTTACAGATAAATAATAGTGGTAAAACATATTTAACAGCTTAACAGCATTTTTAAATGAGTACCTACCTAAAATTGTTTATGTAATGTACTTTATTATTTCTGACTTGTCCAGCTCTCAAATCAACTTTTTTCATTTAAAATGGGCGTAAAAGAAGGATTGTGTTTATTTACATTTCAGCATAAAGCCCTTTTGGCATTATATCCCCAATGAAGTATATATAACTGCAAGTTCAAATACAATATATATAACGACGGCACAGCCAGCGATGTGAATTGTATGAGGTAGAAAGTGCGAACCTCACAAAGGATCTACTCCATTGTAATGGAAATGTGGCTCTGGTCAGAATTTATATAGCACAGGATAGTGGCAGGATCTTCGCATTGTCCCGTGTTACGCCCTGGATTACCTCTGTTTATAACTTCTGGCCTATTGTTCCTTGCCACTAGAATAGTGTGCTCGTTCTTTGTTGCATTGTGTTCGAATTAATGAGTATTTAATGGTATAAACGCCAAGTTAGGAACTAGATGATATTTTAGTCAAACTATTTTAATGATCAGGTATATTTTATGGTATATTTATAAGAACATAATTAATAAAACTTGTTTTCTCCTGTTTTCTTTTAAACTATGGTAGTTTAACCACAGAAACAAATTGTATAGTACCGGGTGGTCCAATAAGCCGATCTCTCGGATATATATCAGAAACTAGGTATTCATGTTATAACTTTAGGAGAAAAAATTCCTTAGTAAAAGTGGCCAAGAGAAATCGCTGGAAATAACTTTCAAGTTTCTGGGTTAACCGCCAGGGGGCGTAACCTGTGAAGAAAACTTTAAAAACCAGTTGTATTTACATAATTATTTAAAAACTTATTTTTTAATTTAATTTATAATACAGGGTGAGTCAATACTATACTTACTTATGTTTTATGCGTTTTTATTCATATCTCGATTTCGACAAAAGCTATGAACATGCGGTTTGCGCCATTTTGTTACGAATTTAATAAAGTTCCATTATAATTTACAATAAATAGGTGTTTCCATTAAACATTTTAAAGAAAAACAAATTTTAATTTTTTCTATTCGAAAGTACCCTCTACCTATGACAATTAAAACTAAATGCAATTATTATATAGTAGATGTAAATTAAATTATCCACACTCTTTCTAATGACACTAATTTCGTTAAAATCGGTTGATCCAAACCAAAGTTATAGGTATTTATCCACAAATAATTTCCCACTCTCCCCCACCCTTTATTTTTAAAAAATAAAAAAAAGTACTTGAACAACTTTGTGCGGAATTGAGGCCTCTTTCTAGTTTACTTATTTAACACTTGGTATAATTGGGCATATTTCCCAAAAAACTGGTTTTCAATGTTTTCTTCACAGGTTACGCCCCCTAGCAGTTAACCCAGAAACTTGAAAGTTATTTCCAGCGATTTCTCGTGGCCACTTTTACTAAGAAATTGTTTCTCCTAAAGTTATAACATGAATAGTTTCTGATATATAGCCGAGAGGTCGGCTTATCAGCATTGAGCATTATTGAGCATCCTCCTCCTTAGATTCTTCTTTTTCTTCCTCATTCTTTCTTTCTTTGTTTTTTTTTGTATGTTTTTACCATTAGTTTGATTTGTTTTATAGTTGATTAAGAGTTTTTTGGTGACCTTTTTTGGTGAAATTTCTGCTTTCTTTATTGTTACGATAAAGTCGTGATTTTTAATATTCTGTATTACCACCTCTATTTTTAATTACACTCCTCATTCGACTTGGCATTAAATTGATAAAATTCTGGATGTTGCCTTGAGGAAAAGCTTCAAATTCTTCCATAAGCGCCAATCACGGTTTATTAGAGAAGGTATTCTGTTTCTTACCCTTCATTTGAGTTGGTCCCAAACATGCTCAATCGGGTTCAAATGTGGGCTTTGAGCCGGCCAATTCATTTTTGGCACACCGACGGATTCCAGGTATTGCGTTACCATTCTAGCTACATGTGGCCGCGCGTTGTCTTGCATGAAAATAAAGTTTTGGTCCACAAATCCAGCAAAAGACATTGCATGCTCGTCTAGAATTTCGGTAATGTATTGGTGAGAATTCAACGCTCCTCTATTAATAAAACGATTACTAAACTATTATTAAAACACGAGATCAGTACGGCCTTCGAATGAAATGCCTGCCAAAACATTACGGAGCCTCATCCAAAAGTAACACGTGCTTAAATTCCCTCAACCTTTTTCTCACTGTAGAAGTACTTAATGTATACCCGTGAGTATTTTGAAAATGGTTTTGGATTGCTCTAGCCGTAAAGAACAGATTTTGCAAGTGTGTTGTAAGGAACGGTCTGCTGTCTGGCCACTTCTCTTTGACTCATTCCATTATCAATCAATGTAACAACTTGAATAGATCTAGCAAATCTCTCAGCCATAGGTTTAAATATAAAATTACAGAAGTTCACTCTTTGAACAACTGTAGACTAATGAAAGATTTGTAAAAAACAGAACAGCCATATTCCAAGAAAAACAACACGTGTATTATCCGAAGTCGTAAAACTGATATCAATTTTGCGAACTTATTAACCTTAAATGACCTGTCGGCACCCAATGGCAGTGCCTAAAAGTGCCATTATGCAAACCTTTCAGACGGAAGAGCACATGCAGATTCAATTATTACTGAAAAAATTCAAGCAGCAATCAATAAAATCGAAAAAACACCTCCCTCAGTGTATCATCAGTCTACAGCCCACCTAGACATCCAATTTCAAGCGAAGAGTATCATGATTTCATACAAACTCTTGGATCCAAATTCATAGTAGCAGGAGACTGGAATGCCAAACACACCCCATGGGGTTCCAGATTAATCTCGCCTAAAGGTCGAGCATTAATGAATATCATCCAACAAAACAACTTAAGATACTTATCTACGGGAGAACCCACATATTGACCTACGGATGCCAACAAAATTCCAGATTTGGTAGATTTTGCTGTAACAAAAGGGATATCTGACATCCATAGTACAATAGAGTCAAACTTCGATTTAACAGATCACAGTACAATAATAATAACTTTAAGTACACACATAATATGGAGAACACCACCACCCAAACTCACAACTAAAGAAACAAACTGGGACGTTTTTCCAAAATTTTGTAAATACAAAAATTAGATTAAATACTAGGATAAAAGAAAACCAAGATGTAGAGAAAGCTGTAGAATATTTAACAACAGTTTTACAAATAACAGGATGGGAAGCAGCACCACAGCGCCAAAGAAGTGTGCAAGAAAACCATAAGATCTCCTTCCATATAAGAAAACTAGTAGCAGAAAAAAGAAGAGCTCGACGCATATGGCAACAAACGAGAAATCTTCTAAATAAAACGTACCTTAACAGGATAAGTCATAGACTAAATAGAGCATTACATGAAGAAAAAAACGATTTTTTTCAGTTTTATCTTTCGAACCTCTCACATGAAGACCATTCTATATGGAAAGCTACAGAAAAAATTTAAACGACCGACAATAACAAATTCACCTTTAAGAAAAACAGATATGACTTGGGCGCGCACAAACGCAGAAAAAAAAACAGAGCATCTTGAAACTGTATTCGCAGCACCAGATACTAATAACGATGAAGACGATGATGTAAGAATGTACCTGGAAACTCCATGTCAACTATCTCTTCCTCTGATAACATTTACTCCGACAGAGGTTCGACAATAAATAAAAATGCTAAATCCTAAGAAAGCTTCTGGCTATGATTTGATAACAGGAGAATTACTTCAGAAGCAACCAAGAAAAGAAGTGATGTTATTAACAATAATATACAACAGCATACTACGTCTTCGATATTTTCCAATACAATGGAAATTTGCTAAAGTTAGTATGATTCCGAAACCTGGTAAGCCAGGTTTCGGAATCATACTGAAAGAAGAAAGAAAGAAGATTGAAGATGTAGGTTCTATGACCAGAAGACCTGCCTCAATAATTCGTAGAGAATCGTCACATACTATTTACTTATCGCTCTCTGTATAGAGTAGATTGTAAACATACAATGTAACAATAAAAAAATTATGTGAGTTTTCATAGAGTATAAAGTTTACACCAAAATGGAGTAAAAATTATTATTATTATAATATTAGACATCAGAGAGAATGATATAGAGATATTCAATATTTTATTCAAAATCAATATTTTGTTAAAAACTATTCGGTAATATTCATTTCTAATCTGGGAGATTAATCATAGCGTATCAAAATTTAGACTGAGCAGCGGCGATATAAATTATGCTTAAAATTGGCAACCAATAATTGTTTTACTAATAAAGAAGAAATAATCTTAACCCTAACTCTCACTCAAACATGTCATTATATATATATAATAACGGATTTATTACGGCTGTCGCCGCTTCTCCGCCCCCAATTTCCATCTTTTTCTGTCATATGCAGTTGCCTCTTCTAAGTCTCTTGCCGCCATTGCTTCATCAATATCGTTGCGCCAACTTCTCCGTGGTCGTCCTCTCTTTCTTCTTTCAGGAGGGATCCATTCCAGTACTCTCCTAGGCCATCTGTACTCTGGCATTCTTTTAACATGTCCGAACCAGATTAATTGTTTTCTTTCTATGTCATCATTGATATTTCTCTCCATTTTCATTTCGTTTCTTATTTGTTCGTTTCTAACTCTCTCCAGTTTCGATCTACCGCAGCTTCGTCTCAGATAATCCATTTCTGTCGTCATAAGTTTGTTTTTATTAGCTTTGGTGACGTCCCATACTTCCGAACCGTAAAGTGTAATACTTTGAACTATACTACCGTAAATGTGTTTTTTGGTTTCTCGTCGAATTGTTTTTTGCCAGAGAAGAGAGTTTAAGGCACGGGTCGCTGCTCTGCCCTTGTTTATTCTTTCCCTGATTTCATCTGCGCTATTTCCCTTCTTGTTGAAAATGACCCCCAAATATTTGCAGGATTGCACGCCTTTGATTTTGTCGTCTTCCAAGACTAGGTCACATATTTCATCTGTTCCCACTGAGAGATATTCACATTTTGTCATATTCATGTTTAGACCTGCCACCTCATATTCTTCTTGCAGTTTTCTTACCATATAGCTAAGATCGTAGCTGTCTTCGGCAATTACTACCTGGTCATCCGCAAAGAAAAGTGTATATAGCTTGTTTTCTTCCACCGTTATTCCCATGTTTCTGCATTTTTTTACCCATTTCACTAAGGATCTGTCCAAATAGATTTTAAATAAGGTGGGTGACAGACAGCAGCCTTGTCGTAGTCCTTTTGTTGTTTGAAAAGGAGAGGTGATTTCTTGTCCCATTTTAATTCTCGCAAAGTTTTGTTCGTAATATTTTTGAGTGGCGTTAATAAGAATTGGGTTTATTTTCAAGTTACCCATTTCTATCCATAGTTGGGAGATCGGTACACTGTCATATGCTTTTTCCAAATCTATTAAAGCTATATGAGTTTCTCTATTTCTCTGCACTCGTTTTTCCATTGCAATTTTTAATGTGAAGATATTATCCATAGTGGAGCGTCCGGCCCTAAATCCCGCTTGTTCTTCGGGTTGTTTGTCTTTGATATCATTTTCTATCAGGTTTCGTAGTACTTTTGAGTATAGTCGGCCTATAGTAGCAATCACTGCGATCCCTCTATAGTTTTTAGGATCCATCTTTGTGCCTTTCTTGTGTATTGGAGAGATATACGATTGTCTCCATTCTTCTGGAACTTCTTCTCCGTTTAAGCATCTTTCGAATAATTTTCGGATCATCTCAAACAGTTTTGATGATCCATATCTAATCAACTCTGGATGTATTCCGCCTGGGCCTGGAGATTTTTTTAATTTCATTCCCTTAACTGCTTCATTCACTTGTTCTATCGATATTTCGATTCTTCCTTCTACTTCCACTTGTTCATTTGTCTGTTTAAACCTTTCTCTTCTCTCTGTTAATAAGTTCTCAAAATGCTCTACCCATGTGTTCTCTGGTATTCTATTTATTATGACTTGGTTTTTTGTCGTTGTTCTCATCGTTTTTATAGTTCTCCAGGCTTCAGAGCTCTTTGTCCCTCCTATATGGTTGTCTAGGTAATGGCATTTTTGTTCCCATGTACTATTTTTCTTTTTAACCACTTCTCGTTTGACTTCTTTATTCAGGTTTTTATATTGTTGTTTTGTACGTTCGTCTCCCTGTTGTAATAACTGTAGATATACTTCCTTCTTTCTTTTTATCTTTTCTTCCACTTCTTTATCCCACCAATATGGTTTATCTACTCTTCGTACCTGTGGCCCTAAGGCTTCTAGCGCTGCGTCTTTCATGCAGTTTTTTATATGTTCGTATTCATCCGTCGTTGATCTGTGTGATTCCTGTAGTTTTTGTGTTAGTCTCCAGGAGTAAAGTAACTGTGTGCTCTCGTTATCTAGATTATCTAAGGTGTACGTAGTTCTCTCTATTTTTTCTCTGTGTTCTTTGTTGATGTCTGTGTGGTTCCTGTCTACGAATGGTGTATATATTTTTCCTATTATCAGGCAGTGGTCCGAGCCGCACTCTGCTCCTCTATTCACCTTTACGTCCTGTACTCTTAACTTAGTTTGTTGTCTTGTTATGAAATAATCTATTATCGATTTTAGACCTCTTGTGTGCTGATACCAGGTGTATTTATGTATGTTCAAACATGTCATTACCAAATAAAATAAAAAAAAAAAAAAAAAAAAAAAAAAAAAAAAAAAAAAAAAAAAAAACACTTCTAAATGCAACATTCAGTCGCAAAAATATTGCGAAACGCACTGCAGTAAAGAATAACCGTCTACAAAGACCAATCCTGGTAGATTTTGCCTTTGTAGTTATTTCCAATTTAATTTCCATTTATTATTAAACTCAAACGCAATGAAACTTGGCATCCGCCCCGATATAATAAGAAACACACGTACTACAACATAACACCATTTACCCTGATGATAATATTAGTCCGTACGTCCGATGCAATTTATAGCTAATATATCTAGCGCGTCGTGGATAAAGGACGAGCACATCGCCCTTACACGGACGTATAATCCGACTTATCTCTTATCAAATGCTCCCGTAAACCAATTATCTTTGTTGGGTTACAAATTTGGTTTATTGAACGCGAAGCAACTACTACCGGCTACGCCAACTTCCAACTTTTTAATCACCTTTGTAAAGCGATGAAGTCGTATTATTTTAGTGCTTGCTTTATCCTTTCGACAAGCCATAATTAATAGGCTAAAAGTTTCGGTTGTCTCGAAATTTAAGTTCTAATTACATCATTATCTATGTTTGGTTTGCTGTATTTTTGTTATTTTTCCTTCTTTATGTAGCCTAGACAGATTAAAAAATAACGGTGTGATCGTATGAACTTGTTTTTTTTCTCTTGTTTATTGTTTGTTTTAATTCTTTACAGATATGGTGAGCAATTTAGACAATATATGACAAAGTATCGATCTAATTAAGTAAATAGGGTAGAGAGTTACACAAGAGTTTATTATGGAACTATAAAGATCTCATCGTCTTATTTGCATAGTTACAGTAGTTATTCCTCAAATGTGACGGGCTTTATCTGTGGCTTTCTACACATACGATGACCTTCATATAACGTACAAAGCCATCAAAAGGGTAGGATGAATATGTATGTTAAATCTAGAACTCACTGGTTTATCTCCTCTTCGCATTGGGTATGTATATTACCATAGAAAAATAAAAGCAAGAGGCTAATAAAAGATATAATATAAGATAACTGCAATATGAAAGTACTGAAAGCAAAAAACTCAAGCGGCATAACAAAAATCATAGAAATAAAAAATGAGAAAAACGTCACCGTCCGAGAAAGGAAATAAGCGAGGCCATTGAAAAATTCTACACTAAATTATTCAGTAAATACACAACCACAACAACGACGTACTGAATGAACAATAATTAACACCGGCTCAGAAGAAATACCGGACATAACCGACTATGAAATAGGAATGGCCCTAAATCATCTAAAAACGAATAAATGTCCGGGAGAGGATAAAATTACAGTTGAAATGTTGAAAATTGGTGGCAGAAAAATGGAATAGGTATTAAATATTTTATTTAATAAAGTAATTGATGAAGGAAAGATTCCTCAAGAATGGCACACCTTCGAAGTCATTCTACTATTCAAGAAAGGAGATAAAGCAAACATCGAGAATTACTGACCAATATCCTTGCTATCACATCTGTATAAATTACTAACTAAAATCATAACCAACCGCCTAACACATAAGCTTGATTTGTCTGCTACCATAGAACACTTGCTGATAGAAAAATGGACCGAGTATAATGTTCCAATTCATATGGAGATCGCCGATTTCCATAAAGCATTCGATTCCATCGAATTATGGGCAGTGCTTGAATCTCTAGAAAATGCACGTATAGATTCAAGATATACTAACATAATTAAAAACATATATGAAAATGCCACCATGCAGATAAAGCTGGACGAAAGCACAAAAACTAATCCCATAAGACTACAACGGGGAGTAAGACAATGAGACACCATCCCTCCCAAACTATTTACCCTTGCTCTAGAAGACATTTTTAAGAAACTAGGATGGAACAACAAGGGTATCAACGTCGACGGATCATACTTAAACCACTTGAGATTCACAGATGACATAGTTTTAATAGCCGATAATACTCAAGAACTAAATTATATGTTACAACAATTAAATGCAGTTTCAGGAGCGGTAGGCTTAAAAATGAACTACAGCAAAACAAAAATACTGAGCCGAGACCAGACAAATATAACAATACAAAATCATACCATAGAAAATGTTGAACATTATGTATATTTAGGTCATGTCATCAAACTAGGAAAACCAAATCAAGATGCTGAAATTAAAAGAAGAACACAACTGGCATGGGGCGCTTTCGGCCAACTAGCATATATCTTGAAAAACACCTCCATTCCTGTAAACTTAAAGAAAAAGGTGTATAACACATGCATACTACCTGTTTGTACCTACGGCTTGGAGACAGTAGCCCTTACCAAAAAATCTGCTAAAAAATTAGAAGCAACGCAAAGAGCAATGGAACGAATCATGCTTGGAATATCACTGAGAGACAAGATTAGAAACACCGAGATAAGACGTAGAACGAAGATTAGGGATATTGTGGAAAAAATTACAAAAATGAAACGGCGCTGGGTAGCTCAGGTAGCCCGATATAATTACAACAGGTGGACACGGAGAATTCTAGAATGGAGACCAAGGACGACAACAAGAAGGATGGGAAGACCTCAAAAAAGATGGGTAGATGACATAAGAGCAGTGGCAGGCAAACAGTGGATTAGATTGGCGCAAGATAGAGAAAGATGGAAGCAATTGGGAGAGACCTACATTCAGGAGTGGATGGAAAATGGTTGACAAAGAGATATTTTTGCCCTAGTTTTTAGAGTGATAAATTCTTTTACTTATATTTTTTTTGTTAAATATTATTTTTCTTTGTATATTCACCACAAATTGCTTCATATTTGTATAAATGTTTATTTATTTATTTTATTTCATTTTGTGGAAATAA
The DNA here is from genome assembly GCF_040954645.1 of Diabrotica undecimpunctata. NCBI lineage: Eukaryota > Metazoa > Arthropoda > Insecta > Coleoptera > Chrysomelidae > Diabrotica > Diabrotica undecimpunctata. The sequence goes on from NC_092807.1 coordinate 143,823,829, forward strand.
TTGTAACGTTACTGCATACTAGATAATCAGATTTAATTAGAGGTAAATTAATGAGCGAAATCGAATGAAATGAAATAGTCCACACATTGACAAACAGATAGGAATAACAGAAAATCATATATTACCTAACATTTTAATGAATTTATAGACAGTTTCGATTTAACATCGCCAATCCAGATCTGATTAACTGAATACAAAAGAGATTAAAAAGCCACGGCTCGCAAAGCTCAGCTTTCGAATCCCATTACTGGCAATAATCCTCCTATTTAAAATCAATTTCGAACACAACTTCACTGATTTTTAATATCCGCAAAAAATTAATGCAATTCAGATTATTTACAATTCATCGATTTTTAATGAATATCTGGCCAATTGTTTCAACGGGAATATTTCGAGGTTTTGGGACATTTTTTGTTTGAAATTATATTGTGGAGAGATTACAGTTTTAATTATTGGAAAAAGATAATTACTTCGCTATTTGGGAGGAAGCTATTGAGTAATAGGTACATTATTTTTTATGCAATTAGACAATCCGTTGCAATTTGTAAACCGAGAAAATAGTCATACTTCACATATGTTTAAATATGTTTTGTTGATTCAGTTAAAGCATTTGACACACACGCGATTTAGAAGGGGTGCTACGATGAGGTATTACATTACCATTATATTATCCAAAAACAGTGATTGCACACCCACACAACCTATTGCTGATTATTTAAGTAATTCAAAACAGTGTCCAGTAAATTAAAACCACTTACGCTTTAGCTTTGGGGTTTCCATGGAAGGACGTTTAAGATATTTGCTTTGATGAAGTTTCCACCATGTCCGGTAATTTTACTGGAAAGTTGTTTGCAGGCCGAGAAGATTCCCAGATTTCCAAAAGCGATGGAAAGAATTCAAGTAATTTTATTGTTAAAATCTGAACAAATCTGTTCCCTCAAAACTATCGATCAATCAGCCTATTATCATCAATAAGCAAGATTGCTTAGGGAATAATATAAGTTAGGCTGAAATAAAATACAATTAATGCGATTTGTAAGTGCTACGATTGACAGAATATATCACAGAGGGACTCAACCAGAACAAATATATCGCGACTGCGATCATGGACATTAGTAAAGTATTCTACAGTGTATGGGAAAAAGTATTTATTTACAAAATAAGCCTTTTTGGAGTATGACTATGACATACCTTCTTTCCTCGTACTTGGCTAACAGAAAATTTAGGGTGCAAATATGACAAGTCCTATCTGAGAACAGGATAGCATAGGAAGTGATCGTCCTCACTATTTGTGCTGACATAGCACCCTAGCAAGTGGGAACCCCAACTTTTTTTTTTCGTTGTTAATGGTGGGAGTTACTCCACACGGTGTTCGAAACATATCTCGATTCTAGAAGGTGGGCAGAACTGCCTTTCAGCCTCGTGTATGCAGGATTCCTCCAACGTAACCACGATTACCCCCAAGACTACAGGGGTTGTTCGGACAACATCGCCGTCAATGCCAGAGACCTACCTGCTAAAAAAATACCCTCCTTAACCATGAATTATTAGCCAGACCGGTTGGGGCATAACGTCATCACAAAATTCACTTGGTTTCTCATTCACGCACGATACTCAGGCATTATTACACTTTCTGGCTGGAACTGCTTAATCCTTTTCTCTGAATTCTGAATATATAATGCGAAAAGAGAAATGTAGTAGATGAATGGGATGGAGGAAAAATCAGTAACCTGGAATACGCTTATACTAGAAGCGAAGAATTTGCACTTTGGACAGATCAACATCGGTAAAACAAAAATAATGATCGTAGACAGTGGAAATAATACTCTGCATATACACCAAGTGGCGAATGACAGATTTATATACTTGGGCTTCCTTATAACCAATAATGGCGATTATTCCTCAGAAATCAAGCGTAGACTAGCAGTTGCCCGAAACGCATCAGCTAAATTAATTAAAATATGGAAAAACAGAACAACAACAAGTAATAGTAAGCTCAGGTTTGTCAATGCTCTTATTTTTTCCATTGCTACATACGCAGCTGAAAAATGGACTCTAAAAAAATCGATAGTGATAAGATCGAAGCCTTCGAAATGTGGGTCTATAGAAAAATTTCTATAGCATACCTAACATACTTCCGCCACAGAGCTATAGAAGAACGAGGACCATGGAACAATTGGTAGTAGAAGGAATGGTAGAAGGTCGAAGACCAAGAGGAAGATCTCCAACATGATGGGCAAGCCAAATGAAGACTCTGGTGGGAAAATCCTTACATGAAGCCTTACATATGGTTCAGGATCACAGCCAATAGAAACAGCAAGCTAAAATATTTAGTGTACCATGCCCTGACAAGGGCTCAAGGAATAAGTAAGGTATCATTAATTGTCTATTCAATTGTGCTTTTTTATTTTTGGGACTTTGATAACATGGAAATCACTGTTGTGATTTATTTAATAAGTTTTATTAAAACGTATAATTCGACGTTATATAGTTTTAATTTATTTCTATATATAAAATGGATCTCATAGTGAAATCCATTACGTAATTTTGTTGTTTACCGAAACGATTTCCATCTTTATAAGGTCCTACTATTAGTTCTACTAAACTTGATACGATTTCAAAGCCAATGACAGATTAGACCAATATTTTAAGAGACAAGTAGCCTCTCCTCCGATTCCGGTAATTCAATAAACCGTTTGATGCAAAGAACAAACAAAAGGGCGACGAAACGTAGGCCGAAGTCACGTGTCTATTATTTCTGCAGCACGTGACCCTGTATATACAAAGAAGAAACAATGGGAAGTGTGTGCAATCACCGCAACAAGCCGGCTCAGGAGGCTTTAGGAAGATATTTGACGGATGATCGCGGTGAATGTTAAAATCTATTTATCCAAACTTACAATAATAATCTATAGGTAGAAACTAAATGTCTATCTAACAATGACTTTGTTAAAGTTAATAGTAAAGCAATTTACAAAGACACACAAATGAATATTTTTTATGTAAAATAAACTTTACGAAAATTTCTAAAGAAAAAACAATGATAACTTATTTTTTTGGTTTTGGTTTTTGGTCACAACCAAATTAGTCATACAGAATTGAAGAGGTGGATTCCAAAAGGTCTTAAGTCAAAAACGAATTTTTTTTACGTTTAAGAATAAAATAGAGAAAAGATGTTAAACGATAGTGTAAAACAAGAAATAACTAGTATATTAGAACAAAAAATGAAGTTAACAACAAGCAAAGAGGAAAGTACTGAGGAAAACTGGACGAGAATTAAAGACATCTTAAAGACTGTTCAAGAAACAAAATTGAGTGCGCTAATAGCAAGAAAAAAACAAGGGTGGATGACAGAAGAAATACTGTGACTTATGGATCAAAGAAGAGAAGTCAGAAATAAAGATAAAAACGAATACAAGAGGATCCACGCAATAATCAGGCAGAAGATAAGACACGCGAAAACACAATTTCATAGTAAAGAATGTAATGAAATTGAACAATATGAAAAGAAACACGATACATTTCATCTGCACAAGAAATTAAAAGAGGTCGCTGGAAACAAACGGAAACAAGTATCCCAAAGTTTAGAAGACAGAAACGGACACAGAATATTAGACATCAATGAACAGTGACCAGAATGGGAAAACTACATTTCTGAATTATTTGAAGATGAGAGAGTAGAACACTATACACCGATTGCTATATCAGGTCCATCTATAACAGAAAGTGAGGTTACACGTTCAATACAAATGGCAAAAAATGGAAAAGCACTTGGCCCCGATGAAGTAAGTGCTGAAATACTAAAGTTTTTGGGAGAAAATGGAATTAAAGCTCTGTGTAATCTCTTTAACAGAATTTATGACACTGGGATATTACCAACTGATTGGTTAAAGTCGACATTTGTCACAATACCTAAGAAACATCGTCCAAAGACATGCGGTGATTATCAGACAATAAGTCTCATGAGTCACGTTTTGAAGATCTTCCTGCGAGTAATACACAGCAGAATTAACACGCTGTTAGAGGACAGAATTAGCAATCCTCAATTTGGGTTTAGGAGTGGCTTGGGTACAAGAGAAGCCTTGTTTAGTATACAGGTGCTAGTACAGAGATGCAGAGATATAAATCAAAACGTGTACATTTGTGCAATCGATTTTGAAAAGGCTTTTGACAAAGTCCGACATAACAAAATGCTAGAAATATTGGAAACAGCTGGATTGGACGATAAAGATCTACGAATAATTACAAATCTATACTGGCATCAAGTGGCAAGAATAAAGGTTGAACAAGAACTGTCGGATGAAATAAATATAAAAAGAGGAGTGAGACAAGGCTGTATATTGTCGCCTTTACTTTTTAACTTATATTCGGAGGAAATATTTAAGGAAGCCTTAATGGAGACAACCGAAGGTATTATTGTGAATGGAGTAACCGTCAACAATATTAGATATGCCGACGATACCTTAGTGCTTGCTAATTGCGGAGAAGGCCTTCAAAATCTAATGAACAAAATAAAGCAGACTTAGCAAACAAAATTATATACAGGATGACGGTATAAAAGTCGGAGATGCCACACTGGACAGAGTAGAGAAACTCGTGTATCTCGGCAGTAATATCAATGAGAGCTGAGATCCAACCGCAGAAATTAAAAGCCCGAGCTGCCTTTGTAAAAATGAGAAACGTACTTTGCAGTCACGATCTTAGCATTGACCTTAGAGTTCGAATGACATCTTGCTCTATCTTTCCTGTCCTGCTGTATGGAGTGGAAGCGTGGACTTTAACTGAGGCTATCCTTAGATGCTTAACAGCCTTTGAGATGTGGGTATACAGACGACTACTGAAAATAAGCTGGGTCGACAGAGTTAGAAATGAGGAGGTCCTTAGACGTCTGAACCAAACAACACAACTGGTCAATATAATAAAGAAACGCAAGCTGGAATACTTCGGTCACATCAACGATCGATAACGGTTATGGAACTAGAAGAAGAAGAAGAATATAATGTTACTTTGAAATAGAATCAGTCATGTAATTTGCAGGTTCAAATTATTGTTTCAAGACAACTGAAAGTAAGATTTGAACACAAAATGATGGCTTTTAAGAAGTTAAACATTTGGTTTTTTTTCAAAACGACCTTAAGTCAGTAACTTAAGCACTTTTGGAAAATTCATGTGGGAGACAACTTCATATTATTATTCATTTTTAAGTTTATTATAAGATTTTATTTATAAGTTTATTATAATTTATAGATAATCAGAGCTTGTCTTTAAGATTTCAGCAAAGGTTTAATAACTATCTAAGTATATAATTAAAAAGTAATTTTTATTTATCAAAATTAATTATTCACATTTCTGTCAAAATTTGAAAAGTAAAGTTGAAAAATCTTTCAAATAAAGGCTCTAGTTCAACATACACTACAGTATTATTATCGTTGGAACGATTTTGCACATTGGTAAGTGCAGTATTATAAAAGTCTTTTGAAATTTCAGATAATGAAATAAATTTGAGAAGGTTTTCCACATCTTTTTTTCTTATTTTCACTTACATGATTCACTAATGACATTAGACTTCACTATACTGTACACTCCCAGCAAATTGCATTTTTTTTATAACTTTAAAAGTACTAAAACCACCACAGTAGGCATTTTTAAATTCAATGACTTTATTACTTTTATTTGAAAATAAAAATACTCGTTGTTCACGCATAAAAAACGGGAGCTTCTTTAATAAAACTCGTTTTGCAGCATCCATGAAAACAAAGAGTTCCTAGTCTTTTCCTAAAACTTTAACAGTAGCTGAAGATGCAAACACTTTGTAGTACTCCTCTAGTTCCACTATTGTTTCTTTTATTCTAAATATTTTTTAAAAATGTTCAAATACTCTATCAGGAGGCATATAGCTATGTCTCCTGGTTGAAAAGCAATGCTGAATATCACCAAACGCTCTGAAAGTCTGCACATAACTAAGTAGGAAACCCAAAACATTTTGATTTTTATTTTGTTCACTGCAAGCATCAGAAGTTGAAGTTGAAGTGTCAATGATCTCGCTGGAACATTTTGAAACTTGTCTTCCAAAATCCCCAAAAAGTTATACAGACCTGAATCTACTTCATTGCAGCCTCGCCCACTCTGGTTTTCAGTCCACATGTACACAAAAGTATTAGTAGAATCCTGTGTATCTTCCATCAATACAAAAGTAAGGTTATAAACCCAAATTTGTCGAGAATAAAATACCTTACCAACTCTTAGTTTTATAAGAATTTCGTTTTGTTCCATGTCAAAAGATACCTTAACTACATTAGCTTCTGCTCTTTTAAGCAGTTCATAAAATTTCTTAGCTCATATCTTGTACAATCTGTACTTAGTAATAAGGGAAACTTTTTCTTGAAGGTCTTTGTATAAATTTATTTCACTTTTTGTTAGATCACGAAATAAACAAACGTCCCTCTTTGGGCTGCTAAAACTTAGATTGAATTTCGTCTGGAAGATCTTGAAGAACTTTGAGTAAGATGCGAGTGACTTCTTCTGTTCTTTTTGAGTCTGTTTCCAAATATGCCACAATTTTTTAATAGATAACTCAGGGCTAAGGTAACCGCGGACGCTCTTACTCCGACCATAATGACTTTCACACCACTTTATTGATTTTATGAAATCTGATCTGATCTTGAATCTTTGGGTTTTATCCTAGCTCCAGCTCGCTTTCCTCAAGGACATTCTCCTGACTCTTTTAAAGCTTTAGCTAATCGATTCAATCTTTTTAATGAAAATTGTGTGATGGACAGGAATGTGGAATTACACACACTTAATAAAACACCATTTGTCTGTCGTGTGAAGTATTTTGTAACTGTTCGAGATCGTGGATTTCGTGATCGTGATTTTTGTGTTTTATTTCTAGGCCTATGGTTGCTTAGACTCTTGACTGAGAAGGTATTTGCTACGAAGTTGTTCTGATCAGCAGCATTCTAATGTGAGTAGATTTTATCATAAAAGAACACATATTTTTGTCCCACAGGTCTTCATTTTTCTCTTGCTTCCTCTTCTTGGCACTATTAATGTCGTTTACAGATACTGAAAAATCACTTGTTTCAAAATCTGAACTCATTTTATACTTATAATACACGTTTTCGATTACTTACTTGTTTCACCTCAAACAGTCAACATAACCAAACACTCACAGCAAATAGATGCTGACAGCTTGTATCGCGCATGTGCAAACACTCAGCAGCTGACTTAAGCCTGTTTGTAAAAGAACAAGGCATGACGAAAGCACTTTTGGAAAACATTACTGATTTGTAATCTGTATAGTATACTTGACTTAAGCTGTTATGGCATGAATTGTTTTTCTAATGTTAGAAATGATGCTCTAGAATCAGATCCAACTAAAACCTCAAAATGTTAAAAAAAAAAGAACTTAAGCCCTTTTGGAATCCACCTCTTCAATTATTAGAGATTGTAGGCTTTCACGGCGGTTATTTTGTATTGATACAATATTTTCCGGATTTTTTTGTTATGATCCAAAATTTTTTTTTTCTGACGTTTCGTCTAAGAGTATGACATACTATCAAAATTGATTATAAAATAAAATAGGATAATAATCGAGACAAAAAAGAAGAAAGCTTTTTGATAATATGCTGTGGCATATGTAGAAAAAGATACACGTAGAATTTAGATTGGTCCGTAGAAGTATATAGAAGTATATTGTAGCAAAGATACATAGGGAACAATCAGGGAAGAAGTAAAATTTGAATGATTATGGAATATACTATTAAACGAACTATGCAATACTTAGTTTGAAAATTTTTTTTATAGCACAGTATAAGCTCAGAAATCTATCAATAAAACATTGAAATCTTTTTCTCATATAGAATTTTCAATCTCCTGAATTTTAAATAACGCTAGGCCCATACCAGTTTCTTAATATTGTTCTGAAGCTATGATATTGTTGCATGTTAATAGCATTTACTGTTTTTATTGGGATTAAGCCACAATTTTACTTTAAAATAAGTTCATTTTGACGTTTCTGCCAGATTTTGCCAGTTTGTGCCTTTCATTATTGAAATCCTTTCTGCCAGATTAGATAACATCGCTATGTTCTTTATACACACCCCATCAAACCAAAAGATCTCCTTTAATATCCCACTACATGATAAACATATAATTACACAAGCCAACAATGAAATAACTTTTTTGATAAAATTATCTCTATCGTATGAGTCCGAAACTCATACTAAAAATGCTGTGTCACTCACCATTATTTCACTATTTAAAATTTAAAATTGCATAATTACATTTTATTTTGTTTAGCGAGCAGAGAAATCTAATATTACTTGTTGTTTATGAATTGTACAACACTCTTTGTTCTTCTTCCTCTTCATTAACAGCTGTATAGTTCCTTTATTCCTTAGAGTAGGGAATTCTACTCGTCAACGTCTCGTCTTGACGAGTAGAATTCCCTACTCTAAGCTTTATTCTAATAAACATAACCTCACTTTTTAGTATTTGACTCATACGCTTTTAAGTATGGCTAGACGCGATTGTAAAAACTGTCCACACCAAAATACATTTTGTTACATATGTGGTTATTTTGTTATTAAAAAACATCAGAGAAACATTACTGACTTAGTAAAAAAGGTGTATTTTGCAAATTTTGGTGTAAAAATTGGTGACCAAGATAAACGTTGGGCTCCTCACAAAGTATGTTATGTTTGTGTTGAGGATTTAAGGAAGTGGTCGAAAAAAGAAAAAAAAAAGCTTACAGATTTGCAGTGCCTATCGTATGGAGATAGCAAAAAAATCATTCAAGTCATTGTTATTCTTATACTGTCGATGTTTCTGGATATAACTTTAAAAATAAGAAAGTGATTGTTTAACCTAACATCCCGTCTACTATCCGTCCGGTAGAGTATGGACCTGAACTGCCAGTACCTGAGCCTCCTTTAAGTATTGATATCATTTTAAATATTAGTGAATCAGAATCTGTTGAAAGTGGTCCAGGAAGTGATGGTGAATTTCAGTTCAGAACATTTACAACCACAGTTGTTTACATAAGCTGAGTTAGATGACTTAGTAAGAGATTTGGGTTTAACAAAGGAAAAATCAGAATTTCTTGGCTCAAGATTAAAAGAACAGAATTTGTTGTCGCCTGGCACATCTATTTACAAGTACATGTACAAGTACAACTGAAATCAACAGTTTGCTCAGTTTTTTACGCAGGAAGGGGATTTGGTCTACTGTCACGATATTAGTGGTCTATAGAATGAGTTTGTTATTGAGTATAATAAGGATGATTGGAGGCTTTTTATAGACTCTTCAAAAACAAGTTTAAAAACTCTATTCTTACACAATCGGAACGCTTATGCTTCACTTCCTATTGTTCATTCGGTCTATATGAAAGAGACATATTAAATTTTAACACAATCTCACAGGAAATTAGCTATTTAGCTCACTATTGGATGATCTGTGGAGATTTAAAAGTTGTTTGTATGCTACTTGGTCAACAAAAGGGATTTCTAAAGTTTTCATGTTTTATTTGTGAATGGGACAGTAGAGCAAGAGATAAACACTGGTCTACAAAACAATGGCCCATAAGAAATGTTTTAATACCTGGCGAGAAGAACATTTTATACAAAACTTTGATAGATCAAAATAAGATCCTCCTTCCATATCTACACATCAAGTTAGATTTAATAAAACAGTTTGTCAAGGCTTTGCCTAAAGATGGAAAATGTTTCAAGTACTTGAGTGGAAAGTTTCCCCATATATAAGAAGCCAAATTGAAAGGAGTTTTTGTTGGATGAGATATTCGTAAAATGATGTTCGACTCCACCTTTAAAACTAAGATGACTACTAAGAAAGAAGAAGCTTGGATTACATTCAAAAAAGTTGGGATGTCTAATCAGCCTCAAAATCCACTTTTTGCATAACCGTCTTTTTCCCTGAAAATCTGGGTGATGTCAGTGAAGAACAAGACGAATGATTCCACCAAGATATCAAGGTGATGGAGAAACGATACCAAGGGCGTTGAACTTTTTGCATAACCGTCTTTTTCCCTGAAAATCTGGGTGATGTCAGTGAAGAACAAGACGAATGATTCCACCAAGATATCAAGGTGATGGAGAAACGATACCAAGGACGTTGAAACACCAACGTGATGGGTAATTACTGTTGGTCACTTCATCGGGAACAACATAGTGCCTGGCATAAGAAAAAAAGCTACTTGAGAAGTTTTACAGAAAAAAGAGAAAGAAATTACAAATGCATTGACTCCAGAAATGATTGTACAGATCTATACTACAGTATACTCCCTCTATAACGAACACGGTTATTACGAGTTTTCGCTTATAACGAGGTACATTCGATGTAACGTGAAATTTCTATTGAACTATAACCCTCTATAGCGAGGTAAATTTGCTTATAACGAGAGAAAATAAGGTTGAAAAACGTGTTTTTTTACGTTTTGGCCCGACCGTAGCTATAAATAAATACCCTTTTTAAGTGCCGTCCGCAATAAACTTCTTACAATTTATGATTCTTAGTCGGAAATATACAATTTATGATTCACAAGTGTCATTGTAGGGGGTTGACCATTCACATCTAATAATATAGGTCCTAATAGACAAGATGTGGAAAGTGTTTTAAAGGTTGTCAGAAACTTTATCCAAAGAAAAAACGCAAATTAAGAAGCATAAAACTGTTTCACATCTTTAGGAAATATGATAGATAGAATACTGGATTATTTAAAGCAGTTAAAAATGACAGACTTCTTCCAATTGCAGACGCAGTAGTTTATGTTATTCTTGAAAATACGAAAATACAGATTTACAGAATACAGATTTTTTGTTTTAACGTATATCATTGACAATAAAAGTAAACAACTTTTTTTCAAAAACGCCATTTAAACAATATTTATTAGCATCTTATATTGCTCCGAATGGCTTCACTATAGAAAGTTAATGTTTTAGAAAACTACATATTCATATGTATGCACAGTATTATTGTTGTTGGATATAACGAGATCCGCTTATAACGAGGTAATTAGTCTGCCATTTCAGTTCTCGTTATAGAGGGAGTCTACTGTATTACAAGATAAGAATTAGATAATATTGTATCAGTTTAATGTATTTCGGTATTTTGTCTTTTATCAAATTCTTTGATCTATCTATCTATCTATCAAAAACTTTTATCACAGCACATCCTGGGGTCATAGAAAATCCAATAGAGATGGAGAAAGTGGAAAGCTGGGCTGAAAGTAACGGACTGACCCCCATTCATGACCAAAGCAACTGTTATCATTTAATAGTGAATTATGTAAAAGAAGATGAAATCCAAACCTAATTTTTGCTTGTTATGAAATTAATAACTTGTGCGTTAAACTTAACTTAACCCAATCCCAAATTCTCAACACAGACCAATCATGATTTAAATTAAAGCGGCTGTACCCAAAACAATCCCATTCAGGAAATGTTTCAATTTTAAAAAAGCCAACTAGCATATATTTTCAGAGAAACTAAATGAACAATTTAGAACAAATTTTTAATCAATGATTAACATCCATGGATTCAGACCCACAAACTGCGATGCATTTGTGGAGGCAAACAAACTGGCATCAAGAAAGTCCATCCCAAGGGGATGTAGAACCAACTATATATCTGTAATGACTGAGAATAATTGCAAACTGTAAGAAATATACTTCTAGTTATATGATGAGAACGAATGATCTTCAACGACGGTTAAAGCAGGGGAACATTTAGTTAGCCACAATATTAAAAACTAGACACTAGCCATTGATATAGAGTTATGCACAGTAGCAGAAAAGTCTAGGAATTAATAGAGTGTGGCCGAAGACAAGACAGTACAATGTAACCTACGTCAATGTAACTCCAAATTAGATATCTACATAACAGTTTATAAAGAGAGGTCAGTACCTAAAACCAGATAAATTTGACCAGAAATTTACAATGGACGAACTGATCATCACCATTCTGGCTAAGGTCTAGTGCTAGAGATTTCAGGGAACGCAAGCGTTCCAAACATGACTTACCGATAACTTATGTAGCCGGGACAGACAGCTTTACGTGCCCTTCGAAACACAGTGGCGGCTCAGTTAAATTAGAAATTAAAACATTTGTCAGTTCCGGGAAACGAACCCGGGACCTCCAGCATGTTAAACCAGTAACATAGCGGTTGAAACTCAGATCAAAACGGGGATTACTAATGAAATATCTTTGGACTAATAAAAATTAGATATTAGAATTAGATGGACTAATAAAAATTAGATAATTATAAATAAATAATTAGATAAACATAACTATTAGATACCACACCATATGCAAATTATCCTCACATATTTTTGAAATTGTGATTGAAAAAGTATTGTAACACAAATTAGAAATATGCAATTCTTTTTCATCATAACGAGTTGTCTTAACCTAAAGCCTTCATACGACAAATGCTGTTTCTGCGGCGGAATATTATACAAATTTAAATACTGATTTAGTTTTAAATCAGAATGTCAGTAGCGCTGCACAAAAATTTTAATAATGTAATGAACACTTTAGCGTCGATATAAACAGATACTTCGTGTAAATTTAAGCTGTAATAGAATGAAAAGTTTTAAAAGTTAAAATATTTTTACTATATACCTTTTTCTACCTTCTAAAATACACAGTAAAATACACACTAAGATTAGGATCGACGATCATACATCTAGAAATATTAGTATAAATAAAGGAGTAAGGCAAGGATGCATACTGTCCCCTATGCTGTTCAATCTTTACTCGGAACTACTATTCAAGCAAGCCTTGGAAAACCTTTCCACAGGAATAAAAATTAATGGAGAACCAATATCTAGCATAAGATATGCAGATAACACTGTCCTACTGGCTGATACAGACACAAACTTACAGAGGGTTATAGACCACCTTAAGGATGCTTGTCGAGAGTTTGGAATGAAGATCAACGAAAAAAAAACAAAAGTAATGGTGATCCAAAGAAAACAGAATATCCCCTTACCTATAAAAATAAATGGGAATATTTTAGAACAGGTAAACCAATACAAATACCTTGGCTGTTGGATTAATCGCAAGCTGGACCCAGAACAAGAAATTAAAGCGAGAATTGCTCAAGCTAGGGATAGTTTCTTTAAGATGCGCGTTCTATTCTGCGATACACATATAAATATTAAATTGAGATTAAAACTTGTAAAATGTTTTATCTGGTCTGTTCTTCTCTACGGAGTCGAAACATGGACTTTAAAAATAAAGAGCCTGAATAGAATCGAGGCATTTGAAATCTGGGTGTACCGTAGAATTTTAAAAATTCCTTGGACAGCACGAAAAACAAATGAAGAAGTACTAGCGAGACTCAATTTAGAAAAAGAACTATTGAGAACAGTCAAAAGAAGAAAAACCAGTTATTTAGGGCATTTGTTGCGCAACGAGAAATACTACATCCCTCAGTTGATAATAAAAGGCAAAATAGAAGGAAAGCGAGAAATTGGAAGAAAAAAATTGTCCTGGTTACGTAATATCAGAAACTGGACAGGACTTGGATTTGAGGAACTCTTAAGAACAGCTGAAGATAGACAAACGTTTGCCACCATAACCGCTAACCTCCATTGATGGAGACGGCACTTGAAGAAGAAGAAAATACACATAGACTTTTTATTTCGAGACAGCGGATTTCTAATCGATGATAAAAACATTCACAAATATTATTTTGGAGTTTAAATTTCATTGGGGAATTAGGCCTCGTATGCCTTTCCACTCTACGACCTGAAATATCTAATCAGGTTCTAGAAAGACCTGTTTCAGGTGCAGACAATGTGTTAGCAAAATATGCATGTTGCTCTGTCTTCTTTGTCCAAGGAAAGTTCAATGAGAAAAGCTATGATTGCTCAATGTTTTCATAGTCTTCTGAAGCCTTAAAAGTATTCTGTTTAACAAGCAGAGAGTTATAACAACCTTTTTGCTTGGCTTTGTCTTAGAATATGTTCACAGTAAGTTGTAATAAGTGTGTCAAAATGTTTTATTATATTTATTTTTTCACTTTGAAAATTTCTACAATAATGAAGAATTATGTTAATCCTATATATTTATTTCGAGATATTCTAAATATTAATTCCTTTTTAAAAATGCTGCTCTACTGCCTGTAAAGAGCACTGTTAAATTCCGACCACTCTAGTCAGAATTCAACCTTTGCCGAATGCAATTCTCAAAACCGTTGGTTCAAGTTAGGTACTTTTTTTGCCAATATAAATATACCTAAATTTTGCAGCTGAAGAATTTGTAACACCACTTATGCTCATCAAGAGATCCCTTTTTTAATGGCTAAGATATATTACAATTATCATAAATATGTTTTATTTTTGTATTTCTCGTATCTTCCTAGTCCTAATTTTGACCAGTGTCCTTCACAGTTTCATCGCCAACAATTTTAATTTCGACTGATTCTCCGGGAGTTTTTGCCGTCAATATTTTATTATATCATTGTATTATGGTGTTTTTATTATTATTTTTTATGTGGAACTCAATACCGTTCGTTGCTTTCCGTAGTTGCATCATTCTCTTTGCCTTTATCTTTCTTATAATTATAGGTTTCCCTAATTAGGCTTCCCATATTATATATCTTCATAAATTTATGTCTTGTATCATATCAGATTCAATCTCTTTCACGATCATCTCTCTTAGTTCTCATACTTCTCCCCAGTTTTAAGAAGCAGCACAAACCTTGATGTCGTTCAAGCCTCAATAATGACTGTGCTTCAAATAATGAATTCATGTACTGCAAAAGCCACCCAGGTTCCGCGCGTCCTAGACTCTTCACCGCTTCTCGCGGTATCTGGTCTAGTCTGAGGGAATTACGTGTCTTAAGTGCATCTAATGCCTCGACTAATTCATCCATGGTAAAGGGTACGGCCCGCTTAGCTCCCTCGTCCCTCCACACTTCATGCTATCTGCCGGACGGAAAAACCTCTCGTGTTATCCCAAGCTTTTTGTCTAATGGCATTTCGTATGAGTACGCATGCAACTTTTTCATCTTCGGTTCTCTCCAGTGTCTTCTTTTTGATGTACAAATTTTTCTGCAGATTTCTCTCTTTCGTGTGCGGTATTATATTTCGATTTGATGGATTTAATCGACAAACACAGAGTTTATCTCTACTCTGCCCCTTGCCCTCCTTATCCTTCTCCTCATGGCTATTGATTCATCTCTAAGCTCTTCGATGTCCTCACTCCACCAGTATGGCATCCTGCTCACCTCTTGATGATCTATTCTACTGCCTTCTATATCTTCTTTCATGACTCGTCCCAGGTTTGCCACCGTTGGCGTTTGATTCTGTATCATGCCGCTTCCCATTGCCGCATCCGACTCCGGACTTTTCGGACGCACGAACTTTGTTAGTAGTTTTTTTTAATATTTAAATTTTAATTTAATTTTAATATTAATTTTAATATTTTTTTTAATATCCTTCATTAGGTCTGCGGATGACTTTTCTTTAGTTTTATTTATTAAGGCGACGCCCTTTTGTTTTCTGTTTGTTTGATCCCAATATCTTTTACAATAGACCATTTTAAAGTACAGAAAATAAGCGGTTTTTTCTTTTTATACCTAAATAAACAAGGAACGAAGTTAAAACGAGAAAATAAAAAATAGCCGTAAAAATTAGGTAATTAGTTTTTCTTTCTATAAAATGTATCATTGCATATAGCTAGAACTGCCTAGAAAAAAGTTATACAACAATTTTTGGGATAAAATAGGTAAAATGGCCCAAAAATAGTGTGAGTGGCGAATTTTGAAAAATCGTATCTTAGATACAATGAATACTAAAGACTTCTACTAAACGTCATTTTGAAAAGAAAGGACAGAAGATTTTTTTCTGCGAAGCAATACCTATACCTGTATCCCTGTGGAAAAAAATTTGGGGCAAAAAAATTTTTTCGTGCTTTTTCTCTTCGTTTTGAAGATATATTTTTGAAAACAAAATTATTTTTGACTTTAGAAGGTAACATTTAGATAGGAAATTTAATTTTGAACAACTTTTTGTAGATGTATCTGTACAAAAGGGCATAGAGTCGAAGTTAAAAATAAAAATCTAAAAAATGAACTAATTCATCCCTCTCTTAAAAACGCATCCCTTTAAATGGTAGCACTCCGCGGTTTTTTCATATTTGGTTGTCCATTGACCATATGAAACAATTAAACCCCTTTAATGTTGTAGTTCCTCTTTAAAGTACATAATCAATGGTCAAGGAGTCGTATGGATAGAGGAATCTGTCTACGGTATAAGTATTTTTGGAATTTATTCATAGTCCACTTATTTTTTGGGCTTGATTATGTTGTTGTCTACTAATGACAATGAATTTTGTTTTTACAATATTGATGTTTAGTTAAAATTCTGTTCGTATTCTGTCAATATCATTAAGAAGTTCTTGCAAATTCTCCAACTTATCTGCAAGTATGGCACTGCTATCAGCATAGCGTATGTTCTTTATGTGTGTTCCATTTATTTGATTTTGTATCGCTATCTGAAATATTTCCTCTACATAAATATTGAATAGTACAGGGGATAATATAAAACCTTGGCGTACTCCTGAATAATTATATATATATATATATATATATATATATATATATATATATATATATATATATATATATATATATATATATATATGTTTATATATATATATAAATATATATATATATATATATATATATATATATATATATAATGCATATATCTCAATTTATGTCCACATTACTCTGTATTATCAATCCTATTTACTCAAAGCTGTCACTTTTCGCGATTGTTTTACCATTAAAAGTTTGAAGCTTCATTTTTGAATAAATATTTCAAACAATCCTTTTTTTCTGTTTTTTTCTCCTTTTTCTTGAAGAGCTTATCTCTACTATTTCAGTTTTTGTTCTTAATGTTTTTCAGTATTTTTCTTTCTGCTAACACTACATTATCAGCATACATTAATCACCAGGGAATGTTACCCTGTAGTGTTCCTATTATCCCATCCAACACTAATAAAAATAAATAAAGATTAAGCACTGAGTTCTCCGAATCTTCACATACTCTTCGGAAACTCATGTCTTATTCAGTGTCCACCACAAAATCTCTCGTGATGCTCTATCATATTATGTTTTTCAAGATTACTGAATGCTATACGAGCGTTTATTTCTTTCTTTATGCAGTTATACTTTCTCTTCCAATTGCTTCACCTTCCTTTATTTTTAGAAGTGATTGGCCAACTTTCCCGTTTCTTATTTTGATGATCATTTACTGTCTCTTCTTATTTAAACAGAAATTCTATCAAATTCTTCGTTTAATAAATTATTAAATAATTTTTTAATGCTTTTTGACATCCTTTTCTTGAACTAATATTTTTCATTATTATTTTCTCGTGTACTAATGTATCTAATCTACTTAAAATTTTTTGCTTTCTTTGCTCTCTGCTTGGCTATTTTATTTACCTTTTCTAACCCTCCCTGGTATTAAGTTGATAGCATAGATTTGGATAACGATTTCTTCGATCAGCCTTTACTCTAATACAATTATTTTGGTCATATAACGCTATTCGTTACATTAAATTAACAAATATAATGTATTGCTTGAATTATTACATCATTTTCACAAGTCATCAGAATTGCAGTTTCATCGCAATAATTTAGGTAGGGACGTTTTCGTTTACAAATTATAAATCTCGACAAGAAAAATTTTTCTACCCATATACCGAGCATGTGATACGGTTATGAGCAAAGAGCCTATTTAGGGTGTTTTCGTGCCCTCTCCCTTTCTTGATGATTAATTACGGGCCAATGAATATGCATGAGAGAGTAGCAGAGCGCGTTATCTGAATACTAAATACTCGAAATGCGACGACATTGCTACGCCGTTTTCATACGATTAGGAGAGAAAATATTCATTGTAAGAGGGTAACGATAAGAGAAGTGCTAGCTAAAAATTAGTTAACAATAATTGGATTTAAAATAAATAATAAAAGCTTAATATTGTATTTGTTACATCCAACGTACTTACCGATCAAAGTTAGAAAAAAAGCCTGAAAAAGTCGATGGACAAAAACGCTTAAGGCTCATAATTAGGGGGCTGTACTAACCCATCATCAGATTTGATACATCATAATATATAAAGTCTGAAATTTTCTGTTTTAACACTTAATTTGGCAAAGTTTGTTACAAGCACTAAAGTTTAAATATAAGAAAAGTATTTTCATATTCTTTATATTCCTATTTAACAGTTTTTCAAGAAAAAATAATACTTTTAAAATACTTACTTCTCGTAAAAAAATTTACAAAAAAACTCACTCAAATATTTTGCATCTTATAGGATCATTAGCGTGATCATTTGAGGCGCTACAACCTGTAGTAAAATTTAGCTTATTTCATAATTCGTCTTCAGTTGTCTCTTCTATTTGTTGCATATCTTTGACTGACCTACATCGCTCTTAATTCCTCCTCCAACCATCGGTTTCTTGATGTACCTCTTCCCATTCTTCGTGTTCCTTCCATTCTTTTGTAAAAAAATTCCTCTGGTCTCTCTCCAAGACATCTACGCAATCGTCTCGATTTTACAAATCTTCTTGTTCTTGTAGTGCTTATCCGTTTCAGATGTTGGAGACTGTCATGGCAATCTGTATTTTGCAAACTTTTGCTCTGAAAAGATTTGTGGTTATTGTGTTTTGTGTTGAACCACGTACGTAGATTTTTCAGCCAGGAAATCCTTCGCCTTCCTGATCTCCGTTTTTCTTCTATTTTTCCTTGTAGAATTAATTGCAGCAACCCATTCGTTTCGCTATTCCTCATGATGTGACCGAGGCATTCGATTTGGGCTGTTTTTATTGTAGTTAACAACTCTGTTCCTTTTTGCATTCCTAATAAAACGCCTTTCTTAGTAACGTGGTCGGTATAGGATATCTTCAGGATTCGACAATAAAGCCATATTTCGAAAGCCTCAATTTTCTTGCAGGTAGCGTCTGTGAGAGTCCACGGTTTAACTCCGTACAATAGTGTAGGAAAAATATAACATCGTAGTAGGGTAAACTGTGCAAATACCGGTCAGTGGGTAATGGCGGTCATCCCGATTGTGCGAAATCTATTCAATCTGGCAACCTCCTATAACTGTCAACGTGTCGCTACACCTCTGTATTCAGATTGCCAACGAGCGTTGAGTTGGCGCATACCATTGTCATAGAAATATTATTAACCTGTTTTCAGTGTTTTCGATCTTATTTTTATGGTGAGTAATATAAGGTCTTAATTCATTTTTATTCACTTGTAGATCCTAAAATTGGTTACAATTGATTATAATGATGTTAGCTGCCTATTCCTTTTTTAAAGATCAATAATTTAATACATGTTTACGAGTATAAAATTCGAAGAAAAAAAATGTCAACAGGAGTCAATGCCGGTCAGTTGACCGGTATTACCCCCATGCTGACTTATATTAATTTACAGTTTGTACTATTAATCCTTAGGGAATTTTTATATTTCAGATGACAAGGAATCGAAAAAGAACGACTTGTAGGGTAGATCGGGGCTAGTTGTGACAGGGGCATGTTGTGACAAATAGTTTTATAGACTAACCATAGGTAGCAGCGTCGCCCGGTTACCCAGAATTCCACGTCCGCATGTCCTCAGTCTGTTTGTGTAGTTTGGTTGTGATGCTATGCGTTTCTGCCGCTTTATAAAATTATATGTCATTTCGTTGTAACGAAGTAAAATTTTGCTGTTGTCTTTGAATTGTTATTTCACTTTCAAACCACAAGGTAAGAAACTTATTCTAGTTGTAGTAGATAGTTTGTTTATTTCTCTCTAGTAAGACACAGTTTGGTTTCTATACGACGTGTCAAGGTCTGTGCAAGTGGCTTTATGTAAAATGGCGTACGGTGGGACTAGTTGTGACGAAAGGCTTGGGGCAGATTGTGACAGTGTCACAACATGCCCCTACTAATTTTAATGCATGTTTATGGGTTTGTTACAGATAATGGTGAGAAATTATAAAAGGAAAACGGAACGTGGTCGGAGTAATATAAACAGTTACGAGTCGGCTTCGTTAGATGTTAAGTCTGGATCGTGTAGTTTAAGGCAAGCAGCTGAAAAATATGGCGTTAACCGGATGTCCTTACTTAGATATACAAAAAACAACAAACCAATCCAGATGGAGTGGTAGAAATGGGTTACAAAAGACCTCGAATGATATTTTCACAACAACAACAAGAAGAGCTCTGTGAATATGCTGTTCAGGCAGCGAAAATATTTTATGGTATTAGCCCAAAAGAAATGAAAAGTTTAGCTTTTGAATTTGCTATAGCGAACAAAGTTCTTGTGCCTGAGAATTGGGTAGCAACAAAACACGCCAGTAATGATTGGTTTACAAAGTTCATGCAACGTAACAATAATGTGTCTATTCGTGTTCCTGAGGCTACCAGCTTAAGTCGGAGTACAAGTTTCAACAAGCACAATGTCGGACTCTTTTTTGATAAC
Organism: Diabrotica undecimpunctata; assembly: GCF_040954645.1. Lineage (NCBI taxonomy): Eukaryota > Metazoa > Arthropoda > Insecta > Coleoptera > Chrysomelidae > Diabrotica > Diabrotica undecimpunctata. The sequence continues at coordinate 143,844,334 of NC_092807.1, forward strand.
CTCGAATTGGTATTAAGTCAAAACCATTTTACAGCTAATGATATTTGGAATATAGACGAGACAGGGACTGGGACTGTCCAAAAACCGGTAAAAATCATAGCGAAGAAAGGCGAGAAAAGAGTTGGTGGTGTCACTTCAGCTGAGAGGGGGACCAATGTTACTATGGTTCTTGCTATTAACGCAGAGGGTAACTAAGTTCCTCCTATGTTCGTTTTTCCACGTAAGTTTTACAAGGAGCATTTTGTACGTGATGGGCCAGTAGGTTGTTGTGGTACTGCTAACCCAAGTGGCTGGATAACAGGCCCGGACTTTTTGTTTTTTATGAAGCATTTTGTAAAAAAAGTAAGGTGCTCAAAGAAATCACCGGTTTTAGTTCTGTTAGACAACCACAGTGCTCACCTATATATCGAAGTCCTTGACTATTGTACAGAGCACGGTATTACTCTCTTATCGTTCCCTCCCCATACAACAAATAGACTTCAACCACTGGATGTTTCCGTTTTTGGTCCATTTAAGAAGTTTTTAAACGACGCCATGTGTGGATGGATGAAATCTCATCCTGGAAACACAGTCTCAATTTATGACATCCCAGGTATAGTGAAAACAGCATTACCTAAAGCTGTAACACCAACAAATGTTCAGGCAGGATTTCGTTCTACAGGAATATGGGAATTCAATAGAAACATTTTTAATGAAGAAGACTTTCTGTGTTCTTCGGTGACCGACCGACCTTTGAATAGGCCTATTGACATCGTAGATGGTAATGAGGAAGCCAGTGCTGGGCAGCTTAAAGAGTTTCAGCATCTCGATGAACCTGAACCGTCGTCATATTATGCTAACCAGCCAGGACCCTCCCATACCTATCAACCAGGACCATATCAACAAGGATCATCGCAGGCCAACCTACCAGGATCATTCCATGCCGAAGTTCTGCCTGCCAGCCCTATGGATATAAGACCTCTGCCAAAAGCTGGTCCTCGAAAAAATAAAAAACGCAAGAGCTTAACATCTGCAATTTTGACTAGCACACCTGTCAAGGAGACAATTCGCAGTGAAGAGTTAAAGAGGAAGGAAACAATAAAGTGCAAAGAGGATAAAATAAAGAAAAAATTATTTGACTCAAAACAACTGTTGCCTAAGAAAAAAGCAGCGCCAAAGAAAGAGACCGCAACAAGAAAAAGAGAAGACAGCTCAGAAGAAGAGGAAGAAGATTACTTTTGCTTAGTTTGTATGGGACCATATAAAAAGTCTAGGTTAGGAGAAGACTGGGTGCAATGTATGGAATGCAAGAGGTGGGCTCATGTAAAGTGCACAAAAGATGATCTTTATTATGTTTGTATAAACTGCCACTCTTCAGAACTACAAGTAGAATCAGCACAAATTGACGATAGCGATTAAGTTTTTTATTTTACTTTAAATTCACTAGATGTTTTTCTACACATTTGTTTCTTACATAAACATTTATCAAACATTTATGTATCTATACTTAACTATAAAATAAATTTATTATGGAAACTTTGTTATTATTCTCCAACTAAAGTTTATTATATTTAAAAATATTTACTGTCACAACCTGCCCCAAGTTCGTCACAACTTACCCCATATTGGGGCAAATTGTGACAATATGTGCATTTTGTAAAACTATTTACATACTGTAAGGTATTGCTTAAAAATTGCTGATGTTCCCAAATAATGATTCCCAATTAAAAATAGTACCTCATTAAAGTAATCTAACAGCCCTAAAAATTACGAAAAAAATGTTAAAAATTATTTTGTCCAAAGTGGCACAACTAGCCCCAGTCTACCCTAAAGCAAAATGGAGTCAACAGGATTTGGAAAAAGCTATTTTAGCTTATCGAAATGGTGAAATGACTATGCGAAAAGCAGCAAAAGCATATGCTATCCCTTTTTCGACATTGCAAGATATATATATATATATATATATATATATATATATATATATATATATATATATATATATATATATATATATATATATATATTGTCATACTTTTTCTTTCCCAACCAAAGAAAAATAAATAAAAATATCCATCGGAATAAAATTTTAAGATATCGTTATAAACAAAAATGTATATAGTAATTTAAGATAAGATTTAGTGTAGATAAGAATAGAAATTTGTTTGACCTTTTTCCGTTTCAAACAAAATTATCAAAAAAACCTTTGTTTAGAATTAGAAGACATTTTACCTGTCTTAGTTAATCTTTTCATTGTTTGTATAGTCGAGTATTAAATGACCATATTCTAATCTTTTGAAATATGTATAAATTGTGTATTGACAAAACCAATTTTAAAGTAAGCTATTTTCTGAAACCGAAATTAGGCTTTTCCAAAATCATGGTAAACACAATTTGAGCTTTTGATTGGACGGTCGTTTTTAAATGGGAATTTGTGAGCCGATCAGGAGACCGGAGGAGTTGTTATATTTTGGTCATCGAAAGGAAACAGTCGTTTGTCTCAAGATAGGGTGTGGTTCGTGAGTTTGGATACCAGCGTAACGAAAAGAAGTGAATAGTTTGCAGAAGGAGATAACAAGTAGATTAAAAGAGGTCCTTATATCTACCGTGGGCATTTTATAAAGTATATGTGAAAGTATTCTTACGGCATCAAGTTGACAAAAGGAGGTCCTGGTGTCATGAATAAGTAGCTGAGTTTGGAGAAGTGAATCAGGTGTTTTTTGTGTAGTCTGAAGGAGGTTTGCAGAGACGTAAAGAAGGAGCCGAGGTGCCAAAGAGGGGAGATCACATCGTTGAGGAGACTGGACTTTTCTGGGTATGTTCCAACATACAACTCAAGAAGAAAATAAACTGTAAGTGTTTGTACAATTGAATTTTATATCTGTGAAGGATCGGTTTGACATCATGGTCATTAGCATTCAAATTTAAGAACTGAGTTTTTGTTAGGCTAACCAAAAGTTTAAAGTTTTGTTGTTTCTTGTTTCAAGTAAAGAAAATTTAAGTAAAATTGGTTTTCACGTAATCTAAATGTATGTAGCTTTATAATCTTATTATTATAAAAATTTGATTTATTTTCTTGTATGCTGATTGATAAGATAACGACAGAATTTAATAATTGTTTTATTCAGTCATATAAAATAAAGAAACGTAAATCTTTCTAATATAATATATTTGTATTCTTATCCTTTCTTCTCTCCCGATAAAAGACAACTAGAAAATCTTTTGAATCCATCGAACACAGGTAATATAAGGATTATTTTACTTTTGATAACAAATAAGTTATAATTCTTTTTTATTGGCTCAATAAAATAAACTAAGATTAAAGTCAAAATAAACAATCATAATAATATATATATATATATATATATATATATATATATATATATATATATATATATATATATATATATATATATATATATATACAAGGATTTCCACAGTTTTCACTGTATTCCTTCACTCAACCGTTTTCTCCAATTTTTCCTGTTTAGCCAGTCCCCTTCCTGTAGGTTTCTTCTACTCATTGCTTCGTCCACTTCATCTCTGAAAGATCTTCGGGGTCTGCCTCTCTTTCTTCTTCCTATCGGGCTCCACTCTGTTATTCTATTTATCCACCGATTTTGGTCTACTCTTCTGACATGTCCGTACCAGGTTAACCTCTTCTATTCGATGTAGTCTATTATGTCGGAGTTCATTCCCATTCTCCTCTTAATCTCCATGTTATTTATTCTATCTCTTCTTGTTACTCTGCAGCTTCTTCTTAGGAATTCCATCTCTGTTACTCTTATTTTGTTTTTGGTTTTCTTATTTATTGTCCAATTTCCACACCCATAAGTCTGGATACTTCTTGTCATGTTAATATATATTTTTTTCTTTGTTTTCATGCTGATGTTCTTATCCCATAGTACCGGGTTCAATTTTCGTATGCAGTCTCTTGTTTGTCCTAGTCTATTTTTTTTACAAGTACGAATAAAAAATAAAAATCTACAAGGTGCGTCATTAGGTAGAAAACCAGTATTTTCTGCCGAACAAGAAGCTGAAATAGCCACATATTTAGCTTCTATTTTTTATGGCGTAACAGCAAAAGAACTGAGATAAATTATATTTGAGTTTGCTGAAAGAAACAGTATTAAACATAATTTTAACGTCTGCTTAGGATTAGCTGGTGTCGAGTGGTTACGAAGTTTGCTTTGCAGAAATCCAACAGTATCGTTACGCAAAGCAGAAGGCACGAGTCTAAACAGATTAACAGCTTTTAATAAAGAAGAAGTGGACCTGTTTCTCAAGCTATTAGAAAGTTTAATGACAAAATATCAATTTGGTCCAACACAAATATACAATGCCGACACATTCCATCCATGTTTATTTTTCGACGAAAACGACTGACACCTCTTTTAAAAAAAGATGGACCTCCGGAAGCATTATATAAATGTTTAATAAATGGTTGGATTGATGAAAGTTTATTTTATGAATGGTTGCAACACTTCCACAAATACTCAAATCTCAGTGAAACCTCACCAGTTCTTCTAATTACAGATAACCATTCCAGCCACATATTACAAAACCAATCGTTTGTTGAAGTCCAAAATCGATCTCAAACTTTGCCACCTATAAATAAAAATCAGGTTGAAACATCACCAATGGATCCTATTCCGGGACCTTCTACTAGTTTCACATCATTTAAAGAACACGTTTATTACAAATTCCGCTGTAAGAAAGAGTATAACCAGAAAAAAACAGCATGCCAAAATCCTGACATCTACGCCTTTTAAACAAGAGTTAGAAGAAAAGGAACAGAAAAAACAGGAAAAGGTAAAGAAAATTAAAAAAAAAGGATAAACTAAATTAAATACCCAAAAATCTCAAAAAGGACAAAATAAAAATGGAAAGAAACCTCATTACAAGAAAAAGGAGTTTGATTCTAGTTCTTCGGAATCGGATATCGATATACCATGTGATGACACTGACGATGCAGACGAAGATAGCTGCCTGGTTTGCAGCGAGTTTGGCAAAAACAATGAAATGTGGTTTAGATGTACCCTTTGCTCAAGATGGGCCCATTCAGAGTGCAGTGGATGGGATTCTGCAGAGGATTATACCTGTGATGATTGTCAACCATTTTTACATTAAAACACATATTTTTGTTATTTTTTTTGTTTTGTAATAAAACATATTTTTCACCTTTCTTACTGATTTACTTGAATTATTACCCATTAAGACACATTCGTTAATCGTTTTATAACAAAAAATTGTTAAATAGATATTTATTTTTATTTTAATAATAACACAAACAAATTGACTGGCATTACCCACACTCATGACCGGTATTGTCCATATATGTGACAATACCGGTCAAAGATACTTTTTTATTTTTTGTCTCTGTCAAAGACAAAAATTGTTGATCTTTTAAATTGAATATGTCTTGCAATAATTTAAAACCCTAAATGACCGGTTGACGTCTTAAATTTGATTCACGGAGTTTTCCTTTTTTTTATATTAAATTTTCTTCTTAGGTGACCGCGATTTGCACACTTTACCCTAACCTGATTTTAATGGCTACTGATACATCATAACATTTAAATAGCTTAGCCATTTTTTGAAATGCTTGCTTTCTCTATCCTAGATTTTATTTCTAGGGAATGATCCAAATTTTCATTGACATTCGTACCAAGGTAGGTGTATGTTTTTACCCTTTCTATTGGATCATTCACACTGATCCTTTCAATTTGCTGTTCCTTCTTAGAGATAATCATACATTTTGTTTTCTTAATGTTCAGTGACTTACTCAAGTCACCACCGTGTCATCCGCATGTATGATGTTATTGATACATTTTCCGTTAATTAGGATTCCGCCTTTAACATCCTTTAAAGAGTATATGTTAAAGAGCAAGGGAGATAGTATACATCCCTATCGGACCCCATATTTGATTTTAATATCATTTTGATTCATCATCAATCATGTTTGATTCCAGTAAAGATTGCTAATAATTCTTAGATCATAGGTATTTATTCCAATACTTGTTATTATCTCCATCAACTTGTCGTGTTTTACTGCATCGAACGTTTTATGGTAATCTATGAAGCATGCATAAATATCGCAATTCACATCTCTACATCGTTCAAATAGCACTTGTATGCTAAAGAGAGCTTCTCTCGTACCCACTGCGTTCCGAAAACCAAACTGTGTACGGCTGATTTTTTCTTCGCATAGTCTATTATATATCCCTTGATGTATGATTTTGTAGTATAACTTTAAAATAGGAAAATTAAATTAAATTAAACGAGGAAAAAAGTAAGATAATGGTAATCAGCGGCATTGGAAATAGTAACAACTTACGAATACCTGGGAAGTATAATAACTAATGACGGAAAAATAGACTGGGAAATAACAAATAGAGCAAAGAAATCAAACAAGTTATATTATGCGTTAGCCCTAATAATGGGAAAAAGAGAACTTGCACGAGAAACAAGAATAAAAATATATAACAGAATAGTGATACCGACTGTGCTCTATGCATGTGAAAACTGGACAATTCTGGAAAAACATAAGAGCAGGATAAACGCAATGGAGATGAGACATCTAAGAAGGATAGGTGGAAAGACAAAATGGGATAGATTAAGCAACGAGACTATTAGGAGAATGGCCAACCAGAAACCGATAATGAACAAAATAGCAAAGAGACAAATGAACTGGTATGGGCATCTGATGAGGATGCAGTCCAATAGAATAACAAGAAAAATTTATGAAGCAAAAAACATCGGAAAAAGAAAAAGAGGCAGACCAAGAAAAAAATGGATACAGCAAGTAGTAGAGGCGGGAAAACTTAAACAAAAATCAGTCGAGGAATTGAAAATGATGGCAGAAAATAGAAAAGAATGGAAGAGGTAGGTAAATGGAAATTAAAATAGCTAGCCCAAATCCGACACCCTGATAGGGTAAAAGGAAGGGAAGAAAGAAAGAAAGAACTTTAAAATGTAGCTCATTAAGCTGATGGTATGAAAATCATTGCAGGATACGGATTTTGTTTTCTTATGTAGAGCAATAAACGTTGACTTCTGCCATGATCTTATGAGTTCAGCATATGCATGAATTGATCGAGAGTAGTGAATCGATGTGAAGACCCACATTCCATGACGCTACTCGTGTCGACTGCTTTTTGTAGCAGTAGTTCTGTTACGCTCGCCTTATCATTTCACTATAGAGAAAAAAATAAATTACTACGCCAAAAATAGCCAAAAACACTTTTATCAACTACCTCCTTTTAACAGGAATTGCATAAGCTTTTTTCCAGGGTGATGCCTATAGGTAGGTATGCCCAGAAAAAATTACAAAATTTGTAAAAATTTTTCAAAATTTTACCATTGTATTTTTATTTATTCTATTGAAAAAATCAAAATGTTTCATCCAATAGTTTTGGTATTAAATTGCACAGTGCAAATAGAAAAGGTAATGCAACCATTAGATTTCCATATGTTAATTTACTCTAATACTACAATAAATGTAACAGATAAAGAAAACAAAGGGCGACTCACCCCTCTCTAATATCGAAGTGCCATTCGCGCCAACATCCTGAAAACCGATCATTATCTGAATTGTACAATTAGTCAGTTTACTTGTTCGCATATGGTCGGATATAATCCAGTTGATACCATTTAAAATTCGATCAAAAAGATATGTAGAGGTTTTGACAATCTCAGAAATTTCCACATTTTTGTTTGCATCACATGGGGTCCGGATATTCGTACATGAATTTGTCATTATTCGGGTTTAAACTAATCCTTTTTTATATAAAAAGGAAATTATCTACCACCATTTTTATTACTTTGATAAAATATGGCTTATGCAACATGAAATCGTAATAATATTATTTAATTCCATAGTATGAAAACTAGGTAATTGAATTACTACCGATGCACAATATTGAATTAGGAGCACTGATTTATATGCCAATAATAATCAATAAAAAATAGGTCATATGGAGCAATACTTTTTCTACCAACTAGTGTAACGTATCCAAAATTTGAATGTTATAATGCATGTCTTTAAAGTTTTCAGACAAAATAAATATGTATCTTATAATTGAAGACACAAGTGGATAAAGGTGTCATGTAACAATTTTTGAAAAAATTGTTTTTTGTCAAAAATGTTCCCTAAATATTCTGTATTTTCATTCCGTAAGGGTTTTGTGCATGTATTTTAAACAATTAATGAGATTTCTAAAAGATAAAGGTGTCATGTGTCATACTATTGTGCCTTCTGTAGTGAATAAAGGTGACAAGGTAACATGACCAGAAAAAATTTACTTTTGATTTAGGTGCCACCCAACTTGACACCTTAATTTGAGGTTATGTTACATTTTTATTTCACGAAAGTGATAGGAGTTTGTCTTGCTTTGTGTAGTTTTTATAGTTTAAAATGATGTCAAAATGGTCCAGAGGATCATTTCTATGTTCCTTAGTAAAACTGCAAACAGAAACGTGTTTGCGACAAAAAGGTAGGTAAAATTATTAGTTTTTTAGATAAATGCAGAATGTTGAGGTTATGCAACAATACTAAAAAGGAAATAATATTAAATCAAATCAATAAAACTAGTAACAAGTGCACATTTAAGTGTTAAGTTTTAAAGCAAGTTAAATTTCTCTATTAATAGTCCAGTAACTAGTTAACTTGTGTTTAATATTGCAGATTCTAATTAAATAAAACATTGTGACGTTGTTGCTAAAACCAACATTTTCTTTAATAGCTTTTAAAATGAATGCAGTTAGGCAACTATTGCGCTGCTCGATACTGTTGCTATATTTTATTAATTTTACAAATACATTTGTATATACTGCTGATCAGCCTGGAACAAGCAACGAAATTGTAGAAGAAAGGTCAAATACATCTAATCTAAACGGTACTGGCGGGGTTACGTCTGACGAAAACGGTAAGTAGACTATACTAATATTGCAAACTAGTTCATAAGGAATAGGGTTTCTTCTCATAGATAAAACGTTTGCATTTTGTTTTAGATGACGTGCATGCAGTATTTGACGACTCTCTATAAGATAGAGACATTAACTCTGGTAGTGAGTATAACCCTGAAAACAGTGGAACCTCATCATCAAACGAATCAGATAACGAAACTTTCACTCACATTACTGCAGATAGTTCGTTTCAACAAAGTACTGCCGACCACATTTTTGAACAAAACAGAGAAATCGTTAAAAGGAAAGTATTTTGAATTAAAAGAAAAAACGTCAAAAATTCGTCCGAGAAATCCTGACGGATGGAAAAAAAGAAAATCGGCAATTGCTAGAGAGAGGGGAGAAGAATATAGCTCTCAAACGGGAAAGATTGTGGCAAAGAAGGAAGCTAATACAGGACTACATATTATGTAAAGAGAAATGTCGACTCAACTGTCATGTTAAATTTGACACAAAAGAGAGGAAGGCTATTTTACAAAAATATTATTCACTGGATTGCAATGCAAAAAATGCTTTGTTGTTTAAAAGCCTAGTTATAAAACCAGTTGCGCGACATAGGACAAACATTAAAAATGCAAAGAGGTACTCTTTTACTTACTCAGTAACTTTCAATAAGAAAACTGAAGTAATTTGTCGAGATGCATTGTGTTCCCTTTACCAAATTGGCAGAAAAAAGATTGAACTTCTTCAACAAACGTTAAAAAAGGGAGTAAATGCTCCATCGCCTGATAGCAGGGGTCGCTATACAAATCGGCCTCATAAGTTAAAGGAAGAAGTAGTGACGTTTATTGTAGAACACATTAAAAAATTTCCAGCAGAACAGTTCCATTACTCGCGTAACAAAAATGGACACAAAAAATATCTCTCGCCGCTCTTGAATGTTACACAGATGTACAAGATGTACTTAAAAGAGTGTGAGCAAAATCAACTGGATAAGGCATATAGAGTAACCCTTTCGTCTTACGTAAAAATATTTTCAACTAAATTTAACTTGTCCTTTGGGCAACCCAGAAGTGACACTTCTAGTGTCTGTAACTCGGGACAAAATACAGTAATTCACAGAGAGAAGTACAAATCGGCATTTGATTCTCAAAAACTGCATAGAGAAAAACCAGCTATCCAACCTAACACCTGCTATATTACTATGGATCTTCAGCAAATAATGCTTCTTCCAAAAATGACAACAAATAAGGCGTTTTATTTGCGTCAAATGTAGTATTATAATTTTGGGATTCACTGTATAACTTCTGAGCAAGCACAACCATTTTTCTTTAATTGGATGGAAAATATGGCCAATCGAGGCAGTCTTGAAGTGGCTAGTTGCTTGCTTAGGCTTTGTCAATTGCTCAAAGAAAGCCAAAAAAATATTGATTACCTTATTATCTGGTCAGACTCGTGCGCAGGACAAAACAAAAACTTTACGCTTATCAGTCTCTATCAGTTTGTGGTATTAAAGGGTATGTTTAGGGTTATCGACCATAAATTCCCTGAGGTGGGTCATTCATACCTCGATTCAGACCGAAATTTGGGGCGAATAGAAAAAAAATACGGAAAGTTGAAAACATATATGTGCCTGAACAATATAGTGATGTTATCAAGTCCTCGAGCACTAAAAATAGTGTTGTTGTCAATATGGAAAATTACTTTTATGATTTTGAAGAGTTACCAGCAAAGTTACATCTGTTTAACAGGAAAACAAACCTGACAGGAGACAAAGACAATTTTAGGGACGACATTAAGTGGATAAGAGTAGACGAAATTGGTAGCTACCTGTACAAAACTTCTGTAGATGAATTTTCACCTTTTCAAAAGGTAGACCTATTAAAAAAAGGAAGCAGGGTAGTAACAAACGAAGATCACGTCACACTGAGACGAATTGAAGAAAAAAGGCGCAGTATTAGTTCCAAAAAAAGAAACAACTTGCGCGAGCAGCTTGCATTTGTTAAGGATGCATATAAGTGGTTTTACGAAAATATTATAGGAGATAGTCAAGAAAACACAAAGAAAATGAGAAAACCTAAATAGTAGTTAGTAAATGTAGCATATAATTTTCTTTTACAATGCTCTGTTTTTGAAAATACAATATTTTTTGGTACATAGCCTCTTTTTTCATTTCCCACCTATACTACCAGCGTTTGATTTTTGCTGGATAAAGGTGTTATGTACATTCAAAGTCTATTTTCATCAAAATTATAATGCCTTTTTAAAATATTATAGTTACTTCAAAAAACTACAACCATACATACAAAAACACCTTGATATAATTTTAAATCAGAAACAGCGCACGAAAGTTCCAGTTAATAAACTTTAAACTCATTTTTCTGGAAATAATGATTTTAGTACATGACACCTTTATCCACTTGTGTCTTCAATTGTAATTACACCGAAGCTACCGAGAAAAGCAGTGGTGCTATTAACAATAATATACAACAGCCTACTACGTCTTCAAAACTTTACAATAAAATGGAAATTTGCTCAAGTTACCATGATTCCGAAAGCAGGTAAGCCCGCAACGTAAGCAAATTCATATCGCCCTATAAGCCTACTCCCAATAATGTCAAAAGTATTACAAAGGCTACTATTACATAAAATCGAGCAAGTTGTTCCCATAAACGAAATTATACCACAACACCAATTCGGATTTAGACGTGAACACTCAACCATCCAACAATGCCACAGAATAGTAAATATAATTAAAACAACTCTCGAAGGGGAAAAGTTTTACGATGGAGTGTTTCTAGATATACAACAGGCATTTGATAGAGTATGGCATGAAGGTCTCCTCTCCATCCATCCAATGGCACTACAGCCCAAATCGGGCCTTGGCCTCCTTCAACAGGCTTCTCCAATCATTTCGATTTACCACTGTTCTATTCCATGAACGCGTTCCCAGGCAGTTCCTGGTATCCTCATCGACTACGTCTTCCCATCTAATTAGGTCTTCCAACATTTCTTTTTCCCTGCATTCTTGCATTTAGTAATTTTCTGGGGATTCTATTCTCATGCATGCGGACCACGTGCTCTGCCCACCGTAATCTCCGCAGTTTAGTGTATTGTGCTAGAGTTGGTTTGCTATATTGCTCGTATATTTCTCTATTATACCTAATTCGCCAGTTGTTGTTTTCACTTATTAGGCCCAGTATCCTACGTAATATTTTTCTTTCAAACACATCTAATGCATTGGCAGATTTCTGTGTCACCACCCATGTTTCACAACCATAACTTACCATGGGCCTGATTAGTGTTTTATAGACCCGGAGACACCGGTCTATTTGATCTGATTTGTATTAGTTTTGTTTTATTTGTATTTATTGCTAGCCCTACTGCTTCTGCACTCTGTTTCAACTCAATGTGGGTTTCTTCCTCTGCATTCACTGTTCTGCTTATTATGTTAATATCATAAGGTCTCCTCTACAAACTGAAATTACACCTAACAGACCAACTATACTTTATACTAAAATCATATCTTACTGACCCTTACTTTCAAGTCAAAATTGAAGACCGCTACTCAAATTACCACATCATATAATCTGGCATACATCAGGGTAGCGTTTTGGGCCCATTTCTGTATCTGATATTTACAGCAGACGTTCCAATCAGCAATGATACCTTCTTAGTTACATTTGCCGCTGACACGGGAATATTTTCAGTGGATATCGACCCTAATGTAGCATCACAAAAAGTACAAAATCATTTAGATCAATTACAAAACTGGTTTTAGCAATAGAAGATCAGTGTTAATTACTTTTACAACAAAAAAATCCACATATATACAAGTTTATATTAATAATACTCCCATTCCTATCAAACCAGTTGTCAAATACTTGGGATTACACCTGGATGAAAAACTTAGTCTTTGTTCGGACATGGTGAGGCATTATGACATTTAGAAAAGCATCTTTTATTGTAGTAGCTTTTCATAAATACTTGTCCCCCAAATCTGGAATCTTTTGCATTGATTTTTCTGATACAGCTGAACGTCGGGGACATCTCCGAAATTAAGAAAATTCGGATCCTGTGTTGAAGTTTCCTTGTTTAATTGGTCTTATATTTTTAATAAGACCTTAAAGTAGAGATTAATTCTCCTATAGTAAAGCACATCTTCTAGAAGATATAATTTTTCTTTAATCTACTTAAGAATACAATAATTGTGATAGTCTTAATACATCCTATACTACTGCTTGTTATTTGTATTTAGTAGTGGTAGTTTGTAGTTTTAGATCTGTAGTATTTAATCTTAGATATCATTGTTTCTACGATTCTAATTCCAGTTGTATTACAGTAAAAAGGTAATCAGAACAACGTACATCATTTCAGTCTGTCCCTTTTAAAATTATACACAGATCCTCTTCCCAAGATAAAATAACAAAGGGTTCACAGTCCAATTATTCCAATTCCGAAAAGGCACATGCTTTCCATTCTTCTGATTGAAAAGGGCTCTTGACGACCGAGTATCTAATTTCCAGACACTGATTTAAAAATTTTAAAATATTTCACACGGACTCTTGAACAAATAATAGGCCGTGAGACGATTGTTTACTTTATTTAAACGGATATAAAAATGTTTATGCTAATTGGAACGTGTCTAACTGTGCAAAAGGGATTACGCTCTTCGATTTGTTCTTTTTTATTAGAGAAGGTTCGGGCACGTGCTTTTGCATTATATCACCAGAAAATGCTGTTGCTTTTCCCTATAAGATTTGCAAACATTTTTAATCTTACAATAAAGTTATTGGAACGCGAACATTCCATTAAAAAAACATTTTTATATTTTTGCTAGAAAATTTGTTTTTATATGTAATTGTGTGGTACCCGTTAATAAATAAATATATAGTATAAGTATAGTATAGTATACTAGTATATCAATAGTATAAGTATAGTATAACTAGTATTTTTTTTATATTAAATTTATATTATGTGGGGATTTCCTTTACCTTGTGGATAAATCTGGATAATGCGAATATTGAAGAGTAAGTTTAAACATTTTTATTTATTTTAAAGTTAAGATAACTTAAAACTGGTAGTTTATTCCTTGAGACCGAGTATTAGCTGTTCAACCCATTCCTGAAACCTTTATATCAGTTGAGATTTCTGTCCATTTTACATTGTCACAATTCTGTCACATTATTTCACAATACTCCTTCTTTCTTTTATATACCACTTTCTATTTCTTTTTTATCACACAGGCTTCCCTGTCCTTTTTAATGTATTGTTCTGAAGCTATTTTCTTGTGGCATTTTAAAGTAATTACTATTTAAATGGGAATAAGCCACAATTAAAGGTTAAAGTACGTTTATTGACGTTTCAATTTCCACTTCGGAAATCGTTCTCAAAATACAAACTAATAGGCGAGCGGTTTACCCCTATAAGCAGAGCATCAACCGACTAAAATTCCTTTTGCATTTCTAATGCACCAAACCTTTTTTATTCGATTCTATATATTTTTTTCAAGATGAAATGTATTTTTTTTAATTTTTACAAGTGGGCCGGCAATTGTTATTAACAAATAACTTATACAAAAAAGCAATTTCACCGAATTGTTTCGGAATTAATTTTTTTAGGTGTATCTCATCAAAATAAACACTTTTTCTCTCTTGATAATTTTTCGAAAAATGCTTCCTTTTCGAGTTATTTGCATTTTTTTGTTGAAAAAAATGCCGTAATTAGTGATTTTTGGGATTTTTTTCTAAAAAACTACTAAATGAATTACAATTTTACAGATAGCTTTATAATCTTTAAACCGTCGAGTACAAGTTAGAATATTTTGACAAGGATAAATGGTTTCTATCTCGCTAAAAACGTGGACCCAAATATTTCGAATATGCCTTTCGAGAGTATCCCGCTAAGCGTGTACAGCGGTTGAGGTGCTGTAGGCGCTAAAAAAATGCATCTAATGAAAAATTACCACCTTCGAAACCAGCATTATTACAACATTACTTAAGAGCAAAGTGCAAGCAAAAAACAATATTATTTCATCTCTTGATCCATTAACCCATGGTTGGACAATGGAAAATAATTGTTTCGATTTTAATTATTTTGAAGGCGAAACTAGTTTAGATATGTTACAAAAGTATTTCTGCTCATGTACCGGAAAATGTTCTACGAAAAATTGTAATTGTAGAATGCTGCGCAGTATGTGCATGTACACCAGAGAATTGTAAAAATGTTAAAGACGACTTTATTGAAGACAATGAAATCAGCTTATTAGATGGAAATCCTGTTGTTGTTGACGAAAATTTTCAAATTATTGACAATGAAAACGATGTATAATTAATATTACATTTTAATTTTATTATATTTTTCAATGAAAATTAATTATATATTGCTTAATGTATTTCACTGTAATAAAACATTCAATAATATAGTCACCACGTATATTAAAAGAAAAATTACATTATTATAGCATTGTAAAAAATTAATTTTAATTATTTTAATTATAATATGTCTATATAAAAATAATTAGAAATATCTTTTTTTTAATAAATTGTACGTAATATTTGTATTATTAATTTTTTAAATTTAAACAAATATTTCTACGTGCCGCACGCCTGTATCGCCGCAACCGCTGTACACACTTAGCGGTAGACTGCTCGAAAGGCATATTCGAAATATTTGGGTCCACGTTTTTAGCAAGAGAGAAAAAAATTATCCTTGTCAAAATATTCTAACTTGTACTCGACGGTTTAATGATTATAATGCTATTTGTAGAATTGCAATTCATTTAGTAGTTTTTTAGAAAAAAAATCCCAAAAAACACCAATTAAGGCATTTTTTCAACAAAAAAATGCAAATAACTCGAAAAGGAACCATTTTTTCGAAAAATTATCAAGAAAGAAAAAGTGTTTATTTTGATGAGATACACCTAAAAAAATTGATTCCGCAGCAATTCGGTGAAATTGCTTTTTTGTATTAGTTATTTGTTAATAACAATTGCCGGCCCACTTGTAAAAATTAAAAAAAATACATTTCATCTTGGAAAAATATATAGAATCGAATAAAAAACGTTTGGTGCATTAGAAATGCAAAAAGAATTTTAGTCGGTATATTCTATTTCTAAGCGTCTTTTGAGGGGTAAACCGCTCGCCTATAATGTTTGTATTTTGATCGCGAAAATAGTACAGAAACACAATAATCTGTAAAAATGGTCTTCAATCACAAACACCGTTCCAACTGAACGCACACTTTTCTTTGATCTACACTACTTTATCGACAACCAACGGATAATGTTCTTTCTTGTTTGAACTTGCACGGCGCAGCGCTACTTAGCGTTCCCACTATTTTTAGTCGCTCAAGCTCGCTTCGCGCACAAATGAACCAAAACAAAGAGCGCGGCGCAGCGCGACTGGTGGGACACCGCCTTAAGGTTGACGTTCTGGAAATTTTAAATATAAGTGACGTCACTTTATATAAATTGTGACGTGCACGCATTTTTATATGAAAAATACAATATGTACCTGGATTTGTCACAGTCCCGAGAGAAATCTTATTTTCCCGAGCTAATAGTACAAAATTGCCCACGAAAAGCACAGACAGGCGATCCTAAAGACATCGTAATAGCAACCGAAGAGCCAGTAGAATATATAAAAGACTGAACACCTGTTTTAATGTGTTTTATAATAATGCATTTAATTACCCATTTTGTGATGTAAGCCATAGCTTAATAGGACTTTTCATCAGCCGCCATGTTTTTCGTACAGACAGATTTGACAATGACATATAATATATACTAGCGGACCAACTCGACATCGAGTTTTTTAAATGACATTTTTATTTTGCGAGAAAAATATACAATATATACAATGACCGGAAGTAAAAATATTTTTATCAATAACTCAAAAACTATAAATGATAATTTCGTGAACTTACATTTTTGAACTCTACGTTGAATTCTCTATTGATTTGACTAATAAAAACGAAACCGGAAGTCGACTTCAAAACCGGAATGCAATTTTTAGTTCATCAAATGTCGACATGGATATCATTTAGCAGTTAATTTTGCATGCTGATCACGAATTCGGTGTCAGATTTGCTATATCTTGATGTTTTATGCGCGTTTCGGGTCACTTCCGGTGTCGGATCGCAACCGGAAGTACATATTTAGATTCGTCTCGACGAGACCTTTCGATCCATATATACATTGTGGGGTCTAAAACTTAAATTAAATTTTAACTTCCGGTCATCTCAAAACCGGAAGTGAATTTTTGTACCAAAAGTATATCTTGACAATCTCATACGTAATACTAATAATATTCCGAAAAAATATTTTAATTATCTAATATGGTTTTTGAGTAAAGTGGTGGACAAGAAAAGGGCTTAGCGTTTTAGTATTTATTTAGTAAATATTTAGTAAGAAATATTTATTATTAAATAAAGAAATAACATTGTTTATAAATTGATAAAAAAATAAAGGCTTTAGAAAATGTATAAAATAATATAGGTATCTTTGTTTCTTCTTGTACAGGTATCATAATATACAATTAAAAAAATTAATTTGCTAATTGTGGCACTTTATTTTTTTCGATAACTAGACTTTCTTTTGTATTTTTTATATTAATCTATATTATTTATATTACTAACCTAACCTAACATGTTTGTTTACAAAATGTCTGTTTGAAAAAAACGGGCTGACACTATTTTTTGAAGAAAAGTCATATAGATAAACCATGAATCGTCATTTTGTTGAATCAACCAAACATACGGTAAGATCGCTCTTTTAACGTGACGCTCCAAGATGATCGATCACTACAAAAATCATGGTCAGTGCCCGAAAGATACCAGAGCTAAAGTGTACCAGTAACTAAACATTTATTTCTATAATGACAATAATTAACTTAATCAAGTACAAAAAAAAATTGTAGTATTCATTTGTTCAACATAAAGAGCAAACAAAACTTTTAAGTCAAAAGTTTTGTTTGCTAGTAATAAAAGATTTACGTCTGTTTCCTTAATTTTAACGGTTTATATTTGCTGAGTCTAATTTGACTACCAAATTAGTATTTCCTATCACTAGTATAAACCATACATATCAAAAATCAAATATATCTAAATCGAACATAGATAATGCTCCTGTTACTGTATCTCATTGAATTCCAAAAATCATTTTTGTCGAAATATTTACATTCTTCATTGAAATTCACCCCATTGGTTTCCGCTTATATGGCAATAATAGCGTGTTTGGATCCAACCGATGGGGAGACCAAACTTTTATTTTACAATCATTTATCTTAACCTTCCGACAATGGACTGTCACAAAAGGGATGACATGGACACCTCAACCCCTGCACGCCCTATCGGATGACAATAAGAGATGAAATTCGAATTTGACTTGTTTGATTTTTTCTCGTGATATATTGGGTAAAATATCAAGTATGAGAACAGTGGGGAACTTTATTTTTTAAAAGATAGCTTTCTGAAAAGTAATCAAGGCAACATTTACTGTTTAAAAATAATTTTATGAAAAAGGAACGTCACAGTATGGTTCTAATATGGTTCATTCGTACGATTTTTGTAGAAAACGTAATTCGTAATCTAATTTCGATAAAAATAAATACTGAACAAATCAGTTTGATATGAATACAGCAAAATAGAGCAATATAAAAACCAGATATTTTACTACTACTTTATTTTTATAGCTGATGTTATAGTCTAGAAAAGATTTAGTGTTTAATTCTGCTTATAAATTTTAACATATAACCTGTTATTCACAATCGAAATTTTTAAATATATGATATGAGGTAGGTCTATTCTTTCTTCCGTTCTCGTGGTTTAACTAGTTAACATACTGGCGATTTATGTGTTCCCCAGATTTTTCACAATAGTTTTTACTTTGACATACAGTAACAGACGCCTCGGCCATATAGGGACACAAGTGGAAATCCAACAGAAAGAAAATACAAATAGTCCAGAACCATATGATCAGAAAGGATCTTAATAGACCTAAATACGTTCCATTAAGTTACGTATTTAGAGGTTCAGAACAAAAGAGAATCCTGAGAACAATGGACGAAAAAGCACATGGGATTACGATTTCAGGAACCATCCGAGTAAATTATTAAAAGATTTCTGACAGACCATGACGAAAGCCAGAAGACAGTATATAGGCAGCCCAGGCAGCAGCTACTAGATAAGAATATCATATACACCTGAGAATTCCCCCCCCCCCCCCCACCAGAATGTGAATTGGTCATTGATTGTGGTGCCAAGGTATTTAAAAGTTTTCACGCGTTTTATGCGATCGTCACCCAAGCATATTATCGGATATTCTGGAGGGTTTCTGCTAATGACCATATATTTTGTTTTCAAAATGTTGATTTTGAGGCCATATTTTTTACCTATGCTATTCACCCTATCAAGTAATAACTGCTGATCTTCAAAATTATCAGTTATAATCACTGTGTCGTCCGCATAGCGTAGGTTGCTAATTGGTTTGCCGTTCACCTTAATGCCTAATTCCGTGTCTTCTAATGCTTCCGCAAATATATTTTCAACATATAAATTAAAAAGAATCGGAGAGAGTATGCAGCCTTGGCGGACGCCTTTCCGGATTTCAAATTCATCCGTATATTGGTCTTGATCAATCCTCACCTTTGCCATTTGGTTCCAGTATAGATTCTGAATAATTCTGATCTACTTCTGGTCAATGTTGGCCCTATGTAGTAGTTCCATCATGATATCATGTTTAACATTGTCAAATGCCTTCTCGTAGTCGATGAAGGTGAGGTAGAGATCTGTTCGTTGATCTAAACAGTTTTGTATTAAGGTGTTCAAACATAAAATTGCCTCTCTTGTTCCTAGTCCTCCCTTAAAACCGAATTGTGTTGACCCGCTAAGTTCTTCTAGTATCTTGTACATTCTTGAGTGTAATATCCTAAGGAAGAGTTTCAGCAAGTGACTCATTAAACTGATTAAGCGGTGTTCATTGCATTTTGTGGCACTAGCTGTTTTTGGGATCATCACAAAGGATGACTGCAGCCATTCTCGCGGAATGTAACCAGTATTTATAAATTCTATAGAACAGCTTTACCAAGATTTCGATATTCTCCTCGTCTATTAGTTTTATTGCTTCTATATTAATTTCATCTGGACCTGTTGCTTTATGCATCTTTGTGGTTCTAACTGCATATTCTATTTCACTTCACATTATTAATGGCCCTGATAAGTTTTCGGAAGGAAGTTTGCGCGTTGGTTGTGTTGGTCTTTCGTCATTAAAAAGTCTTTCTGCGTATTCTTTCCACGCCATTGCTATCTCCTCTTCTGACTCTATGTATTCGTTTCTGTCGTTGCGTATTCTTGTTCTGTGGTGGCTTTTGTGTATATTCGATATTTCTTTGATCTTCTTATGTAGTCCAAAACTATCTCCTTTTTCCTGCAATTGTTCTATTTCGTTGCACCTTTCCACCATCCAACGTTCTTTTGCTTTCTTAACCTTCTGGCGAATTTCTTTGTGTATCTGTTTGTATTTGTCTTGATTACGTTGTTGGTTATGTTGTCTTCGCTTTTCCATTAGATCCATAATTTCGTCCGTCATCCATTCGTTATGCTTTCTCTTTCTGATCTGTGTTTTAACTTCCCTGTTTACTGCCAGAATCGTTCC
Source organism: Diabrotica undecimpunctata (assembly GCF_040954645.1). NCBI lineage: Eukaryota > Metazoa > Arthropoda > Insecta > Coleoptera > Chrysomelidae > Diabrotica > Diabrotica undecimpunctata. The sequence continues at coordinate 143,864,870 of NC_092807.1, forward strand.
TTTAATATCATTGACTATCTCTTCGATATCATCATTTTGTTCTATTATTCGCATTCTTTCATTAATTTGATTTACATAACTCTTCTTAAGATTTTCGTCTCTCATCAGTTCTCTTGTATTTATAGGCGTGCTGGTGTTTGTATTTGTTCTCTTAATTTTTGCTAGTTTTAACCTCACATCTGCTATTAGCGAATTATGATCGGATGCAATATCAGCACCTGGATATGCTGCGATTCTTTTGATAGCGTTACGAAATCTTCTGTTTATTAAAACATAGTCAATTTGGTTTCTAATTATTCGATTTGGACGGTCTCCTGGTGATTTCCAAGTATATAACTTACGAGGCGGGAGCTGGAACCATGTGTTCATGGCGACAAAACCGTTCTCCTGGCAGAATTCACACAGCAGGTCGCCTCTTTCATTTCTAACTCCAAGGCCGTACTCTCCAATTGTGTCTTCATATCTTTCTTTACCCACCTTGGCGTTAAAGTTGCCCATTATTATGTTTATGTCCTCTTTCTTTGTTAGTCTTATTGCTTTTTCCAGATCTTTATAGAACTTAGTTATATGTCTTTATAGAACTTAGTATCTTTCTATGAAATCTGTTTATCGCAATTTTATTACGTCTGTGTCAAGTAATATCATCTAAACCTAGACGGACGGCCGTACCACAAAATAAGAAAGCCATTGTTATTTGTTCTGTGTCTGTACTGTCGTTGACAATCGTGTTTTTATTACTTCCTCCGTAACTCTCAAGTTATAATACCACAAAGGTGTACTGATTGTTCTTTATACGTTCGAATTGCATTCAAATCACGTAGAAATTTGATTGTACCTGATTTAAATGCAATTGAGCAAAATCACATAATAATGAGACTTCCATCATTTTCCCTTCAATTATTAGTATTTCAAACAGAAAATACAATAAAACGTTTATCGTTTGTTTTTGCAAAAGTACCTTTTACAAGATAAAAAATTGTTGACATGCAAAATAATTTTTTATTAAAACCAAAATGATTAATTGAAATTATCTTATTTTTGCAATATATTTATATATTTGTTACTAAAAAAACAAAAAGTGTTAGGTTCCACCGAGATTTGAACTCGGATCGCTGGATTCAAAGTCCAGAGTGCTAACCATTACACCATGGAACCGTGAAACTAAAATTTACTTAACCTGTTTGTGAAGATATACAGCATTTTTCTGGTAACTTAATAGGACCTAAAGTAATTACTTTTTAATGGGAATAAGCCACAATTGAAGTTGAAAATAAGTTTATTAACGTTTCAATTTCCAAAAACAAAATTTGTTTAAATTATTAATGTTTGTATTTTGAGAACGATTTCCGAAGCGGAAATTGAATTGACAATAAACTTATTTTAAACTTCAATTGTGGTTTATTACTTTAAGAAGCCACAAGAAAATAGCTTCATTCAGAGCAATATCAATAAGCCCTATTTAATAAATAAATCCTTCAGAAGGTAAAATAATTAAAATAAAAATGATAGAAAATATTAAAAGAGTTGAATGATGAATATGAGAATATATTTTAGTTCTTAATTTATTATCTAATTCATTAAGTATGATTATACCTATATGCGAGTTTTTTGTAGCTTCTATTGCCGTCTCTCACATCCCAGTTTTCATCTTTTGCGATCATAGCAGTCCTGGTTTGGTTGTTTAGGCCTCTTCTCTCCATGGCGTCCTTTGCATAATTTCTTCAGCAGCATTTTATTTCAATGGTTTTTTTGGTGGTTACATTTATTCCCATTTCTCTTCTGATTTTTTCGTTTCTCTCTTTATCTAGTCACTAGTCTGGATTTTCTACAACACCGTCTCCAATAGTGAATTACCATTGCATTTATACTGGATGTATTGCTTTTGTTCATCTTCTTGTTGTTTTTTTTTATCTTTCAAATCTCTGCACCATACGTATCTACCACTTTCTTCTATAATGGTTTTATACATGTACGAATTTTATTTTTTTATTTACTTGTCCACTCAATAGTTTAACTGACCCATTCTTTTCTCTCTGACTGAAGTTGTGAAGATGTGCGAAGCATAGTAGCAAAGAATATAGACGCATATGCGTCTACAGTCCATCTAATTTACAAACCGTTGCACGTCATTATCTACGTCAGAGATCGAAGTTGACATAGTTGCCAAAGTATAAAAAATTCCTGAATCCATTTTAAATCAAATAGGTCACATAATTATTGCAAAAGTGTACAACAACAGTATACAACAAAATAAATTAATATTTAATGTAAATAAATAGAAACAAAACAAGAGTTAAAAAATAATCTTGTTAAAAACAATTTGAGCTGCTTGTTTAAAAAACAACATAGTTTAATTAATAGTAAATAATAAAAACAAAACTAAAGTGTCAACACCGCAACTGTCAAATAAGTGTTACCAATTTATGCCAAAATTTCACCTTCGTTCGATTACAGTTACAGTGTGTTCCGAACAAATGTTCTTCATAAAAACGCTTTATAATGCATTTATACAAATTAATTGAAACATATTATTGTGTATTTCTTTAAGTTAACATTAATAGAAATCTTTAAATATTATTTCTACTTTCTACACGTATATAATAAAATAAATGTCTAGTGGCTGTAATGCCAGTGTACTCGGCATTACAGCCACTAGACTAGAATACGAAGTGATTCTAAAAAAGAACACACCCACCGTCTAAATATTTCGTGTTGGTATCATGTGACGTCACGGGCTATGACACCGATGACGTGCAACGGTATGTAAATTAGATGGACTGTATATTCTTTGATGTAATAGTCTAGTTTTAAAACCTTTTAAACCTATTAAAACACATATAATATTGCTAATTTCGTGTTTGCACAAGTAAGTAGAATTTTTGTAATGGAGTTTAAAAAGGTATTTTTTCTGTATATTTCATACCTGTTGTAATTTGCCTTTTAAAAGCTGCTAAGCTTTACTTTGTAATCTGTCCTTGAGCATTAAAAAGAAGGGCTAAAACTCAAAATGTGTTGGTAAGTGAACCAAAAGTATACACTTCTTTATTCATAAGGGAGATGGGAAATTAATCGGTAGTTTCTTTTAGGCAACAGGTTATTCGTTGGTGGATTAATTGTAACATTGCTCAAAGAATTGAAGACTTACTTAAAGCAATATGTTTTAGAGATGGAAAGTGGCAGCCGTAGCTCAGTAACTGTGTTACTGGCTTAACAAGCTGGAGGGCCCGGGTTCGAATCCTGGCACCGACAAAATTTTCAATTTCTAATTTAACTGAGCTGCCACCGTCTTCGGAGGGCACGTAAAGCCGTCGGTCCCGGCTACGAAAGTAGTCGTTAAGTCATGTTAGGGGCGCTTGCGCGACCTGAAAATCCTAACACTGGACCTTAGCCAGAAGGTTGCACGAACTTACTCACTTTAAAGATGGAAAACCGACTATTTAGCATGACGAAGAAAAACATTTGTGAAATGGCCTACTACGACCTTGCGGAGAGGAATGGTATTAAATACAGGTTTTCTAAAAACAAAACGTCAGCTGAAACGGCTTGATTTAGAGACTTTATAAAGAGATTTATTCTTTTAGAACTCCTGAAGCGACTTCAGCGGCTAGAGCGACAGGTTTTAATAAACAAGCAGTCGCTAAGTTTTTTCTCTTTTAGATGAAATACAAAATAAAAATAACATTAATCCTTTGAGAATATATAATATGTAGAATATAATATATAATATAAAATCAATAATTTATTAAAAAAAATAATAAAATATTTATCAAGTTAACTAAAAGTCACATTTTTGGTTAATGGTTATATATTGTGTATATTATTTCATTAGCCCATGTTTTGATATGAGCTTATGACAAAAGATAAAACCCATTTGTGTTGTGCGTATTCATATTTCACGGTAGATTTATTCTTAAAGGGAGATATTCACGATAACATGTGTTAAGGGCGGACTTGTAGACACGTATATCCTATATAAAATAGTTTTCACCCCTTGGCTGGTTCAACCCTTGGTGCATTATAATTTTTATTGGGTGGATTTTATTTATAGATTTGTTGTTATTGTTAAAATATACGATAATATTCAAATATTTAGCCATTTAGGATTTAAAATAGTCACAAATATTCTGGTGGTAGTTATATTAAATTCCGACGCTGAAAGAAATACAAAATATTTATTCGATTGATAAAAACGTTATGATGCCAAACTTTGGTGGAAGGTTCATGTTAAGAAAAGAGGAAAGAACTAAATATAAAATATAAAAAAGTTTATTGACTATAAAAGCTGGAACTAAAAGAAAGAAACTCCATCCTGTCGATTGATAATATGCTACTACTATACAAAACAATATTAAGACTGTTCTGAAGCTATTTTCTTGTGGCATGTTAAAGTAATTACTATTTAAATGGGAATAAGCCACAATTAAAGATTAAAGTCATTTTGAGAACGATTTCCGAAGTGGAAATTGAAACGTCAATAAACGTACTTTAACTTTTAATTGTAAATCCCATTTAAATAGTAATTAATAATAAGACTGTATAGACTTATGGAAGTTCTCTTTGGGGTGCGCTAAAAAAGCAATATAGCAATAAATTATGTTGACCTAGGCAGGAATGCGATGTATAAATTAAACAGTAAGGGTGCTAGCACAAATCCCTGTGGCAATCCATTGCTGAACTTTATTTGAACGCTTTCTAAATTGCTCATTGTAACAATGTCGGTGAGCATGGTATCGATGACTTTAGTTATTTATTAACACAAAATGGCACAGATTAGTTTGCAGATTAGATGGTATCGTATGTTGCTGATAGGCCAATGAAAGCAACGGATGTTTTTAGCTTTCTTTTAAAACCTGCTTCTATAAGTGTCTTTAGGGATAGTATCTCATCTGTGCAATTGCGGTTAGGTCTGAACGCTGCTTGCTCAACAGGTATCACTTCAAATATAATTCTACTAATTCTACTATAATAATATATATACAGCTCAGGAGTGCAATCGGTCTGTAATGTTAAGACTGAAGGTTCTTCTGGAACCATACGACCTCTGTTATTCGTATTTTCTTTTGGGATGTTATTTTCCATTGCATGTTAAACTCTGTTTATAATCTCTCCTATTTTTCTGCCCAGTTTTTCTTTGCAATCGAATTCTCTATGTATTTTCATTTCGTTAAGCTTTTATAGCTGGACCAGTTTGCGTCTTTCCATTTCCATGTTTTGACTGGTTCCACTTTGGATAGGTTTATTCTTGATGTCATGATTCGTGTAACTGGAATGTGGTCGGAGCTGGTTTCGAAATATATTCCCTCGTCCTCTATTATTATGCCTATCGTGATAAATAGGTCGATTGTTAAGTCATTTACTCTTAGATAAGGACTGATTCTTGTTGGTTCATCTGGCGCGAATAACATCTTGTCTCTATCCTCACAGTATATTAGAAGTGTTTCTTCATCATATCTCGTGTCTATACACCCCCAAGCTACACATATATGATGTGCGTTGAAAGCGTAGACTTTAGTACAATGAGGCGGGTGAAGACATAGCTAGGCAGTACAGTGGCGTCATAATAAATTTCCAGATCTTGCTATCGTTCACATGAAAATAATTTTATCAAAAACTGAATACTACGAAATTAGTGAAACATTTGTTGTTTTTTTTTGATTTTTCAAAATCTTTTCTGATTTCTGGATATTTCAACACCTAGATGTTATTTGCAACAGGCGTAATAAACTGCAGAAGTTATAGAGGCGCAAACATAGACTTAGATTATTGCCTAGTGATCTCAACATTGAGGGCTAGAATTTCAAACACCAGTGAAGAAAATAAAATGGATACAAAAAAATTAAATGTGCAAAAATTGAGAGATGCGACAATTGCAGAACGGTACTCGGAAAATATCATTAACAGGCTAAGGAATCAAAATGTAAATGAAGAAGGTCAGACAGATATAGGCTCCTACTGGAGCAGAATAAAGGAAGAAATTGAAGCAGCAGTCAAAGATGAAATAGGAACAGAAATTTGTACCCGTAAAAATCATTGGTTTGACAATAAATGCTATAGTGCAACAAAAAAAATAAAACCTACAGAAAAATGCTTACGCGATGCTTAACTAGAACATCTGTAGAAAATTACCAGACAAGAAGAAGAGATGAAAAGAAAACACAAACGAAAAAAACGAAACCATTAAATAAGGAACTTGAATACATAGAAAACCTCAACAGAGAGAAAGAATTCAGAGCATTCTATAAGAAAGTTAACATCAGCAGAAAAGAATTCAAGGCAACCACAAGACAATGCAGAAGCCAGAATGGCGACCATTAACAACAAGGAAAGATGTATTCAATAGATGGGTGGAATACTTTAACCAGACACTTAATATAAAGGAAGAAGAAGAAAACCTGGAAGACGAAAGAGATGAGGTAAAGGAAGTAGAGGAGAGGAAAGAGGAACCACCAACGATTCTTGAAGTTAAAGGTGCAGTTAAAAAACTAGCCAGAAACAAATCACTCGGAATAGATAATCTCCCAGCTGAACTATATAAAGAAGGTAGCCATGATACCATAATGTCATTACAGCAGCTTATAAAAGGAATATGGACCCATAAATCCCTCCCCAATGATTGAAATATTGAAATACTTTGCACCATACACAAAAAAGGGAGATATCTTTAAATGCTCTAATCACAGAGGAATTACGCTTCTAAATGCAGCGTATAAAATATTTTCCACAGTACTATGTCATCATGTCACCGTATGGCACCATATGCAGAACGAATAGTAGGAAACTACTAGGCTGGTTTCAGAGGTGGTAAATCGACAATTCATCAGATTGCAAACCTGAAACAAATTTTGGAAAAAACACTGGAATATGGCATGATACTTCTCACATATTTATAGACTACAAAGCAGCCTACGACTCTGTGCATAGAAGAGAAATGTTCAAAATCAATGAAAGAGGTAGGAATACCAAATCAGTTAGTAAATTTAACAAAAATAACTTTTTAAAAAGTTGAATGTAGAGTACGAATTCAGGGAAAACTGTATGAACCTTTTAAATAACACAATTGTGAAAACCTTTGTCAGGTCTGTAAAACGGTCAGGTCGGTCAGGTCGGTTTTTTGTACCCGATATCCTTTTCTGTGATTTGTCTTAGTACAAATACGGCATCTACACAGGATCTTCCGGATCTGAATCCTTGTTGTTTATCTGATAAAGTTGTTAGTTTATTGATTTTGTTGGTTAGTACTTTTGTGGTAAGCCTAAGTGCGGTGTTTAGTAGATTTATACCTCTATAATTGTTGGGCTCTTCTTTATCTCCTTTTTTAGACATTGGTATCATTAGGCTGTTTCTCCATCATGATAAGAGGTATTGATACCACATATTCAAGCTCTTCAAAGCTAGTTTAGCAGGGGGTGTCGTACTGGAAAGTTGGCAAAACGTAAAAGTCCTACTCCCAAAAGCCAAGCCAAATATCTTTTTGTATCATTTTAATAATAGCTTTCCATTAACAAGGACAAAAATCAAAACAACTAAAAATAAATGGATTAATAGTGAAGTTCGAAGGTCTAGTTTTGAATTAAGAAATTTACACGCTTTATCAAGGGCAGTACCAATTCTTAGAGATTTTTATCAACAACAAAGGAAAAAACATAGAAAACTTTTGACCAAAACAAGAAAAGATTATTACCAGAAAATCATTACTTCGTCTGATAATCCCAATAAAATCACGTGGAAAATTGTCAATGATTTTTCAAAAAGTGCTAATAACAATGCTAATACTTTTTTAATGTATGATGACAATAATATAATAACAGATCCCCAAGAGGTGGCATGCACTTTTAACACATTTTTTAAAAATGCACCCATTGATATCGTGTCGAAAATTCCAGGTAATACAGTAGACAAAGACAGTCAGTCAATTATTATAGATCATGAAAATTTCTTTCAATTGTACCCATTTACTGGACAGGAACTGATCGAACTCTTGCAAAGTAAACTTAAAAACAAATCCTCTAGTGGTTTTGACGAGATACCTGCATTTTTGGTAAAAAAAGTTTTACCTTTTATAATCAATCCTTTAACTTATCTCACCAATTTGTCTTTTTGCAATGGGGATTTTCCTAATTACTTAAAGACAGGCAAAGTAGTTCCCATTTTTAAAAAAGGAGATCCAAAACTGGTCAGCAATTATAGGTCACAAATAACACAAACATTTCACAAAGGTATGTCACAAATCACAACCACCGGTTCAATATATAATAAATCAGTGCAAATTCTGGCCTATGCTGATGGTATCAATATTGTTGGGAGAACGGAAATCGCTGTACGAGGGGCGTATGTAACATTAAAAGCATCAGCTACAAAAATTGGTTTAATAATAAACACCAACAAAGCGAAGTATATGAAAATAAGCACGCAACCACAAATCCCACGGCCACTTGTTATAGAAAACGACGTCATCGAAGCAGTGAACGAATTTGTATACCTGTGAGCGCTCCTTAACACTGAAAATAATACTACCGCACAGATAAACTGCAGACTTTGCATGGCTACCAGAAGTTATTTTGGGCTCAATCTCCTCCTTAAATCAACAATTATATCGAGAAATACAAAAATAAAACTCTACAACACAATAATACGCGCAGTCCTAACATATGGTCCTGGACTCTAACAAAAAATAATGAAAACATGTTAGGATGTTTCGAAAGAAAATTACTAAGGCGAATCTATGGAGCAGTGAATGACAATGGAGTGTAGAGAAGACGATACAAGGTTCCTTGATAACATGGATGAACACATGAGAAATATGGGAATACGTGCTTGGCGGAGAAAGGCGATGGATAGGGACGACTGGAGAAAAATCCTTGAGGAGGCTAATATATATGATATATGATGATAATAATGATGATATTATTGTGCAAATATAAAAAATATAAATAAATTTTATTTAAAAAAATATTAAACGATTAAAACTGGCACAATTTTTTTTAAACTTGGTTGGGTGCATTATGAACAAATTAGTAATCAATAAATACAATAGAATTATTGTTGTATTCGGTAATAAGTGGTTATAATTAAACCAATAATTAGGAGTGATATGGTTATATACCGTCAAAAATACTTTCACATATTAAAAAATACTTTTCTGGCTGTCCAGAAAGCTTTACATCTAACGGCTTTTTGTTTAACCTTTTCATTTAACACAACTAAAACTTTTATTTTCTTATTTTATGTTTTTTCTTTAGTTTTAATCAGATAAAAAATTTCATATCGTCAGGAAAAACGTGTGTATTCTTTATAACACAATTTATATTGTGTAATGTGTGCTATTTCACTCCTTACACGGATAATCTTCGGTATATCGTAGTTTTTATGAGCAGGAAAATATTTAATAAAACGAGGGCATTGCATGCGATAGCCCGACCAATATATCAATCTGCAAGAAGAGTAGGTAGAGGAGCATCAAGAACCAACTTGATCCAGAGATGCATACAGGGATTTCGAGGATTTTCCGTAATCCTTATCTAAGTGAGCCGGGCACGACTCGTGCCTTAGCAGTGCACTTCACTATTTATTGACACATGTATCGTAGAGGGCTTAGCAAATAACATATACAACCTTAGGCCTCAGCAAACATACATTATCGACGTGCAAGATAGATACCGAGCTAGTAGCATTTAATTACATGTTACAACAAAAATAAGGTAGCTATAATTATAATAGAGGTAAACAATATGTATCAAAGCAAAATAAAATTAAAGTAGGTGTCAAATTATTTAAGATCAATATTTTCGTAAGAAAATATTAAAATATATTATGTAATCTAATGTTCATCAGTTCATCAACTGATGTTCAAATCTTGTGAATTAAATCAAAACCAATATCAATTTGGGAACTATGAAATCACTAATATTCCGGTGAAGGTTTTGAATTTTTTCATACAGTTTATTTGATTTAACTTGATATAGATTTACTCAGATAACGAAAGTAAAATTATATAATTATAAATTCAAATAAAATAATAATTTTAACATTAATTTTCCATTGCAAAATAAACGTATTATAAATGATCGTAAAAAATGGGTAAACACTGAAGTACGCTTATCTAGTAGTAACTTAAAAAACTTGCATGTTTTATCTAGATCCTGTCCGTGTCTTCGTGAATATTACAAGTTAGAAGAAAAGAAACACCAGAAACTTTTATGTTTGACAAAGAAAAATTATTACCAGAATAATATTTCATTATCAGATAATCCAACAAAAAGTACCTGGAGACTTTTTGCCGACGTGACTAATAATATTGACAATAATAGAAGGAAAAATATATGTCTAAAATCAGATGAAAATTGTGTAATAGAGGAATGCCCTATTGTTGCTAACATGTTCAATGTTTTCTTTAAGAATGCTCCAATTGAGGTACGTTCTAAAATTCCCAGTCATCAAAATAGTACTTTAAGGAAACCGCCTTATAATGAAAATGACAATTTTTTACAATTATGTCCTTACACTCTAAATGAGCTGAGTGAATTATTGATAAGAAAATTGAAATCTTCAAAATCGTGTGGATTTGATGAAATACCTCAATTTTTATTAAAAAAAGTAATTCCATTCATATTATTACCTTTAACATTTCTAATAAACTTGTCTTTTTGCAATGGTATTTTCCGGGATTATCTAAAGGTGGGAAAAGTCGTTCCTGTACATAAGAAAGGTGATCCAAAGAATATTAGTAATTATCGCCCAATAACTGTCCCTTCAGTGTTTTCAAAAATATTCGAATACTGTTATCTTAACAGATTAAACTCTTATTTATTGGAGAAAGGTATTGTTAGTAAATATCACCATGGCTTTCAGGCAGGTAAGTCTACAAATACAGCAGTTCATTCATTTTATGAGACTTTAACTAACTATATTGATGCGGATGAATGCCCTGTCGGGATTTTTTGTGATCTCAGTAGGGCATTTGACTGTGTCGATCATACGTTACTCATTAATAAGTTAGAAAATATTGGAATAAAAGATCTCTCTCTAAAATGGATAGAATCCTACCTATCAGAACGTCGTCAGTATGTCTCCTTAACAGATGTATCCCAACAATCAGTAAATATTTGCAAATCAGATTATATTTACATTCATATGGGTGTTCCACAAGGTTCTGTAATTGGCCCAATATTATTTCTTATTTACTTAAATGATATTGTCTCAATAAATTCTGCTGTACAGTTTACACTTTATGCAGATGATACTTCAATACTTATATCAGATAAATCACATATATCTCTTGAAAAGAAATGTAACGAACTTTTGTGTGATCTTAGTAATTGGTTTTCCTCGAATTACTTACATCTTAATGCGGATAAAACGCATGCTATTCATTTCCACAATAGACAGAAACATCTGTTAGATATCGAACTATCAATATATTCTAAACAAATTGAAAAAGTTCATTGCCTAAAGTTTTTGGGTTTGTATGTTGATGAATGTCTCAATTGGAAAAGGCAATGTGATGATATTATTTCCAAAATAAACTCATCATGCTACCTACTTCGAAACCTCATAGATATACTAAGTGAAAAACAGCTAATTATGCTGTATTATGCTCAGGTGGAGTCTCGTTTGCGGTATGGCATAGTATTTTGGGGTAGGTTTGTAAATTCGGTGAAGTCTTTCTGTCTCAAAAGAGAATAGTCCGTTGTATTGCTGGTATTTCTCGAATCACTAGCTGTAAGAGTTACTTTACTAGATATAAACTTTTAACTCTGCCGTGTTTATATATTTTTGAAGTTTGTGTTTTTATTCATTCAAATCTTGAGAAATTTAAAACTAATAGTCAAATTCACAATATAAATACAAGACAGAATCAAAAATTACATCTGCCTTTTTCTAAAGGAAATATGCATTACTCACCTGCAATAATAGGTCAAAGAATATATAATAAGTTACCCGAGCCAATAAAAAAATGTAAGAATATGAAAATATTTAAATTAACTTTAAAAGATTTTTTATTGCAGAATACGTTTTATTCTGTTGATGAATATTTTAGTAGTTGACATTATTTTAAGTATATACTAGTAATTTTACATTTTCTATTTGTGTTTGTCTTGTAATGTTAGGTTTAGCGTAATTTTAGATTTACATTTATATTTACTTACTTACTTACTTACTTACTTATTTTGTTTTCTAAACTGTGACTGATCCTATACAAATTGTATTTGTCAAAAGGGAAATAAAGTATTATTATTATTATTATTATAAAAGCCTCGACTTAATAACAGCACTATTCAATAAGATATATGACACAAGTAAAATCCCATTAGACTCGCTAAAATCAACATTCGTAACATTACCACAAAAATTCAATGCCCACACTGCGATGACTATCGAATATTAAGCATACTCGTGGCTGAAAGACCTGAGGAGAGCTCATCCACAAAAATCTTTCGTGCAGCAGTTTCCAAACCTACAATTACTATTTTGATCGCCAACCTTCGAAAGGAGACGGCACAATAAGAAGAAGAAGATTTACTAAATTGATTTTTAAAATTTTCGGAAACACTCTTTTTGCTCTCTCTCTCTTCCTCTCTTCCTCTCTTAACCGTCATACATCCAGAAATGGACATAGGCCTTCTTCATGAGTCTGCGTTACGTATATTCTCCAATCCTCTACTTTTTATGATTAATATCCATTTAGCAATTTTTATTCTCCATCTGTTATCCTCTTGTCTTGTAATATGTCCCCACAGACTCCTTTAACAATTCCCTCATTAGTACCTAAATTTATGGGCCGTATATTATTATCGGGAGAATATATCGATTAAAAACTCAAGATGGCTAATACTTTCTGGTTTTTTAATATATAAGCTAGTGTTACAAAAAGCAGTCCATCTCAGTCTTCTTCTTCTAAGTATTTCTTTTTTGTGTTATGTTTTATTTAAGTTTATAAATTTTCTTTTTCATGCGCCTCTCCTCATCGGAGGTTGGCGATCATCAACTAGAACTCTTCTCTATCTTGTTTCTCAGCCCAGAGAACTTCTTTCGTTAGATACCTCGTCTTTTCTTCGATCGTTCCTTCAACGACCAGCTGCAGAAAACCATACTTATCGTTTCTAAAGATAAGCTACGTTTCTTTGGTTAACTGTTGTCAATAGGTCCTTATCTTTCTTTATACATTCTTTTCAACACTCGATCATTTGATACTCTCTCGATCCATGGTATTTTCAATAACCGCCACGCCGGTACAACTAGATCCCAAAAGAATCCATACCTGAGATGGTTCTTGCCTTTATTGTTTATCCGTCAACTCCATACAACAGTGTAGACAGTACGAAGCATTTAATGGCACGCCATCGAGAAATCAGACTGTCTCTATTGCAAAATCGCGCTTTCATTTTGAAGTACGTATTTCTGACTTCTTCGATTCTAATTTTAACTTCATTATCAGGATTCCATTTATCGTTTAGCCAACATCCCAAGTACTTAAATCTCTTTACCCTTTTCATGTCCTGATTTATTATCCGTACTTTGACATTGTTTGTTTTTTTTATTTACATTTAAGGCGCATCAACCTATGTGGTTATTAGCGTAGCTTGGTATTACATTTTTCCGATACTTCTTTTGCCGATTGGTGACTTATCCCTTGCTATTTTGACGAACCAGGTCTCCTCCATTCTGCTTATGTGGTTATTTCATTCTTTTTTCTATTTTGTATACATTCATTTATACCCATTTTCAAAAAAGGTGACAGACGAGAATGCAGCAACTACAGAGGTATAACTTTCCTGAGTATCCCTTCCAAAGTCTACGAACGAGTACTGGAGAAAAGACTACTACAAGAAGTAGACCATAAGCTGGAGCAGTCACAGAGCGGTTTCAGGAAGGGAAGAAGCATCCATGACCATGTTTTTACACTCAAGCATCTAATACAAAATGCAAGAAATACAAGCACGGAACTATACCAAGCCTTCATAGACCTCGAAAAAGCATTTGATAGAACCCCGCGAACCGAAATAGATAAAAGCCTAAGAAACAGAGAAGTAGACAGCAAACTCAGAAAAGCTATTATGAGCCTATACAAGAACACAAGAAACAGAGTAAGAACAGATAATATGGAATCAGAAGAGTTTAGAGTCAATGATGGCTTACGACAAGGAGGTGTACTAGGCCCCATCCTGTTCAATATTGTACTAGATGATGTAATGAAGGAAACTAGAGAAGAAACATCGAGAATATTTGTTGGACATAGAAACCTGGAAATGATACAGATAGCGGAGTGCGCATTTGCAGATGACCTCGTCGTATTTGGAAGAAACGAGGACGCACTTAAGAGAAACCTCCAGATATGGAGAGATAAACTTGAAAAACGTAACCTGAGAATTAATGAAAGTTAAAACCAAGGTCATGGTATGTGGGAAAACAGACCAACATACAAACATTAAAATCAATAACTATACTTTAGAACAAGTCGAAACCTTTAAATACCTGGGAGTGCAACTAGAGAGTAGAGGTACACAAGAAGCAGAGAAAAACAATCGAATAGCAAACCCTTCCCGGATATACCACACAATTAAGAGCACATTCCTATCGAAAAAAGAAGTATCCCAAAAAGCAAAGATAGCTATCTACAACACAGTTTTTGTACCTATCTTAACATTTGGATGTGAAAGATGGACGCTCACCACCAGACTAAAAAATAAACTGCAAAGTATTACAATGAAGTATCTAAGAAGAGTACTAGGGGTGACCAGAATGGACAGGATACGGAACGATGAAATAAGAGAACGCCTTAAAGTCCAATCAATAGAGAAGAAAATCGAAGAAACCCAACTGAGATGGTAAAAAAAGCCAAGTGAAACAAGTGTGGGAAGCAAGAAGAACCTTGAAAAGACCGAGGGGCAGACCCATGAAGACCTGGGACGATGAAATTGCCGCCATCCTAGACAGGAGAGGAGTCACGAAGGAGCAAGCGAAGAAATTGGTAAGCAACAAGAAGAATTGGAGGAAGTTTGTATATGAAACCTAAAAAGAGACTTTACACCCAACACTTTAGGGTAGAAGGGTTATTGATTATATATATATACTCTTATCTCTGCCGTTTTCAGTAGCGTTTGCGTTGTGGCTATGTCGGGTCTTATTTCTGAGGCATATGTTGTTATTGGTCTTACATTGGCTTTATAAATGCTTGACTCCATCTCAGTGTTAATGTGTCTATTTTGCCATATAGTGTTATTATTAAGGTATCATGCAGTCTGCTTTTTGTACTTGATCTCTCACTTCTTTGTACAGGTTTCCATAGCTGGACAATGTAATTCCCAGGTATTTTATTTCCATTCCTTGTTCAATACTGATGCCATCAATTTCTATTTTACATCTGGTTGGTTCTTTGCTGCCCACTATTGTTTTATTTTCTGAAATGAGATTGTCCTATTAATTTTTTTTGCTCTTATGTTAAATCTGTGGACCTTTACAGACTATCTTCATCTTGGGCTATTAATATTTCGTCATCTGCGAGTATTTTTATTTTTTTGTTTTCCATTCTGTATCCTCTTCCTTTGTTAGAGAAGAATTATCCATCTATTCTGACTGATTTATTTCGTTATTTTGGTAAATGTGTTCGATAGTTTTTATAACATTTAGGGGAACTTCTCCATTATACAGAAGATGGATTACATCTTTGAGTCTTACTCTGTCAAATGCTTTCTTTAGGTCAGTCAGACACAGAAATGCTAGTCTATTATACTCTGATTTCTTAATAATTTGTTTTATAACGAATATTGTATCTGTACACGATCTTCCACTACGAAAACACTGTTGTTCATTTGCCGAACTTATCCTCTGATTTATTAGTACTTGTAAAATTTTAGTTGTATGTTTTAGGGTAGTATTTAACAAGTTTATACCTCTATAGTTTTCTGGCTGTTTTTATCTCCTTTTTTGAATAGTAGAATTAGTTCGCTCGTTC
The DNA here is from genome assembly GCF_040954645.1 of Diabrotica undecimpunctata. NCBI lineage: Eukaryota > Metazoa > Arthropoda > Insecta > Coleoptera > Chrysomelidae > Diabrotica > Diabrotica undecimpunctata. The sequence continues at coordinate 143,880,822 of NC_092807.1, forward strand.
TATATTCTTCCGGTATTTTATTTTGTTTTATAATTTTCTTAATTAATGTTGTTAATTGTTCTGTTATTGCTGTTCCACAATATTTCAGTAGTTAATTTGGTATCCCGTCTTCACCTGCTGCTTTTCTGTTCTTCAGCTTTTCAAGTGTTTTTCAAACTTCCTGTACATTTATATTAATTTTTTTCTGCATAGAGTTTTTTTAGGTAGCCAATCCACGTATCCTTTTCTATGTGCTTTGGTTCTATTAGTTCCTTTACCTCCATTCTTTTATCTATTATGAAGCGCCATATTTCCGTTTGCAGACCGTAAAAATCATGTTCCATTTCTTTCGAGAAGCGTTCCCAGTGATCATTTTTTATTTTCAAGTGCATGTGTTGCATTTCTAATTATCTTGTAATTATGGTATTCCTCTTTTGTTTTGGTGGACATGTATTTCAGGTAAGCTTACTTTTCTTTACATTTTTCCTTTACTTCTGTACAAAACCATGGAGTTTTCGCCTTGGGAACGATTTATTTTTATTTATATTTCTTTCACCAAGAATTTCCTTGGCATACATATTTTGATACATAGATTATTCCCTACATAGATTTTACGTACATAGATCTGAGCTAAACTGAGTACATTGGTTTTTACAGACATTGTTTTTTACAGTCGGTCCCGAGGTCAACTAAGTTGTCTAGAGTTGATCTATCTTTATGAAATCCACTTTCTGATAGAGCAGATCTTTGCTCGATTATCCAAATAAGTCGTTGGTTAATTAATTTTTCAAGCACTTTGCTCATTGCACATGCTAACGATACTGGACGGTAGGAATTTTGACTTGAGCGTGGTTTACTGGGTTTAAGGATAGGTATTGTGTAAACATTACTCTGTGGAAATACTCCTTCAAGCCATATTTTGTTATATATGTTTGGTAAATAGGTATTTCTATCTCCTGTTCAATCTGGCACTGGAAAAAATAATACGTATGTCACAAATCACAACCACCGGTTCATTATATTATAAATCAGTGCAAATCCTTGCCTATGCTGATAATATCAATTTTGTTGGGAGAACGAAAAACTAAAAACACCAGCTAAAAAATGGGTTTCATAATAAACACCAACAAAACGAAGTATATGAAAATAAGCACGCAACCACAAATCCTACGACCACTTGTTATAAAAAAGGGACATCATCGAAGCAGTGAACAAATTTGTATACTTGGAAGCGCTCGTTAATACTAAAAATAATATTACCACAACGATAAACTATAGAATTTGCACGGCCAACAGACGCTATGTTGGGCTCAATCTATGTCTTAAATATTCAATTCTTTTGAGAAATACAAAAGTTAGGTTCTACAAAACAATAATACGCCTAGTGGTAACATACGGTTCAGAGACCTGAACAAAAAGTAATGAAAATATGTTAGAATGTTTTGAAAGAAAAGGACTAAGGCAAATCTATGGAACGGTGAATAACAAAGGAGTGTGGAGAAGACGATACAACTTCGAACTTTATAGAATATACCAGGAACCTGATATCGTAAAACATTAAGACAGGACGTCTGAAGTGGATAGGGCATGTAATGCGGATGGAATAAAATGACCCAGCTAGAAAAATGCTCTTTGATAGACCCATCGGGACGATTGGAGAGAAATTCTTGACGAGGCTTGGACACAAGCAGGGTTATAAAGCTAGAATAATGATGATGAAACGTTAATAGGTCCAAATATCTTCCTTAGTATTTTTCTTTCAAAAAGTTTCAGCTTCCTTTTTGTAGTTTCTGTCATTACACGTGTCTCACATCCATAATATACTATTGGTCTGATAATACGGGTCTTTTAAATATTTACTTCTAGTCCAGTATCTTTTGCAACTATTTTTAATTGTGAATATATTTCTGCCGCCTCTTCCGTTTTGCGAGAAATAAGGATAATGTCATGGGCATAGAAAGCAATCTGGATTGATTTATTTGTTAAGAGGTTACCTCTTCCTATATTCTTATTACATATTCAGTTTTGGAAAGCTCTCAGTGAGCTCATTTTGTATTCTGACAGTAGCAGTTGACACGTTCACTGTTGCCTTTACTATTCAGGTGTATTTTTAGGGAATGTGAAAGCTGCTTGGATAAATTTCTGTAAGAAATGTATCCAAGTATTGCTACGCCACTGGTAGCAATTAACTTATACTTCTTAAATTATACCTAAGTAATTTCTCCAGCAAATTCTCATAAAAGCCGAAAAACTATTGAAAGGATATTTTTACCCATAGATTAACTTTCTCCGACCGATTCCAAAAATTTCCCTGTTAGACAAGGATACAAAAGGTTGGTTTTACCTACCTCTGTATAGAAATTTCGAAGTTGTCCCCCGACCCCCGCAAATCCCTTGCAATAGTCAGCTATTGAAAATCAGAATTTTAGTCAGTGTCAGTATCAAATTGTATCCCAGCTGAGCTGGTCGCTTCTTGTTTTAGAGTTTTATCTCTCGCATTTTAGTTATCGTTACATAGCTTATAGTTAAAAGCTGAACGCTCATTATTAATCAAGTATATTCCTATAGAAGAAAACGTCCTTAGCTGAAGTGATAATTATTAGTAACATTTCAATCCGTATCAGAGCTAGTGTGTCACGGACTAGTGTGGACAGTGATCGGCTGTTTTCAATAAAAGATCTTGCGCTAAAACTTTGGCTAGATAATAATTTAGTTGTAGTAATATTCAATTATTAAACTACGTATTGTTTAAACTGATTGTGTTCTTATTTCCCACGCCAGTGGATGGTCCTTCAAGTTGGAAGTAATTACAAGACTTAGTACGCTCTAAATGGTAGCAAGATGAGCATCCTAATTTGTTGAACAAATGTCCGTTAAATTCTACCACTGCTCAATATTTAATATAACTTGTGTCCATTAATTGAGTCGTAGGCCTGTTTAAAATCTATTAATATGTTGTAGACGCCAATGTTGTATTCCCACGATTTATTTAAAAATTGTATTTCTTCGAAAAGCTTTAAGTATCACGCTCTCCCAATGAATTAGAAAAACTACAGTTAAATGAAGTATTATAATAAAACAATTATTATTTTTCTTATTTGTAACCAATTATTAAAAGAGCCAAAAAGTGCTTTTTTGTTGAAAAACTAAGCAAAGTTTGATTGAGAGAAAAATTCCTAAACCTAATCATTATCAGTGATTTTAAAGACTTAATCTATGTCCAAAATTGGCTCTATAACATCTTTATTTTTAAATTTGTCAGTTAGTCACGTAAAGTGGTTGAATGGGTACCTACCATAGGATATATAGACGTAACGTCGGCGGTCAAAGGGACCTCTCTCTCGAAGCTCTCTCAGGTAGCTTCCGGGTCGCAGTCGGAGCTCCTAAACAAATCCCGTAATCCCTGCCGGCAATTTACTTCAGCCCAAGCTTTGTCCGGCAACGGCTTAACCACTGAGTTTTATTATCTTAGTGGGTTGGCGCTCGACGGCCTCTCACAGGCCGAACGCTCGGACGCAACACAACTTTCTAAAACACATATAAGGCTTTCTGACATTAGGCCAATCCTATGATATTGTCACTTATGCAAATGCAATACCGCAATTAAAAACCCAACAAAAGTTATAGTTTTAAGTCCAAGTGAATGTCAGTGGCGAGACGTCTCGTTATTCTAATGAGAAAATAACAAAATATGTAAACAAAACTTCATTTTGACTATTGTGTTAATATTTTCTATTTCATAATCAATTGAAAATTGCAACAAATTTATTGGTTTAGCACTATTTTGGCCTTTATGTTGCTTGTAAATGACAATCCAGAACACTGTATTGTCTTAGTTAACAAATATGTAATAACTGAAATATTTAATGAAATATACAAGGCAGGAAAAATACCATTAGAGTGGCTCAAATCGGAGTTCGTACCATTGCCCAAAAAACCAGGAGCAAAAGTTTGTGAAGACTATAGGATCATAAGCCTAATGAGCCATCTACTGAAGCTGCTTTTAAAAGTCATCCACAAAAGAGTTTACCGGAAATGCGAGGAACAAAGTGCGCCCAATCAGTGTGGATTTGTGAAGGCCGTTGGTACGAGGGAAGCTTTATTTAGCGTGCATGTATTGTTTCAGAAATGCAGAGATGTCAGCTGTGATGTTTTTGCATGCCTGATTGACTACAAGAATGCTTTCGATAGAGTCAGGCATGAACAAATGATGGAAGTGATGAAGAGGACAGGGATTGACGGAAGAGACCTACAAATAATAGCCAACCTGTAGTGGAATCAATCAGAGGTGCTCCGAATAGATGGAGAATATACAGATCCGGTCAAAATCTTAAGGTGAGAGAAACAGGGGTTCAATTTCACCACTGATATTCAATCTGTACTCAGAGCACATTTTTGAAGAAGCTCGAAAAGATATTGATAGAGGCATCTCAATAAATAGAGTCAAGCTCAATAAACTGCGGTATGCAGATGATACAATACCATAGAACGGCTGCAACACTTAATGAACAAAATATCGGATATAGTAGAACGTATGGATTTAATATAAATACCAGCAAAACCAAGCTAATGATCATCAGCAAGGAAAACATAATTGAAGCAAATCTGTATATGAACCAAATGAGAATTGAACGTGTTTCTCAGTACAACTACTTGGAGACTATAATCAATGAGTCGTGGGACAATACCCAAAAGATTAAATGTTGCATCGGAAAGGCAAAAAGTGCATTCTTGACTACGAACTTTGTGTTCAAGAGCCATGACCTCACCCTAGAAACAAAAATAAGGCCCCTTAAATGTTACGTGTACTCAGTGCTTCGAGAGTAGAAACGTGGACATTGAATCAGTCTATCAATTTGCATGACAATCTATATCTAGGAAAACAAAGCATTGGCATACATACGTTCATATAGCAAACTGTCAATATTTTTTTCATACAGAATCACTTCCTGAAAGTTGTTGAACTTATTTACCAACAACCTATATATTTTACAAATATAAATTATTCACATGGACTGAAAACGAAACTTTGAACCGCTCTAACTCTTAAAAAATTGATTTTTGAGCCTTTAAACAATGATAACTTTTGACCAGCATAACCAACATAACTAACCAAGCCTTTTTGGATTCATAAAAACTCTCCTCCTATTTATGATGGATTAAGAAACGTCACCTTAAAACCACAAGCAAAGGTAGGGACCGACTACTTTGATCACTTTGTTTCTTGTGATGTGAAATGTGTTTATTCGGAGTTAGCATCATTTAATAGTATAGTCATAAATCAAATTATAGAGAAACATCAAAACAACGTCACTATATACACTGATGGATCAAAAAACACCGATGGTACAGGTTGCGCTTTCGTGATACCTAAACGTATACAGAAAAAATATAAGTTAAACAAAAACACATCTATTTTCACAGCTGAGGCAATAGCAATTTTAAAAGCACTAGAATATGTTCATCAGTAAGAGGATCAGAATGCTATAATCTTTTCCGATTCACTTTTCGTTCTTAAAATTTTAAAATCAAACTCAAACACAACCAAGGATATTATTTTTAGCATCCAAGCAATACTTAAACATTTACAAGATCAAAATAAATATATAAAATTCTTCTGGGTCAAACCACACGCAGGAATGCCAAACAATGAAATTGCAGATCAAATTGCCAAAGCAAATATAGTAATGGGGGAACAAATAAATTGCGAATTAACCACAGATGAACAAATAATCATAGCAAAGCAGAGAATGATGAAGAAATGGTTCTATTTATGGCAAGAGTACAGCTTTACAAATCCAACACGTTACACCAGACTTGAAACCAAATTAAGGAGAAAACCATGGTACAATGAGTACGATTATAGTCAAAAAAGTATAACTTCTATCAGCAGAATGAAGTTTGGTCACGCAGGCTATCCAGCACATTTATTTAAAATAAAAATACTTAAGAGTGATCTTTGTGAAGCCTGTAATAAAATCGGTGACCTGGACCACATCTTTTTTGATTGTTTACAATATAGAGCTCAATCTCATGAGCTTTTCAGAAAACTTTTATAAAATTAAACATTGAAAGCCCATATAATATACTGCATCTTCTTGCTTTAGACAGAAAAGAAATTCACGATTGTTTGCTGTCTTTCATCAGAACAACGAATATACAAATATAACCACCTTTGTTGATACCTGATGTCTTTCCTTAATGTATGCATACCTAGCAAGCAAGCAAGCAATTTAATTAAACCCAGCCTGTAAGAAATGTTCACCCCTAAGAATTACGTTCGGGTGTAACAATTCATTGGAGCGAGGTGTATTAACTCGAGTAAACAGGAGTCACTCCACCGCGCTCCAATGCTCCAGACCATTTCTTTCCCCCCTATAGCACTCTGATGCGCGATAGGGGCACAACTATCAGCCAAATGCTCTTCATGTGGAGGTTCTGGGTAATAGAATCCCAACATGGTTTCCTAACCGAATTCAAAACTCAGGACAGCGCATTGTCGCTATATTCCTGTTATCTTAATGGCTTATACGCGAACTAAAATGGCTTACTTGGGCCTCAAGTCTCCGCTCTGAGCTAGGCTCAGTTCGGCGACTTGGTGCTCAAGGGGTTAGGCCCTACCCGGGTTTTTGGGTTTTTTTGTTAGTTTTTTTGTTGACTTGCGCCGGTTTTTGTTTTTGGTGGTCGAGGCTGATTTTTTGTTTGTGTTTTTTTTTTTTGAAGGTAGCCCTGAAACAAAAATCATAATTAGAACAATATCTATATCATAACATTGAAAAATATATAAAAATATGAGACTCCAGACGGCAACCAGACTCACGTTGTATTTTGCGATTGTCCACGAGTGTTTTGGGCTACGAACTATCTTCATTGTGCGTTGTTGTTGTTTTTTGAAGTGTTTTCTCTCTAATGTGATGTATACCTATCTGTCCGAGGCCTACCTTTTATCGTTTATAAAAATGTCCTGATCGGCCTCTGGGTAAGAAGAGTGTAATCCCTATGTAATCCTTGTATTGTATCTGTTTTTAAAAATTTGTGTCTGGCTGTGTGGTTATTTACCCTAAAGCCAACAAAAAAACTATATGCATACAAACAAGAACACATATTAAACAGAAACTGATTTATGCCAAAGTTACGGTAAGCAGTTCAGTGGATGTTCTGCAATGAGTCATATATTCTTCTGAGCAGTAAAAACAATGTTTTAAAATATATTTATTTTTTTATAACTCCATCGATATTACAGCTTAACTTTTTAATACTTTTCGGTAAAATATTGTAATAGTTATAATTAAGACAATTTTTTCTGAAAGACAGTCTACAGCGATTTGTTCTTAGTTATTGGTCATTAGTTAGTTAGTTCTTAGCGTATTGTGAACGTGACATTAGACTGCTCGTTTTCTGTGAATTTCAGTTAGAACTTGAAATATCAACAGAGTAGGTAGCGGTATAATTTTGAATTTGATAAAGAAAGGTCGGCAGTGTTCTAGGTAACTAGACCCTGCTAAAATGCTGATAGTGGAATAAAGAAAAATATGTCTTTTTTATTGTTTCAAAGTTGAAAACCCTTGCTAGTTGGCGAATAACAAATAATGAACTTGATAGCTTTTTATTAAGTTGTGAGATATGAGCCGACCAATTCAGTCGATTATCTATGGTTATTCCCAATAGTTTAACAGTCTTTTTGTTATCTGGATAGTTGAGTAAATTACTTGCAGACATAACCAAATTTTGCGTTTAATCCGTGTCAAGTTTTAGTTTGTTTGCTTCAAGCCATGAGCTAGATTTAGTAGAAACTTCCTCATGACACATTTTTAAATCATCATTATTTTTTCCTGACATAACGTATGTCGTATCATCTGCAAATTGTATGGAGATATGAATTTAGAAAAATCGTTGACATAAATAATAAACAAAAGAGGTCATAAGACCGAACCTTGTGGGACTCTACGTTTTACGGATAGAAAATCGAAGAGATGACCTTTAGACACTACCGCCTTCTGTTTAAGCTACTCGTTTAAGCTTCTGTTAACCAGAAGAAGTGATAAACCGTTGAAATGTTTGATTAGTGTCAACAGCTTTATGCTCAGAGTCAATAAATAAAAATTGAGCTCGACGGTCAGAAAAAGGGTTGATATAACATTTTTAATTTTGTATTTAAAAATTACACAAATGTTGTAATTGTACTTTTATAAAAGTCGTTCGCGACTGGCCTATTGTCCGAAACCTGGAAAGCTGGACACAACACATACAACTTTCCTCCCCACATACGTCCTCTGCGGGCTAGTAAAGCTGTCGCCTAACTTTATTACGGAATTTACTGAAATATTCTTGCAGACTTACTCGAAATTCATTGTGCTTTGGCCAACGCAGGCATTAGATTTACTTAGTACTTTCTCGACTTCCTGAAAACCTGGAGGACAGCCAATTCAATAATTCATTTTTTATAAATTACTTTTTTACCTAAAGGAGCTTGACCGAATTTACGAGGAGACCTAAAAAATTCAAGCTTTTTCGTTAAGTACACATACAGGTCATACAGTGTAAAAATAAAAGTCGATGTCGTTACAAAGTTGCTTATTACTTCTTCAGATGGTATTTCCAGTGCAATTTAATTATATTTTGTCAGGGAAAAAAGTATACGGCAAAACTAAAATAGTAAATCAATTTAACAATTTAAAAACTTTTTTTTTATTTGAATTAACTTGAATGACGAGGTCATTGACACGATGACAGTAGAGTACAATATAAGAATATTACAAGTATAGTTTTACATTTCACATGATCCACATTATTTAATTATTACAAATTTGACTGTTAGGTATACATCATTACACTTCAGAGTTTATAAAGCACTTGAATGGCTCACAGGCTTGCGTATTTCTCAGTTTCTTCAACATTTCTTCTATATTTATCTCCCAACTCGTGTTGTCTTATTTTAGTAGAAAGATGTTAACATTCTTTAAGAAAATGCTTCATGGTTGAGGGGCTGTTGCAATGGCCGCATGCAGGTGGATCGGTAGATGCCATCAGAAAGCCTAGAAGTCTAATTCTTAATCTTCTTAGAATAACTTTGTGTCTTCTAGGCATATGTGGTAGTTCTAAGGAAGGTATAACTGGTTGTACGCTGTATATTATGTAAGTGACACAACCAATGAGCTTACCATTTGTCATATATACGTTTTTTGCACTTTTTTTTTTAATATCGTTATGTAGCTGAATATTTGCTACAGGTACAACAAAAAGCAGAAGCTTCCTTTTTAACTACATATGCAGCCTCATTTCCTACAAATATCCTTCATGTGAAGGTATATAGACAGTAGTGACAATTACTTCATGATTTGTAAGTTATATATCGACTGGTCCAACGAAGACTGTAGTAACTCATTTTTTATGTAATTGAGATAATTATAAAAATGTATTTACACTGTTACCAAAATTCATTAATCTATTAAATGGATGTTTTTATAGCATTAAGTGATACTTTTAATAATGATCTTACAAGGGTAAAACAGATTTAAGACAGAAATGGTCATAAGTGACTTTTGAATGAGTTACTATAGTTTTCGATGGAGATATTTTTAAAGTAATAAATACCAGAATTATTTGTTTCTTAACTTTATTTATATAAAATGCTACATTTTGAAGAAGCTACTGATATAATTTGCAGTTTTATATTTTAATTCAATTTTCCTCATCCGACTCTTCTTCGCTCTCAACTGAATCAACTTCGAGCTCGACTTTAGGAGGTACATAACTCTTTGAATTAAGATTTTTATAAAATCCATGGTACATTGTGGGTATTTTGCCGGTATTACACAGCCACAGTAATCCTTTTAGCTTTTTTTCTTCAATTGGTAATGGTGCATCATACAGTTTCGGTGGAAATTTGATAGTAGTGGAAGGCCGTCCTCTGCATTTTCGATTTAATTTTATGTCACAACCTCTAAAACCATCATCGAATTCGTATTTAAACATTATAGAATTTTGGTGTTTATGCGAAAATTTTATTTCTCGTATTTTGCTAACTTTTATTGATTTCTTTTCGTTGTCAAGTTTCCAATTCTCGGTATCAGTCAGTTTTTTAAAATTAAAAAAATTATCTTGGGACATTTCCGTAACATCATAAACTCTTCCTGTAGTTTTAGCCATTTTAATTAATGTAACCCACTGTTCTGGCACATATACAACCGATTGCCTTTTCTTTGCATTTTCGATAACAGCATGCATACTGTCACCCTCGTTCTGAGTGTGGCCTTTTTTCAGAAATCTGTGAACAATATCAATATGAAAATGAGCAGCAGCAAAAGCACACATCGAAAACACAAAACGATTCCTATTTTGTCCTCCACAGTTGTCTGAGTAGAATATTATCGTTTTAACACTTTGTTGTGCCTTGAGATCTAAAAATTTCCAGAGGCAACTGGCAATTTCATTAGGACCTCTTTTAGCCACCTGCTCGTTCCATACATAGCAGTAACCCTGATTATTTCCAACATTATAAACTGTAAAGTTATATGTAGAGTATTTGCTTTTGTAGTAAAAATCACTTACGTTAGACCTTTTGAAGGTCAAAGCAAGCCACACACAAGCTCTTATCATCTAGTGCAAGCTGTTTGTCTATGTCTTTTAAGTTTCTGATAACTTCTTTGTTTTTCATATGGGACTCATATTGTTCAAGCAATTTTGCTTTTTCAGCATCACTAGTCATATTAAAAATAGAACAAACAGTACACTGGTCCTTTTTTGGTTTAAAGAACCCAATATTGAACTGTTCATTGAAAATATCTCTATACTGGCGTGACGTGGCAGCTGTAGTGATGTTATTTTTTTCGCAATGCTCGTTGTACAATCGGTACATTTTCTGGATAGTTAGCCCTTCTTTAAGGTACATCTTCATCGTATTCTTACGGGTATAATGGGAAGGTACTACAGGAAACTGATTTATGTGATTTTTTACGTTGTCTATACGTTCTGGTGATAGTTTATGTGGTCTGTTAGTGTGCTTTCCACGTTTATCTTCCTCTAATGATCCACCATCTTTCAGTTTCCTTAATGCTGTAGTGATCCAAGTTTCTGAAACGTTAAGGGTTTCCAAAAACATAGTTTTGCAAACACGTTGTTTTTCATTGCGAATGTAGAAGTAATATTCTCGAGAGTAATTTCTTCGAGACCGTTGTTCTGCAGTAATAGTTACTTGTTTTTTGGCAACCTGTCTCACATGACGAGCAATAAAATCCCACTTTCTCGTATGATCTTTTAACTTCCAAAATTCATTGAAAAAAAGGTCTCTATCTTCTTTAGCTATTTTGGTAGCACATTTTAGTCTACATGTGTTTGCGCATGGTGCACCCATCTGTCTTCCTTTAATTTATATACCTTTTCGATTTTCATGTTCAAGTCCCAGGTTTAGACTTGTTTTAGATTTTTCATCCGCCCACTTACTAACGTCTCTAATTCTTTTCCTACTTACTCTCTCTATATTGCCTCTGCTTCTTCTCTTTCTATTTGTGGTTGCTTCAGTTATATTCTTATTAGGTTCAATTATTACTTCAGGGATGTTTTTGTCTAAATGCCTACGTAATATTTTTTCATGCGGAATTTAAACCAACCTGTAGAACATTCAGGATTAATATCAGTCTCGTGGTCACCAGGATCCTCATTCGCCTTTTTGTATTTGCTTTCTTCTACAATACTTTTAGCAATATGTTTACCTTAAAAAATAAGTAGGTTTTTACTTTGCTGTTATTATTTTAAATAAAGTTTATTATAAATTTACCTTCAAAAGAACGATAAGAAATATCCGTTTCAGTGTTTTTATACGCTTTCTCAGCTAATTCCAATATTAACTCACTTCTGGAACACATTATGGCAATTATAACAAAACTAAACTTTTGAACATAACCTTAAACTAACGCAGAATACCGTAGTAACTCATGTTACGATACCTATGCTATCGCCTCAGATAACAACGAAGACTATTGTAACTCAAGATACGATGATTTTCTACGGTTGTTTTTCATAAATCGGAGATACTATAAAACTCTTACACGTAATATTGGTTGCATAACTACGTTTACTGAGATACAATTCTTTCCTGGGGAAGATATCATTATGTTTTATTGTTTTGCGCTCGTAACTCAAAAAGTGGAAAATTTGAGTTACTACAGTCTTCGTTGGACCAGTCGATATGTATATCACGTATTAAATTCATCAGATTATGATCTGAGAGAACATTTTTTTAAAGTCTGTGCAATACTGTCGCTGTACCAAACTCATATACTGATTGCCTGGAAGCTCTGGACTTCATCATTCAAAAGGTTAATAGGGTCACGGGTACAGTGATTGACCACTTAAGGAATTGCCAATTGAATTAAAATTGTAAATTGGTATCTCTTAAAGTGAAATATTTTTGTAAGGGTTTTTTAATAGCAATGAAACATCAAATTTTATAAAAACTCAGGTTATTTTAATCAGAAATAATAACGTATATCAAAAATTAACACAAATTTGAAAACTTACAGAACTACACAGTTATTGGCCATACAAACATAGTTATTGGCATATAGAATTACAGTCATTGGCCATTTATAAAATTCCTAATTTTCTTTTTTTGTTTTGTGCAGGTAAAGCATACAAAAATGTTTAAGTTTTCAATTTCTTGTTGTTTCTTTGCACATCTACCAATATGGTAGCCTCTAACACAAAATAGACATTTCATTCCAACTTTTGATTTAGATATATTATAGGAATAAGAATAACACAATGCTGTATACAAAAGATTATTTACAGGTGGGTTGGCGTCGTCTGATTGTCTCACCGTTATATCTGAAAGAATTTTTATTTTTTCATGTTCTGGTTCATGGTTCATGTTTTTCAAAAATAACTTTCTTTTAGCCGACTCACCAGCACGTTTTTCTTTGCTGGTTTCCAAACTTATACATTTGCTTTGGGATGTATTCTTTAAATTTGATGAATTCATATTGTTGCAGACATAAAAAAATATGTTATCAATTGTGGGCAGATTAACGTTTTCATGATTCATAACTTTACTATTAAAACCACTGATAATGTAAGAAGTACCCTACTAAATCACCATAAAACATTAATATACCCAGACACATAATACTATTAGCCAAGATAACTCACCTCGTGAATAGCCTTCCTTAACAAATTCTTTAAAAAAATTTTAAAACTGGATGCACCTGTTAAGCTTCGAACAACACACGCCATAACAACTAGATAATATTAACTGAGAGACATGATAGCTAGACCAAATATATAGCAATGTTGCCAAATTTCAATGCAAATAAATTTATTTCTTTATAGTTTCTGAAAATCTTAATATTTCGGATTTTTGTGAAAGTGGCCAATCACTAGTGTGGCCAACAACTTTTCCCGTTACCCTAATTGGGTAAGAAATTATGGCCTGACTATTTCCCCTGAAAAATCAACCATAATGATATTCACTCGACATAGATTCATACGCCTGATAAAACAAACATGTTTGGATATGATACACCTATTGTCAAATAAGATAAATATCTTGGCATTTTAATTGATTCGAAACTTTTATGGTCAAAACATGTAGACTATATAAAAACCAGATGTGAAAAAGTATTCATTTCCTTAAATGTGTCACTTATCATAGATAGGGTGCTGACCCTTAAAATGTTTTACAGAGCTTACGCGCGATCCATTGTAGACTGGTTGCATTCTGTATGGTGCTGCCAGTAAAACATATTTATTAATTGTAGACCGCATTCAATTTAAATGTCTAATAATATGCTTGGGCACCATAAAATCTACTCCTTGCTCTGTTCCACTTGTTGAAAGTAACGACATCCCTTTTCAAAATCGTCAAGAAATTATGGCTATTAAACATATCCTGATAAATCGTTCCAAAGGCGAAGAACTCCATGGTTTTGTAAAAAAGTGAAGGAAAAATGTAAACAAAAGAAAAAAGATTACCTGAAAAAATGATCACTGGAAATGCTTTTATAAAAAATGGAATATAATTTTACGGTGTGCAAAAGGAAATAAGACGCTTCATTAGAGGTCAAAGAACGGAGGTAAAGGAACTAATAGAACCAAAACATATAGAAAAAGATACGTGAATTGACTACCTGAAAAAGCTGTATGCAGGGGAAGAACAAACGACGCTAGAACCGGAAACACCAGAAATTACCACAAATGAAGAACTTAATATAAATGTTAAAGAAGTTCGGAAAATACTTGAAAAGCTGAAAAACAGAAAAGCAGCAGGTAAAGACGGGATATTAAACGAATTACTGAAATATTGTGAAGCAGCAATGACAGAACAATTAATAACATTAATTAATAAAATTATAAAACACAATAAAATACCGGAAGAATGTAGAGCAAGCGAACTAATTCTACTATTCAAAAAAGGAGATAAAAAACAGCTGGAAAACTACAGAGGTATAAATTTGTTAAATACCACCATAAAACTTACAACTAAAATTTTACAAGTGCTAATATATCAGAGGATAAGTTTAGCAGATGAACAACAGAGATTTCGTAGTAGAAGATCGTGTACAGATGCAATATTCGTTATAAAGCAAATTACCTAGAAATCACTAGAGTATAATAGACCACTATTTCTGTATCTGATTGACGTAAAGAAAGCGTTTGACAGAGTAACACTCAAAGATGTAATCCATCTTCTGTATAATAGAAAAGTTTCCCTAGATATTATACATCTACCACAACAACAAAATGGAACACAGAATGGATGGACAACTTACATAACTTATAGAAATAGGCAGCGGAATAAGACAAGAGGATTCATTGATCCCCATGCTCTTCAACTTAATTATGAATGAAATCATCAAAAACGTTAATAAAGGAAGAGGATACATAATGTGAAGTAAAGAAATAAACATACTCTGTTACGCAGACGACGCAATATTGATAGCCCAAGATGAAGATAGTCTGCAAAGACTGGTCCACAGATTTAACATAAGAGCAAAAGAATTTAATATGACAATCTCATCTCAGAAAACTAAAACAATAGTAGTCAGCGAAGAACCAACCAGATGTAAAAAAGAAATTGATGACATCAGTATTGAACAAGTAATGGAAATAAAATACCTGGGAATTACACTATCCAGCAATAGAGAACTGGACAAAAAAGTGATACATTAAGTACAAACACCAAATACACTGGCGGGATACCTTAATAACACTATATGGAGAAACAGACATATTAACACTGAGAAGAATTCAAGAATTTATAAAGCCAGTGTAAGACTAATAATGACATATGCCTCAGAGAGAAGACTCAACACAGCCACAACACAAAGACTACTGGAAACGGCAGAAACGAGAGTACTGAGAAGAATAACTGCAAATACTCTGAGAGATCGAAAGATAATTAAAGACAGAAGAAAATGTAATGTACAGTGTATAAATGAATGGACACAAAATAGAAAAAAAGAATACAATAACCACATAAGCAGAATGAAGGAGAACCGCGTTGTCCAAATAGCAAGAGATAAGTCACCAATCGGCAGAAGAAGTATCGGACGACCGCGCAAAAGATAGGGTGACAACCTTCCATGACAAGAAGAAAAAGAAGAAGAAGAAGAAGAAAACATATCCTGAAGCTAAATTTAAATAATAATAATCTAATCATGAATGTGTTGCTTGAAAGAGGTAAAAAAGAAATTAGACTTACTCACAATCAGTTTAATTTTACTACCTAAGACGACCGGTTTCGCTTTCTAAAATTTGCAAAGCATCATCAGGTCAGTGGTACAAAGTAAATTAAATGCTGAAATTATAAAAAGCCCCTATTAGGGTGCTGTCTTATAAGGATATAGATCAAAAAAGTTATAGATAAAAAAAAGGTTTTAGTAATTATGCCAATATTACATGTCTGTGTTTATTAATATGCATAAATTGCTTTAGCAGACAGAGTAACAACCCACAAATTGGTAAGAGAAAAAATCTGTTGAATTGTAATAAATTAGAAATAAACAAAATACTACTTACATTCCGGTATAAGAGTTTTTATATAGTGATTGGTGATTCATAGTTCAAACTATCCAGTATTACTGATAATGAGTGATCTTCGGAAGATATTATAACTAACCTATATTTTTCTAATAATATTTTGTACGCTGCATTCCTCTTTGATTTGTTGTGATAATCTTTGGATTTAACGTGCCAAAGACTTGGCTGATTTTGGTAATCTTAAATAAACTCTTCCAATCATTCAAGGTTAACCTTTTTGCAATCACTAGTCATGACGAAAATTACTCAAATGCAACACAACGGACGCCAACTTGTTCAAGCTTGAAAATCTTGGGTACACACGTACCGTTTTGCATGCGCAAGCACGCTTAATTCAAGCATGCATAATTAAGATCCTTTCAATCCTCAAGCCGCTTGTACAATCACAAAGCTTGCACCACATTTCCCTACAGACACTTAAGCGTGCTTGTACAAAAAGATTGAACAGGCGTGCTGGAAAAGCTTGCATGTGTGTCTGTAGGAGCCTTAAGAGAACAGTTCATTCTACACAAAAAGTGTTGATATACATTTTTTTCCAAAATTACATCATCTATATTTCTTATTGGAAGGATTTTTTCTACGGCGTACAGATTCTTCGAAAATCGATGTGTTTCGTTTTCCAGCCTAGGAAACCAAGTGCTAGGAGTAGCAAACTTTTTTGTATGTTTTTTGGGATCCCAAAATTGACATATACAGCAAAAAATAAGGTTGGTATTTGGGCTATTTAATTTATATACCTTATCACAAATTTATCTATTAATGTAAAGTAGTTTACTTACATTTTTAACAACAAATAAAGATCATTCTCACGATATCAATATTTATAATTTAAAAATTATTAACGTTTAATATCAATGAAAGTTTAAACTCGGAACATCAGAGAACTAGAAAAGATACAAACATATTTATTTGCTGAGGATTAACGTATCAGACCCTATTTGTAACATAATATCGTAATCAGTTTACTTTATCGGCATCTGCTACAAAGAGGACCAAGTGAAAGTAATGAACGACTTGTTAAGATGAGCTTTTCCTAACGTTTTTAAAAACCACTTATGTTTGAAATGGTTTTAGTTAATGCCGACAAGTATAACATTGCACAGAAGTCGGCGTCAATCGGATAAATGACAACAACGAACTCATTTAGTTTATATACGGGATGCGCCGTAAACATTTCATATATTACTATATAAGAATACAGTTTGATAATGTACTGTTACTTTTAAAATAAAAAGTTAAAATTGATAAATAACATGTAATTCTAAGCTTTTTGTTGTTCTTGTTGTTTTTCCTGATCTAAACCCCCCTGGTATTCTCCAATAACTTTGTTTTCATATTTCATTAATCTTTTCCTAATCATTTTGTAGTGAAAGCTATTCGAGTAGGGAAGAATGCAGGTTCTAAAGTCTCGTCCTCTTGGAGTTATTTTTTCCAATAATAGTGTAGTGTTGTTAAGGACATTTTAAGGAACAAAAAAAGACTACAGAATTCAACAATCAAAATAAATAGTGATCAAACAAATATACAAAGGGATATGTTCAGTAAACTCTGTCTATATTGGTATGGGGTGAATTGAGTAGCTCTATAACAGATGCAGCCGGTCCCAAGCCCGGATGATAAAAGAGGAGATAGGGGAGTAACACTTCTAAAAAAAACCAGGGTTCAGCTGACCCGGCTGATAGCACCTGTGAAGGTCCCTGCCTGGGGTACAGGTGAAAAGACGGAAGAACCAATAGCGTCTGATCCAGAATGGGTAGCTGAAGAAAAAGACCTCCAAACGGGGGTAACACAAAGAAAAACATAAGGGTAATGAAAACGCCAAATACGGAAACACATCCCCGGGTGGATCGGACACGGGGGGGGGGGGAGCAAATATTATTGCGAAGAGTTCGGAAGACACAAGAGACAGAACATTCATATGTTCAACATGGAATATACAAGGATGGAACAAAAAGGCGACGGAAGTGATCAAGGAGTTTGGAGAAAGCAACATCGACATACTAGTAACAAAAGAAACCAAAAAGAAAGGAAATGGAACGGAAACAATAGAAGACCATATCCACTGCTGGAGCGGAGTTGATAAGGAATGTAGAGCAAAGATAGGAGTGAGAATACTAATCAAAAATAAGTGGAAGAACAGGGTTAGAACATGGGAGCCAATCAACGAGAGGATAATTAAAATGCATATAGACATATACGGTAAAGAGACAGTGATACTCGGAGTATATGCACCAACAGACGATTCCCCGAGAGTAGAAACAGAAAATTTCACACACAACTTCAACACCAAATAGAGCTAATCAAGAAGAAGAGATAATTATAACAGGACACCGTAACGGCAGAACCAAAAGGAAAGAAAACGATAAAGTAGTGGGGAGATTTGAAAAGGATGAACAAAACGATAACGGACAACGTCTGATTGAATTATGCGAACTAAACAACCTAAAAATCACCAACGGATTCTTCAGACATAAAATATTCATAAATATACATGGATGCGAGAAACACGAAAGCTGAAATCGAAAATAGACTACCTAATAGTCAAACAAGATACTACAATAAAGATAAAAGATGTGAGAGTCAGAAGAGGAGCAGAATGTGGAACTGACCATAAACTACTGACAGCAAAAATGGGCATTAATTGGAAACATAACAAGACTCCCTCCACAGAAGAACCGAAGAACACTATAAAAGAAAAACAATACAATAGAGAACTTCTCCAAGAACAATCAATAAGAGAACTATACAAACAACGTCTAGACCAAAAATTAATAGAATTCAGATACGGCAACAACGAAGAAATATACGAGCATATAGAGGTGTGTAAACAAGCAGAATTCGAAGCCCTTGGAAAGAAATAACATATAGCAAATAAACAGCACCATTATAAAATAAACGAATCAACAAAACAAAAAGAATAATTGAAGAAAAAAAGCAACTATACAGAAAATGGCTGACTGCAAACAACGATACAGTTTATAAAGAATATAGAGAAAAAGATAGAGAAGTGAAAAAACAAATAACACAACAAAACAATGAAGAATAGAATATTAGGAAAGAACCTGCTTAAATATTGAAACATACATAGGAGGTACAAGAACTTCGGAGTCATGGAAAGTACTGAGAAGATTGAAACAAAACTCAAAAGAAAAAATTAAATTGGGAAATATACAGGACAAATAATGAAAGGACTATTACAAGGAACTGTTAACATAACAAAGACCATTATTCATTGGAAAAGAAAACAGGCGAAGACGAAGCAGATCCCCATAACAAGAAATAGAAATAACAGATAGGGAAATGAGAACGGTCATAAAAGCAATCAAAAATAAGAAAGCAATGGGACCTGGAAGCATCCCACCTGAGCTTATAAAGTACGGCTCAAAAAAATTAGACCGGATGATAAAGAATAAGCGTAATATCATCAATAGGAAGATTATATGGGAAAATATTGCGAGAAAAGATAGAGCAAGCGATAAAAGGTAAAATCGGGGAGGATCAGGCAGTCTTCACGGCAAGAAGATCATACATAGACCACATATACACACTGGAACAACTGTTGGAAAAGAAAAAAGCAAAAAATTGAGATATACATTTGGCATTTGTAGACCTGAGTAAAAGGCGTATGACTCTGTAC
This sequence comes from Diabrotica undecimpunctata, assembly GCF_040954645.1. Lineage (NCBI taxonomy): Eukaryota > Metazoa > Arthropoda > Insecta > Coleoptera > Chrysomelidae > Diabrotica > Diabrotica undecimpunctata. The sequence continues at coordinate 143,900,473 of NC_092807.1, forward strand.
CAAGGTCAGAACTGTGGGAGACAATGTACAAATTAGAAATACAGATGGAACTCATAGAAGCTACAAAAGCTCTGTATAAAGAAAATAAAGTATCCATTAAAATGGGAACAAGAATGATAGGAGACTTCACCACAACAAAACGGCTCCTGCAATAAGCGACACGGCGACTTCAATTTTCCTGAAGCTTCATGGGATAACAGTGAATCAGGTATCCTGGTAAATTGTCCTCAAGCTTCACATTCATTATACTTAGTTGAGTTTTATAGTTTTTTGAATTTTTTTCTAAATAATTAATATTCCAAATGAAAGAAATGTGTTTTTAGACTAAGTATTTACAAATGTTTGTGATTTGCAAGCAGCAAAAGCTTCAGATCCGATTTTTAAAAATAGTTATCATCACATAAGTTACACTTACAATATTAGTTTATGTGAACGTCAAGATTTTATCATGATAGGTCTCAATAGCTATCTTTCAATGATACCTTGGGAAGACCATGTGAATTTGTCAAATGTTGTGTGTGTGTTTATGTGCTTGGGATATTGACTGCGAAATGGTTTCATTCGCCTAACCATTTGTCAAATGTTGATGACGCTCTAATAGAATTTTACAACATACATAATATGTCATTATCATTGTTTGTACCTGTGAAAAGATTTATAACTTTTAGTTATTGAAAATGGTTTAATGTCAACTTACGTTATTTAGTTATACAGAAAAAAAATTGACCATAAAAATTATTTGGCTTCCTGTAATCAAGAGGATTATGTGATTTTCTCAGAACTTAGCAGATTATGTAAAGATTTATCAAATCAATGTTATAATATTTTTTTGAATATGACACAAAAAAACAATGAATAACAAACCATTCTCATCGATCTTCAGCTGTGTCAGCCTTGTTCAAGCAAGGTGTTTCTGAACAGGAGTTAATTAAATTAACGAGTCACTTAAATGCAAGCTCTCTAAAACCATATCTGCAGCTGGATTCCAGTCACCACCAGATGTTGATCGAAAATTTCAGAACAACAAAATGAAGCTGGACCTTCGACTTACCAAATGCTACAGGTCAATAATACATAAAATCATCATCATCATCATATAACGGGGGTCCTACGGCGATTGCCGCTTCCCGCATTTCAGCCTCCATCTTTTCCTATCTTTCCAATCTCGCTCTTCTAAGCCTCTAGATTGCATTGTTTTTGTAATTTCTCTTCTCCAGGAATTTGGTGGTCTTCCCCTTTTCCTTCTTTCTGGCGGAACATACATTAAGGCTTTCTTTGGCCACCGCTCCTCCTCCATTCTCATCACGTGACCATACCATTGTAATTGCCTTCCTTGTATTCTATCTGAAAGAGTATCTCTAATTCCTGTACGGTTTCGTATTTCCTCATTCCTGATTCTTTCCATTCTCGATACTCGACATGACCTTCTAAGATAATTCATTTCCACAACGTCTACTTTATCCCGTTCATTCTTTGTCATCGTCCAACATTCAGCACCATATGTGGTAATTGGTTCTACAATTGCTCTGTATACGCGAAGTTTAGTATGCAATTTTATTTTATTAGACCACAGTAATGAATTCAGTATTCGGATGCATTTTTTCCCTTGGGTTATTCGGTTTTGTACATCTATCTTAACTCTGCCATCTGCTGATATGATGCTTCCTAGATATTTATACTGGTTGCAGCCTTTTATGACTGCGTTTTCAAGCCTCAGATCTGTGGTATTTCCTCCAATTTTTAAATATTCTGTTTTGCTTATGTTTACAGTAAGCCCCCATTTGGGATATTCCTCAAATAATTTTCGATTCATATAATTTATATCTTCCTCATCGTTTGCAACCACCACCTGATCATCTACAAACAACAATGTATACAGAGTTTCTTGTCCCACTTCGATGCCCATAAATCTACATTTATTTCTCCAATTCCTCAATGCCTCTTGGACGTATATTTTAAAGTGTGTCGGTGACAAACAGCATCCTTGCTTGAGGCCTTTAGTGACTTTAAATTCATTTGAGGTTCTGGTTCCAATTTTTACACAACTAACTCCATTTTCGTACAATTTATATATCGCTCTATCTCTATATTTAACGGGACACTATCATATGCTTTCTCAAGGTCTATATATCTATATATATATATATATATATATATATATATATATATATATATATATATATATATGTATATATATATATAGATCAGTCTCAAGGTCTATATATATAGATATATAGACCTTGAGACCTTTATATACATAAAATCATGCTTTAGTATAAAAGAATGGGCAAACTACTATAGCTTATATATAATTGTACATTTAATATTGTTAACAAATAAAAAAAGATTATGTTTAGTTGAATTTTTTTTAGTTTGGTGCATTAATTGTGTCGTGAAATAGTCTTGTCGAATATTATTAGAGAGAAAATAATTTACCGGCAAAATTTTCATCTGGTTTTATTTAAGTTTGTTGCCTTTTGGCAATTTTCGCTTATGCAATTTTGACAATTAAATCATGAGACGTAAGTCGAAAATTGCCAGGCAACAAACTTTCATACCAGTCAAAAATATTGCCGGCAAAATTTTCTCCCTTGATATATGATATTATATCCGAAAATTAGAGTTTCTTTATTTAAAATTGCGTTGGTCTAGCTGTTGTTTCCATTATAGTCAAAAGTTTGTTAAATTGAAGTACATCTAAATTAATTAGTTTTATGAACGTTATTAAACAGAGTATGATTTAAATAGTAATTTATGCCCTACAGTAATCTGTGGCTGTATTCCATTTCCTTAATGTACGTTGTTTAATCCCTTCTTCTTATGTAGTGATAATAAAATTAACATAAAAACTGTACCTCGAATTAATATGACTAATTACATTTTTGCATTTGAAATTTCCTGAGCCATCTGTTAGTCATTCGGCATCCCTCTTGCCCACCACATCCAAATTTAAATTTATGCATCTATTAAAAACGGCGATCAGTATATTTCGTGATTTAAAAATCCCATTCAGACATTGTCAGCGCACATGATGGATTGTTGATATGACAATTAAAAGAGGATTACGCAAATTGAACATATTTTTTAGTGACACCAGTTGAAAAATTTTAGCTGCCCATGGATCAAAGTTTCGTTTTCACAATGTTTTGTTTATATGTGTTTGTGGAATGATAAATAATAGGCATTAGAGCTCTCGATTCGTTATTTATTTGAAAAAACAGGAAATTTGCAATTTTAACCAAATACCAATATTAATCAATATACATATTGCTTTATACCAATTTATTCCATATTAATTATTAAAATGTAAATAAAGGTTTTTAATTTTAAATTTATAGTTAGTAAGCTAATTAAATTTATAGTAATCCTGTGATATCGAAGCTGTTTGAGAAACTTCTCCTCAAGAGAATTAAACTAATTATTGAAACAAAAAATATGATTCCAACACATCAATTCGGATTAAGAAATAAGCACTCAACAATCCACCAGGTGCACAGAATGACAAATATTATCGAAAGATCGCTAGAAGGAAAGAAAGTCTGTTCAGTCTTTCTTGATGCTGCACAGGTTTAATACGCAAATTTTAAAAAGTTTTTAGCCCAAACAGTACCCACAACTGTTACAGTCGTAGATAAATGAACAGCATTGTAGATTTAAGCAGGAAGATGGTTTTTCAGACTTAAAAAAGAAAATTAGAGTAGGTGTTCCACAAGGCAGTGTGTTGAGTCCGGTCCTATACGAAGAGGCGACCAATAAGGTCCAAATAACTGTTAACTAAATCTTTATATGTACAAAAAATGGAGAATCAGGCTGAAACTGTTCATGTTAATTTTACCAGAAAAAAACCGAATATACTAGTTATAAAACAATATTTAAGTACCATATACAGATACTACTATGTTTTAAGTATAACATTAGATGCCAAACTGCACAGGAAGGCTCACGTAAAAAAAGGGAAGAACTAATTTCTTCTTTCTTCTTCTTCATCAGCTATTCTCTTTTCAGGGCTCTCTGTTCCTTAATTTATCATCATCTAAATCCTCATTTCTGTCCATCGGGTCTTCACCTAAACCTTTCTCCCTCGAGTCTTCTGCCATACAGTCCTTCCATCTTCTCCTCGGTTTTTCTCTACCTCTCCTTCCATCAACTTCTCTCAGCTCTAGCCTTCATTCCACAGTTTTTATTTCTATGTCTGACACATGGTGTGACAATAACTTTATCCCTCTATAGTTCTTACAGTCCTGAATGCCCCCTTTATCTTTATATAATAATACCATCACACGTCTCTCCATGCATTGGATATCCTTTCTTCCTCATATAACCTAATCATCATTTGCCACAAAATATCAATCCTTTTCTCTCATAGAACCTTCCAAACCTCCACGGGTATTCCATCAGATCATACTGTCTCATCATTTTTCATCCTATTTAACGACTCGACAACCTCATTTCTTGCTACCCTCGGTATTACACTCTCATTTGAGATCCCGCATCCTCTGCCTGTCCTCTGGTGTTCTTCATTTAGCAACTATCTAAAGTATGCGAACATGCGAATTCACTTCACATGGGTCAAGTCTTTTAATAATTTGTCCCTTGGTTTAGCAATGCTGTATAACCTTTTCATCCCCTCGGGTGTTACTTAGCAGTAGCTACAGCGGGCTTTGCTTCCCTCTTCGTTGCCTTGTATATATCCTTATATTTCTCTCCTTTAGGCTTGGTGTATTTCTTTCTAGCCTCTTTCTTCTCTCTAATCTTCTTTTCTTCCAACATTCAACAGCATTTCCATCACTTCACTATTAAACACTCTTGCCAAATCCTTATCCTTTAATTTCCACCATTTTACTTTTTGGTAAATCTATCTCCCTATGTATCCGCTATCAGCGGTCGATGTTAATTAGCTACACACTCACCCACTTTACAGTTGGTAACCTCTTCTATCTGACTTCTACACAGCACAAAATCTATCTGACTGTTACTTCTTCCGCTACTATAGGTAGCATACTGGTCTTCAGTCTACATAAACAACGTATTAATGACAGCCAAATCCCATGCTACTGCAAAGTCAATAACAGTATTTTCTTCAACATTTCTTATTCCTATTTCCAAATCTACCTGAATTCTTGCTATTCTTGCTCTTTCTCTAACAATATGTCCATTCAAATCACCTCCAACAAAACACTTTTTGTCAACGAACAAGGAATCACGAGCATTTCATAATCAAGGGCACACCAAAGTTCTTCCTTTTCCTGTTCTTCGCGCCCTACCTGTTCACGTTAGTATTGCCTGTATCCAGTTGGACACTTGAGGGAGCACTAAAAACTTGAGGGAATGGTTTGAATGCAGTAGTGCAGAACTATTTAGAGAGGCAGTCAACAGGATCCGCTTAGCCATGATGATTTCCAACCTTTGATAGAAGATGGAATTTAAGAAGAAAAAGAAGTTGAACACTCATTATTCTATCACTTCTTCTGGTTACTCCATTTCTGCCATAACTGTCCGAACAACTATATATTAACTTGCATACATCTCCAAGATCTCTCGAGTTTACCTTTCCTGCACACAGCATACACCAATCATTCTCCTATGCAGGAAATCGGCGAGCTCTTTTTCTTTATCTGTCATGCTTCCGATGTTGAAAGTTGCAATTCTCAGGATAAGCTTCTTTAGCTCCTTCCTTCCTCTACAAGATAGACTTAGCTCACTTTTCGCAGAGGTAAGAGGAGGCCACAACTGCGTGTCGCTTACGGGGAACGCCTTAGCCTCTAAACTGCTTTATGTATTCCTTTCTTCCATGGGTTTAGCAAGGTTTTTACTGCCGGATGCCCTTCCTGACGCAAATCCTCCTCCTTTATATGGGCTTGAGACCAGCACTGATAGTTACCGAGCTACTCAATTCACCCAGCAACTACCAGAGGCGGAGTGTAAATATAAATAAATAAAAAAGTAAATAAATTTAAAGAACTAAATATACGGTATAAAAAAATGTATTGGCTATTTGGAAGAAACTCAACTCTGTCGACCCATAATAGGTTACTTATTTACAAACAAATATTGAGACCTATATGGACCTATGAATGCGCACGTTAGGGGTGTGCTAGATAAAGCAATTTAACACTAATACAAAGATTCTAGAACAAGATACTAAGAAACATTGTAGATACTACTTGGTACGTGGCAAACAGTGCATATGTGGAAACTGTGGATATAATCATCAAGACGATGGCAGGAAGGACGAGCAACGACGTCATAGGCACGAGAATATTGAGGCAATCCAGCTCCTCGAATATTACTGGGCAATCTAGAAGATTGAAGAGGACAAAGCCTTTTGAACTAGTTTGAGTGAAAAGCAGAGCATATTTCTTGCCACACTATCTTGTTAGGTTGATAAGAGATATAGCAGCGGTGCCCAAACAGTCAATCGCGATCGACCGGTAGATAGCGACAACATCTGGAGTCGATTGCAAAAGAATTCAAAATATTCAGGTCCTGATCGTAATATTCCAGGCTTCTGAGGCAATATGACCGCACAACGTTTGGCGAATGTTACCGATTGTCCCCGAATGTATGTTTCATGTACAATGAGCTGCGGTGGCGGAGCATTATGTCAGTGTTTATTAAATTACGACAAGTATAATAGAAGTTAAGGAAGTAAAATAGCAATATAACGTCTTACGAACAATTTGTGGATGATATGCAGTGCTATGCATCCACATCAAAAGCAAATTAGTAATTTAAGAAAATTATTGATTTACAAGGCACGGCTAATAGATGCTATTTTGGGCTTAATCTCCTTTTTAAATCTACAGTTATATCAAGAAATACAAAAGTAAAACTCTACAAAACAATAATACGCCCAGTCCTAACATATGGTTCAGAAACCTGGACTTTAACAAAAAGCAATGAAAACATCTTAGGATGTTTCGAAAGAAAAATACTAAGGCGCATCTATGGAGCGGTAAATGAAAATGGTGTCTGGAGAAGACGATACAACTTCGAACTCTATAGGATATACCAGGAACCAGATATCGTAAAACACATAAAGATAGGACGTCTGAGGTGGGTAGGCCATGTTATGCCGATGGAGCAAACCGACCCAGCTAGAAAAACGCTCCTTGATAGACCTATTGGTCAAAGAAGAAGAGGAAGACCCAGAACAAGGTTCCTAAATAACATCGATGAAGACATGAGAAATATGGAAATACGTGCTTGGCGGAGGAAGGCGATGGATAGGGACGACTGGAGAAAAATTCTTGGGGAGGCTAGGACCCACACAGGGTTGTAAAGCCAAAATGATGATGATGATTGATTTACAAGTATTAGTACTAGATGTTTGATTAGAAGCTTTAGTTATGTTTTGTATTTATAAGCATTTACAATATGAGCTCCAGTCTAGTTGTAGTAGTCGGTAGTCAATCGCTTGTCTTTTAAATCTTTTGTGATAGATCGCAGACACTACAAGTCTGAGCACTCCTGCTTTATAGGGTAAACTCTTAATTTTAAGGAACAGTGGTAATTTAGTTTAAATTGAAATTGCTCATTGGTCATTTATGACCAGATTGTGATTGTAATAATCATCATCGTACTGATAAATATTGAAACAAAATTATAGTTACACATATAAACTGTTCTATTAAGATAAGCTCAATCAAAATTGCTATGTTTCAGTAAAATTATCTCTTCTTGAGCCTTTTATATATAACAGAAATTAGAGGCCCTTGGTTCTGAAGTTTCTTATCTTCATTTTTTGTAGATCTTCCTTACAGGTTTCAAGCCACTTTTTTCATGGTCGTCCTCCTCTTTTCTTCCTTTTACCTTGCAACAGGTCCTTTGCCCATTTTTCTTCTTGCATTTTTACCATAAAGCCCAATCATCTAAGCATTTTTGGTCTAAAGATCCAGCTAATTTCTGGATTTTATTCAGTTCACTGATTTCTGCATTTATTCGTCCGCTTCTAACTTCCCCAAAAATCAAAAATTTTCCATAAAACACTTTCTTCCTAGATATTGAGCAGATTGTTGTTCATAACTCAGATTTCACTGCCAGAAAGGCCTGTGGGTTGGATCATTGTTCGGTTTATTCTCAATTTTGCCGCCCTCGAGATGGTTTTTACTTTGAATAGTTTTACTTCAACGATTCTTCTGCCTTTCGCAATCCTCTTTTGGATTTCTTGGTTTTCTTTTCCTTTATTTGTTAAGCTGATGAATAAGGTATTCAAACTTCTGTACCTTTTTGAAACTATAATCTTTACCTCATTATTTGTGACAGTCTTCAGTTGTGTGTTCTCGTTAGCATTCTGTCCCATTTCCATATAGGTACTTTGTTTTTTGCTCCTTAATAATTAGACCCTATCGTTTTACATTTTCCTCACATAATTTGAATATTCTTAGTAATCCTAGTACATCATCGACAAATGCCAGAGCATGGCTTCTGTTTGTCATAGATCATTTCTTTCATAGGTATTCCGCTTTTCTTCAATATTACCTTCAGCACGAAATTAAAAATTACTGTAGACAACTGGGCCCCTTGCTTTTAAAACTATTTGATTGTAATGGGCTGCGTATTATGCTCATCAAAAACTTTTCTTGAACCTTCAAGTAACGAGACGAGAATTGTTGAACATTTACTCTATAACCTCGCCTTATAGATTCACAGATTTTTATAACGGTTCCTAATTACAATCGCTCTTAGAACTGGGTTTGTGAGGCAAATTGCTGACTAATTTTACATTAAAAATTAAAATAATAAATAAAATTTTAATATACCCCCTTCGCATTAGAAGGGCTAACTTTCAACAAACAAATAAAAATCTATACAATAAATAAATATATAAAGTAGAGTCAATCACTGTTATTTGCAATTTCATTGTCTATAGGAAGAGGACAGATATTGCCAACTGCCCTACGAGTCACAACATGGGCAATTCGTAGAGAAACTACTTGTACCACACCATCTTTGCCAGGAAGAGCTAATGAATAAGGTCAAGACACCATCTTCTGGCAGAGAAAATCTTTTCCTTTAAGAGAACCAATGTGTTCAATTGATTGTTCGGAGAATTCCGTTTCCATCTTTAACACTGTTACAATTCTGAGATATATTCTAAACTCTATCGTTTCCATAAATGCTATTAGATAAATTAAAGGTGTTCTTGCAATGCCTTCCATTTTCACAGAGAGATTTTTCCCAGGAAGTGAATGTAGAGGGCGACCAATTACAGGCGTCAAACCGCCAAACAATTTGCTGAAGGCTTCGCTGGTTGGGTTCTAGTAAAACCTGTCCATACATCTTAGCTATATTAACCGAAACACCGTATGTATGATTACGAAAACGTAAAAAAGTAGAAAGAAGATTATTCTGAAAAATAGGACCCACCATTTGAGGAATTTACTGATTAACCTGAAGTAGAAGAAAAAGAACCATTGGAAACTACTCGAAGTTTGGTAATAGAACTTTCTTCGTTTAAAATTGGGTGATGTGGTAATATTAGAAGCTGACTTAGACATATGACCCATATGTGTTCTTTCGTAAATTGAAAATATTTTCTTTGAGAAGAGGATTTATAGAAACCTTCATTCCAGATTATAGAATTGCTTTGCAGCAATATGACTCTAGTCTCCCAGACCCTCAAATAACTCCTTAATGGGAATAGGTTTTGCTTAAATTTAGGAATAATTGCTTATTCCTTATAATCTAAATTAGAACACTCATTAGAACACAATTTCCCAGAATTTAGAAAGTACTTGACATTCAAAATTGCAAGAAAGATTGCACAGAACAGTATAGCCACAATGCGCAGAAAGTGGACCAAAAACTAATTAAGCCCTGCCTTTTGAGGAATTGGCATTAAATTGGAAAAATGCACCTTATCCAATAAGTATTCGCTCCGTGCGTAACCATGGTAGGGGTACTTTGAAACGGTGCCAGCGTGCGTAGCGGCGAAATATGACAAAATTGGCCCTACCTTTTTACGCATAAATTTTATCAAAAATGTGTGCAAATACATATTGCTTATTTAATTGAGTTAATAATAGCAAAAATAGTAAGTGTAATTTTTATAGGGTCCCAAAGATTACAGATAAATTGGAGAAAAAAAAGATGGATCCGTGCTATTAATATGAAAAAGTAAATATCACATAACTTCATTTTTATGCAATTGAAATAGAAAAAAATTTAAATAATTTACCTAAAATGATATTTTATAAGGCTTCAAGCTAACTGCAGAGTGCCTGACGACTTTAGCTTTTATATTATTACTTTTACTATTACTGTTTTTAAATATATGCTCTTTCACGTGAAAAACTTGATTTGCCATTACTAGATTTCTCCCTTTCTTTTACGCTTGTGGTTGAAAAGATATATTATGATGAATTTTGAGAAACCCAGTTTTTAATACTATATTTATTTTGTACATAAACTAAAAAAATATAATTAAAAAGTTAATTATTATTAATTGTCAATTCGCATGTATTTAACAATGCCAAACATATGTCATATGTTTAACCTGAAAATTGGTAGGTCCAAAACTGTCAGATGAAGGCGGTAGGTGTCGCGTCAGTCACGCACGGAGCGAATATCGATCTTGGATGGGTTTCAAAATGATGGATCGGCTAAATGTATATTTTAAAAAATGTAAACACTGTTACTATCAATGGAAAATGTAGGAAGTAAGCTGCATCTTTTCTTTGATACCAAGCAAGAAAGAGGCAGAGAGAACTTTGAATGAGTTACCTGCAATTCAACTTAGTACTTTGAACTTATAAGCAAAGGTACTTGATTAATACCAGAAACCAACATTTCTATTGATTCTTCCTTGAGTCCTAATTTAATACGCAACTTCTCAGAAACGAAATTAGATTGAGCGCAAAAGTCTAGAATTGCATTAGCTAGTTGATACTGACGTTGAGCTTCTTTTATGATTCAAACTGTTGATAGCAAAATTCTGATTCCTGTTCTCTCAGGAACATAAGATGAAAGAATAATAGAAGAGTTCTGATTACTTGAAGAACTTGAAGTATAAGAAGAGTCTTGGGAAATAGAACTTTGTGGATCACCTGAATTTTATATAGTGTTCACACGAAGTAGCGTATGATATTTCAGTTCACCCTTTTGACACTTTTCATATTCACAGTCCTTACCGATTCCACTGAATGTAATCAGTTTAAGCAAAGGCTGTGGTCTTAAGCCGCTTCGGTTCTTTGATTTACACTGAAATTGAGAAATTCAGCAGAATTTGATATTTTCTGAGCCTTTGAAAAAAATTTACATCGAAATTGAGTTGAAACGAAAGACTTAGTAATTGTTTCGTATTTTCAATAAATATGATTTATATAAAATAATTAGGTTATAGTGGGACATAATCCACTAAGGATTGAAGGTCTAATAGTAAATTAAATCCACTAAGATTGGGAACCGATTATGTTGGCGTCAATAAATATTCTTTTTAAATGTTTTTTTATCGTATCTAGGTATAGATACGTACAAACATTGTTTTTTATTATTTATTTTTTTTTCAATTACAGAAAAGATAAATTTATCAAAACATCGGCATCGCTGTTTGAAATATCTAAAAGAGCCCCTGCTGTTGATGTCAACACTCGAAAACGATCAATTAGTCCTATTGACTGGACACCCCACTGGGATCACGGCGGTGGTCGGGGGGTATAAAGATGAATTGACGTCTAAATGTTTTACTGTTGGTACACCTGATGATGCAATTAGTCTTCATCATTGAAACATCGATCAAGATGACAGGTCGAGCGGTAAATTTTTAATCGACAGTTGGCTTTTTGCAAAACAGGGTTGTAAGGGTGATATACATTTTTCCGTATGGGTATATAATACCTGTATTTACTTTTTAGAGATTTATATTATATTGTAAGGCAAAACGACTAATTGGAAAAATATTTTGTTTCTACAAAAATCTTGAACTGAGTCTAAAAGAAAATAAAAATCCTCATATATTTGATATACATTTACCATAACTTTTTTTTGCATAGGCAAGTGCCATACAGACAGTCATAACATGTTAATATTTGATAAAAAACAGAAGGAAGATTGTCTAGTATAATATAAAACTACAATATAATTACAAATTTTAAGCATTAAAATAATTATTAAGGATAAGATAGGAATAAAACATGGACACTCGTCTCTCCTTTAGGGACCCATCAATACATTTTTTTTTTCAGATAAACTATACTAAGCACGGACGTTAGGTAAAAAGGTTATTTATATTAGTATTCTAATTATATTTAACAATTAAGCTTGCTTTTGCAGATAAATTCCATTAAACATTTATTCACAATTTTCATATTTAGAGATAGCAGATACGACACATTGTGTGGAGAAAAAATTTTGATTTTTATTACATCTTCCGTTTGTTTTATGTACTTTTTACATTTGAAGATAATGTGATTAAAATCTCCCTCTTTTTGACACTCTGAACATAAATTTGAATTTACGATTTTTATTTTTTCCAGATGATTAGGATAACAGGCGTGTCCAAATTTTATTCTAATTATGGATGTTATAAAGTTAAAACCTGGTCAACACGTCCTGGTAAGCATGGCAGGACATGTTCTTCTTCTTCTTCTTCCTCTTTATAAGCAATTATGCTTGTTCATTGGCGAATTAATACCTCTATGGAAGGTTGTCACTCCACCTTTTGCGCGGTCGTCCGATACTTCTGCCGATTTGTGACTTATCTCTTGCTATTTAGACGACACGGGTCTCCTCCATTCTGCTAATATGGTTATTGTTCAATACTGACGCCATAAATTTTTATTTTACATTTGGTTGGTTTTTTGATGACCAGTATTGTTTTATTTTTCTGAGATAAGATTGTCATATTAAATTCTTCTGCTCTTTATGTTTATTTCTTTGTTTCCCATTCCGTATCCTCTTCCTTTATTAACGCTTTTGATGATTTCATCCATGATCAAATTAAAGAGCATGGGGCTAAATGAATCCCCTTGTCTTATTCCGCTGCCTATTTCTATAGGTTCTGTAAGCTGTCCATCTATCCTGACTTCCATTTTGTTGTTTTGGTAGATTTTTTCGATAGTTTTTATAATATTTAAGGGAACTTCTCACTTCTCTATTATACAGAAAATGGATTACATCTTTGAGTCTTACTCCATCAAACGCTTTCAGTGCGCGTTAAGAGATCCCTGCGCATCAAGACACATTTCAAATTAATGACCGAGATCCGAGTCATGCATCCGACTGGTGAATTCTTATACAGGCCCGTTTCGGCAAGTCGATCCCAAGCTTGACGATTTACATGTAAAAATCAAGAGAATATTAGTCGATAGGCAACCAAATATACATTTCTCCCCGTACGCATTTAAACGGCAGAATTGAATTTGCCGATGCTTCATTGCCATGGTATTGAACGCAAATGAAATGTTATTTCGGGATAAGTACGCGATAGTGCACTGTATGGCTTTCCTGAGAGCGTATCGATCGATTCATTTTGTATTGATTTGTTTTAATGTTTTACTACTTTACTACTGTAATTTTATAAGTAATACTGTGATAAGTTATCGTTGCTGTATAATAGTTGAAGGGTTTTTTGATATATTTGAAGTTTTTTCTTAAAAAAAAAGTGTAAACAAATTCAGGTAAATTAACCTAAAAAATGCAAGATATGGGAGAAACTGTAGGCACTGATAAATCTGATATTGTAAATTATATGTTGCAATATGGGTTTTCATCTATTCCATAAAAAGAACAAATTAATATTAAAAATAAGGGGCATCTTTTGTCTAAAATATCCCGGCTTATAAATATTAGTGCGGGGGGTAAGGAAAGTAATAGATTATTTTCGGATAATTGGTACAGCAAGTACTCATGAAAGTGCTGTTAAACATAACGAAATTGTAAAAAATAATCACGCAGTTTTACGTCGTTTAATTGATATCAATTAATTAATAGAATCAATTAGTTACATTTTAAATAACGTTGAAGTTGAATATGAGATTCGGGAAACCATTTTTGCTTTTCGCTAGAAGTAGATTAAACTACTGATATATCATGTCATTCACAATTAATTGTTGTTCGATACGGGTTACTTGGTAATATTTATGAGAGTTATTTAGGTCTAACAGACGTGAGGAACAGCCATAAGGAAGAATATATTTTTGATATCAAAAATAAATTGGGAGAGCAAACTTATGACGAGGCTACCGTGTTGTCCGGTGAATTGAATGGTCTTTAGGCAAAAGTTAAAACTATTGCACCGCAAGCTTTATTTACCTACTCATTGTCATGCGCATAATATTATAATAATAATTTATTTTTGCAGGATATGTGTAAAAACATTAATTTTCGTAAAGATAGTTATTTTCAATATATACGCAAAAACTTTTTGGATTCACTTGGTATTTCCGAACCCCACAAAAAAAAAACAAAGGCATGACATAGACACAGATCTCGAAAACGAATGCATTTTAAAATTTTGGATACTATTATTATGCAAATATATACTCGTTCTTCGAATTTTCAAGATTTTCAAATTTTTGACCTCTTTAACGATTCAAAATTTAAAAGTTACGACAAAGAATTTCCAAGATATAATTAAGAAAGTTAATTAAAAACTATCCATCATTTTTTAATAAAATAAAATTAGAAAATGAATTAAAAGTTCTATATGCTGATCCAAATATTTTAGGAAGGTGGGATAAGTTACAAGATATGTATATTTTTATATACTGCAATTCAACATAACAAACTGTTATCGAAATCAACAAATTATTTTCATTAATTCTCTCATTACCATCAACTTCTGTCTCAAATGAAGGAGATTTCTTTTGCCCTAAAAGAATCAAAACGCATTGTCCAAACACCATGAAATAAGAGAGAATGTCAAGCTTGTCTTAAATGTCAATAAAAAAAAAACTTTTAAATCTCTCAAAAACTCTAATAAATTTTACGATGACGTTATAATCCATTTCGCTAGTTCCAAACATCGTAGACTAGAGTTAATTTATAAACATGTTTAGGTTCTAAATTTATAGGAAAAAAAAAAACAAAAAAATCTCGTATGATGATTGAGCCTTTTTATTAGACGTCATACCTATCTGAAGCGACAAAAAAAGCTTGCCGACTCTGTCTCTAAAGCCACTGGTTTTACCCTTTTATTCTCATACTGACCACATCCCCTGCACTGATTTTCTATGGAAGTTAACGTGTTAAACTACTACATACTTATATTATAGTGGAGATCGATTGATAATAATTTGCAAACCGCTAATAATTCATATTAGATAAGTTTTTATTACTTAAATATTACCTATATTTTATCGAGAAGTAAATAAAATTTACAAAATTAAGTACTCAACTAAACAATAAATACATTAACGTATGCTCCTTTGTACAATCACCATTCTCTCGTTTACCGACAAAAGTTAAAATGATTTAAATACATTAATCAATCATATACATTTACTGAACTTTCGTTTCTTTTTAAGACAAAACTAACCTCAAATACGAATAACAGCATGAAACGACAATCACCTCCAAGTTCTGCGATCTGAGTAACCGATCGTCTGTACGAGCGTCGTACGACGCCATATTGGTTCGTTGGGCCCCTCCTCTACCCGCTTAGTGGTTGATACACAGTTATTTTGATGGGCGGGGCCAAAGTCTGTTTCGCTGTTTGATTGACAGTATGACTTTGATAAGGATGCACTTGCTTCTATCCATAGGCGAAGTTGAATTTCAGTTTTCAAGGGCTAGACAGAGACGTTCCCAGATATTTTTGAAAACATAATAGATAACATTAATTCACTAATACGCTTCAAAAATTGAGTACTTTATTTTATATCGTGTTTAATATAAGGTGCATAACCACACAGTTTTTATTTTTGTTCAAGAAATAATATTTTAAAATTTTATAAGTGGATTTATTATTGTGGTTTTAAAGCTATTTCTTTGTGGCATTTTTTACGTTGATTACAATAGTTTGCAGGGATATTTTCTAGAAATGCTACAATTATTAAATACTCTTCGAGGGATCCTTGCGAGGTTTGGCCAAAAAAAAAAAGACAGTATGAGACGGACTGAGGCAAGAGGAACACAGTTGATGGCCTGATTGAAATGCAACTCCGTGCTAGAACTAGGGTAATTTCGTTAATACTTAATGAGAAAATGGACTTGAGAGCTTAGCAAGAATATTGTAATCGTAGATGTATATAAACAATAAACAAGCGTAGGATTCATTACTAGTGCTAAGTATCGGAGGTTCACAGTAATTAGAAGAGAATATATTACTTCAAATTGATTATATTACCTACTGCATGAACCCTGCAACTTCAGCTTTAGGTCTCCCAACTGATCTTATGCCTCTCTATTAAAACTCTTAGAAGATGGAGAGGAAGAGGTGTAGTGACGAAGTAGCGTGATTTTACCAACAGGCTCTCCTTAACAAATAGACGTCTTTAGTGGTTAGAAATCCCAAAATATCATCCGGCCAGGTCGGATGGTCTCTTTTGAAGTTTTTTCTCCTCCGCAATAAAAAACTTGTAAAAACGATTTTTAGTTCTCCTTAGATGTTCTCCAGCTAATTTTGCTTTCTTTATTTATCTAATAATGTATCTGCAGAGGTTAATGAGTTAAAAGAATTAATTTCAATTTTATTTCAACGGATGTTTGGTTTTTCATATTGTACTTTTTAGATGAACTGATGATGCTTTCTGATTAGAAATCGAAACGTCTTCAATAAATAGATGAAGTAGCCACCTTCTTTGTCTTTTTTCTCCACCTTTTGACCGAAAAACCCACCACTCTTCGAGTGATCCTTAATTTATATTGGATTGACGGTCGTACTTCTTTTCTCGATATATATATATATATATATATATATATATATATATATATATATATATATATATAAATATTAAATTATGTATAAATGTCCAGTTTCGTAAGCTTTTTCATATTTTTAACATCATTGACTGCTACATGTCTTTGTAAGGTAACACACTTTTATTGTAACTTCTCTATGGATGTTTGGTTTCATATTGTTCTTTTTAGATGAACTGATGATGCTTTCTGAGCAGAAAGCGAAACGTCTTCAATAAATAGATGAAGTAGCCACCTTCTTTGTCTTTTATTTCTCCACTTTGACCGAAAAACCCACCACTCTTCGAGTGTACCTTAGTTTATATATATATATATATATATATATATATATATATATATATATATATATATATATAATATATATATATATACACTCAGGTGCAAAAAAATTGATCCATTCTTTATTTCTTATTTATTTGAAGTTGTATAATTTTAGAGACATTAAATTACGTATGTAAATTTAGGTGTACCCTCGTATACGAGAAATAAAATAATATTTTTAATATTGCTTTTTATATTTCTTAAAACAAATTGGTATTTCAGGTTTTTGTCAAAAAGGGTCTGAAGCAAGTAGATATTTATTGAATGTTGTTTTTAATTCAACAACCATACTAGTGTAGTGATTTTATTTTCAAAACGTGTTATATTTTTATTTAATTATCTTTCCTAAATGTCTCTAACTCCGACAGATGCTGCAAGGGCGGTGACTTTAGTTCAAGATGGTCGTAGCCAATATTATGCAGCTGAAATGTTGGGTGTTAGTCGATCTTCGGTTCAAAGAGCAGTTCGGCATTTTAGCGACACCGGTAACTTCACAAGAAGACCAGGATTAGATCGTAGAAGGGTAACATTATAAAGAGATGATCGATTTCTGGTCTCATCATGTTTGAGAAATCGGCATCTAACTTCAGTTGAACTGGCAAATCGTCTGAGCGAAGTGAGAAATGTGGATGTAAGCAGATGGACAGTTCGTCGACGACTTGTAGAAGGTAATTTATTATCCAGAAGGCCAGCCCAATCTCCAATACTATCCATAGAACATCGCAGAGCTCGCCTTACTTTTGCAAGAGAACATGAAAACTGGAGTGATGCAGATTGGAGCAATGTATTGTTCTCAGATGAGTCCAGATTTTATCTAAGGTCACCAGACGGCCGAGAAAGGGTTTGGAGAAGACGTGGAGAGCGATATTTTCAATGTAATATTGCGGAAAGAATAAGTTATCGGGGGGGCTCCATTATGGTTTGGGCTGGTATCAGTTCAGAAGCCCATACTGATTTAGTTATTGTAGATAGAGGTTCTATGACTGCTGCAAGATACATAACAAGTATTTTAGATCAGCATGTGGTACCTTTTGCTCCTTTCATTGGACCTAATTTTATTTTTATGGACGACGACGCGCGTCCTTACCGTGTTATTGGTAAGGATATCTGTATATCAAATTGGATCAATTTGATATCCAGAGGTTAATTACCTCAATGCCTAGACGTGTACAGGCTGTTATAAGGGCCCGAGGGGGAAACACTAGATATTGATTTATTATCAATGTTTTTCTTAATTTCAGAAAGTTTTGAATATTCTTGTATTTTTGAGTTTTGGCGTATGTCTCTATAAATAAATGATTTTTTTGGATAATCTGTAAAAATTATTTTAATCTAACATATACTTTTACATATATACCTGATTTAAAACTAATACCTTCAAACGTTTTCTTTTTTCAGCAAATAATACCCATGGATCGTTTTTTTTTGCACCTGAGTGTATATTGCACATGGTTGTCTTTGAAAGTTTTTTTAATTTCTAAGATACAACCTCTTCATATTCTTAGCCCTTCTATTAGGTTTTTTTACATTCCATTGTGGGTGGTTAAGTGTAAATACCGAAGATGCATTTAAGGAAGCAATGACTAATAATGTAAAGAATTTTTACAATGACCTCTTACGTGTAGATCTCTTGGAACTGTATTTTCTCGCTATTTGGTTCATTTTGTCAACTCCACCCTTGGTTGCATTATATAATAGATTTATATCAGACTTATTCTTGGCATCGTAGCTTACTACGTCATGTGTAGATAACAAAATTAGTATTTTTGTGGGCTTTATCCTAGGGACATAGGAGAGTGGAGTTCTGTACTGGGAATCCGTAAAGACGAACCCATTTTTGAGTATAGTTTCCTATCTTGAGGTATTTTTACAACGTCAGTTATATTTTCGCGGTTTTGTTGCATTATACCAACCATACTGAGTCCGAAATATTCATATATGTAGTTCTTCTGCTAACTCTATGGAAGTGTAATAGCGATCTGTAGTAACGTTGCGACCGGTATTCTTTATTGGTTTAACTAGACGCTTTACAATTCCTTTTAGTCCTCTAGATTCTGGTGTCGTAGTTTCCACCTTTCCAGGTTAAACCTCCATTTTAGAACGTACCGTGATTTACAATCTGCTAACATACGAATGAGAATCCCATACTTTCCTGGTTTATTTTTCATGAAACTTTAAAAGGACACCTTCCTCTAAACAGGGACAACAGGGACATTTACTCTTGTATCTTAGGAATGTGTTGTTCAATAATTCAAAGATATTTCTAAGTGGTGCAAATTTATCTTGCGTTAGGCGTTCTTCCTTGTCTCTCTATCATCAAATCGCAGCAAAACTTTTAACAAATCTACAAATCTGTTTCTGCTCTTGTTACCAACATAAATAGCCCTGCCAAATACTTTTGACCACAAATGGCACTTAAGTTTATTTTGCGCATGTATACCCATCAAAATTAAAATACCAGTAACAGCCAGTAATTCAGATCTGTTCATTTTCTCCACATTCTTTCTTTGGCCTCCTTATTCGTGTGGCATATAATTACATAGATTATGTCATTCTAAAGGAACTTTAAAAGTGACTTTCTAATAGACGTAGCAATATCTTCGTTACAAGGACCTTTTCGTTCTCGAAAGATGTTCTGCTTCTATCGTCTAATCATTCTTGGAGGTTATGTATGGAGGGTTCAAGTATGCTCATGTTTTACTCACATACGGATGCACAGGAGTTCAATCGAGTTGTCATTCTGAGAATCCTTAATTATTTCAAAATCTTCGTTGTGGGGATCTGGTAAAATACAATCTTCTGTTTCGCTTACATCGGAATCATCGTCATACTCAATAATGTCTGAATTACTAGCACTATTCTGTATATTCTCTGTTTCTAATTTCAACCCACGTTCTGACAAATGCTCATTTTGAATCAATTGCGTTCACTACTTACTAGCACAACATATAAATAAGCACTAACAGCACCTACGCATTCCAATTCCTTTTGAAAAGGGACGCAACTTTAAACAAATTCCTGTAAACGAGAAATTATATAGTAACAAGGTTTACCAAGGGTGGACGTTTAGTACCCGCCCACGTTTAACTCAAGATATTACCTTTCATTTCAAAAATTTCGGTTGAACCAAATTAACTTTCGATAAAGGGCAGTCTTTTTAAAATTAAATAATTTTTTAAACAGTTTAAAACACGTAATAAATACATCTTTTATTTGTGGATCTCACAAAAGCATATGACACGATTCCTGTGAGAAAGCTGTGGCAGTCTCTTGAACGATCTTCATTAAATAGCACGATCATCGCCGCAGTCAAACAATTATACAATAAAGCATCATCAAAAATCAAACTAAACAACACATTATCAGAAGAATTTCCAGTAACAAAAGGCTTACGACAAGGATGCTGCCTCTCTCCAATACTATTTAAGATCTATTTAAATGAAGCACTAAAACACTGGAGAAGATCATGTTCAGGAATGGGGATCCAACTTGACGACGATACAACATTATACACTCTACATTTTGCGGACAACCAAGTAGAAGTGGCAGCAGACAAGGAAGATTTAGAATTCATGACGAGACGGTTGTTTAAAACATATGAAGAATGGCGCCTCTCTGTAAATAGAAACAAAACGCAATACGTATGCATCGGGAATGAAGTAGAAGATCTAATGGTCAACGAACATGAAACAATCAAGAACTATGAGGCATATATATATATATATATATATATATATATATATATATATATATATATTTGGGAACAACAATCAACAAGAGTGGGCGCACCGAAAAAGAGATAGAGCAAAGAATCGTGAAAGGAAAAAGGGTGATAGGATGCCTAAACCCGATGCTATGGTCAAAAGAACTATCAAATCAAAGAAAGCATCTCCTCTTTAACTCCATCTTTAAAAGTATAGTGCTCTATGGATGCGAAACATGGCAACTTACTAAATCCCTTGAGCAACGCCACTTGCATTGGAAATGGACTTCTGGAGAAGATCAGCTAGAAAATCAAGGCTTGATAGAATACAAAATGACCATATCAGAAATATAATGGGGGTCAAGTCAACCATCATTGACGAAATTCAAAGGAGACAACTGATCTGGTATGGTCATGTGAAAAGAATGGACGACGACAGGCTGCCAAACCAAATTTTAAAATGGACGCCAAGGGAAAGAAGAAAGAGAGGAAGGCCAAAACAATCCTGGCTGGGCGGCATTCAGAAGGCAATGTCGGAAAGAAACCTTCACCCTGGCGAATGGAATGACCGACGTAGTTGGAAACTGGGAACCGGAAGGCGGAGAACGCTATAAAAAACCGGGATAATAATAAAATAAATATGTTACAAGGGAATACGCATTAGGTGGACATTTTTTACCCACTCGTAGACGTTTAAGGGTTAATAATTCTTTTTAGACTTACTATTTTATTTATAGACCTTTTTTTGAAGCATCTTATTGAAATGTAAAAGAAAATAACCTTTTTTTACAAATTATATGTAAATATGTCGATCTTTAAAAATTTTCTTTGACAATTCTGTGATGTTTTCTGACGATTTTGTGTCCTTTATGACTCTCTGGTTAAGAGTTATTGGCTCCCTCTTTATTTTGCAGTTGAGCTGTATTCAGTGTTCCTTGTTTTTCTTTTGTCAAACTGTTATCTAATTATTATCTATCTATCGTTTATATATCTGTTATTTATATCTCTTTTACTTTTCTATTAATCAGATCCTTACCCACGCCCTAATTGAAACTCCGAATTGAGCAACGTGGTTCTAGTAAAGCTTTTGTGAACGAACAGCTTTTAATCATCTACTCTAGATACATTTTTCGTTACAATATTAATAGAGACAAAAATATAGAAATTAGACAATGGTGGTAATTAGAGATATCATGAATTAATGACATTAAAAGATTTATTTTAGTTTTTTTGTAAATCGCTGAGTATTAAAAATTATCATGCTATGACCATTGTCACCTCAATGGCTCAGCGGACACTTACTTCGATATGACTTCATGGTTGACTAGTTTAGTGGGTACATGGCTCAAACAGCACTAGCTAGAAAAGTAAAACTTTTAAAGCTTTCACTACAAAATCCAAAATGGAACTTCGACTTTGAATTGTAATTAGCAAGTGAATCAAGACAACCGATAGATGAATAGTTCGATAAGAGATAAGTACCTACTTTAGACTCAGTAAGGTTTATTCATTGATCTCAACTCGAAAACGATAACACTACTGCATTCAAACCATTCTCTTAAGTTCTTAAACCAGGATATTCTTCGTCTTCCTACATTTCGCTTTCCTCGAATTATGGTTTGCATAATAAACTGCAATAATGATTATATTTGCCCTCTCATAACATGGCCTAAGTGGGTACTTAAGTTTTCTTCTTTTATATATATAATAACGGATTTATTACGGCTGTCGCCGCTTCTCCGCCCCCAATTTCCATCTTTTTCTGTCATATGCAGTTGCCTCTTCTAAGTCTCTTGCCGCCATTGCTTCATCAATATCGTTGCGCCAACTTCTCCGTGGTCGTCCTCTCTTTCTTCTTTCAGGAGGGATCCATTCCAGTACTCTCCTAGGCCATCTGTACTCTGGCATTCTTTTAACATGTCCGAACCAGATTAATTGTTTTCTTTCTATGTCATCATTGATATTTCTCTCCATTTTCATTTCGTTTCTTATTTGTTCGTTTCTAACTCTCTCCAGTTTCGATCTACCGCAGCTTCGTCTCAGATAATCCATTTCTGTCGTCAAAAGTTTGTTTCTATTAGCTTTGGTGACGTCCCATACTTCCGAACCGTAAAGTGTAATACTTTGGACTATACTACCGTAAATGTGTTTTTTGGTTTCTCGTCGAATTGTTTTTTGCCAGAGAAGAGAGTTTAAGGCACGGGTCGCTGCTCTGCCCTTGTTTATTCTTTCCCTGATTTCATCTGCGCTATTTCCCTTCTTGTTGAAAATGACCCCCAAATATTTGCAGGATTGCACGCCTTTGATTTTGTCGTCTTCCAAGACTAGGTCACATATTTCATCTGTTCCCACTGAGAGATATTCACATTTTGTCATATTCATGTTTAGACCTGCCACCTCATATTCTTGCAGTTTTCTTACCATATAGCTAAGATCGTAGCTGTCTTCGGCAAGTTTTCTTCTTTTCATAGTCAATATTATTTCAGCTTCATTTCCTATTCTTCTAGTAACTTCTGCGTTTGACATAGCCATTTCCAAGCCATAAAGAAGAGTACGTAACATCAAAGCATTCTTAGGTGTAGTCCTAATCGTATATCCCGACGACAAAGAAACTTTTCAAGTTTAACGAATGATGCATGTGCTATTTCAATACATATATTAATGGTTTGGTCTACATTTAATGTTATGAATGTTCCTAACTATTTGTAGGTATCCATACTCTCAATTAGAGTATCCTTAACAATCAGTTGGATGTTTGGATCTGCTGATTTAGTCATGATCATACACTTAGTTTGTTTCAAATCCATTCTTAATCCGTATTCATGGCAGCATTCATTAAGTTGTTGGATTACGTTCTGTTAATCATTATTGTTATCCGCCATCTCTACTGTATCGTATTCAAAACTTCTCAACTGATAGATACATCTTGTATTGAATCTGAGAGCGTTTCTTTAAATACTGCTTTAGAACATTGTAGACATTGAAGAGTAGTGGTAACAGCACTCAACCCTGGCGCAACTCCTCTCTGCATTTTGATATCTCGGTTGTTCTGATTGTCAACATTTACCTGGGGAGTTTAATTCCAATATATATTAGATATAATTTTGATATCACGACTGTCAATATTTGTTGATCCCTATTAAATGCCTTTTCAAAATTTACAAAACTTTAGTAAATGTCCTGATTCATTTCCATGCATTTCTGGACATTCAAGCCTAACAAAGCATCTCTTGTGCCCATACCATTTCTAAAGCCAAATTGTGTGTCATTCATTTCATATTCAAGAGTTTTAACAATTTTGCTGTATATTATTTTCAAAAATATTATTATAAGTTTGTAACTTATTAAAGCTATTGTTCTGTGATCTGAGCAGTATATTGCACTTGACTTTTTGGGTATTGCCACAATGTTATTGTCTGATATATCAGATTAAAGAGTTCAACCATTACATCAATAATACCTACATAAATGAGTTTTAATAATTCGATGAGCACATCATCTGGTCCGGTAGCTTTGCCCTCTTTTATGTTTTTGAAGGCATAGATGAGTTCTTCCCGTAATATTGATGGTCCGGTATCCTCTGCGGTTTCTAATGATAGTTCTTCTCTTTCATCATTAAATAGATTTGTAATTGATCCAGTGAAACAATTTTTTCTTCTTATCAGTAATAATATCTCCTTTATCATTTTTAAAGATATTTGTTCTTATGCTTTTTCTAGAACCTGTCATTTCTATTGATTTTTTTGTGTAAATTAAAGCTGTTATACTTTTTATCCAGATCTTCTATGTCCTTGCATCTGTCGGAGAGCCACCTTTTTTAAGTCGTTAAAACAGAATGTTCTTGCTATTGTTATTTTTTATCGAAATTTGTTTATAGAAGAAAAGGTTTATAAAATCAATATTCTTTTAAGGTGTGTAAGATTATCTACAGTACATAATACAACATGTATACAATGCATGTGAAAGGTACGGACTGCAAATGAATCTCAAGGAAACGAAATGAATGATATTCTCAAAAAAACCACAAAATGTAGATAACCTGATCATCAATAATACAACGATCGAAAGAGTAACAACATATAAATATTTAGGAACGTGGCTAACCGGAGATGGAGATCAAACAAAAGAAATCAGATCTAGAATAGAAATGGCAAGAAACGCGTTCATAAAATTGAAGAACTTACTTTGCAACCGTAACCTTAATCTAGAGATCCACACAAGAATGCTACGTGGTTACGTTTTTTCTACTTTACTATACGGCATGGAAGCGTGGACAATAAAACAGTCTGAAATCAAAAAATTAAACTCCTTTGAGATGTGGTGCTACAGGAGAGTCCACAGAATATCGTGGACTGAAAAAGTAACTAATATAGAGGTGTTACAAAGAATGAGGAAAGAATGTGAAGTCATAAAAACTGTTAAAATTAGAAAGATTTAATATCTGGGTCATATAATGAGGGGCGAGAAGTACGTATTACTTAGATTAATTATGCAAGGAAAGATACAAGAGAAGAGAAACCCAGGACGACGCAAAATATCCTGGCTAAGAAATTTGAGAGAGTGGTTCGGTTGCAGCTCATTAGAATTATTCAGAAGCGCGGCCAATAAAATTAAGATAGCGATGATGATTTCCAACCTCCGATAGGAGAAGGAACCTGAAGAAGAAATCATGTTGAAATTCTGGATTGAACTTGGTTAATCCTTAACTTACTCATCGTGTTTCTCCTTAAAAGAATAAATTTATTAAGTAATTTTTTTATACAATAAAGTAATATAGTCTATAAGTAATATATGACAAGACATCACGTCAAAATTAAGTATCAAATTATAAAATTGAATAGAAAGGGTAGCCAATTTAGGATGTAGAGTCGAATTATTTTAGAAACTTTAATAAAATAAAAATGATTATAAATCCACAAAAAAAAACTAAAACAAACTGAAAATCTTAAATATAATCTGTTTAATTAATTTTTAAATGATAAAAACACAATTACTAATAATATTAGAAATTATAATACCCCAAATCTTCGCCCATGCTCTACATTTTCTCTTTTATTTCTCTACGTTTTGCTTCGAATATCTGTATCGAAATGCAAGTCTTCTGGAAATTGAAAAATTAAATTAAGTTTTCCTCGAGATGTGGATAATAAAATCCTAAAAGAGAAATAGAAAGATTGTTTGTGTCAACTTCATTGATGGGAGGAGACAATAGGTACCTACAATGAATGGTTGTTCTATAGCTCGGGGGCAAACTAAAAGATAGGAAAAATATAATAGTATTGGATATGGACAAAAAACTGATACTATATTAGTTTTATGAATAAAAAAATTATTTTTTGTTTTGTAGATAGCTGAATACTACAACAATTAACTATACTTTTTGCGACAAGTATCTACATTATTTTTCTTTTTCTATATTGGACTTGTAGAAACTTTGTTCATGTAGGTGATTATTATTCATAGGTATACTTAAGTTGTAGAGTCTATTCTTCGATCCCATTAATTTAACACTAGTTTATTACTCCTCCCCTTACCTAGGAAATTGGCCTACCTTCCACTACAATATTGTAATTATTTTGACTATAAACTTTTCATTACGAAATTGTTCAAAATTATGTCACCAAACTTTAGACGATAGGATGTATAAAATAGATACAGCCCATCTCTTCGTCGACTTCAAAGCAGTCTATGACAGTGTGAAAAGAACTGCATTATATAATGCAATGATAGACTTTGGGATCCCACCTAAGTTAGTTAAGATGACCCAACTAACAATGCAAAACGTAAGCTCATGCGTTAGAATTGAAGAAGAAAACTCTACGTTCTTTTACATTAATAATGGTCTAAGACTGGGGGACGCGCTAGCGTGTCTCCTCTTTAATATTGCCTCGGAAAAGGCAATCAGACAATTAAATATTAGAATGAATGGAACTATTTTTAATATATCGACGCAAATTCTCGCATTCGCTGACGATATAGTTATAGTGGGCAGAAATATGAGAGACACGGTGCAGTGTTTTACAAGGCTTGCGGACGCGGCAAGTGAATTAGGACTTGTGGTAAACGAGGAAAAAACCAATTATATGTTGGTTTCTAAAAACCCCGAAATATCTAACAGAGAATTTAAATTAACAACCATACCTTTGAGTAAGTCAAAGAATTCACATCTCTTGGATCGTTAGTAAACGCAACAAACACGACAAGCGACGAAATAAAAAGACGCATAGCAATAGCAAACAGAACTGTTCACGGTCTCCAGAAACATTTAAAAAATAAAAATATAAAACGTGCGGTAAAGCTCAACATATAAAAGACCTTAATAAGACCGGTTTTGATATATGGGGCTGAAACGTGGACCTTATCTCAAAATGATGAAATACTTCTTGGTATTTTTAGGAGAAAAATTCTTAGAAAGATTTTTGGGGCCGTAAATGAAAACGCTATAGCGGTGAAGATACAACTTTGAACTATATCAGTTATACCCCGATCCAGATATTGTGAAATTGGTTAAAGTGCAGAGACTTAGATGGGCTGGACACATTGCTAGGATATCAGATCACAAATACACGAGGAGATTAACATTTTTAAAACCAGAGGGCACAAGAAGTAGAGAACGACCACGAAGGAGATGGATGGATGATGTGGAAGAAGACCCACATATTCTAAGGGCCAGAAGATGGAGGGAGTTGCCAGGAATCGATAGGAGTGTCTTCTTTATGAGCAGCCAAGATCCATAGTGGATTGTCGAGCTACTTATAATGATAATGTATAAAATAGCAAACCAAGAACAATGCAAGCAAAATATTTTAATCAAAGTGTTTATTTTTCCTTCTTTTTCTTCCTCAGCTTTTCTCTTTAAAGGGTTTGCTGTTCCTTACTTTCCTTCGCCACTAATTTCTGTCCATCGTGTTTTCTTCATTTAAACTTTTCTCTCTTAAGTTATCTGTCACACAATTCTTTTATCTTCTCCTTGGTTTTCCTTTACTTTTCCTTCCCTTAACTTCTAACAGCTCTATCCTTCGTCCCACATAGTCATAATTTCTACGTCTGACCAAATCATTGCAGTCTTTATTTTTGAATCTTTTTGAGACTGTAGTCACCCCGGCCCTTTTCCTAATCGTGTCGTTCTTGACCTTGTCCCTTTTAGTCTTACCCAACATCTGTCGTAACAATTACCTTTCAGCTACCTTCATCTTCTTTTCTGAACCCTCTTTACAGGCCACAGTTCACCGCCTTACATTAACGCGGATTTCAATACACTCTTGTATATCTTTTCGGTAAGCCCTTCCCCGATTTTTCGATCACAGTGTACTTCGCTCATTTGTTTCCAGTTGAACCGACCAGAATGTATCCAGTGGGCACTTTCTTGATCTAGTGTCCCATTTTTCGTTGTGTAGGAGCCTTGGTATTTAAATTCTCCTACTCGTTCTAGTTTTTCCCAAAGCAATTCGATGTCCCAAATCATTCCTGTTCCTCCCAATAACATATACTCCGTTTTCGACCTACTAACCTTAAGTCCTTACTCTTCAATAGCCCTTTTCCAACACCTCAACTTTTCCTTCAACATTTTTTTGCTTTCATCCACTACATCACCACTTTGCTTCTCAGTCAGTACATCTATAACAAGATTAAACAGTTAGAGGTTCATAGAAAAACCTTGATGTAAACCAACCGTCACTGGAAAACTTTCGGTCAATCCAACACATGTTCTTACTTTGGCGCACTCTCCCTCATGCATATCCTTCACGAGCCTTACGTACTGCTCAGAAGCCCATTTCCCTGTCATACATCTTCATAACTCTTGGCTAGGAACTATGTCGTATTCCTTCTTAAGATCTATTAATCTATTAATACCGAATTTAGCTGTCTTTTCTTATCGCATAACGTATGATCAGATTGCATAAATATCTAATATTTACGCTGGAAATATACTTTGAAAGTTATTTAAACGAGACATTTGATAGAAAACTAGTTGAACTAATAGAAACATTAACAGTAATGGTGATCAAACTAACACACGACAAGGTTCCTCAAGCACTAAAACAATTAAGTCAAATAAAACATTTAAAAAAAATGATATTCTTGGCGAAGTGTGGACTTGATCAGTAGAAACAAATATCTTCTTCTTCATGTGCCATAGTAGATTTAGCCGACGTTGACGATCACCATTGAGAAGGCTTCTCGATCTTCTTTCACTCCTTTTTAAAGTTCCTTCTCATAACGGAGGTTGGAAATGATTATTGCGATTCTAACTTTATTCAGAGCTGTCCTAAATAATTTAGTGAAACTCCTATTAAACCACTCTTTTAAGTTTCTGAGCCAAGAAATTTTCCTTTTTCCAATACCGTTTGTCTCCAGAACGGAAAATTGGATACACATTTAATATAATTAAGATTAAGTTTTTGGTCAGTGTGGTTTTTATTTATAAACTTAGTTACTCTGTTTTCTTCGGCAATTATTGCCGAACCAGAAGATGATCTTCAGAGAAAGCTCTTTCAGTTCTTTCAAATAGATATGCTCACAGATAGTAAAATTAGAATCTACAAGACTTGCATACGACCGATCATGACATATGGCATAGAAGTGCGCGAAGATACTAACAAAACGAAACAGATGCTAAGGGTTGCCGAAATGAAAACCCTAAGAACAATAGTGGGCAAAACAAGAAGAGATAGGGTGAGAAATACAAATATAATACTATACAATAATATAATAATACAAATACAAATACAAGACCACCTCAAAGTTGGAGGGATAGTTGGCAATCTACCTCCCAGGAAATTAACCAGAGGCAGCTTCAGAATTAAACAGATCGAAAGATCTCCAAGAAGTAGAAGAAGAAGAAGAAGAGAAGTTACTTTGTTTACTGATAATAGTTCTTTTGAAATAAACATCCAAATGTAATGGAGCATATTCATGAAAATAAAACAAGCATTTTGTAGTCGGCATCTCAGTTTTGAACTGAAACTCAGTGTCAGAGGCAGTGTTGTACTATGGCATGGAATCATGGACAATAACAAACAAACAAATAAAGAATAAAAAAACGTAAAAGGAACAAATAAAGCAAAGGAAGTTGCCCTGATTATTCAAGAGTGGAAACTGCTCTACTTATCACGAATAAGTGAATAAGTGAACGAATATCTACAGGAAAAAGAAATTTACGAAACCACATACCTAGGAGTAAAGGAGAGAATGCATAACCAGATTGGAGTCCAGGAGTGTACTCCCAAGGTCTGATGCTGCAGAATCAGTCGTCCCCAACTCCCAAGCACACCAGCACCTCACACGCCATGCTTTTATTTAGACGTACCTATGGCAAGTCGTTGTCATCGTTTTGACTTCTGGAAAAATGGCAAATCTCTTTATTTAAGTATTCAAAACAATTAAAACAGACATATTTCAAAAATCTGTAATTTTATATATGGAATATATAAATGAAGATAATAGATAGTTAATTTTCTTTACAGACGGTGAATTATCTATGGTATAGAATAAATGAATGATCTCGGAAGTAACATCAGCTAAAATGAAAAAATATTCAGTGAGCAAAAATAGTAAAGTTTGTGTAATATTCTGGCTTAGGTTTAGTGTTGTTAGATTTTCATATCGCGCAAGCTCCCCTAATAGGTATGACTTAAGGGCCACTTACGTAGCCAGTCAAATTAGAAATTAAAAAATTTCTTGGTTTCAGTGCCAGGAAACGAACCATGAGCTTGGGCCGCCACTTCAGCGAGCAATATCTAAGAGGATTATTAAGAAAGAAAACTAATTAATTAATTAATGTTTAAATTTTGTCGTAAATTAGCAGGTATGGGGTATGTTGTATATTTGTAAAGGAGCATACCTGCTACCTGCTAATTTATTATATATTCTATAATTCTATAATATATACATTATATATTCTATATATATATATATATATATATATATATATATATATATATATATATATATATATATATACATAAAGCAGTACCTAGTTTCATGTTTAAATGCAATTAATTCCTAATTTTTAATGTCTTTAAAATTTGTCTTCTAGAAATGAGGAGAGAAAAAATAATTCAAAATCCTGGATAATCTATTACGACTAGTTAAAACCGAAGAATCCAAAAATCCTAAATTAAGAATCAAGGCATTACTATAAATAACCATAATCCTGTATCAATATACAAGAGATGAACTGTCCTGTATCGTGATTCTCTTGACTTAGCGCCTTTTAGTATCCGCCCCCTATCAATAAAACCGCCTGCGACGCCAAATTATTTGTCCTGTCTGCGGGAGTGAGACAAAACGCACAGAAACATGACATACTCACGCATGCTCCTTAATTTACTAGTAGGGGCGTGACTTCGTCTCGCACCAGATAGAAAATCAAGCAGCGTTGCCGAGTATATTTCATGCCACCCGACGTTGATAAACATCTGATTTTAAATCCGATAACGCCGATAAAGTCGCCAGTGTTCTTAGCAGTAGTAAAGGAAATCTTGTTAAGAATAAATAAGCTCTTCTAACTATTGTTAAAATTATCTGCATCTAACGATGGTTGAAATAAATGGAATAAAAACTTTCACATTTAGATATCAAAATGTTATTAAAAAATAAGCACGATTTTTACTAAGTAAATAAATAGTAAAGTAAATATTAGTTTAAAAAAAACAAAAAAGGTAAAGTTAAGATAAAGTAAATTAAAATAAAAGATGCATAGGTGCAATGTAATTAAAAATGGAAAAGCTCTTTAAGATTCCTCTTAGATTATAATCATGTTTGATATTAATCCACCCACATTAACAAATATTAATAAACAATAACTAATACTTGTAGCGAAAGTTACAAAACCTATTGATGTTCTTAATAAATAAAGGA
Source organism: Diabrotica undecimpunctata (assembly GCF_040954645.1). NCBI lineage: Eukaryota > Metazoa > Arthropoda > Insecta > Coleoptera > Chrysomelidae > Diabrotica > Diabrotica undecimpunctata. The sequence continues at coordinate 143,932,220 of NC_092807.1, forward strand.
TCTTTATAAATAATAAATTATCATCGATTTATAGGTTTAAATGGGCAGGGGACCATTTCTCCAATGGTACCTGCTATACTCCGTTCTCGATACAGGGTCCTTAGCTATGGGCATGATTGTGACAACAGTTGTGTAAAACACATGCAGCTGTTATTGCTTTTACTGCTGTGTGAGGAGCAAGTGATATTGGAGATCAGAATACACGAAAACGGGCTGACGTGATTCCAAACGCATTTTCTACTACACGTCTCGCCCTAAAATGTTTATAATTGAATACTTTTTGGCCAACATTTAATCGGTTTCGTCGGAGGTATGGCTTCATTAAATATGGCTTGAGTGGAAATTATTCATCTCCTAATATAATAGTTCCGTCAGGTTGGTTCTATATATTTCCGTTAATGGCTTTTCGAAGAGTTGACTCGGCAAATATTCCACCATATGAACTGCTGCCTTAACTCCCTTTATCAAAATTAAAGTTATGATCCACTAGGTCAGCAGTACAATGCTAAACGTTCCTTTCTAGTTAAAGTATCGAGAACCGAAATTAGGAGGGCACCGAATCAAATCCATGCTTTCCATCAAGTTCTCCAATACACTTCTTTGCTTGAAAATTTTAGCGAGTTTCAAATCCATTTATCACTTCATTCAACTCATTTTCCCTTAAAGGGTACCTGAAAAATACAAACACGTTTGTTGAAAAAATTCTAACTACATATTTAAAAATATTATTTTATATATATTTTTATTACAGATCCTGCAAGATCAATTTTCTGCAGAATGTACATTGTACAGCCCACATCTACTGAAGAATTGGCGCAAGAGTCTAGGAAGAATGAAGAAACCTCTTCCGTCTATTCAGTTAAAATAATTCACAAATCGCAAAAGGTCTGCAAGTAAAGGAACAAAGAAGAGGGATGATTCTTTAGATAAGGCTGTAAAAGCTTTGAAACAAGTGGCATCTAAAAAATTGTCTATTTCCCCAATGAATTTGACATATTTAGTAAACATGTTCCTGCTCCACTCAAGCTTCTTTCATTAAAAGAAGCAATAATTCTACAGGCCGGTATCCAGAGATTAATAACCACTGTTCGGCTACGTCATTTGCAAGATCATGATTTAAAAAATACTGTATTTGACAATGAAGCAGATTAACAACACAATAGTGAACCGTCAACTTCTTCAGAGAGACGGATATATTATAGCTTGCAGACCATTCAGAAATCAAAGCCACACCTCGTAAATTATTTTTCAAATTAGACGGGAGATGATAATGCTGGTTTTGACTCTTAATAATAATAATATAGAACCATATTTAACATATTTTAAAATAGTCTGTTGCTTTTATTAAGCATCTCTTATTTTTTTTATGTTTTTATAATTTCTCTAACTAAAGACATTAAAATTATTGTGTGTTATTCATCATTACATACCACAATATAGTATTTCAGTACTTCGTCCTTGGTGTCAAAGACATCTGGTAGAAACTGGCATATCTTACACTTCGGCACTGCAAAAGATCATCTAATGCAAAATCGGGTAATAATACTGGAAGTAGAAAAACAACAGCTGAAACAGAAAAAGCGACTGACAGTAGTCTGAAAGGCTTCAAATTCACTAAAATAATAAACCACAAAAAGTACTACCATGGAGAAAAATATTCACTTTATAGTTTTATATCCATCTATGCTATAGCTCTAGAGCTCAATTCGAGCCCTGACCTCTCTCAACCAACCTCTCCATTCGTTACAGTTTGCAGCCATTCTTCTCCACAATCGCCTGCCAAGGAGATTGTCTGCATAGCTCACTAGCGGTCGAATTATGGTCTTGTAGATTCGTATCTTAGTTCCTTCGTGATTTAAATATCTAATATCTTCTGTTGAGCTCTGCATCGTCAATATTATTCTTTGTGATGTTGATTCCTAAACAGATAACGCTTTCTACAAGTTCTCAGTAAAATCAATCTGTCATCTCATGTTGTCTCTGTATCTGAGCCATTGTGTTCGTCATCGTCATTCGGATGAACCTATGGTGGCTTGCTATTTTTTTGCAGTTTGGTTGCTCTTTCAACCTCTTCTATCGTTGGCGGTCTTGTTATCTCATTATTTTAATTTTCTGCCTCTTCCAATAGCTCAAGTTCTGTGTGTTCTACATAATCATCGTGAAAGTGTTCGGTTAGCAGCTTTTCAAAATTTTCTGTTTCCTGTTTCTTTATGTTCTTTAGTGTTGCTGGTCATTTCGCCGCATATAGTTTTATACAGGTTTAATTTCCTTTATTCTCTATGACTTCTCATTCCTTCATTCATTTAATAATTTTTAATATTAATTTCCGTATTTACAATATTGGGTTTTCCTGTTTCGAAAACTGTGGAAAGAGTTTTAAACAATATTTTTTCAGGGTTTTTTAAGCAGATGTCCTCGATGCTTCATTTAATATACAAGTTTGGTTAGATAGACTAGAGCTGTCCAAACTTAATTTTAATTGATTAGGTATCATAATATATTGATAACATATTATTAATATACGATTAACAGTAAACTGTATTAGCAGGAATATAATAAAAGGAGCAATATAAATGAAGAAACACATACGGAGATTAAAGCAGATGAAAGTAGTGAATACTTCAACATTTTTACATTTAAAAACTATATTTCCTTCTACTAATACTATTAACTAACCTGCTTGACATTCCTTAATTTTTCTCGGCTTTCAGAGATTATTCTTGTATATTTTGAGGTTAGACTACATATTAGGCTATTGATTATGTGATTAGAAAGGAACTAAAACGTTTACGGGGTTTTCTTGTTTCATATTGTAAATGGACAACGAAAAATGAAAAAAATCGCCAAGTGCAACCATTTAAAGGGTGGGTAGGTAGGTAAAGCGTGTTTTTGACAAAGGGGTGAGTTAGTCCATATACACTAAGGTAAATTTAACTGAATTCTATGCACTTTTTGTACACATACATTTAGAGAAAAGTTGTTCAAAATTAAATTTTCCATCTAAATATTATCTTTCAGTCAACCTTTTTTTTGACAAAAATATATTTAAAAAACGAAGCAAAATAAAACACGAAAACACGCGTTATGTTTTACAACATTACTTTTTTCTACGAAGGTATAAGTATAGGCTTTGCTTTATAGAAAAAAACTTATATCCTTACTAATTCAAAATGATGTTTAGTAGAAGTCTTGTAGAAGTACGCAAAATTCATTAATTACTTACGAAATCTACACTCTCCCCTTTAAAACGCATTTTAATTTTTGTCTATAGGACTCTCTGATTAAAAGCTACCAAATTTTTACCGTCAAGTTGGTATAAATTTTTGATACAGAAAAAGTGCTAATAAACATTTTTGATCAATATTATCTCAGCTTCAAGCCTTGTTTGAAAAATTTGTTTTCTACTACGTACAGATTCTTGGTAAATCGATTTTTTCTGTTGCTCACTTTATACAAGAGGGGATTTAGGGGGAAGCCGGGAGTAGGACTATCAAATTTTTTTGTTTGTTTTTTTGGGTCTCAAAATTGACATTCTCAGTAAATTCAGCTATTTTAACCATTTTACTGGTAATTGATTTTTCTTTCTATTAAATATACCGCTGTATATACCTCAAATTGCGCAGAAAAAACTTATGGAACAATGTTTGTGAAAAAATATTGAAAATGGCCAAAAAATTGTGTGAGTGGGGACCTTTGAAAAATCCTATCTGGAAGGCTGTAAATCCTAAAGACTTCAACCAAATTTCATTGTGAATAATTTTTTTTTTCAATTAAGCAATGCCTATAACTATACCCTCGTGGAAAAAAGTAATGTGGCAAAAAAACATTCACGTGTGTTTTGCTTCGTTTTTTGAATATGTATATTTTTGTCAAAACAAAAATATTTTTGTCTTTAAAACATGAGATTTCGATAGGAAATTTAATTTTGAACAAATTTTCTGTAGATATATATGTACGAAAAGTACCTAAAATTCATCAAAATGCATAGGGTACGTAGGGACCATAAATGAATTTGACAAGTTCACCCCTTTCTCAAAAACGCACCGTTTTAAAAAGTAGCACTTCGCGGTTGTTTCATATTTGGAGGTCCATTGACCATATGAAAAATTAAAACCCGTTTACTTATATTAATATTATTAGATAATATATAATAATGTTTAATTAGATAATAATAATTCAATATAGATAATAATAATCAATAGTATATATGGTTACATGGTAATCAATATGTCTGTAGGAAAGATTTCATTGTACACATCGTACAAGAAATTCGTAATATTCAACTTGAAGTCGTATATATTCCGTTCACAAATTGTTGAGAGCACGAAATGTGCCTCAAAGTCATAAAACGGTAGTAAAATTTGTATCATCATAGGCGTTCCTGAGGTGTTTATTCATTAAATAACAATATAATGTTTTAATAGTGTTATATATAATATTAATAATGTTTTAATACTAATATATTTAGCAAAAAACAATTAAAACTTTCACGGCTAATGTTGGTTATTATATTATATTAATAAAAATAAGAATTTAACCATTAACAATTTTGTAAAGACGAATACCTTATCTATTTGGATATTTCAATACTAATCTTCTCGTTTAATCACTTTACTAGAAAATCTGGAATTCATATCCGAAGTTACTATTCGTTGCAAGATAATTAGGATGGAATTCCCCAGATTTTTAATAATATAATGTATATAAAGATACCGGCTTTGGCCACGTGCCTCGTCTGTTCAGTTTATATTCGAAACTTAACTTGAAAGGGTGAAGTTATTACGAACGAAAACAATTTTTTTGTTTAGTACGTTTTTGATCGCATGTAATTTACGGCTCGTCGGCGTTTCCGCGTATACGGCAGTAATTAGCGTCTCGAATATTTCTTTTGCGAATTATATGCAGTGCATGAGTGATTTTTTATTCCATATACCTACGAACATATACGTACCTTTCGCACGTGCTCGTTTTGTTGGATTGTTTGTGATGGCTTCATCATCAACATCATCAAGTTTTACACCGCTACTGTTGCGTACAGTCAGTAAGTCTGTCTATTCACCAAGATAGAAGACTATTGTCCTGAATCTTCACGATGCTCTGGTTTCTCAGAATCCCACAAACACTGTTCGCAACATAGTCGAAAGTTGTGCCAACATGACTGGCGTAGGGGAGTCAACTATATATAGGTTCCTATCAGAAAGAAAAAAATATATTAAGCTCCAGGCAAGCCTTTATGGAAGGTTGGTCTACTGGTATCTCCCCACCTTCTGGTAAAGGCAGTAGATTAATAATTTCTCACATTGGCAGCGAAAAAGGATTTGTCAAGCATAGTTTGTTGGAATTTCAGTCCAAAAGCACAAAAGACTATCACGAGGAGATGACAGCTAATGGTTTCGAAGAGTATTTTGAGCAGATGATTGAACACATACCACCAAATTTAATTATAGTATTAGATAATGCACCTTATCATTCACGACTAGTAGAAAGACTTCCAACTACTGCGTGGAAGAAACAGAATATTCTTGACTGGCTGCGGAATAAGTATCTGCCTTACGAAGATCGAATGGTAAAAGCAGAATTTTTAAAAATTGCCCGACAACACAAATCTAAGTTCAAGAAATACGTAGTTGACAAAATGGCGGAAAGGCGAAACATCACAGTCCTTAGACTTCCACCCTACCACTGCGAAATAAATCCAATTTAACTCATTTGGGCACAAATGAAAAGTTATGTGGCTAGAAAAATTACGTCATATAAAATACAAGCTGTACGTGAATTGTTAGACGAGTCTTTACAACATATTACAGAACAAAACTGGAAAGATGCAGTAAGACATGTAATAGAAGAAGAACAAAAAATGTGGGATCTTGATAGGTTATAGGTTTTATCGTAATTTTTGTTAAGAGTTTAACATTTCAATGTGTAGAGATCGGTTAAGCATTTAGTTATACAATTTTCTTATACAGTTTTTCGTAACTTCCCAAAATTTTAGTCAGCTTAGCGGTACAAAAAATTGAGAATACAACAAAAACAGTATAGATATGTCGTTTTGGTTACGGTTTTGAGAAATATAATTTTGACCTTCACACTAATACTTTTGTATTCTTTTTCGTTCCTTTCTGCTTCTCTTTTAGTTCGCGAAAATTGTTGTACCCTCTGAATATCTTGGATTGTAGAATTATTTTACAATTGGTCAACAAAAATGGTATTGTCTATTGTCTATAAGTCACCGTGCTTTCAATAAATATTCTAAAAATGCGTCTTTTTTGTTTTTGGATATACTGTTGGGCCACAGTACTGGATAAACTTCCCAAAATTTTAGTCAGCTTAGCGGTACAAAAAATTGAGAATACAACAAAAACAGTATAGATATGTCGTTTTGGTTACCGTTTTTGAGAAATATAATTTTGACCTTCACACTAATACTTTTGTATTCTTTTTCGTTCCTTTCTGCTTCTCTTTTAGTTCGCGAAAATTGTTGTACCCTCTGAATATCTTGGATTGTAGAATTATTTTACAATTGGTCAACAAAAATGGTATTGTCTATTGTCTATAAGTCACCGTGCTTTCAATAAATATTCCAAAAATGCGTCTTTTTTGTTTTTGGATATACTGTTGGGCCACAGTACTGGATAAACTGTCTAATCACTGTTTCTCTCTGGTTGTGTTCTTTTGAATGTCATTTTTATATCTTTCATCCGATGTAATTGTGACACTTAATTACCTTTTGAATTGTGTTTATTAATTTTGCTCCTTATCTAATTGTCCTGCTCTCGTCCTTTTATTGCCATACATTTCATTTTTTCCACGTTTATTTCTAGTCATTACTTTGTGTATCTAGTCTTCTGGGTACTAGTTTTCGAAACATGTAACTTATATCATCATAGTCTTTTGCTACCATTACTTGATCATTAACACAATACACTACTTGAACAGTCAAAGTGCTTGATACACTCTCGAACGAATTTCATCCAGAACAAGATGTCAGACAATGATGTATACTGTTTTTACAATTATTTAATATATATGGGGAGCATTCTATGAGAAGAGCGCTAGACGGGTTAAAAAAAAGGCATCTCAATAAATGGCCGAAAAATAAACAACCTACGTTTTGCAGACGACACAGGTCTTCTTGCAAATAGTCATGAAGAGTCAATTGGACTTATACGACTGATTGAAAACGAAAGTCAAATATTTGGTCTGCAGTTAAACATATCAAAGACAACGATCATGATAGTGGATAGACTACATAGCAATCATACACAACAATGAAACAAATGACTCGTTAACTACATTATTAAAGAACTTGGCAACAGAAATAGCAATAATTGATAAAATTGAAAAATGCATATAGATAATATATATACATAGTTAATATAAAAAACTTATGTAAATCAAAACTTAATAAAGAAAAATTAAATCACAATAGAAACACTTAAGAATTGCGTCTCAGAATCTTCGAAAAATAATTTAGTGTCTAGTAAAAGTAAATAATTCAATTGTTTATTTACATTGCCAGATGCATATACCGAGACAACTATTGTCTTCCTCTTAATTCGTTGTCTCTATTTTGTCCATAATAATTTTGATATGGAAAAATATAGCGCGCTACAGGATCACTACAGAAAAAAATAAAACGTAGATGTGATCTACCAAAAGTCACCGTAGGAAAGATGGCCAAGATATGGAAGGACTCTCAAATTCCACGAACTCTAAAAATGAGGTTGATCAACTTCTTAATATTCCCAATATTGACATACGGATATGAATCTTGGACTCTACGACAAGTGGAAAGAAGAGAGATAGACGCCACTGAAATGTTCTGTTGATGAAGAATGTTACGAATTTCGTGGACCGACCACAGGACAAATAATTCAATTTTAAATGAGCTAAAAGTCAGCAAACGGCTTTCCAGCCAAAAGTCCATCTCCAACAATTAATATACTTTCGACCAGTCATGAGAGCAGACACAGAAACCATAGAAAAAATTATTATCCAAGGGAAGGTAGAAGGCCGGAGATTACGAGGAAGATCCCTAACAAGATGGATCGATCAAATAGAGGAATAGGCAAAAGACCAATGCATGAGTTAAAGAAAAATGACCGGAGATAGAGATCTTTGGAGACGCACAATAAACGACATCACGATGATCGATGATCACTATACTCCCTCTGGAGGCCAGGATTGAAGAGAGACGTGATCATCCGCAATGTTACCCTAATATTTCTATTAAAAAATTAACAAGTTTGTAATTTATGGCAATGTGAGCCTATATGTACGGTAAACAACTTATTCTGATATCTATTATTTATGGATCTTGGTTATAATTTTGGTCCAGATAATCCAGGGGTCTTTCCTTGCATTATTACGGTATCTATAATCAGTAGATATCACCATTTTATAAAAAATTCACTCTGATATATAAATTACCGTGAATTGACAGTAAAACAGTTGTTGGTTAAAAACATTTAATTCAATAACTCTTATAACAAACAAACGAATGAAACACAAATGATCTTTAATATTTAATGCAATCAAATGTAATATATCAATTAAAATATTATGCAATATTAGAAGGCAACATAGAAGACACATTTTTATTATTATAATTAGTATATTAATTAATATACTATGACAAAAGGAAAGAAAAAAATGACTAGCTATGGATAAAGTTTCACAAATTCAACACGTAAATTCGTACATGCCAATTGCCAATAATCGAATCACTGACTAAACAATTCACTGATAAATTAATAAATTTTATATGCTATTTTTTACTCTTATATGTGTGATGCGCGTTTTTGTCCGAACTAAATACTAAAAATATTTGAACTCTTGCACTAGAAAACTAACTTGTATGAAACAATGAGATACTTAAACATTCAGTATAACCGGCAACGTCGCTGGCAATCGCGAGAGGAAGATGGATAGAAGCGAATGAAGCCGATCGCGCGCCTCACTCGGCTCTGCCTCTAAGGCTCCTATGATGATATATAGAGTAGACGACTTATAGTTAAACCGCGCTGGGAAGTGGCCCAGATTACTGAGACTTTACAGTATCAACTTCTAAACCGATATCCTGTACGGACGCTAAGCGCTTAAGACTTTTTAATACTTCCTGGGATTTTCGTGAAAACCGCGCAGTTTTGCGATTGACACTGATTTGTAAGATCATAGCTCTAGCTCTCTGCCGACGATTCAAGATTTTTTAAGAAATTAGGACTGTTTTGTTAGTTTAGCAGTGAGTGTAGTGCTAAGACTGTGATAAAGACTTGTGATTTTTGTTTATAGACCCATAGTGACAAGATCCACGAGGGAGGAGAAAGGTTTGTTCAATTATTTTGTATAAAGTGCAATATTAGCTTTTATGATTAGGTAAAATGTTCAACTATTTGACTTTGCACAAAAAGAAATTACTTACTGAATACTGCCTAAGATAAGACTTTTTCCTTAAATCTAAAAGCTAAATAGTTTTGATACATGAAGCTATAACTGAAATAAGTTTATCGACGGCAACTGATTGTGACATCTACAAACCAATTCTAAACTGGGAAAATTATTTCCCAATTAGAAAATTACATGAAGTCCTATAAGGACAAAAGAAGCAAAAAATATATATTTAAAAAAAAAATACCTAATTTACGTAGATACTTTGTGGTATTGTATTTATTGATTATACATACTAATTTCTTTAAGACAATGCCAACACAACTAAATGCTACAAAATAAATATTAAAAAACTAAACCATTGTTGTATAAAAAGAAAATAATCAAATTGCATAAAACGGAAATTTTTGTTTGGTTATTCAAAGCTGAATAATTGTCCGCAGTGGATATATCTGGACTCTTTTTCTATGTATTTTACTCTTGCATAAAGTTATGATTATACAAGAATATTAAATGACTATGGATTTTTAAAATATTTTTCAAACACTTTCGAGGAAGTTCAATAAATTTAGAATCTTCTACTGAAGATCTAGATTTGTTTTTCTGAAGAGCAAGGAATTAAATTTGTTTTTACAGCAAAAGTATTTAAAGTTTCAGCTAGATATTTTATGAACTCTCTTGCAAACATACATTAAATTTTAAATTTAGGATAAAATGGATAATAGTCTAAATACTTTGACTACACCAAAGGTAGACACCTAACTCTACTTAAACGTACTCTACATGGCATATCATATTGGATAGTAATAAGTATATTATACATATATGTGCGTTTCTGAGATGACTTTATTGAAAGCTAGTTCAATAGATTACATGAAATCAATTTTAACTTAAGAATACCCATCAGAAAAATCATAGCATGAGATTTGTTTTTAAAAAGACATCCACATGCGATGATGATAGCAAAATTCTCCTCTTAGTGATACCATAGTAAATCCTAACGTACTCTACATGGCATATCATATTTGATAGTAATAGGTATATTATACATATATTGTCAATACTTTTAAAGTGCGTTTCTGTAACGACTTTATTGGAGACTAGTTCAATAATTGATTATATGAAATCAACTTTAACTTGAGAATATCCGTCAGAAAAATCATAGCATGAGATTTGTATTTAAAAAGACAACCACATGCGATGATAACAGTAAAAGTCTCCTGTTAGTGATTCCATAGTAAATCATGAGGAAAACCAGGAAAAAAACTTATGATACTATCCCGGCATGTATTTGGTCCTATATTTAGTTTACTCTCGGTATTAATATCAAACTTTAATTTTACATGTTTAAGTAATTTTAAAATTGATTTGAAACTAAAATTTTGGTTAATTACCAGTAAAAATGTTAAATTTTATTAAGATGACAGGAGAAAATAGATTCAGAAGAATAAAAAGAATTCATAGATATATAATATGTATTAAATAAAATGCAAATGAACTTGTCGTAAAAACTCTCCTATCAATAATTTTAAATCGCCGTATATGAAGTTAATTCTGCTCTGTTCTATTTTCTTACACCTACTTGATTTATACTTGATTTTTTGTGGAAATAAATCTAATATTTCCATTGGCGAAAAAAATGAGCTTATTTTATTAAATTTATTAAATGCAAAAGGAGTCTCACACCCGACGGATAACAACTCATTTTTAACGTAGGTATAGGTAATCTGGTTATCTAATCTTTATCGTTTTGCTGCACCTAATAAGTTTCTTTTTGACGCAATATTAGGTTTGTTCAGTTTTTTCATTTAGGGGCTTGGTACAGACCCTGTTAAATGACATTTTCCGACGTAGCTCTTTGATTTCAAATTTAATTATTCCATCAAAGACATGTTAAAGTTACATTGATCAAAGTAAATAAATTCTTAAATCCCAGCAAATCACATATTATTTTGTAACTTTTGTAGAATAGTGTAGATACAATACAACATTAGAAGCAGGGTCGGCGAAAACAAGCCTGCAAGGGAAGGGTTTCAATTCCAGTCATACGCTAATATGTTTTTGTTATTTTTACAATCCTTCTTCTTCTTCTTTTTCTTTTTATATAGACATAGTCTTCCTATTGGGGAACCCTCTCTTGCCGTCTTTAATACTCTATTTGTTGTCATTCGGCTTATATGATTGTTCCGTCCTATTTTTCTATTTCTTACCCAGTTCTTGATGTTCTCCACCTTGCATTTACGTCGTATATTTGTACTTCTAGCTCTGTCCCATAGTGTCTTACCATCAATTTTTCCAACCCATACACGTAAAATATACAAAAATATACAACGCATAGAATTTCTACCCTATAATAATAGAATTTTTTAAATAAATGTAAATGTTAATGGTAGAAAACTGAGTCATTTGAGATACGCTGATGACATTGTAATATTCGCTACAAGTTTGGAAGAACTACAGACCATGATGACGCAGCTATTTCCTGCTTCGGAAAATGTAAGTTTTAAGATGGACTTGGAAAAAACAAAAATAATGACAAATACACTGAACATTAGAGGTGGGACAGATAATAAAAGCTAACAAAGAAAATTAAACTGTGGAAATTACTAGAAGAATAAGGTTAGCGTGGGCAAGATTTGGAAAACTTAGTTGGATCTTGAAATGCACTAAAATGGAACAATATTTGAAAACCAGAATTTACGATCAGTGTATCCTCCATATACTCACGTATGGTTCACAGACGTGGACACTCACCAACTCTAATTTGGATAAAATAGTAAAGGCATAAAGAGCGATGGAAAGATCAATGCTCGGGGTGAGACTTATAGACAAAAAAACAAACAAATGGATTAGAAACAAAACCAAAGTAAAAGACGCAGGAAAACATGCTGCCAAATTAAAATGGAGCTTCGCAGCCCACAATGCCCAACTGAAGGATAAAAGATGGAACCACGAAGTACAACAATGCAGACCAAGGTTAGGAAAGAGAAGCAGAGGAAGACCACAAATGAGATAGGCTGATGACATTAAGTAGAACGGAGGACACAAATGGAAACAAATGGCGCAAAATGGAAAACACTGGATTGATTTGGGAGAGGCGTATGTCCAAAGTTGGATTACTTAAGGATGAAGAAGAAGAAGAAGTAATAGAATTTATTGGTAAATATATTCTGTTTCAAAAAGCAAACAACTTTGCAGTTATTCTAAATGCTTTGTGTATTTTCTTCAGTTTATTTGCTTGTCAGTAGTTAGGAGCGTAGATGAATGATTTATAGTAAAATAAACATTTTACATGAAATTTAGTTTATCAGGAACTTTCTCAATTTAATATTCTATGTGTTTAGTAATACAGAATACTTTGTCAGCTTACTGTGCAGTTAAAAGAAACTATATAGGGTTGCCTAATTAAAAAAAAAAAACGAAGAGCGCCTACTCTAGTTTTGCAAGCGGGCACCTGATACCCTAGCACTGGGACTGATTAGATGATATTAACAAAACAGACTAAGCACATTTAAAATTACTTTTTAATGAACAGGTTTTTTATAATACTAAATATAATATTGCACTTATTGGACTTGTATAAAACAAGTATGAACGAATTAAAAAATATCCGTCATTGTTTATTATTATAACTACGCAACAAATGAGTATTTTGTTTATGTTTGTAGTTTTTATGGTAAAAAAGGCGATAAATGCAAACCTTTTGCTCTTTGCCTTTTTAGGTCTTAATTTGGAACCATATTAAAAATGACTATAATATAGTGCTATTTTGCCACTTGTAAATAGTGTTTAATTTATGAAGTACACTGCAAATGTAGTCGTCTATCCCCGTTGCATTCCAATGATCTTGGTAAAGTTTTTCCATGATTTTCACATCTTCGTAAAATCTTTCCCCATGCTACTCACTCACGTCTCCCAAATTTTCCTCAACAAATAAGTCTAAAAAATGTAATATGCGTAGCTAAAGACTTACTCATGTAAAATCGGTAAGATAGTTTCGAAACAAATTCAGATTTCTGCTTTAATCTGGAGCCTTCTAAAAATTGCATGGCATGGCCAGACGTTGATAAAGATGTTAATAGAGACATGGGGAATCTAAAATTTGCATTCCACGACATGTCTATTCATCTAAGCAGAAATCCTTAACGAATTTGTTTCTCGTACTCATACAGAGTAGATCCGAATAAAATGAAAAAGACAGAAAAAATTTTATTTCACGTTCAAAGCGTCTATGTATCTATTGATACGTATTTTGACTTAATAAGTCTCATCAGAATAGTTATTCATAGCCTCTGTCTTATTAGGAAGCAGCAATAACATGGCTTCGTTATGGACGCAATAGCGACATCATTGTTTCGAAACTATCTTACCGATTTTTCTATCAGATGTCGCTATTGCGTCCATAATGAAGCCATGTTATTGTTGCTTCCTAATAAGACAGAGGCTATGAATAACTATTCTGATGAGACTTATTAAGTCGAAATACGTATCAACAGATACATAGACGCTTTGAACGTGAAATCAAATCTTTTCTGTGTTTTTCAACTTACTCATGTATTAAAATATTTTAAATATATTATTTACTACTATTAAGTGCTATATTTGGTCTGTACTTTTGTATGGAGCAGAAGTATGGACACTAAAAGTATCAAGTATGTACAGAATTGAAATTGGAAATGTGGATTCATAGACGGATGCTAAAGATACGTTGGACAGCAAGAATCGATATCTTCTTTTTTGTGTGCCGTGCTTGTATTCAAGCGTTGGCTATCGTCATATTGACAAGCTGATGAAATGATTCTCGGTCAGCAGCTAGATGAAACAGTTCCTTGACCGTTCGATCTGTCCATTGTCTAATGTTACGCAGCCAGGACAGTTGTTTTCTTCCGACCCAATGTTTTCCTTCGATTTTGCCCTGAATGATTAACCGGAGTAAGCGATATTTAGGTCCTCTCATTATATGACCGAAGTATTGGACCTTTCTCATTTTGATGATGTTGATCAATTCTCGCTCTTTGTGCACGGTCTCTAGCACGCGTTCGTTAGATATGTGTGCTGTCCACGGGATTCTGAGCATGCGACGGTAACACCATAACTCAAACGCTTCTAATTTGTTGAGATTTTTAATTTTTGTTGTCCAGGTTTCACATCCATAGAACAAAGTGGACCAGACGTAGCATTTCAATACTCTTAGACGTGTGGTCAACGACAGACTTCTACTGCATAATAAATAACGCCAGTTAATAAAGTTTTTCCGTGCGAGTTCTATTCTGGTCGAAAATTCCTCGTCACTTTCAACCCTGCAGTCAATCCAGCTACCCAGATATCTAAAGTGTTCCACCCTTTCCAGGATTTTGTTATCTAATCTTAGTACTGAGTCTTCGATATTAATCTTTCCGACCACCATCCATTTTGTTTTTTTTGCGTTGATTGTTAAGCCTTTTTCAGTGCATTCGTTGTTTACAGCATTCAACAGGGTTTGAAGATCTTCTAGATTCTCCTCCATTATTGCGGTGTCATCGGCGTGTCTGATGTTGTTAATAATTTCACCACCGATCTTAACACCTTCGCGGCGATTATTTAACGCTATTTCAAAAAAAGGTTCAGTGTAGGCATTAAACAACATCGGTGACATAACACATCCCTGTCTGACACCACGCTTAATAGAAACTTTAGCTGAAACCTCTTGGTCCACCTTAACACAAGCGGTCTGATTGTATTAAAGATTTTTAAGCAATCTAATGTCATACGTGTCCAGACCAACTGAGTCTAAGCATTGAAATAATAATGTATGTGGTACTCTATCAAAGGCTTTTTCGAAATCTATAAAACATACGTAAATATTTTTCCTAAACTCAATGCTC
Organism: Diabrotica undecimpunctata; assembly: GCF_040954645.1. Lineage (NCBI taxonomy): Eukaryota > Metazoa > Arthropoda > Insecta > Coleoptera > Chrysomelidae > Diabrotica > Diabrotica undecimpunctata. The sequence goes on from NC_092807.1 coordinate 143,947,471, forward strand.
TTTTGTAAGAGTATTCGCATGCAAAAAAGAGCTTCTCGAGTACCCATAACCGTTTCGGAAACCAAACTGCTCATCACCAGTTATCCCCTCACAAAGTTTATATATGCGACAATGCAATATTTTCATAAAAATTTTGAGCATGTGACTCATTAAACTGATAAGTCAATAGTCGCTACACTGTCTGGCATTCTTTTTCTTGGGAATAGTTATAAATATCGATTCTATATCGAAATCGATATAGGATATTCCAAATGATTCTTAAAGTCAAAATAGAAGGCCGTAGAGGTGTAGGAAGAAAACAGGTTTCTTGGTTAAAAAACATTCGTGAATGGACTGAGATATCAACTGCAGGACAATTATTCCATGTGGCAGAAGCTCGAGAAGTCTTCGCAATGGTGATCTCCAACGTCGGATAACTCTGATATAGTACGTGAAGAAGAAGAAGAAGATTTACTGCAATTAGCCCAATTATTAGAAGATTTACTGCTATTCTGTAATTAGCCCAACTTTTCTTTTGTCTCGAGTCGAACTTTTCGCCATATTCAGATAAGCTAGCATTTTTTCAATGAGAGAGCAAGTCTGCATCTTTGCGGTAGGTAGTTATTAAAACCGACTGAAATGTGGTGTTACCGCCGGATTCTAGGAATATCGTAGATCTCACGGATTTCCAATGAGAAGTGATGAGTTCTGAAATAAGGGACACCGAACATAGTAGAGAAGAAAAACGAAGTATTTTGAAGACATAATTAGAGGACCAAAATATAATTTACTTCCCCTTATATAGTGAAAAGTGGAAGGCAAAAGATGAATAGGGTCTAAAAAACTATCTCGGTTATGCAATATTAGACAATGGTGCGATCTGACAGCTAAAGAATTATTTCACGTAGCAGCTGATAGAGAAACATTCCAAGAACTTAAATATGGTGATAGCCAACATTTGATCACAGAAATTGCACTTAAAAGAAAAATAAAATAGATAAACAGGGACAAACATTTTTTTTCTGTTCAATCTGATGTGAAACTTCAGATTGTATATGGGAGGTTTTGTTCATAAACTTTTTGGCTATACCTAGGTATTTTGTATAGCAGTTGAATATATTGATAAAAATAACGGTAAATATATTAAAAACAATATCAGGTATGTAGACGATACCGTTCTAATAGCAGAAAAAAAGAGAAGAAAAGACTTACAAAATATACTAGACAGATTAGCAAAACCGATGAAAATTGTTGCATTGACCTAAATAAACCCCAATTAGAACAAGTTCACAAATTCAGATACTTAAGGTTAGTACTAAATGATAAGTTGGATCCAGATATAGAAATAAAAACCCAAATGGAACAGGCTAGGAACATGTACAATAAATGGAAGCAAATTATCTATAACTAAAAAGTAAGCTTAGATATGCGAATTGGAGTTATTAAATCCTAAGTTTGTTCAGTCCTTTTGTATGGAGTTGAAGCCTGGACATTGAAATTAAATACTATGCGACAGCTAGAAGCCTCTGAAATAAGGCTTTATCGTAGAATGCTTAGAATATCATGGAGACAATACATTACAAATCAAACAACAATAAATACCATAAATAGAGAGGTAGAACTTATAACAACGCTTAAGAAAAGACAGACCTCGTACCTAGGCCATATAATAAAAAATAAAAATATAACCTACTATGAATAACAATTGAAGGGAAGATAGAGGGTCGAGGAGAAATAGGCAGAAGAGCCACGTCATGGATTCACAATATCAGAACTTGGTTGGGTATGAATGTTCAACAATTACTAAGAGTGGCGCAGAATAGAGATTTTGATGTAGTGATCACAAACCTGCAGTAATGGAGTACACCAGAAGAAGAAGATGAAATAATACGATCTTAGTGGTTTCTGCAGAACTATCTAGAAACAATTTCCATTGCTTTGAACCATTTGTTTCCCGTTATTTTCTCACAAAAACTACTAATTATGTTGCGGAAGTATATCTTTCATATGATAATATTTGGAAAGGGCTGTATAACTAGCCGAGACGTTATCTTAGTAATTGAGTCTGCTCTTTGGACCGATTTGTACCCCTTATAATATCTTAAGAACATTTGATATATATCTATTTGTAGTAGAGATAAAATCCTAATATGTTTCATCACTATCTGCCATAACACTGCTGGTTTCGTTTGGCTTATAGATCATCTCCCCGTCAGCAGCTGTTGATAAAATTGAATTTTACTTCTTTAGGTAATACCTTTTTTGGCTTCTGTATCTTCAATCGCTTTGTAATTTTCACCCGAGATATTTAGATGCAATATTACTTATTGTCGTTCTTACGTTTATCTTTACTTCTTACTCATCTCTATTCTCTTATCTCGTGTTTTAGGATACCATTGATTCTAGTATTCTAAGCTAACAGAAATATTCAAACTTTCAAAGCATTATTTGCTTTTAATATCTTAATACAGAAATGTCTTAATACATGGAAGACATATAATATGTTCATTACAATAAGGTGTTTGGTCCAGTAAAATATAAACCATTGATGCAATTACTCAAAAGTAAAAGCATTCGCCTAAAAGATATCCAAATAACAAACAATCTTTACTACCACTTTAGAAAAGGGAGTACGAGTACGCCAAGGATGCATTTTATCTCCCTTATTATTTAATTAAACAGAGTTCATAATACGCAGAGTTTTGGATGGTTTGAAAGGAGGATTAAACCTGAGCGGTGTCAAGATAAACCTTTTACTCAAAATTGTCAATTAATTTGGATTTCCTATGGAGATTGGTACGAGGGAGGCATTATTTGGCCTCCAGATATTACTACAAAAATGTTGAGATCAACGAAAAGACGTGTTTCTCTTTTTTATCGACTACGAAAAAGGATTTGATCAACTAAAACACACAGAATTCATAGAAACCCTAACACAACATGGTATAGATCATAACACGGTGGCCCTTATTAAAAACCTATATTGGGATCAAATGGCGTCGATTAAAATGGGGACTGAGAGAGAACTCCTAAATATTGTAAAAACCAGCAAAATGAGTTATCTAGGACATATTTACAGAGGAGAAAAATACAACTTCCTACGACTGATAATGGAAGGGAAAGTGGAAGGAAGAAGAGGTCTAGGAAAAAGAAAATGCTCCTGGCTGAAAAATGTAAGAGACTGGACAGGTATGGACATACATTCGATACTAAGAACAGCTCAAGATAGAGAGCAATTTGCTGTAGTTATAACCAATCTTCAGTAATGGAGAGGGCACCTTAAGAAAGTGTCAAGATGTCTAACTTGCGTTTTGCAGATACCACTACACTTCTAGCCTTTAATCCAAAAGACATTATTAACTTATTAAAAAACTCAAAGTAGAAAGTGCTAAGTTTGGACTCATGGTTAACTACAACAAAACCAAAATCATGATTATTGATCGAAAACAACAGTTTCCTAAATCCCGAACTATTACGGAATGGGAGGTAGTCTTCTCTATATTATACCTTGGAGCTCTAGTTAACAACACAGGCAGTTGTGAACCTGAAATTCGAAGACGCATACAACTAGCAACAGCAAACATGACTGAACCAAACGAAGTATGACGTGATTGTCACATTTCTATGACCAAAAAGATGCGACTCGTTTGTTTCAACTCTGGTCTTTTCCATATTTAACTATGCATTTGGGACATAAACAGTCAAAGAATCAGATAGACGATGCGAAGATACTTTCTAATACTGTTTACTCTATAATTTTAAAGTTATTTGGTCATATTAATCGAAGCGATCACAAAATGGAGCGTTTGGTGTTCCAAGGAGGGCCTTCAGAGGAGCAGATCTCCACAGCGATGGGCAGACACTACGAAAACAGCTTTTCAACAAACAGTATACTGAGGCAGTGCATGTAGTTGCAGGCAATTAAACTATTTGAGTTGCTGAAGCTCAAGGATGAACCACAACGATGACTATGATGATGAATACTGTCAAGAAGCTTGAATCAGCATAAATAATTTCATATTAAATAAAATAAATGGAAAAAGGCGTGCCAGGCAGGACGATGTGTTGTAGCCAGTATTATTCAATCTCTATTTAGAAAATTATTATGACAGATTTTGACAATGAAACAAATTTTAAAAGTTTTATTGATCTCATTTGTAGTATCAGATACGCAGATGACCACGATATCAGATATGTAGAAAATGGGGTATCTAAAAGACCGCAACTCTAACGTAAAATCAAGTAAACATATTCTTCTTCTTATTACACAATCTCCTTTCAAAGGTTGGTGATATAAATGATAATTGTAGGTTTGGAAACTGCTGAACGAGAGATTTCTGTGGATGAGCAGTCAAACTATCTCCTCAGTCTTTCAGCCACGAGTTCTGGAGTCTTCCTACTGATCTTTTGCCCTATACTGTATATTCTAATATGATTCTGAGTAATTCATAAACACATTTGAGCGACAAAATTGAAGAAAACAGATACAAAATAACAGCAAACAATAGCGACAAAACTGAATGAGATTATAAATTGTAGATAAACTTTCATAACCTGGCCGTGGCTTAATAAACTTTCTTAATTTTGGACCGCTGACCTATTTTTTGTTAACGACATAGTACCTATAACTTCTTCAACTTCAAGAAAAGGAGTATTATAGAAATGTTGAAGATGCTTGATTATCGGGAGAGATCAAAAAACAATTAACAATTCAGTTTCATTTAACATGCAATAGACTGAAATATGAATCAGAAGCAGATACACGCCTATTAAACCTTATCTACCTGTCGTATTTAGCAACCGTTTAGCATTAGCGTTAATGAACTATCCAAGGATCGTCACAGCTAATGGATGTATATAAATTATGAAAGTAAACTATAAATCATTTCTTATCTAGGAGCCACATGTGTTATAAAATTTGGCCTACAAGTATTTTTTATAGTGTTTATTGACAAGTTATCTCATCTCTGATAATATTTACCGAACGATATTTCTCCTAAATGATACTATTTTTGCCTTATTGTGGTAATAATGAGTATAGTGAATAATGTAATAAACTTATTAAATAATACGAAGTTGAATTTAAAACGATGTAGATAATCCGGCATTTTTATACAAAAACATCTCTTTAAATATCTTTTTTACATTTGTGCTAAATACTCAAAACATACAGGTCTGCAGTCTAATTTTTGCTAAAAAAACTGAATTATAAATACCTACACTGCCTTATCCTTATTACCGTTGTATGAGTTAGCTGTTGCTATAATTATTAAACTAAGTCTCTCCCGAGAGCTGTAAGATCTTGTCCTGGTGGAGGTCCTTCGTACTCAACGTGCTCGCTGATTCTGTAAAGTGAGCACGATTGAGAAGAAGGATAACTAAATGTTTAATAAGCGAGTTTTATTAGCCTATTATCGACATTCTGGGTCCTCTCGGAGATGACCATCTGTTCCATAGATTTTTAAGGGACAAGGAATAAATCCGGCAATGAAGCTCAACCTCAACAACGGCCGAAAAAGTGAGAAACGTGAGAAAACGGCTTAAGTATTAGTTGAAGCTAGGTCTCAACCCAAAAGATGCCGATCAGCAGGCGCTATCGGCGCTATAGAGAAAGTCTTCAATTCCAAAGTAATCCTTTACAACTACAATATCCTTCAATTTTCTCCATCCTGTCTCGATCTTTCAGAATTTCCAAACTCATTTTTCACATTATCCTTAGCTACTGAAGAAGATCCTGGGAAAAGAAAAGTAAATAATACCGGAAAACGACATAATACACTATGGTTCAAGTATGAAGTCAAAAATTTCACAACAAAGAAAAGAAAATCATACCTGGAGTACAGAAGCAATAATGTAACATACGAGGACTACAAGGCAGTAAGAAATGAAGTAAATGTAAAAATTAAATCCATAAAAAGAAGCTACTGGGCAAAATTTTTGTAGAAACATGGAACAAGATCTCTACGAAGGACAAAAAAAGTATTGCTAGAAAAAATTATAAAGCTCGAAGTAGAAAAAATCGAAATATGTGCAGAACAACAGGGTTTTCGAACGAATCTGGCCAACGATCTATGCGATATTCATCGTCCGCCAGATAGTGGAAAAGACAATTTTAATTAACAAAACTATCACCGAAAAGGATTTTTTTTTCGTTCAGACCCCAATAAGTTCTCTTTGACTGCTACACTTACAAATTCCTGACGACAAAATTTTTCATGACTTCAACAATGCAATCGACTGCTTTCACAGCTGGTTCATCTAGTAGTGATATCATCCTCAAAAATCGTTCTCTTCTCCACATCAGCGGAAAAATTGTTGTTTATTTCCAGCGTTAATATCTAGGCGGAATCAATATCAAAAGAAAAAGCAACTTGTGTTATTATAAACAGACTAAAAATGTTTATATTATCAATCTCAGAGACGCAAAAAGATTAATTTATTATATTCGGGGTGAAACGAAAATACTACACTATGCGTAAATATTTCTAAATTCATGGCAGGTACTATGATTTTTCCTGTGATTGTGGTAATTGTGGCTAATTTACATTTAAATCTTTACAAAAAAGTGTGAGTATTTAATTCGATTGTATCTATAAATTAATATTTGACAGTCATTCATAATGAAAATATCAAATTCGATTTTATTTATTTATGCATTTAAATTATATATATATATATATATATATATATATATATATATATATATATATATATATATATATATATATATATATATATATATATATATATATATATATATATATATATATATATATATATATATATATATATATATATATATATAGGGCCTGCGTAGCGCAAGCGGTAGGATGGTTGCCTCGCAAGCCGGTGGTCCGGAGTTCGAACCCCACCGCCGGCAAGAACATCTAGACATTTTAAAAATGTCTATAGGCCCCAGGTCGACTCAGCCTGAATAAAAATGAGTACCTTGGGTAAAACCAGGGGTAATAATAGACGGTTGAAGCGTAGCACTGGCCATGTTACCTTCCTTGTATACCGTAGGTCCTAGATATAGCAGACTACCCTGCTATACTCCCAAAGCCGCGACAGCAGTATAAAACGGGAGACTATTATATATATATATATATATATATATATATATATATATATATATATATATATATATATATATATACCTGTAAACGCAACGCTTGAACGTTAATATTTTAATATTTGCACTATTGATGGTATCATTTGTTTTTACGTTATCTATAAAATTTAAAACGTTCAGCAGCAGTTATTGTCAGTGCATCTAAGATCTTTTTACGGTTCCTGTACAAAAAAGTATAAATAAAACATTTCAAAAAATAACAAATTATGGGCACTCCCTCGTTAGGTACATAAATGGAATTTTCCACTGTGGCTGTATAAAAACGAAAATTTTTAAAATATTTTACTTATAACTCTTTTTATCACACTTTAATACAATAGTCGAACTAATAATTGTAAAAATCCATCATTGTGTTTATATGAAATTATATTTATATGAAATTATAAAAATACAAATAAATATCATTTAATAGTAAATCTAATTATTATAACTAAATAAGATGTTTAAAAATAATAAGTTATATTAAATTAATTTAATTTAATTAATTATTATGTTTGCTCCTAACGCCACCTGGTAACGTATTAACAAAGCATACGTTGTTTACTTCTGGCTCACTTGTCAAATTCAAAGGAAATATTAAGTTAATAATAAAATAAGATGATTAAAAATAATAATTGTATTTATATAAAATTATTTTAAAATGAGAAATGTCATAAAAATTTAAATAGATAATTCAATATTATTATTAACTGGAAGACATTTATGACTTTTAAATTTTAATATTCGTTGCGAATCGAATCTTCTATTGACAGCTATTCTTTTAATTGTTCACTTCTCATTTAATACCTGTATTTTCTAAGTTATTTTCATGCAGTTTTTAATTTAATCCTGCTTAGAATAAATATATGATGAGATGATGAGTAGAAACGAATTAATCAAGAGTAGTGAATCGATCTGAAAGAACCGCTATTTTGTGACGCTACTCGTGACGACGCCATTTTGTGGCGCTAGTTTCGTGACGATTTCCTTAGTATTTTACTAAAGAGAAAAAAGTAATACAACGCCAGTATAGAAGCTTCGGTTTAGAATGGAAGAAGTGGGTAACTGGACACCCTAGAAGCATATGAAAAGAAGAAGTAACGTTAAGAGAACGAAGTAATAAAGAACATAATAATCAATCCATGCGTGTGAGAAGATTGTTTTATCATAGAATCAAGTCTGTTTTATAATTAAAATCATCAATTTTTATTATTGATATATTTATTATTTTTTTCCAACGCATTTTTTTTTCCAAACAATCAACGACCCCAATAGATAGGGTTGAAATAGAGCTTACACTTTATTTAACTGGTTCGGCAATTACAGTAACAGCCTCACTAAAAACTTTCACATTTAAAACAATGACGCTTGAAAATGGTAGTCGTTCACTTACAATCAACGATCGCCGCTTGGGCATCCAAAAACCTTGCTAATTTTTACAGTGGCGAATCAAGGAGTAATTTCAAAAAATATTCGTAGCTGTACGTTTACTTTACGAGTAAGGTTAAAAGATGAGAATAAAAATAAGAAAGCGAATATACGAAATATTATTAAAAAAAGCAATAATAAAAAAATTAAGAAAGCGAATAATGAAATTATATTAAAAAAAAGTAATAAAAAAATCAGTTTTTCGTCGTCATCACTATACTGTCGTTTTCTATCATCTGCGACTTTCGTCCAGTTTTTCCTGATTATTTTTAAAATAAAATCCACCCATCTGTGGGTGGTTATCCGATATCTCTATTTGCCAAACGTGATTTCTATTTTATTACATTGATTATCCATGCATCATACGTTCTGCCTGGCTACCTGTACCATCAATTTTCTTTGTAGTACATTAGTGGTCTTTGTCCTGTTTCTAATATCTATCTGAGTTTCTTATTTACTTTCAGATCGAAAGATCTCTAATTTACTTTCAGTTTCTCTGTTGACTCATACAGAGCCATAACTTTTAGTTCATATGTGTTTCTTACTAGTTACTTAGTTAGGCACTAGTTGTTTGTTCAAACCTCCTCGCAACTTCGGCATTTTGGTTCTTCTTCTCAAATTGAATGATGTGGTTATATGTAAATACCTACAGTGTTCGACATTTTCTATAGTTGTGTTTTCAATAATGAAGTTATTCGGAACTCTGTTTAATATTTGGTTCCATTTCATTCTTTTTCAGTTTAATCCCTTTTGATTATGTAAAATTCTTCTGGGTCAAAGCACACGCAGGAATAACAAACAATGAAATTGCAGATCAAATTGACAAAGAAAGCATAGTAATGGGGGAACAAATAAATTACGAATTAACCACAGATGAACAAATAATCATAGCAAAACAGAGAATGATGAAGAAATGGTCCTATTTATGGCAAGAATACAGCTTTACAAATCCAACACGTTACACCAGGCTTGAAACCAAATTAAGGAGAAAACCTTGGTACAATGAGTACGATTACAGTCGAAAAAGTATAACTACTATCAGCAGAATGAAGTTTGGTCACGCGTGTTATCCAGCACATTTATTTAAAATAAAAATACTTAAGAGTGATCTTTGTGAAGTCTGTGATAAAATCGGTGACCTGGACCATATTTTTTTTGATTGTTTAAAATATAGAGCTCAATCCAATGAGCTTTTCAGAAAACTTTTAAAATTAAACATTGAAAGCCCATATAATATACTGCATCTCCTTGCTTTAGACAGAAAAGAAATTTACGATTGTTTGCTGTCTTTCGTCAGAACAACGAATATACAAATATAACAACCACCTATGTTGATACCTGATGTCTTTCCTTAATGTATTAATACCTATCTGCCCGAGGCCTATCTTTTATCGTTTATAAAATGCCCTGATCGGCCCTTGGGCGAGAAGAGTGTAATCCTTGTGTAATTCTTGAATTGTTACCCTAAAGCCAACAAAAAAAATCCCTTTTGATATTTTACTTTGATGACACAAACAGTGTCATATGTAAACCATAAATAGTTTAAGTAGTAAAGTAAACTTTTTTTCCCTTCTTGTGGTTTAAAGATTTTCTAGAGCTAAAGTAAATTGAAGTCATTTGGTCACCATGTTTCACTAATCTTCCATATTCACCAAGTGACCTCTATCTGTTTTAAGGTATTTATTCTTTTTAGCAGAAAGGTAGTCAATATTAACAATACGAGTTAAATATATTGTATTTATCTTGATATCTTCACTGGCTGTGAGAAATCTCCCAGAATTTGTATTTATCAAAAGGTTTTTGATAATTCATGAAAGTCATATATATAGTTGATACTGGTATGTTTCACAGGAACTAACAGGTAACTCGACCAATTTTTATCGTATATTAATTCACTTTATAGTCATATTGAATTTACAATAGAAGCAGAACAAAATCAATCCATAAATGTTTTTTTAGATTTAAAAATTGTCAGACTTAAAAACAAACATGACTTCTCCACATTTCATAAACCTACCCATACTGACACGACTATACACAATTCATCATCATATCCCACACAACATAAACTGGCAGCCTATCATAGTACGTTACATAGATTAACAGAAATTCCGATGTCAAAATACAACTTTAAGACAGAATTAAATATCATTAAGCAATTAGCAGTAAACAATGGATACAACAAACAAACAATTAATAAAATTTTAAATAAAAAAATCTTTCAGAACAAATAACAACTTAGGCAAGTATATTAAAAACAACAAGTGCCAAAATAAAACGCACTTACACAGTGGTGTATACAAACTTAAATGTGGGGACTGCCCAAAAACTTACATCGGTCAAACTGGTAGACATTTTAATAAACGAATAGCAGAATATAAAAGGGCTTTCAATAATAGAAAAACAGATTCTACATACGCACTTCACCTCCTAGATCATAATTATTCTTTTAATGACAAATTTCAAATTCTTCACATTCAAAATAAAGGCCTTAAGCTATCCTTGTTAGAATCTATGGAAATCAACAAATTAAATAACATATATATATAATTCTGAATGACCAACTTGAGATAAACAGTTCTCCCCTCCTCAATCTATTTCATTAAAGACTATAAAGTGTAAACGCATGACAAAAATATATCACTTGAGAAAGGCAATCAGCCGAAACAGCTGTAGTGTTAAGATTTTATAATAAATCTTGTGGAAGTTCTGAAAACAAAATTTTCACTGTTTTATTGTTACATAATATATAGTTATTACCTGAAGATATCTTATACCGACCACATTATATTCAGGACGTTTCATAAAGAATACAAAAGGAAAAAGAGCTGTTAACCACAATAAAAATAGTCAAAATCGAATACCTCGGTCATATCATGAGGAACAGTGAAAGATTGCAATCAGATGCAATTAATTTTACAGGGAAAAGAGAAAAGAAAACGTCGACCAGAAAGGCGAAGGATTTTCTGGCGAAAAATCTACGTACGTGGTTCAATACAACAACCACAAATCTTTTCATAGCAGCAGTGTGCAAAATACAGATTGCCATAATGGTCGCCAACATTCGAAACGGATAGGCACAGAAGAAGATATATAGTGGGATGATTGATTATTATTTATGGTACCAATTTATACATATGCTTCAATCTATTTATGAGTACATAGTTCTTTATATTCCTCTAATACATATAGTGGTGAAGTTCATAGCTCAGTGACTATGTACTGGTTTACCACTGGTATTACCAAGCCGGGTTCTAGTTCCAGACCCGGGTTGTCTCCTGGAAAAGACCAGAAAATTTTCAATTTCTAATTTATTGAGCCGCCATTTAACACTAAAACCTGAGCCAGAAGGTTACATGAACAAAAGATGTATGAATAGTCCGATCGGTTATAACAACAAACGGATTTTGAGAAAAAATGAAAAAAACATACAGAGAAGATGTAAGTAAAGATGAATCATCATCATCAACAGCTCCTCTGGCCCCTTCCGTGACCAGCAATTTACCTCATTTATACATCTGGTTTGAGATCTGCCTTTAACTTTATTATGTACTCTTGGCAGATATTTAATAATTTACTTTGTCAATCAGTTGTCTTCTATTATTTCTATATTTTCAGTTGTTTAGTAAAGTTTTATTTTAACATATCATTTTTTTAAATCATTCATCTGTTATTTTTTCATATTTATTGGGTATAGAATCTTGTAGCTTGTTGTTGATCATTCTAGGTTAGATTGCATGTTAAGTTGCCTAAAATTTGTGGATTATGCTTTTATTGAAACCATGCAAACCTATGAAAGGTAAACCTATATAAGCGTTACCTATGATTCAATGTTTATAAGCATATCGTTAATTAGCTCTTCTTAGGCAAATATTTAAGGTTCAACTGGATGGCTCAGTTGGCTAGCAGATATACTTATGTCAGTGGTAGAGTCTATCACTACCTGATTAGTGGCATGATTTTGCCATAGCCGATGAGGTTCTGCTAGATCGAAATATGTAAACAAACTAAATTTCCTTTTTATAATATTAATAATACTCAATCTAATATTCTAGATAATATATTTTTGTTCTACTAAGTTTTATTTAAACCTTTTTCTTTAAGGACCTCGCTACTTGTTTTCGTAATACAATCTCATTCTTGCATGAAATTTGTCTCTCCAAGACCGGTGATTACATGGAATACCAGGTAGTGTTATTTTATCTTATATATTTATCTCAGTATTCCCAGACCAGAAAGTTTCTTTTGTGAATTAGCTAATTCCCTCCAGTTCAAATGGATCACGATAACTCGAGTAAAATATGTATAAACTAAACGGAACTAAAGATATATTGATACATGATCTTTATTCAAAACAGTAAGGAGTGATTACAGCAATAAGTAGAGTACAATTTTTATATGCAATATAAACTATTCGACAATAAATATTTATATCTACATTTTATTGCTTTTTGACATATATTCTAAACAAAAAAAAAATATAAACATAAAAAAATGAAAATAGGTAAATAGTTTGTAAAGATTTAATTTTTTAATTTTCCTTTCCTTATTTGATTCAAAATAATCTTGCCAAATATCCTAAAATCCATAAGTCCGTCGCTGATCTGTGTAAAATCTGAAAATCTGTGGCTATATGTAGAAAAGCTCGACTGTGAGTACAAAATCCAGGTCGATGTGTCGGACTAGAAGCAAAGCTGCAGACTTAGCTTAAACACTCCCGGACTTAGTTCGGTCTTTTGACGGTTTATAATAATAAAGTAATGAACTCGGTAGCTATTATACCGGATTAAAGTAAATTGATGATTTTGTATAGCTTGCGGAAAAAATCTAAATGAAAATTTAGTATAAAATTATTTTATTATATGTACAGGCCCGCTTGCTTGACAGTTCAGTGTACAGAGTAATTAATTCTCCAGCCCAAGATCGCTAATTACTAAGAAGACCTGGAGAGTATTGTAGTTCACAATCATCAAAATCTTTGAAAGTGATTGAGATTGTCGATGTTAATATTAGTTAAGTCTATATTTTTAACCAATATTTTTGCAAAATGAAAATACTAACGATGGCTTAAAAACTTACAACTAGGAAAACATTTAACATAAAACAGAATAACAAGGAGAAACACTTAAATCCCTTCTCCAATCCCAAATCCTATCTCCAATTTAATTAAGATTTAAACGTATGTAATATTTTTGTATGGCACTTTATACAAAGTGTCATTTGTTCCTCAGCCATATACAACGTGGAAAAACTCTAAAAAAAAAAGAAAATTATACAAAAAGTTGTTATTTTGTTTGTTTTAGACAAAATACAGTTACACTTTAATGAACGAAATTTTGAACAATATTTCTATATAATAATAAAATTTATAAGGTTTTTTGGCGTATCATTTTTGGGTTAAACATTTTTATAGTCCAACAATCAGTTAAAAATTGTGACTCATTAGCAAGAACGTATCTTGAAACTGCCAACTGTTGGGAAATTCCATAATTTGTTTGTATGTACCTTTGGCGATCTACAAATTTCTTACTTACTCAAGTCTTGTCTTACATCATCATAATTCTGGTATTACAACCTAGCGGGGGTCCCAGCCTTCTCAAGAATTTCTCTCCAGTCGTCCTTATCCATCGCCTTCCTCCGCCAAACACGTATTCCTATATTTCTCATGTCTATATCAATGTTAACAAGAAACTTTATTCTGGGTCTTCCTCTTCTTCTCTGGCCAATAGGTCTATCAAGGAGCGTTTTTCTAGCTGGTTAATTTTGTTCCATCCGCATTACGTGCGTATCCACCTCAGACGTCCTATCTTAATATGTTTTATGATATCTGGTTCCTGGTATATTCTATAAAGTTCGAAGTTGTATCGTCTTTTCCACGCTCCATTATCATTCACTTCTCCATAGATTCGCCTTAGTACTTTTCTTTCGAAACATCCTAACATGTCATTACTTTTTGTTAGAGTCCAGGTCTCTGAACCATATGTTAAAACTGGGCGTAATATGTATTGTTTTGCAGAATTTTATTTTGTATTTCTCGATATAATTGTGGATTTAAGGAGGAGATTGAGCCAAAAATAGCATCTGTTAGCCGTGCAAAATCGGCGGTTTATCTCTGTGGTAGTATTATTTTCAGTGTTACGGAGTCACTGCTTCGATGACGTAAAATTTGTTTCAGGGTTTTTTTTTTGTTTCAATGGCATAGGCAAGAAGTGCCATACAGCCAGTCACAACATGAAAATTTTCTACCCAGAAAGAATAAAAAGATAAGTTAAGATAAGAGTTTCAGGGTTACAATCTAATAAATTGTCGATTTACCACCTCTGAAACCAGTCTGGTATTTTCCTACTATCCGTTCTGCATATGGTGCCATAAGGTGACATAGTATTGTGGAAAATATTTTATACGCTGCATTTAAAAGTGTAATTCCTCTGTGGTTAGAGCATTTAAAGATATCTCCTTTTTTGTGTACGGTGCAAAGTTTTCTAATATTCCAATCATTGGGGAGGAATTTCTGTATCTTGTATCTCTATGTAAGTCTTGCCTTACTATTATAGTATTATAGGTAGAGGCAAAGATGAAAATATGGGCTATAAGTGGCAATATGGGTTATGGGTTACCCTATTATCTGGTAATCAAGCCAACGAATTCTAGCGGAGAACGCAGGAACTATAAGTAGTAATTTGTGTGAGAGTCACTAAGAAGCTATAACGCATTTATTTAAGCAGTAGTTGAGTGACTGACGTTTTTGTGTTTTTGCGAAATTGAAAACTTTGAAAGGTGAGGATGTATAGCTTATTACAAGTATTAATTGTGTGTATATTGTCGTAAACTTCCTATCTACGAACTTTACAATATATAGAAATTGTTTTAGTATTATTACATCGTAGTTAATGATAATTAGTTTTCAACTAATGGGGCCGAGTTTCTTTTCAAGATGGCGAAGGTGGTAATATGGGTAATCGCTGGTGGTTATATGGGCTACCGAATCTGTCTTGCTCCTACCAGATTTGTTTTTTTTTCTGTTACAGATGACTAGAAAAGTTGTAAATCCACGTAATGAGAAACACTATCACCAATGTTGGGACCAAGATAAAAGAAAAGTGGCAATTGAAGCTGTGTCAGAGAACAAGATGGACTTTTTAAAAGCTTCCCAAGAATTAAAGAAGAAGAAGTAAACCATCCATTTTCTGGTATTGTAATAGCTGGCAGAGCGTGGTTTGACCACTTTTTACACCGCCATAAGGATGTGTTGTCTATTCTAAAACTAACAGCTACATCATTTTCCAGAGCCAATAACTTCAATAAAAATGCTGTCAATGGGTTTTTCGATATCCTGGAGGCAGAGTTAAAAAGTGTAATTATTCTTCTGAGCGCATATTTAATGTGGATGAGACTAGTTTATCCATCGTACAGAGTAAGGTACCTAAAGTTGTGTGCCTTAAAGCTCAATGGCAAGTTGGTGTCTTAAGTGCTGCCAAAGGAGAGTCTCTTGTGACTGTTGTGTGTTGTATGAGCACTAGTGGCACATTTATTCCACCACTGATGATTTTTCATAGAAAAAATATGACAGCTTAAGAAAATATAAATTTAATTAGCTTACGACCTCATGCCTCTGTCAAAATGCAGCCACTAGACAAATCATTCATGTCTCCCTCAAACATCATTATAGTGAAATTGGATGGCAATGGATGCTTCATAATCATAAACCAATTGGACCGTAGCTGAGCTGTTTGGAAAGCATATCTAAGATGCCAAAGTAGTCAAATAGCAGTTTATGCTTTCAAAGTTTGTGGAATATATCCATGCAACCGAAACATTTTGTAGATGTGGACTTTAGTCCTTCTAATATGGAATAGTTGGACATAGATACTCTTCGGGCTCATAAGGGCAGAAAGAAATCCAAAAACACTTCAAGTCTTGCGCCTCAAGAGCACACAACAGCTTCAAAAAACTAGTGCAGTTCAGAGCAACACACTCTGTACTAAAAATCTAGCAGAAGCTGGTCCTTTGGGCATGTTACTCATGTCAATGAAAAGGGCAATCGTTTCACCAAGACACATTTCACCTGTTCCAAAAAAAAAACAAGAAAATATTGACAAATAAAGAACCCAAACCAGCAAAAGCAGCAGTGACGAGAAGACTTAAAGTAGTTGGTTTAAATCCAAAACAGCCTACCAGAGTTCCACGGCTTTTCCACGACACAAAACCCGTAATTTGCAAGAGCTCTTGTTAACTGGAACGGACATCAATGGGAAAGAGTTCTTTTCACAGATGAAGCAAGGATACAGTTATGGAAACCAGATGGACGTAGTCAAGTATCCAGAAGGTCTGGGGAACGTTTCGCAGAATGCAATCTTGTACAGAATGTTAGTATTGGTGGCGGTTCTATTATGCTATCGGGTGGAATTAGTTGTGAAAGTACACATGTCACAAGAACCGTCATACAATATCCTGAGGATGAGGTCTTAGACTGGAAACCAATGAGACCTGGTGCAAATCACATAAAACATGTATGAGAAATCCTAAAACGACGCATACGAGTAAGAAATCCAGCTCCAAACTCAATTGTAGAAGTAAGAATTGCTGCACAGGAGGAACGGAATCGACTTTCTTAAGGATTCACAACTATCCAAGCATGCAAAGCATGCCTAGAAGTATGCAGGCTATCACTAGAGCTAGAGGAGAAAATACTAAGTACTAAATTTTTACAATGTTGCCGTAAAAAAGTGTTCTATTGACATTATTGTTTCTCTTTCTAATTAAATGTATAAGCAAAATCAGACTATTTCATTAATTTCTCAATAAATTTGTTGTAGCTCTTCAATATACAAATTACTTGACAATAAATATACGTAGAATGGCCCAGCAAAACTTATTTAGCAATAAAAAGTACAAAACTTTTCAAAAATAAAAATAATTCAAAAATAGACTCAAGTTAAAATATGTAATATTTTTGTCTGTGTCTGTATTTTTTGTTACGTAGCCGATAGTCTCTTGTAACATACACTTACGTATGACAATATATATTTTAACAATATGTATTTGCCATTTACACCCCAAATATATGACTTACCTCCTTGATTAATTAATTAATTATTAAATAAATTATTTCACTATACCTATTTTTAATAAGTTGTTCAGAGGTATTATTTTCATCTCAAAAAATTATTAAGGAATACACCGTAATCCAAGAATCTTGTTAGTCGTTAGAAGTGTTGTTAAAATTAGCGAAAACAGGCGCATCAGTATCGTCGGGGGTACAGGAAAATTCGGGA
Source organism: Diabrotica undecimpunctata (assembly GCF_040954645.1). Lineage (NCBI taxonomy): Eukaryota > Metazoa > Arthropoda > Insecta > Coleoptera > Chrysomelidae > Diabrotica > Diabrotica undecimpunctata. The sequence continues at coordinate 143,965,264 of NC_092807.1, forward strand.
GGGAAAACGCGGCGAGCTTAGTATCCGCAAAGCTCTCAGACCGACGTCGGCGTCGTTGGCGCCTTTCACCGCCGCGACGCGTTGCTGCTTGATCCGATCTAAACCTGGCCAAAGCTGTTTTTAAGCTCCGCAGCTTTTTTCGTGGACTTAAGCGATTTTTGGTCTTTGTTTCACGTCGCACCTGGATTTACTTACCGCCTTTTTAAGTGATCTCCAGATTTTTAGCTCTTGAGTGATTTTAGTTGTGTGATTTGTGAGATTCCACATTATTAGCCGAAGCGGATTTTTTACGGATCTTAAACGGATTGCAGCAATTGAAAAGGTAAAGATGACAGTATTTTTTTGCTGTTAGTTAAAATTAAGTTAGGTTTTAAATATACAAACCATTTTCTTTATAATACGGGGGTATACACCTATTTATTTTATTTATGTTTATTATTAATATTATTAATACTGTAAATAATTTAATAATTTTAGTAATATTTGAACAAGTCACTGAATTATTTTGTGCTGATTTTTTCCTTTAGGTTTAGTTAAAATATTATACGAATAAAAACAGTAAAAAACAATAAAGAAAAAAATTATATAAATAACTTTCATTTTACTAATTTCTTTATCCTTTCCTGAGTAGAATGGACCTTGGGTTACCATATTTTAGTGTTGCCCAAATGCAAGAACAAGACGAGACTTAGACAGTCTTGGTCTTGGTCTTGCGCCAATACACCTGGTCTTGGTCTTGGTCTTGGAGCAAGAGTCTTGCAAGTCTTGCAGTTACCCATTAATTAGCCTATTGCTATTTATTAAACGTTACTTTAGATCTTAGAACAACGTAACAGAGTAAGTACATTTTAAACTTGAATTAACATAGCCATAATAAAGACTAACCAAATTAATAAATGTCTAAACAACTGACACCGGGTGGGGTTTGAAGCGACGATCTAAGCGATCCGTGCCTATGCTCTAACTAACTCAGCTATCTACCAGGCCCCACGGAAGTCAATCTGTTTCTTAATAAATATTTGCATTTACTAAGCTTACATGTGCTAAAACATGGTTAAAACAAAAAAAAAACAAATTAATGACATAAGCATGCCTGTATTTTAAAGAACATTATCTGCCTAGAAAGGGATTGATGGACCTGATGGGCAAAAAATCCACATACATGTATCAAGGGTACAGATTTTTTAGGTGATAAGATAACAAACTATAATCCACTTATTAAAGCAAAATAAATGTTTTTACCAATCTTATCTCTACTTTTATATAAAAAACTAACTTGAAAAAATAAAGAATAGTTAAAAAACAAGGGTGATCAAAAGAAGTTATTTTAAATTAAGGAGATCCTACTTTTAAATACATTAATTTACCAAAATAAAGTCGTAGGTACATAATACATGTAATTGGTAATAAGGTAGTAACTATATTTTTTTACATGTCCACCTTTTCTAGAGGTTATTAAAAAGCTTGTGATATCTCCACCGAATTTTGCTTTTTCGGGACGAAATATTTGTAATTCCTTTTTGTGAAAAGATATTAGATGCTTCCTTAAATCTGACGTGTTTCTGTTGATCATTCTCAGTTGTTGATCTTCAACCTTTTTATGTAGGCACAATTTACACAAAGCAATTTGGGATGCATGAATTATTTCGAAAAACTCATCAAATTTGCTTTTAGGTCTTTTAGATCTATAACTCTAACGCTCACTACTCGGACTAGAACTATTTGAATGTTTGTCCCTCATGTCAAATTGTAAACTTGTCATTCCGGGAACAACAAAGATTAGATGAAAAACAATTACTACATTAGACTCAATGTCGAAAAAGTAACTACTATACTACTAGTTACTTTGTGTTCGTTACTATCCAATACCCTAAGTATCTAATAACAAACTGAGAATTATATATCGTTACTTCGTTATTCTAAATACTTCATTACTAACATTATCTGTTATTAATTTGTCTCGGTACTTTTGAATATTAGCCACGCTCTTTCAGCAAATTTTGTTTAACCGAATGATCGCACACTCAGCAGAAACAATTTATAGTCTTAGGCCGATAAGATTTGTTTATTTATATTCCTCCTGACCAAATTATAATGGGAAAAAAATTGAATTATTAAGTGGGTGTCCGTAACAATTATATTTTTTATTAGCTAGGGTGACATATTTAAAAAAATATCGATACGATATTACTGTCGGTGTCGCAATGCAAGAATATTATTTTTATGATTAGAGGGCGGCTATTCTCAAAATATGGACAATTAATTTCAGAGTGAAGAAGTCGTCTGGAAAAGAATGTACAAAATATTTTATTTTTACATTGTAATTATGACCTCTGAGCACGTGTCAAATGTGTTTTTTTAATGAATATTTTGATTGGGTATGTATGTTTATGGTATTGTTTGTAATGCGCATAAGTCCAGTTTTTTGAAATTTTTATTACATATTTTTTTGCGTCTCATAGTCTTTAAGCATATACCCGAACTACTATACTCGTTAAAACCACACTCAGTCCTAACTGCAAGACGCAAGAGTCTCGCAGGCTTAGTCTTGTTCTTGCTTAAATCTTGCACTGTCAGTCTTGGTCTTGGTCTTGCTAAAATTAGGCGGTCTTGGTCTTGCAAAAACGCAAGAACAAGAACAAGACCAAGACTGCAAGACCAAGACCGATTTTGGGCAACACTATCATATTTAAAAAAAGATGAAGTTTATAAAAAAATAGAAGCTTTAACAATATTAATATTATTGTCTTCATCAGACCTTCTGAGGTTTTCCTTCGGGGTTTTAGCCTCCTAAACCGTCAGATCTCTTCAGTACCCTTTTCACTACTCACTGCAGTAGTAAGTAGTCTGGTAAATACTAGACTATAAATACTTATTGTAGTAGTTTACCATGTGTGTAGAACTATGAATTAACTCATAGTCCAGGCAGTATCTGTTCTAAAAGCCCCTTATTTCGGTAAACCGTATATCATCCTATTTTTTTGTTCTAATTTTTTTGTTGCTAATTTTTTTCTTCTTTTCGTTGGTTATATCTCGGCAGCTATGCATGTTATAAAAATTTAATTGCAAAAAAGATAAATTGATTGCAAATTGAACAAATAATAAGTAAACCTCTTTAAAAAAAGGTGAAAATCAAGGATTTTTAATAATCTTGTTCAGGTATTTAAAAGTCGTATAGAACCTTCAAAATTTACCCAAAAAATGTTTTTAATATAAAAAACAACTACACATTCAGCACAGTCGATCCAGTAATTTTCACAAAATAATTTTGAAATTAATTTTCAAAATTACGCAAAGTCAACAAAAAAGATTTAAATACTTAAAAATTTTTTTACATGTAAAAGTGCATTCAAACTTTCAAATAAAATTTAAATCATTAAGATCCGTTGGATAGGAGAACCTAGTGAATTTTTTAAACAACTGGACAATTTTTATTATTTTTTACATTTAACCATAATAAAATTATATGAATATTTAATTTTTATTTATTCTACCACCAGCGAGACTGAAGTCGAGAATTCACTGCAAAAATGTTGAAAATCCCATTTTAGAATAAATACTTTAAAATGTATAATGACGTCTTTTTTCCTATAGATTAAGTATTTAATTGATTAAACATATTTTGAAAGCATTATCCGATCTAGAAGTAAAAAGTCAAATAAAAGGTTTAAAGCAAAATTCTGTTTTATTTCTAGCAACAACTTTAATAAAAATTTTACAAATACATTGAATCTAATGATCAAATACAATAAACCAGTGGCGGATCCAGAAATTTTTGTTAGGGGGGTCATGGGTCTTGAGGGTGATTTTGATACAGGATTTAAATTTTTGCACCTTTCAATGGCTGATCCCCAAATATTTAAGATTAAGATTGTTGTACCTTTACGATTGATATAATTTGTGCCTCATGTAAGGGAACCATTCTCTCAATAAATATTTTAAGCGATATATTAAACAAATGAAAAGTTATTAAAACCCAAATACCATACGAGTGCAAAGAAGGGTACAACATTAAGGGATCTTAAACTTAAACAAAAAATAATAATTTAAACCCACATACTCTATGACAGTAAAATCAAGTGTACAAGACTATTAAACCAAAGGAAAGTTATTAAAATATAAATACTGAAAAATCAAGGACTGTCAATTTAAACTAGTTATTTTAAAGACAATTTAAACCCACCTATCCTATGGATACAAAATCAAGAACGAACCAAGGATAAATAAGTATAAACCAAAGTTAAGTATTTTAAATGCAATAACTCAATGTAAGTGTAAACATTAATTAATATATTTAACATTTCTAATAAACTCTATCTTATCGTTGAATATCCGATATCAATTTGTAACAACATTCATTTATTCCTTATTGCTACACGAAGTGGAAACATGGACTCTCGGAATTACAAGTATGAGGCGCATAGAAGCCTTTGAAATGTATGTTTTTCGAAGAATGCTGAAGATTTCATGGACAGAGCACGTGACCAGTAACGAGGTGCTGAGAAGAATGAGGACCGAGAGAGAACTCCTAAATATTGTAAACAACAGAAAAACGAGTTATCTAGGACATATTCACAGAGAAGAAAAATGTAACCTTCTACGACTCATAATGGAAGGGAAAGTAGAAGGAAAAAAAAGTCCAGGAAGAAAAAAATGCTCCTGGCTGAAGAATGTAAGAGACTGGACAGGCATGGACACACATTCGATGCTAAGACCAGCACAAGATAGAGAGCAATTTGCTGTAGTTATAGCCACCCTTCCGTAATGAAGAAGAAACCTAAGAATAAGTGTAAACAGCATTTTATTAAAATTAATTTATTCAACAAAAAACATAATATAATTAAGGAATAGTTATTTCTATTATTTACGTATATAAGGCTATAAGTGCACAAATCGTCAGCAACAGCCGGCAACGAGTGGTAAATAAAAGTTTGGTGATTAAAAATACTATAAGAAAATTAAATATTATATAATTTTATAAAAATGTATTCTTTTCGCCTATCCGATTTAGCAAATCGCTCTATGATTGCATCAATATCTAGAGAAATTTCAGAATGCACATTAATGAGTGCTAAATCAGTTAACTTTCCACAGAAGTTCTATTTCTAAGCCAAGTCTTTGGAGGCTTAAGCGTAGAACGCTCTGTTGTTGCTGCACTGACTGGCAGTGTAATTAATATATGCAGAAATATTCTGATATTTGGATATATAGGTATACTGCTATGAATATCGCAGTTTTCTAATACTTCTAAAATACAATCAGGAAGTTTTACATTATTTTGCACGACTCTTTTCCGCTTTTGAATCCACAGTGAAAACTCTTGTTCTACTGTGGGATATGCAGTAAGTAGTTGGTCCAATAATAATATATGGAATGTGGAAGTTAAGATATTATCCAAAAGGGGTAAATAAATAGATCTTCGGAAATATTCTTTGCAAGAGTTGGCAGATTGGTTTTGACGACAGGTTTGAGGAGAAACTATACGAGGAATCTTCAATTCAATGTCTAGTTGTTCAGTTATTTGTTTACTTGCTTTACTTACTAATGCATTTAGTGTCCTCTATGGTCTCAGTAGCCTACTTAAAATCTAATTTTAGTGACTGAAGAAGACGACTAAGTGATACAGTTGTACTTAAAACATCACTAACACAAACTACTGTTTCACAGTTTCACAAATACCTTGGACAGCAGCCCCCAGTTCCTTTATTTGTATTCACTAACGTATCAGACAGAGCTAATGCAACAACAATATTCACTTTTATATTTATTATAGATAAATTATAAAATGTAGCACACAGTCTCAACAATTATAATACATATTCAAATTATAAACAACCAATTCGTAGACAAAACTGAAGATAAGAAATACCTAATAAAAATAAAACTGTGCTGATTTCGTGCGAAAAGTCATATCATGTACATTGAATGAGCAATAATGTGTGGGCGGTAATTCTATCTCATCGATAATTGAACGATTCTCTGGCACTTAAATGACGAATTGTCAAAATTTGAAAATCGCGTAAATCTGAATTCGCGGAAGTCAGGTTGTTAATCGAGGTGTTACTGTATTCTGAATACTGAATTGTTGATTTTTTTAAAGGGCAATTTAAAAAGGCTTCCGTATAATTCTACACTTACCCCTACAATAAATGAGTTTGAATCATTTCAACTCTTGACTTTCTGGTTATAGGGTTGATGGGTTTTAAATTATTTTTTTTTAGGATTATTTGATTGATATTTAATTTTGTTTTGGGGGTGGTCATGACCCCCGTGACCCCCAGCTTAGATCCGCCACTATTTTTAATGAAAGTCGTTATTTTTTATTTTTTTTCCATTCATATTATTTTATTTGGTTTATTTAATTTCTCTTTTTTACTTCCAGCAAAAGAGTATGGTAACACAACCAAACAACTAAGAAGCATTTCAAGTTACTTAAAACCTGTATAACCTTACCATGGAACGATTAGAAAATCTACAAGATCCCATGTGTCTACAAGATTTAGTAACAGGCGTAACAACGTCTTCCGCAAATTCAGATATTCATGGACACCATCTTCACGACACGACCGTTTCCGTAAGCTCGGCTATTTCCGGTATCATGAGCTGTACTTCTTCGTCGGTTCTAGGCCATCACGTGACTTCTCATGATTCACCTCATCATCCTGGAGTGGTCCCTCATACACCCTCTCTACACCATGAGCCGCTGGAGAAACTAAAACGTGGTGAGTTCGTTTCATGTTGGTAATTAACAAAAAGCCTTTTTCTATATTTGACTAAATACCTTTACGTAACCGAAAATTTACACAATTGTTAAGGTAATAATGTTTCTAATAATTATTATGTAAAATAATTTTAATTCCTACAAAAAGTTACAAAATAAGCTGCACTCTTTGTAAACCTATAGTATCGTATCTATCCACAATCTACATCTAATAAAATTACTTTTAATAACTTGTAATGCATTCAACTAACAATCAACTCTTTATTTACAATTTAATATTTTATTATCTATAAGTGTACTTGCTTGCACTACTCCATTAGAGTTTTTTAGCGTCCTAACGGCCTCATTATTTTCTGCATTAAGTGACATTTACATTAAGTAGGTTGGTAACAATCATACCCACTCTAACTTTCAGCAACTGCTCCAAAGAATTATTTTTACCTGCAACTATACCATTCTCTTAAGATTATCCAGCCAAGATATTCGTCTACTTCCGATACTTCTTTTATCTCCTGTTTTGCATTTTATTCTGAACCGTCAGATGCCGTATCTTTCTCTACGCATTGAATGTTTTCAAGAGCTCTCTTAAATATTAGCAATTAAAATATAAATATAACAAGAAACAGACCTTACCCAGACAACGACAAAGAATGCATCCAAAACCTGTAGAAAATCCAAAACAAGAAGAAAACAAAACAAGAACTTATAGCATGGTAGCAGCTGGTAAAAGTAACGAAGAAAACTGTAGTAGTCAACAAGATCTGAAAATAGAACAAACACTACAGAAAATATTAGAGAGATTAACTAACCTGGACGAGCGTATAACCAGAATAGAATATAGCACCAAAGGAGCTATACCTAAAAGACTTGGTAATGGCGAGTAGTTTATGAATAGTAGAATGGAATGCAAATGGCATCTTGAAACATCAGCAAGAACTACAAGCGATACTAGATATATAAAAAATAGACATATGCCTAATTTCTGAAACCCATTTTACGAATCAGTCATATATTAGATTTAGGGGTTATAAAACTTATCATACTGCTCATCCTGATGATGCAGCCAAAGGAGGTGGTGCAGTAATAATCAAAGAAAATGTTACGCACTATCAGGAAAATGGGATACAGAATTAAAGAATTTCAGGCCACATTAGTAAAAATTAAATGTAAAAACTATGGTAATCGTCACATCGGTTTACAATCCGCCAAGACATGCCATCAAGAAAAATCAATATGTAGATTTCCTGACCAGTCAAGGACATAGATTTATCCTTGGAGGAGACTTCAATGCAAAACATACGCATTGGGGGTCACGACTGACTACCACCAAAGGAAAAGAATTTTTAGAAGCAATGAAATATATAAAATGCGACGGAATATCAACGGGAAAACCAACATACTGGCCTACTGACACAAATAAAATCCCAGACCTTATCGACTTCTTTGTAGTCAGAAATATTTCAACAAATTACTTAGAGATAGAAGAGGCATTGGATATGAACTCGGACCATTCTCCAATTATTCTCACACTCAGTGACACTGTTATCAAAAAAGAAAGCCTTCCTAGACTTGTTAACAAAAATACTGACTTGAAAAGTTTCCAGATAGACCTTGAAGAGAAGATTAACCTTTCAGTTCCATTAAGAACTGTTGATCAACTAGTGGCATAAGTAGAATTACTCAATAAAAATGTACAATAAGCTGCTTGGAACAACAGCACGAACAGTGTCGAAAGAATAAAAGGAAATAACTACACGAAAGAAATCAGAGAAATGATAACCGAAAAAAGAAAACTGAGACGCAATTGGCATCAGTCTAGAGCACCAGTTGATAAAACTAGATTAAATAATGCCACACAAAAATTAAAAAGAGAAATTCAAAAAATTAAATACGAATCGGTTAGCATCTACCTAAGTGAACTATCAAATGATAGCGCCACTGATTACTCATTGTGGAAGGCTACCAATTGATTAAAAAGGCCAATCTTACAGAATCCACTAATTAGAAATAATAATGGTAGCTGGGCAAGAAGCAATATACAAAAGGACAACAGGTTTGCTGACCACTTAGAAAATACTTTTCAACCAAATGAAGAAAAAGAAATAATTAACTGGGAGCTCCCCGATCAAGATGCAATGGAGATTAGCCCTGTAACTCCAAAAAAGTATATTTGGAAATAAAAAAAAATATAAATCCAAAGAAAGCTCCTGGATTTGATCTAATTACTGGGGAAGTGTTGAAGTAACTTCCAATGAAAGCTATAATAAAATTAACACATCTTATAAATGCGTCCTTTAGACTGAGGTACGTACCAAAGTTATGGAAGGTGTCAGAAATTATAATGACACTAAAACCAGGAAAACCTCCACAAGAAGCTTCTTCACATAGGCCTATTTGACTGTTACCTGTCATGTCTAAATTATACGAAAAATTACTCTTGAAGAGACCAAAAATGATTATAGAGGAAAAAAATCTAATTCCTAATCATCAGTTTGGGTTTAGAGAAAGCCACTCAATGAAAGATCAGGTGCATAGAATAACAGATATAGTAGAAAAAGCTCTAGAAGAAGGAAAAGTCTGTTCCGCAATTTTCCTCGATGTAGCGCAGGCTTTTGACAAAGTGTGGCATGACGGATTGTATCATAAAATGAGATGCTACTTACCAAATTAATATTCTGAACTACTAGAATCATATATATATCCGACAGATACTTTCGAGTTAGAGCATATTCAGAATTAAGAGAAGTTAAAGCTGGAGTTCCACAAGGAAGTGTCCTGGGGCCAGTGCTATACCTGCTCTATACCAACGATATTCCATCATTAGAACCTAACACAATTGCGAAATTTGCAGACGACACATGCCTTTTAGCAGTCGAACATAACCACGAAGATATAACGACAACAATACCAATATACATATCACAAAGCAAGAGATCTTTTTAACTGAGTTAAAGTTATTTTTTAATATCACAATCACGATCATTTAATAGCCTCAAGTATCTATCCAATGGGTTGTGAATACCACAGGTTATTCTGTGGAAAGGAATATTGAAAACATTGTGGTACCGTAGAGCTCGATGGGGAACATTAAAGTTAATCTGGCTTAACAGGTTTGGACAATCAATAAATCCATGTATGATCTTATATATAAATATAGCTCCTGGCATGTCACGACGGTTCTTGAGTGAGGGTAAAGATAACTGTTGTTCGATACGGAAATAATCATGATTTTCAATAGTAGTGTGGACGTGGTAAGCACAATATCTCAAAAATTTATGCTGGACTCTTTCTATGGTATCAATATTGTTCTGAAAATAGGGTGACCAAATAACTGAACAGTATTCCAAAATCGGTTGTTTGTTTGTTTGTAAGTGACAAACAACCGTACACATTTCACAGTTATATGTGTAGACTTTAACGCCAAAATAGAAACAAAACTGGATCCAGCAGAAACTGCTCTTGGAAATTTTGGAAGTCAGAGACGGAACGACCGTGGCGACACTCTTTTAAACTTCTTACTAGAGAAAAACCTATTCCTAATGAACAGTTACTACTAGAAGAAACCTCACCGCAGATGGACGTGGAAAAGCCCAGATGGGAAGACGACAAACCAGATCGATTACTTTATCACTGATAAAAGATACATACTTACAGATGTGACAGTGCTAAATAAATTTGCGAAATCAAGCGACCATCGTATGGTGAGAGCCACCATTGTGTTAAATACCAACTATGAACGACACAATATGATAAAAAAGAAGCAAATAAACGTATGGACACATCCAAACAACGAACAAAATTTTGAAGATCATATCGGTAAATTCCTTCAAGAAAAATCTACAACAAATGATATTAACATCCTAAATGACACAATAGTAGAAGCAATAACAGAAGCTCAAAAGAAATGCTGCCCAAAAAGCGTGAAGGAAGAAAAAAATGGAACAAAGAAGAATACTGAGAAGCGACGAAAACTCTAGTAACGACGATATAAATAAAATGAACAAGGAAGTATCAAGAGAAATCAGAAAAGACCTAAGAAAATACAAATATGAGAAAATCATCAAAACCATTGAGGAAAATAAGAGTATGAAAATAATGAGACGCAAAATCACAAATGGAAATAAACAAATAGTCAAACTCAAGGATAGAAATGGCAACATCACATCAAACAGAGAACATTTGTTACAAATTGTGGAATCAGTATATGAGACATTATATAGCAACCAATCGACTCTAGATATAGTTGAATATCAACAGAGGAAGGTTCAAAATCAGGGTTCCGAAGATATCCCAGAAATCTCCTTGGACGAAATTTATAAGGCTCTAAAAAAGATGAAGAATAACAAAGCTCCGGGGGAGGACGGTGTCGTCACGGAAGCGATAAAGATAGGAGGCTCAGTACTGATAGCCAAAATTCAAAAGCTCTTTAATCTATGCCTATGGAATCAAAATATCCCAACAAAGTGGAATAATTCAATAACTGTACTCTTACACAAGAAGGGAGATATAGCAGACCTGGAAAGATACAGACCAATCAGTCTCCTTAACCATCTTTATAAATTATACACCCGAATAATAACGAACAGATTAGAGACAAAGCTGGATTTTTACCAACCTCGGGCACAAGCCGGTTTCCGCCCTAATTGCGGCACAAACGATCACCTGCAGTGCCTAAAAACCCTGATAGAAAAAACTCACGAATATAACCGCCCCTCGGCATTGATATTTGTAGACTTTAAAAAGGCGTTTGCATACAGTGGAACTACCGTCCATCTTAAGAGCACTACAAGATTGCAGGGTCGACCACAGATATTGTAATATAGTTAAAAATATATATATATGAAAATGCCACAACAACCATAAGTCTACATTCAGCAACTAATAAAATAAAGATAAAAAGGGGAGTCAGGCAAGGTGATACCATGTCAACAAAGCTGTTCATTACCGTTCTTGAGTCTGCATTTAAAAGACTAACATGGCAACAGAAAGAAATATCCATCGATGGAGAAAGATTAAACCATCTACGTTTTGCGGACGATATCGTGCTTCTGTCAGATAATCTGGGAGAGATCAAAGACATGCTCCAAGAACTGAATGACATACTACAAGAAACTGGGCTGAAGATAAATTTCAAGAAACCCAAAATGATGACCAATATGGTTCCCAGCGAAGAGATACAGATCAACCACAACAAGGTAAAATTAAACGATAAATATACATACTTGGGTCATGAAATTAGAATAACCAGAGACAACCAAATCTGCGAGCTAAATAGACGAATCACGTTGGGATGGGCGGCAAATACCCCAATTCACCTGAAAAGGAAGGCATTTAACCAATGCATCTTACCAGTCTTGACCTACGGAGCAGAGACCCAAACTTTAACGAAAGCTACTGCCGAAAAACTGAGGGTAACACAAAGGCGAATGGAGAGATCAATGCTGGGCCTGACCTTAAAAGATCGCGTGAGAAATGAGGAGATACGCCGACAAACTGGCGTAGACGATATTATACTGCGAATCAATAAACAAAAGTGGAGGTGGGCTGGACATGTTGCTAGAATGAAAGACGGAAGATGGACGAAGAGATTATTGGAGTGGAGACCAAGAGCCGACAAGCGAAGTCGAGGCAGACTACCGACCCGATGGACCGACGACCTAAGGAGAATAGAAACAAACTGGATTGCAGCAGCTAGAGATAGAGAGAACTGGAGACGTTTGGAGGAGGCCTATATCCAACAATGGATGTGAAAATGGGGGTGGATAATGATTCCAAAACAGTTCTAATTAAGCACCAATACACCAATCTTGTTGAATTAACTATAATCAATCATGGGAAAAAAAATGTAAGTGTCAATATGACATAATAATAACAGTCACCAAAGCCACCTCGTCGTATTACAAAATAACTCCAAAATAATCATTATTAAAAAAGTCCTAAATTGTGGGTAGCAAATTCATTTGGCTCTAAAAAATGAACCAAAACATTTTGACATGAAACAATACTTAGGAGATATGGTTGCAACCGAAAAATAAGGTTTTACGTAAATTCACAAACGGAATTATTCCACAGGGTGTTTAAGTTAGGATAATAAAACCACGTTTTAGTTAACCCCCCTCAAGTCAAATGTAAAATTTTATTAAAAAACTGACTATACCAAATTAAAATTTATAAAGCACGTGGTGTTCGTGTGTATTAAGGTATAAAAAAAAAAATTGCTTATTACAAGCTTAAATTTTTATTTTAAGAAGATCTTTTCGGAATTAAATCATTCCATCATCAGTTAAATAAAAAGTTGTTAAAAAACATTGTATGGCCACTTAAAAAAACTTTCGAAGGACATCCGTATTAAAATATAATCCTCATGGTTTTATCAAGGTAAATGCAATAGACTTAACTTATTGATTATTAAAACTGAAGATGGGGGCATCTTACATGACCCCCTGTAGCTGGTGAAGTTTTTTCGACTTACATTACCTCTGATCTGTTCTGGAGTCTTGGGCTAACTCTATGGAATCTTGGAGTTAGCCCAAGACTCCAGAACAGATCAGAGGTAATGTAAGTCGAAAAAACTTCACCAGCTACAGGGGGTCATGTAAGATGCCCCCATCTTCAGTTTTAATAATCAATAAGTTAAGTCTATTGCATTTACCTTGATAAAACCATGAGGATTATATTTTAATACGGATGTCCTTCGAAAGTTTTTTTTTTTTTAAGTGGCCATACAATGTTTTTTAACAACTTTTTATTTAACTGATGATGGAATGATTTAATTCCGAAAAGATCTTCTTAAAATAAAAATTTAAGCTTGTAATAAGCAATTTTTTTTTTATACCTTAATACACACGAACACCACGTGCTTTGTATTCAACAGGTATACTAGCCACTCCTGGATATTTCCACTTCATGGTTTGTTCCAGTTTCACTTTTAATTTTAAAATTTATAAATTTATACATAGTGTGCTAAAAAATCATCAGAATAAATAGGGCTAAAAATAAAAAAAAATGATATACTGTGAATTTGATCAAAATTTTCTCCGTTACGTTTTTTTTGCGTCTGAGTGTAGTTCGTTTGTTAATCAAATTCCTATATCACCATCTCACCATATCACCATCTTAGCAATGATGGACTTAAACAGACTTAAAAAGAAAGGAATTTTATTTCTTTTGGTGGCATCTTTATACACGACAACTAAAGAGAAGATTACGGATAAAGAAAACGAGAAATTCTGAAATGTACTCTATCAATTTCATAATTATATTTTTTAAACTTACTTTTATGATATTTTTATTTATTAGACACGTGTATTTAATTTCTCCTTTAATAGTGTAGATAAAGTCGATTATTGTGTCCGCTTTGTAACGTCGAAAATGTGTAAACTTTTAGTGTTCGTGACAATTTGTTAAAAAGTAAACAGCTGTAGAGATAAGCCTAATCAATACTATGATAATAGCAGACGTAGGTATGTGAAAAGATGTTTGTAGCCGATATCTATATTGTGGATATATGGGAAGATCTGTTTTCAATAAAATATATTTTATTTATATGTACACTTGAAGATAATCAATGCAGGAAATTGCAATTTATCATATTCCTATAGTGCATATTTTGATTATTGACTTTTTTATTACAAGAGCAACTAGGTACTTTTTTAATTTCGACACCATATTGCACCTTAAGACACCAAACGATACAAACACTTGCTTTCTAAGCTTTCTAAATATTCATAAAAGTTACTATTAAAGAAAACTATTTTGCAAATGAGGAGTTTTTTTGGTTGCTGTCTAAGAAGAGCTTGTCCTTAAGGAATGTAATGTCCAGATCATTGTGAAGTGTTTGGTTATAGTTTATTTTTATGAACGAGAGAGTAATTAGCATAATTTTAACTGGTAGCTCCGACCACTCCATGGGCGTGCTCAAGATTAATTGAAAAATTACTTTGAATAATTGTAAAAAATAAATGAATTATTTCAGTGTTATAAAGTGTTATGTGTATGTAAACAAAAGTGACCTCTTTTATCACACACTATATTAGAACTGACTGGCCTACATTAAAAAGGGTTTTAAAAAATTCACATTTTTTTTAATTTTTAAAAATTACAAAAGAGAAAAAGAGTTTTTAAAACCGTCTAAGGTATGTTAAATAGATGAATAAAAATATTAATATAAAACTTACAGCTACTTGTTACAAATCCAAATCAGATTCAGAAGATGAACTTTCAGAACCAAGATTTATAATAACTGGCTCGATTATTTTATCAGTAATATTGTCCAGCTTCCACATTTTTTCCTCTTCTTTAATAGTGTGATTTACTGCCTTTTCCCAGTTTTCAGGTTTTACATTATTTACGGCCTCCAAAAACAACTGTTTAACATCATGAATTTTAAAAGTGGTATTTTTTCTTGAAACTTCACTCTTTATCTGTGCCCATACCAGTTCAATCGGGTTTAATTCACAATGATATGGTGGGGATCTAAGTACTGTCATTCCACGATTTTTGGCAATTTCATCAATTTCGTATATTTTAAATTTTTCTTTATGAAGGGCACACAACGAATAAAGTTCCTTTCTTATAGATCCGGGATGGTACGTAATATTTTTTGAACTCAGCCAATTCTGCAAGTCTTTTTTTAACCACTTGGTTGTGGGCAGTCCTTCTATAAGTCTGGAGTGACAACTTGCATTATCCATTACTATTACACAGTTCTTAGGAAGAAGATCTATCATTTGTTCGAACCATTTTTGAAAGACATCAGCGTTCATGTCTTCATGGTAGTCACCGGTACGAGTTGATTCAAAAGTTAATAAACCACCTTCAACAAAACCGTCTGAACTGCCAATGTGTACTATTATCAGCCTGCGTCCCTTTCCTGATGGTGGGTTTAAACCAGCAGATAAGTTACTTACAAAAGCGTGCCTTTGACTTGTAACAGTTTCATCCTGCCAAAATTTATTTGGTGTATGACCCTCGTTGATCCATGTTTCATCAAGATAAAATATTTTTCTTTTTTGGTTTCTCATTTCCTTTATGGTTCTTAGAAAATGTCTTCTCCATATGACAATATTGCTTCTTTCTAATAAAATAGACTTTCTGGGATTCTTTTTCCAGCGGAAGCCTATTTCTTTTAAAAGTTTCTATAACGTACTTCGACTCATTTCTGGGTAATCCTTATCATCTCGAACTGAGACAAGAACTTTATCCAATGTTGGAAATTCTTGTCTAAAGAAGAATTCATGCACTTTCCGTCGAAGTCCTTCTTTAAAATGATATTCTATTTGAAATTTTGGTTTCCCTGGAGCATTACGTGGCATTTGAAATCTACTACATTTCTCTTCTTTAATAACTCTGTAAATCGTAGATTTCCCAACACCAAGTGTACTGCTAACTAACTCAACGGTCTCATCAACACTTTCACATAAACGTTTGTCTGTAAATGATTTAAAACAATTAAATATTAATGTTTTTTCATTAACTGTTAGAGGACCAATTTTTCGGCGTTTATACGGCACTTCCAAATTTTCCATAACACTAGTATACACAATAAACTGCACCTTGCAACTGAAGTACCTACTTTTAGTGAACTGTAGAATTTTGAATACGCCACTTGGACCTTCCTACAAAATGGAAAAACCCACTATCACATTTTCTGTGGAATAAGTTTAGAAGGTAATTATCTAGTCAATTACTGTCGTAGATTCCTGGAATTAAAGAATTAACTGTTTGATTGTTGAAACCCTTACTTCGTGGAATGCACTCATTTCAGATAAAATAAAACGTTTTATTTTATCTAAAGAATTAAACTTTATTTTGCAAATAGGTAGGTACTTATTAAACTTTTATTGGTTATATATAACCAATAAAAAAAACATCTTACATTTCTTGCAAATTCATTAGTACCTGTTAACCTCCATCACTCCGACACTGGCAACCTTATTTAGGGATTAGTAACCCTCACAACTATTGTATTCTATTCTGCTCCAACCTTTATACCTGGTGGTCATACTCAATTTAAAATTGTTTTCCTATATACTTCTGTAAACTTGTTGACAAATATCTGTTTTTCATTGAGTCACCCGTATCAACAGTTTAGGGATTTGCATACATAATTTATTGTTTTATTACTCTCTCATACATAAAAATACACTATAGATACATACCATGGAGCTTTACTTATCATACGGAGTATTTTGGATTGGAATGTTTGAAGTATGTTCGTATTTGAAGGTTTACTGTAGCCTTATAGTTCTATTTCATATACCCAAACTGGTGTGAGCGAATATTTTGAGACAAAAAAACGTACATGTCAGCATTGCCAAAAGGGCATTACATCGGGAGCGTATGATGGGTTAAATGAAAGTGGTGGATATAATGAATATTTTAAGAAGGGAAAGACAAACAAAGCGACTACCAAAAAGGCACTACACAGCATCTTCTTTATTAATGAACGTACAGCGACATACGAGATATTACATGACACTGTGTATAATAATAGACACGCTATAGGGTAAATTTGCGTTATTGATCTGAAGAAGACTATATATATATATATATATATATATATATATATATATATATATATATATATATACATTTCTCCAAGAAACAATTTGTCTAATCATAAGAATATGTTGAATTACAGGTGAAAAAAAAAATAAATAAAACGGAAAATTCTTAAAAAATTATGATAGGAAAAGTAAACTAAAATATGAAAAAAGTCATAATAACGAGTGTTAACCTCTACTACGTATAACAGCCTCACTCTCTCACACTTCCAGTAAGTTGTTTGGTTGGATCGGTGTCGCCTTTAATCGCCAACCAACAATATTCCAGAGATTTTCAATCGGATTTAAATCCGGACTATATGCTGGCCATTCCATAGTGTTAATTTCTACCTCTTCTAGATAATTTCTGACGATCTATGCAGCGTGAGGTCTGGTATTATCTTGCATTAGTAAGACATTTTCACCGATATAAGGAGCGAATGGTACTACATGTTGCTCCAGGATCTCCAATATGTACCTTTCAGCTGTAACAGTTCCATTTTGTATGACCAGTAGGTCCGTACGTGCGGTCAAAGAAATACCTCCCGACGCCGTAACGGATCCTCCACCAAAAAATGTGGTGTGTGAGAAGTTACACTGAGCATATCGTTCGTTGGGTCGTCGCAACACACGAACACGTCTGTCGTTATTGTACAAACAAAATCGGGATTCATCAGTAAATAGCACTCGTTCCCAGTCAGCCTCTAATCAATTAACGTGTTCTCTGGCAAAATGTAGTCTCCCCCTTCGATGCTTTGCAGTTAATTGAGGACCTCGGGCGGCAATCCTAGGTGTTAAGTTGTATTCCATAAGTCGCTGGCGAACAGTTTCAGTACTAATTTGTATAGCATGCACGTCTCGAAGCTGAATTTGTAGACTTCGATGTGTTACTAAGCGTTGTCGAAGAGCAGAAATTCTTAAAAATCGATCTTGAATAGGGGTAGGTACCCGGTTTCGTCCTTGCCCTGGTCTGCGAGTATGATCCCCTGTTTCGAGGAATCTTTCTAATACCCGTGACACGGATGTGTAGGACACATTAAACCGACGACCAATTCTTCGGCAACTCCAACCTTCTTCCGACAGTATCACTGTTTGGGCACATTCATCTCGTGATTGATGCTCCATAATAAACACAATTAACAATAATCAACAATTAAACAGTCGCCGAATAAAATTCGTGAACACTTGGAAATTAGTATATGTATAGAATTAGTACATTTTTTGCTTCTTTTTATTTTGTTGCAAAAAAAAACTATAGCGATAAAACACAGTCAATAAAAATATAGAGTGTACGAATACCATATACAAGGGGCTTGCAAAATATAACATTACAATGGAAATTTTTATTAACGCTAATAAAATATTTTAATATTTTAAAGTGGTGCGTTAATTTCTTGGAGAAGTATATATATATATATATATATATATATATATATATATATATACACATTATGTCAGATCAGAAAAACACCAGATTATTTTTTATATCAACTTGGCTTATATACAAGAATTTATATGTTAAAAAATTAATGAGTGAATGTAAATGGGAATTAATTGGATCCCCATCGCATTCAACGGGCAATACCACTAGTAATATATAGTAACAATACAATAACGCAAGAATCGATAACTAGTGAACTAATCCCGCTATTAAAAAATGGCGATAAAAAACAGCCAGTAAACTACAGAGATATTAATTTGTTAAGTAGAATGTTGTTATAGATTACAAATTATCAAAACGAATAAACTAAATGCAATATCCAAGAAAATAATCCACAATTAACTGAAAAAGAAATCTATTAAACTGCTCGAATTTCAATTTTTAAATTCCAATTAGCGTTCTTCTTCGGTTGGACCCTGTTTTATGTAACCTTTATGCGCAATTGGCGCAGTTAGGAATAAATTAGGACCGAATCGGACATCAACTGCGATAAAAGATGAACCTTTTAGTAAAATAAGAATAAATTACCATTTAATAGAATTTAATATCTATTAATCGTTAGATGTAGTTATCAATTTCGCGGTAAGACACCTTTTCGTGTAAAAGGGAGCCATAAAAATAAAAATCCATGTCGTTACTTTCCATCGTAAAATTTATCATCTGATAAAATATAATCCCGTAATTGATAACTTTTTATCGGCAATTAGAAACCATAAATTTCCAAGTTAACGATTGACGGCACTATTTAAAGTCTTTTTCCGCAAAAGGAACATTAAGACAGTATTGGTTTGGTTTATGTCATATCATGTGATAGATACTTTATACTTTATAGATTATTTTGTTATTTACCTTACATAAAATGTAAATTGTCGATTCCAAGTTTAAGTGGGTCTCTAAAAATCAATCTATGCCATTTGTTGCATTTTGCCCTAAAATGATTTTTATGTCTTCCTAGCACCTATTATATTTGACCTTTGATTAATTCAATTAGTATCGATGCTCTTTACATATTGAATCACCACGAAGTTATGTATATTATCTCCTAGTTACCTTTTTTTATATTTAGTGTCGCAGGTATGTCGTGACATATCGGAAAACGAATGAGTTTATAAGTTTATTAAATTGATCGACTTAACTTTCATCAAATTGCAAATGAAATTAGTAAAGAAGGCCCACAAAATCTCTTATTTTCTATTTAAATAAAGAATAAAAGTAATACAGTAATCTATAATGCGAAAAAAGTAATTAAAAATTATTTCGATGTCCACAACAGCATGAAAGTGAACAATATTATTAAATTTAATTTCAGTTAGGTATTGAATTGTCGAATTCAATGTGATACTGATTGATGGAACACAGTGATATAGTAAAAAATATGTAAAAAGTATAAAGAGAAATATGTTTAACATTTAATCCATTGACCGAAGTTAAAAGTACGTATTGGTGGCCTAGATAGTGTCTTCGGTTGCTAAATAATAACATTTAACCTGACATTGAAAAGACACAAGTATGTAGATATTTTTCTACTCTTACACTCTTACTAGTAAATTGTATATTACCTACTATTTGGATGTTAAGTAAATACATCAAAACAGATACTGACACGTAATGACTAGCACGTAATAAAAAAAATTACGCTTCAGTTCTATAAAAATGTGTAATATCACATAAGCCTTGTAAGTCACTTGGTCGAGTTACCATGGAAACGAATTAACAGACGTTATTTTGACAGATTAAAAATTATTATTCTGTCAGTGTAAATATAGTGGTAATTTAAATACAGATAAATAAAATGAGTTCATCGAATAGTGAGGATGAATTTAGTAGCACACCACACAATATTATGCAGTTAGCTGCGAACACTACCGAGAACCTATTACCAGAAAAATCTAGAGGAAGATATGAAAAGGTATATCAGCAATTTATGGATTGGCGTACAACAAATAATGTAAATTCATTTTCTGAAAACGTACTCTTGGCTTATTTTGGAGAAATCGGTAAGAAATTTAAACCGTTCTCATTATGAGCAATATATTCTATACTAAGAAGTGTTATAACTTATATAATGTTAAACATTATGTAAGACATACATGTTAAAAATAATGTTAATATTGAAAATTACCCGAAATGGCGAGCTTATCTAAAAAGACAATCAGAAGGTTTTAAAAACAAAAAATCTAAAATTTTACATCCTGATGAAATAAAACTTTTTTTTAAATGGAGCTACTGATGAACAGTACTTGTTAATAAAGGTATGTTACTTAAAAGTATAACATAAATGTGCTTACTTATAATACTTTTATTTTAAGGATATTGCAATTATTAGAATATGTGGAGCTTGTAGCAAAACAAGAGTTAAAAAATCTTAAAATTTGTGACATTGATGATTTAAGTACCATGTAATTGGTTAAAATTCCTGATACGAAAACCAAAATATGTAGATCTTTCGTTATTTCCTGAAATTTCTATAAAATCTGCAAACAATATATAGATTCGACTACAAATTAGCGATCCGTAAATAAATCAATTTTTTCTTAATTATCAAAGAGGTAAATGTACGAAACAGGTGGTAGCATTAAACAAAATAGGCGATGTTTCTAAACAAATAGCCGAATATTTAAAGTTACCAGATCCCAAAATGTACACAGATCACTGTTGAAGACGAACTTCTGCCACTATTTTGGTAGATGCCGGTGGTGATTTAATGGCTCTTAAACGACATGGCGGGTGGAAATCCTCAACAATCACCGAAGGATATATCGATGAGTCAATAAGTAATAAGACATCATTAACCAATAGAATTATAAATTCAATTAAAAGTAATTTACAGGCGTTTACATACACTAAAAATAATAATGTTCAAAAAGAACACACCGTACAGTTTACGTCATCTCACCATTCACCACGTATTATTGAACAACCGCCAAACTCGGGTATAGTTATAAATAATTGCCAAAATTTTACAATTAATTATTATAAATACATGTTTAATTTAAATTGTTCCTGTTCACATCCATATGTCAAGACGGGTAGTATGCATTGATCAAATACTCTCTTCTTGAGGTATAGTGGCATTTTGGACTTGAAGACTATGGAATTTCGTCCGAGTGCTGACCACGCTTGTTTTATTCGTCTGTTGATTTCCGGAAGTAGTAATCTCGATTTATGTATGAGCTGTCCCAGGTATATGTATTCGTCTACTACTTCTAGCGAGGTTTCATTAATTTTTATTTCCACGTTGGCGATCAGATCATTGCACATTATTTTAGTCTTTGCTAGGTTCATTTTTAGGCCTACCTCATTGCTGGCTGTATTAAGGTCATTCATTTGTAGTTGTAATTCTTCAGGACTTCTAGCAATTAGAATGATGTCATCAGCGAATCTAAGATGGTTTAGGTATTCTCCATCTATACATAGACCTTGGTTGTTCCAGTCTAATTTTCGGAAGATATTTTCCTAAGGTTGCAGTGAAGAGCTTAGGAGATATGGTGTCTCCTTGTCGGACTCCTTTCTGAGTGGGAAATTCTGGTAATATATATATATATATATATATATATATATATATATATATATATATATTTTTCAAATGATTTTTTCGACCGTACTGTTTTAAATATTGATTTAGAGTATCAGCAATCGGTCAGGAAATAAAACTCTATTTGTTCAGTCTCAATATTTCGTCACGATTTTGTGACTTCTTCAGGAGAAAACTGTAAATTTATTAGAATAATTAATGATTATATGTAAACAAAATGAATATTTTAATACTTACAACTATAAGAATGAAAATTTAAATTTTTCTGGCATATCTAAATAAATGACATATTTTTGTTTGATTTTATTAAGGAGTTATGGTAACCGCAATATGTTATAGAGTGAATTCCCGTTGTACAATTTTCAGCGAGTAGGTTAAAATAAACAATTACTATGACAGTATTATTCATTTTATAAAGTGGAAAGATGGAATTAATAAAACTGATTCTTTCTCAATTTTATTAATTCCATCTTTCCACTTTATAAAATGAATAATACTGTCATAGTAATTGTTTATTTTAACCTACTCGCTGAAAATTGTACAACGGGAATTCACTCTATAACATATTGCGGTTACCATAACTCCTTAATAAAATCAAACAAAAATATGTCATTTATTTAGATATGCCAGAAAAATTTAAATTTTCATTCTTATAGTTGTAAGTATTAAAATATTCATTTTGTTTACATATAATCAATAATTATTCTAATAAATTTACAGTTTTCTCCTGAAGAAGTCACAAAATCGTGACGAAATATTGAGACTGAACAAATAGAGTTTTATTTCCTGACCGATTGCTGATACTCTAAATCAATATATATATATATATATATATATATATATATATATATATATATATATATATATATATATATATATATATATATATATATATATGACAAACATTTCGCATTTGAATTGTTATCAATAGAGTGATGTAAATGTTATTGCAGTGTCCCCATATCTTCAGTCAACTCCGGCTGATACAAATTCAAACTCGGAAGTTTCAACTATGTCTCCAAAATAATTCTCACTTAAGTGAGTAGCGCACAGAAGTGCCTTCTACTTTGATGGCCAAAAAAAAAACGATTTATTAATACTGTTTTTTCTCCGTCTGCGCTATCGAAATGGGCAAAAGCAATACCTGAAAAAGGTTGAAAAAGCATTAAAAAGAAAATAATCCCTATTCATAAATTACAATGTTTAACACAGAATGTTCTTAATCGACACCAGTCATCAACAGTCATATGTTTCAATGAGGCGAAGTTCTTTTCCACTTCGGAAATCGAAACGTCAACATAGACGTATTAGTAATTGATACTGTGGTTCATCAACATTAAAGATAGTAAATAATAAATTAAATGTAATAAATTAAAACCTTTCTAACATTTCGGAAATTCAAAATCGTTTTATTTATTTAAGTTTATCTATTTAGTATGGTCCCTTTTCTGAACCGCCAAACTAAAGACTAAATCTCATCTACACGTATTATAAATGACTCTTGTAACCCTCTATTTGTACTGAAAGTCATTAATTTTGCTTTCTATACTCAAATAGATACTATTATAGTGTGGTCAACCCCTTTGCTGGATCCTTCCCTAAAAATAAGTCACATCTGTCGATACTATTTGGGTTTATCTCTTTGAAATTGGTTTGAAGTAAATATCATTTACCCTTGACACTTCATTCACAGAATAAAATATAGAAACACACTTGGTACCAAGACGCCACAGACAACATAAATATTGTAGGTCAGTGTGTATGTATATTTTGAATATTAAGATTAGGAGTTTACCATTAACCATTGCCATTACATTTTACCATCAAGTGTCTGTTAGTGCAAAACCTGGTAGCCACTTTTCGAAGAAATCGATTTTAGTTCTAAGTTAAGTTGAATAGGTCTAAAAATCTTTTTTCTGTTAATTAATGTAACAAAAATTCTTCCTGACAAAATCTACGTGGATTCTGGTAGTTGTCTGAGACATCTACGGGGCCATATACACAATACTTTTTTTTTTAAATATATAGTTTATTTATAGTCATTGAAAATATTATAATAAAGATAAGCCATGAAATATGCCTCTTTTGGTGAAATCCAAATGTATACAATGGTACGATTTCTTTAAAATACAACTGTAAAAAAATAAAGTATTCTAAAACACATTTAAGTTCTTTTTGTTACTTTTATAACATATACAGGGGATATATTTGTTAGGAATATAGTAAAACTCACAATCAAGGTCATTTAAAGTTATCTTTTTGTTACGGTGTTGCTCCTTTTAAAGTATTTAAAACTTCTTAGGCATATGAAAGTCAAGCAAAATGCGTTAACACAAGAAACTAAATTCTTTCGAATCAAAATTCCAATCATTCCAGAATCATAAGGTATGAACTAAATATAGTTTTTTTTTATCAATAGTAGTGAGTTACTGGTAAGGTATGGATAAAAACTAGTTTTTTGATACGAAATAATCTAATATTTACTATTTAATTTCTCATGAACAAATTTATATATGGTTCTTACAAAAATAATAATTAAATGGTTAAATTTGACATTTTAAAGGCTGTTTAGCCAATTTTTCAATATTTACAAATCTTCTAGATACAGATCCTGTTCATGTTTACTTTTGTAAATATACACTAGAAACGAACATAGACAAAAAATATAACACTAGAGTGTTACTTCCCTTTTACTTTATCTTAAGCAAACCATTTAAAATACCTATGCAGTTTATGTACAAATATCAATTTCCAATAATTGTTTACAGCGATTACATAAAATAAATTATGACATACTGATAATAATACTAAAATTATTGCAAGACTGTAATAACTTTAATGTTATTATAAAGAATTCTACCACTGTATAAAACATGTTGTTTAAAATTAACAGAAAAACATTTGATAACCAGAAGTTTCCAGAACCTGAGAAACTTCAAAACAACAAACTATTACAATATGGTGGATCCATACTCACTGCAATGGCCATGGCCTCACCCTAGAAACAAAAATAAGACTTTTTAAATGTTACGTCTACTCAGTGCTTCTGTACGGAGTAGAAACGTGAACATTGCAGGCGGAAACTCTATCAAAACTTCAGGCTTTTCATCTATGGTTATACAGAAGGAGTCTGAAGATACCATGGACAGAAAAAGTCACCAATGACGAAGTACTACGGAGGATGAACACAACCGAGGATTTGGTCAACATCGTGAACGGTCGTAAGCTGCAGTATTTGGGATATATAATGAGAAATCAAAGCAGATATGAGCTACTTCAATGCATTTTGCAAGGTTAAATTGAAGGAAAAAGGGCACCAGTACGAAGAAGAATATCCTGGCTTGCTAACCTGAGAGCATGGTATAGAAAGACCTCAACACAGCTCTTCCGTATAGCAACCAACAAAGTCATCGTAGCCAGAATGATCGCCAACGTTCGGAACGGACAGGCACCCTAAGAAGAAGAAGAAAAACCACAACCCACAACAACATGACAAAAAAAGGATCTCTGTATAAATAAATATAAAAAAGGATACAATACGTTGGGCATTAATAGGTTAAAAAGCAACAGACATAAAATGGAAATTTGCACATATATTTTTCAATAATTTTAATCAGTGGCCAAATAGGATGTGGCAGTATGTTCCGCTCATACAGCAAAGTGAGATATCTTTAAGTTATATGAGGTTCTATACATAAAGTAACAGTAGACTAGGACGTTATATTCCAATTATTTTTCCATAAATTTATGAATTCAAAAACGGCATCATTGTAGGATCTTGTAACGATTGCATCACCAGTTCTCTATACGTATGCACTCCTCCCGTCACCTACCATTACCATTCGATGCGTGCTGAAGATAAAACACCGGCAAAAGTATAAAACAGCGTAGATATTGACAAATAACCGAGTTTGGTGCAGAGTACTGACTATGGCCAAATTGTCCTACCAATCGACGACCAAGTATTGATTGGTCGCTTTCCGTTCCTCGTCCGTATCATGTAGTAATCAATTCGGCCACATCTAACCTGAACCAAGTATTGGTTACTCTTTTCCTGATGTTTTTAAGTTTATCTCTTCTGGTTCTACAACAATACATTAAAATTCTCTATATTGTTTAGAACCACGTTCTGAATGTAATGATCTGGGCTACCTTTAACTTTAATTTGATAGAAAATAGTTAAAACTATCACAGAAATATATCTTCTAAATATACAGTAACAAAATGTGACACCTGACCAAATTTCGTGGAAATTTTTCAACGTAATACAAAAAAGCAAACTGCACATATTTACCAAGACAATTGTTGGTATTGTTTAATCTTATCATTTTAATGGTATTAACAAATTTATTTGAGCAGTAAATTATACGACTTATAATAAACACATTCTATTGTACTACATTTTTGACAGCTTAAGGAAATCTGAGAACAAATAAAACATTTAAACAATACGAACTCAAAAAATATATAGCTACGTGAATTTTGCAATTCATAATTAAATTTCAAAAGCAAATTTTTGACAAATAAGCATACTTTTGTCTTTGAATATGTTGTGTTAAATTATACACATGGCAAACCTTGAGAAAAATAATTTTATTATTACGTGTATATTGCGCAAGAAATATTTTAAAAATCTCATTAAAATGACTTTGCATATAATTGAGAACCCGTACACCGAGAATATCTGACTTATTTGAGATACTCAGGCGACGGATTTATTTTTTTGCTCATTTAGGTACCTTGTTGACTTGCAATTTTTATCCAAACAGCGGACCATCACTAAACGGACATTCTTGTTATATACGTATAAGATTTTCTACTGGATTGGCCTTGGTTTTCAAGATTTATCCCGCAGTGCAGGTTTAATCTCAACCAAACGTATTAAGAACGTTATCTTCCTGTTCCTGCTATTAATTTGAAGCAAATCATTAATTGAAAATGTTTCTTCTCATTATTCATGCAAGAATAAGAAGTCACTGCGGAAGAGACCTAAATAAAACCAAGTTTGTATTTAGGAATGCGCTGGATACCCTTCAGGCACTTTTTGGCTTAAATGTACTCCAAAAATGCTGCGACCAATGTAAAGGTATCTATGTGGCTTAAATTGATTATAGAAAGGCTTTCGGTAGGATACAGCATGGAACGCTTTTGAATATGGTAAAAACCCAAGGCATTGGTGGTAGAGACCTACGTATCATAGAAATCCTGCATTAAAAGCTGTCGTAAAAGTAGATGGAGATTAATCGACAAATTTTATATTTAAAGAGGTGTTAGACAAGGATACATCCCCGCTGTTAGTTTTTAAAATTTACGCGGATATAATTTTGGAGCAGGCTTTGCACAATAAAGACTTTAGAGTGAAAAACAATGGTGGACTGATTAATAATCTTAGATACGCTGACAACACTGTTATCTTATGCGACAGTCTCCAGGGCCTTCAAGAGTTTTTGGATAGCATAAATACTACAGGAACCAAGTTTTAACCGGAAAGTATGAACTTGGAGAAAGGAACCAAACATACTAATACAGTTCTGCCAAAAAGAGAAATGTGTTACAGCAAATACTTTGTTTCAGCAACCTAAAACACTATATACACCTGGAGATCTCCAGCTGATCAAGAGGGAAAGATAATCAGAAATCTAATTGACTAAAACTGAAAAGCATAAAAGCTCCTCCGACAACACAGAAGAAACCTAATAATCGACTCCTAAGAAATGCCGTAATAGCAGATTGATATAAGTTTTGAAACCAGAAAAAGACCCAATAAAATAAGGATTGGATGACCGATAAAATACTAGATTTTATTCAACAAAGAAGACAGTGAAAAAATAAAGATGACTCAATGTAGAGAAATATATCGACAAATAAGATACAAAGTTAAGCGAACAAAAGAGACCTGGATCGAACAAAGATGCCATGAAATTAAAGAACTGCAAAGAAACATGTCAAGTTTAACATACACAAAAATCTTAAAGAAATTACCTTCACTCAGAGAAAAAGAACTCATTACTTTATGAAAAACTCCAAAGGTAAAATAATTCTCAACTTAAATGAAAAAAAGGAAGAATGAACTAATTAGATAAAGGAGTTTTTTATGGATACGAGGCCACCACTTAACACCGGAAAGTATACGAATGCTGGTCCGTATTTTAAAAACGGAAGTAAAGAAAGCCATCAAACAAAGTAAAAATGAGAAATATTCAGGCCCTGACCAAATACCATTAGACTGGCTCAAATTTCTAGATGACCACAATGTCCCAGAACTAAGAAACATTTATAACTACATATAAGAAACTGGAATAATGTCACAAATATAGTTATAGTCTACATTTATCTCGCTCCCAAAAAAATAATACATCATTATGTAAAGACTTTAGACTAATTAGTCTTATGAGCCACTCTCTGAAACTGCTTCTTAAGATAATTCTTAATAGAATTAAGCAGAAATGTGACGAAAACAATAGGAAATAAAAAATTTGGTTTTAGAGAAGGATTGGGAAAAATGAAAGCTTTGTTCTCAATGCTGACATTACTCCGATGATCATGGAAAGTATAGAAACCAATTTACGTCTGCTTTATAGATTTTGACAAGGTGCTTGATAGGGTCCAACATGATGGGCTGTTTGAGTATCTAAAAATAATTGGAATAGATGATAGAGATCTTAAAAATTGACAACATCTATATTGAAATCAATCAATTGGAATCTGGTAGACGGCAAAGAAAGAGACACAATTTCCATTCAAAGAAGTGTCAGACCAGGTTGTGTGTTATCCCCAACTTTGTTAAACGTGTACTCCGAAATAATATTTAACGAAGCCTTTGATGGGCAATATGTACTTCGAATTGGGGAAGAAACTATTAACAACATTAGATATCCAGGTGGCACGGCAAGGTTTGATCACTCATCCACAAAAATCTTTCATTTAATTAGCAATTTACAAAGCTACAATTGACATTTGGATCTCAAACTTTCGAAAGGAGACGGTGCAATAAGAAAAAAATATGCCTCCCTTAATGAGGAGAGCAAAAAATTCAATTCAATTTAAATGTAACTATTATGGACAAGGAAACGTAGATCTGAAGGCTAAAATGCGATAGCAGTACCTATTATGATTGATAGCTAATCATAGATGCAACAGAAACATGAAAATAAGTTTATAGTAATACCTAGTCATAAATATTAAAGTTAGAAACGATCAGAAATAGGCAAAAAAATAAAGGTGTTTGAAAAATATGCAAGATGATATTATAGCTTGGGATGGATACTGTTACCTAGATAGTTAAAGGTTCGAATGGATTGAACTATATTGCCCCTGTATACAGTAACCCCTAACAATCTAGAAGATAGATTCCCGAAAAAAAAAAAACAGTTTTTGCTAAAGTAAAAAATTCTTAATGTGTAATTCTTAATTTACCTACGTGTCAAAAAATAAAAGCCCAAGAAAGACTTTTATGGTAGTTATTCCTGTATTGGCTGCTAATAACTAATAAAGTCAATATCTCAAGATAATAACATTAATATTCCTTCAGTAAAACAGTCCACGAATGCACAGTGAACAGCTTCAGAAATAATCACTAAACATTTGGAACTCGGATTGCCCATTATTATCGAACTTTAAAATAACTCTAAAGCACCTGTCCGTTTGAACTCATTACTGCGTTACGACTGCAACAATAATTATCCTAAAATATATATTTTAATTGTGTATGAAAGCCAAAAATCTGAAAAAAGCCGACATAATGCCACCGTTAAGAAAATAATTCCTTTAAACTATGAGTTTATATCTCATAATCTGCATTTATGCCGCGATTACTAAGTCAAATCTTGAAAGCAGGAAAAATCTTCAAGTAAATAAAAGAGCGTAAAAATAAATTAGAAGTACTTTCTCAAAACATGCTGATCCAGGATAATCTTCGACGCGCTATCAAGTTTTATACCATAATTCCCAAGCATAATTTTAATGATCCCTCTAATCCATCGTATTACACTTGTAAGCTCAATCTAAGAGGAATTAGCGTCTGGCAAATTTCTTGTCATGTCTCAAAAGCAGGCTGCGTTTACACAAAAAGAATGGAGTCGCTGTTTGATCACTTTTTGAGGCATATTATATGTTTAAGTGAATATTAAATTTTTATTTCATTGTCAATTAAGTAGATTTCAGCTAAATTCTTATTTACATATCTTTATATATGGATAATAATTACACCATTAACTTTTTTCGTCTAGATTTTTCTTTTGTGTAGGTACATATAATTTATTTCTCAGACCAGATTCAAAATTTAACCACTTACATGATATTTTTATTTTAAGAACTGAAACCACTGTTCTTACTCTCATGTCAGGTTACTCTAAAAGATTTTTCGAATTTACTTATTGTTATTGTAGAAAAAGTTGGGAGATATACCAATCAAATTAGTAAAAAATAATAATTTTTTCGTCACAACTGTAAACACGGGTGTGACAGTTGAAATATGTAGTAAGAGATAATACAAAAATACTCTCATCTAGGGATTCATAGATTTTTTAATGAAAATATACAGGGTGTTTTAAAAAGGTATGTCATATATTAAATCACGCATTCCGGGGATAAAAATAAATTGATTGGATCCAACTTACCTTAGTACAAAAGTGTACACAAAAAAAGTCACAGCCCTTGGAACTTGGAACAAAATAAAAATTGTTTTTTTGCATTATCTCCTAAACTACTAGATATTTTGCAATAAAAATGGACACGTTACTTTCTTGTTCTGAAAGCAGTTTTCATACAAAAGAAAAACAAAATCTAAGCGCACAGGTAAATTTTAAGGGGGGTGTGCAGCCCTAAATCTCCCCAAACTTTTGAGTACGTTCAAATCAAATGAATTTTGTGGCATCATTAGTTTAACACATTATTTTTAAAACTTTTTTGCCTCATCACTTTTTTGAAAAACTAGTATTTCCTAGTTGGCCATAAAATTACAATTAGTTTCTACGAATACAATAACTACAAACAGTTCCATCAATAATAGTCAATAATTTGAAGCTATCATTTATTGTGTGAATTAAATAACGGCCTACACATTTCAGATAATGGCAAATATGCATTTACCTTTGGCTAAGTTGAATCAGATTAAATTAGGATTTCAATAAACTATCGGGAATATCGTAGGTGAATGTCAAGGAAATAGTGCAGCAGCCGCAAGGCGTTATGCAGTAAAATTCCCCAATCGAAATACACCCGATAGACGATTACTTCTGACCATTGATCGTCGTTTACGGGAAACGGGTACATTCCAATCGCAAGTTGCTGGCAATAGTGGTCGTCCAATAATGGATGCAACTGATGAAGACATTTTAGAAATCATTGTAGAAGTCCCTGGAACAAGTACAAGGGTAATAGCTGCTCAACTAAATGTTCCTCACGTCAGGGTTTGGAGGCATTTGAAGGATCAGCTGCTTAAACCCTATCACTTAACAACGGTTCAAGAGTTATTGGTTGAAGATTATCCTAAAAGGATTAGATTTTACGATTGGTTGTTAATAGAAAATAATCGAAATGTTAATTTTATTAGAAATATTTTGTTTACCGAAGAGGCTACCTTCAGTAGAAATGGAATAACAAACCATCATAACGAGCACATTTGGTCTGACGAAAATCCTCACGCCAAAAAAACGACTCATCACCAAAGGACTTTCAAAGTTAATTTTTGAGCAGGAATTGTGGATAACAATCTAATAGGCTCAGTATTTCTTCCCAATAATTTAAATGGTGATAATTATTTGCAATTCTTGGCAAACGATTTACAAGAGTATTTGGAAGAAGTGAATATTGCAATAAGGTAAAATATGTGGTTTCTACAAGATGGCGCTCCATCGCATTACAGTAATGAAGTCCGGGAATACCTTTGCAGACAGTATCCTCGTCGGAATGTAACGTGTGAATTCTGAACGAGTAATCACTATTTTTGTTGTAAGCCGTCGCTCATATGAGATATTTGTAAAACGGCGTCTACAACAACTTTGATGAATAACCGCATGTTGCCACTATGTCCAATTGTACCCATTCCTGTTTCAATTTCAACCTCAATCTGCTTTGCCTAAGAAGTCGTTTCAGAATACTTTTTTACAGTATGGAGATGAATTTGTTCGTGTGGCAGAGAGTGTAAGTCCAGTTAATAACCCCAGAAATTTTAGTGCAATCCAGGTAACTTTTGTGTTTGAGTTTTAAAGGAAAAATAAACATTTTTAATAATAGTTGCTTTCATGACAATTTAAATTGTAATAATTAAAATTATTTGTCTTAGGGCATGGCTTAGCTGTCATTTTAATTGTTCTCAGTTTTAAGCTTTGTGGTATCTTCAACTTGTAAACGAATGTTGTAAATGGATAGGACATAATAAATGTTTCTGTTTGTTATTTTTGTATTTACCTTTGTAACTATTAATATAATATTTTTGTTATTGTCTATATTTGTAACTGTTTGTGGTGAGCGAGTAATAAATATTTAATTTTTTCCCTAAACCATTTTGCATGAGAACTGCTTTCCTGGGTAAATGTTTTAGGATTCTTCCATCGATTAAATCGTATCCTGGGGCTTTGTGAGAGCTGGTACTCATTATTATTCTGCGAACCTCGAATGGGGAGAATGCTTTTATTGGAGGTGATAGTTGGCAGGGTGCATCTAGATATTCGCTAACTAATCATCATTTATGTTTTGACCTAAATTTGGAGTAAATGTATTTTCTAAATATTCTGCAAATACATTCGCTTTTTCATTGTCAGTCTACGCCCAACTTCTATCAGGTTTTCTTATTATTATTATTATATAGAGGAATTGGTAGTGTCGGTTTCTTGAAATTTTTAGTTGCTCTCCATATAGAGTGGTCATCTGGAGAGAGATTGTTAATATAAAAATTGAAGGTGTCATTACGGGCTTTATTTAGCGCTAACTCTAGCTGGTGTGTTAGCCTATTTAGCTGTGTCTTATCGAGTGGATTTCTAGACCTTTGGCAGTTTGCACGCGCTCTTCATTTTTCGGTTAGAATTTGTTTAATATGTAATGGCACATTGTTGTCTTCAGGATTACTTTGTTTACTTATAGAAGTAGATTAGAAAACAGCGTTTTGTATTACATCCGTTAGCTTTTAGACTGCAAAATCCATAGTCTTAATGACTGTTGATTGTATAATATAGTTGTGCTTATTGTTATTATTATGGTACTGTGGTCCAAACTTAGGTCAAAACTAGGCTCTATTTTTGAATGTGTGTTAGGTGAACCTTTAAATATTGCAAAATCTAGAAGATCTGGAATTTTGTTGTCATCTGCTGGGCAGTTGGTTGTCCTGTGGATAAGAAGAATGAATTGTTTTTCTGTAATTATCGATGTAGATTTCTACCTTTCGTTGTAGTTAATCGTGATCCCATAGAGTATTTTTGGAATTCCAATCGCCTGCTACAAGGAAGTGTGAGGCATGGGTTTTAAAAAAGCTGTCGTATTCTTCAACTAGGATATTATGTCTGGGAGGTAAATAAATAGCTGCGACCATCAATGGCCACGAAAACGTTTCTATTCTGATTGAAGTGCTCTGAATTTTAGATGCGATTTAGATATTTGACGTCAACATACAACTTTTTTAGAACAAAAAAGATACACAAAATGAAATATGCTAAATTAAAATCGGATAATAAACAAAAAAGTTATTGTTAAAAATGAACAATAAAATCGCTGTTTTTGAATATTGTTAATATATCTTTTATTATTTAATAAAATTTATTTAAATATACCTGAACTTGAGGATCTTATCATGTTTGAATTTTGTGCAAAAGATGTTCCAGATCTGTTGAATAGTTTTTGCGAAAGATTTTTTGAAAAATGAGCTATTTTCTAAGGTTGGTCCGGATAATTTAACTATATATATATATATATATATATATATATATATATATATATATATCTCAATAATCCGGGGCTTATTTTCTATATTAAAAGGTGTATTAACGAAATTATGGAAAACAATTTTTAAAAATTGGGAAGCCCTGTCGTTACTGTTGTTTCTTTCCCTGCCGAATCTTGGCATCCGAGAACCATGATTAGTAGGTTGTTGATTGTCATTTCTATAAGCCATGACGATTTCTACGGATACTCCATGAGTCTTTAATGCAGTGGTTTCCCGTTGTCTTCTGCATTCTTCTGCCGTTGACCAATTTATTGGTTCTTCCGCCTTTGGAGTCGATTTCTCAGCTCCAGAAAAAAAGAGTGTCCTACTACTTACCGACTTATCCGCCCGAAGCCGTTGGTCGGTAAGCAGGATATTACATATACCGGCAATCATTCGGTGAATTACCTATTGGTCCACGGAGGTTTTTTATTTCCCTCCTACCCACCGGTAAACCGGGTCGGGCATTCCCCTATCCGCCACCTGGGGACGCGCTCTCTTGGAGTTACAGGTTCTCCCGATAGAACCCGAGATTCATTTTTTGGAAACACACAAAACGTCAATCAAAAGGATTTTATAGTATTTCGCTGTACGTGGACATAATTTTATACCCGCCGACCGTATTTTTGAAAGAACAAAAAAGCAGTTTCGAAAAACCTATATTTTAATTTAATAGGAATACCATGACCTCTGCAGTGGTATAGGCAAGGTAAGAGCACTAGGAGAAGATTGGCCACATCTTAATAATAAGAAGCTAAGTGAATACTATAAGGACATCCAACCAATTAATGGACTGAAGAGAATTGAAATATGCTACTGGACACAAGAATAAATTGAACACCTCCTAAAAAAGGGAAAAGGAAAGTCTTACAAAAATATTGTGTGGTAAGAAGCTTCAAAAAGTACAATTAGGAAAGAAAAGAGTCTTTTATATCTTTGAGAAAGGAAGGGAAAAACAATCTTGGAGAAATGAGACTGGAAGAACTCCCACTTCCTCATGTGTTAACCAAAGAAGAGACAAAGATGTTCACAAACGTTTGAAAAAAATGTTTTTCTGATCCACGCCTTGGTTGGTACTAGAGTTTGATTTTTGACGAACCCACTACAGCAGCTGCTGCTGAGTCTCGAACTGTTTCGACGATTAGCGCTATGACTTCCATATTAAAAAAAATCTGTTTGTTACAATAACTACATACATATTATGACAATGTGTGTCACTTAGGTAAGGCCTATATTATTATTTTACAAAAATGGAAATTAATTCAGAAAACCATTGTTCCTTTACTTTATTGCTTTTTTACTTTATTTACATGCAAATCATCTTAAGTCCACAACATTTTACATACAAAACGACTTATTTCCACTTAGTTCGTGCATTGTGAAAAAGGTCTTATTGCCAAAACAAAATAAATTTTTTAAACTATTTTTTAGCTACCCTAACTGAAATAAGTGTTTTAATCTCATGTTTGGAACCAGGGGCGGATGGGCCCACCGGGATACCGGGAATTTTCCCGGTGGGCCGTCGTTTGTGGGCTGCCACGCGCGGACCTAAACCCTTAATTTTTCAACTGCATGAATTCTGGCATAGTCTTTACAGAAGATATGGTTAGAGC
Organism: Diabrotica undecimpunctata; assembly: GCF_040954645.1. Taxonomy (NCBI): domain Eukaryota; kingdom Metazoa; phylum Arthropoda; class Insecta; order Coleoptera; family Chrysomelidae; genus Diabrotica; species Diabrotica undecimpunctata. Next base: position 144,001,035 of record NC_092807.1, read on the forward strand.
CGAATTATTAGCATTAGTAAAGGCCAATAAACCATTATTCTTTATTTTATTTTCTTCATTATTATGTACATAACATATTTTTATAAATTAATCGTTTATTTCAATTTTTGTCTGTAGAAAAACTTTTTATTTTATTTTTCTGGTACGCCAATGGTTTAAATCACAAAGTATGTAGGTGGTATTTATTATAGGGTTTGTTCCAGCCGACGAACCGTCAGAAACTCTCAGCGAAAGTCGATCAGCACGAGTAAAGAGGATAATACTGATGACTGTATTATTGTTCTCTCACTGACCAACTGTTTGCCACGAATTCTGACTGTTTCACTGAAGTTATTCCGGTTCCAAAAGACACGAATTATTATGTGACGTGCGCTTTTACTTCGGGATTAGTTGAATAGTGGCGTAGAAGGATAATAATAAACATTTACCTACTTCTAAATTAACCAATAACGTTATATATTACTTAAGCCGATTTATTAGAGTGGAAGTTTAAGGTAGGAAATAATTATTTAAAATAATTTTTACTATACAGGGTGTTTCAACACTATACACCGTGTCCAGAAAGTCGCGGATAAACAGTACAAGGTGTTATTCTGTACTAAAAGTTCGTATTTTTTTTAAATAAACACATTAATAAATTAGGCAGGTGCAAGCTTTCTGTTTAAATCATTCGATTAAAATAAATTCTCGTACATCCTGTTTCATCTTCTTTCTCAAACAAAAAATTTACTTACTTTTAGTGTTTTGTAGTATTGTTAAGTTCTGTAAAAAACTATAAAATTTTGTAAAAATCTATTGCTTTCAAGTGTTTTTTTACGTCTAATTCGCAAACAAATCGTTTTTGGGCGTTTGTTTATAAAGCAAGAATGTTGGTTGTGATGTCTCCTACCACGTTTAAAGGTTTGTAGGTATAGTTATGAAATACTCTGTATAAACATGCTCAAAAAGCGCCTATTCTAGCTGTTCAATAATTATGAAATTTGTTACGTTAGGACGAAAACTGCTTGTATGATAGCCGTCAGAACCAATATACTAAGTGAATAAAAAATCAAATACCAATGCCACCAAAACGAAAAGGAGGACAAGAAAAAAAACTAGAAAGGGAGAAGAAAAAAAGATGTGAAATAGCAAAAAAATGTCACTCTTTGGATAATTTGCTCAACAGTTATTCTGTTCCTTCAACTTCAGGGGTAGAAAGTGATATTAACACGGAAAAACAAGAGCAAGAGCAAAAATCCGAAGAAAATTTACCGGTTTCAGAAACTAAATTTGAAACTGAGTTAAAGCTGTCAGAGGACTCGGACGACGACATAGAGACAAGTGATGAAAGCGATAGTGAAGCTAATGTAAAAAAGGCACTTAAAGACGAAGAGGCGCTACTAAAGCTGGGACAGCCGGAAGAGACAGAATCTGGCAATTTCTTCGACCGTCCGGATCCCAATAAATTACAGCTATTTTTTGAATTCCATCCAAAGGTACCTGTCGCCCAAAAAGATATACCTTTCAATGTGGAAAAAGCGTTTACACGTAATAATAAAACAAAAAGGAAATGGTTGAGCTATAGTGAAGAAAGAAAGGCACTTTTCTGCACAATTTGTCTTGCTTATTCAGTTGAGAGTAATAAAGATCAAAGTTCTGCTTTTGCAAGGGGTATGTCTGATTGGAAACATGTATATCAGCGAATAAATGAGCATGAAAGTTCAATCAGTCATGGAAAAAACTGCGAAACATATTTCATGTATATTAAAAATCAAACAATTGAAAAAATACTTTTTGGAAACGTTGTTGAAATGAGAAATAAAAAAGTTGCAAGCAATCGGCACGTTTTGGATGTTATTATTGATGTTATAAAACTAATTGGCAAACGAGGACTTTCTTATCGGGGCACAGCAAATGAAGCTGCATACAATCTAGAAAATGAAAACCTAGATCATGGTAATTTTTTGGAAATAATCTTACTTTTATCGAAATTTGATGTTATTTTGAAGAAACATTTGGACGCCATTGTTAAAAAAAGCAAAAGTTATCACAATAGAAAAATCAAACGTCGAGCTGGAAATTTCTACACATTTTTGTCAAAAACTACTGTAAATTCAATCATTGTCATAATCACAGAAATTATTCAAAAGAAGATTTCTTCAGAGATACAGACTGCCACTATGTTCTCTATAGAAATAGACAGCACTCAAGATATTTCAGTAACAGACCAATGTTCAGTTGTAACAAGGTATGTTAAATTGTAAGTATAATAAAATCTTCACCTTTGCTTATTTTATTTTATTTCAGGTATGTTTACAACGGAACAATTCACGAACGCCTTCTTGCAGTTGTTCCTTGTCACAATTCAACAGGGAAGGGATTCCATACCATGATTCATGACATACTGGTAAAAAATGGTTTGGATGAAAAAAATTGTATTGCTGACTCTACTGATGGGGCGGCTAATATGCAAGGGAGATATTCGGGATTCTCCAGTTTCATGGTCCAGGAAAATTCAAATCATGTTCATGTTTGGTGTTATGCGCATATTTTAAATCTTGTTCTGACAGACATTTTTAAATCCCACATTAAGGCCGCATCATTTTTTTCATTACTGAATTGTATAGCAGCATTTTTTAAAGAATCTCATCAACGCATGGGTTACTGGTTGGACATTGGCAACAATGCTAGATCACAGAAACTTCAGTTGATAGGAGAAACTCGTTGGTGGTCAAAGGAAGCAGCGCTCAGTAAAATTTTTGGTAATTTTAATGAACCTAATAAAGCACTGTACGTTGATTTAATTGACATTCTTAATACAATTGAAAATTCACAAAAAATTAAGCCAGATGCAAGAGCGACTGCTGCAAATTACAAAGCACAATTACTGAAATACGAAAATATTTTAATTGGGCACATATTCTTAAAACTGTTCTCTATAACAGGCCCTTTATCAAGATATATTCAGACAACAGGGTTAGATTTATTAAAATGTAACTTTATGGTTAATGATTCTATACTGAGTTTAAAAAAAATGCAACGAAATTTTCCAGACATTGAAGCATCTGCAGATAAATTTGTAGGGTGGGCTAAACTCTCTTTTGAAAGGAGAGACTTCGAATTTTTTATTGAAGAACAATTGCCCGAGTTTCGATCAAAAAAGAAAAAGAAATTCTTTGATGAGAAAACTTCTGATGAAATCCCAGTAAGCCCAAAAGAAAATTTTAGAATTGTTTTTTTTAACGTTATTGCGGATACTGCAGTAGAATCAATCAGTAGAAGATTTGCAAACAACGCTGAATTATGTAGGGATCTGAGCATTTTAGATCCAAATAATTTTGAAGAAATCGCCAAAGGTGAGCTACCTGAGAATTCTCTAAAAATATTGTCAGAAAAATTAATACAGTTTGATTCTTCTGCAACTCCTGCAAAGTTGAAAGAAGAGTTAGCAAGCTTTGCAAGCAACTGGAAACATATTAAATTAACAATTGAAGATTCATATGAAGTAAATTATGCTAGACTTGATGTGGGGTTAGACGACTCTTCTTCTGCACAGTCAGATGTAGACGAAGATGACTGTATAACAAAACAGAGTACAAAATCAAGGGTGTGCATCGAATCTAACAAATGTCAGAACTGTGTCATTTGTTGCTACGGTTCAATTTTAAAATATAATTTGTTTAAGGGGGCTTATTCCACGCTGGTATTGGCTTATCAATATATACTTTCATTGCCCATCTCGCAAGTGGCATGTGAACGATCGTTTTCAACTTTAAAATTTATCAAAAATAGATTAAGAAACTCCTTGTCTGATAATAGACTCGAGTCGTTCATGCTGATGAATATTGAAAATGATATACTGAGCGATATCAACAATGATGAAATTATTAATCGTTTGGGTCAAACAACCAAATTAATGAAGGACGCTTTAATGTATTAATATAATAAATAATAGGTTACCATTTAGTGATAGCTATATATGTAAAACGATATTTCATTCACCTATAGCTTATAACACATTAATTTGTTATTTATATATCTTAAATATCTTAATATAGAATTTTCTAGAGCAAACTTTGTATTTTATATTCCAAGTTTCAAGTTTCTATAGTTTAAAAAAATCAAAAAAACTCCCATGTGTATATATTATATATATATATATATATATATATATATATATATATATATATATATATATATATATATATATATATATATATATATATATATATATATATATATATTTAAATTTTGGGCCGCCGTCGTTTATTCTCCCGGTAGAATTTTACTTGCCCATCCGCCCCTGTTTGGAACCGATATTGCATAGCAATGATTAGAACTCATTAAACTTTTTCAGAGCAAAGCTACAAATTTTTCGCCCTCCCTGAAAAATTTATTATTTGTGACTTAAACTTGTTGCATTTTACTTCCTTATTTTCAGTTTTTCATATTATAAACTTTAGTTCTGCTTTTGTTAAAATAAAGTGGGAATCAACTATTGCACAATATTTATTTATACTTCACTTGTTTTATTCTTCAGTCCAGTGGCGCACCCAGAATTTGTCTTAGGGGGGGGGGTTTGAAATTTTTTTATGCTACCTCCTCCATGTTGAGTCCTTACAATTTGGGTTTTAGTTTAATTTAAAGTACTAAAGATAGCAGTTCCAAAGATTCAGGTATTATTATCCTACCTACCAACTAAAACCACCCTCTCTTACTTATGCGCAGTTGACTGTCGCACGTACCGTACTCCGAAAGTGGGATGGCCACTGTAAGGCTGACGACATTTTTGGAACACTCCCTTCTCTTATCTAGATCTTATCTATTGTTCTGAAGCTATTTTCTTGTGGCATTTTAAAGTAATTACTATTTTGATGGGAATAAGCCAAAATTAAAGGTTAAAATAAGGTTATTGACGTTTGACATTAATCGAACTTGTAAATACAATACATTTTGAAGACGGCTATCGCCGTATTCCCGTTCTTCTCCGGGAATCCTCCCGGTGCAAGGCATGCTCCTCCTCCAAACCTGTCGATTCCATCGCTCTTCTAATTCCTTCATTTCAAGAGCGTCGAAGTCTACTCTTTTTTTTCTTCCAGGGGGCTTCGATTTGTGAAGTTTTTGGGGCCAAGACATTCTCAATTGATGTCCAAACCATTTTGAACCTCTTCTTTCTATTCTGTCAATGACCGTTTCTGTAGCATTCATGTTATTTCTTATAGATTCGTTAGTCTTCCTTTCCTGCCTTGATATTCTAGCACTTCTTCTCAAATAATCCATTTCAACTGTCAACAATCTTCTCTTCAGGTCTGCATTAATTGTCCATACTTCAGAGCCATAGAACAAAGAACTGATTCAACCATGGTTTGCCCTATTCTTCTTTTGTTCCTTTTGGAAATGTGGTGATCCCACCATAAGGAGTTCAGACATCCTACAATTTTACGTCCCTGATTACTTCGTGTTTAATTTCGGTTTCTCCCAAGCCGTTCTTAGCAATGAGTGGATCTAAATATTTAAATTTTTTCACTTGTTTGATTTCCACGTCCTCGTCTATCAACACTTCAAACCTTGCATCTGAACTGATAATTAAGTAAATATTCTGTTTTCTTCATGCTGACTTGTAACCCCCATTTTAAATATTCTCTCTATAGACACTTTATCATAAATTCTAGATCATAAGAATTTTGAGCTAGGATGACTTGGTCATCCGCAAAGTTTAGGGAGAACAGTACGTCATTTCCTATGGGGATTCCCATTCCCTGGCAGTGGTTTTTCCAATTTTGGAGGGCTGCCTCAATATATAAATTAAACAGTAAGGGTGACATACTGCATCCTTGATTTAGTCCTTTAGTTTCTTTTATTGGCTCTGATAGTCTATATCTGATTTTTAGGTAAGTAGTGTTATCCCTGTATACTTCTGTGATTATTCCTAAAAGGTATGGACTAATGTCGAGTTGTTGTTAAGCTTGCCACAATTTAAGTCTTGGAACTGTATTATACGCCTTTTCTAGGTCGATGAAGGCTAGATGTACTTCTATACCAACCGCTATTCTTTTTTATATTAATTGTTGGAGTATAAACAAGTTATCAGTGCAAGATCAAAGATCAAAAATTCAAACGTCAATAAACTTATTTTAACCTTCAATTGCGACTTATTCCCATTAAAATAGTAATTAGATCTTATCTCTGTCATTAGCCCGGTTGGTATTTCTCTTCTTCTTCTTTCTTTTTAATGACTGCTTGGATGTATTTGTGAACACTATTTCATCCCTCCGTATTTCCCGTCATCTTTACGATCATCTCTTACAGTCACAGGGTTCATACCTATTTCTTTATACATTCTGTTTCTCTCCACTGTACATCTATTACACTTCAGCATTGTGTGAGTAACAGTGTCGGAATATTCGCAGTAGAGGCATTTATCTGCATCTGTCTTTCTGAACCTATGAAGATACGCCCTAAAACAGACAATCTACCCAGTCCCTTAGGCTCGGGATCAGCATCTTTGTCCACTGAGCAACATCTTCCTTGTTGTTCCACTCTTCTTGCCATTTTTCCATTGATCTCTCCCTTTCTTTTTTTTATAGCTGTTGTCAAATGCTTTCTTCTCCCATAGAGATGTCTCTTTTCTTTTCTACTGCTCTAACACATGCAGAGGAACACAACCCGTGATAGTCCACAAGGCCGCCGCAGATACAGTCCTGTAGCCGCATGCTACTCGCAACAGACTCGTTCTGTCTAATTTTTTATAAGCCTAATATTAGGTATCTATATCTAAATATAATGAAAAATATTATTAATTATTGCGTATTTATACAATAATTATTGTGTTCTACATATTTAAAGTGGTAATTTAATTATTCAATCAGCGTTTTGGATTTTTTGTATTGTGTGTGAAAGACAAGTTACATTTTTCTACTATTCTTTATATATTGTTTACTTTATATGCCCTGGGGGGGGGGGGTTTAACCCCCAAACCCCCCCCCCCTGGGTGCGCCACAGCTTCAGTCCCTGCAAATAATAGCTGGGCTGCTGTCAGTTAATATAGTTTAATAACCTATGAAATTTTAAATGAAATCTGAATCTCTGACGCCGACACATTACAAAAATGTTTTTATTGCAAATTTCGTTTTTGTAATTAACTTTAATATAACAGACGTGAGTATTTTCTCAGTTGTTTGAGCATAATATAACTCTATTTTTAAATATCACAAATTAAAAAGTGGTATTTGCTAGAATTTTATAAAACTTTCATAATTTTAGCACATTTAAATGTTAGAGCTGAATTTATTGCCCCACTTCAAAAATGTCATGTTGACATATTGTTTCCACGCCTCCTCCAAATTCACACTGATCTGTACAAATTGAAACACGATATTTTTGATCGATTTAGTACCACCCGGTGCCAAATTTATTGATCGGCTAATATGTTTCGGAAAAGAAACAACAGCTATCATCTGAAAAATTAGAGAGATAGTATCGGGTTTCTTCTAGTGATGCGGAAAACATTCTTTTTCGGTTGGTTTGTGGTTTATTGTAAACAGTTGTATCTTTTAATCCCGTAGATATATTATATTGAGTTCCATTTGGTATATTATTCACAGCTGGTTTTATGTTGTACACTAGAACCGTTGAATAACTTAATTAAAGTATAAATATAATAAAAATACAATTTCTCTGTGAAACGAAAGTTTAATTTTTTGTTTTTATTTATTACATCGTTTACATTTATTTAGTTTCAAACTGTACTATTGTTTTATAGGTGTTTTACAAGCCTATATTGTAATTAGTATTTTCAGTTAAATTAACCTAATTTTTGAAGATTTTTTTAATTTATGGGTGGATACTATTTTTCTCAGTAAATCTATGAGCCTCTTGTTATAACTAAAATCTAATTACTTACAACGACGAATTTACATAGACACCTGATATGAATAACATTGTAACTCTACTTACAATGTTTTTCAACTATGGATTAAATAAAATCTATAAAGGATAACCTTTATTTTGGTCTAATTACTTTTATCCTATCTTACTAACTAAACGACGCACGTCCTGGTTGAAAAATTTAAAGCAGTAAAGTGGAAAAACATCAATAGAACTCTTCAAAATTGCTGCAGATAGAGTAAATATCGCCAATGTCCGTAAAGGACGAGGCACACATTGAAGAAAAAAATCGTTTTTCGATATCTATCTTTGTATAAGTTCAAACTTTGGGTTGATTAACTATTGACTTACCTTTATCCCATAGCACAAATAATTTAAATATAACACAAACATCAATGTTCTAAACACAATGTAAAATCTAGGTAAGAAGAGCTCTGCTCAAATTGAAATTAATAAAATATAAATCAATGATACCATTTGACCCAAACAAGATACCATAATGATAGATCCGCTCTGGCTCGGGCAGTCATAGATGATAAGCCCCTCTGGGGTAGCGATGAGCACCTCAATATTAACACGGTGAAACTAGTATTTTCTCCGCAAGTTCGCCAGATGACAATAAACCAATTTCTGATTCAAATGAGATGCTAGTGATCAGTGACGCGGTCACTGATCTTAGTCTTAAGCAGCAGCAGTAGTAAGCAGTAGCTAAGTCTTAAGCAGCATGTACTGATAGTATTAAGAGCTGCGCAAAGCGTGGAGATCTATTAGAAGTTGCTAGCTGACGCCCAATAGCTACGTATTGGGAGATAGTATAGGATAGTATACGATAGTAAGGTTGCTTAATCGTATACTAGGGAAGAGGCTTGCGGTACTGAACTTAAGCAGATCTATAACGTCCGATGAAATTAAATGAGGCATTCGTTCTTACAACATCATATTAATAGATCTTCGAAAAGTTTTCGACACGGACTTTCAATGATCCATTGAACGAGCTATCAATCGCTTCGGAGTTGATGCTTCTTCGTCTTGTAGTTCCTTCTCCTATCGGAGGTTGGCTATCATCACAGCTATCCGTACTTTATTGGCGGCTGCTCTAAAAATATCTACTGAGCTGCAACTATACCATTCTCTTGGGTTTCTCAGCCAGGAAATGCTTCGTCTTCCTATGGATCTTTTACCCTTGATTTTACCTTGCATTATGAGCCTTAATATCTCATATTTCGCACCTCTGGTAATGTGGCCTAAATATTCCAGCTTTCTTGTTTTGATGTGCTTTATGACCTCGCAATCCTTTTGTAGCCTTCTTAACACTTCTGCATTTGTAACTCGTAAGGTCCATGGCATTTTCTGAGTTGATGAGAAAACCAAAAACATCGAAATGAGTAGAGCCCTTCAACAAAGAGATCCCTGTTGCCCTAACTTTTCTATATGGTGGTCGATGCGCGATGTGCAAGCTTGAGGGAGACGGACCTGGCCTACCTTCCTACAGATGGCAGGAAGATTTCAGTGTTAGATTACATTGACAATTTAATCTCACTATTCGAATCTGCTAACGATGATACCAAACAACTCCGGAGAACTGTGGATTTTTTTGAGAACAGAGAAATGTTAATAACCGCTGGTAAAAGAGCAGCTAGTACGGTTAACGTTAACCGTGGTAGCAAGCTCTCTTACAACGTTACGCTTTCCCTTTTCTCCATCGGCAACAGCAACAGAATTCAGCAACTGATGCCGAGTAAGTTTGTTGGATGGCTAGATAAAAAAAAATGAACTCGGTTAGACCAGAGTAGACTTTAACGATCTATATAAATCTGGCTTAAACCATTGCAAAAATTGCTTGTACTGACTGCCTACTGCGGAGATATATTGACAAGTTACAGAGTACCATGTGCATAGCTTTGCGAAAAATTCTGTCACTCAAACGCTTGGGCTCCGATGCTTACATTCATACTTCAACAAAAGATGGTAGACTGGTGTGATGGCTATTGCCTTATAAGTCCCAGCCATAGACTGAAAAACTTTCAAGTCTCTAGGAGAAAATACTAAAATAGATATATACAACAGTTGGCAGTTCAACATCGATATCACGGAAGTTGAGCCAGAAGTTGGAAGCCAGCTATACCGGTAACGGTCTTACTCAGGGCATTTCACACAGCAAGAGATCAGTCTGAATCGACAATCCACCGTCCTACTGGTCAGAGAGAGATTACACCAGAGCAACTCATCTTAGAGGGAATTTAATCCCAACGAAAGGCATTCCTTCAAATTCACTACATGAGAAAAAGTGCTGAATGGGATGCGAGCGTATCGAGACCTAGGTTCTAGAGAAATGACCAGCGGCGCATTGACACAAAATAAAACGAAATGCGTGACAAATGTCACGCATTTGTGAAAAACAGCTGAGCACGGAGGATAGATAGTTGAGGTAGAGCTGGGAAGACGGTGCTCTAATACGCCGACTTTGCTGTCAGCTGGGAGTGTCCTGAACCCTTGACCATAGAATCAAAGATGTACAATATGCAAATTGGCTGCAGTACGACCTGTCGTAAGAACAAACGGCTTAAAAAAAAGACTAGAGATAAAAAGAAAATAGACTAGAGGACCTGTTATTTTAAATGCGCAATATTTTAATTATTAAAAAAATATAAGTACAACTAAAGTTTTCTAGGTTAGGTTATAATTATTATTACGCAGTGAATCCTATCCTGGACGGCTTCACGGGCGGATAGTTGTCGAATTTTCGCACGATTAGATTTGTTAGGGACTAATTACCAACCAAATAAAATATTTGTAGGTACATAAGTATGAAATTATAGAAATTATGTTTTTGGAAGACATAGGTATTTTTTAATTTTTATGCGGACATTGCGTCGTTCAATGTGCATCGTGCATCATACTAGATTTTATGTGCATCGTGCATCAATAAAAAGTCTGACATAGATAAACTGAGCAACATTTATTGTTACTTACTGAAAAAACATCCAAAATAAAATAAATATTTACCTGTAGATAAATTACACTTGCATGCATAACATGTTGCATACCATTAAGACAGGTTTAAAAATTAAAAAGTAAATCACCCAAAATGGGCCTCTAGTATTTCTTAAAAAGAAATATAATATAAGTACACCTAATTACTTTTTAATCATAGGGTTTTTACTTTCTGTTCTCTATGTGTCAGAGTTAAAACACACCAGTAAAAGATGCCATAAACTAAGTTTTACTATCTGTACCTAAATTTAAAAAATTTTAGAATGTATTTTGTCCATTATTTTATATTTTATATGTCTTATTAATGTTGAGTGTCAATGCTTTTACAAATAATCTCAACGACTAGTAAGTTGCTCTGAAGAATTGTGATATTTTATAAATATTTACATATTTTTCTTATTACAGTGTCTTGAAAAAGGAATAAAACCATTCCGAAAGCTAGACAAAAAGTCAAAAGAGTGTTTCATTAACATCCCGGCCAATTTTCTGATTGCAACCCTAATAAACTGTGTTGTTTGTTTATATCGACAGTCACTAATATCCAGTATTTCTTATATATATATATATATATATATATATATATATATATATATATATATATATATATATATATATATGTAGATATAAAATAGAGTATCGACCGAATCCATAATTCATCAATCTTTAAATGAATTACATAATTTTTTTGCCGATGTAGATATATATTATTCCCTGTTTTTGTTTTACAAAGATCACAACTGTAAATAATGTGGCGTTTATTAATAATATTAAGAAAATAATTAATTGCCAGGTGTCAACTTATTTCTAATGACCTAAAAACATCAAATATAAGTGTATATGTATCAAATTAATCTATAGATAATGAGCATGAAAGTTGGCACAATTGCAGTTGATTACCCAACTCCGACATCCAACATCGAACATAATAATTCACCCCTCCATGAATCTAAACAAAGCGTATTAATTTCTAATACGAACGTATTGATGATATCCGCAGCCCCTTTTGGCAGCTAATTCATGCGTACCACACACAAAACATTCAATACCCTGACGGCTCTTTTATGCGGCTTGACGATCAATCAAATATTCCACCTCGTTGCGATCTAAAAAGTGATGACGAATGATGCGATCTACTGTGGATCGGGGAGGACCTTTTGTAATAGCTTCAGCCAGTTGAAATAATTCGCTAATCTATCGCGAGGGGCGCTGCTATCATAACTGAAATACCGACACTTGTTCCAATTCTCAGGCGTTTTTTCGGTAATCTCAGTTATTTTTCATTCGACATGATTTTTAATGGAACGTTTTGTGTTTCGCTTTAATAGCTCGCTCAAAACTGTCAATACGTAACATTTTGTGATCTGGCACATATCTGTAGTAATAATGTATCTTTTGTTAATACATTCATTGTAAACGCTTTGAATAAGAATGAAGTATTATCGATGCGCTGAAAACACTGCATATTATTAATTTATCATTTTCAGGATTATTATTTTATTATTTATTTAATCGTACTTTGTAAATATAATTACTGGCGGAGTTGGAATTCATTCCCAAAATCTTAAATTAAAAGGGTAATATATCGTTTTAAATGATCGTTGTTTATCTTATCCATGACACTTCGTATTTTTATTTTGTGATGACCAATTCTAAAGAAATTAATTATTAAAATGTGAAATCCAAAAAATTTTAACATTTTAACTAATATAAATAATGATAGTTTTAGAGCTGCTCTAAATGCATTTATTGAACTATATTGTGATAGCTACGTGTCCCATACTTATGTATGTGAACCAGCGAGAAACTGGATCTATGGCAAAAAAAAATCGAACATCTAATAAGGAATGAAACCGTTGAGGTAGTTGTTCTGGGCCACATTACAATGGAACCTACTTTGATTGTAAGCAAATTGTAAGATATTATAATAGACAACCTTTCGAAGAAAATATTCTTCTTCTTCTTAAAGGTCCATCTCCTATCGGAGGTTGGATATCATAACGGCTATGGTCACTTTGTTGGCTGCTGTTCTGAAAAGTTGTAGTGAACTACAGTTAAACCATTCTCTAAGGTTCCTCAGCCAGGAGATGCGTCTTCTTCCTATGCTTCTTCTGCCTTGGATCCTTCCTTGCATAATAATTTTCAGCAGCTCATATTTTTCTCCTCTGGTTATGTGACCCAAATACTCTAGTTTTCTTCTTTTTATCATGTTCATAATTTCTAACTTCTTATTTAGACGTCGTAGTACCTCAGCATTGGTAATCCTTTGAACCCACTGAATTTTTAATATTCTTCTGTAACACCAAATTTCGAACGCTTCTATTTTTCTTATGTGTTGTTTCTTCAATGTCCAAGCTTCCATTCCGTATAGTAAGATAGAAAATATGTGACATCTTAGAGCCCTAAATCTGAGATGCAACTGAAGGTCTCTGTTGGTAAGCATTGTCTTCATTTTCACAAATGCTTGCTTTGCAGTTTCAATTCGGACTTTGATTTCTCTGCTTTGGTCATTTTTGTCATCAACCCAGGTTCCCAGATATTTGTATGTCTCTACTTTTTCTATTTGGGTTTGCTCTATCATTAATCTTTCATTTCCATGTTGCGTTTTTGAGACAATAATAAATTTAGTTTTTCTCTTATTTATTTTTAGTCCGTATCTGATGCAATAATCGTTAATTCTATTTACCAATTCTTGTAGCGATTCCAGGGTGTCTGCCATTATAACGGTGTTATCAGCGAATCTTATGTTATTTACTATTCTTCCGTTTACAGAGATTGCATCACCCAGATCCGCTATCGCTTCCTGGAATATGGCTTCACTGTACACGTTAAACAGTAATGGTGACAGAACACACCCCCAAGAAAATATTAAAACAACACAAACTTGATTCATATAAAATTAGTTTACTTCGCGGACGAAAAGATGACTCATTAGAGTTTAGGATTTTGCGAGATCATACCTGAACTAATTATTGGCAATCCTAATTATGTTTTTATCGTTTGTTTCTATTTGTCTGATAAGCTCTTTTATCTAAACGGTGAAGTAAACGTTTATTGGTCTTTATTGATCCTACAAAAATTTGAAAATATCATGAGGTACACACCCAATAGCCACAGAAACTCAACGTTTGAGCAAAGATTTGCGGGGATAATGTCATTAGGCATTACATGTTATTATATATTATAAAAATAAACACCAACAAAACGAAGTATATTAAAATAAGCACGCCACCACAAATGCCACGATCACTTGTTATAGAAAACGACGTCATCGAAGCAGTGGACGAATTTGTATACCTTGGAGAGCTTAACACTGCTTATATCCAAAAATACAAAAATAAAACTTTACAGAACAATAATACACCCAGTCCTAACATATGGTTCCAAGATCTGGACTCTAACAAAAATTAATGAAGTCTTGTTAGGATGTTTCGAAAGAAAAGTACTAAGGCGAATATATGGATCTATAGGAGGTATGAGGTGGATAGGGCATGTAATGGCGATGGAACAAAATGACCAAGCTAGGAAAATGCTCCTTGATAGACCCATTGGTCCTAGAAGAAGAGGAAAACCTAGAACAAGGTTCAATGGTAACATCGATTAAGACATGAGAAATACTGAGGCTTGAGGAGGCTAGAACCCACGCAGGGTTATAAAGCCAGAATAATGATGATAATGATGTTATTATGCCATTATTTTTACTTGGAACTTGGAAATGTTGAACTATATCCGGATTTGTTAAAAAATTCAATAAATCTGTTTTAATAATTGCCATAACTGAGCAAGACAACCGTCAGTACAAATACCTATAATGCGTCGTACTTGTGTGTAACAATATTACTCCCGAAATGCTCTACAATTATAGAGACTACTTTGAGCAATGTCTCTGTTACTGCATATATGTTGGTAGGAGGCATTTCAAATTTATAATTAAATAATTTAGCCAATAGGGTTGCAGTCAGAGGGAAAAATTCAAGTTTTTTCTTTTAAAAGAAGCGTCTTACCGAGTCTTTTCTAACGGCGTTTTCTGAATTTAATTTAAACAAATAGTTACCGAGATATCCTCTTTGTTTATAAGAAAAAAATTGTTTCTAATTTTAAAACATTCCTGTGGCCGACCGAGTAATCCGATTTAAATTCTGTATTCTGTAAGATTAGATACTAACCCTTACGAGATAAACGAACAATGGGAAACACTAAAAAACTGCCTCCTCGTTCCATGCAAAGAGATATTAAAAGAACCGACACGAAAGAAAGACAATTGGATGACCGACGAGATACTCGGCATGATGGAACAACGAAGACAAGCCAAGAACAAAGACAGTCACAATTACAAAATCATTAACAACGAAATCAGAAAAAAGATAAGAGAGACAAAACAAACTTACTATGAGGAAAAATGTAAAGAGATAGAGGATCTTCAGAACAAATACGACCTATTCAACTTACATAAAAAGGTTAAAGAAATGGCAGGACTGCAAAAAAGAAACCACAATACAACTCTTTTAGATAAAAATGGAAATACTATGATAACGACTGACGAAATACTAAAACGATGGGAAGAGTATATGGAAGAGCTCTTCGACGACGAAAGAGGAAACCCACAAGACTTGTCTTCCGAGGACAGAGAAACAAGTGCAGAAATTACAAAGGAAGAAATAATGTATGCACTAAAGAACACCAGAAACGGAAAAAGCCCGGGGCCAGATCAACTGCCTATTGATATTCTTAAAATAATAGAAAATGAGTACATTGATGTCCTCTTAAAGCTTTTTAATAAAATTTATCAATCGGGTGACATACCCAACGAATGGTTGACCTCAACATTCATTTGTCTCCCAAAAAAGAAAAATGCTAGAGAATGCACTGACCACCGTACCATAAGCCTGATGTCTCACACACTTAAATTGTTTTTAAGGATCATTCATAAACGCATCTACAAAACACTTGATATGGATATTGAAGAAACTCAATTTGGATTCCGTAATGGCGTATGTACCCGTGAAGCTCTATTTGCATTCAACGTACTAATCCAGAGATGCTTGGATGTAAACCAAGATATGTACGTCTGTTTCATAGACTACAACAAAGCTTTCGAGAAAGTCCGCCACAAAGAGCTAATGGACATCCTCAAAGCAAAACAAATACAACACAATGACCTTCGAATTATAACAAATCTATATTATAAACAGCAGGCACACGTACGCATTAATGAACACACATCAGAAGAGTTCGAAGTTAAAAGAGGAGTGCGACAGGGGTGTATTGTCACCACTACTATTCAATGCATACTCTGAAGAAATTATGAAAAGATCTCTTGAGGGAGAAACAGCAGGAATCAAGGTCAATGGAACACCAATTAACAACATTAGATATGCGGACGATACTATCATAATAACAGACAACCTCGGAGACCTCCAAAAGCTAATGAACAAGATAGTTGAGTATGGAGAGGAATATGGATTATCAATAAACACCAAGAAAACCAAATTTATGAGGATATCAAAAACCCAAAATAATGGTGAAAGCCTGACAATTAACGGTAGTGCTTTAGAACAAGTTGAAAACTACCACTATCTTGGCACAATAATTAATCACACAAACGATTACTCCAAAGAAATCAAAGTTCGAATAGAGAAAGCACGTACAAACTTCAATAAAATGAGAAAGGTACTTTGTGCAAGAGAACTAAAATTGGACTTGAGAGTTAGGCTGGCAAGGTGCTATATTTTCTCGACTCTGCTTTATGGGATAGAAGCATGGACACTTAACGCGTCGACTGCTAAAAAGTTGGAAGCATTTGAAATGTGGGTGTATAGAAGAATCCTGAAGATATCATGGACCGAGCATGTAACAAACAACGAAGTCATGAGAAGAATCAACAAAAGAATGGAAGTATTGGAAACCATCAAGACACGAAAGCTGCAATACCTGGGGCATGTTATGCGTAATGAGAGATACAACCTACTTCAATTGATTATACAAGGGAAAATCCAGGGCAAGAGAAGTGTAGGAAGAAGAAGAATCTCATGGTTGCGTAACTTGAGGGAATGGTACGGATGCACATCAATTGAACTATTCAGAGCAGCAGCATCTAAGATCAGAATAGCCATGATGATTGCCAACCTCCGTCGCGGAGATGGCACGTGAAGAAGAAGAAAGTACGTTGGATAGGGGGTGTGCCAACAAACTTTTTCTGCAAAAATCAGAATGTAGTCTCTCACATCCAAATTCACAGATCCGCCTTAGTCTACGCTGAAAATATGTAATAATCTTTTTCAGCTAAATAATTAAAAAAATGTCTAATATTCAAAATAAATATTATTTAAATCCATAAATAATATTTCTTATCTTTTAATTGAAATAAAACAAATGTTTTAAGTATATGTAAAAGGTTATGTTTTCAACAAAAGAAATAAATTTCAAGAAAAATCTTAAAAAACTAAATAACTGAATGTGCGATTCGCTCGTTGACGTATAATTTCTAATAGAGTTTTCTGTTTTTTTTTTCGACGATTTTCCGCAGAAAACTACAGTACGAAAGGGCAGAGGGAGGAATTGTCACAAGGAGGGTTGATTCTTGCCGTCAGGACCACGACACGTCCACTAAGCCCTTAATCTCGCCTTCCTTTAGGATTTTAGGAAGTCATTTATCAGTCACATATTAGATCGCCAGGTGGCGGGCCCATAAACTAACACTTTGAAACGGATTTCAAGGATTAACAAGGCAGATTATAAAGTGTTATCTACTTTGCGTTTGTCGGGTACGTGTACGAATACTTCAGAATGGATCATATTATTTCTAATTTTAAAAGGTAAAGGTTAGGGATAGGAAGTGAATGAGAAAGTTATACTATAAATAAATACGAAAAGGTTTATGACTCTTAAAGTATTAATAGGTTGTTTACAATTTCAATATTTAGTGTTTATACGATAAATTAGTAATTTATACATAGATACAAATCTCAATTAGATGCCCTGCCAATCCCTATTTTAATTTTACCAGTGTTTGTACTGTCGGTCGGTCGGTCGGATTCTTTAACTTGTTTTTCTTTTTCTCATGGTTATCCCCAAAGCTGTTCCTTCCATTATTCGCTGAGTTATTTGGAGTTTATGAACAATCGTGTGTATCGAACTTTGTAGTCTATGTAATTGAACTATTATGTTTTGTTCTACGAACATATTATAACATGTCTTTTATGTTTCGCAAATAACACTCGTCTGCAACCAAATTATTTCACAAATTTGCTCTAAATCTATCTCCGTTGATCGATTTTTTTATCTCGTCTAGATTTTCTGTCATTAATTTTTTTCCAAAATATTTAAAACTTATGGATTTTTGAATTAGATTTTTTCATAAACAATATACGTGGTATACTTTATTTCAGTTACGATGTGCCTAATAATTTTAATTTATTGTAAATAAATTATAATTATAATAATAATTTATAAAAGAAATGACAGGTAGACACAAAAAGAAACAAGCAACAATATTAAAAAATGATAATAACGAAATAATTATGGGTACAGAAGACAAACTAGAGGGATGGAAAGAATACATACAAACTATTTTTGACGACGATAGACCTTGTTCTCCACCATCCACAGACAATCGAATAAATGAAAAAGGCCCAGAAATAACCAAAGAAGAAGTGATTCATGCAATAAAATCTCAGAAAGATGGAAAAGCCACCGGTCCAGATAATATCAATGTCGAAATACTTAAACTAATTGCAGATAACGAAAGTAAAAGCCTATATTTAATAACAGCACTATTCAATAAGATATATGACACAGGTAAAATACCAACAGACTGGCTAAAATCAACATTCGTAGCATTACCAAAAAAATCGAATTCCTCACAATGCGATGATTATCGAATATTAAGCTTGATGTCTCATGTCCTTAAAACTTTTCTCAGAATTATCCATACACGAATTTACAAGAAGTGCGAGTTCCAGATGAGTGACACTCAATTCGGATTTCGAAACGGATTGGGAACACGAGAGGCTCTTTTTGTTTTAAATGTGTTAACGCAACGATGCAGAGACATGAATGTAGATGTATATGCATGTTTTATTGACTATCGAAAAGCATTTGACTGCGTTAACCATCAAAAGATGATCGAAATTCTGAGAACAACTGGAGTTGACGAACAAGACTTGCGAATTATCTCAGAACTATACTGGCACCAAACGGCAACAATTGAAATAGAGCACACAACATCCGAAGACATACAAATCCGACGAGGAGTGAGACAGGGTTGCGTCTTATCACCGCTACTCTTTAATTTGTATTCGGAGTCTATATTCAGAGAAGCATTAGACGAGGTCCAAGGCGTAATTAAGATTAACGAAATCAGCATAGACAACATCAGATATGCTGATGATACCGTCTTAATAGCAAGCAACGCACAAGAACTACAAAATATAATAAATGCGGTAGTTCACCACAGCGAAATGTTCGGTTTATATCTAAACGTTTTCGAAACTAAAACTTTAGTATTTTCAAAGACACCAATAAACGTACAGGTGTATGCCAAGGGTCAAATAATAGAACAGGTAAATTCCATAAAATATTTGGGAACAAATATCAATAGTCAGTGTAATCCAAAAAAAGAAATCCTATCAAGAATCGAACAAGCAAGGAAAACATTAATGAGCATTAAAACATTTTTTACAAGATCAGACCTTAGTCTACAGCTTAGAATCCGAATGATCAGATGTTACGTTTTTTCTATCTTACTGTATAGCTGTGAAAGTTGGACAATGGACTCTGAAATAGAAAAAATAATAGATGCCTTTGAGATGTATATATACAGACGAATGTTGAGGATTCCATGGGTACAAAGAGTTACTAATGTTGAGGTACTTCGTCGCATGTGTAAACAAAAAGAATTACTAAGAATAATCAAAGAGAGGAAAATGCAATACTTGGGTCATGTGATGAGAGGCGAAAGATATGAATTACTTCAAGTTATACTGGAAGGAAAAGTACAGGGCAAAAGATCAGTAGGAAGACGCCAGAACTCGTGGCTGAAAGACCTGAGGAGATGGTTCGACCGCTCATCCGCAGAGATCTTTCGCGCAGCAGTTTCCAAAACTACAATTGCCATTTGGATCGCCAACCTTCGAAAGAAGACGGCGCAATGAGAAGAAGAAGATTGTAAATATGTAATGAGGATTTTGTTTCACACACATTTTTTTATAGTCTGTCAAGTATCTATCTGTCTCTGAGAAAATTTAAAAAGAAAAATGAACATTGGAGATCATATACTGTAACTTTGGTTACTTTGATACAAATTTCGCTGCCTCCAAATCACTTTCGCTTTGGAATCTTTGAATATCTTTCCTTGACACATCTCTATCTTTGTAGCAAACTTCCACTTAGCATGAAAGAATTCCACTTAGCATGTTTGAGAAGGTGGAGGAATATTTTTTTGTAATATCTCTCTTTTCACGCTTCCTGGTAATCAGCAAAATGGGTAAAGGGTAATCAGCAAGATGTTGGTCGACTCTGTTAAACGACACCTATGTATTGTTGTAGTCTTGAACAATCCTAGGTTTTTTTATCTCCTTTCCTCGCCTCACTTCAATAAACATTTCGGCATTACACAGCGTTAACAGCACACAAACCTCTCGTTTATCCTTTCACTTCGCTACTATTACCTTTCCTTTTTGAAATTCGATACCTTGATTTTTCCTAAGTTTGTTCTTTATTTCTGGTGGTAAACCCTTTGTTTATATTCTAGTAGTACCGTACCTATCTGTGCAAACTGCTAAAAAAATGTCAGTTAGTTCAGGCGATTTATAAAAGTTTTCTGTAGTCAAACAGTGACCTTTCGACAGTAGAGGTTTCATTAGCGTCATAACAAACGTGTTGACACTGGAAGATCTTTATATTGTTCGTCAAACTTTGTATCCTTTCTCATATAAATTATATTATGCCAAATATATCCGGAGGAGGATTCACAAAGCATGTAGTTTTTTATACTAAATCTTGCCCTTTTGTTTGGAATGTATTGAATCCATCCGAGTCTGCCTTTGTAGAGAAGTAAGCTCTCGTCAATTGTTCCATTTCTTTCCAAATCATACAAAGAATTATATTTAGCATTTCGCTATTCATAAACTTCCCAGATCTTATACAGTTTCGGGTGAGTATCTTTGTCGAAGATTCATTATTAGAAAAATGCAGGTATTGCTCTATTTTGAGCTTTTTTTATATCACAATCTTATGGAAAAATTGCGTTTTAATTATAAGTTTTTTGGACAGATAAAGCCAGTGCATTGGTTTCTTTACCAAGCTCTGCAGTTAAATAAATGCAAAAAATACTCACATTTTATCCCTATCCCTTGGTGTTCATTTATTCTCTTTTATAACGCTGCGAGAGCCTGCTCGTCTTTTGTGATTAGCAAAACGATTTATTTCTTGAACAGTTTTGTCCATTAGTCCATCATAAAAGAACATATTGAAAAACTCAACCTTATTTTCAATATCCTGTATATCGAAATAACACTCCGATTTTTCAGTAAAAGGAAACCTTGGTGGAGCCGGGCCTGGTCGATCTATATCTACTCTAACCCATTGCCAGATTGCTTGAAGTAAAACGGTTGTACTGTCATCATCTTCATTGGAATTTGAGTCACTTGATAACATTTTACTTTCACTGTTACTTTCTGATGTCCCGGATACTTCTAGTTCAAGATTGTCATCTGAATCTTTACTATCCTCGCTAGAATTTCAAACTCGACCGTTTGACCTGTCCATTATCTAATATTAAGCAGTAAGGACTTGTAACAACTAGTCCGTCTAAATTCGTTCAAATTCTGAAAGCCTAACTCAAAAGAACGAAATAAATCGCTTAAATTCCCACTAAATAGTTCAAAATCAGGTATCTCGGGTTGATTATTTTACATACAACAAGTGTAAGACGAATTATCACGGAATAGTTTCTTAAGGGGTTAATGAAGCTGTCAGCCTCGGTCTTCCAGTCAAAAAAGTTAAAATCTTGGTCAGCTAACAAAACAGTAATCTTTCATTGCATTATAACATTTTCAATCAGCCCAAATATCCTATCGGGAGGGATAAATGAGTCCCCTAACAGGGAATAATAGCTCCATTGTCTTTATATTCACTAAAGCTCGCTTGCATAATCATGTCAAGCACATAGTAAGCACAATCCTATTCTTATTTTGACCGCCACATCCATCAAACAAGTCTCACAGTAGTTGAGACTTACAGGGGCTACATGATTGGAAGATTTCACGTATTGGTCCTCGGTTCGGCAATGGCTGAATGAGTTCTGAGGCCCAAGTGCAGCCTTTGAGTATTTCTGAACGACAATGAGATTATGTAAATAAAGCTGCCTGCTGTAATATGCCTGCTGGCCTGGTACTTTTGGTAAGGACAGGTTTTTCTGAAAGTCGAAGGAGAAATTGATTAGGTTGGTATTTTGTTCCTTCAGTGAATTATAGAATGCCCTGGCTCGTAGCTTATGGATTCTTTTTATTCTTTTTTGACATATTACATTAGCTTTCTTACCTCCTTCAGATCGTAAAATTTTTTCCTTTAGTGATAACCATGTGAAACAAATCTGTACGTGGTGTACAAAAGCTTAAATTGAGCTTCATTTGATGGATCACTTGAGTAAAAACGGTAGAGCTTAGTAATGCTTAAGTTTTCAGACATATATCCCGGTTTCGATTTGCCACGGCAATAATGTGACTTAATACATTTTAGCTTCATTATAAAAGCCATAACACTTTTTGGTTAAAAATTTTGGTGTCTTTCTGTCTCCACCCCTTCTTTTAGTAGGTACATTATTATCCTTTTTATAATTTTAAATGATTGTTATGACTCTTTGTCGTGTAATACGAAATATATTCAGAAATACCTTTAGGTAGACATTTAGAACTGTATTATCACTTCAATTAATAAGATATTTGCACGTCGTTGATTTCGCTGATCTCCTGGATCTCCCTTCTTGCAATTCTTGCTGCTTACGTCGTCTTTTTACATCCTGTATTTCAATATTATTTAATATAAATGCATCTTGTGCAATCTTTGTTGAATTGGAGTGGAATCGTTTGTTGCCTTCTGAAGTTCACTTAGTTTCAATTTTCTGCACTTAAAAGCTATTGATTTGTGCTGGCACTGCGGTTGTTTTGGTACTTTTCGTATGTATGTGAAATAGAAAGAAAACTATTTTCAGGTCTCTAAAAAATTGGTAAGTCAAAAACAAGAGACTTTAAATTCAAATAGAGGTTTAAGCCGTACTGTTACAAATGGTATACTTACCTGAACTTACCTGAGACGTTTCTTAACATTACATTTCCATTTTTCAGGTTGTCTAATTATTTTTCGGCATTTAGTTGGTGTTACTGGCACGGGTGAAATATCCATTTTTTTGTATTAACTTAAAAGTTCTTAAATTTTGATTAATGTGCTATTAAATGCTAAAAAATTATAAATAACCAAGCACTGATTAAAGTAAATCGGCCATGTTTCTTGTTTACGAGAAAGGAAGTCTTCTGATTGGCTCTCTTAAACATTGTTTGTTCTGATACGGAAATCTCCCAAAACATGTTACTTTGAAAAGGAAGGGAAACTTTGTAATGTTTTTTAGGCAAAATTTTGGGATAGGTGTTTGGTGATAGGTGATGAGACGGCGTTTTGGCGATTTTGATACTAGGCGACTCAGATATTCTCGAGTCGTGAGTTTTATAGTCATTAACATGTGTATGCGCTGTTTTGACTTGACAGCAGCTAAATAAAAACTTCCGTAGTAATTGTTTAGGTTTTGTATAGAATATCTTGGTAAGTTTTGCGCACAGTCCACACGTTTTGTAAGAATTAAAGTATTTTATTTGTACTTTATATATTTACCCAAGAACTGAGACAATCAATATATAATAGAAATATCAAAATTATTCTAAAATAAATTTTATTTATTTAAAAAAAAATTAAAAACATTTTCGGTGTCGTTCAAGTATTACGTAACGCAATTAGGGGGCTGGGGGGTCTTGTAAAACGTTACGGTGCGTTACAGGTGAAGAAGGGGGGTTTATAACAACGCGTTACGTAACATTGTTTTTTACTTAAATATTTATCTCCCAAATCTCCCGAGTTGGCAATCCTTTACGTTTATGTTTTATGGGGAATCCCTCAATTGTATTCTTATCTTGTTCCTTTTGTTTATGTTTTACGGGCAATCCTTTGACTGTATTGTACGTCCTCTCTATTTAATTTTCATGTCAATAATACACAGAAATACATTGCTGTAGTCAGCGTTTTTATAGTGAATTAAACTATATTGTCATGAAAAGTTGAAAAAAAAAACGTGAAAATTGACAAATACGATGTTTCGGCGGAATATAGAAATCTTGAAGATAGTTTGCAGGATCTAGCAAAACCTAACCTGGCATGGTATAGCACTAACATCCTTAAATCGCAATATTTCTTGCAAGTAATTCGTGATGCGCGGACGCATGCTACCGTTGTAGCTGGAAAAGTGCATTGAAATCTGTCTTTCCCGATTTCCTACATCAATCCTACTAAGTTCTTCAAATCACTAGTTATCTCGTGGTGCTAAGTCAGTAAGATAAAGGATCATGCAAGTTTTCACCACTTCTTGTGAGGTTGTCCGTTGATCTGTCGCCTCCACTGAAAGCATTTAAGCTGGTGCATTACGATTTCTTTTGTCCATAATACATATTTTTGAATATGTGCAACCAGTAGGATGTATTTCACATCACACAGCGACTTGCTGCCAAAAGGTCAAATGAGCTCCTATGCACTGCGCGTTACAATTAAACATCGTCTGGAGATACCGATTGGCATAACGAAGAGGAAGTTGATGCAAGTGGTTTAATACCAGTATTGAAAGAATCTGAGTGGCTGTCAAACCTATCGACAGAGGAATAGTAACTCCAATTGAATTGGAGTAAACATCAATCTTATATTAAAAATAGAGAATTTGATAGATCTCAAATATGTAAACATGCATGGAAAACTAAACATGAGTTCAATGGAACGATATTAAACAGAAACAAATCAAAGAAGCGGCTATAATTACCCATATTAAAATAAGAAGTCAATAAACGGAGTACCAATATTAGTAAGACAGTAACATATCGAGGTGTAAAATCAGAATTTGGTGTTTATTAATAGTAAACTAAATGTAAGACCAAATCCTTACCATGTCGGGATAGTATTATGAGGTTTTTTTTTGTTTTTTCCTCATGATTTGCTATGGAATCACTAACAGGAGAATTTTACTGGCATCATTGCATGTAGTTTTCTTTTTAAAGACGAATCACATACTATGATTTTTCTGACGGATATTCTCAAGTTAAAGTTGGTTGCATGTAATTGAAAAAACTATCTTACAATAAAGTTGACCTAGGAACACAATTCGGCAATATTGGCAATATACTTTTAAATTCGTCTACTTTAAAATGTATAATACATATCTGAATTGTCAATATAAATGAGTCAGATAAAATTAATTATTAGAAAAATATAAATATTTAGAATTTAAATTTAAAGTTAAATATTACATTTAAGATGAAACGCAAATACTAACGGAAAACAGATCTTTCTTTGCAATGCATCATCTAGTGAGGTCAAAACTTTCCTCAACAGGTGCAAAATTCCGGATATACAAAACCATAATACGACTAGCAGTCGCGTATGGACGCGAATAAAAAACGAAGTTAACAAATTGCTGGTGTGGGAACGTAAAATCCTTCGAGTAATATATGACCTTGCAGAGATAGCTCATCAAACGAATGGAGGCCCTAAAACAACAACGAGCTAGAGTCTCTCTTCGGAAAGGAAAATCTAATGAAAATCTCTTTACCCTAGAAGAAGGTAGAAAGAAGCAGTTAGAGAGGATCTAAAAAAAATTGGAGTGAGCCAATGCGAAATAGTGACACAGGACAGATAACAGTGGAAGTCAATAGTAAACGAGGCAAAGAGCTGTAACGTTATTGCTGATGATGATGATAAACATTAATATTTCTAAACTTCAAGTTTTTATACTACAAAGATTTAAAATGCGAATTACACGCGGATTTATCTAATCCAATCACGAGTCAGTAATCATATTTTTAATGATCTATTGATTTCAAATTGAACTTTCAATTAAACCGTTTGATAAAAAAATGACCAGACGTAGCATTTTGATAAACGTAGTCGAATTTCGAGTTTTATTCGAGAATCACAAAGCAGTTTTTTTTATTTTTTCGAAAGATTTTCTGGCCTGTTCTATTCTCGATCTTATTTCTAGATCATGATTTAGGCTGTTATCGATCCAACATCCCAGGTACTTAAATCTATTGACCTGTTCTAAAATGTGCCCATTTATTGTGCAAGGTTGAGGTACGTTTTGGTTTTTTCGGATTGACATCACTTTGGTTTTTTTAATGTTTATTTTCATACCAAATTGCTCACAGGTCGAGTTGGTCTTGTCGATGAGTCGTTGTAGACCTACGTCGGAATCCGCAATTAACACTGTATCATCGGCGTATCTGATACTGTTGATATTTACGCCATTCACCTTGACTCCATCCTTGGAATCCTCCAATGCTTCTTTAAATAGAAACTCGGAGTAAAGATTAAACAGCACAGGTGACAGAACACATCTTTGTCTAACTCCCCTCCTAATTTCTACTTCTGCGGATGTGGAACCTTCGATCCTAACTCTGGCGTTTTGGTTCCAGTACAAGTTTTTTAAGAATTTGATGTCCTTTCCATCTAAACCGACTTCTTGCAAACGTTCTAATAGTAGGTCGTGTCTTACTCTATCAACAAAAGCTACGAGACATAAAAACAACAGTTACAGGATGAAAGAATAAGTGTAACAACAGGAAAGACCAAACTATAATAAACAGTGCTCATCCAATGTGCGATAATTTAAGTGTTTCAACAGTGTCTAACATTGCTTAATCGAATGCCCTGCATATTCAAATGAGAGGAAAAAGTGTAACCTACCGACAACGCTACGCGAGTGTCTAGATGAAAACTGTGTCTATTCGTCAGTTTTAAGTTTTCTAAAATCAATAGGAATATACAACCAAATATAAATATCAGTTCGTGTACAAATAAATGTGTAATAAATGCTTTTATTAACCAATGTACTTAGTTCAACTCAGATTTATGTAGGTATGTAAAAATCTATGTATGTCAAAATCAGTATGTATTAAGTATCCAACAATGTAAAAAAATTATAATACCGAGCGGCGCTAATAAACCACATAGGTTGATGCGCCGTAATTGTAAATAAAAAAAAATATTTTTTCTCATCTACTATAATTTTTTCAAATTTACTTTAATTTTAAGGCCCAGTAAATCTCACTGTCCAGGGTTGGGAACAGCTCAACCTTAGTTGGGCGGCTGCCTGATCTGTTTCTTTCTATAAGTCTATACATGTATTTTGTATCTCTTGTTAAAAGTTTCTGCTATTCTTTATTATTTGTTTATTATATAATATATTTGTATAATATTAAATATGTAATATATTGATTAATTGAGAATATATTTCTTCTTTTGCCAAACCTATCAAGAAATAAATTTACTGTATTCGCAATCAGCGTAATTCTTATGGGTTTTTCCGTATTTAGCAGTTGGTAATATTTCGAAATATAATGATGCTTTAAAAGTAAAGTATATCTCTAGATAGGGACCTTGTTTTACAACAGTGTGCAATAAAACTATTATTTAAGTAACAATATTTGTGTAAGTAGACGTTAGTCGTTTACAATGTTTATTAAAAAGAACAAATAGTGTGTTTGAGGAAAACCTTGTTTCTCCCAAAATTTTTGTTTATTCAGATTTATTTTTTGAAGTAAACACAAAGCAACAATGCATCCTCGTGCCCTTAGTATACATAAACGAAGATAGCGATAAATAGTTTTTTGTCAACACATGTTTGTTTCTTACTTTTAAATATGTAATCAAGACTTATATATTCTTGTATTATACACTACACTAGTTATTTAAATAACTAGTGTAGTGCAATATGATTAAAACATGAAAAAATTTTTAATGTCTTTTTAATGAAAATAAAGTTTTGCGCAATATGTCCTTTGTGTCAAAAATATGTAAAACATATGAACGCAACATCGTAAGTTGTAAATATTGCTTAGGTTAAGAACTTATACAGGGTTGGCCATTCAAGAATGTAGCCTGATATTTAGCAATATCATTGGATTTTCGGAAAATGCTAAAACAGGTCGATATTTATCATGGATATCTGTCATTTGTCAAACCCCTTCCTTTCAGTACCACAAACCTTTATTTTTAAATAGTATATGTGGCACATTACTACACAGGTATTTCGCTAGAGAATTCAGACATCTATGGCAAGGAGCATTATCATTCTGAAAAATAAATTTTTCTTCGCCAAACAGGTCTTTTCCACTACGGAGCATCTTATTCTGTAGTACCTGAATGTATTTGGTAGTATTCATCATCCCAGAGACAACTTGTACGTCCAACTACTCGAGCGGTCATGCAACTCCATATCATAACGGAGGTTGGATGTTTAATTGTAAGAAGAACACATTTTGGAGAAAATTCTTTACCAGGAAATCTTTTGACGTAGGCATTTCCACCATGATTATAAATAGACTTCGGCAAATATGCAAATAAAAATGTAGAAAATATGCGCATAAATATGCACGTGTTTACCCGAAAATATGCAAATATTTTACAAAATATGCATACAAATAAATAAAAAAATCGTAAAATAGTAACAATTTTATTTAAAAAAAAAGTGTACATAACTAAATATTTCCTACTATTCATTAAGATTTACATTTATTTTAAGTAACTACATCATTTTTAAGTATGAATAAACTTATTTAGAATTATGGTAACAATAAATGACCAAGTGATGTTCAAAATTTTCTAACAAATACTTGTGGCTTCTGTCTGAGTACATATATTTATATATAGAAAAACTTCGTTCAACATCAACTGATGTAAGGGGAGCATTTTTCAAACTAACCAAAACATTTGGTTCTAAATTAATTGTTTCCGAAATATTTCCAGCTAGAACACTGACTACTTCAGAAAGAATATGGTAACCTTTATTTTTTTCCATAGTAGCTTCAAATTTTTTTAAAATATCTTTTCCAATATTACCTCTAACGTTCCGACAACATGACGCAAATTCTTTTATTAATGCTGTACTTTCGAACAATGACAGTTTTGGTGATTCTAACTGAGTAATTGTTTTTTGAACAAAACTAAAATTTGATTTTATAAATGAAAGTTCTTGTTGAAGCAAGTTACTCTGAAAAGTTTGTTTAGAATCCAAAAGAGATTGGGAACTTTCATCTGTTAACGTATCAATTATGTTCTTTAATGTTTTGCTAATGTTTCTTGTATAAAACGCGAAATTGTTAAAGCATTTGTTTTCTCAAGTTGCTGGCATGAAATAAGATGAGATTTTGGTAAGGTATCTTCTTTAAGAACACCAATCAATAAATGAGCAATATACTTTCCTGAGGAATCAGTGGTTTCGTCTACAGATATGTAAAAATAATTATCTGCAATTTCTTCCTTAATATTAATTAACACCGACGAGTATAGGCCGTTCACATTATTTCTTCTTAGAGACCGATCACTTGGAACATTAAGTTTGCAATATTTTTTTAGAAACGAACTAAAATTTACATTTGCTAATTTTGAAAGCGATATGTTTGCAGACACTAATGCGCGACACAAGTCTTCATTAAAAGTTTCTTGCTCATCTAATTTTTTTGAAGTAGATTGGAAACATTTAGCCATTGAAGTTTGATGTTTTCCTCCTATTTTTCCTTTTTTTTGCAATGTGTGAAGCAGTTCTCACATGTTGGTCTATCTGAAATTTCTTCTCACATGCTATCTATAAATAAAAATAAAAACCTTTATTTTAACCCAACCTTTAAAATATAAAAATATACAAGGTGTTTTTGGTTAATCAAATAACTGGTTTGGAAAAAAAAACACTCGCTAAGTGTTTTAAATGCAGTATTAATCCACAAATTAGTTTTTGTTACTAACCATTAGTACATCATATAACTTATTTTAAAATTCAACAAAAGTTTTTTTTTTTGTTAATTCAATTACAATAAAAATAATTGTGTTTTAGAATAGCTGACTTCATAAAAAAAAGTAAAGGTGAAAAATTTTTCTAAATACACACCATTGTATTGTACCATGGACAATTTTTTCTCACTAAAGGAAGCTATTTTTCATTTAAAAACAACCTAGGAGTACTAAATTTCAAGTAAATACGTTTATTGGTTTTAAAGTTATTGTTGTTATTAACTAAAAGAATTCAATTTTTTTTAATTTTAACACCCTGTATCTCGAAAAGTAAATAAGTTTGACCCCTCATTAACTATATCGTTTTGTTCAATTTTTCGAGAAGTATCTACAGTCAAACGTTGTAAGTGTCATTTGGAAACACCCTGTATGTATGAAATATTAGATATTTAATAAAAAATATTAGATACTTACAATTTTGCCACAGAATGAACAGTAGATTTTTCCCATATCCATAGACAGCTCTTTATAAGGTTTAATCCAAGTTGAAGCACTGGTTGTTTTAGGCATTATAAAATCACAATCTTCCTTTTTGTTACGCACAACGAGTGTTTACGCTTTTAATATCAAAACAAAAATGATTTACAAATCTGAGCATCAAATTAGAAATGTTTAGGTACCTAATTCAATAAACTGGGAGATTTTGGAAAATCCCTAAATTAGGAACAAAACTATTAGCCGTTTACCTGCTGTTAAGATACAATAAATTGTAGATAGATTTGAGGATTAGATCATAAAATGCAAATGAGCGAACCCTTAGCGATTATCCAATAACTGAATGCCTCAGTGACCGAGACTTTCTAAGAATGTTGAGGGCTACTTAAATTGATCTTCTTTGAAATTGTAAATGTTTTGTACCTGTAGAGATTACGTACTTAGATCATTTCTTGATTAAAATGACTACAAAATTTTATACAAGAATTGAAATAAATTGGTATGTTTAAAAATTTTCAAATACAGTATAAAAATCTGAACTTTTATGCACTTTATGCAAACTTTTATACAAATATGCCAAAATATGAAATATTTGCATAAAATATGCACAATATGCAAAATATGCAATAAGCATATTTGCCGAAGTCTACTTATAAATATTGAAATTGGATTCATCACTAAACAGTACACTCTGCCATTGCTCTGCGGTCCAGATTCGATGTTTCTTGGCCCATTTCAAACGGTGCAATCTTTGCTTTTCTGAAAGCAGTGGTTTCTTTTGTGCCTTAGATCCTCTAAGTCCAAAACTAAGCAGTATTTTTCTCACAGTAGAAGTGCATGCGCTTACACCTGTAGATTCAGACCACAGCTTCGTCAATTGGGTGGAATTAAGGCTTCTGTCTGCCAGACTTGTTCTTCTTCACGCAGCGTCATCCCGAACAGAAGTTATCTTTGGTCGGCCACTACGCGGTCTGTCGTCGATTTTTCCTTGTTCAGCATACTTCTTAATGACTCTTATTACAGTAGTTTGATTACAGTTTACTGCGGATGCTATTTTGCGACTAGATTTGTCGTTTTTATGGTGAAAAATAATTTCAAAACGCTTATCGTCCGATAATTTAGTTTGGTTGGCCTGGGATGACATTTTGACCTTTTTATCAAAAATCAAAGAGCGAATAAATGTGTTAGGGTAACTACAGTGTTTATGTAGTCTATATATATATATATATATATATATATATATATATATATATATATATATATATATATGGCAAATTTGTCATTAAAATTCAATTTAATAGTACTTTAACGACTTCACGATAATCACCTCATAATTTTCTCGGAATATGGGAAATCCCTTCAATCAGATTATTTTAATCTTTTCTGTAGAATTTTGAGCTAGTAATTAAAAAAACATTAGTAAGTATACCGATAATGCTAATTACAAGCACAAACTTAAAATGAATTAGCGAAAATATACAAAAAACTTGTGTTAAACCTCAAAAACTATAAGGCGCTTAGGTGATGCAGGACTTTTTAACACCACTGTATAGGTATGGTTTGTTTGTATTTTATTAAAATATTTATTATAAATTCATAAATATATAAGTCCATAGCCTCATAAATTAGTCATAAATTTAATCATCATGACACTTCCAACATGAGGTAGTTGTAGACCTCTCACTCTCCTTTTTCTTTGAGCACATGTTAACTTTAAAACCGTTTAGAAGAAATGACAAGGCAGTTAGCACCAATTAATGTGGGAGGAGGACAGTGAGTTATGAGCCTCACTAATTTCTGAACTTGTACAAACATTCCGTGGCTTTCGGGATAATAGTTGGAAGTCAGTGGCAATAAAGTAGGTGACTAAAAATATCTAGTCACGTCGAACGCAAAAAACGCTGCACTGGGTAAACAGTTTAAAAAGAAATGAGTATTTTTAAGTATACTATTAACATTTTATTGTTTTTGTTGGGAGACTTCGAACCTTTCTACGAAATTCCTAAAAATGTATTTAAAAATATTTAGAAATGCCGAAATATCTTGACGTCGAATGTTTTTTAGGAATGCCATTTCAAATTAGCAGAAATACAAAAAATCGGTTGCCTGTAAAGTCGGTTTTACGGGCGAAGATTTTACGTGACAACGTCTTTTTCTCGGTAGAATGTTTATTGATATGAATATTATTAAATTGCACAATAGGAACAAGGAATTGAATGAAAATAAGAATTGCACAAATTTTAACTATAGAAATATATTTTGTTTACTAAAACATTGTACATGTAAACTTAAACTTAACTAATTTCTATTTGAGTGATTTTGTTGAGGATAGGACGATGATAGGAGAAATATGAAATGAAAGGAAGTGTTTCTGCTGTAATGTGTAATCCAACGCCAAGAACGCTCGAGAAAGACAGAGACACAAGCACGGACCGATTCAACGCGCCTAATTCTCTAGTGCTGCGCGCGCAGCGGACCGATCATGTTTGAGTGGGAGAGAGACGCAAGGCATTCGCCGGTCCGGCGGGCCTCTCTCTCGTTCGGTGACTCATCGTAACAGACGTGAGCGGGCGTTACACTTTTTCATGAGTGACTCCGAGCCACAACCTAATTTAAGACGTTGTCACGTCAAAAAATATGAAGTTAAAATCTATCTATCTGTAAAGACAATTTAATCATAGGCGAAGAAACGAAGCACTAAACGTACCAATTTTGTGTATTGAATGAAATTAACATACTCCAAAAGACGAGGTCCTCCCTGGGCACCATATCATATTAGTATTCAGCGACCCCCCAAATAACAAAATTAGACTCATTCCTGTTGATATTTTCGAGTTACAATTTTTTAATTTTCTATAAACTTTAAAAATGTATTTTAGCCCAGTCTGGTTATGCAAAAATCATCGATTTCGCGGCAAAATTTTTTATCAGTTATTTGAAGCTTTTAATACATAGGTGGGGATTACTTAATGACGAATAGATGAAAAAGTACTCGTATTTTTACTTTGCGTTTTTTTAAACAATAATTTATGGTCAAAATCTGATTTTTTGTCTATAAGTTTTTTCCCTTATATTTTACATAAACAATATTTATATCATTTTTTTTTTATATCAAGAATATATTTTTTTCCCGTTTTTTAAATTAAAATTGATCAATAATTTCCGGAGATATTTGCAAAAAAGCAGTTTTTTGCACTAATTTATAAAAATTTTAAATTTTTTTATTAACAAAATAAAATGTTATTAATACATTTGAACATCGAGAAATTAACGTCTTTTAAATTTGTACGAAATTTCCCCCCGAACGGTCAAATACTTTAAAAGTTATTTAATTTATTTATCCCTGAGGCTAAATATTTAAACTATTGAACTTGCTCTGTTAATGATGCCAGACGCATTTAGCAAATTTTGTAGGATTTTTTAAGACTTAATCTATCTCAGAAGTTAAATGCACATTACGTTATCTTCGAAATTATTTACAAAATAAACGTTTGAAAAAGGGGTATGGTTTTTACTTATAAACAATTGTAATAACTTCTATATTTTTCAAGCTACAGACTTGTACGTACAACCATTGGATAGCTGGTAAAAAAACTCACATTAAAAAAAACCTTCTATGACCAATAGGAACGAAGTTATGGACTATTTAAAAAAAATCATATCTCCATTGTTTATAAACATTAAGAAGTAATATTTGCTCAAATTTTGAATAAAAATCAAAACTTTATATTAAAACTTATAGCTATAAAATTCATCCAATTTTTCGAAACTTACAGCTCTTCGAATCGACGGTACTTTCGAAAGATCGACATAGGAAAGTGGAGGGGATAACTGTTTCAGCTCCGCTTTTTTTCGAGATCGGAACTTTAAATTGAAACACGTAGGAAAAATTTACATTATGGCTTGCATTGCAATTAGAAGCCTCTTTTTTTACTCTAAGGTAGCTCGTCGAAATATGAACAACTACATGGCCGGGAAATATGGGAAACCTCGGAAAAATTGAGTCCATTTGAAATTCACCGTAAAAACTTATTTTTTTTTAAATTTGACTGGAATAGTCTGTCGCAGTATTAATAATGATGACATAATTTTCACCCCCAACTCCCCCCCAGAAATCTCGAAAAATCCCGGAAAATCAACATATATTTTTTTTCATCTTATATAAATGATGTAATAATACTTACATATTTTATAAATTCAATTTCAGGTAATTTTTACACATTATATTATTATATTCCTTATATTAATTATCATTATGTTGATTTTCCGGGATTTTCCCAGATTTCCGAGGGGGTGAAAATTATGTCATCATTATTAATACTGCGACAGACTATTCCAGCCAAATTAAAAAAAAGTAAGTTTTTACGGTGAATTTCAAATGGACTAAATTTTTCCGAGGTTTCCCATATTTTCCGGCCAGTGAAAACTATGTAGTTGTTTATATTTCGACGAGCTAGCCAGATTAAAAAAAAAGGATTCTAGCTGCAATGGAAGCCGAGATAATGTAAATTTTTTCTGCGTGTTTCAATTTGAAGTTCCGATCTCGAAAAAAAAAGGGAGCTGAAACATTTATTCTCCACTTTCCTATATCGACCTTTCGAAAGTACCTTCGTTTCGAAGGGCCTTCGTTCCTATTGATCATAGAAAGTTTTTTTATGTGAGTTTTTTTACCAGCTATCCAATGGTTGTAGGTAAAAGTCAGTAGCTTGAAAAATATAGAAGTTATTACAATTTTTTATAAGTAAAAAACGTACCCCTTTTTCAAACGTTTATTTTGTAAATAATTTCGATGAAAACGCAATATGCATTTAACGTTTAATAGTTTAAATATTTAGCCTCAGGGATAAATAAATTAAATAACTTTTAAACTATTTGACCTATCGGGCGGAAATTTCACACAAATTTAAAAGACGGTAATTCCTCGATGTTTAAATGTAATAATAACATTTTATTTTGTTAATAAGAAAAATTAATAATATTTTTAAATTAGTACAAAAAAACTGCTTTTTTGCAAATATCTTCGTAAATTATTTATCAATTTTAATTTAAAAAACAGGAAAATAAATATTCTTAATATAACAAATGACATAAATATTGTTTATATAAAATATAAGGGAAAAAACTTATAGATAAAAAATCAAATTGTGACCATAATATATTGTTTTAAAAAAACGCAAGGTAAAAATACGAGTATTTTTTCATCTATTCGTCATCTAGTAACCCCCACCTATGTCTTAAAAGTTTTAAATATCTGCAAAAAATTTTGCCGTGAAATCGATGATTTTTGCATAACCAAATTGGCTAAGTGCATAGAAAATTAAAAAATTGTAACTCAAAAATATCAACAGGAATAAGTCTAATTTTGTTACTTGGGGGGTCCCTGAATACTAATATGATAACGACGATTGTCCTAGAGCTACCTGGTGCCCAGGGTGAACCTCGTCTCCTGAAGTTTTAGGGTATTTTCATTCATAATCAGTCGAAAGTCATTACTCGGTGGACGGTTATCGACGTTGGACCTCTTTTCCTAGAGTTTTATGTTATTGTCATTCGAAATCAGTCGACAGTAATTATTCTAAGGTTTTCAAGGTTGTGATGAACATGAATATTATAACGATCGTATCAAGCTACGCGGTGCTCATATGGACCTCGTCTTCTGGAGTATGTTTCATTCTAAATTAGTCGACGGCCATTACTCGGGGAGTTTTCATGGTCGTTGAACATGAATATGATAATGACGATCTTCCTCGAGCTACCTGGTGCCCAGGGTGGATCTCGTCTCCTTCGAAATCAGTCAAAAGTAATTACTCTGAATCATTCATGATCTATTCGTTTATATTCAACTTTAATTAGATGTTAGAATATATGGATAGAACCGGTAAGATCAGCATTTAACAATTAGAATTATAGCTTTACAATACAATAAGAACAACAATCAATGAATTCAAGACAGCTCAGGTATAGTTCCTTTCGAAGAAAAGAACACTATTGAAAACTACACCAATCCATTTATCTAACCTACAGCTATCCGTAAAAAATTAACAGTTTTAAGTATGTCTATAAAAGTATCCAATTTGAGTTTATGCCATCGAAATTTGAAACTGTACCCTCTATTAACCAGGGATGTTAATTTAAGTATGCTGGAGGATGTTCTTTGCGGAACTTTAACATGTCTTATGTCAAGATTAGAGCCGCCGAGAGAAATAAGCGGGCCACGGTAACAACTAAAGAGCGGGCCCCGGTAAAAAGTGACAAGCGATCCTAGGTAAAACGTGAAGGGTAATCCCCGGAAAAAAGTAAAGAGTAAAAAAAAAGTAAAATATTTATAATAGTAAAAATATTTACAACAGAGGTGCTTTTCGAGTTTTCTGATTGGCAGAGATGGCTATAAAGAAAAATTTTCTTCATCAATTCTTCGCTGATGTTTTCTTTATAAAACTCGTGCAATATATCAACTTATTTCTTAATATTGTCGTCATCTTCATCTAGAAAAAGAAACGGGAAACATTAAGTCTTTGGTCGACATTGGGCCCCTTACATCGCCGGGCCCTGGTAAAATCTACCGGCTCTACCGTCCTCTTTACGGGTCTGGTCAAGATCATAGTACAATAAACACAAAGTATGATACATAATGTTCCAACATCGGTTCGCTTCGCGCATCACGTAGTAAAGATCTCTTATTCACGCAACGTTTGAATGTAGTTGTATAGGAAATACATTTAATTTAATTTGGCTAATACAATTAAAGTAATTATAATTCTTCTCATGTACAGGTGGTTGCATGAGACAGATAATAGAATAGAAACTGGTGCATCAAGAAGTATTATAAACTACATTTAAAGATAACTATTTATATCGCATGGGTATGGGTATTATATCATATGGGTAATAATATGGTCTTTCAGATAGATAGGCTTTTGTCATTTTACGGAACTTGGGAAAAGATGTTGCAGATTTAAGCTGTAAAGGAAAAGTTAGTTTTTTTGCCGAATATAAAATAGATTTCTTTACTAACTTAGTGGAAGGGATCGGTAAATAAACATTAAATGTTAAATTTCTGGTGGAATAGTCGTGGTTAGGTCTTGCTATAAAAACATGTAAGTGTTTACAAATTAAGCAGTTTCTAAAATATATAAAAAGAATAGCGTTAAGGTCCCGTGATTTTTTAAGTAGTTTTTGCAATGTGTTGTTCTTCTGAGGCCAAACATATCGTATTGCTCTTTTTTGTAATTTAAAAATAACATCAGATTGGGCAGCTGTAGTAGAACCCCAAAAATATCATATCGAAATTAAGACCCGAACAAAGAAAAATATGTTATTCTGGACGATGCCAAATTGATTTTTTGGATCTTCGAAACAGATCTTATTGCACTGCCGGCCGAGGCTAGTTTCTTACTTAACAAATCAATATGAAGGGACTATTTAAGGTAGCTGTCTTAAAAAATACGAAGAAATTTTACAGTAACATATTATATATTCATATGAGTTCTAAATCTTCGTTAATCTACAAAATGGAAGATATATATTGAAGTTATTTCTAGTTGAATAACTACGCATATCACCCAGTTTATCCAAAGGTTTTTTAAACCATCTATTTTGAACATATAACAAACATTCGAAAATGTAACAACACGGCAGGGTAAGATATACAACTAAACAACAAATGGTACTTTTCAAGACACTATTATGCTTTAACTGAAGGAAAAACGAGGTAAATTGCTTCAATGTCAAAAAAGTCGTTTAACTATCATTACAAATAATGGGTGCGAGGGATCTTGGCTACCTGGAAGCCTGGCTCAGCTGTCAAATGTCATGCGCAATATCATACCTTGTGTTCATTATACCATGGGCCAAGATCGTCAAAACGGAGATAAGTATCAAAGATCATGACAATGAGAAGATCACAATAATACTCTGCTATCTCTACTTCCAGAATTAGAAGTCAATAAAAGACTTAGAAATAATTGACAATCTGCTTGCTAGTCAGTTAATCATTAAAAAGATTGTAATCTATCTCGATAAACCTTAATATCTAGAGAAAAATGCTCATTTCAAACATATACAATAAAATAAAAAAATAATAATACCTGTATGACAACATTTTCTGTCCATAATTTTATCATAATACATTATGTAATTCAATTTAGGGTTTACGTTATTACAAACATTCTACAACGTAAACTTTTGTTACAGTTTGGGCAGAAACGGGGGATTTCCGAGACGCCCACAATGGAATGTCCGGGTCGACGATGGATCATCCCCAGTTGCCTTTTCCTGCTACCGTTAGGACTCGAACACGGGAAAGAAAAGGTCAGTTTAGTAAAATATGGTTTTTATTTATTTGCATTATGTGAAGTAACAAATAAATTGGGTATAATTGTGTTTTACCTAATGAGGGTAGTGAAAACCCTGTTAGTAGACCCTATAAATAAATTTACACTGAGATATTAATGTGTAGTAATATAGCGATACAAAAAATAAGGTTTTAGAGTTTTACTGGAATCGAATTTACCAACTTTGATTTTCGAGAAACATGCATTTTCAGAATTTGTACACATTGCTTAAAGTCAAAGAAGTGAATACAGAATAATTAGCATGCTATTAAAATGGGGACGGATTATTTATACCGTCGATTGTGACGAGGTTTGGGTGGAGGTTGGCGTGGGGGTTAGCGTGGTAATTGGCGCGGGGCTTGGCGCGAACATTTCTGACAGTAGGTTTTGATTGACGGGGGAAGCGAACGATATTTTCTTTATGAAAAGTCTCCATGTCGAAGGTAATCGTATGCCGTCATCTCTTTTATAAAGACAATTTGGCCTTTTTTCAATATCTGTGGATTCTTCATGAATTCTTAGTTTATAGAAGCGGATTTTTTTAAGCTTTCTCTCTATTCGGATTGCCGAATATAGACCTCTCCTAATTCTCGTCATTCATCTCTGTTGTTTGTAAGTCGTTTCCACAGTGGTCCTGCGGTTCTTTTAATATCGTTACTCAGTGCATTTGCGGTATTCCTCGTAGTCTTTTGGCTTCATATGGCCACCAATTTCCGATTTCTTTATTCCATCGGCAATCCTTAAGACGTTCGTTATGTCTAGCTCATTTCCATTTCACTTTAGCTGCCTGTTCGACAGCATCTTTTACTTTTGTTCTATTACGAATGTCTTCATTGGTTTTATGTTCTTTGAGTGAGATACTCAGCATCTGTCGTTGTTGTATTAGTGAATGTCCAGGTTTGAGCTTCATATGTAAGTAAAGGTAGAATGCAGGAATTAAACACTTTGGTTCGTAGTCTTTGAGGTACATTTTTATTACGTACGTACGAAAGTCTTCTAAATGCTGTCCATCCCATTTTTACACGTCTGCTTATTTCGGTAGTCTGATTTTCTTTGCTTACCTTGACATTTTGACCCAGACATGTATATTCATCTACGTGTTCTATCTCTGTCCCCTGAATGTTTATCATAGGTTTGTCATCTTTGTTTGACATTAGTTTGGTTTTGCTGAAATTAATTTTCAGTCCTTTTTTTAGGAATTCTGTGTGCAGCTCCCCAATCATCGTATTCAGTGCATTCCATGTGTCGGCTATTAGTACTACATTATCTGCATATCTAAGATGGTTCAAGTATCTTCCGTTAATAGCGATTCTCCTATTTTCCCAGTCTATTGGCTTAAAGATATCTTCTGGGGCAGTTTGGAGATATTGTGTCTCCTTGTCTTACGCCTCGGTTAATTTTTACTGGTCTTGTTTCGATTCCATTACCCAACGTCACTATCATTTCAGCTTGTTCGTAAATATTATGGATTAATATTTTGTACCTTGGAGTCAATTTAGTTGTTGACTAATGCTTTTTCTATTGCCCACAGTTCTACGCTATCAAAAGCTTTTTCATAATCTATAAAAGCCAGACATAATGGGAGACTGTAGCCTTTTTTAAATCCGGCTTGTTCTACTCGTTGATATCCGTCAAATTTAATTGGTAATCTGTTTGTAATAATCTTTGTAAAGGTTTTGTAAAGTTGTCAAAGAAGTAAAAATGGTCGATAATTTTTCAGGTCTGTGGTGTCTCCCTTTTTGTATATTAGTATTGTTTTAGCAGTATTCCATTGTTCGGGTATGTTGCCTTCGAATAGACATTTATTAACTAGTATTTTTAGATATGTGATGGCTTCTTCTCTGCCTTCCTTCAGCATTTTTGCTAGGATTCCATTGCTTCCAGGAGATTTAATCATAGAAGCGGATGGGGGCAGTTAATTGATATACCTTCTAATGTCTTTCTAAACATCTCTTTTTAACACATAATAAAAAGTAGGGAGGATAGTACACATCCTTGTCGTAGTCCTCGTCTTATAGGTATCTTCTTAGAATTTTGTTGGTCTACTCGTATTATGGCTTTCTGATATCAGTATAATTTTTTAATGATTCTCATATCTTGATCATCTATTTCTGTGCTCAATAATAAGTATGCAAGCCTTGTGCGTTGTATTTTGTTCAAGGCTTTCTCGAAATGTACTAGACATTTGAATACGTCACAGATATAACGATACAAAACAATAAGATATGATTCGACAACTCCTAGGTTATACAAATTTTAAAGATACCTGTGAATTTTCGGTAAAC
Organism: Diabrotica undecimpunctata; assembly: GCF_040954645.1. Taxonomy (NCBI): domain Eukaryota; kingdom Metazoa; phylum Arthropoda; class Insecta; order Coleoptera; family Chrysomelidae; genus Diabrotica; species Diabrotica undecimpunctata. The sequence continues at coordinate 144,042,040 of NC_092807.1, forward strand.
TATGGAAAAAACTTACTGACGAGAAAAATATAAAGATATAAATGGGAAGGGATATTTATTAAATAATAATATTAATAAGAATAATTACAATTCCTAATTAAATTACCTTATACTGAAGTTGCCTTTTGTTGTAAATCTCATAGTAAAAAATTATCAAAAAAGAAGTATTAAGTTTAGTCGGTATTCGTCGTATGCAACATATTGGTTCAAGCATACGAGCGTTAACTCCGCATACATGTGTTTCAATGATCTGGTTATTAATTTTCAAAAACACATCCTTATTTCCATATATTCGTTTTCTCTTCAATACGTCATACCGTCGATTAACCGTATAAACAGAGTATACCGCACAAATCCAAGCCGAAACAGGGCCGACCTAGTGGTTCAGTGCATTAACATTTCTCTCAATGTAGAATTTAGTATCTAATACTGATAGCTTTCAATATATACCTTCTGTAATATTAATATTTTATCAAACAACATTAAAAAAATGATAATATTTATAAGCATTTTTAATTATCGGAATATGTATTTTGAAGCTAGCTTGGCTTATAGTAATTACTTATTTATTGTTACATTCTATTGTGTACTTTTTATGGTAGTAAGGGAATAACAGGAATATATATCTTTAAATGACAGTAGTTTTTTATATTTGTAAATATCGACCTGGTCTGTGTAACGATTCCTCTTATTTCAACCTAGCTATTAAGGTCATTATTCAGCAAATGTGGAACATCTTTCTATCGATTAGCCTTGAGACATTCAATGATGTACATAGGCCTCCTCTTTGCTTCTACTGTTAATGTTGCTTCTACTGGTAATGGTTTCCTTTTTTCGCTTTATGTCCATGATCTTCAAAATATAATAATCCTTTTCCATCCTTACTTTTTCTTGAGTAGTATGGTCAGAGTATGATATTCAAAAGACACAAAAAAGTTAACACAGGCAGGAGCTAGGGGAAACAGACACAGTTGAATTAGAGGACCATATCGAAACGGTAGAAAGTTTCACATATTTAGGAGTTGCATTAAACACGGATGGAACAGAAGAATCAGAAATCCAAAGAAGAATAGTAAAGGGAAACAAAGCTTATTTTTCACTCGATCATGTGTTTCGCTCCAAAAACACACACTGGAGATCGAAAATCAAAGGGTCTACAAAACTATTATCAGACCAATAGTATGTTATGCATGCGAGACATGGGTGATGACAGAAGAGACAAAAAGAAAACTGGAAGTCTTCGAAAAAAAAGTCCTAAGAAAGATATTTGGACCTATTAACGAAAACGGAATATGGAGATCCAAGTGTAACCATGAACTCTACCAACTGTTCAAAGAGACACCGATCTCAGAATTCGTTAAACTTCAGAAACTTCGCTGGGCTGGTCATGCAGTAAGAATGGAGACAGAAAAATTGCCGAAAAGAGCCTTAGATAGTAAAATGCGGGGCGCAAAACCTAAAGGAAGGCCACGTAAAAGATGGGAGGATGAAGTGGTAGCGGACACGCAAAATTTGCTAGACGTGAGAACCTGGAGAAGATCGGCGGGGGACCCGACAAGGTTGGAGGCATAGTTTGGAGGAGGCCAATGCCAGATTTGGGGTGTAGCGCGAGAGAGAGAGAGAGTATGGTCAGAGAAACACTTCAGTTTTGCTATTTGGCTGATATCGTATCCAGATCTAATGGTATCTTAACCAGATATTCTTATTGGAAAGTACATGATCTGGGCAAGAAAGCCTTCTGTTTTACTTGTACTCCAATTATATTGCATAGTTCTTTGAAAAATATCTCCCTATATATTATTGTCAACTCTATGTATGTATCGTAATTTTGTATTTAGAAACTATTTTCATTTTTTTACTGTAGATGTGTTTATAAATAATACCATTATACAAATTTCTAAAATGCTAAAACTTGATCTAAAATAACATCTTTATTATATATCCCTTCCATTTCTTTAAACGTAACTATGATTTTCTAACAATGTTCAAAAACAAATATGTCAAATAAATATTAAGTCAAAATGTATTTCCACTATCACTCCAGTCGTCAGAGATGAAAATGTCACTGAACCTGTAAAAATTATACGAACAAGCTGAATTTTGCTGAGAATGTCATTTTTAGACCCCAAAAAAGATGCAAAAATGCTTACCACTTTAACCCCCCGGCTTCCCCCTAAAACGCCATTGGGTAGGGGGAAACTCGGAAAAAATCAATTTACCAAAAATGTGTATGCCGTAGAAAAAATGTTTTAAATAAAAAATGTAGCTGAGATAATATTGAACAAAAATCTCTATTAGCACTTTTTGTGTACAATAAACCGTTCTCTCAGAAACAACGTTTGAAGCGACCGGCGATTTTGAGTATCAGGTGTGCGAAAACTCAAAATGTGTTTTAAAGGTGAAGAGTCCAACTTTCGTATACAATTTTTGAATTTTGTCGCAAATGAAGTCAGTTTTTATAAAGGGATTAAATAAATAAAGGATGCGCGAAACAGTTTATTGTACACAAAAAGTGCTTATAAACATTTTTGTTTAGAATCTCAGCTACATATTTTATTTGAAATATTTTTTCTATAACTTACAAATTCTATCGATTTTTTCCGTTTTCCATCCCACGATGGGGCGTTTTAAGGGGAAGAAGGGGAATAACTACCGGATTTCGACCAAATTCTCAACTCATGGAAAATGACTCAAAATTTTATTGCATGTAAATAAAATAAGTAAAGTTTTGGAAAAAGTTTGTTTTTGTATGGCACGAAAATATGTATTTTCAAAGTATGTTATTTTAAAGTATTGTGAGATAGTATACTTTACTTAACCAGTTCATTCGGCGTAACGGCATAGGGTTAACAAAACTTATCTATATCGGCAAAGAAAAGGTAAAGAGATATCAAAACTCATATAATAAAAAATATTGTAATCAGTAATCGATCATAATGTTCTCACACTGATATTTACAGATAGAAGATGAACAATGCAGTTATCAGTTCACCATGCGTTTATTACTTTAAAATTTACAAATCAATAATGAAATATAAGACGGAAGAAAACTAATAAATAAAACAATAAATGATATATTTTTATTCGAAAAGAAACAAGAAAGGGCACCAGACCTGGACAAATAACTAATGAAATCTGCACATTATTTAAAGCAACGGGTTCACGAGAGAAGTTGTAAAATCGAAAAAAGTAATGTACCAGCAAAAGCCTTTTTGCAAGTTAATACTGATAGTGGTGGAACGTTTTGATATGAAGTAGTTTTTGTTTGAGAAGTCCAGTGAGTACTTGCTCCTTGCAGCTCGTGTTAAAGCTCTTCGTGATTCTTAGCACGTATCTTTTGGTTAGAAACAGGATGTTGGCAAATTGATGGGTGTATGCTAACTGGGAAATGTGAACGTTTGTTATACTCAGGTTTTTTCTTTCGGTAGCCATTAAGATGTTCATTTGGCGTTTATTGATTACCTCATAGACGTCTCATATTAGGCTCTTGGTTTTATGTATGTTTTATAGCTATGCAGGAGAGTGCGTGGGCGTGTTTCCCAGGTTACCACGTAAGGCGGTTAAAAAATTGGCTCTTTTCTTACCTTGTTTAGGGTGTTTTTAATGTCAATGTTTCAATTGAGTGTTTTTGTTAATTCTACGACAATTGTAACTTGTAATTCATCGACGATTTGAAGTTCTCATCCCCTAAGTGGCGGGTTGAGCTAGGGCATCTAAATAGTATTAACTGTGTTTTAGCAAAATTAAGTGTAACTCTCCATTTGTTACACTATTTGACAGTTTTCTTCAATTAGATTTATGCCTTATTGAATACAGACCGACCTCCCTCGGTACGATTGGCGGTACCTGCTTAAAAAAGTGCAGAGTCGTCAGCATATAGGAGGATGAAGTCGTTTCTAGTCGGAGAGAAACCAAGGCTAAGCCTTAGTGATAGTCTAGGTAATCATTTCACTCTCTTCTAAGTAGATATTTATGCTAGATAGATGTGCCCGCCAAAACTAATAAAGAGGAACTGCAGGGACATATCAATGAAAACTATTTCGGGTAGAAAGCCGGCATTAACCGTTCTGGAATCGAATCGAATTGACTCCAAAGTTTGGAACTGTATTCAGAATCTGACTCGGATCGGAGAAAGTAACAAAGTAAGTTTAGTTTGGGTGCCTAGACATATTGGTATTGAAGGAAACGAAAAATCGCACCTACTTGCCAGTGGAGGGACAAAAGAAACATTCATATGCTTTCCAAAGCTTTTATACCTTAAGGGTGAATTCATTAAAAAAATGGCATCTATAAACCATTTAAGGGCTTTAAAATTTAGCACAGTATCTTTTGTATATGAGGTGTCTAATCATAAAAGCACAAACTCGCAAAAATAATTCTATACATTGTTCTGTTTTTCGTTGATTTCAAGAATTTTAATTACTATTTCTATGCTTACCATCCGGTCCTGTAGTGTACCAGAAAATAAAGGCTAAAAAGGAAACAAAAAACAACCAGTGTGCAGTTTTCCATCTATATGTTGAATGAAAAGAAAGAAAAATAATTGCAAAATCTTCCAATCGGTTTTTGCGGCACTTTCCGAGGCTTAGCGCTAGAATTTTTAATCAGTTTCTCAAACACGGAGCGTTTTCAGACATTGTATGCTGGTAAAGCCACGTGCACGTGAAATTTCAAATTTTGAAGGGAATTACGAGAGACAACAGAATATTCAATGTGTTATGTATGTTGCTTTTTTATTTCGGAACGTTTATCATTTATGTTAATGGTTTCGAATATAACGAAATTTAAAAATAGTAAGTTTTGATGTGATCTTAACTATGTAACAAAATACTTGAAAAACCTTAGCACTCTAAATGTTTATAACATAACCAAACAGTAAAAGTAAAAAAATAGAGATCTTGCATTTAGTTTTTTACACTTATTAGATCTTCTAAGGTTCAGCCGCAATTAATTTCTATAGTTTTCTTGCCAACTGAGAAGTTCTTTCATCAACTGAGGAGATCGATAAATGATTATATAGATTGTATTTTGTGTGTGTGTCGAAGTATTACAAACGTACAATTTTATGTTTTTGTTAATGTTTTAGTCGATCCCATGTTAATTGGTATCTACGTTTATTTTGCTACAGCCCATGTGCAGTGTGTTGGAGGCATTCTTTACCATTGGGTTCTTTAAGCTTTTTTGTGTCTGCTGTAAGGATACTTTGATGTCTGGCGATAAGTGGGTTCTAATCTGAGGCTGCTTCGAGGCTATTCTATATCTGATTTATATCTACTTTCTCGAGTGTATCTGCGGGCGATCGCCATGTATATAGTCGCCTGTCTGGTAGCTTAAAAAAGTCTTTGTAATAATCCAGTTCTGCTATTGGAAAAATGGTAATAGACGGTGCCTTTTACCATTGCGATTTCCAGACTATAGTCTTCTATACACGTTCCAATATTTGCATTTAGATCTCCTAGAACTATCGTGATTTCCCTAGTATTCACTATTTTTAGTGCCTCTTCGATATTCCAGTAAAATACTTCGACTTACTTATTGTATTCATCGTAGGAGCATACAATTGGATCAAATTCGATTTGGCGTGAATAAATGATGAAGACCCTTTAAATAACTGTAAACTACGACAATAAAGAATTTAATAAAGTTAATAATATTAAACTTTTAAAAAGTTTAATATAAATCACATCTTTAACTACTACAAATTCTTATACAGAAAATAATAACTAAAATCCTTTTACCCTATGACGGCCGATATGCAATTAAGATATGATCAGTGGGCCTCAAACAGTGGGGTGTTAATATTTAATTCCGATCGCTTGAAAAGTAAAACTATTTAATTTCCTGTATTTTATGTTCAGTAATAATCTTTACGTAATTAATGTAATATATTTAATTGTAATTATTAATAATTTACAAGGCGTGTTAAAAGAAGTGGAACGGAATATTTCGAATACTCGAAAGTTTCTATTTTGCGTAGAGTGAAAATTATACGAATGGTTTTGCATGCAGTAAAATTAGAAAATACTTACCAAGTTGCTGGTATGTCCAAATTTGAATTAAAATACATCCAAGACTTTACTTTCTGCAGACACTGTATTAAATATAATTTTGAAACAAATTGGCACTAAATTACTTCCGAGTTTTCAGTAAAACAAAAGGTTTAAACACGTGTAATCCAGTAATTAATACCAAATCTGTTGAAAGTATGCAGTCCAGTAATTAGACCGATGGTACTTTATCGTTTAACTAAAACACACCGCACAGTCCGAATTGAATTCCCGAAACACTTTTTTGTTACTTCTTTTTAGCAAACGATATGTCCTATTCACTGTCTGATATTTTTTCACTATCAGAGTCGTCACTATCTGAATTATCTATCCGAATAATTAGAGGCCGGACCTTATCTACAACTCGTTAGGTTTGAAAAGACATAACGAATATGTCTTCCGTATGTCTAATACAATTTTGCCATTGTTCTGCCTTTATTTGTTCTAGCGATTCTTTCCATAAACTCTGTTACGTCATCTGTTATTTTGGATGCATGTTTATCATAAAAATTTTTGGCTATACTCCAAACTAACTCAATTGCATTATAGTGGCAATGGTAGGGCGGAAGTCGAAGAACTTCATGGCCATATTTAAGAGCCATTTGGTCAGTAACAAATTTCTTTTGAATTTTGTGCTCACCACACCTTTGAAGTAAATCGACTTTTAAAAATATGTCACTGTGATACATTTTCTTTTCTGTCAACCACAACTTTATTTCTTCTTTTGTCCAGCTGCTTGAAGGAAATCCCTCTTCTACTCTTGAGTGGTAGGATGCATTATCCAACACTATTATGGACGGTCGCTCCAATTTTTTTAACAAATTTTCTTCAAACCATTCTTCAAAAATATTTGCATCCATATTTCCATGGTAATCACCTGTATTCTTTGTGGATGAAAAAATTAAACAAGCGTCAGGAATAAAACCCTCATCATTTCCAGCATGAAGTATAATGTAGCGTTTACCATTACCGGAACGACTAGAAGAATAACATTTCGTGATGCTATCTTGCCAGGATGATTTTGACATATTTTCTTTAGCGAAAATCCAAGTTTCATCTAAAAATACAACTTGCCTCGGACTATCAGACGTTTTATTGTTCATGTATTTTATTAAAAAATTTCACCGTTTTGAAACAACATTAGAGAGTTCACACAATACTTGTCTATTATTTGTCTTTTTATATCGAAAACCTAAATGTCTCAACACTCCCCACAAACTTGTTAAACTAATATCACACAGTTCCTTGTCTTTTATTTTTTGTTTGTATTTTGAGAACGATTTCCGAAATGGAAATTGAAACGTCAATAAACGTATTTTAACCTTTAATTGTGGCTTATTCCCATTTAAATAGTAATTAATTTAAAATGCCACAAGAAAATAGCTTCAGAACAATATTAAATTTTATTAGTTTTTTTAATTGACTTTTATTAACGAATTTTTATGGAACAGTGAGACAACACAGCAGATGGAACAGTGAGACGCGTCTCACTGTTTCTTTACTGTCTCACTGGTGCGTTATAGTTATATAAGCCAGATCATTTGCAAAATAATTTCTCTTACAGAAAGAAAATGCCAAGAAAAAATAAAACAAATCCGAAAATAGAAAGATTCTCTGAAGATCTGATGAGACAGGCTATTGAATTAGTACAAGGTGGCACCTCTATACGGCAAGCAACACGAATGAAAGGACTATCTTTCCAAACAGTCCACAGATATGGAAAAAAACATCAACAAGACGAGAACGTCCGTTTATGTCCTAATTACAAAGTAAAACAAATTTTTACTATCGAACAGGAGAACGACTTGTGCGAATAAATAATTAAATGTTCTAAAATGTTTTATAAGATATCTGAAAACTGTCATATGAAGCCGCAGCCTAAAATAATATAGTGGTTCCAGCAAACTGGTATATATCTAAAATTGCTTCACTTGTCTGGATAAAAGGATTTCAGAAACGTCATTCCAATAATTTATCCCTCCGGACCCCAGAAGGTTGTAGTCTTTGCAAGGCCTTTGCAAGGTTTCAATAAATTTAACGTTGAAATGTTTTTCAAAACTTGAAACTATCTTAAAGCGCTTCCCGGTGTTTGAAAATGGTAGTCGCATCTATAATTTAGATGAGACAGGAACCGTTACCGTTCAAAAGTCCCTAAAAGTGTTTGCAGAAAGAGGTATACGACAGGTTAGTAAGACTACAATTGGCGAACGTGGTACGCTCGTAACAACATGCTGTATTGTTGGAGCGTCTGGAGCAGCTATTCCTCTTGCTCTGCTATTCCAGAGAGTAGACTTTAAAGATTTTATGATAAACGGGTCGTTCCCTAAAACTTTAGGACTAGCTTCAAAAACAGGTTGAATGAATGCAGAGTGCTTTGTGCAAGTTGTTAAGAATTTTATTAAGCACACTGGTAGTACCAGAAAAAACTTTTCTTTATTGCTAATGGATAATCATCAAAGTCATTTATCGATTGAGGCAATCGATTTATCTAAAAAAAAATAATGGCGTTAGAATCCTAACTATACTGCCACACTGTACGAACAGATTACAGCTGTTGGATGTAGGCTTATTAAAACCATTTCAAAGTTGCTATAATACCGCAGTAGATGCATGGATGATGTACCATCCCAGTCAGACATTTACAATTTACAACGTAGCAGCCTGTGTGGGCACAGCATATCCACATGCAATGACGCCAGTTAACATCACAAGCGCTTTTCGAAAAACCGGAATATTTCCATTTGATCGGCATATCTTCACTGAAGAAGACTTTTTGTCAAGTTTTGTGACAGACAGACCACTTGTTGCAGTTGATGCTGCTGCTGAAAATATAAATGAATCTTTAGATGTAGAAAATCCAGGCCCAAGTGTAATACTGATCTAAAACCTTTGTTAGCCCAACAGTTTTTAAAGGTTATCTTAAAGCTCCGACATGAAAATCTGTGGAAGGCAAAAAAAAACGCAAAGGAAAGACGATGATAGCTATGGATACCCCGGAAAAAATGGTGCTGATTAAATCTAAAGAGAAAACACCAAAACAGAAAAAAGTAACTAGGCGCGTATTTGAAGATAAGATGAAATTACAAGATTCCAGCGGAGGAGAGGATTTTATTGGTGAAGATCCCGAACCAATTAGTTTCGAAGATCTTGATCGCTGTCCCAATAATGGGAATTATGTGCTTGTTGAATTTAACTCTAAGCAAAAGACTTACTATGTAGGTAAAGTCTTTTCTCAAATAAAAGAAAATGATTTTGAAATATCGTTTTTAAGAAAAAGCGCTAAATGTGAAAACAGGTTCTTTTTTCCAGTTGTCCCAGATGTCTCAAATGTATTAAAAAGAGACATTAAAATGATTTTGCCGCCCCCTGTAATGTAAGGGTTAACTAAGCGCCAAAGTTCGCTTTTAAAATTTGAATTAAACCTTGACAGTCTTAACGTAAAATAATGTTAATTGTTGCGGCTCAGTGTTCCCACATTGAAAGGAACAGTGAGACATTTAGTAATTGTTAGTTTTAATGTTTTTGAGTTGTTAATACAATATAAGGTCAATACAATATGTTAGATGTACGATATAAGTATAAAGTAGCATTTAATAAAAAAGTAAGTAAACTAAGCCGCCGCATAGGACTCACTTGGGTGGCATTCGGCAAGCTAAGCTATGTTCTTAAATCAGAACTGCCTATGTGTCTTAAAAGAAAAGTCTTTAATCAGTGCGTGTTGCCAGTACTTACATATGGTGCAGAGACATTAACACAAACCAAGAAAGTAAGAAATAAAATTTGTGTTACCCAAAGAGCCATGGAACGATCGATGTTAGGCATTTCTCGTAGGGATCGGATCACGAACAAGGAAATAAGACGGAGAACAGGAGTGACAGATGCCATAGAAAGAATTATGACCCTTAAGTGGAACTGGGTGGGGCACATAGCTAGAATGTCGGATAACAGATGGACACAGCGAATAATACAGTGGAGATCGAGACAAGAAGCACATCGAAGTAGAGGTCGTCCATCAACAAGATGGTCTGATGACATAAAACGGATCGACAAAAATTGGATGCAAACAGCACAAAACAGAAATACATGGAAAATACTGAGGGAGACCTATATCCAGCAGTGGATAGATCCAGGTTAAATGATGAATAAAAAAGTTATTGTCATTGAAAGTTTTGCGTCTCAGTGTTCTTACCACTCTCTATTAGATAACTATTGGTAAGCTAGTGGCTTGTTTCTTTTACTTTTAAAAATAATATTTTTATTTTATATACTTATACTTATAAATAAAGTATATAACCTACACTCATTTTTAAAAGATGTTTTCTAAATTATAAGTTAACTTGATTTATTTATTCTTCATCTGTAAGAAAGTGTTTCTTTTAATTATCTATTACTAACATATCCAAACGTGTTCAAAAATAATCTTGGATAACTGAGTTGAATGAATTAAGTGACAAATAATTAACCATTAGCGTGCTCCAACCTGCAAGAAATCATTTCTATTGGTGTTGAAACAGCGTGTTCATTCCCCATAAAATTACAACTTAATACCCTAACTTGAAGGGTGATTAAGTTTTTATTTTTCAGCGAGAGCATCAAAAGCGCAAGAAAACATGTTTTTAAAGTCCTGGGTATATTTTTGTCCCATCAAAGTTAACACTTTTATTTACAGATACCAAAAAGACGTTTCATATCGAATTTATTTCAACGCCATCTGTCCCATCTATAAATTATATCGCGAGCAGCGTGCTTTTTGAGTATCAAAAATAATCTTTGTTTATCTTATGTTTATAAAACGGATTTAAGGATTTGTGGTCGGATAAAATTGGTTTACTTTAGTTCATTTTTAATTATTAAACATAAAACGAGCCAATTTAAAATGTATGACATTTCACAGCATGTTTATTTTTAAATTTTTGTTCCTAAATACACAGATAGACAGAAATATTCACAACAAAAATGTAAGTGGGAATTGATCTACAAAAACTCGGAAAAACCAATAAACGGTCCGGCCAATGTCTGTATAATGACTCAAAAAGATTATATATATATATATATATATATATATATATATATATATATATATATATATATATATATATATATACTCAAATAAAAATATAACAAGTATAAAAAGAATAAAAAAAAAACAATTATTAAAATAAGACAATTTTACAATTAATCAAAATCATATATCCTATGCTAATCCGTATAATGAAAATTATACATTCATTAAAATTTTTTTTCTTTCTTTCTTTCAAGACAAAGAATTTTCTTTCAAGAAATATTACTTCTTTTAATTTTTTTATATCTGAATTAAAAGATTATATTTGTTGTGAAATGAAATCACTGAATAAAATATTTAAAAAAAAATAAATTAATTATGATCTAATTATGATCATGGTTGGAAGTCTTTGTTGATTATATGGCAAATTAACCTTTTATTTTCAAAAATTCCCTACTGGCTCCTTTTCTTCTTACGACTGTATGCCCACCTTTTGCTCATACTCTCAGTTGCTCTACATACGTCTGCTATCTCCTCCGTTTGTCAACGTCTCTCGCACACACTATCGCCGCAACAGTCGCTCGAAAAGCTCCTGGACCAAACTCCTATCTCACAGGAACCCAATTTCTTTCTAGTCGAAAGAATTTTCACTTAATCGACTGGTACCAAATATACTATACACCTGTTTGTTGATTATAGGATGTACTTTCGTTGTCCACTGCCACCAATCCTCGGGGCTCATTCCACAGACACAACACATCTTTCACAATTATTATTTGACAAGAACTCTGCTAACTTGCACTGCAGAATATGAAACAAAAACAACTAGCTTCTTCCGGCGTTCAAATCATAGTAATCTGTCTTTTCCCGAGCAAATCATGACTTCCTTCACTTCAATCTCTCCTTCACCTTTTTACCAATCAGACACACACATGCGACGTACCACGCCATTCCTTTCGATCAATTAAATTCTGTGACTTGTCAAACACAAGCTCAATGCTATTATGATATCACATAAGCCTGATATTTCCAAATTTTACATAAATAAGGTCTTTTTAAGATCCTCAAGAAATAAGGTGTAACGCTCGAGCAGCACAACGTAGATACCCTGAAAAATTTCCCAATCCTGATCCCACGCACTCAATATTTACAGCTTTTTATCAACGATTATGAGAAATAGGTTCAGTGGTCCCAAAAAGTAATGAAAGAGGACGACATGATTATGTAACAGCAGCATAAGGAAAATCCAGAAATTATCGTTCAAAGACTATCTGCCATGTATGCTGTAACATTTTTTTAATTAATATATTAAATTCATTTTAATTCCTTTTACCTATGTCGATGATACGCTGATGGTCGTGTTTACGATCAGAAATTTTTATTGGAAAACTACCGGAATATGACTGAAGAATCTACCTAAGTATTTATTTAAAGACGCCGGTCTGGCGAATCCTTAGCTAATCCTCTTTTTCATAAAAGCGGTAATTGTCGTCGAACGCCCGTTATAATGTTTTTCGGGAAAAACCTAATCTAGGAGATTTGATATTCCATCACGTTTGTAGGTAGAAGTATACCGTTATGTTCAATGTTAATTAGAACCTTATTTTCTTAGAAATAGATACTAGCTGGCCTATCATTTTTGGGGGGAAGATACCCTCACCTTTTCTTGGGTAGCTTGGTAAAATTTTAGAGGAACCAAGTTTCTTATCGGTGGGCATTCGTCGAGTTAAGACGCTTAACTCACATTATCGTATCTGCTACCTTACCGTCTCTGTGCATTTTCTTTATAAGTGTGTATACACTTGTTTATTAGAGTTTTTTTCATCTTACACTATATTAGTTTAAGTATAGTTGTAAAGCACCTTTAAGGGTAATTAAATTCAGTGTTTAATACCAGTACAGTATTAACTTCAGTGACTTAATGCAGCAGTCGCCAGGAATTACTGTAAGTTAACATAACCTTAATATCTCCACCTATCTGGGCAAGTAACATGGTATGGAATCATATCATCTTCCATTATCTGGACGTATCTCAAATTCTTACATGTCTTCAAATGTAGTTGAGAGTAGCTACTGAATTTTGCAGTAAATTAAAGAACATTCTATATATTTTTTTGTTACGAACCAAATAATCGACTTAACCAAGTGCGGTTTGGTTAAATTTTTATGTTTTCATTTCTGTAATCTTTCTGTATTTTTGTAAATTTAGATTTTATTAATTTTTGTTATCTTTCGTTTTTGTTATAATTTTTTATTCAATTTTTTGCTGTAGGTAATATCTCGAGATACGCCAAAACTTTATTTGTGCATGATTGTGTTATACTTATATCTTTGTAAAGATATTTTCTAATTATATTTCTGCCTATTTTTATATGTATACCACCATTTTATAGTTGTTGGTGTATTTTTATTACTTGTGTTGCATTCAGCAGCGTCATAATTTTGTTGTTGTTTAATATATTGTTATTGTTTCATGTATGTATTTTATTTGTCGACTCCTAACAAAGTTCCCTGATATATTTGCTTTTTACCTTTAAATATAACTATACCTTTGACCAGTAGAAAGATCAGGCTGATTCAAGTTTCGTAGGTGAGTAAGTGTAATACCTTATATATTTATTTTTTGTTTATGTAGAGTGTTGACCAAATTTATTCAATAATTAACTGTGTTATCTTTTCTTGGGTTTGATCTCTGAACCTAAATATCTTTTCTTATCTCTTTTCTTTTCTAAGGTTTCTTAATTTTCTCCTTAAACCCCAAAAAAATTAAGTGGCGCCCTGTTCCCTATCTTATCTTATCTTTGGTAATTTTACCCATCTGTCTTTTTGTTTATTTCTGTATCTTTTTCTAATATCTCTTATCGTATCTTTTCTTATTTCGTCCGTTGGACCCATTCCTGGTTCCAAAAGCTAGTTTCGAACCCACGACTCGCTCTCCACCAACCATCTGGCTGCCGTCCGCAGTGTCTCCATTGGTGACCTTTCTAGCACCATCCAAAAAAGGTTTCCGAGGTTACAATGCCACAATTTTAAAAACTTAATATATTATATAACGAAAATTTATATTCTTTTCATTTTACAAAGCTACAAGTACTGCTACACGGAGATTTTCCTGCTAGAATTCGCTAGATGGTTAAAAAATCAGAAAAATCAAAATGATAATTTTTTTCAGGTATATTTTGTCTCCAGTCTTCGTTTGTCAGGAGAGTTTCTGGACACCCTGTATATCAGCATATCAATATATATATATATATATATATATATATATATATATATATATATATATATATATATATATATATATATATATATATATATAATTGTATAATTATATTTATTATATAATATATTTCTCAGAACTGATGCTTTTTCCTTGTTTGTACGATCTAAGGTATTTATATCTTTTTTTTTTCGTCTACTGTGATTTATTTTACTGTTGTATGTCCTGTTGTAAACTGTTGGTGTCTCCATGCCAATTTTCGTCTATTTTTTTGTCAATAAACTATCATAATACGCTTTCCAATCTTAAAGGTTTATTATTATTATTTGTAAATTGATTTTCTTCTGCTTCTGCCTCTTCTTAAATTACTGATAAGTTTCCAGGACTTAGCCATTTTGGTACCGCCCATTTGTGTGTCTACCCGTTCACATTTTATCTTCCACAACCGATTTTTCTTTTTTGTTACTTCTCTTTTGACTTCTATATTTAACCCAGCCTATTGGTTTCGACCTTCATCGTCTTACCTTCTGAGACAAATTTCAAACGCTCTTTTTCTAACTTCTTTTACTAACGCATTGAAATCATCGCCAAACCATTCTGAACGCATTATGTGAATGTGCGTAGAGAACCTATCCAAAACATTTAAATTTAAGAGCATACTCCAATAACGATTTTTCTCGATGGTTATAATGTAAATACCACATTTTTAAATGCATTTTACTTGATATATGTATACCATACAATTTCTTCTTATCAAAATATAAAATGTTTTTTATTTATTTATAAGACAAATATTTGCAATACATTAATTACATTGTAGCCTCAAAAAAATATAACAGAATAGCTTATCAGAGCGGCATGAAATGTAGAATAGCATCGAAATAATAAAAAAATATCAGTTATTATGGCATTTATCACCATATCAAAATCATTTCAAAACGTATTTCCAAACGAGCAGACAAACTTTCTTATCGATATATATCAAAAATTTGTTCAACTCTAAACAGTTCCACTATGTGTTTTGACAGGTAGGGATGTCGGCTGTCATTAAACATTTGATGGATGGAGGCGGTATTTATGAAAGAGTTGTTATCATCTAAGATATACTTTTACTTATCTGTTAATGGTGGCTTATAGATTATAAATATTTCCTATTTTGTAACCCAATGAATTTTTTGATGTAAGTTGTACAGCTTGGGGCGGGGTTTGGATAATAGCTGATTTCTATTTGGCTAAAATCGAAATTTTATCGGATTAGATAACCGTAGGTAATTTTGGATTCAAATATGGTTTTACATAATTTACTTTAATACCATATTGGTATTTTAATCATGTTTGAGGTATTTCCTTATCACGCTAACGTGACCAAGATTTAAAAAAAAATATTTTGAAAATTTCATATATGTCAATGTGTTTATTTATACATTAATTATTTCTGATTTGTGATTAATTCTGGCTTGACTGATATTATTGAAAACGATCAACAATCTGATGAAAATTATGCTTTATTTGTTCGTTAATATTTAGACCAAAATTTTCCACGGCATTGGATTGGGAGGAGAGGCAGCATCGAATGACCTCTTCGATCACCAGATTTGTCTTTCCTGGATTTTTTTTGTCGGAATACCTAAAAAGTAAAATCTATAGAACACCACCAGTATCTTTAGAAGGTTTACGTCAATGTATTATCAACGAATGCCTACGAAGCACTACGCAAATGCTTCGGAATGTGGAAGAAGGTTTTGAACAAATCTGTGTCATTGTATGGACTCCGGAAGTCATCAGTTTTAAATCAAATAAAGTACTGGACCGAATTTAAAATTCAAAGACTAATGTATAGGGAATTATAAGGGCTTTCAAACAAAATCTTGTTTGACACCTATTGTCAATATAAATGGTGGGTGATTTTTACCCTGACTTAGGGGCGAAAGTACAATATTTAAAAATACCAGAAAAATGTGCCCCCCTTTAAATGAAAATTTCCTGTCGCTGAGTTTTTCAAAAATATTGTCGTAGTTCCTGATAATGTCACTGTTTCATTTTCGTCTGGTTAAACTGTATACGTATTATACTTTTCTTAACTACGTTTTACAAAACATGGCCAGAAAAACTGATGGATATTCTTTAGAACTGAAAGAATTCTGATTCTGAAAACATAACATAAAAAACTGTACACGATAAAATTAAAAAGTTATAAAACAATCAAACAAATGGAATTCAAAAGAGGATAACTCATCTTGGTCAATATATAAAATGCTAAGAGATATCTAAGATATATGTAGAAAAAATACCTACAAGAGTGTCAAGCCATTGAAAATAAACTCGTAATTCTAGGATACACTAGATACACTCTAGGAGATAAACCACAGAATTTGCACGGCCAACAGATGCTATTTTTTGCTCAATCTTCACCTTAAATCCACAATTATATCGAGAAATTTAAAAATAAAACTCTACAAAGCAATAATACGCCCAATCCTAACATACGGTTCAGAGACCTGGACTCTAACAGAAATTAATGAAAACATGTTAGGATGTTTCGAAAGAAAAGTATACTAAGGCAAATTTATGGAGCAGTGAATGACAATGGAGTGTGGAGAAGACTATAAAACTTCAAACTTTATAGAATATATCAAGAACCAGATATTGTAAAATATATTAAGATAAGACGTCTGAGGTGGATAGGGCATGTAATGCGGATGGAACAAAATGACCCAGCTAGAAAAACGCTCCTTGATAGACCCATTGGTTAGAGAAGAAGAGGAAGATCCAGAACAGGGTTCCTTGATATCATCGAGGAAGACATGAGAAATGGGAACAAGTCCTTGACGGAGGAAAGCGATGGATAGGGATGACTGGAAAGTCTTGAGAAGGCTAGGACCCACACAAGGTTATAAAGCCAGAATTATGAATTTTAGAATACAACAAGTAGATAAAGCTCAATGGAAAGAAATATATCGACAAATCTGGTATGAGTTATAGGTTATAAGGGCAAAGGAGGCGTGAATGAATGAAAGATACTGAAAATAATATAGAAGTAGACGAACTAAAAAAACATTCAATATTCAAATCAAACAAATCATTCAAATCAAACAATTAATAATCAAAGTTCAATATAAACAAAAAACTTAAAAAATAACCTGCACTCCGGGAAAAAGAGAAAATAATACTTGATTTAAACGAGAAAAACAAGAGTAGCTTAAATACATAAAAAAAAATTTTTGTTGATGCGAAAACGCCACTTAACATAACCAAAAACACAAATACTGACCCTAGCAATCTAAAAAAAGTGAAAACCTATCAAAAAAGAGAAAACCTCAGACTCTAACCAATCACAATCAGACACGCTGAAATTCTAAATTGATGAAAATGTTTCAGAACTGAGATTAATCTATAATAAACTACATTTACGAAACTAGAATTATTTCACAAATACGAGTTTAGACTGAGTATACATTTTATCTTAGTACCTGAAAAAAAAATACATCATCATGTAAAACTTCAGGCTAGAAATTATATGCCAGATTTATAGATTTCAAAAACGCCTTTGGCCTCTGTTCTTCTGGAAAACATTTTTCAAAAAATCAAATTTTTCAAAAATATCACAAAAAAATTGAATTCTAACGGATCATAAATAACTATGCAAAATTGTCTATCACGGAAACATAGATTTAACTAAGACTTAACATACTTTAAGTAAAATACCGGAGTCGACACTTGAACCAGATGGCGCTTCTTCTTGTGGTGCTTATCGAGTACAAATGTTGGATACTAAGATGGCTATTTTGACTTTATCGACTGCTTCCTAAAAAGTCCGTTATTGGTCAATTTAAACCTTTTTTGTAGGTTGTGTAACCAGAATAACCTACCTTTTTCTCCTCCTTGTTCTTCCTGGACCTTTTTTTCCATGCACGTTCCCTTGAAGTATGGTCCGAAGTAGGTCGTATCGTTGTTTAATGAACACACATAATTACACATGATATGGCCTAATAATTACAGTTTACGACATATTATGGATATGACTAGTTCGCGCTCTTTACCCGTTCTGTGCAGAACTGGTTCATTGGTAACTTTGTCTATTCAGCACCACATTTCAAATGCCTCAAGTCTCTTAAGTGACGCTTCAGTTAAAGTCCACAACAAAAAAGTTCATTTCCTGTAGTCAGCTGAATATTATATCACATAATTTTTTAATAAAAAATTTCTTATAACAGGTATATTTATTTAAAAGAACCCTTACAGGCGAATTTACAAAACGTTTTTGGGTTTAATATTCTATATTCAGTGATGCTACCATAAATAAGTATAACGACATTAATTTAGAAAAACCTGAAAGTAGATTTACTTCATAACAACGTAAGCTCTCAACGAGGGTCACTGCTCAGGAACCCACTGTATAAATCAGTTTTTATCTCATTCCGCAATCAACAATATCTTAACATCTCATACATCAAATTTCTCATTTACCAAATGTTGATTTTAACATAATAGGGCCTTATTATTATCCAATTTTACCCTAAATCTACTTTTGCCTACCTTTAATTCTAATAATTTTTAATTTCATCCGACCACTACAATCTGTTTTACGATTTCTATTATTTACCTACAGGGCAGAACACATTTTACCCCAACCTTTTGATGTTTACTACTGGCGACGTTTTTTGTGTTCGCTGGAACTGCGTCCGGTACGATTTTTAAACATTAAAATTTTTTCACATTGCTTCCAATGTAAATCTTCGTTTGTCAAAACATTTTCATCACTTATTTTTTTTTCAGCGAAAACTATAGGGATATTCAAAATGTCAAGCAAGGACGTTTCTAATGAATTCTGTTGAAGGTCTTGTTTCATGTCAAATGAAGTTGAGGACGTCGTATAGGTATAATATTGTAACGAAGAATGTGAACTGTGTGCAACCATTAATCGTCCAGTTAGTAAAAAAAAGGGCACCCATGAAACAGTACAATGTTGGTAGTCCTATGGAAAGAGTAGTAATTGACATTGCAGGTTCATTTTCAGAAAGAATAATGGAAATAAATATATCCTGGTAGCCATGGATTATTCTACGAAATGGACTGAAAAGGGTGAAACGAGTCAAGCCTTTTCCAAAACGTTGTGTAAATTGATTAATGTCAATAAGATAAGAACGACACCCCTGCATCCTCAATCAGATGGAATAGTCGAGAGGATGAACCGAACGATGAGTAAACACATGTCCAAAGTTGTATCAGAACATCAAAGATATTAGGACCAGCACATTCATTTATTTTTATTGACCTACCACTCGGCTGTGAAGAAACTACAGGCCAGTCTCCAACCTGCCTGATGTTGAGTCGTGAAGTTCATTTGCCCTGCGACCTAGAGTTTGCCTGCAGACCTTCCGAAGAACATATTTCAAGCAAAGAATATGTCGACCGCCTGAAGTTAAGAATGAACAACATTCATGAACTTGCCCGATAACACATCCAGTTAGCCAGTGACAGACCAAGCTTTAATGAATTTATGTCAAATTACGCAGAGTGCTAGATTCGGCATGGCCACAGAAGTTCAGCAGGATCTTTTTAGTGTTCCGCATAACATCTCTCTAGCCCTCTGCGTTGCCAAAGACCTTGAGATGACTAAAGTAATCTCGTCTGTATTCTATAAAAGGTTCGATCACTTAGACGAGTTAAAAAATCAGCAGCTTAAATTGGGAAGAGTACTAAGATTAGAAGATGATCCTCGATCTTTGCTGTATATGGTGACCAGAAAGTCGTATACAGACAAGGCAAGCTACAAGGATATATGGCGTGCTCTGAATAATTTGAAGAAAATCGTGTGCAATTATCCCAAGATGCCATGCACTAGAAAATCTGGATTGAATAATTGTCAGAAGTATGCTTGAAGTGACCTTTCGAGAAACCGGTGTACGAATTACTGTGTGTTGCATTAATCCGAAGGGATCATGTTCTTCAAAGACAGTAGACTGTTATCCCTTTCTGAGGGTTTCATACAGAGCTGGAGAGTCCTGTAGATTCCGCCATCCTGGGCCTATGGTCAGATCTAAGAGGGTCAGATCTAACGACTGAGTTTATTTCGACGTACCCCATGTAACGGTTGCATCTCGAGACGATGATGTGTGAGAGTGTTTCTGATGTATCGACCGGGTGAGAGATTGAGGCGTCAATATAAGCGAAAATAGAGGTGGAATATTCCAGATTGTTCTAGTGCATGAAAACTTGTATATATAAGCAGCGCTCATATTAGTTTATTATCGTACTCGATATTATCATACTGTAAACTTATAAATAAATATATTTACATATATTAGAACCGCTCGTTTTATTGATAAAACGCTACAATATTCATTACTATTTTGATGATGGGTGGATTCTAAGTTACATTGCGTCTTCAAATTTGGTGTATTTGGGAAAATACTCGTAGAAAATACTCGCGAAATATTTTTCGCCAATTGGTCTTTTTTATTGTTTAATGCCATGGTGGCTATACGGTACCCCGTGAAAATGACATCTGGAAAAATTGGTTTTATCAAAACTGCCAATATATTCGTTTTAAATGGTTCCAACGAAATAAAATTTACAACGATTTCTCACACATTTAGGACAACAGTGAGTCATCTAACGGTCATACCGGTCATTTAATCTTATTGTTAGCGGCAAAACAAGCAAACGTAACAGACATCAATTATGGCGTTTACGATTATTTGTCGGTACATCTCATTTACGATATAAACAGCGCAAAGTGAGATTGAAATATGGTGGTTACGATAAAAATGAAATACAATTATTATGAGAAAAATAATTTTAAATCAGCAGCAATATTTCGCAAGCAATCATTGCAGTTAAAAGGGGTATTTTGGCAAAATTGGCGCTTACGATGTTTTATAACAAATCCGTCGATATTTAGTGGCTTTAAACATGTGTACCAACTATATCTCATGAAAAATGATAGTTTGAGTTTGACGGTCTCTGACTGAATTTCATCCAAACCACAAGCTTTTCCATCTTTATAAGATATTATTGGTGCTTCCACTTCGTCTAAAATGGTGTCTGGGCCTGTTATGGTGGTAATTATTTGTTGTTCTGTTCTTAGACCTGAGAACAATTTTTTATGTAATTTCTTCATGTTAATTTGGATTTTTCGTTAATTGAAATCTACAATTATTCTCTTTGGTGATTTTTAATTTTTTCTATTGGTTGCTCCTTAAATTTTCCTGTTATTTCCTTAACCTTCTTGTAAAGAAACTAAAACTAAAACATAAATAAAATGAGTGAGAAAAATTGTTAGCAGAGGCACAATTAAACCCATAGTAGGCTCGAAGGACTAAATTATTCTATTCTAAATGTCCTATTTCATGATTTATCATTAATGTAGGTATATAAATGCTGTATAAATTTCAAAAGGCATTACTAACAAAGGATAATATATAACTTTACTTTCTTGAAACTCCACCGTCTAAAGCCTACTACGTGTGTACGTCTTGAGACAGAAATGTAGCTAACATTTAAAAAGTTACACAGATGCTATAAAGTTAATCCCGCAATAAGTTGAATAAGAAGCGGGCTATTTTGGTTCTGCTTTTAAATAATTACTCTGACATGGAGGGATTACTCGACCAACTTTCCTAAAATTTAAATTAATTGGGAAATGAAAGTGCGAGTTTCGTGTCTCTCGTGTTTTGTCTTTGAGCAAACTTTGATGTGGGGACTACTAATTGGTTTTAGTCAAAGTGAAAGTTTGGAAAGTTTAACGAGGGACTAGTAACGATACACGTTAAACTAAAGGACTGTCAAAATTTTAAATATGTGTGATATTTATTCCAGTTTTAGAAATGTGTTAGGAGATTACTTTCTCCATTATATATTTTCCGTAATTTAACTTCTTCTTTCTCTTATTTTAAAATAATATCTTGTTTTTTTAAAGTTGAAATCTAAGTTGGGATTCCGATGTCGAAATTTCAAACAAACGTTTGAAATTTGGACTAATCTTCGGTTTTCCTTCCGGTGAAACCTTTGCAACTCTATTTACTTATTACATCAACGTGGTCTCTCCGTACTCTTTTTCATACTGTACGCCATTTTACAACTTTTTGGATGTTACACGGTCTTGGTATTATAGTTGCTTAGTACTGATTGGTTCTGCCTAAGTTTCTGTGGTTTAGGTCATAATAGGTCTTACACAGGTTTGGTACATCCGTGTTTTGCTTTTGATACTTATATATTTAATTCTTCATATTCTAGCTGATATTATCGCTTGTAGTTGTATTTTTTGTTATAAATGTTACGAATCATAGAAAATGAGTAATTATTTTGAGATAAATGATAATCACGACTCGAAAAAGAGGGGGGAGGAACAAAAATCGTTATTTGTCACATTTAAATGAGGTTATGTGCTTGAAATATGAAAAATTCAGAGTATGTTTCAACGTAAAAATGGCCAACATGGCCAAAAAGATGAAAAATCATTTTTAATTCACATGCAGTTGAGGTTATGTGCTAAAGACGCGAAAAATATATCAAAAAATGGAATTTTTTGTATTTTGGGCATATTCTGGTCTGAAAATGGTAAACCTGATTGCTCTATTAGAAATAACAGACAAATATATCAAAAAACATTTTTTATTATTAACATACAATGGAGATTATGTGCTAAAACCATAGGAAAACATAAAAAAGGTTGTTTTTTCCAATTTTGGGGATTTTCCAGAGCAAACATGGAAAATCTAACCCCGCCATTCAAAAGAACGGAAAAAATACAAGAAAAATAATTATTTAGAAGTTTGTCAAAAATTACCTACATAAACTAAAAATTCAAATATTTTTTCTAAGCTTAATTTTAATCAAAAAAATCAGAGTGTTTTTGGGCATGAAAATATTTAAATAATAATCACCACTCAAATAAAGGGGGAGAGAAAAAAAAACTTGGGAAAAAATATCAAAAAAGAGGATTTGTCGTATTTTGAGCATTTGAATTACCATTCAAAAGACCGAAAAAATACACAACAAATAATTATTTTGAAGTTTGCCAAAAATTACCAACATAACCTAAATTCTTTTTGAAAAATTCAAATATTTTTCCCGAGGTCAATTTTATTATAAAAAATTTGGAATAAGTCAGATGATTTGTGGGTATTAAAATGTATGTTCGTAAATTTTTTCAGATTTTTTAAAGGAAAGAATCATTCAGGAAACTCCAGCTCCCTGTTGGTAACCGCTAAGCTTCTTTCCATGAAGTCCTATCTCCTTTATCCCATGGCGTTGCTTAAAGCGAGTATTGGACCTGATATTGGGCTATCCATTCTACCAACAAGACGAGGTTCTCATTGTTTTTCTTTTTTCATGAAATATGTTCTCATTTCATGGCAGAAGAGCTTTCTGACATTGATACAAATGAAAGAAGTTGTCATTTTGTTTTAAAATGTCGCGCACTATCGACTCACCGATAGCGTACTGAAGGCACATAAGTTTACTGCCCTACTAAGAAAGAACCCCGCATCTCCAAAATTTGAAAAATTGGGATATTTGCACCATATGAATAATTATGATTTATATAACAATTTCACCTAGAAAAAAACCCGTATTTTACATTCCTAAATATTTTATGAAAGAAAATATTTTCCCCGTAAATGCCAAAAATGATTGTTATGCTTAGTATAAACCTGCATTTTCCGCTTCGTAGTAAAAACCTGGTATATGCTCAGCAGATACGGGTTTTTAACGTAGGATAAAACGATATGCGAGGTTTTTTCTAAGGAATAAAGCAACACCGCTAATATTTTCTACCACCAGTGTGGTGGTGAAAGAAATGGGGGTTTCCGATTTTCTTATCTGGAAAGACTTATCATCAAAGTCAAAATTAAAGAAAACAGAGTCACATATTTACCTATCACAAATTGTTAAAGTAATTGTGAAAAGAGAGAGCAAGATTTTACATGCTAAGATTGACGTTAGCGAGGAGCTGATAGAGATGGACTTTTTGCAGGCCATAGTGTTAAAATCTTTGATAAAGGACCCCACACCTGTGACGAAACCTTCTGGGATTGCTAAGAAGAGAAAAGAACAAATATTAAAAAACTCAGGTCAAATTATACCGGCAAACTGCCATCAATTTTGGGAAGAATTGCCAACTTCCGATTAATAATAATTTTCATTTTGTATTTTTAAATAAACATTTTTCGTAAATACTTATGTTTTATTCAACAAATGTTCAGAAAAAATATTATTACAGTATTTAAATGTTTTACCTTTCGAGGCAGTTATATAAATTTTATAATAATTACATAGTTAAAACCAAGTTTAAGACAAATTTGGATAATACGTGGTTTTAGCTAAGTAAACTTGACATAATGCTTTGCTTTGTTAGCCCGTATGTCGCATAACTAATGTCCATATGGTAATTTTGCAATTTTTTTTTTAGTTAACTACGATGCTACACACTCTACCCTAAATGATTTTGTGTTATTATTGTACTAAAAGCACAAGGGATTAAACAAAAATCTTTAATCGCGTTTTTCTCAAAACTCACTATAGTGGAGATACGGGGTTCATTCTTAATAGGGCAGTTTACAGGAAGCACCGTTTTCAATGTTATTTATGAATTCTTACTTTAGATTAATTGTCAACACAACTTTTTTTCTTTTCTCGGACATGGTAACAAAACAATAAAAAAATGCACTGTAGCTCAAAATAAAACACTACCTCACAACAACGATCAACTGAACGAACTGCGAACTCACACAAGCAAGTTAACAGCCCCATTCCGTCACTGGGTCTATAAGGTCTTTGTTTCACCACACAGCAAACAAACAAGTCTATCGTCTATTATAACAAAGAAACAATTTGTTACCCTTTTATAACCAAGAATAATTGAAATTAGTCAATCGACTTTGTTGGTTACTTTACACTGCAACAATAGAATATTATATTTTTGCTTATACATAATAATAAATTACTATGTTTATTGGGAACAAACTACAATTTTCTTTAAAATGATATATTTTTATTTATATTATATTTATAATAGCAATGATAATACATAGATCTAGTTTAGAAAATAGTAGGTTTTCATTAATATTAAAAAAAGCTTCTACAGATTTGCGGATAAACGGAAGTTGAAATTTAGCTTTTTGGTCCCGAAAGTCATGTTAAATATTATCTCTTGTTCCAGCTAGCAGATCATTATCAGACACAATAAAAACGGAGTCTGGGGTAGGAGTTGAATCATCAGAGCCAGATGATGGCAAAAACGACAAAAAGAACAAAAGACAAAGGCGGCAACGTACTCACTTTACTAGCCAACAATTACAAGAATTAGAAGCTACTTTTGCTAGAAATCGGTACCCAGATATGAGTACTAGAGAAGAAATAGCGATGTGGACGAATTTAACGGAAGCTAGGGTTAGGGTAAGTGGCAAATAATTGATTATTACTATATTCCGGATTCCTAGAGTCATTACCACTTTTCGGTAATAATGAATTACTGATTGTTTGCGAATGATTCTTTTATAAAGCCAAGCATCTATTCTATATTATCTTTAAGTATACAATATATATATATATATATTATATATATATATATATATATATATATATATATATATATATATATATATATTGTATATATCATCATTTTTAATAACGTTTATGTTTTGTCTGCAAAGACACCAAAAAATAATAGTTAATAAATAAATAAACAAATAATTTGTCAGTTTTTATTTTGGAGAAACAGAAATCAAAAATTGTTAAAACAAAAAAGCTTAAACAACATCTTAATCTAATTCGAATAAAAATGGATAGTATTAATTAAAAGTTACTCAGTACTGAGTTTTCTGCTATCTTCCTTGGGACACTAACGTCCCTGTTTCGTAGAGATCGGTATGTTCCCCTAAAGCAGTGGCCCACCCAGGGGGGTGTGGCGGTAAAACCTCCCCCCAGGGCAATCAGGGCATATAAAGTAAAAAATATATAAAGAATAATAGGAAAATGTAACTTGTCTTTCACACATAATACAAAAAATTCAAAACGTTAATTTAATAATTAAATTACCTGTAACGACCTGTACATGTGAAAGGTTATTTTCATCGCTGAAAGTACTAAGGACTTATTTTAAAAAAATTTATTAGCAAAGAGAGACTAAATGGTTTAGCTTTGATGTTTATTCATCAGGACATTCAAATAGACGAAGAGAGGTAACAAACCATATGGTTATAAAGCAACGCCGTTTAGACATATTATTATAAATTTAATTTGTTTACAAATTATTATTTAAAATAAAGTTTAGGATGTAAATTATTATTTTTCATTATATTTAGATATAGATACCTAATATTAGGCTTATGATAAGAGTAGACAGAACGAGTCTGTTGTGAGTAGCATGCGCCTACAGAACTGTATCTGAGGCGGCCTTGTGGACTATCACGGGTTGTGTTTCTCTGCAAGTGTTAGCAGTAGAAAGCAGACATCTCTATTAGAGAAGTGAGCATTTGACAATAGCCATAAAAAAAGAAGAGATTAAAAAGATGACAAGAAGAGTGGAACAACTCGGAAGATGTTGCCCAGTGGTCAAGATGCTGATCCCAAGCCTAAGGATTGTCATGTAGATTGTCTGTTTTAGGGAGTATCTTCATAAGGTCAGAAAGACAAATACAGATAAATGTCTATACTGCGAATATTCCGACAGTGTTACTCACACAATGCTGGAGAGCAATAGATGTACCTACAGCGGAGAGAAACAGAAATAGGTATGAACCCTGTGAGTGTAAGAGAGATAATCGTGAAGATGACGGGAAGTAAGGAGGGATGGAATAGTGTTCACAATAACATCCGGACAGTAATTAAAAAGAAACAAGAAGAAGAGAAACACCAACCGGACCATTGACAGAGATAAGACCTAGATAAGAGAATGGACTGTTGCAAAAATGTTTTTAGCCTTACAGCAGCCATCTCACTTTCGGAGTACGGTACATGCGACAGTCAACTACGCACAAGTAGGAGAGGGTGGTTTTAGTTGGTATTTTCTGTTATTTTGTTCCATTATAATTTTACAACAAATACAACATAGAACTCCACATCCTCTTAGTAGACTTCAGACAAGCCTTTGAGTGTATTGGAAGAAATAAATTATTTATTGAAATGAAAAATTAAGATATACCAGCAAAATTAATCAGATTAATAAAAATGACCATGGATGGAGCTCGAGCTAAAACAACAACAGAAGAAGGTAGCACAAAATCAATTGCAATAGAAACAGGAATGCTACAAGGCGATTCTTTGTCAACCACATTATTCAACATAGCAGTAGAAGGAACAGTCAAGGCCAGCAAAATTAAAGAAACTATAGCCCACTCCTCAACACAAATCTAGAGGTCTAGAAATTAACGAAGGAAAAACAAAATATCTACTCGGCTCTAGAAGAGAAGATAACAGGACGAGAGAAATCAAAATAGAAAACTACACTTTTAAAAGAGTCCAACAATTTAAATATTTGGGAGTAATAGTGAATGCCCAAGACAAGAGAAGTGAAGAAGTAACGGAACAAATACTAGCAGGCAACAAAACATACTGGAGATATCATAGGCTCATGAAGGACAAGAACTTATCCAGAAATACAAAACTGAAAATATACAGAGTTGCAATCAGACCAGTAGTTACGTACGCAGCTGAGACAATGTGCCTCACGGAAAAAGATGAAGAAAAATTGAGAATTTTCGAAAGGAAAATAAGATAAGAATGGACAACGAAGAAATGAGAAGAATAATGAATCATGAACTACGAGACATAATGAAGGGACAAGATATAGTTAGATTTATTAAAGCACAGAGGCTGAGATGGCTGGGACACATAGAGACTAGAAAAAACGACCTACTGATTAAGAAGATCACCAAATGAAAACCAGCAACTGAAAGACCAAGGGGAAGACCCAGAGAGAGATGAGAGGATCAGGTCATGAGAGATATTAAAATCTGGAAGTAAGAAACTGGAGGAAACTATGCACATATCTTAATGAGTGGAAGAAAACTGTGACGAAAGCTAAGTCATACAACAAACTTTGACAACATACAAGTGGAATGCGGAGTGATTCACCGCAATAAGCGAATCAGAGAGCTCTAAGTAAGAGTGGCAAACATTCCACCCGATATGAAAAGCCCTGATGATGATGATAATTTTACAAAATGCAATTCGTCTATCAAAATCATCTTCCATAAGTGCTTGTATTAAACTTACTTTGTAGGGGTGCCACTTTTCCTTCTTCAGCTTTGTAAGAATTATTGAATGGTTCATGACATTATCTGATGCTACTTGCCGTGAACTGGTATGGTCTTGAAAGGCTAACGGAACCTCTAGTTGTTTGTTTTCAGATAGGTTTTCTTCTACCTTAGGGAGGTCTTTAATATGATCTGTTTCTCTGAATTTCTTCTCAATTTTACTTA
This sequence comes from Diabrotica undecimpunctata, assembly GCF_040954645.1. Classification (NCBI taxonomy): domain Eukaryota; kingdom Metazoa; phylum Arthropoda; class Insecta; order Coleoptera; family Chrysomelidae; genus Diabrotica; species Diabrotica undecimpunctata. The sequence goes on from NC_092807.1 coordinate 144,070,735, forward strand.
CAGTGTATTGAAGTTGGTTCTCGGTTGGGGTATTTATTATTAAATAATGTACATACTTCTTTATACGTACATGTTTTATCTCGACAACCAACCATTATTGGAATTTCAATTCTTTGCGTTTCAGTCAGTTTCATGTTGATAGATACAAAGTCTGCTAAGACCGAAAACTGAAATTTTTTAATCTGTTTCATAATTTTTAATTTTTTATTAAATATATACCATTATACATAAGAATTTGTTAACTTCATTATGAGTCTTCACAAATATGCTTTCGGTGTTTTATTTGCAAATAGAAATATTTTTTCAGGCTTTCTGAGTATTTCAGTCTAAGCCCATACTCTTATATTTGAGTCCCACCTGCTGTTTTAGAGCTGTTTGATTTTTATAAACGTTTTACAGAGAATCAGGTTTAATGATTCCTTTATTGGTCATCGTATGTATGATCTTTATTCTCTCGATCTCCGTTAGGATGTTTAAAAGCGTGACATCAAGTATTACTTCCATGACAGCCGTAGGGCACCGTCTAGTTGCTACTGATTTGTATACACAAGCTAGTCTTTGAAACTTGGTTCTTGTATTGCTTAGACTGGCTCTAAATCCCCATACCATTATAAGTAAGTGATGATTGAACTTAATATTACCGTTAACCTCCAACTCTGTATTTTGAGAACACAAAGAATTTAGTAATAATAAACTTAGAACAAAAAAAATGTAATATATTTAGGGAGACTTATGTTAAGCAATAAATGGAGTCTATTCAATTTGATAAAAATAATATTAATTGGTGTGTAAATTGAAAATATTATTTTACTACTATCAACTAGGATCACCCATTAATATACAGTTAAAATAAAATCCAAATTTATAATATGCACATTGTAGGTATTATTTACCTAACTTTCCAATAAGCACATAGCTGACTGTACAGAGCAATTCGAATATGTTAATAGCCGTGAAACGTCAAAATGTTTAATCTAGCTATTTAGTTTTACGTCATCATAATTTACTCATATAAGAGATAAAGTTCCTTTTTGTTGTCACTTCCATAATGAAATAATTAAACTTGGTCTAAAGCGACCAATCAGCGGGCGGCTAGGCGCATCATAATAACTCATTTAGCATAAACACCATGTAGAAACGGCGCGTCACTATATCATACTACATTAATGAGATATGCATCCGAGCGAGCTGTGATATAGTGGCCCTAATTCCTTTGGGACAACTAGCCAGGTACATAGAGAGAGAGAGCGAATGCCGTGGCATAATCCCTGCATGATTAACACCATAAATCTGCCGTGGATTAACGCGATCGCCATCGCGGAATGCCATGTATACTTATATGAACTATTGCCTGCACGTTGCGTATGTCCGTTTGGCGAACAGGGGCTGGCTTTTCCCCTCACCATTTCTCTTCCTAAACAGAGTATTTCAGTATAAATTTATTAAATTTTTTTGAAAATAAATAGGTTTTTGAATAATGATGTCAAATCTAAATGATAAGGTGCTGTAGTGAAATTTTATGGCTTTGACTTTTAAATATTTTTACAGCTATAAAGTATCTTCAATGTTAGACATCAAGTAGTTAAGTCAAGTAAAGTCAATAATAGTTTAATACTTTAGAAACACAAATACGTGTCGAAACTGTAGATGGCTGTACAGGAATGAGCCTAAGTCAGCTGGAGGACGCATTCGCGAATTCCACCGTTTTCTCCCGCGGTCAGCGTGCGTTACCTAGCAACACGAACAGTTGGGCATAAGTCAGTCGCACGCTTCGTAGAATTAAAAAGATATCTCTTTGCACTATTACCGTTCTAATTCGCTGCAGGAGCTGAAAGCATAGGACTTCCGGCCGCGCATCGATTTCTGCTAGTGGTACCCAATCACAAGAGCAGCCGATCATTTTTTCGAGATATAAATCTTGTGAAGTGACAAGGCATAATTCAAGGTTAATGACAAAATTTTATTAGGCCAATGCCCAATATTCATCTTCACGAAATGATGGAAAAAGAAGTTAATTCTCCTGGAGTTATGGTTTGGACAGGAATTAATTATCGAGGGACCATTAACCCTTTTTTGTCGACGGGTCCGTTAATTCAGAAAGGTACTTGGAGCTTTTACAAGAATAACATGTAACTTGTAAATGAATCGGTGGTGGTGAAAACAAACCATGGCCTCCAAGGTCGCCAGATATTACTCCTATAGATTTCTCAACCTGGGGCATGTTTAAGAACAAAGTTTTTGCGCATATGATCGAAAACTTAGAAACATTGGATAATAATCTAGTTAGATATTATCAATGAAAATCTCGCATTAATAATTCGTTATTTCGTAAACCAATCGTAAATGCATTGCTAAAATTTGCTACTCGAGTATTAAGATGAGTGGTGAAGAACATTTTGAAAACTTATTATCAATACATATTTTTACGTTATAAGGAAATAAAACCAAGTTTCGTAAATGTGTTTTTCTTGCAAATTTGCTAGCTAATTATACCCACCACTGTATTGTTTATTTGCATCATGCAACCTTTATGTTTTTTATATCTTTCTTTTCCTCTTCCAGTGGCTCTACAGTCTGAATTGGGCCTTGGCCTCCTGTAATTGCTGCCACCAATATTGCAGGTCACGTGTCGATTGCCTCCAAGTTCTGATGTCTTTGAGATTTTTTATGTCCGCTATCATTGCACTATTTCATCTTAGCTGTGGCATCCTCTTTGGCCTTCTGTCGTTCATTCTATTGTCTAGGGCTCATCTTGGCCATTTCGTGATCAGCCGTTCCAAGTAAATGAAGCCTTCTGATAATATCATTCTGAAATCGGTGTTTTTTTTTAAGTAGATAAAGTTTATGTTTGTATACTGATTGTTGGTATACTATGGAGCAGAATATATAGGTCAGCGAGAACTTTGAGAAGTTTTTTGTCCTTTATTATCCTTTTTTTTTCTGCATCTTTTCATCACTCTGTAATTTATTCGAGTTCTTACAGCTTTAACACATTTCTATTTCTCCTTTTTTGTCGATGTTGATTTATGATATCTGTGTTGGTTTATTTTTTGTCGTTTAGCTCTTCATTTCTAGCTTAATCGCCTTGGCCACTCTTTTAAGTTGGTATATATTTTCGCCGCCACCTCGGCTCTTTGGAACATAATTATACTCCCATTGTCAAGTTATACTGATTTTTTTGTTAAAAAACTGACCCATGCGATATTCAGATGTTTTATAAAATATTCGAGAGATGGGTTTTAAAATTCGGGTCTGTCCATTGGCTTGTTTCAACCTTTTGACTATTTTAAAGCTGCCAGTAAGATCATTTTTTATACGGAGCATTGTTTTTGTTAAGTCCATGCACTACGAGTATTTTTGTGTTTTACATTAAACATTTTAAAAGTTACTTTGTTCCTTTCTCTTTACTGTCACTTCAGAGTTTATCGATCCATTTCTACCGGTAACTATACTGTTGTTTTAATCGCTAAGAACAACCATATAATACTAATAAGAAATAATCTTTCTGGTGATATCATTTGAAAGAAAATAGTCATATGCGAGAGACTTTAGGACAAATCAAGAGTGTAAGCATCCGACCATAGTTTCTCTATATGTAAGTGTTCTCTATATCCAATAATCTACTGATTGGGTTAATTGCAGTGGCACTTAAAGGAATTGGAAATAATAAGTTAATTTTTTAAATGGGTTAATAATTAGATTTTTTTCTTCTCTGAAAGCCAATGTGGAATTTTACACCGGTGGTACTGCAGTAAATTGGATTATTGTACTTCGTTCATTACTGGTCCTCGGAACTGTGACAGACTTGCTATATATAAGCTGTCCTGATAGACCATTTATGTGACACCGGTAGACGTAGGTGCTTTTATCAAGGCGACATTAAAACCTTCCGTAGCAACAGTAAGTTTGGTGTGCTTTACTTTGCTGTAGGTTCGTCCCTAATAAGGTCACTCTGTGTTCGTGTTCTTTGACTGTAAACTTAAAAGAGTTACTCATTTCTGAATCGCGGGTCCATTTTATTCTTTCGAGTCGGGACAAAATGCTGTCAATCATGACAGTATGTCCATACCAGGACTAGAATCCCCAATAGTTGGCCAAATCTCTGTGGCATCGCTAAGGCAACACTTTTCCACCTGTGCCATGCATTCCATGGTACGATGGTATTACACCTCGAGATTAGCAGAAAAAAATTTTGGCGATTGGCGATTCGCAACAAAAATGCAGTTGTCTGGTGATTTTTTGATTGAGCATACTGCCGCCTTGGCGAATTTAAACAATTGCCTTGGGGGGAACTTTCAACATGGGGGAGGAGGAACTTCTAATGAAATACCAAATAAAAGACAAAAAAGGTAAACCCAAACTGTATAAAAGACATAAATAATAAATTTTCTTTAATTTTGGACCTTGGGGGCGAATTTCCCTTTTTCACCCCCGTGTATCCGTTCTGACTGCGGCATGCGTTTATGTCTATTTTGCGTTTAAGTGTGTGTGTGTGTGTGTGTGTGTGTGTGTGTGTGTGTGTGTGTGTGTGTGTGTGTGTGTGTGTGTGTGTGTGTGTGTGTGTGCATTTAAGTACATAATGGAAGCCCCTATGTCATGTTATTAATTTATCTGTAGGTTTTTATTTGGTCATACCTTTTACACCTTATTTACACTTGTCCTATGCTCCTATTTGTCCATAGGACGTTCTTTATTGCCCATTAGGATGCGCCATGTTAGCCATTGAAATCATTGACTCGTCAAAAAGTATATTTCATCTAATTTACTTACCGTTGCACGTCATCCGCGTCATAGCCCGTGAGGTTATGATACCAACACGAAATATTTAGGCGGTAGGTATGTTCTTTTTTAGAATCACTTTGCCGAGTACACTGGCATTACAGCCACTAGACATATTTTATTATATACGCGTAGAAATAATATTTAAAGATTTCTATTAATGTTAACTTAAAGAAATACACAATAATATGTTGTATTTAATTTGTATAAATGCATTATAAAGCGTTTTTGTGAAGAACATTTGTTCGAAACACACTAGTAATCGAACGAAGGTGATATTTTGGCATAAATTGGTAACACTTATTTCACAGTTGCGGTGTTGACACTCTTTGTACTTTATTATTTTAAAATTTTAGAGTGAATACCTCTTGTTTTATATTTTTACCTATTTAATAAAATCTGTTCTTTTTAGAACAAAATTAGTGTGTTATATTTCAAAAATGTCATGTAAAAATTTAAATAGTCGTGGTAAAGAGATGGTAGCTTTATATATTCCACTTTTGCAATAATTATGTGACCTATTTGATTTAAAATGGATTCAGGATTTTTTTATACTTTGGCAACTATGTCAACTTCGATATCTGTCAATGATAATGACGTGCAACGGTAAGTAAATTAGATGGACTGTATGTCTAATGAAGCAGTTATTCGTGATAGTCGGGATTGAACAGTATATTTAGTACGACCGTTTGCTACACCTTCAGGATATCCGTAGAATACGATTATAGTATTGGATATATATTTCGATCGAACATACATGATATAGTTATTGCAAATAAGTAGATAAAAATGGTTCACTGCGATGCCAAATGAATCGATGTAGTAAGTGTCTTCCGTCGATGACATACATTGTATTACCAAAATTTATATTTCCCAAATGTTGCATAAATGTCTTATATGTACATAGAAGATTTAACGCATTTACACATGCCTTCGTCATTAAAAAGCGATTATGAAAATGAAGCAAGTTTGTATAGAAGAAAGTCCTCTTCAGATTTTTTTGCAGTACCCCTTCTAGAGAAATATACGAAAAAAACGTGGTGTTGTAGATCAATAATACTTTGTGGCGATGGTACGCTAAAACTATTGATTTTAGAGAAAAAATTGTAAATCTCTACATAAATCGTAGGAAATTTTCTTTAGTTTAATTTCATATCTGAATGTTTTCTTCGTAAAATGTATTGAAAAGAGATACTGTAAAAAAACTGTTATTAAACGTAATTTTTTCAATGAGGCCGTGCGTGACGCGTGCGAAGGAGATACAGGTTAAATATAGGATACCAATTTTCAAAACTCGCAGAAGAGACTTTCCAGATAACCCCCCTTTTTTTACCAAATTACTGAGCTGAGTTTAAAAATAAAATATATGACTTAGATGTCTTCAATTAAATTTTTTAGACTAAAAGGTAAATGTCTTTTTAAAAATTCTCTAATTAAATAAAACCAGAAGAAACGTATAAGTTTACAACCCGTGTCATATCTTAGAAATGTCTCAAAAAAATTATGCCTGTGTTTGTTCAGGTAGACACTCGACTTCTCTCGAATGAAGCAGCTAGCGGCACTGTCAAAGAAGAACTAAAGCACAGATGAACATGTGTAAACATGTGTTAACTAGATAACCGGTGGTTGTTACCCTCTTGGTGTGTTGATTTTCTTGTCATCCGATAAGGAAACACGCACTTACATTATATTCGAATCAAAAAATTACTGTTTTATTTGTTGGTTGACGTTTATTGAAGTTCGCCGAGGAAGCGATCAATCAATGAGTTTCGGTTTGAGTGCGACTTTGCTACTTTCTTGAAGACCGCTTAACGTTTCTTATTTAAGATGTACCGGGTGTTTTCAAATTAGATATTTTTAATATAGGTACATCATCTAAAAAAGAAAAATTAGTATAATTTATTAAGCAAAAATAAACTTTTCTATTTTTGTCCTTCTGTTAATTTCATGTGATCAAATGAACTCTCCTCTAATAAACTCACCTTAAAAACGAATCTGAAAAACATTAACTATGCGATTATAAAGTTTTCTTCTTCATCTCCATACTATCTCGAAAAAAACAAGCTAAATTTATTTTTCTTAGAATGTTAATATTGAGACTCTAAAAAAACCTAAAAAGTTTACCAGTTCTACCGTAAATGAGGTTATTTTGAACAAAAATGTTTATTAGCACTTTTTGTATAGAATGAGCCGTTCTTCTCTCATTATATATATACATATATATATATATATATATATATATATATATATATATATATATATATATATTTATATATATATATATATATATATATATATATATATATATATTTATATATATATATATATATATATTTATATATATATATATATATATATATTTATATATATATATATATATATATATATATATATATATATATATATATATATATATATATATATATACAAACAACACAGTTTATTAGGGCTGCAGTCAGTAGGTTTGGCCGGGATGTTATAGAAATACTCTTTTGACTTTTGGTCGAGCTTTCGGAATTCTTTTATTCCTTCTTCAAGACACTTTAATTAGAAGAAAGTGTAAATATTTACAACATATCTCAAATTGTCATTACAACTTACTAGTCGTTGAGATTATTTGTGTAAAGCTACGACACTCAACATTAAAAACACACATATAAAATATAACATGTAAAGTAATGGACAAAATTCATTTTAAAATTTAGTTGGAAAAGTTAAAATTTTGTTCGTGACATCTTTTAATGGTGTGTTTTGACTGATCCATAGAGAACAGAAAAAAAAACAAAAATAGTGTGGTTGAAAAGGTAATTAGGAGGTCTTGCTATTATATTAATGGAAATAATATTAAACCTGTCTTGATAGTATGCAACATGTTTTGTATACAGGTGTATTATGGTGTGTATATGTAAAAGTAAATCTTTATTTTATTTTTGATGTTTTGTAAGTAACAATAAATGTTGCTCAATTTATCTATGTCTGATTTTTTATTTATATAAGACGTATTAGATTTTATGAAACACATTTCCAAGAAAACACGTTTTGAATGGTTTTTTTCCTTAGCCAGAATACAGGAATCCTCGAAATTAAATTCATGTTTTAAAGTTAATGCATGTTCTGTGAGCGCACATGCGTTTATCTTTTTGGTTTTTATGTCGCTGCGATGTTATATTACTCTATTGTGAAAATTACGAGATGATTCTCCGATATACACGTCTTTACAGTTGACACACGGTATAGAATAAACAACATTCGATGACTCCTGTATTGTGAAAGGATCCTTTGTCTTTGTGCACAACTTTGATACCGTTTTCACATTCTTAGTTGCAATTTTTAAGCCACTAACATTTTTGAAAATGTTCAATAGCTTAGGTGTGAGAACTGGAATAAAGGGTAGGCAACCATACGTTATTTTAGATTGTGGTAGCTCTGATGTGTTCTGTGTCAATGTCTGTGTCAGTTGTCGGACTTCGTTCACCTCATTATTATGAAAATATGATTTTTTTTCTATGAGACAGTACGTTGTTCGACATTATACAACTTTAGCTACAAATTCCATCCAATACCGTCTTCGTGGGGACATTTCCTGAGACGTGCGATCATTTGTAATGTGAAACTCTAAAATCTGCGTTTTTTAGGCATATTTCAAATGCCTCATATTTGTTGCCAAAACTCAAAATCAAAATTTCATGTTACAAGTTTTAAGGAATGAGCTCGAAGAGTGGACATTCTCTTACAACCAGTCAATGGAAGTGATAAATTTTGTTAATCTCATGAAAATCATAAAACATGTCAAAAAATCGCACTACGTTTATTTATTGAACAGATTTATAGAAACTGACTTCATTTGCAGCAAAATACAAAAATTTTATACTAAAGCTGAACTCTCTGTTTTCAAAAACATTTTAAAAACTATATATTGATGGAAATTGCAGGAAGCTAGAAGTCAAAACCCTAATAAAACATTGTCAATTTTACAAACGTAGTAAATTAATCATATACATTGATTACAGAAGTAAAATGGCAGAAGAAAATAGAGTCAATCTCATAAAAAGGTTTAGGCAGCAGACATCACTTGTATTAAACAGTGTAGTTGAATTTGAAGAATTATGATTTCTGATTTGTTCTGATTTAGCTTTCATCGTTCCACTACATTCATGGTATTTTGTACAAAGATCGTATAAACTGTGCAGTTTCTAACTACAAACAGCTAAATAATACAACATTGTTAGTAAGATCTAATTTATATTTTTTATAGATTTTTAACATTTTTTTACAAACTTTATATTTTCTTTATCTACAAATCCAAGTTTTTAATAGTTCAAATAAATCTAAGCCAAAACTTCCTTTATTTCGCATTTCCAGGAACTAAACATATTCTTCTCAAAGCCATAAATCTAGTGACCACTGGATAAAGTTCAGTCTAGCGCAGAAAATGAGGGCCATTTCCTGCATTTAGAAGCTTTTCTAGATCTCACTAGGGCTTTTCTCTAAATCCTTCTATACATCTTTCAGGTGTTGATTCCTGTTGTATGTAAAGTAGTAAACGATATCTTATACAATGCAAATGTTATTCAGTATAGTGGTTTTAATAAAACGGCCTAGTGGATACTTAGACTTACATTGTTTGGTTTTTTAATGGGGTCAAATAAAATTAATAGCATCAAGTAAACATTATCCAGTAATTGTTTTATAGTTATGGTGAATATTAAAATTTCTTAACATTAAGTAGTTTAATTCGTTCCATTTGACCTTACTCTTAAAACATTTGAATAGTTTTCTTATGGTATCTTTTAAATTTTTTTCTAGGACAGATGATAGAAGATAATATATTGAATTAAATGTTTTCATGTCTTGTAATGAGGATAAAATTCATTTATATTTTATTGTAATGAATTGAATGTTATCTTGCCATATAATTTAAACCAATTTGTATATGAAACTAAATAGTTATGGTGAGAAAACTTAAGCTTACCTAACTATCTAAATCAGGGGTGGCCAACCTTTTTAAGTCGAGTGCCAATATGAGAACAAAAAAAATTTGGCGTGCCACTAAAATTTTTCGACATACTAACATTAATAATATACGGTACAATATGTATTTCTTATGTAAATTCCACATTTTTCCGTTTAGTCAAGATAGTGGAAGTTTAAAAAATAACGTAATAAGTAAAACATAACAACAAACTTACTTTATTGTTAATAAAAATAAAATAAAAACGTTAAACAAAAAAACTTAAATATTTTCTTATTATCTAAAATTCAAATTATTAAACAGTTACTTATTTAATGTGGTATTTGAACTTGTATTTTTTTAATTAATTCATCTATATTGGGATTAATTTCGGAACTAGCCAACAGAATTAGATTTTTTAAATGCATGTCAGTTAATCGTGACCGATATTTTGATTTTATTATGTTCATAATAGAGAACATTTGCTCACAAACGTACGTTGAACCAGATCTACAACAATATCTTAGAGCTAACTCGTGTAAATTAGGAAAATTGTTTGCTGGTACAAATTTCCAAAATTCAATATAATTGGGATCAGTAACAGTTGAAATAATTTCTCTATATTTGGTTTTTAGTATAGTGTGGTTCTGTAAATCAATAATTTCGATCTGTATTTCAGCTGAGTAACAATTGATATCTTGCAGAGAAATAGAAAAAGGATTTATGAAAAGGTCAACATTCATTTTGTCTTTTTGAAAATCTTCAAACCGGGTATTGAATGAACCTAGCAAAATAGATATAAGGTTTTTAAATTTGTCATAATTTGGAGTTCTACTGACCTTGTTGGCTAATTCCTGCATTAATGTGAAATGTGTCAATCTCTGTTCTCCAAAATCGTTACAAAAAAGCATAAGTTTATTCACAAAAGAAGATATATGACCAACTAGAGTAGGAAAAATACAATTTTTTCCCTGTAATCTTAAATTTAATAAATTTAAATGTCTCATAATATCAGTGAGAAAAGCTAAATCCCAAAGCCAATCTTTATCATTAAGTAACGAGCACTCACTGGGTAGTTTATTGTTTTCTTGCAAATATTTTAAGACGCACTCCTTCAAGTTCCAAAACCTTTCGAGTGCATTTCCTTTGGAGAGCCAGCGCACACTGCAATGGAGAAGTAACTCTCCATCTTGCTCCGTTTCTTCCGCGAACAGTTCTCGAAATTGTCGTCGATTCAATGCCCGAGCTCGTATTTTGTTAATGCAGCGTGTTACAGGGTCAACAACAGATGACATGTTTAGGTCCTTGGCACAAAGAGCTTCCTGGTGAATAATACAATGGTACTTAAAAACTTTTCTTCCCAAATAGTTTTCCAGTAATGTAACAAACCCTTTTAGTCTACCAACCATGCAAGGAGCTCCATCTGTACAAACACTATCTAATTTTGACCATTCAACTTTTTGATCATTTGATTTGATTTTCAACTATAATTTTGATCTTTACATCTCCCACATTTTTAGCAAATATTGCCAGACTATTTTTAATTATCTCCTCTCCATCAGAGTAGGCTTTTTTCTTCCGGGCTAACAGCAGAGAAAGTTCATATGATGTTTTAGTTTCCATAGTTTCCATTTCATCACTTCTCTTCTGAAACAGTGACTGTTGGCTGGCTAGGGTTTTCTTTTTTTTTCAATAAAGTCGGCTCGCAAATGTGAACCAATAGGATATTTGTTGCTGAAGTCATTATGCAGTTGTTTATAATGTCGTTCCAGGTTAAATTTTTTCGGAACTGCTACAGACAATCCACATATCAAACAAACAGGCTTTGAAGTATTACGATTAGTAAATAAAAATTGTTCTTCCCAAGCAGGTTGAAAATCGCGAATTGCAATATCATCTTCGTATTTTCGTTTTGAAGTCGAAGGCTTACTCGTGGACATATCGAACAAATACTTTTAAAATTTTAAAGAAACAATGCGCGATGACAAAATGTTTACATACAACGGGGCAGTTTAAAATAAACTAAGCTAAATGATGTATTGCTAGAATAAAAAAGCTCTCAATCTGTACTCTCAATATTACAAAGATTATGTGTTTACTAATTTGTTAATTTATTGGTATAAAAGAATATAGAGTTGACAATGTACCTATATGATATACATTATTGTTTTACTACAGCTTAAATATTTTAAAACGTTTTAAGCGGTTAATCTAAATCTTATTACCATAATCTGTGCCAATAATTATTGTTGAATTAAATGAGAAAATACGGTAAAACATATATGATCCATTGCAACCACTAAATCTGAATGTACTAGGCACCTAAACCTAAACCACATATTTGGATAAAACATCGGATATACCGTTGAATACAGTAAATCGAAAGATAAACAACGAATCCATGTATTATATGCTATCATTTGCAATTGCAGGTTTACGTAGAGTACAAACAATAATGTTGCGTGAGATTACGGTTGATATTTCCCATTGAAACAATGTCAATTTGTCCAATACGTTAACTTGGAAAACATCATTAAGCAAATTTAAAACTTTAATTAATTTAAGTGATTATCACTAATACTAATAAGATATATTTTTAGAGTGTAATCTTTTACCACACAATTTGTACTAATCGTCCGTTTTATTAACCATTTATGAAATGTTGCGAATAAATTATTATTTTATAGTTATTATGAAATTATTTAACGAAACCGTTGATATCACAAAATGTTGTTTTAATTGAAAATACAGTTTGGCCTTTTCACCTTATTTTTTGCTCTACATGTTTCTTTTCTAATGTTTTCTCAGTTATAAGGAGAATAGAAAAGTTGAGAAAAAAAGTGAAAAAAAAGTTAATACCCATTCTCCTTCTTAGAACGCGTCTCCCTACGGAGGTTGGCAATCATAATGGCTATTTTTATTTTTGAACTTGCTGCTCTAAACAAATCAATCAATCTGCATTGATACCAATCACGTAGATTCTTCAACCATGAGTTCTGCCTTCGGCCAAACAGATCTTCTTCCTTGAATCTTTCCCTGTATTATGAGTCTCAAAATTTCATATTTTGGTCCCCTCATCACGGGGCCTAGGTATTCCAGTTTTCTGATTTGTATAGTGGTGATTAGTTCTGTTTCTTTACCAACCCTCTCCAGTACTTCTTTATTTGTAATTTTATCAGTCCTTGATATTTTTAATACTCTGCGGTATAACCAGAATTCGAAAGCCTCGATTCTTTTTAAATTGCATTTTTTTAATGTCCAAGTCTCGCCTCCATATAATAATATTGAAAATATATAACAGCGAATAGTAGGTAGTCTGATCTCCAAATTTAGATTTTTGCACGTTAGGAGTGGCTTCATTCGTATAAATGCTGACATAGCAATCTCTATTCGTCTGTTTATTTCTGCAGTATGATCATTGGTTTCATTGGTCAAAGTTCCCAAGTATTGATATTTTTCTACTTGTTCTATCACTGTTCATTTTCAATAGGTGATGTATATTTTGTGGTCTTTTTGTAATTAGCATGTACTTCGTTTTTTTTTAGCGTTTATAGTAATTCCCATCTCAGCACTATTCATACTTAAGCTTTCGATAAGATTTTGTAGATCTTCTACACTCGTTGCTATGATCACAGTGTCGTCTGCATATCGTAAGTTGTTAATTAATTTTCCGTTAACGGTAACTTCCGCTTTGATATTATTGAGCGTGTTTTGGAAAATTTCTTTAGAATATAAGTTAAACAAAAGTGGCGATGAAACACATCCCTGTCTAACTCCTCTACAGATCTTCATTTCTTCTGAGTGTTGCTCATCAATTTGAACTATGGCACTTTGGTTTCAATATAATGTTTGCACTATATTTATGATTTTACTGTCAATGCGCTTGTTCATGAGTATTGATATTAGTTTTTCATGTCTTACTTTATCGAAAGCTTTTTCGTAGTCAACAAAGCACAAGTGTAGATCAACGTTTACATCCCGACATCGCTGAATCAATATGTTGATGGCAAATAGTCCTTCTCGATTACCCATTCCATTCCATAGCATACACATGCTAAGCAATAAATAAAATAACTAGCGGATCAACTCGACATCGAGTTTTTTAAATGAAATTTTTATTTTGCGAGAAAAATTAAGAGAACAATACAAACAATATAAGCAAGAATATACATAACATTCATCAATAATAATGCAAGTAAAAAAAAAGTGATTATGGAAGTCGACCTCAAAACCGGAATGCAATTTTTAGTTCATCAAATGTCGACATGGATATCATTTAGCAGTTAATTTTGCATGCTGATCACGAATCCGGTGTCAGATTTACTCTATCTTGACGTTTTAAGCGCGTTTCGGGTCACTTCCGGTGTCGGATCGCAACCGGAAGTACATATTTAGATTCGTCTCGACGAGACCTTTCGATCCGTATATACATTGTGGGGTCTAAAACTTAAAGTAAATTTTAACTTCCGGTCATCTCAAAACCGGAAGTGAATTTTTGTACCAAAAGTATATCTTGACAATTTCATACGTACCTAATACTAATAATATTCCGAAAAAATATTTTAATTATCTAATATGGTTTTTGAGTAAAGTGGTGGACAAGAAAAGGCCTTAGCGTTTTAGTATATAAGATTGTGTGAATATAACCGTCTGACACCAAATATTATTCTGAGTGACATCATCCTTCCTTCTCCCAAAAAATGCTTCTGATCCATTTGTTATAAACATCATATTTATTTTTGAACACAATCTGTAATTTTTAGATCTTTTATACCATATCAATCCTTAGACAAAGTATACGATAGATGTTCACGTCGTGACGTGAAAATAATTGCTGGGGACCTTAATGCAAAAATTGCCAAAAAGCAATTTTTTCAGCCAACTACTGGATGTGAGAGCTTGCATGAAGAGTCAATTGATAACGGGTTGAGACTAATAAACTTTGCAAGTAGCAAAAACATGATAGCAGGAGGAACAAGATTTCCCTATAAAATAATACACAAACGAACATGGAAATCACCGAGGTCCAAACATAAATAGTGTCTACTTTCTTGTAATTGCAAAAATCAAATGAAGAATTTCAAACATAAAGAAGGATAAACATATGAAACAAAACAGAATTAATGTTGATAATCCGTGCATTGAAACCGTTGCGAGAGAGTATAGGAGACAAATGAATGAGGAAATAAAGAGCCTGGAAGCGAAGGAAAATGTCGAGGAATTGTGGAAAAAATGTAAAAATATAATAACTGGGAAACCAAACCAGTTAGACAAAACGAATGGTTTAACAAGGAGTGCCAAGAAGCAACAGCAAACAAAAATAGAGCTCATCTAAAGACAAATTTAGCTAAAAAAGGGAAGAAAAAAGTTTACATAGAAAAAAAGGCAATTTGAAGAAAAGCAGTTAAAAAATATAGAATAGCTAAGAAATCAAAACGAAACTCGAAAGTTCTACACAAATGTAAACAAAAATGTTAAATAGTTTAAGCCAAGAATAGGGTGTAAGGATGATGAAAAAAATATCCTAAGTGATACGGCCTCAATCTTGAACCGATAGGCTGAATTTTTCGATGCAAAATTCAACAGCCAGTATATCGAAGAAGTAGATAACACCGTAGCAGATCCAATAATTGGAATCTATTCAACCCACACGAAAGGCCACTTACCATTGAAGAGGTTGCCAAAGCCGTTAAAAAGCTAAAAAATAATAAACTGATCAAATTTGTAGTTAGCTCTACAAGAACGGTGGCGAGGCCCTGCTACAATCACTGCATAAACTTTTACTTCTTGTCTAGCAAAATGATAAATATTATGCCGTGTGAGTGGTTTTTCTAGAGTAAAGGATTTGATGAACAGATAAGTGACTAATGTTGAAACATGCTAGATTGGTAATTTGATAAAAATAGTACCTTCTCTCCAATCCAAAATTTACTACATCTGAGGTCACCCTCAAATTTAATATCTACAGAGTATATGTTGTATAAAATTAAACAAAAAATTATGTATAGAATATTATTCTAATAACAAAGTTTAAATTTAAAATATCAGCTTGATTATTGCTTGTTAATTAATTTTTTCATAAGAATTATCTCATTGTAAATCAATTTAAAGATTTTCCCCTTTTATTAACTAGTCTCGATCATACTTTGAAGTAAAGCTTTAAAGAGTAGCAAGTGCCTGTAAAAAGATGTTTTCCATTTAAACAAAGTTTCGATTTTCCGTCGGAATAAAGGGAAAGATGCAATGCAACCCTCATTTTGCCGCCTCTCCCGTCCCCATTTGAGTCGTAACTTCACTTCGCACAAACGTCGTGGCCAATAGAGCGACTCGTCGATCTTCATTCCAGTCGCCGCAATTAGATGGGTCGTTGGCCATGTTTGGGGGCCGGGTGAGCGGCAGCCACCCCCTGCCGCCCCCGGTAGCCGCAGATGGAAGAGCGACGTAATGGAAGATGACGCCGAGAATGGACATTTTTTCGACGAGAAATGTATCTAGTTACAGTTTATGAAACGACAGCATGATTGGTTCATTTTTTTTATCAGCAGTTTTTATCTTTATACTCGTATATTATAAAGTTATATCAATATTGTAATCGGCACGTATTTGACAAATAATTTTTTTCAGTCTCAGTTCCTTTTTTGGGGAAATTAACATGTTAAATTTTCTGACAGTTGTATTAAATTGGTGCAGAATACGTTGTAAGTTATCTTCACTTTGAGAGAGTAATATTGCGTCGTCTGCATAGCAGATTATTTTAAGTTGTTTTTCTCCAATTTGATAATCTTTTTTAGTTCTTACTTTTAAATTTTTAGTTCATCCATAATCGGGTTGAACAATGGAAAACTCAGAGAATCTCCCTCTCTTATCCCATTGCCAGCTTCAACTGGGTTAGTAAGTTTTTCTTTTACTTTACTTTTATTGTGTTGTTCCGGTAGATATTTTCGATTCCTAGATGTCTTTCTTAAATACAATAAGTGGAGAACGTCCGTTAATTTGATCCTCTTTAATGCGTTCTTAAGGTCCACGAAACGTTAATATGCCGGTTTGTTGTATTGTAATGATTTCTCCTGCACTTGCCTCATTATAGATATAGCGTCGGTGCATGATCTTCCTGACTTAACATCTTGTTGTTCTTCTGGTTTAATTTTAATCCGTTTATTTCTTCTTGGTTTGGTTGTTAATTTTAAAGTTGTGTTTAGTAAATCAATTCCTCTGTAATTCAAAATGTAATGTAATGCAAAAAAAGAGCTGTTAATCATAATAAAAACAGCCAAAATTCAATACCTCGGCTACCTCATGAGTAACAGAGAAAGATATGGATTGCTGCAACTAATTTTACAGAAAAAATAGAAGCAAAATGAGACCAGGAACCCAAAGGATTTCTTGGCCGAAAAATCTATGTACGTGCTTCTACACAACAACCACAAATCTTTTCAATGCGGCAGTGTGCAAAGTACAGATTTATAGGCATATATATTATAGGTATAGGTATATATATAAACTTATAGGCACTACAAGAAGAAGATTGGTCGTAGTAACAAACTTCTTTCTATATTGCCATATCCATTGCGAACGTTACGAAACATATTTTATTAGCGACTAGCCTAAAAATCTCTATAAATGTCAAACCAAACTACTTGTATAGGTTTTGCTTCCATGTGTTTCTTATCCCCCCAGACTTTTTCTGTCATACATCGGTCCTTAAAAGACAAGTTGATGGAGGCGATATTTGTCATATCTTATCAGATGACAAAGACTTTTCAGTTTCTTTTTGAGAATAACTGTTATTTTTTTTGTCACTTGCCGATTCTTCGCGATAGTTTTGCATTAGTATCAAATGTGATGATCTCTTTAGGATATTCCGACATAATTCGTAGATATAACTACATTTCAAAGATGTCTATGATTTCACATCATACAATCAAACCGGAAATAATTAACATTTTAACAATCTGATTTTTATGGGTAATCAATAGAACCTGCTTTCAAATATGAGCTTTATGTTAATAAAAGTAGAGTTCGCCTCTTTAGCTCTAGAATTGATCTCGGTTGTCATGTTTTATTTATTGTAAACGACTACAATCAAGAAGTCATGAGCAACAAATATGTAATCAAAAAGGGTATAGAACTGGAAAAACAGCTAACAATAATAAAAGAAAATTTTAGGAGCAAATAAGTTCAAAAAATAGGAGCATCAAAAAGTTACACATTTTTTGGTAGAACAAATCAAAAATATAAATGCAAGAATTAAAAACAAAAGAACAAATCATACTAGTCTCAACAGCAGAATAGATAAAAAGAAATAATAATAAATAAAATATTAAAAAATAGAAATTAAATTATTGAAAAATAGGAGGAAAAAAGACAAAAGGACTTGCGTCACTTTTAATGTGTAACAATTTAAAATTTGCTTAAAGGGGATTGAAAGGAAGGCGGGGGACTGAACAATTACTGGGCTTGGGAATAGGATAAGCAAATATATTGAAACGTTTGCAAATGGCTACTCGTTATTGAGTTGGAGAGCTGAGTCGTGGATAAGGATTCCTTTATTTTATAAGAACTGAAAGGACTAACTACAAAGAAGAAATCAAAAAATACTTACAGAGATGTCCTGGGCAACAATACACAAGAATATTCATAAAATATTTAAAATAAGACGCCGTTTAAAAGAATCCTTTTGGTACTTTGAAAGAAAGAATTTTTTTTTTCATAAAAAATTTCAAGCATGAATATTTTTTAAAAGAAATCATTTTAAACTCCTGATTTAAAGAGAAACTTTACACATTTATTTTTATTTCACGTAAACAGTTATTACAAATAAAAAATATCTAAATTTATCAACAATCCTTACATTGAATTTGACTTTATAACAAAACAGAATTAAAACTGTTTGTCAACAAATGTTACATTGAACCTTCTAACAAGACATTAAAAATATGGTTATGTACCAAATGAAAGAGAAGGATATACTGTCTGTCATATGTCGAAATTAAATACCAAACTTTTCTGAATTATTAATTAATTATCAATGTTAGTTTTATTTAAAATAAAACTAAAATATGACAATTAGCTGCTCCATAAAACTTATATTTATTTATAAACCTTTCAACTGAAATGAAAGCAAATCTTAGTATATTAAAGATAAATGTTTATTTAGAAAAAATTTTAACAAAATTGCTTTGCTTCACTGGCTGATTATTTCTTTTTAAGTTATTAAGAAAGTTTGTTAACTTCAGGTTATCCTGGATGATAACAATTATCTGTGATCTATTGATCTATTAAGTGATTACCTCACTCTAAAAGACTCCTCCTACATAGCATTTCGAGATTAGTTCACCTCCTTCTAACCAAAACACATCGAATTAAGCAAAAATTTGCCGGTTTTTAAAACTATACGAGAGCGATGTTTTCCCGTTTAGACCCCAAGCTGTTCTCTGACTACTACACTATCAAACTCCCGATGTGACAAAATTCTTTATGACTTCAACAATGAAATCGACTGCTCTCGCTGCCGATCCATCGAGGAGTGATATCATTCTCAAAAATCAGCATAAACATAAGCGGAAAGTTTCCTGTTTATTTTTTGCGTAAATATCTAGGCCGAATCAAGATCAATCGAAAAAGCAATTATAATTATTATAAACAGACTCGAAAATGTTTACATTACTAATTTTAGAGACGCAAAAAGGTTAAGAATCTTTTTCGGTGTTTTATGATATATGGGGTGAAACAATATGCTACAAATAGAAAATATTTTAACTGTTTGCAAAGAACATATATACCTACACATAAATTTCACCGGGTTATAATTACCACACTGTAAATTCTTTCCTGAACAACTATACTTTCGACTTTGACATTATGCGTCTAAGATTAGACAGATAATTAGTGTTGCCCAAATGCAAGAACAAGACGAGACTTAGACAGTCTTGGTCTTGGTCTAGCGCCAATACACCTGGTCTTGGTCTTGGTCTTGGTATTGCACTCCCGGTCTTGGTCTTGGTCTTGGTCTTGCAGAAAGAGTCTTGCAGGTCTTGCAGTTACCCATTAGCCTATTGCTATTTATTAAACGTTACTAGAGGAGTTTGAAGCCACGATCTAAGCGATCCGTGCCTATGCTCTTACTAACCCAGCTATCTTCCATACCCCACGAAAGTCAATCAAACATGGTTAAAACACAAAAAAACCAAATTAATGACATAAACTGTATTTTAAAGAACATTTTCTGTCTAGAAAGGTATTAATGGACCTCCACCATATATGAAATGGAAATCTTAAAAAAGATTGGTGCGTGGCAAAAATTCACATACAGGTATCAAGGGCACATATTCTTTAGGTGATAAGATAACAAACTTCTTCTTCTTAACATGCCATACACCAAAGTGCGTAGGCGACTATCTCATTACTAGAATTCTGTTCTTGGCGGCGTGACACAGCTCGCCTGTATTGTGTATTCCTGTCCATTCTTTAATATTTCTTAACCAGGATAAATGTTTGCGGCCGGCTCCTCTCCTACCTTCGATCTTCCCTTGTAGGATTAACTGAGGTATTTCATATTTTGCTCCTCTCAATATGTGCCCAAGGTAACCAATCTTGCGTTTTTTAATTAATTTAAAGAGTTCTCTTTCCACGCCGGCAACAAACTATAATCCACTTATTAAAGCAACATAAATGTTATTAACAATCTTAGCTCTACTTTTATATAAAAAACTAACTTGAAAAAATAAAGAATAGGTAAGAAAACAATGATAATCAAAAAAAGTTAATTTAAATTAAGGAGATACCTACTTAATAAATACAGTAATTTACCAAAATAAAGTAGTAGGAACATTTTTTTAGGAACCAGAATTTTGGTTTTTCAGGAAGAAATATTTGTAATTATTTTTTGTGAAAAGATATTAGATGCTTCCTTAAACCTGAAGTGTTTCTGTTTTTCATTTTCATTTTAACCTTTCTATGTAGGCACAATTTAAACAAAGCAATTTGGGATGCATGAATTATTTCGAAAAACTCATCAAATTTGCTTTTAGGTCTTTTAGATCTATAATTCCAACGCTCACTACTCCGACTAAAACGATTTGAATCTTTGTCCCCCATGTCAAATTGTAAACTTGTCAAATGAAGTTTAGTGATGTCGAAAAAGTAACTACTACTATAAATGCCCGTTACTATTCAATACCGTAAGTATCTAATAACAAACCGAGAATTATATATCGTTACTTCGTTATTCTAAATATTTCGGTATTTTGTTCACACGGTAAACATTATCTGTTATTAATAAACTTTTGAATATTAGTCGCGCTCTTTCAGCAAATTTGGTTTAACCGAATAATCTCATCGCACACTCAGCAGAAACAATGTTTAGTCTTAGGCCGATAAGATTTGTTTATTTAGATTCCTCCTAACTAAATTATAATGGGAAAAAAATTTAATTATTAAGTGGGTGTCTGTAATAATAAGTGTTATATTTTTTATTAGCTAAGGTGACATATTTTTAAAAAATTTCGATACGATATTACTGTCGGCGTAGCAATGCAAGAATTTATTTTTACATTGTAATTATGACCTCTGAGCACGTGTCAAATGTGTTTTTTTTTTAATGAATATTTTGATAATGTATGTATGTTTATGGTATTGTTCGTAATGCGCATAAGTCCAGTTTTTCAAATTTTTATTACATATTTTTTTGCGTCTCATAGAGTCTTTAAACATATACCCGAACTACAATACTCGCTAAAACGACACTCAGACCTAACTGCAAGACGCAAGAGTCTCGCAGGCTTAGTCTTGTTCTTGCGTAAATCTTGCACGGTCAGTCTTGGTCTTGGTCTTGCTAGAATTAGGCGGTCTGGGTTTTGGTCTTGGTCTTGCGAAAACGCAAGAACAAGACCAAGACTGCAAGACCAAGACCGATTTTGGGCAACACTACAGATAATGTCAAAGTAGTCACTTATTGCTAAGAAGCATTAAGATATCGTTGGCTGATTCGAAGGTATGAGGAGTTAGTAATTCGAATAGACGCTAAATTTGAATGGTTAGGAACTGATGTATGTATTATAAATGTTAACCAATAAAATATCTTTACATAAATATGGTTTCTGACAATGTAATATATTTAGGTGATAATACAATATGTTGCTTTTCTTCGAAAAATAATCACTGGCTACTAAAAAAAGATCCTGAAAAAAACTATAAAAAGACATCCGGCTTAAATTCATGATTTTATATTCATATTTTTTTGTTGTATCTAATTGTTTAGTTACTTAATGGTGAAACTCTATAAAACTAAGAATATTAAAAAATTCATAAATAAAAATATTTTAGGATGGTGATAAAAAACCGTTCCTATAAAACCATTTACGGTTACTAAAAACTTATTAAGCGCTTGGTTGATGTATTAATTTCCAGTGGGCGGGAGTGTGTAGGTTAAATAACCGTCAAATGGCAAGGGTCGCATAATGAAACTTTTGACTGATTAACAAGTTATACGCGTATGCACACACGCGTCCCGACGGGGATTCTCGCTTATTGCGGCCTCCCGCGACGCCGAGCGTCCATCCGTCCATCGACGACAGCGCTAATGGCACCAATCCTGTCGAATGTACATTTATATACGACGTTTATTGAATAAGTACGGTTAACGTTTTAAGACGGGGTAACACTTATTTACGATGTCTAGGTAACGTCTGGTGCAATAAAGTCAATAAAGTATTGAACTTATAAAGGGATCCGGAAGTTCAGCTTCCGTTATTATATAGCTTTAACGTACATAACAGGTGCATTTTTTAAATAAGATGAGAAAATGCACTCTTTAGACCAAAGTTGGTTTTGAAGATATTTCTAGAAATTAACCATTGTTCTCATCGAATGCTAAAAGAAGAAGATCTAAATCGCAGCGCGTGATATACAATCAGCCCTCTAGAAATTAAATAGTTGATAAATCCCCAGACAGGACGAAATCCCAAATGTAATTCTAAAATAGGGAGGAGAGAATATAATACAACAAATGACACAATTAGATCACAATTAGATCAGAAAATCGTCTACCAACATAGAATTACAAATGAATGGCAAACTAGTACCAGCATACTCAAGATTAAAAAGGGAGAAAAGCAGCTTTCCCTGAATTACATATAGTGGAATATACTTACTAAGCCCATTTTTAAAACTTACGACAAAGATTATAACAAACAAGATTAATGACATATCCCTAGAGTACGAACACCAAGGATTCCAATTAGACAGATCTTGAATAGATGCCGCCATTGTCCTAAGACACATGACAGTGTAACAAAAATTAAACTTGGATGGGAAAAAAGGAGGTTTAAAAGTTGAATATTACTAAAAGTAACATAAAAATTAATCCAAGAGGAAGCTTAGTCTTAGAATATAACGTAGACGAAGAATTCCAGGTCTAAATACGTTCACTATCCGACGGTTTTCAGATGTTTTGAAGGACATAACGGCGAGCATTGGGAAGTAAGTCTACACATCTGTAATTAAGGGGGATAGTGAAGTCAAAAAGAAGGTAAAAAAGTAGATCCTACTAACCAAAAGAAAAGTAGATAATATAGAACTAAATAAAAAGGAAAAAATGGAGCCATGTTGTCGCTTCTTTGAATGACAAGGAAAACTCAAAGATCCTACATTTTAAAGGATTCTTAGAGAAATAAAATAAAAACATATGAACGCAATAGGACACATAGATTAGAGAAACAAAATAAAAACATATGAACGCAATAGGACACATAGATTAACTCTTTTTCTAAAATTTTCAAAAAAATTAACAAACACACATATCACGCACGGAAATAAATAGGCATAAATGAACAATCACGCCTATGAAAACGATAAAATTACTGACTAGCCGTGAAGCTGTGTTGCTCCTGTATAAGCGTAAGACAAAGAGACGGATAGACGTTTTATTCTCTTTTAAGGCAAAAATTTGAAGCGCCTTTACTACTACGAGGAGCGCAAAATAATTACTTCGGAGAGAATGAACTAAAACTTTGGAGAGAATATAAAAAATAGCTCTTTTATTTTAAATAAGTATTATGTCAAAAATTTATAAATCACAATTTTAAAATAAGTAATTTATAATAATAAATAATTTATTATTGTCCATTGCAAGAGGTTAGGTGGCGCCTACCTTGCCTACCCCGACGGGCCGCCCCTGCAGGATGGAAAAATAAAAATGCTGCAACAAAAAAATCAATAGAATAGAATACAGCAGGTCTGTCTATATGTTAAAAATCTCCTCTATGATATACAAATTCCACATAATTTAAATAAAACTAGAAAACATATATCAACAAAATCAAACTCAAGCTAAAGTAAAGGGAGAACTTACCAATCCAAAACCAGGGTGATTTACTAAGCAAGTTGCTCTTTAACATTACTATTGATGAGATCATAAATAAAGTGCATAAAATGAGAGGTTATAAGATGGAAGATGCATATATTGTGTTATGCAGATCGTTGGTTGGCGAAAACGAGGACGACCTGCCTACTCAGTTTAAATTCTTAGGCAATAGAATTAGGCAAACCAGGCTACGGCGACGTTGCAGCAGAAGTAAGAGAACAATCTACGAGAGCACCAAAAATAGCTGGCTGTCTAAATAATACAATATAGCGTATTGGTGTAATATAATAAAATAAATATAAATGTTGGCATAATATAATAAACATTGGCATTGGGGCCTAATCGAGTATAAAGAAAGCTGCTATAAGGCCTATAATAAGGTACACTGCAGCGACTATACCAAAAACAACAAAATCCAAAGATTGCTTCAAACAACAGGAGTCAATGTCTTTGTGGCATAGCTGGAAATATTCTTCTAGACAGGGAACGAGTGAAAAAAAAGAATAGAATGAATATACTATTAGAATGGAAGAAAGAGGAATAGTAAGAATCTATGAAATTTAACTGAAAAAGATGACAATCGGCGACAATCTAAACATTGATGCAAGTGAATGAATTTTAAACAATAGATTCGTCTAGATAAAAAGAAGGAAGAAGGATTTAGCATTCTTATATTAACTTAAAAAAAGTTTGAAGAAAATTCGTCACCACGTGATAAACTATCTCAATTTTTATTCTACAGTTTTTGAAATTATAACCTAAAGCTAAAATTATTTGCAGTTTGCGTAAATTGAGTTAATTTTTATATAAAATGGTATATATCTCTATAATATCATTTTGGTCACTGATTTCGTATAAAAGTATATAGTGTATAAAGGGCTAGTGCACATTTGATCGCATAGAATACCCTAAATCAGTTTACATGGTGATTTAGCAGTAAACATAAAGGGGGCGCAAAATGAACAACTTAAATCCTCTTAGACACGTGTCTGTTGGAATATTTGCTTTAATCAAACGGTATATTATTAGAGGGCGTCAAAATTAAACCGATAACCTAAATACAATCTACATATTCTTCGAGCTTCAATCTTTAATGCCATGGAGCTTTTAATATTTGTTTAATATCTATGATAGAATAGAATATTCTTTATTAATCCAATGAGATCACAATGTGATAGTGGACGAGCTATATAGTTACATAAAGCATAATCAACAAGTTATATAGAACAATTAAATAAAAGATACTCAACAAAATATAGATTAATATAAAAAAAGATACGCAATAAAGAGCGTCTCTGAACCCCGTCGGTCCACATTCCCTGTAGTCTTTTATTAAGTCAAAATAATCATTTAGGTTGTAAACGCATAATTGGATCAAGCATGATTGTAATTTATTTTTGAATTTTTGAATATTATTTTCATTTCTCATATTAAGTGGCAAACAATTGTAAAATTTAGATCCTGCAAAATCAGGACTAGTTTCAAAAAGAGTTGTGGAGTGTTTACACACACTTATCAACCTCCCGTGTCTTGTCAGGTAATTATGAAAGTCAGAGTTGAGGGTAAAATTTTGAAATTTATTTTTAACGTGAATAATACACTTATAAATATATAAAGCATGGAAAGTTAACAGTCTGTGTTCAATAAAATATTTACGACATGATTGTCTATTATCAATATTGAATATCAATCTAAGAATTCTCTTTTGAGGTATAAAAACTCTAGAAGAGTTCCTAGAGTTTCCCCACAAGACAACATTATAGGTCATATATGAATAAACCAATGCATAGTACACACTTATCAATTGATTGGTATTAGAGTTGTCAACTGAAGGATCGCATGATAACCCTTATTCATTATTTTGCAGACTTTAGTAACATTTTCATTCCATGTCATATTATTTTCTAGAATGCTACCAAGAAATAATGTTGAATCACTAAAAGGTATTTCCTCAAAACTAACTGTGATCTTATAATCATGGGATGGCTTACAGCGCGAGTAGAACTGCATACAAATAGTTTTCTTTGCATTTACCATTACAGAGTTCCTTTTACACCAAGTTGTACATTCCTGTGCTACCAAGTTCATTTTTGATATGAGTTCGACTTCAGTTGACTCGTCAACTACAATTGTTGAATCATCTGCATAGAGAACTGTATGATCTGCAGTTAAAAAATTTATCAAACTATTGACATATAAAAGAAATATTAAGGGTCCCAATACGGAGCCTTGTGGTACACCTTGGTCAAGATTAAAATTAGATGACTTCTTATTATCGACTTTTACTATCATCTCCGCGGCGGAGGTCGGCAATCATCATAACTATTCGCACTTTTGAGACGGCTGCTCTGAAAAGTTCATTTAATGTACATCCGTACCACTCTCTTAGGTTGCGCAGCTATAACATTCTACGCCTCCCTATACTTACTCTTTCCTTGGATCTTTCCCTGCATAATCAGTTGGAGCAAGGTGTATTTCTCTCCACGTGTAATATGTCCGAGATATTCCAATTTTCTTGTTTTAATTATATTTAAAATTTCTATTTCTTTATTCATCCTTCTCAGAACCTCTTTGTTTGTGACGTGCCTTGTCCACTATATTTTCAGAATTCTTCTATTCACCCACAGCTCGAATGATTCCAGTTTTTTCATTGATGTCGCATTCAAGGTCCAAGACTTCATTCCATAAAATAAAGTCGAAAAAACATAGCACCTCGCCAACCTAACTCTTAGTTCCAATTTTAAATAACTTGTACATAGCACTCTTCTCATTTTGTTGAAATTTGCTCTAGCCTTTTCTATTCTGATTTTGATCTCCCAAATGTAATCATTTGTGGAGTTAATCATTGTTCCCAGATATGCATATTTGTCCACTTGTTCGACGTTGGTTCCGTTTATTAGAAGATTCTCGTTATTTCTTTGAGTTTTCGATATTCTCATAAATTTCGTCTTCTTGACATTCATTGTTAGACCATAATCTTTTCCATACTCCGCTATTCTGGTCACCAGTCACTGAAGATCTTCAATTTTTTCGACTAAGATCACAGTTTCGTCCGCATATCTAATGTTGTTAATGGAAAATCCATTTACCTTTATTCCAGCTGTTTCACCTTCAAGAGCGTTTTTCAGGTTCTCTTCGGAGTAGGCATTAAAAAGAATTGGCGACAAGACGCATCCCTGAATCACTCCACATCTTATTTCAATTTCTTCTGACAGCTGTTCGTTAACACGTACTTTTGCTCGCTGTTTATAGTATAAATTTGATATGATCCTGAGGTCGTTGTAGTCAATCTTCTTTGATTTCAGGACATTCATTAATTGTTTATGTCGTACTTTATCGAATACTTTATTATAGTCAATAAAACATACGTATATATCTTGATTGACGTCCAGGCTTCTTTGTATCAGTATATTAAGTGAAAAAAGAGCTTCACAAACCAAATTGTGTATCATTAACGTCTATGTCCAGTTTGTGATATATTCGGTTATGGATGACTTTTAGTAGTAACTTTAGCACATGAGATAATGGTGCGGTAATCACTAATGGTAACCACTAATGGTGCGGTAATCGCTGCATTCTCTTGCGTTTTTCTTTTTGGGAAGACAAAAAAAATCGACGTTAACTACTCTTTGGGTAATACGCCTGAACTATAAATTTGGTTCAAGAGTGTCACTAAAACGTCAATATGCTTCTCATCTAGAATTTTTAGGATTTCTATAGGAAGCATGTCAGGTCCAGAGATTTTCCCACTCTTCATTGTTTTTGATGCGTGTAATATTTCTTCTTTTGTAATATATGGACCTATTTCTTCTGACGTAAGTTCTATGTGCTCCAGATCTCCTCTTTCATCATCGAAGAATTCGTCGATATATTCTGCCCATATTTGTACCTTCTCGTCCGTATGTGTTATAGTAGTCCCGTGTCTATCCAAAATTGCACGAGTTGGATTTTGTTTTCTTAGTCCTGCCATTTCTTTAACTTTCTTGTGTAAGTTAAACAGATCATATTTATTTTGAAAGTCTTCGATCTCTTTGCATTTCTCTTCAAAGTATTTTTCTTTTGCCTGCTTTATAATCTTCCTGATCTCGTGGTTTATCTCTCTGTATTTATTTTTGTCTTTGTTTTTAAATTGTCTCCGTTGTTCCATCATATTGAGTATCTCGTCATTCACCCATTCTTCTTTTCTCCTTGCGGAAGTCTTTAGTATTTCTTTACAGGGTTCCAGTAGACAATGTTTTAGTCGATCCCAGTACTCGTCAATATCATTGGTGTTTGTGTTCAATTTGCTGCAGTTCACATGCAGTTCATGTTGGAGGTTTACTTTAGCTTCTTTAAGTTTTCTTGTGTCTGGGAGGATTGTAGGGATTCTTTGATGTCTTTTAATATTTTGATCTGAGGTAGAAAAGACAGTAAAAAGTAGAAAAAAACTAAACGAGCAATAGAGTAAACTAAGGACATGAAAGTTTTGAGGAGTCTGCAAAATGGAAAAATACAAATTAACAAACTAAGAAATAGAGCTGGAGAAGAAACTGCGAACAGAGATAAAATGTTAACAATAGAATAGTTCTACACAAAGCTATACGTATCAAGAGAAAAAGATAACAATACGCAACCTCCAATTACAGTAAAAACTTGGTTACTAAACCAAGGATCAAATTTAATGCCCAATGTAGCAAAATCAGAAATCGAAGAGGTCCTGATGAAAATGAAAACTAATCGAACTCCAGACAAAGATGGAAGAGTGTCAGAAACATTAAAAATTGGAAGAGATCTATTGCTGGAAAAAATTAAACTACGTTTCAATATCTGCCGTCACAACGCCAATATTCCAACAGTCTGAAACAACGCTACTATGATTCTATAACATAAAGCAGGAGACAAAGCTAATTTAAAAATCAATTAGCCTTCTCAGTCATATATATATATATATATATATATATATATATATATATATATATATATATATATATATATGCTGTTTACGTGAATAATAGTTAGAAGAACGGAAAGAAAATTACAGACTATCAAGCAAGAGAACAGGCAGAAAAAGTTACAGAACTATAATTACCACCTACAAAGCATAAAAACCCTAATACAGAAAGTAGTGGAACACAATAAACCTCTAGTGCTAATATTTGTCGATTTTCACAAAGCTTTTGACACAGTTGGGCTAATCAAAATACTACAGGCGCTTAAAGAATGAAGACTAGATTATAGATATACAAAATTATTATACAATATATACCTACAGGCAACAACCACGGTCAAATTACATACTAAGAGTATGTAATCACATACAAATAGAAAAGGGAATAGGCAAGGACACCCAATGTCACCCAAACTTTTTAATACTGTGCTAGAACATGCTTTTAAAAATTTAGATTGGCTGACAAAGGGAATAAAAATAGATGGAGAATATCTAAATAACGTACGTTTCCCCGATAATATAGTCAAAATGGCTGAGGACTTAGGAATGGTAAGAGAGATGGTACAGGAACTCGTTGTGGCTACAAAAAATGTAGGTTTAAATATAAACATCTCAAAAACAAAAATTGTATTGTATTGGTGGGCGAGAAGTAGAACTTGTAGATAAATATAAATACCTAGGACATGAAATTATGAGTGGCAGGGATAATCAGACCCATAAACTGAAGAGAGGTCTTGGGTGGGCAGCATATCGAAAACGGAGAAAAACTTTTAAAAGTGAGCTGCCCATATGCCTGAAGAGAAAAGTATTGGATCAGTGCGTTGACATACAGAGCAAAAACATTTACTTTACCAAATGCCTCGGCTACCAAACTAAGAGTCACACAGAGAAGAATGTTAGGACATGTTAGAAATAACTCTGCGAGACAAAATAAAAAGCAGAGCGGTTATTGGAATGGAAACCAAGGAAGACAAGAGAACCGTCGGTCGACCACCTACACGATGGGCTGACGATTTAGGAAGACAAAATAAAAGCTGGATGAGAGTGGCGAAAGATAGACAGGGTTGGACACACTAGAAAGAGGCCTAAGTTCAGCAGTGGACTTTTGAGGCTAGATGATGATGATGGTGATGATGAATCTTGTTTAATTACTCTGGTACTTAATATTATTTGAAGAAATGGACAAAGATATGATCTCAAATTTGTAAAAGATCGCAGCAACAAATCGCATCTCAAAGTTTTTTAGATATAAACAAGATATATAAGGTTTAAAATTATACAACTTACAGTTAATGGTAGTTTGCCTCTTGAAAACTAACTAACTCTACACTTTTATAACAAATTTCGGCAGATTTATTGTATGATTTAAGAATAAATCTGTATTTAGCTTGAAAAAAGATATGATATTATACCACGATATACTATTTATGAAAAGAAATACACTAAGATGATTGCATTTAAAAAAACATCGACTTATGTCGTGAGAAGAGCAGGTCCAACCCCTAATAAAATCAAGCCAAATGTGATTTGCCTTGCTTCGGGAGATTCACAGCTCACCTAAGAAATACCAGTTACATATGCCAAACTTTCTCTAAAGCCGCGTTTACATGATGACAATTGGCGAGACAATTGTCATCACGTGGTTGCGGATTGTCGGAGTCTAGTCCAGTTGAACGAGAAGATATTTATACGGGGCCAACTATTGCCATGAGAGTAGACAGTTAAAACATGGCCGACTGCTCGTCATCTGTTGTGCCCGGTGAAGGAACTGGCACAAAACAAGACAGTACTACTGGTCTACACCGTTCACACGGCGCCAATTGTCGCAACAATTGAGATTTCGAGTGGTGGGGGAACTCACTGGGCGTAGCTTATTGTCCTCAGTCTACTCCCGGAGACAACTGAATTTTGGGCCAATTGTGAGGGCAGTTGGCAAGGTAATTGGCCTGAAGTGTTTAGACAAAGACAATAATTTCATGCCAGTCAGTTGTCTTCTGACAATTGTCTCGCCAATTGTCATCGTGTAAACGCGGCTTAATTCATAAAATTACTAGCTATCGAAAAAGCCGAAGCTATCTACTCATTGAGATATATTATTTACCGAAAAGGTTTTTGAAAAGAACGTTTTAGTGTGACTTATTTAGGGTCTGAACTTAGAAAATATAGTGTGACTTAAGGGTTTAAGTTACATAGAATTTCAATTCCTCAAAATACGACCACGTCATACTATCTCCAGTTAGTTTAATAATTGAAAACGCGTGAACTCAGTAGTAACAGTATGTTATGAAATTATATTTATAAAAATAATAGGAAGAAAGAATTAAAAAAAAAATATTACAGAAGTAATGCTCGTTCAAATTAAAAACAAAGAAGTACAATGATACCTCGAACACCTGACACCTACAGAAAAAACTGAATATAAGTCATTAGAAAATTAAAGTGACCACAAATAATGAATCAACCTATCAAAGACAGTCAAGAAATGATAAAGAAAAAGTGGAAGTATTTGAATCATCTACAAAGAGTTTTAAACCCTTCCCATCAAAAATTATAACAGAAAAAAAAGAAGACGAAATAAAATATTTTCTAGAATAATTAAATAAATTATTCATCACAAGTATTTTAGATATAGAATTAAATGAATTATTCATCACAAGATATATTTAGATACTTACTGATTTATTCCAAAGATACTAACGAATTTTTATTTAAGTATAGTATAATTTTTCTTAGTGCTACAAGATTATTCTCAGATATTTTTCTTTCCTGTACTTTATAAACTTACCAAGACATAGTAATGCTCTACATATAATAAATATAAACACGCCCTGGGCTGATTTGTAAAAGAGATAGACGAACATATTGCCAGATAAGATGAAAAAACGGTAGGCGTCGGTTTCGGAACAAAGCGTCGTCGAGCGCCGGGCGCAAGCACGACGCCGTCGTCGATGCTTCCAGCAGATCCGGGAAATCCCAGTAGATCCTTAGGGCCTCCGTTAACGGCCGAGGCGCTCTTCACCGGAATTTATTTTTAATGAAGTGCGGTCGAACGCCTTCTTGCTTATGCCGATGCTGTTCTGCACGAGGACTTTCTCCGTCCACACCACAATATAGCGAATTAGATAATAGTGGAGATTACTTTTATTAAATACCAGGTACTAAAAACCAAGAAGTAAGTAAGCCGATAATACCAATCATTTTAGTCAGATAGTTAATGACACTTGGAATAAATTATTTAATATTAGAAGACTCTAAGATTTAAACACAGTACTCAATATGAGTTGTTGGATATATTCTGAAAACCTTTTATTCAATGAGTAAAGATATTTTATATTAAAAAATATCCAATCTAGCCTAGAAAGCTAGGCTTTTGTGAAGATTTCTTAATTGTGTGTTTTTTGTAAGTTGCAACCTCTTCTTTCACAGTTTTTATTTGGAGAGCAGATATAACGAAAAAATTATGAATACCAAAGTTTTTTTAACATCAAGATTATTTACAATCTGTTTTACAATAAAAACAATAAGTAAAATTATTTGTCTTTACAATGTCGGAGAGATGAAAGGCCCAGTGACCAAAGCATCAGAACACAAATATTGGCTTGTTTACCGGTGGGATACGCACATATACAGATACGCGAACACGAATACTAAAAGCGGCAGAGATCATAATGGCTGGGCACTGTTAAAGGCGTAGCTTTCACTACTGTAGGCACTATCAGGAACGGTTTGGTAGGTCCAAGGGATCATATCGCTTCCATCTATTCGCTTGTTGGTTATGGAGAAGATTGTATGCCAGGGTGTTAGGAAGCACGCACAACCTGTTTTGATATTGTTCAGAAATTCTTTTGCACTCTTCAGAGACTGTTAGTACCTACTACTACTACTACTTGTCGGTTTATAACGTTCTCCGCCGTTTTCCGACTTCCAATCGCCACTTAGACCGGTTGTTCCATAGATCTTCTTCTATGGCCCTCTCTCTCAGTTCTTTATTTATTCCTTCGCTCCAACTTTTTCTCGGTCTACCTCGTTTTCTCTTTCCTTCTGGTTGCCACTTTAGTATTTCTTTTGGCATTCGTTGTTCGTCCATTCTTTGTAAGTGTCCGAACCAGATAAGTTGTTTTGTTGTTAGGTCATCTGTGATTGTTCGTTTGATTCCCATTATTTCTCTAATGCGTTCGTTGGTAATCCTTTCCCTTCTAGATCTTCCTGCGGCTCTTCTCCAAAAATCCATTTCCGTCGCTTTCAGCGTTGACAGTGTTCTTTCTTTCAGTGGCCATACCTCACAGCTGTATAAAGTGATACTTTTTACTATAGTCTCATATATCCTCTTTTTATTTTCTTTGCTGATGGATTGGTCCCATAAAATGGTGTTTAACATTGTGATGGCTTTTCTCCCTGACGTATTTCTCTCTCTTATGGCTTTGTCTAATGTTCCATCTTGTGAAATAGTGATACCTAGGTATTTGTAGTCACAGCAGTGCTTTTAGTACCTGCAGATCTCTATGTAAGGCGTCATTCTGGATATACCAAGGGGCATTAGCGATTATTCTTAGAGTTTTAGATTGAAATCTTTGTATTTTCATAACATTAGATTTGCTAGCTGATCCCCAGAGCTGCGAACCATATGACAAAACAGGTTTTATTGTAACTTTGTATATTGTCAGCTTATTGTCGATCGATAGGTGTGAGTTTTTTTATAGAATCCAGTAGAGTTTTATGTATAAAATTCCTAGCTGTAGTCTTTTCGTCCATATATGTTTGGTCTATGTTAATCGTTTGTCCAGATGAATGCCTAGATATTTTACGTCATCATTTTGAAGTAAAGAATGTCCATCGAGGTTAACTTGTGGGCATATGCCTCTTCTTAGAGTAAATGTAATATGTGTGGATTTTGAGAGATTAAATTTAATTCTTCATCACTAGTTTTGTTTAGATATAGTTGCAGTATCTCTGATGCTATTACTGGATTACTATGAGATGTTAGGAAGGCAGTATCATCTGCAAATGTTGCAAGCGTAAGGTTATTGCCTGTTGGTAAGTCAGCCTTATATATCAGGTACAAGATCGGTCCGAGCACAATACCCTGAGGTACACCAGATATGATGGAGTAGAGTTTTGTATAGGCTTCACTATACCTTACTAGATATCTTCTTTCTGTAAGATATGATTTAAGCAGTTTGAAGTAAGTGTAAGGTAGGTTTTTCTTTATCTTGTACAGAAGTTCTGTGTGCCACACTTGGTCAAAAGCTTGATAGGCATATAAAAAGGCTGCAGTACAGTATTGTTTGTTTTCGAGACTAGTTCTTATTGTTGTGTATAATCTGTGAATTTGTTCTATTGTAGCGTCAGATTTTCTAGACAAGTGGATCCTCTTATTTTTTTCTTCTTTTAGCAGATTTTTCGTACGCTGATCTCCATAGTTAGATTTCACAGATGGACAAGAATTTCTTTGATTAGTAAACGTTATACTTGCTTTAGTGACCCGCTCTTATTTTCTTTGTATTTTTGTATTTGGTCAAGGTTGGCTTGAAGCAGTATCTGAGTTTGAATGTGAAGCAAGAATTGCAGAATCGTCTACCTAGGAATGTTCTTGCTGTACTGATCTTATTGCACATGGAAAGATCAACTGCATAATTCAGTTAAAAAACAAATCTAGGTACGGTACCTTAAACCACTCTGGCTTTGACTGAATTTAGATTTGTGTACTGATCAGTATGTTACAAAGAAATGCTAGTCATTAAGATAGGGCTAGATAAGTAGTTTAGGGGAAGAATTTGTCTAACTTTGTAAAGCAAGCAAGTGTTCCAGACTCTATAGAATTAGAAATATGCAAAAGAAGCTGCCTAATAATATTTATTTTATTCTAAAGCTTCATTAATAAAATTACAGATGCTGTGATGACATGCTGCTGTCTAAATCCAAACTGGTAGTTCAGCATTATTTGGCGTTGAGAGGGAATTAGATTAGATGTAATATATCCAGCAGCAGATTTTCAAAATACTTTAACATAATTTGCAATAGGTAGTCTAATAGGTGGATAAGACTTCCGTAGGCTTGTCTGGCTTTGAATTTACGAATATTTGT
This sequence comes from Diabrotica undecimpunctata, assembly GCF_040954645.1. Taxonomy (NCBI): domain Eukaryota; kingdom Metazoa; phylum Arthropoda; class Insecta; order Coleoptera; family Chrysomelidae; genus Diabrotica; species Diabrotica undecimpunctata. The sequence continues at coordinate 144,105,838 of NC_092807.1, forward strand.
GCAGTTTTTCACAATAGGGTATAGTTCTTAGAAGTGCGTTAAATATCTGGTTAAGTACTGTGTCTACTTTTTGGAGAGTTCTATAAGAATTTTGACAGTACTCAGATCATATTATGGTGCCGTTCAGGTTTAGGACAGTTTGTATTTTGTGATGAACTTTTTTAGCAGTGAATTTTTCTAAGGATACTTCAAGTTTATGTGGAGATTCTTAAAACAATTGGCTCACGGTGAAAATATCAAGCAGTCAAAATAATGTGCAAAACATATTCAAAATACCAAACAAAAATTACCTAAATATATAATTCCGTATCAAAGCAGATGTACTTGGTAGAATTAGTAGCGTGTTTAAGATTGTCTATAAACTACCTACTAAATTTGAAAGTTTAGTAGTTTTTCTTCTTCCAAAAACTAATATTAACCGAAGTAAATAAAGCCTATTTGATAAACAAATATACTCATCTTTCTAACTTAAGAAACACCCTGTAAGCTCCATATTGATCAAAGTACGATCATGACCACAAATAGCATGACAAATGTGTCAATTTATATTCCGTTACACACAGCTCATTGCCCAGCACGCTTGACCGTTCAATCACTGCGAACATCACCAAACGGCAAATAAACGACAGTCCACAGCCACCCTTGATCACGATTCATTCCTAGACGAAATAATTGCTTTTTCCACCGATTTCATCAGGGGAATTATTCATTGCCTTGCATGGCTTTACTTGTGTGTAACTTGGTAATTCTACAAATATATTTAGTTTTTGTTATACATTTATTTTTATTAAGTCTATTTTAAAATATTTAATAGATATATGTTTCATAGTAAGAGACGTTTAAGTTTTAACTATAAATAGTATACTATTTATTTTATATCCACAATATTATACAGTGCGTACATAAAGACTGGAAACGCTCCATTATAATGTCATCGATGAACGTCGTATATGTTTTGAAAATTAAAAGGGTACTTTTTTTCTATTATAAAATAAAAGATCATATTTTTTAACTAAACTACGTAGGTGTATCATTTAAATTTACGGTATCCATAAAAAACATAATTTATGTATAATTTTGATAATATATTTTGCATAAAAATAAAATAAATGCTGAAATTCGGTTAAAAAAACTAGAAGATGAGAGAGTTGACTATGGTATTTTTATCCAGATACACTACTTCGTCATATTTTTTTTTATTTCCGCCCTATATTGTGTACCTATATATTGAATACAGTGGGAGAAATACAGCAGGTCTGTATTACTCCCTTGTTCCGTTTTTTTTATCTCCTTTTTGTGTTTTTCCATAAGATCTAATTTTAATTTGGTCCCCATAGATAATCTTTAAATTGAATTTATCGGATATTTTGCAGTCCTTTTTTTTTTTCATAACCGTCCACTGATTATTTATGTTTAAAGGTGTAAATATTCCATCAATAGTCGATCGACTCTCTCAGAATACCACCTGTTCTTCTTTTATTATAATTTTTGCGATATTTCTGGCCCTATTACTTAAATTTTTTCTTCTTCTTCTTCTTCTTTTGATGTAGACATGACTCTGTATGTTTTTCAACGTGCCTTCAGTAAGTTGTCGTTCGATCGTTTTTTTGGTCTTCCTACTCGTCATCTTTCTATTGGGGAAACGTTTCCCGTTGTCTTTACTACTTTATTTTTTGTTATTCGGCTTATATGATGGTTTCTTTCTACTCTTTTATCTCTTACCCACTCCTTGATATTCTCCACCTTGCATCTATGTCGTATATCTGTACCTCTAGCTGTATACCATAGTGTCTTACCATACATTTTTCATCTCTGCTGATTCTAACATTCTTTTGTCGGCTCTGTTCCAGGTTATGTTTTTGCCGCGTATGTTATTATTGGTCTGATGGCTGGATTGTAAATTCTGCCTTCCATTTCATTTTCAAAATTTTTATTTCTTCATATTATTTGATTCAGGCAAGCTGCGGCTCTGTGTGCTCTATTCACTTGATCTGCCAATTCTGTTTCGAGCTTTCCATAGATAGATAGTATGATCCCTAGATATTTAAACTTAATCACTTGTATCTGACCTTTTAGCTCCAATTTATATGTTAGTAAATTTGCTGTTATAACCAAGCATTTTGTCTTTTTTGGGGAAAATAACATGTTTAATTTTCTGGAGGCTATATTAAATTGAAGGGCTTGCTGCAATAACCGTCACGTACACATTGTCTAGTTTTGAGAAGAATGAGAAAAACGTGTCATTTAGTCATAGTTAAAATTATGTGAATAAATTTTTTATTTAACATTTGTAATATAGCCGAAAACTCCAAGAATAACCAAAAAATATTTTCAAATAAAGTTCGACCATTTTGCGCACATTTAACTCTGCTGATAGATCTTTCTTTTTATTTTCATTCATTAATACATTCATAATAGTGTGATTAACGCATTGGAAAACTATTTATGTGCTCCTCAATCTGTTTCACAATATTTTCCTGCTTTTTGTTTGGTCGATTATGGTGTTTACCACGGGAATCCTTTTCAAGACCACACCAAAAGCTGTTGACTGTGCAATTTTCAATACTGTTGATTTGTGAACCGCATGTAATTTACAAAATGCTGAGCAAGACACTTTTACAGATTTTGTACCCATTTTAATACTATAGCGATAAGAATACTTCTTCGTTTCACGTACGCTGCTTTTTCTCCTTTTAGATACTTTTCTTACATCTATGAGAGACCCTAAATACCTATCTTGAATGTTTTTATCTCCCATTGCATAAAATGCTCAAAATCTTTCTCTATTTCCGTCACTGCCACTGGCTACGACACTCACACTTGGACCCTTGTTTGTTTGTTGCAATAGTTTTACCACTAATAGTTGTGTATTGTTGGGTAGTGCACTTGCGTTTCTTAGTATTTTCTTCTGGGCGTCTTTCTGCAGTTTCATCTACAATAAAACATATAAAAATGTATCAGTTATGCTGCTTGAGTTACCATTTGATTAGTTTGCAGTTACATGCTTTGGAATAAATCCCCGATTTAAACCTGAACCACTAGCTTTGTTCATATTATCTGCAATTACATTTTTACTACATAATTTGGGCCAGTATCACTATTATCGGAATCATGATATGGATCACTTTCAGCAGAAATCTCAGTAAAACTAGCCATTTTCGCGAATCGATATACACACTGCGCTTAACAAACAAAGAAAATGTAAGGTTACAACTTCCTCAGCCTGTGGCGCAAAAACCGGTCATGTGAATCAAATGGCCGGTTAATGCACTCAATATCATCGATCCTAAGAACTATGTTACCAAGATTTTTGGTGCAATAACCGTCCACCGTTATTTTTTACATTAAGTTTCTTACATAATACGTGTACGGGTTTCGTACACGATTTCAAATTTTTTTCGATCATCTGGATATGGTTTTTCCAATACGTACTAAATAGCTGTAATAACTGCTATTTACTGCAATATAAGGCCACCCGATTTCCACAACTCTGCATTTAAACTATCTAACCTGTTGTTTCTCTATTTTTTATTGCATGTGGAGCCATAGAAATGTAGATACGTTCCTGCGGAAACTAGGTTTGAGATGTTACCAATCACCTTGCCATACTCCGCATTCAATTTTAAATGTTGATATATATAAATGTGAACTGTCACACTTGCTTTGTGCTTTTATACTTTTAATTAAAGTTGCAATATGATTCAGACGCTTTCTCGCAGCTCACAAATATTAATACTAGTGGTTTATTTTATTCCAGTGTTTTTCTGTAAGTATTTTCATAATTAGTAAGTAATCATTTCTACCATAACATGATCTAAATCTATCGAATCTTTAACTAGAAATCTAATTTTGGAGTTAATCGACTTTTAGTGTCTTAATTAATAATTTGTACATCGTAAAAAAAAACTTTTCAGACCGTAGTTTTTAAGATCTGTGGCGCCCTTCTTATGCATGATCTCGCCCTTCTTATCTTAAGGTGGGGTTTTCTTCAGTTTGTAAACATCTATTTAATAAGACTAAGCGTAAAATAATTTTTTTCCTCCTGTAAATTTATTTTTACGCTTAATAACAATACTTTTGTAAAAAGAAGAGGAGAAGTTATTGACATAATAGTTATAATCCTTTGTTTTCTTTATCACGATCTTTATTGGCAGTTAGCTATTACCCGTGCTAAAGTACATCATCCTCCAAATATTTACGATCTCTCATTACCTGCACAATTAATATGAAATTTTCATTATATACCATACATTATTGGGTCATAAATTTGCGGCTTGTGACAAACTGGTGACAGAACAGTAGCAATGTTTTAAATATTAATGTACTTCGTAGGCAATAAATGATATTAACCGATGCTATAAACAAAATTTAATATTGGAATAAAGGACAACATATTTTTATGGTATTTGAAGAGGATCTATGTAATATCGGTTATATATTGAACATAATTTTACTACATGGTGTTATCCAAGGGGAAATCTTTTAACACATGGATAGATTATCTACAACACTCTATAAACAAAGTCTATCAAATACTAGTTTTTTTCAGGGGATTATGGCTTGACAAAAAAATGTGTCAGAAATGAAATAACTTACTTTGCCATTCATTATTAATATCCAGTCTAGAAAAAGATACACATAGGCGAAAAAAATAATATATAACAACTTGATAATAAGGCTAATGTGTGTCTATAATATATAAATTTCTTTTTTTTATAATATTATATTTATTTACAATCTACATCATTACAGAGTATTAAGTAAATTTTTTTTTTCACGCTTTGTGCGTGAAGAAGAGACATCCAATGATGTCTAACCTTATTCTATTCCGGTTTAGTTTTGAAGTAGGTCTTGGGGCCAGGTTCTATCTAGTCTTCTTGTGGCTGGACCATTGTTGAATAATTCTCTTACTAGCTCATTTTCATGGTGAATGGTACGTTCATTTTGTGGCTCCGTGGCTCGATGGATTTCTTCTCTTATGATAGAAATCTTTCTTCTTCTTAAAGTGCCTATCCGTTCCGGACGTTGGCGATCATCACGGCTATCTTCACTTTGCTTATTGCAGCGCGGAACAGTTCAGTGGTAGTCGTGTTATACCACTTTCGCAAATTTTGAAGCCAGGAAATGCGTCTTCTTCCCGGTCCTCTCTTACCATTTACTTTCCCTTGGAGAATCAGCTGGAGAAGGCCGTAACGTTCTTGATTTCTCATTACATGACCTAGATATTCCAACTTTTTAGTTTTGACGGTCATGAGAATTTCACATTCTTTCCCCATTCTACGCAGGACCTCCACATTAGTAACTCTGTCAACCCAGGATATACGTAAGATGCGCCTATAACACCACATTTCGAAAGCTTCGAGCCGATTCATAGATGCAACAGTCAGTGTCCATGCTTCCATTCCGTAGAGCAGAACTGTGAATATGTAGCAGTTCAATAGACGGCATTTTGTTTTTAATGATATGTCTCGACTGTTGAAAATAGTTCTCATTCTAACGAATGCTGCTTTTGCTTTTATTATTCGCTGTTTAATTTCTGTTGAGTGGTCCCATTGGCTATTTAAATTGGTGCCTAGATATGTATATTGCTCGACTCTTTCGATATTCTGTTGGTTGATTGTAAGTTGAGCGTTTAGTATTGGTTTTTTACTAATTGTCATAAATTTGGTTTTCTTTATGTTAAGAGCTAGTCCGTATCTGTTGCTGACTTCTGTTATGCGATTTGTTAATATCTGTAAGTCATTCAGATTATCGGCAAAAACTATAGTGTCATCTGCATATCTAATGTTATTTAACCATTCACCGTTTATTAGTATTCCTTTCGCACAACCGTCTAAAGCTTCCTTAAATACCCATTCAGAATAAATATTGAACAACAATGGAGACAAAATACAGCCCTGTCGTACTCCACGTTCTATTGCAATTTTATCAGTTAACTGGTCTTCTATTTTGATTTTGGCCGTTTGATTGTAGTAAATGTTTCTGATAATTCTAAGATCTTTGTTGTCAATTCCAATTTCTTGCATTAGAGTCATTAATTTGTCATGTTTTACTCTGTCAAATGCCTTCTGGTAATCTATAAAGCATACGTATATATCACAATTCACATCCCTGCATCTCTGAAATAGCACCTGTACAGCAAAAAGGGCCTCCCGTGTTCCCAGAGCATCACGAAATCCGAATTGTGTTCTTGTTAGTTGTTCCTCACATTTTGTATATATTCTTTTGTGGATGACCTTTAGAAATGTTTTAAGTAAATGGCTCATAAGGCTTATAATTCTATAGTCTTCGCACTTTCTCGCATTGGGTTTTTTTGGAAGATTTATAAAAGTTGACACTAACCACTCTTGGGGAACCACGCCCGTATCATATATACTGTTAAATATATTTGTCAACCATTTTATGCCATCATAGTCCATAAGTTTTAAGAATTCTGAGTGAAAATTATCAGGGCCTACTGCTTTACCATCTTTGGTGCTTTTGATGGCATATTTTACTTCTTCGACTGTAAATGGTGGTCCAGATTCGCAATTGGTGTTTGTTGTAATACCAGTGTTACTTCGTATATCTTCAAAAGTTTTTTCCACGTATTTGATCCAAATATCTCTTTTATGCTCTATTTCCAGTACTATGTTTCCCTGATTATCTGTCAGGAATCCAGTGTTCTTGTGTTTATATAAGCCTGCCGCTTCTTTAATCTTTTTATGGAGGTTAAATGAATCATGTTTTTGTTGTAATGACTCTATCTCTGTACACTTCGAGCTAAACCAATTTTCTTTTGCTATTTTAATAGCCCTTTTTATTTCGTTATTTATGTTGTTGTAGTAATTCTTATTATCTTTAGCGTTTCTTCTGTCTTCCATCATACATAGAATCTCCTCCGTCATCCATTCCTTTTTATTTGTTCTTTCAGGTTTTAAGTATTTTTCTGTTATTTCTTGACTTACTTTGTGCAAATTTTCTAGTTCTACATCTGTGTTATCTGTTTCTGTATGGGCCCATGGTTTTTCTGTACGAGCCCACGTTTTTTCTTTTAGGCGTTTTTGTACCTTTTCCTTTACTGTTTTATTTTTCAGTTGGTTAATATCGTACTTCATAATTTTTGGTCTTTGAACTTTCTTTAAACTAAGTTTCATTTTGGCGATAAGTGGATTGTGGTCCGAATTTATGTCGGATCCCGGGTACGCTTTAACAGATGTTATAGAGTTTCTAAATCGTTTGTTAATAAGAATATAGTCTATTTGATTTCGTACTGTGTGATCTGGAGTATCCTGGGGAGATTTCCACGTATATAGTCGTCTTGGAGAAAGATCATAAAAGGTGTTTGTCACTACGAGCTGTTCTTCAGTTGCAAATTCAATTAAACGGTCTCCGCGTTCATTACGTTCCCCTAGACCAAAGGATCCCACTAAATTTCCACTTTGTCCTTTGCCAACTTTGGCATTAAAGTCTCCCATTATTAGTATTATTTCGTTTTTCCGAATCCTTTTGACAATATTAGTAAGGTCATTGTAAAATTCTTCTACTACGACTTAAAGATTCTAGAAATCTTTAAGTCGTAGTAAAGTGTTTGATTACTTACGTATTATGGTGCATCCACTATTGATCTTAGCACTTTAGACTGGAATCTTTGGATGATATTCAGCGACGTTGTCTTTGCACAGTCCCATAGGTGTAGTCCGTAGAACCAGATAGGTTTGAGTATGACTTTGTATAGAAGAATTTTGTTTTGGATGTTAAGTTTTGATTTACGTCCAAGTAGTCAATACATTTTCCGGAATTTTAAGTCGAGCTGTCTTCTTTTGGTCTGGATATGTTTCTTTCAACTATATTTAGCGTCTGTTACTGTTGGTATTCTTACATTTTCTATTCTTACAGGTGGGCATGTGTTGTGACGGTTGGTAAATGTTATTTGAGTTGATTTTGTTTTATTTACTATTATTCTTCATTTCGTATACCAATCACTGAGTATGTTCAGATGATGCTACAGGTTTTGTGAGGTTTGTATGGGATCTTCATTTACAGCTAGTATTGTTGTCGTCAGTAAAGAAAATGATTGTAGTATTATTAGTCTCTGGTATATCGGCTGTGTAGAGTGAGAAAAGCAGCGGCCCTAGAACACTACCCTGCTTGACTCCGCAGTTGATAAAACAGAGGTTGGATTGTTGGTCTTTGAATTTTACAGAGAAATATCTATTTAATATGTAGGATTTAAGCAGGAGGAAACAGTTACTGGATAGTGCTATTTTTACTTTGTAAAACAGACCTCTATGCCAGACTTTGTCAAACGCTTGTAAGATGTCTAGAAATATAGCGTTGCAGTATTTCTTCTCTTCAAGACTTTTTGATATTTTATTTATCATTCGATGGACTTGTTGGGTAGTGGAGTGATTTTCCGAAAACCAAATTGATGTTTTGGTAGTAATGTTATGAATACATGATCTGCGTATATCCTTTGTAGCAGCAATCTTTCAAAAACTTTACTTGCAGTTGGAAGTAGGCAAATAGGTCGATAAAATGTTACTTCAATTGTTACTCAATGTTACTTGCTTGAGCAAGGATCATAATGATTTCAGCAAACTTCCATATTTTTGGTAGGTATGATAAGCTTAGAATGCGGTTAAATATCACTGTTAGTAAAGTAATGGTCTTGTGAGGAAATTGGTTTAGTACTTGTACCGAGATTAAATCATAACCTAGGGCCTTTCGTGAGTTGAGTAGGTTTATTTTTTTCTTGACTTCTCTAGGAGTAAAACTTTTAATTTGGAGGGACATTTGACATGCTGCGCTAATTAGTTCTTCCATTTCATCATCAGAGTCAGCTGGATCTGTTTGAAATACGTTTGTAAGATGTTCAACGAAGACCTCCGCTTTTTATTTATTGGAACAGGCCCATTTGCCATTTGGTTTGCGTGTGGGAGGGATAGTTGTGTATGGTTTCTTAAGCTTCTTAGTCGCCTGTCATAACGCCTGGTCATTTGCTGTAAGGTTTGTAATGTAATGTTCGAAGGTTTCATTGTTTGCGGCTTTGGTGGCTACTTCAAGTTGCCTACGTGGTCTATTGAATATATGTAGATCTATGTTGTTTCTCCTTGAACGACGTTTTTAAGCAATGAGTTGTCGAATGTGCAGGAAAACATTTGTGGTACTTATGTGTTGGCTTGCGTTCAGTTCGTGGTGTAGATTTCCATGTCGCTTTTTGCACAAGTGTGGTGAAGTATCGAGCTGCTGTATCTTTGTCATGTATAGATTTGATCCGCAGATTAAGGTTGGTGTATCTACAAGTTATTTAATAAGGAATAATGGATTATTGAATAATAAAACTAAAAATAAAACTAAACAAAGAAAATAATTTTACAAAAAATATCTTTAAACAAGCCGTTAAAAAGTGATGTTTTTTCCTAATAAACAATTAAAAGACCTTTGTAATTTTTTGTGGTTAATCTTTTTATTGGGAGGACCGAAAAATTGGTAAAAAATACATATTTAACGAAAAAACCAACCCAAGCCAAGTTAATATATTTTTAATCATATTTCTTTTGTTTATAAATATTAAAACTTAAAATTTTCGCAAATTATAAATAAATAAATATATTTTATAATGCAAAATAATAAGTATGCAATTTTAAATAAGTAATATACCTTTAAATTTAAGACTCTCGCGCGGACTTTGCCAAGGGTGAATGGTGGGGAAAGAAATTTGGAGCCCGTCAGATTTTGAGATTGGAACTTGCTGAAAAATTTGCTATATCTCCGGTTCTCAAAAACGTAGAAACTGATTAAACTTTATTTCCCCGAAAAACAGGAAAATGCTGAAAATTTCACAATTTATATAGTGATGTTTCATAAAGTTAGCCATTATATCTGTCATTATTGGTCACAAAACAATCCAAAAACATTTCGTGAGGTACACCCAACATCCAAAAAACACATTTTGTGTGGAACAATTTTCAGGGATTATATTGTTAATCATTTTTGTTACCTGGATCTTTAAATGGCAAAATATAGCTGATGGAGCAAGACGAAGGTTATATTGGAAAAAACTTAATTTATCAACGAAATATTCCTCCTCGGCATTTCGCGGTACCTGTGGGACAACTTTTAAACAAGACATTTGAGCGAAAGAAAGAGAACTACTGAATGACCTGTAAGTTTTGTGTGTTTTGTCTATATAGACAAAAAATCAAATTGTGACCATAAATTATTGTTTAAAAAAACGCAAGGTAAAAATACGAGTACTTTTTTATCTATTCGTCATTAAGTAACCCCCACCTATGTCTTAAAAGCTTCAGATATCCGCGAAAAATTTTTCGACCTTTTTTTTTCAACTAAACTGGGCTATAGGGCCAGTGTCACCCATGAGCTTGAAGAGCATTACCCTTATAGACCAGTCTGGTTAAAAAAAGGTTGAAAAATGTTTCGCATATATCTGAAACTTTTAAGACATAGGTGGGGGTTACTAGATGACGAATAGATAAAAAGGTACTCGTATTTTTACCTTGCGTTTTTTTAAACAATAATTTATGGTTTATATTAGTTTATATAAGTTTTTTCCCTTATATTTTAAATAAACAATATTTATATCATTTTTTTATATCAAGAATGTCTTTTTTATTTTCCCGTATTCTCAATTAAAATTGATAAATAATTTACGGAGATATTTGCAAAAAAGCAGTTTTTTTTTCACTAATTTATAAGTTTTATTAATTTTTTTATTAACAAAATAAAATTTTTTAATACATTTGAACATCGAGGAATTATTGTCTTTTAAATTTGTGCGAAATTTCCCCCAGATCGGTCAAACAGTTTAAAAGTTATTTAATTTATTTATCCCTGAGGCTAATTATTTAAACTATTGAACTTGCCCTATGAATGATGCTATAACAATGATGTTATTGACACATTTAGCAAATTTCATAGGATTCTTTGAGACGTAAACTATCTCAAAAGTTAAATGCATATTGCGTTTTCATCGAAATTATGTACAAAATAAACGTTTGAAAAAGGAGTATGTTTTTTACTTATAAACAATTGTAATAACTTTTATATTTTTCAAGATCGAGACTTGTACGTACAACCATTGGATAGCTGGTAAAGAAACTCACATTAAAAAGAACCTTCTATGAGCAATAGGAACGAAGTGTATTATTTTTTAAAAAATCTCCGTTGTTTATAAACATTAAGAAGTAAAATTTGCTCAAATTTTGAATAAAAATCTAACCTTTATATTGAAACTTATAGCTATAAAATTCATCCAATTTTTCGAAACTTACAGCCCTTCGGAGCGAAGGTACTTTCGAAAGATCGACATAGGAAAGTGGAGACGATAGCTGTTACAGCTCCGTTTTTTTTTTTCGACATTGGAACTTCAAAATACATAGTTTTCGCTGGCCGAAAAATATGGGAAACCTTGGAAAAATTGAGTCTATCCATTCATCGTAAAAACTTACTTTTTTTTAATTTGGCTGGAATAGTCTGTCGCAGTATTAATAATGATGACATAATTTTCAGCCCCCGGAAATCTCGGAAAATCCCGGAAAACCAACATATATTTTATTTCAATATATCAATGATGTAATAATACTTATATATTTTATAAATTAAATTTCAGGTAATTTTTTACACATTATTTTATTATATTCCTTATATTAATTATAATTGTTTGTATTTTTATAATTAACAATATTGATTTTTATTCTATTTTTCGTACAAATATGATATACAATATTAATCTAATCTACGTTACTGCTTTGATAAAATAAGTCGATTTTTTCATCACTTTGCAATGTTTATTGAACTTTATTTTTTTTTATTTTTTTTTACATACATTGGTTTAAAAGTTAAAATTTGGTTCATTCACTCGACTTCACTGTCAGCTCTGAACCTTTTTGTTGCAGGTTGTTTGTCTTCACTTATTAAATCAGTCTCTTAAATATGCATCTTCAGAATCACTCTCTTCGTCAAACGTAACTGTACCTAGGTTGCAGCATATTTTCTCCTCTACTTCTTCCTCAGTACAATTTATACACAAATTCAAACCACGTTTTCTGCTCCCACATCTAGTAGTTTTGCAACCGGTGGTGCATTTGCATGTAATGTGCTTTAATGTCTCTTCGGGAATTAAATTACCTAGAGTATAAATTGGTTCAAAACCAGTGGCACTTTGTCTCCAACCATAGGCATAAGCATCTAACTTATTACCTAACCACATTTGTAATTGACAGTAAACCCGAAGAACATGCTGTTTGGCTGCACCTTCAGTTGGTGGCAGAGTTTCTAGTTTAAAAGATGATATACCGATATTTCTGTTGAATTGTAAGTATCTTAAATCATTTAAAGAAAGTGTATAGTTGTGTTTTTTTTTATAATTATTTATTATAATTAATTATTCAGTCAATAGTTTTAAATATTACTTACAATTTTCAATCAAAAAGTAATTAAATATGTTTAGTTAAAACTTTTTTGTTCAAAATACATACAATATTTTACTCAAAGAAGTATAAGTATATTGCGTTCTAAAGCCACTACACTGAGACTGACGAAATTTTGGAGCGTGGTGCTGAAACAGTTTCCCCTCCACTTTCCTATGTCGATCTTTCAAAAATACCTTAGTTTCGGCTGTAACTTTCGAAAAATTGGATGAATTCATGTTATTTTATATAATTTATAAATTTTATGTATTATGTATGTAATTTATAAAAAACATATAAATTAGTGCAAAAAAAACTGCTTTTTTGCAAATATCTCCGTAAATTATTTATCAATTTTAATTGAAAAAACGGGAAAATAAAGACATTCTTGATATACAAAAATGATATAAATATTGTTTATTTAAAATATAAGAGAAAAAACTTTTGTTTAAAAAAAACTCAAGGTAAAAATACGACTACCTTTTCATCTATTCGTCATCTAGTAACCTCCACCTATGTCTTAAAAGCTTCAGATATCTGCGAAAAATTTTGTCGTGAAATCGATGATTTTTGCATAACCAGACTGGGCTATTAGTATTAACGACCGGTCGCAGTCCTCAGATTAATTTTTATTCTACCTCGACATTTTTGCTATGAAAACCTTATATAATTTAGTAACACACACTTTTGTAGTTATCTTGTTTAACATGCATTTTTTATTTTACTAGTTTATTTAGAAAATTCCAATTATAGTTTTATTACTCACCTTTTATATATAATTCCCGTTACTACTATGTAAAATTTTGACGTCTATAATTTACTACGTACAATTCTAATATTCCATGGGAAAAACAACACACCAAACTTTCGCAACTCCCATGAAATGATGACTCTATTCAGTAAGAAAAACATGCCGTAAAGTTTATAAAAAAACTTCCCAAATTACGTCTTAATATGCGCATCGACACGCGTGAGCATTGCCAACCCTCCTTCACAATTCGGAGCATGGTAATCGCGTTCGTAACGCCGCACATTCACACGCCTCATCTAATTCTGATTGTGCTACTTCCCTTACTAAACTCATTACTTAGTCTTATGGGCTCCACGTCAAGAAGTATTTCATTCCTCGCTAATACGAGAGCAAACAGATATTCAATGAAACGTTCGTGGATTTTTAATTCTATTTTTACAATCATGAAAAGTAATAAAAATTTAGAAATTTATACATGGAAAATCTTCTTCTTCTTTAAATTATTATATTTACTTGAAAATGTCAGTTCTTATTCTGATTTTTCAAAGTTTTGAATAGTAATTTGCTCTTAGTTTCTTTTAATTACCCTTGAAATCCCGACATTTATTTTTTAATACTATAGTACTAAAATACAATACAATCAAGTTCTATTTTAAAAATGTTACCTTATAGTATACTAACACCTGTTTTTGTTCCAGGTATGGTTTAAAAACCGCCGAGCAAAGTGGAGAAAGCGCGAACGAAATGCTATGAACGCAATGAATGCCGCAGCAGAATTCAAAACTGGTTTTGGCACTCAATTCAACGGTCTCATGCCGACAATCAGTGATGATAGCTTTTATTCATACTCAACGTACAATAATTGGGCTACAAAGGTGCCTAGTCCTTTAGGCACTAAACCCTTTTGGCCCGTAGTACCTTCCAACCATCACCAGAGTCCCGTAAATTGCTTTAATGCGGCCACGTCTGTCACGGGTGCAACGATGAGTGGTGCAGTCAGTAGTATGTTACCAGGTGCTATGGGAACCGTCATGACTTCAACAGCACCAGGAGCGGTTTCAGGGCAACCCTGCCCATATACTACCCCGGCTAATCCGTATTCTATGTATCATCACAGGAGTGCAGCTGAACCTTGCACAGCGATGTCGTCTAGTATAGCATCCTTAAGGTTAAAGGCCAAACAACACACGGGCTTTGTAGGGTATTCTAGTGTAAGTCCAGTTCGATCGTCTTCGACAGGATTATCAGCCTGTCAATATGCAGGTAGTGGTATAGGCGTTGGAGAACGACATGGCTGAGAGCACGAGGTGGCCCTCGTGGCCCATCTAAAACACGAAGACCAAGACGACTAAATGTTATAAAGTTGAAGTTGAAGGGTGTTTATTTGGGGTTACGATAAAACCCAACAGTTCCGTAACGTTTCTAGTAGTTTGTAGCTATTGTATTATATTTATTAATTGATTTAACTACATTATCTACAATAATTTCTTTCAGTCTTGGTCGAATGTGTAAATATGTAAATCATTTATAGATACTTAATGTAAAATGTAAGAAAAGGTGAGAAATTTTGAAATCTTGATAGACTTTGAAATTAGAGTTTTTAAATTTGGTCTTCCAGTTTACCAGTATTAGTAATACTTTTAAGTTTAATTTATAACAGTTTACTATTAGAATGGAAGAAATCATTATTTTAACAATTTTCCAATATCCAATAACCAATTTTTCCAATTTTCTTTCGAGAGATGTATTTTTTGTAGCAGATTTGGCATGTGTTCATAAAAATATCCAATAAACGTATAATATGGTAACTTACTTCAGACGCAACCGGTACGGTATAAAGTGTCAGCAATGTACAGTACATCCAACCAACTTACAGCTCTAAACGATTAATGGAATTTGCAGAAAACCTTTCTTTGTTGTAAAAGGATAAACTGCACTGGAGTTCTCCATGTTTTTAATTACTTACTTTGTTTAGAATATTTTTGACTGTATTATCAGTTAGAGTTAATTTGTATAAAATGAGGAGCAAAAATTCAAATGGAATTTTAAATATTATTGTTTATTTGGCTAATAATGAATGTATAAATATAATGGTAACCTGCTGTACAATTATTTTATAAATAACATTATAATAGTGTACTTACTGATTATTTACATTTATAAATCATCATCATCGTCAATAAATTCACTACCGCTATCATGTAAATCTATAATAACTGGATTAATTTCACTAATTTTATTTTCCCGGATCCACCGCTCTTCTATTTTTCACATTTATTTACAGTTGTGGCCCATATTTCTGGAGTTGCAGTTTTAAGAGCTTCTTGCCACATTTCCCTGACTGCATCATCACTGTATCCACTGCATCCAACGTGATGACGTGGTCATAATACGTTTTACATATACCCTAGATGTGTTCGATGGGATTAAACTGGCAGTGATATGGCGGTAACCATAGTACTTGATGTCCATAACTTCATACAATTTGGTCAACTATATAAACTGATGGTTTTTCATTACGTTTCGAAATTTCCAGTAAGTCTGATTTGTAGGCGTATTCCGGAAAATTGATATTATTTTTAATTAACCAATTTTTTATGCTCGGTACGTTCCAAGACTGTTTTGGTTGTTTCTTTAAAATCTCTAAATGGTAAGGTGCATTATCTAAAACTATAATTGATGGTTCACTCAGGCTAGGTAACAATTTCTTCTCAAGCCATTTAACAAACATATCCGCACTCATGTTTTCATAGTAATCAGCAGATTTTGATTTTGAAGAAAAATCAAATCTGTGTTTTCTATAAAGCCTTTGTAAGTTGTTGAATGTACTGTAGGTATAGTTATATTAGGGTTAGACAACACAGAGATGGAAAGACGTCAAGTGTGGTTTGCATCATAGGTGCGTTTGCACGGTGCGTTGTTAAATGCAGTAGTGTACGTAACATTGCGTGCATCAACAGACAAAAGAGGCACGTTGTTTGCAACTCGCCCCTCTCTATTTCTGTTTCTATTTCCCTTTACTGTTATATTTTTGTAATCCACGTGCGAAATTTTCCAAAGCCTATGTTTTCTATGCGATTCTGCAAAATTCAACTTGTTCTTAACTTTTTAATTCGTGAAATTAATTTATTTGACCTAATTTCTAAGATCTTCCTTTCAAAAGGTCCTTCTATACCTATTTTTTATCAAAAAAACTGTTTTGAAAATAGGAAAAAAAATTTTTTCTGTAAAATCGCTTTATTTGTTCTGTTTAAATTTTGTCCAACCCTCTTGCTTTTTCGTTTTCTTTTGTATCTTTTTAAGAATGTTTAAGTATTACGTTCATTCTGCATCGTCTATCTCTTCTATTGTTTCACCCTTTATGTGTATACTAACAACAATAAAATAAAAGCTAAATCCTAAAAGAAGTAACTTTTTTAAACATGATTTAATAATGACAATGTTATTATCTCAACGTTTTGTTACTGATAAAATAGGCAACATAACATTCTCAATGAAACTTCACAAATTTAATGTAGTCAAATTTTACCGAAAAACAATAATTGTTGTCTAGTATCAATATTGCTATACCAATCAATCATTGTTGAAACTGATGTCGGCAAAATAATTTCTAAGTCTTAAAAGTTATCTACTCAAGATTACAAATATTTCTTATCAAAGAATATTCAATGATAATCTATTTAAGAGGATTATTTTTAGGTCTTTGTTGTATTATTTTAATGATAATTTTCAATTAAAGACCAATTTAAAGTTTTTTGGTTGAATTAGAGAACATTTTCATAAATAAATAATTTTTTAATATATATATATACATATATATATATATATATATATATATATATATATATCGTGAGGTGAATTAAACACAAACAATGATCTATTATGAGATAATTAATAATAATTAAATTATTATCAACTATATTTCCTTCAATAGTCCTGGTGAGATGAATGAATTTTAACTCTTAGGTGCAGACAATAATCAAATTTTAAATGATTGCATTAAATAATCAAAACAATGTATAGGTTAAGGTAAAACTAGGTATGGACTTACTCGAAGTCCATATTGAAGTTACCATTGTTTACAATTTTACGAAACAACGAACAAAATGGAATTAATATGTGTGCATTGATCTACTATCGAGTTGCGTCTGTTTCATCTTATCGACGATCACGCTCTCGATTGCGAGATCAATTCTCCGATCGGTCGTAGGGTTACAGGGAGGACAAATGTATCGATTAATTTACACAACCATATTTGAATTTCAACATATCACTTGTATTGCCATCGGTAAATCAATCCTATGCTGAGACGAGTTTCTGGTTATATGAGCATTATTCTTTTTGACAAATAGTAGGGTGCTAACCTGTTCCTACAACCTTCCTCCTTTATGTGATGGACTTAGGACCGGCAATATGACCATTGAGCTACTTGATCCACTCAATGATCATGTAGGTGGAGTTCTACTAAACGTGTCCTACTAAAATATTAACCTACATTCTTTATGATCGACTATGGTGTGGATTCCGCAAAAAAACATCAACGATCCATTCATTTGGAAGAAACATGTGAGTATGGAATTGATACTCACCATCTGTTTGTAGATTTTAGGTGGGCTATGATAGTGTAATGGTTTAGATCAATGCTTGGACTCAGATGGTCTGGACACGTCTGGTATTAGATTGCTTAAAAATCTTAACTACAATGAGAACACCTGTATTAAGGTAGATCAAAAAGTTTCAGCTAAAGTTTCCATTAACCGTGGTATCAGACAGGGATGTGTTATGTCACCGATGTTGTTTAATGCCTACGTCGAACCAGTTTTTGTGATAGCGTTAAATCGCGAAGGTGTTAACATGGGTCGTGAAATTATTAATAACATTAGATACGCAGATAAACGCAATAATGGCAGAGATCTAAAAGACCGTCAAACCCTGTTGAACGCTATAAACAATGAATGCGCTGAAAAGGGCTTAATAATCAACACAAAAAAAAAACAAAATGAATGGTATCCGGAAAAATAAATATCACGATACTGGAAACACGATAGATATCTGGGTAGTTGAATTGACTGCAGGGTTAAAAGTGACGAAGAAATTTCGACCAGAATAGAAATTGTACAAAAAAGCTTTATTAACTGGCGTTGTGTGTTGTGCAGTAGAAGTCTGTCATTGAACACACGTCTAAGAGTATTGAAGTGCTACGTCTGGTCTGCTTTGTTCTATGGATGTGAAACCTGGACAACAAAAATTAAAATCCTAATAAATTAGAAGCGTTTGAGTTGTCGTGTTACCGTACTATGCTCAGAATTTCATGGACAGCACACATGTCTAACGAACGTGTGCTAGAGACCATGCATAAAGAGCGAAAATTGATCAACATCATCAAAATTAGAAAGGTCCTATACTTCGGCCATATAATGAGAGGACTTAAATATCGCTTACTTCGGTTGATCATTCAGGCCAAAGTCGAAGGATAACGCTAGATCGGATGAAAACAACTGTCCTTGCTGCATAACATTAGACAATAGGCAGGTCGCACCGTCGAGGAATTGTTTCATTTAGCTGCCTACCGAGAAACATTTCATCGGCTTGTTAATACAACGATAGCCAAAGATTGAAAATAAGCATGGCATACAAAGAAGATAATAATGTAGAAATAAATGCACTATTCAAAACCATGCTAGAATTCACTATCTCAGTACATTTAGTAAAATTAGTCAAAACAACCCTCTCAATAGTCGAACGAAGGAGTATCAAGAGTGAAGCAGAACGGAAAATCAGGAATTTTCAAATACAGGTAGGACTTGGACAAGAGTATAGGAGTAAGGACCAGGTGAAGAAAGACTTAAGAATGCTAAGAGTACGTAATTGGAAAACCAAGGCGAAGAATAGGAAGGAATGGAAGCTGATCCTGGAGCACGACAAGACCAACTATGTTTTATAGAACAAATGATGATGATGATCCTCGTTTCTATAGTTTCTTTCTACATTTATTGTAAAGTCACTCCTTCCAGTATTTCTTCTTATCGAGTTCCATAACAATTAATCATACAATCAAACTTACAGACAGATTATTGAACACAATGATTAAGTTTGTTTGTTGAATCATACATAAGATATAAAAAATATAAAATTCACAGTTTTTATTATTTTGTTTATAAAAATGGTCTCTAAAATACGCCCAAACCCGAAATATATCAGAACCTCTTAAAATACGCCATCGTACTATAGTATGTAGCCAACTTAGAATTATTTTTAATTTAGTTTATTTTTCATATTTTTAGAGTAATTTGCTCAAATATTTTTTTAAGTTAATGCAAAAAGTTTACAGTTTTTATAATTACTACTTATAATTATACTTATAATATACTTAAATTACAATGATAATTATCAACTTTAAAATACCACTGTTAAAGACTGTCAACATCTGTTTATATATATTTACTGACGTTCCACACTTCATTAGACATTTCAGGACTTTCTGTTGGCATCTTGAAAATTCTAGACTGCTTTATTACTTCTTTTTTTTTCGTCAAGGGACATTTTCTATATAAAATAAATCTCATGGAACTGTCTTAACACTCTTTTCTTCTTTATAGTTATTTGTCTCAAATAACAGGTCTATCAGGAACCGATTGAAGCCAACAGGGAGGATCAGTTCCCTGGTATAAAGCCAATCTCTCAATATGAACACACTTCTAGCTGAAAACTGGATGAGGTAGATTTGACCGTTTATTTTCTGCAGGACGGTGTATAGGCCTTTACAGTTTCGTTAAAGTTTCGGACAAAATCCTTACTTACATGTAGGATTGTATAACCATACTGGCTCACCTCTTCCGAAAGTTATACCTGTAGCATGCATGTCGAGCTTGGCCTTGGCTTTATCACTTTGAAGCTTTAAACTTTTACGAGCAAATTCGTAAACTTTTTTTTCTTTCAAATTTTCCATGTACGTCAGGGATAAAGTTCTTCATTACAAGGAGGAAACCTTCCGAAAATAAAATCGTGAAGAAGCTTCATTTCTCTTCCGGTGAGTATCATTGATTGAGAATAGCCGGTTGATTCATGTTTGAAACTATATAGTGCGAGTTTTCTTAATATTAAAGATTTTCATTAATTCTTGTCAAAATTCTGATTCCAAATTTCGTCCTTGATCATAATGTAACTGTAAAGGATAACATGTCTTAATACGACGTGTGTTACGAATACTTCTGCTACTGTAGTCACTTCTGGATAAGGAAAGGGTTTCAGGATATTTTAAAAAATAATTCATTGCGGCCATTAAGAACTGGAGAATATCCACTGCAAGTCATTCAAAAGGCTCTCTGGAAAAATATTGTGCCATTTTACCGCGACTTCTTGTTCTAGGGCCTTATATTGGTCCTCTGCCTACCACTGTCTGACAAAATCTACGCAGATGCAAACATGTCATATATTGGCAGAAGCAAAAATTTTTGACAAGGACTACGAGATATTCGTAACTTCTAGATATTTCAAATGTCATCTTTAAAAGTTTTAGAAAAATATACAACTTGATTAAAGTTATATAAAGACACACAATGACTATAAAACATATACATAAATGGGTTAGTTTAACAGACAAAAATCTACAAAATAAATTCTTCAATAAACTTTTTGCATTACCTTGACCTAGTACAAATATATAAATAACCATTGTTATCGTGCCAAATATTTTCGGATTTATCCAAAGATTTTATTTTTAATTGTTTTATTAGGTTTTTTGTTATATAGAATGGTGTCATGATATTTAATTTATCTAAACACACAAACCAAGGAATCCATGTAAGAAGCATCATGCAAATTTCATACTTTAAGGCCAATCATTTAAATGGAAAATAATAAAGAAACTTACTTTAAGTCCAGAAATGTTCTAGTGGAAATACCAATGTTTAATATGTGTAAGGATTCAAGATATTTTAATTCTGTTGACCTTATTCTGTACACATATGTACACCGTTTACTTTTAATACTGCATTGTATAATTAATGATTTTTCCTCTTCCAGGTTAAACCGCTTTGAGAGAAGTATACACCTATATTTAGAATCTTTAGTTCAAAGTGTACTCATTTTATTGTAGCCATCTACTACTACTATTTTCCGTAAATAGATATTGTCAAAACGTTTATAGATTTCTTTAAACCGGAATTCCAAGAAACAAAGGAAACATCTTCTTCTTTAAGTGCCATATTAGGTCTCCCTAACGTTGACAATTACATCGGCAAGTGGTTCAAGGTCTTTAGCTAATTTAAATAGTTGTTCAATACTGCATATTCGTGTCCAACCGCCAATGTTCTTGAGCCATGACATCTGCTTCCTCTGCGGCTCTCGATTTTATCCTTCTTGATAAGCTGAAAGATTCATTTAAACGATTTTCTTTTTGGAAAATGCGTATCTTGTTTGTCCGATTCTTTCTTTTATTACGTCAGTATAGTCGTTGTTGTCGTTAAAAGTAAACTTTTTACTCTTTATAAAAACACTTTATAAAAATTTTTGCCTTTCTTTTAAGTTTGTATGATGCTATATAACTATATTTTAAAAATATCAAATATTTTAAATAAATCATAGCATTTCGTGAGAATACATGTTTAAAGATATACCTTACTAAACCAATAATAGAGTATTCTTAGCACCATAATAATAATAATAAATCATTTTTTCCATGATATAACTATAACCATGTACCACTCGAAGATCTACTACCTACTTATGTGTTTTGATTTATGTAAACCATAGTGAAGTTGATCTATAAAAAGTAGATTAGCAAAGTTATCGTTTACTACCTGTACAGACTATTACTTGTTTAGTTATGAACAAAATTATTTAAGCATATTATATTCGGTTATATAATTAAACAACTATGGTATACAATTTAATTATTGTGGTACTACAAGGCTTGTTTTAAATTGATTTTCTATTTTTTTTTTTGTATTTTTAGGTAATTTTCTTTAATTTAGATGAGTTTCTTTTGGTTCAGTTTTTGACGGAGTTTAAAAATGATTTCCTGCACTTCTCTATTTCCTTGTTTTCTTTCATCAAAACTTAATGTGTGATAATATGGAGACAGATTACATCCTTGTCTGACTCCCTTTTTTGGATGAAATTTCTTGAAAAGTATGTCAAGGACTTTTAGTGATCGAGTAGTATATTTGTATAGTTCAGTTATAAGCGAAATCAGGTGTTGCTATACTCCTACTTCTTTTAGTATTCATCATAAGTGCTGCCATTTGACCCTGTCGACGCGTTTCTGGTATGTGAGATAAAAGAAAAGGGAAGACATTTAAGCAGTAGCGAAAGATAAAATAGGAACAAAAATTTGTGCCCGTAAAAATCATTGGTTTGACGATGAATATAAGAATGCAACAAAAGAAAAAAATGAAGCCTACAGAAAGATGCTTACCTGACGAACTAGAACAACTGTAGAGAATTACCAGACAAAGAGAAGAAAAAAAAAAGAAGATACACAAAAGAAAAAAACCAAACCACTTAAATAGGGAATTTAAATATATAGAAAACCTCAACAGACAGAAAGAATTCGGAGTATTCTATAAGAAAGTTAACATCAACAGAAAAGAATTCAAGGCAACCACAAGACAATGCAGAAGTCAGAATGGCGACCTAATAACCACAAGGAAAAATGTGTGCATAGATGGGTGGAATACTTTAACCATGCACTTAATATAGAGGAAGAAGACGAAAATCTGGAAGACGAAAGAAATGAGGTAAGAGGAACAGACAAGAGGGAAGAGAAACCATCAACGATTCTTGAAGTTAAAGATGCAGTTAAAAAACTAGTCAGAAACAAATCACCTGGAATTATAGCAGCTTATTAAGGGAATATGGACACAGAAATCCCTCCCCAATGATGGGAATATTGGAATACTTCTAAATGCAGCGTATTAAATATTTTCCACAGTACTATGTCACCGTATGGCACAGTATGCAGAACGTATAGTAAGAAAATACCAGGCTGGTTTCAGAGGTGGTGAATCGACATTTATCAGATTGCAACCCTGAAACAAATTTTAGAAAAAACACTGAAATATGGCATTGATACTCATCACATATTTATAGACTACAAATCAGCCTAAGACTCTGTCAATAGAAGAGAAATGTTCAAAGCAATGAAAGAGCTAGGAATACCAAATCAGTTGGTAAATTTAACAAAACTAACTCTTAAAAAAGTTGAATGTAGAGTACGAATTCAGGGGGAATTGTCTGAACCTATTAAAACAAATAACGGGCTGCGCCAGGGAGACCCTCTCTCCTGTACACTGTTCAATCTTACTCTGGAAAAAGTAATACGTATGTCACAAATCAAAACTACTGGTTTAATATAAAATAAATCAGTGCAAATCCTTGCCTATGCTGATGATATCAATATTGTTGGGAGAACGGAAAACGCTGTACGAGAGGCGTATGTAGCATTAAAAGAATCAGCTACAAAAATGGGTTTAACAATAAACACCAGCAAAACGAAGTATATGAAAATAAACACGCAACCACAAATCCTACAACCACTTATTATAGAAAACGACGCAATCGAAGCAGTGAACGAATTTGTATACCTGGGAGCGCTCTTTAACACTGAAAATAATACTACCGCAGAGACAAACTCTGTCGAAAGAAAAGAACTAAAGCGAATCTATGGAGCAGTGAATGACAATGGAGTGTGTAGAAGACGATGCAACTACGAACTTTATAGAATATACCAGGAACCTGTTATCGTAACACATATTAAGATAGGACATCTGAGGTAGATAGGGCATGTAATGTGGATGGAACAAAATGGCACAGCTATTAAAAGCTCCTTGATAGAACCGTTGGTCAGAGAAGAAGGGGAAGACCCAGAACAAGGTAACATCGATGAAGACATGAAATATATGGGAATACGTGTTTGGCGGAGAAAGGCGATATATAGAGCCAACTGGAGAGAAATTATTGAGGAGACTAGGACCCACGCAGGGTTGTAGAGCCAGAATGATGATGATGATAATGAGATAAAAGCAATAGTTCTTTAATTGTCACATTTATGGAAGCTACCTTTTTTATGGCATTTATATAATTATTTAACAATTACAATGGTATTCCGATTTCTGTTTTCTTGAGCATTTCTGTTGTTCAAATCATATTTGGACCTAGTGCTTTTTTGACATTAATTTACTGATCTCAATACTTACTTCATTTTCAAGTATATCAGGTTCTTCTTCTATTTCGTCATGGCTTTGGTGAACAACTTCCTGGTGTTAATGATCTTTATATAGATCCTGGCTGTATAATCCAAATATCTCTACTATATGTTCTCTGTTTGTTCACAAGGTTTCTGTGTGGCTGATCGTGGCTCTCAATGTCTTACGTATATATAGACCAACCTTTATATTGATAGACCAATATTATTTGAATAATACCTCATTATTGCCAAAAATTTATTGTAATACCTGCTATGTGTAGTTTCTCATTTTCTTGTATAATACAAGTAAGTTTTTTTAGCACATTATCGATGTTACATTATCGATGAACATTACATTAGACATTCTGTATTACAACAAGGTTGATTTTTTATTGCAGATTTTATCCGCTCTTAGTTATTTTTAGCCATCATTAAGTATTTTCAAGTCTGTTTACCGAAACGTTGCTTTACTAACATAAGAATAAGTTTAGCAGTTTCCAAAAAATGCAACTGGTCCTCTGGCGGTCGATAAAGATCGATGTGTGTGCGTGCTTACATTTGGTACCGTTAGCCTTGCAAGGACGGTAACGATCACGGCAGCCGTCCATGCAGTGACAGTGATCGAACTCCACACGGCATCGATACCGTGCCGTTTGGCGATCGATGCGTATGTACGGCTGTACGCTCACATTGTTTCTTCGCGCCATCAGAGGAATTTGTTCTATGGAACTTTTATAGTCCCTCCAAATTCGATGTGTGTGCGCATAGCTTAAGTATATTATTAAATTGAAAAAAAATGTATGAATCAAAATTTTAAACTTTTACTAGCATTGTTGTGAACAAGGATGAAATGAGTAAAAATTATGACTTATACTGTCTTCATATACTTTAGTCTAACGAAACATTGCTAATCTATAAATGAATAATAGTAGATAACGTGTCTTATGACAAGTTTTTATGTAAAATTTTTGACACACAAAAACTTTTCATTTATTATCATTTTTTTAATCATTCCTTTGGAACCGTATATTTTCCAGTGTATATAGCCATTCTGTATGAGTGCTGACGATTCCTGAGATTGTAGGGCCCTTTTTGCAGGCCCCTTGTACAAAGGCTGCAATGTGCAATGTAATTAAAATGTCGTAGATTTGTTGAATGAATGAAAAAAATTTGTTATTTGATTATTTATATAATGTAAAATAGAACGTATAGTGATTTCCAAAAAAATCTATCGTACCTTTTATTCGATTATACTCTGCATATCGTTTGTAATTGTTCAAACATTTTCAACCATCTAGTCACAATAAAATTATCCATATCAACAATGACTTTTCTTATAAATATATTACCTTTATTACCTCCCCATTCCTTACAATCCAACAACTTAGTGTCATTTAAAGACTAAGGTACCCATTTAAAAATATAACATAAGTATATATACATAAGTATATATGAGTCATAACTATTGGGACATAGACTAAGGACAGGTTATTTAGACCAAAATATGGCTATTGGGCCCAATATGCCTTAATAAAATGTTGCTGAGAAAAAAGATACAGGGTGTTAAGTTAATTTTTGTTTTTCGTTGTTTGCTAATAGTTTCCGTGTATATTTATAAATTGCTATCAAAATTGGCACAGAGGCAAGACAAGAAATAGTATTTTATTTACAATTTTACGATTTGTCATAGAGGGCGCCACGTGGATCATTCCTAATGATCAAATTGAGTCTAAACTTTTTCTGATGAAACTTTTTAGTAATTTTTATTAGAAATATCAATCAATAGAAGTATCATTTTTACGTAAAATTGGTACTCTTGTATAAACATGATAATTTCAACCGTTTTCGATAAAAACGCAGTCGAACTGCTTAGAGTCTTAAAAAAGGATTTCAAATATTATTTCATTTATGAAAAGTATGCTTTGGACTGTCAGATAATGGTTGTTGGTAAATGTCATTTGTTTAGAGTAAATTATTTTTGATGTGACAGTGTAGTGTAATGTTGCATTTTTTAAAAGTAATCATTACTTTTTTTTAATTGAAATACCTCGTCACAATCATTTATATATACGCACAAGAAAATGTTTGCGGTCGCTCGGCAGCCAGAAGGTATGGAATGTTATACGCAAACAGAAGGCAACCAAATCACAAAACTTTTGCAAGATTATATCGTAGTTTAGGTGAAACTGGGTCATTTCACACTAAAAATCGGGGTGGTCGACCGAAACAAATCAACCCTAATCAAGAAGATGAACTTTTGGTTCGAGTAGATGAAAGTCCTGAAATAAGTTCACGACATCTATCAGCAGCAACAGGAGTAAGTCAGTCGTCTATTGTTAGAATTCTAAAAAAAGAGAACCTCCATCCTTATCACTTCACTCCTGTTCAAAATTTACTTCCAACATATCTTCCACGACGGTTACAGTTTTGCCAACGTATTCTGAATAAACATCGCAATGACAGACACTTTATTAAGAATATTATGTTCGCCGACGAAGCAACTTTTACCAGACGAGGGGTTTTTAATTGGCGAAATAGTCATTATGGGGAAGAAGAAAACCCGCATGCTATTAAAGCTAGACATTTTCAGCATGATTTTAAATTCAATATTTGGTGTGGCATTATAAGCGACCAACTACTAGGGGCTTATGTTTTTTCTCCGAATTTAAATGGAGATTCTTATTTATTCTTTTTGGATAATACTCTTAGTGATATTTTAGATGATCTATCACTGGATGTAAGAAGAAAAATGTGGTTTATGCAGGATGGAGCGCCACCTCATTTTTCATTAGCTGTTAGAAATCATCTTAATGACGTATTTCCTCAACGATGGATTGACAGAGGCAGTGATTTTCAATGGCCACCAAGAAGTCCTGAGTACAACCCGCTAGATTTTTATTTTTGGGGACATATGAAGTCCTTAGTTTATGCCAATGAAATTAATACACGGGACGAACTTTGGAGATACATTCAAAATGCAGCTAATCTTATAAGGGGACAGAATAATATTTTTTTTAACGTCCGAAAATCCTTTATAAAAAGAATTAGAAAAGGCATAGAAATCGGAGGAGACCATGTAGAACGTTTAGTTTGAGTTTTTGTAAGTTCTTTTAAGTTAAAGTGTGTTTAGTTTTGATTTATCGTCAAAACGGAAACACGAAAAACAAAAATTAACTTTAACACCCTGTATCTTTTTTCTCAGCAACATTTTATTAAGGCATATTTGGCCGAATAGCCATATTTTGGTCCAAATAACCTGTCCTTAGTCTATGTCCCAATAGTTATTACTCACCCTGTATAGAATAAATGAGTCAAAAGAACAACTAAAAATTAAAAGAATGCCCACTATCACGAGTTTTATTGGTAACGCTCTAAAATTTTTTGAAAAAATTTGAAAATTAGTTTGTATGTAAAATATGACCTAATTATGATATAAAGATATATAGAAACTAAAAACTTTTTACCAGAAAATGACTTACTATTAGAATTAGTTGCCTATAGACAACATTGCTGTATAATACTGTTTACTCTGTAGCTTAAAAGCAACATCGATCTTTATGTCCTCCTTTTTTGTATATTTGAAAATATTACGTCTACAATATTGTTAATTAATTTTATTTAAAAAATGTTATTACAAAGTAATTATTAAATTAATATTATATACAATAAAAAAATATATTTTATGCAAAAAATTTAAACAATCTTTGTTTTGGGTAAACAAACATGTCATTTGCATTTACTTCAATAAATCGATATGTTACGAACAAAGCCCGAAATTCGACAATCCTAGCAGTGTAAGGAAATTATATTGTACACTTCTAGCATTATACCCCAAATTGTACAATGTCCGAAATGATCAAAATTAAAAATGATTATCGAAACGCTCATCGATTCGAATCGATTGCAATAGAAATTGTTCTGCAATTCGCGATTGAAAACAAAGTATCTGACCTATGGCGGAATAAATTTAAACTACTAAAAGTGGTATAAACAAACCAGACAGCTGTTGATTTGAATAGAATTATTAAATTTTTTTTGTAAATTTCAGCATTATGACTACGTCACAGTATATTGCCAAAGAATATTCTTTATAAAGCAATAGTATACTGTGACTACGTTAAAGTATTTTAAACCAAATCGATATTGTTCTGTTCCTCAATGCAATTCAAGATCGACAAAAGATATTTCCCTATTTCTCTTTCCTAAACTGGAAAACTTGAGGAAAAAGAGGAAATCAATAAAAAGAAAATACCCCTTAAGTCAATAACATACTGAGAATACATAATTTATTTTCTTGAATAACAGAAATACAAATACTTACCATGTTGGGATAGTATCATGAGGTTTTTTCCTCATGATTTATTATGGAATCTTTTAAAGACAAATCATGTGCTATGATCTTTTTTGACAGGTGACTCTCCAACTTAAGGTTGATTTCATGTAATCAAATGAACTATCTTACAATAAAGTCAAGTTCAAGTTATTTATTTATATTAATATACAATAAAGTAGTGACATATGTCAAAAAATAGCATAAAAAAATTAACATATTAAAAACATAAGGCATAATATAAAATAATGCATATATTAGTAACACGAACATTACACAGAACATTATACTCTGGGTTCCCAGGTATACACAAAATAGGATTCTGGATTCATCAATACACAAGCCAGTTCCAAACATTAAAGTTAAAATTTAAGAATTCATCACTTGAAATACTTGAAAACTGCTTCCCCTTTAACATTAGACTGTTATGTTTGTTTATACCCATGATACTATAACTAACAAGATAAGTCAACGCGCATGTTCTTGCATATCCCTCGCACACATGTGACGTAAGCCCGAGACAACTTTAATGATGCCAAGTTAAATGCTCTATCTGTTGCTATTCTGTGTGCTTCAAAACTTAATGAATGATATTTTTATTTATTCATTGATGTAGTAAAGACTTTGTATATTATATTGTTATATAAATTTTGTCGTGAAAACATTCAGTTTACTGTGTTAATATCACCTAATTTATTTATCGTACGCAACTTCCTCTCGACTACCTGTAGCTACTTTATAAAGAAGACTAATTATTTGGTTGCCATAATGTATTGTGGATTGGTGGGTTGTTTAAACAATTATAATAAAAAAAGTAAATCTTTTTCGAAGTGTCGTTTTTTTGTGTTTTCTAGAGACAAACAAATGCGTAAAGTATGGGTCTTCAAGTGTTTTCAGCGAGACAAATTTAATGTAGAAACCGCGAGAATATGATCAAAACATTTTACAGAAGCTAACTTTTGTTCAAAAGAAAAACTATAGTGGAATATTACTGCTAATAGTATAATTAATTATTATGAAATTGTTACTGAAGAGATCTTTTCCTCGCTAAACCTTTCTAGTGGTGATACAGAAATTAACCCTGAAAATTTAATTGACAGTCATCAGGATTTTATTAATTCGAATATAAAAGACCTGGAATGGGATTGATAGGAAAATTTAGCCGGTTTCGTTGCATTTAAGTTACAAAAAAAAAGAAATACTTGGATATATTCCGAACGCTAACGATAAATTGTTTAGTTGGGTAAACCACGAGGGTGGTTTACTCAAACCAACACTGGAATTTGTAACTAAATGTAGTGAACTGGAACATATTTTTCGTAGTTATAATTACAACAACAACAAATTAAAAATAACTAAAAGTTATTTAAAAAACCTAACAAAAGCTGCAAAATACGTATATGTTAGCAAAGATGTAAAATTACTTTTTTATATGTAAAATGTATTTAATACTAATTCTAAATAAAAATATTAAAGATAATTATTACAATATCCGCAAGAGAAAAATCACGAAGATTGTAAAATAATTGTCTAAATCATATTCATAAAGTCTGAAGGAGGACCTGCTTTTACTTATGTTTCAAATTCTTTACATTTTACCTGCCTTTTATATTTAATTTATGTTTTGTAGCAATATCTATTTTGTTTGTAATACGCACAATCAAATCGAAGATTCATATATTTCTTTAATTAATTTTACAAATTACTTAATAATTTTCAAACCACGTTTTCACAGAAAGTAACTAGTTAGGACTTCTTAGTGCACGATATGGCATCGAGGTATACTTACCGTTCATGGCGTCTTTAAACCTGCTATCAGCTGTCTTGAAACATCCACGTACTTGTATTGACATGTAAAGGACAGTTAAAGAATATGTGATTTAGATAAGCTATACTTATAGTCGTCAGAGACGAAAATATCACTGACCCTCTAAAAATCATACGAACAAGCTGAATTTCGCAAAGAATATTAATTTTGGGACCCTAAAAAAGGCTTACTACTTTTACCCTGAGGCTCCCCCCCTAAAACCGCCATCGTAAGCGGCTAAAAACGCAGAAAAATCAACTTACCAATAATCTGTACGCCGGTAGAAAAAATATTTTAAATAAAAAATGTATCTGAAATAATTCTAAACAAAAATGTTAAATTAGCACTTTTGCGAATAAACGAATGAACCGTTCTCCCACAAACAACGCTTGAAGCGACCGTCGATTCTAAACGTCAGTTACGCGCGCGAAATCAATGTTCAATAAAATTTGTATCAGCTCGGCGGTAAAAATTCGATATATTTTGATTCAAGTGTCCTATCGACAAAAATCAAGATGCATTTTAAAGGTAAAGAGTTCAACTTTCATATGCAATTTTTGTAGTTTGCCGCAGATAAACTCAGATTTTATAAAGATGTTAAATAAATAAACATGGCGCGATTTTTGCCATTTTTTATGATTCTTATGAGATCAATACAATCCATCTCGTTCATTGACTGGGTACTCTAAAGTTTCGATTATCAGAGCCTATTCTTTAAAACTTATAGCATGAACTTTTAGTTTTAAGTTTTGGCAACAAATGTGAGGCATTTAAAATATGCTTAAAAATCGCTGGAACTTTCACATAAAAAACGATCTTAAACGTTTCAAACTTTTTTTTAATTACCCTAGTACGTTTTTCAAAAGAAATTAAACTACTCCCAAAATCGTCTTCTTTGAGGCATTTCTGTGACATACGAACGTTTGTGATGTAAAGCATTAAATTCTGCATTTTTTATTCATATTTAAAATGCCTCATATTTGTTGCCACAACTTAAAATTGAAATTTCATGCCATGGGTTTTGAAGACTGATCTCTAAAAATAGAAATTTACTATGTGACGATAAGACCACCAAAGAGAATTGAAATACTATTATAAAAATAATACCTCAATCAACCATGGGAGCTTATCGTCTATGCTTCGCCTAGCTCAGTCTCTCATGTGTGAATCCGTCTTGTCTTAAACTAAGAATTAAACAATGAACATTTAGCTGGTAACAAATAAAACAATGATTTAACTAATCATATTTATTTAACACATAAAACAAAGCAAAAACAACCCTGCCTAATGCTTTACATTAAATAAAATTGAATGATACTTGTGGCATCGATAGGCTGCTTGCTTCTAAATATATGTGGCCTCCAGATTATGTGATTATGTAGGTCCTCCAGAGCATGTGGGTAGGCCTTACATATATCTGCAGTTATTCTTCTGCTGCATATTATTATTTCAGAAATTATCCAATGAAATATCCAATTGACCCAATAAATTCTTTAATAAAGCCAATAAATCCAAGAGAATTCTGCAGACGATAAAATGCACCTTATAATAATTCCTACCTTCATTTATTAATTTTAATTACAGACAAAAAAGAATATTCCCACTACGTTAGAGAAGGTGATTGACAAACAGTGGCAGTGGAGAGTGACTGCAATGAAGTTAGCACAGATGCCATAGGACGTACGCCTATGATGGAATTAGCTCTTCTGTCAAAATAGAAGAGAATACTTACTGTAATGTATTGGCCATGTAATTATAAACCCCACTTGCGACGCTCATGTATTGCTAATTATCGCATTATATTTCAGTTAGGTTACAGGTAAAAGAATAGACAGTTCTAGATAGATAGAATAGATACTTCCGTGATGTATTTTACTTTAAAGAACAAGTAATACAACGCCAGTATAGACGCTTCGCTTAAAAAACTGCATTTATTAGCATTTTGCTTATAAAGTTTATTTATATCAAACGTCCAGCGAGTACATGCAAAAAATGTTATCTCCTCGTTCAGCAACAAAATTAAAACACGTGTAATTGCTCAAGTACGTATTAAAGTGAGATACGATGTATTCCAATTCGATATCCACTACGTCATGTTCTTGCAATAAATCTGGTGCTGTCATTGTATCAGTATCGATTATTTGGCCCATTTGTTAGAGGCGATGCGGCAAGAAATAAATCTTTCACTTCTATTGACTAACCAAGACACAATTCGAGTGTTGCCTAATGGAAACTAATGTTTTCGTTGGGTACGTGGCCTGCACAGCGAAATCTTGATTTAAATTTACACCCTAAATGGAGTCGATTGCTACGTTAGAGAAATATAAAATTTTGTTCGTTACCGGACGGCATTTGGCATTGTTTTAAAAGAAATACATTACAATAAAGTAGTATAACATGAACTTCACAACTTCTGAAAAAACGCCAGGAAATATTATATATAACAATATATTAATATTTTTTCATAATTCGAGTAAAATTCATTTGTTTTTAAGTTAAGATTGATGAGTCATATATAAGGGATAAAATAGATATACAACGAGGAGTTCAATATGGTAACAATGTCTTTTAGATAATGTTAACTGTAGCTCTAAAAGCGTCTTTTTAACAGGAACATAAGGATAAAGGAATTAACATTGATAGCTACCAACAAAACCATATCCGCTGACGCATTATTATAATAGGCAGTCATCATCATCATCATCATCATCATTTAGCCTCAGAAGTCCACTGCTGAACATAGGCCTCTTCCTCGTGTTTTTAACCCAGTCTATCTTGCGCCACTCTCATCCAG
Source organism: Diabrotica undecimpunctata (assembly GCF_040954645.1). NCBI lineage: Eukaryota > Metazoa > Arthropoda > Insecta > Coleoptera > Chrysomelidae > Diabrotica > Diabrotica undecimpunctata. Next base: position 144,139,118 of record NC_092807.1, read on the forward strand.
TTTTTATTTTGTCTTCTTAAATCGCCAGCCGATCGTATAGCTGGTCGATCGACGCTTCTCTTATCTTCCCTTGGTCTCCATTCTAATAACGTCTTTGTCCATCGCTTATTGTTCGCTTTGTTCTCAATGCTTACATAAATATTGTTCTAAAGCTATTTTCTTGTAGCATCTTAAGGCAATTACTATTTTAATTGGGAATAAGCCGCCATTTAAGTTTAAAATAAGTTTATTATTCATAATGCTTATTCTTAATTAAAATGGTAAATGCTAACATTACTTCAAAGATCATATGAAGTACACAATTCAATTTAAGTCTGCTTTATAGATTTTGAAAAGGCGTTTGATAGTGTGCAACATGATAGGCTGTTTGAGTATCTAGAAATGATTGGAATAGATGATAGTAATCTGAGACTTTTACTACGTCTATATTGGAATCGAGAAGCTTCTATTCTGATAGACGGCAAAGAAATAGGCACAATTGTTGTTCACAGAGGTGACAGGGTTGTATGTTATCCCCAACTTTGTTTAATGTGTACTCGCAAATAAAATTTAACGATGCCTTAAAAGGGCAATGTGGAGTTCCAACAGCTATCATAGTGAAATTATCGAAGATCTTTTAATTCCTTAATTCCTTATATATCGACTCAAGAGAGAATGCTCCAATAACGGACTTGGAATAAATACATCAAAGATAAAGTTACTTACGGTTAGTAAACTAGACGTTGGCCCTATGTAACAATTAGCCGAGTACAAAAGTTAACCATTTTAAATTCATGCGATATTGGATAAACCAGACACTATGAAGAAATTAAAACTCGTTTAGAAATTGCAAGAGGCGCATTTATGAAACTTAGATCTATATTATGCAATTCTCAGCTGACCTTACAATTAAGAATTAAGTTCCTAAAATGTTATGTGTATCCTGTATTACTAAATGGACATGAAATCTGGATCATAAAGGTTAATATGATGAACAAATTAGAAGCCTTCGAGATGTGGTCATATGGTAAACCTTCGTCTACGCATTAGCTTATCAGCAGATAAATTATTACATGTCGCGCAAGATCGAGAACAATATCGGCACCCACGCCTAATTTGTTCACGATATTCAAAGATGATGTGCCTAATATACCTACCCGTCACAAATTAGCGCCCATGCGACAGTAAAATACTGCTTTAACCAGCAACGACATAGATACAGTAAGTGGTACGACGATAGGATAATTGACTGTCAAACAATTCCAAAACTGGGGAGAAATAACGCCTAATAAGCCTCCTACCATGCATCGGAAAGTTGTACGAGAGGATGCTGCGAGGACGGATAGACGACCCGATTAAGAGATCAGAAGGTCTATCCCCAAAGCAATTCGGATTCTGCAAAGGGAAGAGCACAATTGACGCAATTTTGAGTGTAATCGAGGTATTGCACAAAGTTGGGGACGAACAGCGCTGGGCGGCTCTGCTGCTCTCCGATGTTAGAAATGCATTCACTTTGCAGTGAAAAGAGGTGATGTGAACATTGGAAGAGAGTTAGTGTCCTAACTATCTGATGAAGTGATGGCGGAATATCTTTCCGAGAAAAAGATCATGGTTGAGAAGGGCACGATCGTTGACGTAACGGCTGGAGTTCCACAGGAGTCGATCTTGGGTCCAACGTTATAGATCCTGGCATATGACGGGGTCATGAACTGCGAATATGGAGAAGCTATAACTTCGTTCGCTTTTGCGGACGATCCCACTGTGTTGATAGTAGCACGGGACGAGCCGGATCTCCTATTTAGGGTAAGACATACTGGTAACGTTGTGAAGGACTAGATGACAGATCACGGACTAGAAATCGCAGCAGAGAAGACCAAAGCCATCATTCTAAAGTGTAAACGGAAAAAACAAGGGATGGAACTAAAATGTGGAGGCGTACAGCTAACCCAAACCCAAATCAGAAAGGAGGAGGGCCTTACACAGTGTTGTGCAGTAAATCATCCTTTACGCGGCACCTGTCTAGAGTGAGGCGGTAGAGGTACCGACCTACAAAGGGCTCATGATACGAGTAGACAGAGTCTGTTTCGAGTAGCATGAGCCTACAGGACTTTATCTGCGTTGGCCTTGTGGACTATCACGGGTTGTGTTCCTCTGCATGTGTTGGCAGTAGAAAGGAGACATCTCTATGAGAGAAGAGAGCATTTGTCAACAGTCATAAAAAAGGATAAAAAAAAAGAAGAAAAAGAAAGATTAACAGAAAGATGATAAGAACAGTGGAACAACACTTAAGATGTTGCCCAGTGGACCAAGATGCTGATCCTGAGTCTAAAGGACTGAGTGGACTGTGGTCACAGTCTAATGCAAGTGCTTACAAGACATGGGTGTTTTAGGGCATATATTCATAGGTTCGGATAAATACCTATACTGTAAATACTTTGACCCTGTTACTTACACAATGCTGAAGTGTAATAATTAGACAGTGGAAAGAAACAGAATGTATAGAGAAATAGGTATGAACCCTATTACTGTGAGAGAGATGATCGTGAAGATGACGAGTAAGGTGTGATGGTATATTGTACATAATTACATCCAAACAGTAATATTAAAAAAAAAGAAAAAGAGTCAACTGCCCACAAGAAGGAGAGGGTGGTTTTAGTTGGTAGGCAGAATACAGGAAGACTTCCGTTTGTAGGACCTTTTTTTCAAAGGGTAAATGGGCTCGGATGTATTTCCACCCTCAGAAAAAGAAAAATGAAAAAAAGATTGCTAAGGAACCGTCGAAGAATTAAAATCAATCATAAGAGACTTTTTCAACGATCGCGGAAAACTAACAGGAACTATCCCAAAACTTAAGCCTTCTAAAGAGTCTACACTCAATATACTAACCCAAGAAATTTCAGTCCTTACAAGACAATTACAACGCCTTAAAATAACAACATGCATTTGTTGCAGGAAGAGTTATTAAACCAAGTACAAAAGTGGAATACACACTTCGATAAAAAGCACTCGGATGCAGTAGACTTTATGGAAAGAATTAAGCCTGGCCTACGAGATAGATAAAACTAGATTTGTTAGACCATTATGGTAACGAAACAAAAATAATTTAAAATCGTGGACAGACTTCATAAGACATTTTTAAAAAGCTTTTTATCCCAGGGGATATTTGGTGCAACTAAAGGAGAAAATCAGAAACAAGCAAAGGCAAACATACCCATCTGTTAATGACTTTCGTTGCGCTAATTTGTGACGGATAGCTCTATTAGAGACTAGAATCAGTAAAACAAACGTTTAATTTAAATAAAAATATATTCAAATAAATAGAAAACAATATAAAATTTACTAAGGTACTAATTTACCGCCAATGTTAGACGTTGATGCCGATAAACAAAAAAAAAACATTAGCGGCGTTCAGATAGAGAGGACGAAGAACGACCATTAGTCAATACTCAAAGATAAAAGATAGTGGGAGCAACTTAATACTCGACCCAGGCAAAGTGTGGCAGTCGATCAATACTCGATCGCATCAAGAAAGGGAGGTGGGCTCTGATCAGTACTCAAAGACCAAGGTAGATCATGCCAGTAGTTCTTGCCAGATCAATACTCCGGATCAAACTTAAGTACTAAAGAAAAATAAGGAGGAAATAATCTCACAGGAACCAATTTCTTTCTAGTCGAAAAGATTTTTACTTAATTGACTAGTAACAAATATACTATATACCTGTTTATTTATTACAGAATGTACTTTCGTTGTCCACTGCCACAAATCTTTGATGCTTGTGGAGAGCTCTGCTTACTTTCACTGCGGGATATGAAACAAAAACAACTTACTTGTTCCGTCGTTCAAATTACAGTAATCTTCCTTTTCCCAGGCAAAACTTCATTTTTTTCACTTTAATCCCTCGTTCTCCTTTTCACCAATCAGACACACACACATCGTACATACCACGCCATCCCTTTCGACGAATCAAATTCTGTGTCAAACACAAGTTCAATGTTATTATGATATCACATAAACTTGAGATTTTCAAATTTTACATAAATAAGATATTTTCTTTGTTTAGAAGTTTCCAGAGATGATACAGCTAATATTACTTTGATTATTGTATACTTATCCCTGACCACGAATTTTCTAATTCTTTGTCCAATTTCTTTATAAACAAAAGGCTTAAGCCTTACATTCTAAAATTGCTACCTTTGGGTTATTAACATTAATCGTTTATGAGAATTCCTCTAATGTTTTTATACAGTGTGGAAACCACTTATGGAATAAAATTGTCTGTGTCCTTATTTTAGAAAATAATAGAAAACTTTAAAATAACTTAACTTTTAAATTTAAATGTGCGCATTTTAAACATAAATTTGAATGTACAGGGTGATCCACGCAAGTCTGGCATAGTCCATAATCTATTTTAAATGAAACACCCTGTATTTTTTATGTTTTTAAAAGTTCCTTAACAACCTGATCTCAACGAACTATATCATGTAGGGTCTATTATGAATAATACAACGTGAAATTTTGAAATTAAGTATAATTTTCTTCAAGCCAATTAATTTATAGAATACCCGAGATCATTGATTGGATTACATTAAACTAAATGCTCAAAATGTTCTCCACCTTGTTGTTGGCAATAACACAGTCTCCTATAAAACGTTCGTCCCGAACTTTGTTTAAAATTTCAGGTGAAATATTCCATATTTCTGTAGTTATCCTTTCTTTGAGGTCTTCAATGCTAGTTGGTTGTGTTGCATATACTTTGTTCTTGAGATAACCCCACAGAAAAACATCCAAAGGCGTAAGATCTGGAGACCTAGCTGGCCACTCAATAGTACCCCTTCGTCCAATCCATTTATCGAAGAAGATTTCATTCAAGTAATTTCTCACCATTAAAGCATAATGGGGTGTTGCACCGTCCTGCTGGAACCAGACAGTTTCATGCGGTAAAGTCGGATCTATTGGATTGGGATAAAAGTTAGCCAACTGAGGAAGAATCGTCTCTTAGCATGCTTAAATATTTTTCCGCTGTCAAATTACCATCTACAAATATAGGACCAATAATATGATCCCCTATAATACCTGCCCAAACATTCAACTTTTGAGGATACTGAGTGTGTGTCTCACACATACAATGAGGATTCTCCGCTGACCAATATCTACAGTTTTGTCGGTTTACCTCTCCGTTCAATGTAAATGTTGATTCATCAGAAAAAAGAATTGTGTCAAGAGCTACTTCATTTGTGTTAATTTTATCCATCATTCTTTCGCAGAAATCCATTCTACGATCTAGATCGTCTTCTGTTAGCTCCTGCACAAAAGTCAATGTATATGGATGAAGTTTTTCTTCATAGAGACACCTTAGGACAGTTGTGTGACTCACATTATTTTGACGTGAACTTGACGTTAGATTCTCTGCGACACTTAACAAAATATCCACTTTCACCTCATCTTCAATGAAGTTTGGTTTTCTTTTTAATGGTTTGACATGTCCAAGTTCTCTGAATTGTGCATAAATTTTAGACACAGTACCTTGTGCAATATTAGGCAACTGAGGATACCTCTGATTAAATAAGTTTGCTGCTTCAACTTGAGATTAAATAAGTTTGCTACTTCAACTTGACTTCTGCAATTCTCCCCGTAACCGATTATCATTAAAATCTGAATTCGGTGGGTCTCAGTTAAATATTTCATTTTTATTTCTGCAAGAAATTAGCTTTTAATTAGGAATTTAATATTTTAATGTAAAATGTCAACACACCAGCAACTGATTGATAACAATCCGCATTATTTACCGATTTAGTTTAATTAGCAGACTATCTAGACAGTTTTTACCTATTCATGACAAAAAATGTTAAGACGGTTACTAAACAGAAATTTTCCCCAATATACTGACACTTTAGAGTAAAAGTGTATTGTCTATATTTAGCTAATTTAAAATAATACCATAATTAATTTCAAAATTACATTTAAATTTATGTTTAAAAAGCGCACATTTGTCTGCTTTCTACTAAATTAGATTTAATTACTCATTCAAATATTTGAATCTCACAAATCTAATATTCCTATTTATAGGGTGAAACGACTTTACCGGTCGGTGAATTTAATTTTTTAGATTTTAATAAATTTAAACCATAACAGTATATATGTATAATTAATAGAAAATGCAATTTTGCCCTAGGTCTGTTGTGCCTTAAAATAATAGTTATTTATGTACCAAGGGTATTAAATATATATTTATGCCCAGAAGGCGACGATGTTACAAACCGGAGGGCTTCTGGCCCGAGGGTTTGTTAGTCGCCCAAATTTTAAAAAAAGCAGATCCTTTCAGATTTGCCAATTTTATGTGAATTCTAAATATTGTTTTGAAATGTTGTTAAATAAGTAATATATTAGAGTAAGATCCCAGAGCGATCAGACATAACTTATTTTCACACAGATGAAACCTTAGAGTCTCAGTAGCGTCTCGCGTGCTTTGAATACCTGCGTATTTATGAAACTTGCTGAGTGACACCTGTGCAGGTACCAGGTGAGAAAGGTAACTAAAAATAAGAGCTGTTTAACTTAAATTTACATAACTGATTTTTATACATGTTTTGTAGAATATTATTTTGAAAATACTGTAATAAGTGTCAGACACTTGTCATGTACCAGAACTTTTGTCAGACGCTTTAAAGCTCCACTAAAATTAAATGAACTTTACTTACTTTTACATGTCTGATTTTTAAATATGTTATTGATGGAGCTATAATAAAGTTATATTTAATCAGTCAGACAAATTAGAAGGACCAAATATCCCTCAAACACAAAAAATAGTTAACCAGAAGTATGAGCGCGAGAGTGCTGTGCTTGCATTTCAGAGTGAGTGAGACATTGCGATAATTATGTAACGATATATACATAATTTAAAAAACGATGATTCGAATGTATGTTTAAACGCAGGCACCGGAAATAATCAGAGATACATTAATTTGACAAAGGTTTACGAGTACTTGGGACCATCTTTATGTAGAAGTTTGCCAGGGTTTCACGCTCTAACTGGATGTGACTTTAATCCCGCCTTTTTTTAAAAAGGGTAAACAAAGACCATTCAATATATTATTGAAGAAACATGAATATCAGCGAGCTTTCATGCAGTTTGAAGAATCAGAGTTGTTTACCGATGAAGCCACCCAAAAAGATATTTTCAAAATAATCCAAAAATTTATCTGCGAAATTTATAGTTTTCCTGATACGTGCAACATTAATGCTGCCCGGCTTCAATTGTTTTTAAATAATTACAGCGTATCTAATATTAACGAAGAATTCGATCGCAAAAATTTAAAAAATTTTGATGCTAGCAGTTTACCACCATGCTAAAGTGAGTTATTCCCACAATTCCGCCGTGCTAATTACATTTTTAGCATATGGAATAATGCAAATGCAAAACAACCAACCATTTTAACACCTGAACACAATGGGTAGAGATTAGAAGAAAACCAATATCACTTTCATTGGTTTGATGGTGACCAATTACCAGAAAACGTTAGTGAATTCCTTCAAACTTCAGGTATTATACTTTGATTTCAGGTTTAGAATTTATTATGTTTGTGATTTTCTGCTTTTTAATTCTTTGAACTATTTTTTGCAGAACAACCAGCCAGCAACAACATAACTGATAATGATGAAGATGATGACTCGGATGAGCAGCATCATGATTGGTTGAATGATAAAAATTGTAATAATTGCGACAATGAATATGATGATTAAAATATAGAAAAATGTTTGTTTCAATCAATCCTAGTTGAAGATTTTTTACAAAAATTATTTTTTTTTAATTATCCTAACTAGTATCTTTTTTACAATAAAGTAAATATAATTTCTTGTGAAACCAAAGTGCTCCGAATTAATTAATTATCCCAAATATCAATACATTAATTTACTTTAATATTTATCTTAATGCTAGAGTTCATCATATTAAAATAGAGATGCAAAAATATTTAATCGGATCGAAAACAGTAAATATTCTTAATGAATTTGAATTGTTTACTCTGAGGCTCACGCGCACAGCACTCTCGCGTTCATACCGCTAGTCAACTAATTTTTGTGTTTGAGGGATGTTTGGTGATTCTAATTTGTCTGACTGATTAAATATAACTTTATTATATTACCATTAATAACATATTTAAAAATCAGACATGTAAAAATAAGTAAAGTTCATTTAATTTTAGTGCAGCTTTAAAGCGTCTGACAAAAGTTCTGGTCCATGACAAGTGTCTGACACTTATTACAGTATTTTCACAATAATATTCTACAAAATATGTATAAAAATTAGTTATGTAAATTTAAGTTAAATAGCTCTTATTTTTAGTTACCTTTCTCACCTGGTACCTGCCCAGGTGTCACTCAGCAAGTTTCATAAATGCGCAGGTATTCAAAGCACGCGAGACGCTATTGAGACTCTAAGGTTTCATCTGTGTGAAAATAAGTTATGTCTAATCGCTCTGGGATCTTGGACTATATGTGTTTCTAATAAGTTACCTTTTTGTTTGTATCTTTGCGCCCATGCGGGCCATAAAGTACACTTTTGCCCGCGCGGTCATAAAGAGTACACTATTACCATAGATAAATAATATAGTATACTATTACATAGTTGGTAACTAAGCAATAAAAACACAATATAAACTAGTATGACATAAAATAATAAATACTTTTTACATTATATCGATAAATATAATACGTAAAACAAAACCTCCCACTAAGCAGAACATATTCCAAATAAAAATATTCTGCAAATCGCTAACGTATTTTATAAAAATGTGCAAACGAGCTACCTGTAGATACCGTTAAATGTGGATTTTAAATATAGATATAATAGCATGTATCGAAAAGCGATTAAGCTAAATACGGTGCTAATTTAAGAGTGAGCTTTAAATGTGCGCAAAATTGAAATAAAAAGCTTCGAGCTTTAAAATACAAGCCGCGTAATGTGGCTTCAGATAATACGCTAAAGCTTCAAGAAGAATTATGGCGATTCGATGGATGGTTTGTTTCCTGACGAAACTCTAAATCGACATGGTACCATTAATTGAACCGAGGATGGGATTTGTGATGTAAAATTGTAAAATAGAGAATATATATGGAGGATTGCGTTACGGCTGGATGCTGTATCTGAATAAATTTTGTAGTTTTTTGTTATTTCGGTATAGTATGTTTATATGCAATGAAATTCCTGTTTGAACATAAAATACAACAGAGAAATTTAGTTTAATATTTATTATACATTAATAAAGACTGCGAAAATGCCGGAGAATATTAAAATTACATTACCTATTATATTTATTAGAAATAAACCACAATAATGATTAAAAATGTCGACAATCATTCTTAATATAACAATTAAACAAATGATTTTGTTTAATTAGATATGTATTAGGTTATTATTTTAACTTTAGCAGAAATAGTAACTGTTTCGAAAGCCTTTTTAAATTGCTCTTTAAAAAAATCAACAATTCTAAATACAGTAATACCTCGACTAAGACTTCCACGAATTCAGAGTTACGCGATTTTCAAATTTTGTCAATAATTCGTCATTTGAGTGCCAGAGAATCGTTCGATTATCGATGAGATAGAAGATAGAATTACCGCCCCCACATTATTGCTCATTCAATGTACATGACATGAATTTTCGCACGAAAACAACACATTTTTATTTTATATTAGGTATTTCTTATCTTCAGTTTTGTCTACGAATTGGTTGTTTGTAATTTGAATATGTATTATAATTGTTGAGACTGTGTGCTACATTTTATAATTGATCTATAATTCTTCTTAGAAGGCACAGATTAAAGCAGAAATCTGAATTTGGTTTCGACAATTAGAAATCTTCCTTCGTTACGTGATTTATCATCAGATGTCGCTATTGCATCCATATCGAAGCTATTTTAGTGCTGCTTCTATTATGACAGGAAAGATTGTTTTCACGTTCAGAGCGATTGTGAATAGCCGCTCCGAAGATTCCTTTTAGGATAAAATACGTATAAGCGGATACACAAACGCACTGTACGTGAAATCAAAGATTAACTGTCTTTCCTTTTATCTATAATAAATATCAAAGTGAATATTGTTGTTGCATTACCTCTTCTGATACATTAGTGAATACAAATAAAGGAACTGGGGGCTGCTGTCCAAGATATGTGTGAAACTGTGAAACATTAGTTAGTTTTAGTGATGTTTTAGGTACAACTGTATCACTTCTTTTCTTCAGTCACCAAAATTAGATTTTAAGTAAGCTACTGAGCCCATAGAGGACACTAAATCTTCTTCTTTGTCAACCATTTTCCATCCACTCCTGAATGTAGGTCTCTCCCAATTGCTTTCATCTTTCTCTATCTTGCGCCAATCTAATCCACTGTTTGCATGCCACTGTTCTTATGTCATCTACCCATCTTTTTTGAGGTCTTCCCATGCTTCTTGTTTTCGTCCTTGGTCTCCATTCTAGAATTCTTCGTGTCCACCTGTTATCATTATATCGGGCTACGTGACCTGCCCAGCGTCATTTCATTTTTGTAATTTCTTCCATAATATCCCTAATCTTCGTTCTACGTCTTATCTCGGTGTTTCTAATCTTGTCTCTTAGTGATATTCCAAGCATCATTCGTTCCATTGCTCTTTGCGTTGTTTCTAATTTTTTAGCAGATTTTTTGGTAAGGGCTACTGTCTCCAAGCCGTAAGTACAAACTGGTAGTACGCATGTGTTATACACCTTTTTTTTTAAGTTTACAGGAATGGAGGTGTTTTTCAAGATATATGCTAATTTGCCGAAAGCGCCCCATGTCAGTTGTGTTCTTTTAATTTTAGCATCTTGATTTGGTTTTCCTAGTTTGATAACATGACCTAGATATACATAATGTTCAACATTTTATGTGGTATGATTTTTTACTTATCTTATTCTTATAGTATTTTTAATCACTGAACTTTTATTTACTACTCGTTGCCGGCTGACAATTCGTGAGAAAAATTTCAATACCGAGTAAAAAAATATTTCACTCACTTATAGCCTAATATGCCTAATTATAGAAATAACTATTCCTTAATTATATTATGTTTTTTGTTGAATAAATTAATTTAAATAAAATACTGTTTACACTTATTCTTAAGGTTTCTTCTTCATTACGGAAGGGTGGCTATAACTACAGCTCTATCTTGATCTGTTCTTAGTATCGAATGTGTGTCCATGCCTGTCCAGTCTCTTATATTCTTCAGCGAGGAGCATTTTTTTCTTTTTGGACCTCTTTTTCCTTCTACTTTCCCTTCCATTACGAGTCGTAGAAAGTTATATTTTTCTTCTCTGTAAATATGTCCTAGATAACTGGTTTTTCTGTTGTTTACAATATTTAGGAGTTCTCTCTCAGTCCTCATTCTTCTCAGCATCTCGTTATTGGTCACGTGCTCTGTCCACGAAATCTTCAGCATTCTTCGAAAAACACACATTTTAAAGGCTTCTATACGCCTCATAATTGTAATTCCGAGAGTCCATGTTTCCACTCCGTATAGCAATAAGGAATAAATGAATGTTTTTACAAATTAATTTGTAAAAACATTTAAATTACTTAACTTCGGTTTATACTTATTTATCCTCGGTTTGTTCTTGATTTTGTAGCTATAGGATAGGTAGGTTTAAATTAGTTGTCTTTAAAATACCTAGTTTAAATTGACAGTCCTTGATTTTGCAGTATGTATATTTTAATAACTTTTCTTTGGTTTAATAGTCTTTGGTTTAGTACACTTGATTTTACTGTCACAGACTATGTGGGTTTAAATTTTTTTTTTGTTTAAGTTTAAGACCCCTTAATGTTGTACCTCTCTTTGCACCCGTAGTATATTTGGGTTCTAATACCCTCGAGACCCATCAGTCTCCTCCCGACAAAAAATTTCTGGCGATCAGCCACTGAAAGGCGTAAAAATCTAAATCCTGTATCAAAATCACCCTCATGATCCATGACCCCCCTGACAAAAATTTCTGGATCCGCCACTGAATGCGAATGAGAACAAGCTAATTTGTATCAACCTCGCATACCCATCAATAATTGACAGTTTAATAGTTTTCTCCGAATTAACATTGTAGAGCCACAATAATTATTATTATTTTTATTTAAGAACGACATTATCGCGGGATTCAGGAGGACTTATGAATATATGTAAGCAATTTGAAAAACAGGTTGCTTATTTAAAAATCTATTTTCAGATGCAGGCTGAGATATCTACTTTAGATGACACAACACCGCTTAAACCGAAACAACCAGAAATGCGCATAAATTACTTTTCTAAGTCCGAAAAAATACGTACCTCTGCGTGGGCGACATCCCAATGAAGTGAGCCAAGAGTATGTCGACAATATAATGTATAAACAGAAGGTTTTATACTCGTGATTCAGGATCAGGTTATACCAACCAAAAATTACCTGAAATATATCGTCAAAGACCATAGATCTTAGCCTCAGGTCCTCAGGTCCAAAACGAGAAATGTCAATATGGATATCAAGCCCAAGAAACCATCTAACAACGTACCAAGGTATGTCAGGCATTTGTTGCAAATGAATACTAGAAAGACATGATTCAGTAGGAAAGATTATTCACTAAGAGATCGCTAACTAAAACTTTTTCAAACCAACCTTCTCCCATAATATCAATACGTCCCACGAGTATGCTTAAGAATGACAACTATAGGCTATTATGGAACCGCACTGTGCTCACAGACCAACAAGTGGCAGGTAATAGACAAATAACACCAACTTGATGTGGCAATACCTAACAACAATAATCTGCATGTTAAATATAACGAATAAAACCTATTATTCTATCTACTATTGATATTATTGCGGTGGTGAGTGGATGTAGCGATACCTAATAATAATATTCTGCGTTGTAACTGCAAAGGATAAGATCGCCAAGAACAGAGATCTTAAGATACAAATAAAATGATAATTGGAGTACCCAAACGAGAACTATTAGTTTCTCTATCAGGTGATGTCCTTCCAAAGAACCAACCAGAGAAAATAAAACAACTGGGTCTCGGTGAACATCTCTAAATATGTCAAAGAGGTGGGTCCTCGTCATGCAATCAGCTACATCCCAATATCAAGAACTACAAGCGACCCAAATAATAACAAGAACTCCATTTGCTGAAGGTGTTGAGCTGGAATATCAGCACCAAAGCATAAAGTAGATTATAAATATTTTATCAGTAAATACAACGAAATTACAATGAAAAAACATTGTATAAAACAAGCACAAAACTTACAACATGAGGTTAATCTCTTAAATTTTGAACTTCATAAAACATTTTACTTAACTTATTAAAAGTATATATATGCAATTACAATGTTTTAATTTTGGTCAAAAACCTGTCAAAGTGTTTAGACGCATTTCAAAGTTTCTCTTAAAAATTTAAATATTTAAACGATTATTTCTTCAGTTCTGAACATGTAAATAGTGACTTATATTAAAATTAAAATCATGTTCGAGTCTAATCTAAAATAGCTCGCAAAGAAGTTAATTTTATAGTGGTTTAATAACTTAAGAAAAGTAATTAAGTATAAAAGTGAAAGTGATTTGTATACTGAATATTGGAATCGTGAGTAGATAAAATATACTTTTTTCATCTATTTGGATTTATATATTTAAGTAAACAACTGCAATCAGTTATAAGTATTATCCAATTTACATGAACTGGTATCACAACAAAAGCTGTAAAACAGCACCGGTTTTAGTCGGATTTTAAAATCCATTTAAAAGATGTCATCTTCCAATCAGCTACCACAAAATGCATCATACTCAAAAGCAGTTAGTCAACCACGTAGTATATTAATTCCAAGCAGAGATCAAGCTATTTTGTTTAACACTCTAGAGAATTGTACAATTAATGACTATCTTGAAGGATTGAGTCAGCATATAGAACCGAAAAGTATAATTTTCGCATCCCGTATATCAAACGGTAGAATATGCATATATCTATCATCCAAAAACCTAGTAGATAAATTCATAGCAGAAACAAAGAAAATAATAGTAAATGGAAATATACTAGAAGCGAGAAGATTAATAACTCCATCAGTCCGCTTAATTCTGTCCAATGTATGTCCAAGCATACCTTCTAACATAATAATGGACGAATCAATAAAACTAGGTTTAAATCCTCTCTCAGATATATCATATCTACGGATAGGAGCAACCAATCCTGCCTTTAGTCATATTCTAAGCTTCTGATGACAAATTTTCGTACAACTTTGTACTACCTGAATCTTTTATTATCGAGTTGGAACAAACATCATACCGCATATTTATAGCCCAAAACGAAAATTGTTTCAAATGCAAATTAACTGGACACCAGGCAGCTAATTGTCCAAATATTTCACCTTCTAACCATCCTCACAATGATAGTGCAATGCAAACAGAAATAAGACAAAATTCATCAATAAATCATACTCAACAAGATAATCTACAAAATACTCCCGCAATCTCAAATACCACTCCCTCCACACTTACTACGTCTTCTCAGACCACATTACAAAGAGTAACAATCCCAAATTTATCAATAAACCAAACCCAACAGTGCTCACTACAAAATACATCCATACATTTGACCACTTCTTCAGTTAACACTACAATCGCAACACCTACATCGTCTGAGTCATCCTCTAATACCCAAAAACATAAATCAACCTTACCCGAAACAAGTCAACACTTACCTCCAAATAAAAATACACATTTGAATTCTTACGAACCCCAAGTAACTTCGAACAAAGCAACCGGAAAAAGAACCCTAGAAGATGCAATCACGCCACCCTCCGAAGAAAACTTTTAAAAACCTAAGCTTCAATTAAAGAAAAAAACCAAAACTGATGACAAAAACTTAAGAAATGATATACCAAATCTCCAAACATTATTGGAACCAGTTAGAGAATATGTAGAAAGGGAAAAGCAATTGTTAAGCTTCGATCAAGTAGTGGATCTATTCGAAAATATACAAGGATCAAAAGACATAATCAGCGTAACAAAATTGTACTCAGAAGACTCTTATGTACTTATAAAGTTTCTAACGGAATTACATTCATACTACATCGACAAAAGAATGAAAACCATAAGCACCAAATTAATACGAAAACTTGGCAAACACATAGGTTTACTCTCTACAGTGAAAACTTCATTATCAGAAGAAAATTCCGACTCATCGGTAAATAATTCCTCTAAAGAATAATAATATCACTGTTGACTTCATGTCTGTTCCATCACAAGTCTTAGGAAAAAACATGAATATTAAAAAACACAATAAGTTACCTTAAAGACTCAGAACTGTATCAATTATTGTAATTGTTTCTACCTTTACCTGTATTATATTTTTTAGGTCGCTAATAACCCTTGTGGTTGCAGCGTAAATAAATAAAAAAAAATGTTTTAATTTTATTTATTAATGATAATAAATATTTTGATGTATGATTTATGTCAGAAAGACACTTGATCCTGTTTATTATATTTTTCCTTGTTGATAACTAGTTTTCGATTGTTATATGGCTGTGATTAATGATCCATTAGCACCAGAGCTGTATTTACCATGGCACCATGGAAAGTTTTGGCAATCTACTTGTAAACCAATCATGAAAATTATATTCTACAGCTCTTAATCAACCTACAAATAAATTTCCAAACAAAAAACAAACAATTCTACTTCACTCACTCCCAAACTCTAATATTGAAGTTTACCTTAATGCAGTATAAAGTGGATCCCAGAAAAATACATTATATTTCTAAAATTATAAACGATCGTATTTGTATCTTCTTTGCCAGTGAACAGACAGTCGATGAGTTTCTAGCAAACGACAATGGGATTGTAGTAATTAATTAAGAACGTATTCAAGCCCGAAGACTAAAAACTCGAAATGAACGATTGATTATTTCCAACGTATGTCCAAGTATTCCACACATCATTATAGAACAACTTTAAAACTTAGGTATACTTCTAAAAACTCCAATTGACTTTCTCAGGATAGGGACTTAAATCCAGCATTCAAGCATATCTTGAACTTCCGACGATACACTTTTATAGCGCCAACTAACTTAGACAAATTACCCGATTCTATGTTAATTAACCATGAGGAGAACTATCGAATTTTCTTTTCCATCGAAAAGCAATCTTGCTACTTATGCAAACAGCAAGGACATTTTGCAAGGACATTTTGCAATGTTACAATAAGAGATAACGAAAATGCCTTCGTTGAACTGAAGCTACAAAGCACAAAACCAAAAACTCAACACGAAAACAACAGAAACCTAGTAGAAGATCTTACCAAATGCACCAGTCAATTCTTCTAAGAAAACTCCAACAATGGATACTTAACACAAGAAGAACTTATTGACTTCTATGAAAATGCGCATGGTTCTTCAGATCCTCTTAGTGTCGCCAGAACTTACTTGGAGGATACCGAAGGATTGATAGACTTTCTAAAAAAAATACATTCTATGTTAAAATCCACAAGGAATCTACGTTCCTGTATTTGGCTGTATACCATATATTAAAAAAATTTATTAAAAATCCTTTGTAAAAGGTATATATTTTTAAAAACCCAAACGGGCTGATATAGACAAAACGTTTTCGGAATCCATTATTCCATCATCAGTGTCTAGGTGTACATGAATGTAGCCACTAAATACATGGGTAAAAACCCGTTAACAAAAATTTAGTTACATTTGTTTTACATTATATTATATAAATTGCTAGGATGCTAAAGTTACCGTTGGATTAGGTAACATGGCGACATATGACTCCACGTTGAAGTTGCAAGTCCTGAGACGGTGTGTCTACGAGGACTTAATGGAAGCAACTAAGTTACATAAACTCATCTACTCCTACTACAGATGTTTGGAAAATAGTCAACAGAATGTATGGAAATAAATCTTTCAATATTCACTACCTAGAACAAGATACTAAAACATACTCATCAAAAGAGGAGATAGCTGCAGTTCTAGCAAATACATACCAAAAACAATCGAGTGACGAAAACTTACCAATAAATTTTTATCATAAAAAGAACTTTGATGGGTCTAACATTGATTACGACGATCACACCAGGTCACCTTTAAATGTGGAATTTATAAAAGACGAGCTTCATGAATTTCTTAACCAATCAAAGAATTCAAGTTCCGGACCTGACAACATCCCAAACATATTTCTTAAAGCTTTACCTGTTGAAGGCAAGCAGTATCTACTAGACCTCTTCAATTTTATTTGGACAAAAAATGTCTTTCCTGTTGAAACAGAACACAGAAATTATAGTAATTATTAAAAAGTAATTTTTTAATTATTAATTAATGATAATCTGTACAACATACTTAATTAATTACATATCCAATAATTTTTATTCATTAAACAGATCGGTAAAGGTCTTTGTTATATCGGATCCTCTACTATTAAACAAGTAAAACAAAGGTAACTTTCGTAAACTATTTCACTAAATCGTTTAATAACTATGAATGCTTGAATATTTAAAATGAAACCTTCAATTAGAAATGGGACAGTACTGTTTTGTTTCTATATGATAAATTTAGACAGTCAATTTATTAAAATTTAGACAGTCGTACTCACTTCTAAGTGTATCTATGACACTTGATACAAGTAAAAAAAACATTAGTTTGACACCTACATAAATGAACATACGCCCTGTTTAACACACTTCCATTGGAAGGACCTTTATCCTTTGTTCCAATCCAACAACATTTCAATTATCTAAATCGAGAGTATATCTACGAGAACAAACTGTCTGTGGGTGAATGTTATTTCTTGATATTTCAATTATTACGCAAGATTTACTAATCGCATCATTCGGTTGCCTGGATACACGCGAATGGTGCTTGCTCCCTCTCGGATATGCCCTTTTAATGTCCTCATTCTATCTTGTTTTAGTTGCCTGACTCCCCTTTTGTTGCGTTATAGCGTATGAATGGTGTAGGTTATCGTAGGGAAGGATGCGTGTGATGTTGCAGGGACTAATTGTATTCTTTAAACTTAAAAAATATAAAAGAATTAGAGGTTCAGTTTTTTGACAATAAATAGTAAAAATGCTATAAAATAAAAAAAGAAAATTTCCATTCTATTTATTCATACTTGTAAATGTTAACCAGATTGCTTCCTCAGACGTTTACGTACAAAAACAAACAATTCGCTGTTGGGCGTGAAAAAGGGAACAAGTCAATGTAGCTAAATTTGTATGTTAAGTTGATTGTTCCAAAAGAGGCACTTACAAAATAGTACAGAAAATTTAGTGTAAAAAGGGATATGCAACGCTTAGTAAATAGATTACATCAAGTCAGTATAAAATATGGACTACAAATGAACGTTAAGAAAACCAAGTGCATGATTATTTCTAAGCAAAATACAATAGGAAGGTTAGATATCGAGGGAAAACAAGTAGAAAGAGTGAATAACTACAAATATCTGGGAACCTGGGTAAATGAAAACAATGACCAAGGTAGAAAAATAAGGACACGCATTAAAAATTGCAAGATACCATTTATAAAAATAAAAACAATGTTTGTTAATCGAGACCTTCTTCTGGAGCTGAGGATAAGAGCCTTAGATGCTACGTGTTGTCGACTTTGAGATTTGGTGATATAAAAGGATTTTGAAAATACCATGAACCTAACGAGTGACAAATGCAGTGTTAGGAAGGCTACAAAACGATTGCGAGGTCATAAAGCACATCAAAACAAGAAAGCTGGAATATTTAGGCCAATTACCAGAAGTGCGAAATATGAGATTTTAAGGCTCATAATGCAAGGTAAAATCAAGGGTAAAAGATCCATAGGAAGACGAAGAATTTCCTGGCTAAGAAACCTAAGAGAGTGGTATAGTTGCAGCTCAGTGGATCTTTTCACAGCAGCCGCCAATAACGTACGGATAGCTGTGATGATAGCCAACCTCTGATAGGAGAAGGTACTACAAGAAGAAGAATGCGTTTACACTTTATAGTCTTTTAACTGAATAAGTTGACAAGATGAAAATTGTTTGTCTCAAGTTGGTTATGTCTATATTTTTTAATTTCTTAATTTCCATAGATTCTAATAAATATATCTTTTGAATGTGAAAAATTTGAAATTCGTCATTAAAAGAATGAGAAGATTAAGTGATTACGTAGAATCAGTTTTTCTATTATCGAAAGCCCTTTTATGTTCTGCTATATGTTTGTTAAAAGTTCTACCAGGTTGACCGACATAAGTTTTTTGGCAGTCGCCACATTTAAGTTGATATTTACTACTGTGTAAGTGCTTTTTCTTTTTGTGACAGTTTTGAAAATAAAAGTTTTCAGTTGTTTTATTTTTATAAAAAATGAATTTCCATCAAGTAATAGTCTAATCCATTACATTTCTAAAAAGCAGTGTGGAATAATTCTTCTACATTTATGTTTGTCCACTTTCGAGCATTTTACAGCCATGACTTTTTGTTTCTACCTGTTTGTTTTTTGTTTTGGCATTTACCCTAACCTGAATAATGACCTGCCGTAGACTGTATTTTTCATTCTACATTATATGTCCAAAGTATGCTGCTTCCGTACTTGTATTGAAGAATTATAATGCTTTTGGATAAATTTTAAATATATTTTAATAAGATTTATAGTTTATTTCACGAAAAATGGTTGAGTGCTTAATGATTGCAATAAAACCCGAAAGCAAGTACCCCAGCTTAGTCAACATTAGTTGTTAGTTGAGCAGGTAAGTATTCAGGTAAAATTGAAGCTACTGTGGAGTGTCGTTGTCTTGTTTGTATAATAAATTCCTGGTAATATAAAAACGATCAAAAAATCGTATAAAATTATAAAAACGATTAGAATACATTTTATTTCATAAAGTTGTAAACATTTTAACAGTGAGTCTCACTATCAATGGTTGATCTTTTAATGACCACAATAAATTTGTTGATCGTTAAGTATTTCCTGGAATAATTATACAGGTTCCTTTATTCTGTATAATTTGTAAAAGTATATAAAACCGATGAGAAATTTTTAAATATACATTTTGTTTTATTTAGTTGAAAGTGTTACAAGTGTTACCAGTGTTATATCTATTTATACCTATAAAACAGCATTATGTGGAGTCCGTGGAAAAACATTGATGGTGCTTCTTCCAGTGTTCCAGCAAAGAAAAAGCATTTATCTGCTGACGCTAGAGTAATCGTAATTACAATATATAGTTCTTTACTTACAAGAGGACTTACTGCTAATACTGCTGCCAGTGAAATATCTGATTTAACAAAAATACCTCCAACCACAGTGAAAATAATTACATCAAATCCCATTGTCAAGAAGGAAGCGTAAGGATGCCGGTTCTACCAAATGTATTGACGAAAGTGATAAGGACGAAAAATAAGACGAAAAATTGACACAATGTACGAAGAGCAACGGATACCTACATTAGATGCTTTAAAACAACGGCTTAATCGGTGTAGTCGAATTAATAAGGAAATGTGTTGATGTTATCTCCCCAGAGAAAGTTGGAAAAATTCAGTACGCCATGTAATGAACGTAGAAAATTCATATGTTACTTTGAATCACATAATTAAACCAATTGTTATTAAACTTGAAGAGGATAGCGACAGCGAAACAGAATTAGGTATTTAGGAATTCATAAATATATTTTGGTTATTTTGGGTATTTTTTTTTGTAAATATTAACTTGTATATATTTTTCTACATTTTTTTTTCAATTCATCTATTTTTTGTACATTATGTATTCGTTTGTATGTATATACTGTAAATAGAACTATTATTACTGTACATTTTTAACGATATCCGATGAGGAAGAGCAAAAACTTTTAAACACGCCAGTTTTTTGCTGACAGTCCTAAGCCTGTAAAAAGTGTGAAGGAAAGTACCTTTCTGAATTTAGATCCATATACTACAATTATTCACGTAGAACAAAAAAACTATTTTCTTCATGTTAAAAATTGTTCAATTATCAAGTATATTCACTTGAACAACCTGAAAATACCATATGAAATGATTTAATAAATTTTTATAATCGTCTATTACACAGCTACCAATGAAATATATTAAATAACAAACTTTCTGAAGTGCGACCCTGTTTACTTCGGTAGTTTATTGAGAGACTCTTGTATACACAATAGGATCAACTCAGGTAACCATTAAGCAACATTTTTCGTGAAACAAACTATACCATTATACACCAGGTATCTTTACTTCTCTGTAAGTTTTTCAAACTAGAATATACAGCTAACTACTGGCATGCTTCTCTTTTACTTTGTAAATTTTAAATATTTTTTTTCAAACAGAAACACTATATAAAATATAAACATAAATTTACTATAATTTACTAAAGAAAAGAAACTGAAATCCAGTTAAATCTTTTAAGCACATTCCCTGAGCGGTATTGTAACAAACTATAATAGAAAATAGAGGACTTCCGGTTTTCGCAGCCAGAAGCTTTTGTAAAGCTTAAGGACTATTCCTGGATCTTTCTAGAGATTTCTATGAGGATATACTGCATCGTATGTCGTTTACTTGGCGGTAGATCAAAAGTGAATTTCATCTGAACATCTTAAATTCGAAATTATTCATTTATTTATTTTATGATTAAAAAACTGTTTGCATATATACAGCAAAAAATTAAATTCGTTTCATTATTTTTATCAAAATGGTATAAGAATACTTTTGTAGTTGCTCGTATGTAACTAACATCGTCTTTGCTATCTGCGTCAAATAAATATGGAGTCAGTGTCACTAAAATGTATAAATTCAAAAGTCAGTTAAAGGTCGTGGCATATTATCTGCTACGTGCGTTTCCAGCACGTAGCGTTTAGTTTCCAAAAAATATAATTTAAATGGTTTTAAATATGAACAACTCACACTGTCTAGAACGTATCGTATCAGACACCTAACGTTTCCGTTCAGTATATTCGAAAACAATATTTTACTGAATTAGATGTCCGTCGTTTTCCGCTCGTTGTTTATTTAGGTATTTGTTTGATTTTGATACAGAGTATTTAAAACATAATTTTCGAGGATATTTTATCATTTAGCATGTGTTTTAATTGCTTTGTAACAATTAATCACGGAAGTGATAAACAATTAGGACTTTTTACGGAAGTGATACCTCTTCTTTTTAAAAATACTTTTTGGTTTGATATGTATGGCTTCGTTAAATGTAGTATTTTGTTTTTTAACTGAAGGTGTAATTAAATTTAAAACATATTCAAACTGAATCCTATTCATTCTAAAATATCCATAATATTTTTCATCGTCATCAATTAATTCTTTGTATAAAGTCCAGAATTCACTTTCCTTCTTCCTTTCTCTTAGCATTGGATGTACTTCAAACCTTCTTTTTACTACAGTTTTTCTTGTTTCATCGTTAAGTAGAAGAGCAATTGCACATAATTTTTGTGGAGAAAAGCGAGATCATATTTTCACCTAACCAAACTGTATGTGTTCTATGTATGAAAATGTGAACGCGCAGTCCGATTGCTGGACTGGAAACGCTACGTGCCGGAAACTATACGTGCACAATAATATGCCTCGACCGTAAATGTGAAAACAAAGCCGGAATCAGGTTTATAGAAAAACATCCAAAAGTACATGAACACAACTTAAATAATGATTGAATCTGAAGCAGTGGCGAATCTAGACATTTGCCTTGGGAGGGGAACTTGGGGAAAGACATAAAAAAGATAAACCCAAACTACTTACTCAAAAGACATAAATAATAAGTTTTCTTTAATTTTGTACCATGTGTATGCACCTTGTGTATCCGCCCTTGATCTGAAGGTATAGAAATATGCTTTATTGTGTTTTACTGAAATTACATAAATCGTCAATATCACAAAATAAAAGAAAATAAAATAAACAATCCATTGCAAAATTTAAATAAAATGCAAATGGCATAATAAAATCTTAAAATAAAACCTAAAAACTTATAAGTTGAAGTTGCTGCATGTGATACCCAAATATATATATATATATATATATATATATATATATATATATATATATATATATATATATATATATAAAAGTACTTTAGTTACTGGTACATAAAGGTACTATTTCTTAGTTATTCGTTAAGAAACTCTTATACTCAATAATATGGTTTTCAGATAGATAGATAGGCTTTTGTAATTTTGGAGAACTTGTGGAAAGATGTTGCAGATTTAAATTGTAAAGGTAGATGATTGTATAGTTTTTTGCCGAATCTAATATAGGTTTTTTTATTAACCCAGTGGACGAGATTGGTAAATAAACATCAAACGTTAAATATCTGGTGGAGTAGTCATAATTAGGTCTTGCTGGAAAAACATGTAGGTGTTTACCAATTAAGCAAACAATGTCTAAAATATAAAAGAGGGTAGCGTTAAAAGTTAAAATTCCGTGATTTTTGAAGTAGCTTCTGCAATGTGTTGTTCTTCTAAGAATAAACAGATCCCGTATTGCCCTTTTTTGTAATTTATAAATAACTCCAAAAATAAAGACGATATCGAAGATGAGACTCGAATAAAGAAAAATATGTTATTTTGGAAGATGCTAAATTGATTTCCTTTAAAACAAATCTTCTTGCATAGCAGGCTGAGGCTAGTTTCTTACTTAACAAATCCATATAAAGGGTCCATTGAATGTTGCTGTCTATGAAAATACCTTTAATTTTTACAACCAGATACGAATCTGGCTATTATTGATCTGGTTGAAGAACTCCTTTATATGCTACTGTCTTATCCACGTTAAAAGAGAGTAAATTAAGAGAGAGTAAATAAAGAGAGAGTAAGGAGTCGGACCAGGTTTTTATTTTAAGTAAGTCACAAGTTAAAATTGCATGAACAGTTGCAATATTAGAGTTTCTCCATTTGATATTGGTATCATCAACAAAAAGAAAAAAATTTATATCGATTTTTAAATGAGTTAGTCATTTATAAAGACAAGGAAAAGTAGAAGAGCCAATACGAAACCTTACTCCATACTACCAATGATACTCCAATGATACTCCACTTACAATGCTTTTGTGACTAGAGTTAGAATAATTTCCTCTAACTAGTTGTTTCCTATTTTCCAAGTAAGATTAGAACCAATTTAAAGAAATACCTTGAATTCCCTAGAAATTTTTTTATCAAAATATCGTAATTTGCACTTACAAAAGCTTTTGGACACATTGTTTAGTGCTTGTAAAACCTCATGTAATATAGAAAACATAGCAGTACAAACATAGTATAATCACTAGTACATTTATTAGATAAAAAGAAGAACTGATTTGCTAATTAAATTTTGTTTTCAACAAGAAAGGACGTAAGTCGGGCTTTTATAAGTCTCTTAATAATTTTGGATAGTACCGGTAATATGGCATTAACTCTATAGTTTCAGTCATTCGATTTTTTACCACCATCATGATAATCCATCAGTGCTACAGGAAGATTTGTTTTTATTACTATTGGTTGTTTGGATTAGTTCAGATTTATCAACTTATCAACTTCTCTTATAAAGAGAATGAATTTAAAGCCTTTTTTGAATTG
Organism: Diabrotica undecimpunctata; assembly: GCF_040954645.1. Taxonomy (NCBI): domain Eukaryota; kingdom Metazoa; phylum Arthropoda; class Insecta; order Coleoptera; family Chrysomelidae; genus Diabrotica; species Diabrotica undecimpunctata. The sequence goes on from NC_092807.1 coordinate 144,163,625, forward strand.
GGTAGGTAGAAAATGGGATCTTGTTGTGGCAAAATAGTTGATATTTTAATTTTACTTACATTAACGAAGTATTCATTTAGATTTTCAGGGTTTGGAAGAGAAAATGTTTGAGCTATGTTAGTTTTATTTCGAAGATCGTTTATTATGGACCAAGTTTCTTTTGCAACACTTTTAGAGCTTCCCAGACGATTTTGATAGTATGGTCGTTTTCTTAGCTGTTTTGATAAGTTTTAGGTAAGTTCTGTACTTGGTGATATATTCAGTGACAAAGACGTTGGTAGTAAATTTCTTGAGGTACAGTAGTGAACGCATATTCTTGGCTGATATGCAGATACCTTTGGTAGTTTAGAGTTTGTGATGTTTTGACTTAATTGTAATTAAAGAAAATGCCTTATTGTAAATACAGATCCTATCTGAAAAATCACTGAAATTACAGTCTACGTCCATAGAAGGATGTTTGTTTTTGCTATTTATTATTTGTTGGCAATATTGGTTAAACCATTCCTTATTTCTTTTGCTTGAGGTTTCGCCTAATGTTTCCCTTGCTGTATTGGTAATTGTCGTTTGGATGATATTCCATTAGTCTTCTATGTTATTCTCTTCTTCTCTTTTATTGTATATATATATATATATATATATATATATATATATATTATATATATATATATATATGTTATATGTAAGCTTTATTTTTTGCTGGTACTGATTCTTCTTTTTATAATTTTTAAACATACATGTGTTCCATTTTCTTTTTTGGCACCTTTATCTTTTCTTACCATTAATACTCTTTGTTTTATCTTCGATATGATCAAGAAATGATTCGTACTAACTATTCTGAGTTTATTTGCCATTTTCAACTGTGTCACTCTTATACCGTGATTGCTGGTAATATCATATAAGAAATGCTTACCAAAGGATATTAATTAATTGTGATATTATGAAATTTATCCCATATTCGTATTTAACATATTCTTTCATTGACTGGAGTGAAACCCAATATCGACCTACGGCATTTATCGTTTATGGTTTACCATAAAACCCACCACGAAGTCTTCTTGTATTTCTGCTCCACAGTAGTATAAACTGTGGTCTTTTTTATTAATGCATCCATGCCCTTTAATTTCTTGAAGAGAATTCTTGAAGAGCGGCTATGTCTACTTCGTATTTCTGGAGTTCCTAGGCAATACTTTGCATTTTGCCTGCCTGCCGCATCGTATAGACGATCCAGATTCCCATTCGCAATTCCATCATTAACATTTCATTCCATCCCTTCGTAGCTTTGGTCGTTTTCCGTTAGCCAGTCCGGTTTGTACGTTGTTCATAGCATTCGTGATAGCTGAGTTTAAGGTGAACAGGTTATTGACCTATTGCGCCCTAGTTCAATGCCAGGGCTGCTGGCTGTAGCTTCTGAACCAGCCTCGATTTACGGTTATAGTAGCTAGGTATTGACTTCAGGCCAATTTTGTTATGTTGTGTGTTAGTTTAGGGTTATACCTAGAGGATATTCTTCTTTGGTGCCTCGCGCCACAAACGGTGGGGATTAATATTAGTATAACTTAAGATAGAAATTTTCAAGAATGTATTTAGCCTTTTTCCGTACGCCAAGTCGGCATAGTGATAAATGCAAAGAGAATAATAACCTTGATGAGAGTCACAATTTTTTCTTAACATTTTCATTACACTCTATATTATTTTATCACTTGAATGTTAGCTGAAATTAATCGCATACTCTATATATGATACTTAAAAACTTCGTCGCCGTCTACTAACAACTTTCAAATAAGGCGTAGTATATTATTTCCTGAAATACACGACGTATTCAAAGGCTATTAATTTCAATAATCCAAACGACCCCATTCTCTTACACTAAACATCTGATTCCTCTAACCTATTTTCTTTATATTTTTATTCAAGGCTTGAGTTAAAAAACACTAAACGTGACTGTCTCATTTACTCATCCCAATTTTTTTCTCTTTCTCGAGGAAGAAGACATTTATCATTGTATCTTATTACTGCGATAAAACACAACCGTTGAACGATTATTCATTTTGACTAGAACAAACAGCGGTGATTTACGCTAGGATGCTCGCAGGATTTTAAATTCTCGAAGAAAATGGTCTGGATCTTTTGAAGGATTGACTGTACTTTCGTAGAACTGGCAGAAATTTGTTCTTTGCGTACCTGATTTGTACAATTTAAATTCTGATATGGAGAATTCCATTTTGCGTCCCATATTTTTAAACCACAAATTATACTTCATTTTAAATTAACAAACCAGGCATATAACAGCCAAATGAAGCTGAAATATAACTCACTCTTATTTAAAAAATTAATATTCAAGGATCTTTTAAATTCATTTAAAACCCCTAGAAATTGAAAAAAATGCAGTGGGGTGTCAATATTTTAGAGGATTGATTTATAATCAGTGCCGGCTTCTATTTTAATACAAAAGTTCTTTCCTACTTTTTTTGAACTAATACCTTTAGTTAAGGGATACAAAAACAATTAACATTAAAATTAGTCTTATAGACCAATCAAAGCATACCTTGATCAATTAAAAAGTTTAATATTTAAAACATTTTTAAAGTTTACCCTCTGTGTTCTATAACTGTATTGGCCGTTATAAAACTTTAAATATTCACTCTCACACATTGTTCTGCAATAAAACTATTATTGTAATACTACATTACATGAACTAGTTTGTACTTTTCAGTTTTCTTACACCACGCTGATTCAAGAAGCTGAAGTAGACATTCATGCGCATAATGAACGGCTTTATAATAAATCCGTTAAATAGTTTCGAACCACAATTCAGATTTCTGCCTTTAAGCCTCTTTCTGCCTCTGAGCCTTTCTCTAAAAATTGCAAGTCAAAGCAGACGTTGATAAAGATGTTAATAGAGACATGGGGAATCTAAAATTTACATTCCACGACATGTCTCCTCAACTAAGTAGAAATCATTAGCGAATTGGTTTCTTGTACTCATACAGAGTAGATTCGAATAAAATGAAAAAGACAGTCAAGATTTGATTTCACGTACAAAGCGTCTATGTATCTGTTTATACGTATTTCGCCTTAATAAGGCTCATCAGAACAGATATTCATAGGCGTTCTCAACGTGAAAAATAATCTTTCCTGTCTTTAAGAAGCAACACTAAAATGGCTTCAAAACGGACGCAATAGCGACATCTAATAATAAATTCGTAAAATAGTTTCGAAACACAATTCCGATTTCTGCCTTAATCTGAGCCTTCTAAAAATTGCAAGGCAAAGAAGACGTTGATAAAGATGTTAATAGTTGAGGAGACATGTCGTGGAATGCAAATTTTAGATTCCCCATGTCTCTATTAACATCTTTATCAACGTCTGCTTTGCCTTGCAATTTTTAGAAGTCTCAGATTAAGGCAGAAATCTGAATTGTGTTTCGAAACTATTTTACGGATTTATTATCAGATGTCGCTATTGCGTCCGTTTCGAAGCCATTTTAGTGTTGCTTCTTAAATACAGAAAAGATTTATTTTTCACGTTGAGAACGCCTATGAATATCTGTTCTGATGAGCCTTATTAAGGCTAAATACGTATAAACAGATACATAGACGCTTTGTACGTGAAATCAAATCTTGACTGCCTTTTTCATTTTTTTCATTTTGCTTTATAATACTTACTGCACTAAATTAAGTGATATGGTCCTTTTTAGTTTTTTTATTTGACGTTGGTTATTAAGATGCTGAAGTCTAATCTTCAGGTTTCATTTTTCATCAACCACAGGACCAGCCAAAGCAGTTGGTCCAGATGATATTCATGGTGAAATGTTAACAACTTTATGAGAGACTGGAACAAGTTGGCTAATAGGTTTATTTAATAGACGAACTTAGGAGCAGTGCATTAGTACCTGTTTATAAAAACCAGGAAGATATACTGCAATGCACAAACTACAGGGCCATAAAACAACTTAGTTATATCATGAAAATTTGTGAGAGAGTAATTGATACACAGTGAAGAAAATGAAATATCCGATAATCAGTTTGGTTTTATGCAAGGCATTGATCTTGAGAAAGCATATGATAGAGTTTCTTAAGAGATTCTGTCATATGCGCTTAATAAGAAAGGTGTTCACGATGAATATGTAAAGAGTATGAAATATTTTTATTTTCTCTCATACTGTCGTCCACAATGTAACTTTTAAATAATTTTAAACTATTTGTCCTTTGTCTAGTGTTAGTTTTGTGTTTGTATAATGTTTATAACATTCATTGATGTGCTGGATAGCCTACATTTCTGACGAAATGCCCCTGAACATGCTCTGAGAGCGAAAGTACTTGGGCAAGATTTAATAAAAAACTGTGCTCGATATCTGCCTTTTATTTCAGTACGGAATATGTAAAGATTGTGAGAGTAACAATACTCTTAAAATGGTAGTTCCTGGGAGTTGGGTGTATACCATATTAGTTAAACATCTTTAACATCGTAGAAGTAAAAACTTCTCTTGTAATTGGTATAATATTTCATTAAAAATTAAATTAAAAATCTAAATGGATTATAATAATAGTTCAGAACGTTTTCGTATTTATCAGTCCATATTCAGTGAACTTTACAGTACTTGCACAGTAAAACCAAACACTGGTTAAATTTAAATTGCAAGCTACATACTTAAAAGTATTAAATTAGACGGCATAATGCCGGTGAATAGTAATATAAATATCCGGGAATAGTATGGTACTAGTCAAAATAAGACTCACATCAGTCTTGGTCTGCAAGAGCCTGCCAACTGATACATTTGACATTCAATATATGTGAAATAAAATGACTCTACTGGTTAAAGCGGTTGATTATATATAGGGAACCTTGGTAAAAAGCAAAATAACCTTTCCAAAAACCTTAAATGCAAAAAACACTAAATGTTCGAACACAAATAGAAGAAATATATAAAACATACCTACTACAGAAACCCGGAATAAAATACTTATATCAAACAAGAATAATGCAATATTTACAACAAATCTATAAACAAAACCTACAAAGAAAGATGTAGAAGAGGAATGGAATCTGGAAAAAATTAAACATACAGATATTATTCCTACAATAAATAGATATCTGATATATCCCTAATGATGAAATTATAGATGACGACACGGGAACTCCTTGGAATGTTGACGATATGACAATATAAGAGTTAGACGACGCCCTGACACGAATGAAAGACTTCCCAACATCTTCCCAAAACATGTAATCAATGTTACAAGCTTATAGAGGCACACCGCTATAGTTGTTGATAATAGTTTTAACGAAGTAACAAAACCAATCCTAATAAATCAAGTAGTATAGCAAATATCTATCTCCAATACTTTTTATTAATATATTTAGATGACGTGATTAGAACATAAAAAGTGACAGCTATTCTCATCTCCTTTTTATGTAGACATGACTCTGTCTGTTTTTCAATGTGCTCCAGTAAATCGTCGTTCCATCGTTTTCGTGGTCTTCCCACTGATCGACTTCCTATTGGGGACCCGTCTCTTGCCGTCTTTACTGCTCTATTTGTTGTTATTCGGCTTATATGACCGTTCCTTTCAACGCTTCTATTTTTTACTCAGTCCTTGATGTTCTCCACCTTGCCTCTACGTTATATATCTGTGCTTCTAGCTCTGTCTCTTATTGTTTTACCATCAATTTTTCTAAGGTGTCAGGTCATGTTTCTGCAGCGTATTTCATTATTGGTCTGATGACTGTTTTGTGAATTCTGTTTTTCATATCTCTCCCGATATTTTTATTTCCCCATATTGGTTCATTTAGACAACCTGCTTCTCTATTTGATCTATTCACTTGATCTCCCACTTCTGTTTCGCGCTTTCCGTAGCTAGATAATATGATACATAAAATTGAAACTCCATCTCTCTCTCTCCCTCTCACCCTTGCTGGTCACGCGCCGATTGTCTCCAGGTTGTTTAAACTCCATCACTTCTTCTATTATCTGACCTTCCACCTCCAATTTACATCTTAGTAAATTTGCTGTTATAACCATTCACTTTGTCTTTTTTGGGGAAATTAACATTAAATTGGCTTAAATTTTCTGGAAGTTATATTGAATTGATTTAAGTTACGTTCCAAATCATCTTCACTTTGAGAGAGTAGTATTGCATCGTCTGCATAGCAGATTATTTTTTCTGTTTTTCTAAACTTGTTTTTCTCCCATTTGGTATCCACTTTTAATTCTTACTTTTCTTATTATTTCATCCATAATCTGGCTGAACAATAGAGAACTCATAGAATCTCCCTATCTTATCATATTGCCAGCTTCAATAGAGTCAGTTAGTTCTTCTTCTGCTTTTACTTTTATTGTGTTGTTTTGGTAGATATTTTCGATCATTTTGATAATTCCTAAAGTTATCTGTCTTGCATGCAATAAGTGAATAACGTCCTTTAATTTGAACCGGTGAAATGCCTTCTTAAGTTCCATGAAACATAGATATGCCGGTTTGTTGTATTCTAATGGTTTCTTTTGCACTTATAAATATAGCGTCGGTGCATGATCTTCCCGACCAACAACCTTGTTCTTCTCCTAGTGTTCTAATTTTATTCAGTTCATTTGCTATCACTTTGATTGTGTAATTTTCCGGGTAAGATTTGTCTCCCTACTTTAAGAGAGGTATTAGGATGCTTGATCTCCATTCTTGAGGAATGGAGATTTTATTTATTTTGTATATTAGTTTTCGTAGTTATTTGGTCAGATCTGGTTCTCCATACTTTATAAGTTCGTTGGGTATTCTGTCCTTTCCTGGTGATTTTCTGTCTTTTAATTTCCTTAATGCTTTCTTTACCTCTTCCTATTCAATATTTATTTCTTCGTTTGCCGTCACCTCTGGTGTTAGTGGTTCATTATCGTCACCTTTAACAAATAGGGATCGAAAGTAGTTTATCTATGTTTCCTTCTGAATGTGCTTTGTTTTTATTAGTTCGTTCATCTCTTTTCTTTGTCTTCCATATTTCATATTTCTTTCTGTGTTCTGTAGAAGTCTTGTTTCATCTGTTTTTAAAAGCTCTGAAAGTGACAAAAGCACAGTGAATCAATCTCCATTTAAGAACCCCAATTAACTTACTGATTTGAATTCTTGTAACAACCGAAGATGACCTGTAAAAAGCCATACACCTTGTATATCTTGATGCTAAAAAATACACATAATACACGTGACATATCATACGGATTTGAACGTGAGATAAAAAGTATCTAGCAACGGTCAATAGAATATGCACAAGAAGAAGAACGTTAGCTAGTAAATGCAGAAAAAAACCGAATTGAAGGTTTATAAGAGAATGGCCGTGAAAGACATATCACGAATCCAGGCAGCAGAAACGATACTTCCAAGAAGCATCAAGGCATGTACAAAATTAAATCAGCTAAAAAACACTGCTGGGATGGGACCACACATGAGATTTGTAGATGGCATAAAAAGAATAGCCGGAACATATTGGAATTATGCTGCCCAGGATAGAGATCGATGGAAGGACTTGGGAAAGGCTTATGTCCAAAAATAAACGATAGAATGCTAAGAAGTAGAAAAAACACTAAAACGTAACGACTGATACTTCCATGTAGATAGAATAAGTGAATACCTCAAACCAAGAAGAAGACGACGACGAAGATATTTTTACGCAATCCTTAATTTTAGATAATCATAGTTTATCAATCAAATTTGTTTTCAAATATTTTAAAATAATTTCTATGCTCTTTTCTCTATCTTCTAAAGTAGCTTCTTTAACGAAGTTTCTAAGATTCCTATTTTATTACTTCTGAAAACCCATTTTCTTTTTTAAAACTAAAAAAATCGATAAGTTTCAACTGAAATGTCTTAATGAACTCTTGTTGATTAAATAAAATGTGTAAACTAAATTTGACTCATAAGAGCGCACCTTAATTATGTTATTAAGTTAATTTTACGTCTATATGTGTTTATAAATAATAAATAAATATTAAATAAGAGAAATATTTCTTTATGATTTTTGGAGATAATAAAATTTTAAGGAACTCTCTGGTTAAATGTTTCTGGTTACAAGAATCCTATTTCTGATTTCCTAATAGTGCACCTGATTTTGGTTGAAGTGAGGGAAAAGCTATTTGAAATTCGGTACATGTTTCACATAAGGCAGTTGTCTGGTGGCCAAAATCGAAACGAAGCGGGGGGAACAACATTGGGGCGCGGGCGGCCGACAGGGCTAAAGTGGGATTAGCGAAACTCGAGCCAATCAAGACTGCCAGCGAAGGGCGAAGGGTCGTATGTTGTGCCTCCTTTGATTATTCTGAGAAAAATAGGCCAGTTTGAAAAATAACTATTAGTTATAAACATAACCGCTTTAATTTATAGCAGCTCAATGTAAAATATTATACGCCATAAAGTAAACAAAAAATATTTAGTTTTATTAAGTGTAACTTTATCTGAGATCACATTCTAATATAAAAGGTTAAAGCAATGAATAGATGAGTAAACAACAGAAAAATAATGTAGACTGGCGTATTGGAAGAGAAGAAAACGACACTGTAGACACAATTCAAAAACAACAGATTGGCATTCAATTGGAAAGTAAAAAAGTGACATTTCCACGATACGGCGATTCGAGAAGTTTACACACGACGTGGAACGTCCGCATTAGACATCTGGCACGAAAATATCAAGATATTTTAAAAAATAGCCAACAGTCACTATATTGACTCAGCTGACTCATCATCATCATTATAATTGGCTCGACAATCCTTTATGCATCTTGGCCTACACACAGAGAAGTCGACATTTCCGTCGATCCCTAGCTAGCAACTTCCTTGCATCGTTTCTTTTTTCTTCTACATCATCAAACCACTTCATCTCCCCTTTCGGTTTAAACATGTCAGCCTCATGCGTGTACTTATTATCTTACATCCTAGCAATACGTCCAACTCATATTAGCCTCTGCACTTTAAAATAATCTCACAATATCTGGATGTATGAGGAGCTGGTATAATCCAAAGTTATATCTTCGACGCCATAGCCCATTTTCATTTACGGCCCCAAAAGTTCAAAAACGATGAGAGACTACTTGCTTACGGCAAGTAAGCATGGTAAATGGTAAAATATTAAAAGTCGTGTATGGTACAGTGTATGTGATTAAAAAATCATTATCTAATAATTGATTAGGAAACACAAAGTATAACTTCGCATACTATACGATGGTCCCAAATGTTTTTCGGTATCCTCATAATGGGCACTCTAGAGATTATTTTTAGTTAAATTTTTGTTCTAATATTAGCTATATATTGGTTTTCTGTAGTTTACTAGAGAAGGGACCAGGAGATAATCCACATGACATGAAAAACCTTTTGTTGCACAATGATACCTGTCTTCAGGTAGGTAAGTTGAAAGGCGCAGCAACCCTACTACACGCATTTGCTAAAATCCAAGATAAATAATATTGAAAGACCGTAAACATTTTGAATAACACACCTCAGCTACAACAAACAATTTATCTGTAGACAGAGCTACTACCGAAGCATGCCCGTCAAAATTTAAGTTAGAATCATTGAAGAGGCAATTGTTAAAAAATATTCCAGGTTTCAACCCAATTTTATAGGAAATTTTCATCGAGAGGAGAAATGACTATTATACAAATATTTCGATTTCTTAAGGACAGGCCTACGAATATTCGGAGCACGAGAGTTGAACACCGAGAAAGACCACAACGAACTTTTGACGTTGTTATTTCTCCATTATGTTGTTCCTGGTATTGGTGGTGTTAGTAGTCTCTGACGTCTTTAATTATGGCGTCCATTGTACTAGATACGTTTAATTTAAATACAAACATTTTTAACCATGTAAAACAATATAAACACTGAAAAAGTAATATTTCTACGTCAATGCAAAAAACAAAACAAGCAGATTGTTATGACACAGAAGAGTAGATCATAACAACACGAAATAGTTGGAAGTTGAAGTCCGTTATACAACATATAAACATTTCATTTAATTATAAAACAAAACTATATATTATTAATAACCTTTTATTTATATCATATTACAATTACTAGTTTTATTGGGAATAAGCCAAAATTTAAGTTTATTAATCAATTAAACAAAATTTGTTTTTGTCACTTTTTTAAAAAATTCTTCTAATAATTTAATTTTATCTGACTCATTCATATTGATAATTTAGACATATGTTATACATTTTAAAGTAGACATCTTTAAAATCATATTGCCAATATTGCTGAGTTGCGTTCCTGGGACGATTTTATTGTAAAAGAGTTCATTCGATTACATGAAATCAACTTTAACTAGAGGATACCCGTCAGAAAAAAATCATAGCATGTGATTCGTCTTTAAAAAGACAACCACATGCAGTGATAACAGTAAAAGTCTCCTGTTAGTGATTCCATAGTAAATTATAAGGAAAAAAAACAGGAAAAAAACTTCATAATACCCTCCCGGCATGGTAAGTTTACATTTAGTTTACTCACAATAAACACCAAACTCAGATTTTGTATGTATGTTATTTAAAAACATAAATGATATACCCTCAAAATGTTATTGACTCACTAATAGTGGTATTTTTTTTATTAATTGGCTCTGTTAGAGATAGTTCAAACACTCCTGACCATGGAGCTGCGCGAAGGCGGAGTCAAATTTACGTAAAGGCAGAGAGGTTCTATTGTAAGTGGAATTATACAGTGCATAATACAATGCGTTTCGCATGGAAGTGGGGACTAAACCAAATTTCGTCTACTGCGCCATGGTCAGGAGTGCTTGCACTATCTCTAATATGGGTAACCAGATCCTACTGCATTCTGCAGAGGAATTTTCAACGCAATTGGTCTCATTTAGCATAATTAGAAAAGCTGAGAGATGCGACAATGGCAGAACGGTATTTGCAAAACATCACCAACAGGCTAAGGAACCAAATGTAAATGAAGAAGGCCAGACAGATATAGACTCCTACTGGACCAGAATAAAGGAAGACATTGAAGCAGCAGCGAAAGATGAAACAGGAACAGAAATTTGTGCCCGTAAAAATCATTGGGTTGACGATGAATGCAAGAATGCAACAAAAGAAGAATTGAAGCCAACAGAAAGATGCTTACCCGACGAACTAGAACAACTGTAGAGAATTATCAGACAAAGAGAAGAGAAGAAAACAGGATACACAAAAGAAAAAAATGAAACCACTTTAATAAGGAAATTAAATATATAGAAAACTTCAACAGAGAGAAAGAATTTAGAGCATTCTATAAGACAGTTAACATCAAAAGAAAAGAATTCAAGGCAACCACAAAACAATGCAGAAGTCGGAATGGCGACTTATTAATAACAAGGAAAGATGTATTAAATAGATGGGTAAAATACTTTAACCAAGCACTTAATATCGACAACGTATTCTTGAGTTAAGTAGCGTTCCCACAAATATGACAAAAAAAACTCAACCGCCCTCACAAAACATGAAAACGAAAAAAAACATAAATTTGATTTTGAGAAAACCAAGATCCTAAAAAGTGAACCCAACAGGAAGAAGAGAGAGCTTTTAGACTCTTCTTCTTCTTCCTATACCGTCCCCATTAACGGAGGTTGGCGACCACATTTTTAAAAGCTTCTCTGTCTTTTGCAACGTGGAATAATTCGTCTACAGTCATGTTTGTCCATTCTCGAATATTTCGCAGCCATGACTTCCTCTTTCTACCTATTCCCTTTTTGCCATCGACTCTACCCTGCATGATGACCTGCAGAAGACTATATTTATTATTTCTTAGTATGTGTCCAAGGTCCCATTCTAGAGTCTATATAAATAAAAAAAAATAATAATGCAATAAATGATAAAAAAGATGTCAAAAATTTGAACAAAATATATTTTAACTTAATTTAAAAACACATAAAAAGACAACCTCAGAACGCCTATGATGTTAAAATAACTGGTTGTTTAAACGATAAACTAACTTCAATAAACAACACATTAGATTTAAAATACATTTTACATGTAGTGACTTAGTGGGTATGTCCTATGTTTTTAATAATATTTTAATTGTGACGTCTACTTGTTAGTACCGAATTTTTACATGCTTGGTAAGTCAAAAGTTTAACTTTTAAACCGTATTATGTCTGTCATAAAATGTTTGTTTTTTTAGTCAATATTACTTTTTGAAAAAGGCATGGATTTCCTGCCGAAACGTCGAAAAAATATATGAAATTGTCTTAGTATCAAATCAAATTTTTTTATGAACCTAAGCCCAAGAAAATCCATTAAAAAAATATATATTAAGGTTCAAGAACTAAACTCAAACTCAAACTCAAACTCAAACTATATATATATATATATATATATATATATATATATATATATATATATATATATATATATATATATATATATATACTAAGGTACACTCGAAGAGTGGTGGGTTTTTCGGTCAAAGTGAAGAAATAAAAGACAAAGAAGGTGGCTACTTCATCTATTTATTTAAGACGTTTCGCTTTCTGCTCAGAAAGCATCATCAGTTCATCTAAAAAGAACAACATGAAACCAAACATCCATAGAAAAGTTAAAAAATGTGTTTTACCTTACAAAGACATGTAGCAGTCAATGATGTAAAAAATATGAAAAAGCTTACGAAACTGGACATTTAGAGTTAAAGTTGTATAAAACAATTAATTGAAACTAGGTATAGTTTGCAATTTAACAAAATTAGTATAGCAAAAGAACATGTGATAAACATACATGTATATAAAAAAGTTACGGCCTTGGGTGGGCAGCATTTGGAAAACTGAGGGAAACTTTTAAAAGTGAGCTGCCCACATGCCTAAAGAGAAAGGTATTTGATCAGTGCGTCCTCCCAGTCTTGACGTACGGAGCAGAAACACTTACCTTAACAAAAGCAGCAGCTACCAAACTGAGAGTCACGCAGAGAAGAATGGAGCGGTCCATGTTAGGAATAACTCTGCGAGACAGAATAACCAACGAAGACATCAGGAGAAGAACCGGAGTGACTGACATCATCGAGAAGATAGCCAGACTAAAATGGAGATGGGCAGGACACATAGCCAGAATGACAGATGGGCGATGGACAAAGAGGTTATTGGAATGGAGGCCAAGGGAAGACAAGAGAAGCGTCGGTCGACCACCTACAAGATGGACTGACGATTTAAGAAGACTCGATAAAAACTGGATGAGAGCGGCGCAAGATAGACGGGGTTGGAAACATAAGAAAGAGGCCTATGTTCAGCAGTGGACTCTTGAGGCTGGATGATGATGATATAAAAAAGTTATTATAAAAACTTAAGTAAAAAACATTAAGGTTTATTTTATTGTGTAAAGAACTAGAAAGATCATCAGAAAGCACTTCCAACAATTTCTTTATAATCAATTAGATTTTAATTTTAACTTTAGGTAACATTATTGAATTATTTAAGATTAATATAGTAATAAAGATAAAAATGAAGTTACCAGTCTTAAGCTTACTGAATCCCGCAGGTAAATGAATTTACAGGTTTAACACCCACGCAAACAAACACCACATCTTAAACAATTCAATAATGTTCTTCTTCTTCTTCTGGTTCCTATCCGTTTCGGATGTTGGAAATCATATTGGCAATCATGACCTTGCTCGCTGCGGCTCGAAACAGCTCCGTTGAGGTTTTCTTAAACCATGTTCTTAAATTCCGCAGCCATGATATTCTCCTTCTATCGGGTCCTCGCTTACCTTTGACTTTACCTTGCAATATAGACTGCAGCAGGGAGTAACGGTGCTGATTTCTCATAACGTGTCCCAGATATTGCAATTTTATGCGTTTTATCGTAAACACAATCTCTGGTTCCTTCTTCAATAATGTTACCTAAAGTTAAAATTAAAATCTAATTGATTATATCTTTCTAGTTCTTTACACAATAAAATAAACCTTAATGTTTTTTACTTAAGTTTTTATAATAACTTTTTTATATACATGTATGTTTATCACATGTTCTTTTGCTGTGCTAATTTTGTTAAATTGCAAACTATACCTAGTTTCAATTAATTGTTTTATACAACTTTAACTCTAAATGTCCAGTTTCGTAAGCTTTTTCATATTTTTTACATCATTGACTGCTACATGTCTTTGTAAGGTAACACACATTTTTTAACTTTTCTATGGATGTTTGGTTTCATGTTGTTCTTTTTAGATGAACTGATGATACTTTCTGAGCAGAAAGCGAAACGTCTTCAATAAATATATGAAGTAGCCACCTTCTGTGTCGTTTATTTCTCCACTTTGACTGGATTGACGATCGTACTCCTTTTCTCGATATATATATATATATATATATATATATATATATATATATATATATATATATATATATATATATATATATATATACTATAATATATAAAAAAAATCAAATATATCCTAATAAGCGATATTCACTCTTGTTATACCACCCTGTATAAAAGAGAAACGTTAGAGATAGATATTGACCTTTAATTTCTGCTTTTACAAAAATATCACCGAGCAATATTTTGGATATCACTGTCATAAATCAGTCATGCACGACTGATGTGTAACATGAAGGCCGCTATCAAAAATAAAGAAAATTATCAGTAAGGAAAAGGAGGATAAACACTTTTATCAGTGCTACAATAAGGTAATAAAACATTAAGACATTAATATTATGGATTAGGGATCATAAATTTTTGGAACATGGTAGATGCCAATTTATATTTACTTATGTTCTAATAAAGTGAATAATGATGAAAAACATTTTTTTTTATATGTAATTACTCTTATAGTCATGAAAAGTTATAATACACCTCTCCAAGAAATTAACGCACCACTTTGAAATATTAAAATATTTTATTAGCGTTAATAAAAATTTCCATTGGAATGTTATATTTTGCAAGCCGCTTGTATATGCTATTTGTACACTCTATATTTATTGACTGTGTTTAATCGCTATAGTTTTTTTTTTTCAACAAAATAAAAAGAAGTAAAAAATGTACTAATTCTATAAATATACTAATTTCCACGTGTTCACGAATTTTATTCGGCTACTGTTTAATTGTTGATTATTGTTAATTGTGTTTATTATGGAGCGTCAATCACGTAATTTAACCCGAGATGAATGTGTCCAAGCAGTGATACTGTCGGAATAAGGTTGGAGTTACCGAAGAATTGGTCTTCCGTTTAATGTGTCCCACACATCCGTCTCATGGGTGTTAGAAAGATTCCTCGAAACAGGGAATTATACTCGCAGACCAGGGCAAGGACGACACCGGGTAACTACCCCTATTCAAGATCGATTTTTAAGAATTTCTGCTCTTCGACAACGTTATTTAACACATCGAAGTCTACATATTTAGCTTCGAGACGTGCATGCTATACAAATTAGTACTGAAACTGTTCGCCAGCGACTTAGGGAATACAACTTAACACCTAGGATTGCCACTCGAGGTCCTCTATTAACTGCAGAGCATCGAAGGGGGAGACTACATTTTGCTAGAGAACACGTTAATTGGTTAGAGGCTGACTGGGAACGAGTGCTATTTACTGATTAATCCCGATTTTGTTTGTACAATAACGACAGACGTGTTCGTGTATTGCGACGACCCAACGAACGATATGCCCAGTGTAACTTCTCACACACCAAATTTTTTGGTGGAGGATCCATTATGGTGTGGGGTGGTATTTCTTTGACCGCACGTACGGAACTAGTGGTCATATAAAATGGAACTGTTACAGCTGAAAGGTACATATTGGAGATCCTGGAGCAACATGTAGTACCATTCGCTCCTTATATCGGTGAAAATTTTTTACTAATGCAAGATAATGCCAGACCTCACACTGTACAGATCGTCAGAAATTATCTACAAGAGGTAGAAATTAACACTATGGAATGGCCAGCACATAGTCCGGATTTAAATCCGATTGAAAATCTCTGGGATATCCTTGGTAAGCGAATAAGAGCGACGCCGATCCAACCAAACAACTTACAGGAAGTGGGAGAGAGGCTGATCCAGATTTGGAGAGAACTAGACCAAAATGAAATACGGCAGTTAATTTTAAGTATGGGCCAACGATGTGAGGCTGTTATACGTAGTAGTGGTGTAAACACTCGTTATTAAGACTTTTTTCATATTTTAGTTTACTTTTCTTATCATTATTTTTTTAGAATTCTCTGTTTAATTTTTTTTTTCTCCTGTACTTAAACATTTTCTGATAATTAGACAAATTGTTATAATTACTAATAAAATGTAGAATAAATCTGGTGAAGTTTTATTTTTTATTCTTTGCCTGTTTACAAATAAAATTGATTTATTAAAGTGGTGTGTTAATTTCTTGGAGAAGTGTATATATTAAACAAAGTTATAAAGAAATTTTATAGATTCTTGTAACTGGTTTGTGCTTTAAACATTGTAGATATAATGTTCGAAATGGAATGTTTGACAGTTAAAGTGGCGAAGATAGGAATGCTTAAATAAAAATAATTCTAGTAACGAAACAGGATAAAATTAAGAATAAGTAGATTAGGAAAGGTATTAGTACGAAAAGCAGACCATAATGGACATGTTCCATAGCAGTCTATTTTTTGCTGGAATCACTTCAGAATGTACCTTGTATCAATAATTACAATATGCACCAGTCGCAAACCTTGTGCTAAAAATAATTGAAAATATTTAATTTTTGTGCCCAAATTTTTGCATATAACTCGAGAGGTATTGCTCCTACAAAAAAATTATAGAAAGTTTTGTTTTTCAATTTTACATAATATTTGACTAGCGAGAAATTGAAAATTTAATGTTTATTGTTTAATAAATGGCAATAATTGGGAAAAAAATGCAAAAAATTGAGTTTTTTCTTTAATCTTTATCGACCCTTTAATTATATCCCCGAACTACTATTATGGGGTCAAATTTGACCCCAGGACTTGAAATTTCGTGCGCCACTGATAGACAGTTTGGCAAATGACCTTCTTATTCCATGTATTCTCCCAATTAAGTACGTAGTTTGACATGCTGCTTAGTAACAAACGATCAGTGAGATAGTGCACACATACTGCTGAGTTCCGGTCGGATTTGACCCCACCATGGTAGTTTCGTTATTGTTATTTAAGGTAATAGATTAAAATAGCTTTAAAAATTAGTGGTAACGGTGACAAGTGATAATGTTTTAATAAACTTTCTCGAATCCCTGGAGGAGCCAACCGAGAATAGTGACTTTAATAACAGTACTGACAGTGAAAAAGAACAGTCGGATCACGACACAGATACAGAAATTAACGTAAGTGACTTATCAAGTGACGAATGTAAAACAGCATCTAATGATGAAACAAATTTTTACTATGGACGGAACAGATATAAGTGGGCTAAAAATGATCCGGCACCATCACTCACCAAAACTCGCGTAAAGAACATTAATACACACCTTCCTGGTCTTCGTAGACCTGTCTTAGAAACAAAACCATCCAGTCCTGGTCACTTTTTATAACTAGTAACATGTTGGCTTCTATTCTAGAGTACACAAATGAAAAAATTACCGAGCTCTGTGTGAATGGGGACACCTACAGATTTGTCGATCATCTAAACGAAGGTGAACTTTTTTGGGTCTTTTATACCTTTCAGGTGTACTAAAGTCTAATCATGAGAATGTCGATTCATTATTTTCGAAAAGTGTTTTACGTAGGCCAATTTTTCGTGCTTCAATGTCAAAAGAACGCTTTTTATTTCTTCTCGCAGCATTAAGATTTGACAATCATGAAATAAAGGATCAAAAGAAGGCCAATGGAGCTCGAATTGTAGCAGTGTCCTGTTTATTTAACTGTTTTGTGTCTAACAGTATAGCAAACTACACCTGTTCCGAATATGTAACAGTGGACGAGATGCTGGTTGGGTTTAGAGGTAGATGCCCTTTCAGAATGTACATGAAAGCCAAATCAGTCAAGTACGGCATCAAGATCATGTGTTTATGTGACGCAAAAACACATTATTTGGTAAATGCTTCTATGTATACAGGTAAAACTCCTAATCTCCAAAAGCTAACCACACCTACAAGATCAGTACTTTCTTTAGTGGATCCAATTACCAATAGTAACCGAAATGTCTGAAAAAACTGAAAAAACTTCGACTTGTACGCACAGTGCTTAAAAATAAGAGAGAAATTCCTCCACAATTTCAACCAAATAAATATTACGAAGTGATAAGTGTTTATTTCGTTTTACACGAGACAGTACAATCGTATCATATGTTTTTAAAAAAATAAAAGTAAAATTATGTTGACCAGAAAAGTAGAAAACCTGATATAATGGCTTTCTACAATTCGTTTCATGTGGGCGCTGATGCACTTGATCAAAAATGTGCACTTTATCGTTCAGGTCGAAGATGCCATCGATGGCCTTTAGTAATTTGGTATTCCATAATGGATATTGCTATAGTAAACAGTCACATTATTTGTAATGCAGCTAATTCTGGGGTTAGAAAAAATCGATAGGATTTTATTTAAGAGATTAGAATTAGTCTTACAAATGAAGATTTAGAAGTAAAATTTTACAATGCCAAATTTGTCTAGAGAAGTACGCTCCATAATTTCCAAAGTATTAGGAAATAAAATTATTCATCAAGATTAGACTAGACCAGAAAGGCCAGTTGTAAGACGTATATGCTACTTGTGTCCTTGAGGTAAGTATAACAAGAAGTTGTTCAAATACTTTTGTCGCAATATTCTAACATTACGAAAAAAACATGACTGTTATTTTTTATATGGTTACTCTGGATACTTATATGGTTATTTATGATTTTCTTTTGCATTAGGTGTAGTTAAACTACTTTTCAAAAAATAAACTGTAAATTTCAATTTAAGATATTTTTTTATTATAATAATGAGTTATGTTTTTGATCGAAAAATTTTTTATGTCTTAATTTTTTTAAAATAAAATTTAAGTTTACAAAAAATCTCTTTTTTATATACACATGCATTTATCAAAAATACAAAAAAGAAATAATAAATATATTTTTTTGATATCTTGTTTGGAGGTTTTTAAAATTTGGATCATCTATGACCCCACGATAGTAGTTATGTGGGTGTAAATACACGACAGTAGTTCAGGGATATCCACCAGCCTTTATATTCCGCCTAGAAAAATTTTGTAGTACGACTGACACATGTACTAAATTTCGTTAGGATCGGTTTAATAGTTTTTGCATAAGAATTTCGCAATTCGCGGTTCGCAAAAAAAATTGGAAAATTTGCAAAATTATGCTGGGAAAAATATATACTTTAAATAGTCGATATTTTTTACATAAAAAAACTCTCAAGTTTTCAAACTCACAGGAACTGAAATCGGATGAGAATAGGTTGTTATCAATATGGTACAAAATTGTTTATATTTATTTCTTTATGTGACATTTAAAAATACGCACAGGCCTTAATTTCCTCCCTTCTATTACTAACACCTATATTTTTAATAGCCATATTAGTATCATTAGAGTTTGTTGCCATACTGGTTGATAAGGCTGGTTCATCCTAATCATTTTTCTTATTTTGGACAAAATTTATGATTTTCATTTTTTTTTTTTTTTTGATGTGGCGTTAAAAAATACATACAGCCCTTAATTTTTAGCCTTTCAACACCAACTATGTTTTTATTAGCCATATTAATGTCACAGATTTAGTTGCCATACTTCTCCGAAACTGCTTCACCGATTTTCATAAAATTTTATATGCACAGGTAGTTTTATATGTATATGTATTCGGTAGGTCTGAGAATCGATCGAAATCTGTTCATACTCCAAAGGGTAAGGATGGTTTATCATAATCATTTTTTTTATTTTTTAGACAAAATTTATGATTTTCATTTTTTTTATGATGTGGCGTTAAAAAATACATACAGCCCTTAATTTTCAGCCTTCTACAACCAACCCTGTTTTTATTACCCATATTAGTGTCACAGATTTAGTTGCCATACTCCTTCGAAACAACTTGACCGATTTTTATGAAATTTTATATGTATAATCGGTTGAATATACCACTTTGAATTTTCTTCCAGAAAATTGTTTTTGTTTAAATCAGTTGACACAGTTATAAATCAGGATGACTTAGTTTAATATCCTACAGAGTTTTTAAATTCTTGTAAGTGTCTGGACTCCCACCTAACAATTTACTAAAAGTAGGATCAGCTGTTATTAGGATGTGTAACATTAATCAACCTCGACTGTGCAATAAAACGAGACTGACTGTAAAAAAGCTTATGAATAATATTATTGAGGCAACGATCATCAAGGAAAAATACAAAGAAGAGGATGTAGTGCTTGAGGAAACTCCCGTAAATTCGGCTTTTGTAATGACAATAAACAAATCACAAAGCTAACCATTGGAAGTTTGCATTCGCATGTTGGAAAACCGTCATCGTTGTATATTCATGAAACGCAAACAAAGTAAAAATATTGTTTATCGAAAAGCATTAAATTGATTCAACATTTTTCATGCATAATATTTTTGAGTGTTTTTTTTTGTTTATATATATATATATATATATATATATATATATATATATATATATATATATATATATATATATATATATATTATATATATATATATATATTATATATAAATATATATATATATTATATATAAATATATATATATATTATTAGTTTACCGTGAGGTATAGTGGCTATAAAATATTATTTTATCAAATTAAACTCATATATGATAATTTTCATAGAACTATTTATTGCTTACAATACTTGTTTACACAGCTTAGTTTCGCTGGCTTCCAACTACAAAATACATTATAGCTAAAAAAATGTATAACAGAAGTCGCTAGTGGAGGGGAGGTCGTTTCCAAAAACTATAAAAACTATATATAACTATAACTTTTACCTTGGCCTATAGACGATAAAGTCTATATTGTTATATTGTTTATATATATATATATATATATATATATATATATATATATATATATATTCAATGTTATAGTATGGACTTTACACTAATTCTGATTTTTTGTTTCAGGGTCACCTACAAAAAAAATCATAAAAAACACAAAAAACCGGCTTCGGCCACCAAAAAAAAAATTAAAAAATACTAACAAAAACCGGCGTAAGCCACCAAAAAAAATTAACAAAAACCCCAAAACCCGGGCACGTAGGGCCCAACCCCTTGAGCACCAAGTCACCAAACTGAGCCTAGGCTCAGAGCGGAGACTTGAGGCCCAAGTAAGCAATTTTAGTTCGCGGATAAGCCACATCATGATAACAGGATCATAGCGACAATGCGCTGTCCTGAGTTTTGCAATCGGTTAGGAAACCATGTTGGGATTCTATTACCCAGGACCTCCACATAAAGAGCATTTGGCTGATAGTTGTGCCCCTATCGCGCATCAGAGTGCTATAGGGGGGAAAGGGATGGTCTAGAGCATTGGAGCGCGGTGGGGTGACTCCTGTATATACTCGAGTTAACACACCTCGCTCCAATGAATTGTTACACCCGAACGTAATTCTTAGGGGTGAACATGTCTCATAGGCTGGGTTTAATCAAATTGCTTACTTGCTACTTTTACCTTGGGGAAAAACGTAAATTACACAAAATCGTTCATATTGTCTTTCTCAGAAACAAGTAAATACGTAGCGAATAATAGCCGCTGGGTTTGGCTAACTGTAAATGTTAAGAGATTTCTGGAAACTAATTTACACAAACTTAAAGAATTACCGATATGAATCTAAAATAATAAATTAAAATCGAAAAACAAAATGAACGGAATGCATGAAATAGAATGAAACAAAATGAAAGGAGACGGAACATACCTGTTCAATCGAAAGTAAGGACTTTGAAATGTTTTAAACTGTTTGCAATGTGAAAGTTTAAATTCAACGTTTTTTTAAATCCTTCATATTTATTGCAAAAACTTAAAATCGAAATTTTATGCTTTGAAAATTAGGCTCTAACAATGCAAATTTTATAGTAACCGGTAAATGGAAGTAATAAATGTTTGCTGATCTCATGAGAATCGTAAAAAATGGCAAAAATCGCGCAACGTTTATTTATTTAACAGCTTTATTGAAACTGACTTTATTTACGATAAAACGCAAAAATTGTGTACTCTTCACCTTTAAAACTTATTTTAATTTTTGTCGATAGGACACTTTAATCAAAAGATATTGAATTTTTACCGTCGAGTTGATACAAAATTTTATTTAAAAACTGACATTAAAAATAGCCAGGCGCTTCAGGCATTGTTTCCGAGAGAACGGTTTATTCTACCGATGAAGTGCTTTTAAACATTTCTGTTTAAAATTAACTCAAATCCTTGGAAAATCGATGTTTTCCGCCTGACCCCCGTACGAGGAGATTTTTTAGTCTCCAAATTCACATTCAGATAAATTCAGCTTGTTCGTATGATCTCTATAGCTTCAGTGGCATTTTCGTCTCTGACGAAAAAGTCAACAATTTATAATGTTCTCGAAAAGCAGAGCTTTTTTTCTGTGATTAATAAAATTATATTTGGTTTACGATACTACGTTATTTCAACTTTCAACTTCGATCAATTTTGTTTTATGCGTTAACAAATTTTATTTTTTATTTACCTCATAAATTTGATTCACAACGACGTTTTCAGTATTTCGTATTTTCCCTGTATATAAAAACAGCAAGAAAAAGTTTTCTTTGAACCTGGTTAATCTGCTAGTTTTACATTTTGAAATTCACAACATCAACCAAACAGTAATTCATCAGAACACGTTTCATTCCAAACAAAATATGACAAAGCAAGGATAAAGACATCTTTATAGCTGCATTCCTCCAATTTTTATATCTGTTTTCATTCCAGTTTTATGTGTCTTATTTATCCACCCCAGCATACGTCACTTTCAGTATTTTACAATCTAATCATGGGGAACGCACTCGGATAATCCCCTGTTATTTCTCTCGGTGTGTTTCCAGCCACTCTTTAGACTTTTCCTCTGAAAGCGGCAAGGAAAATACACAGTTTTTCTCTCAGATATTTGGTCGACTGGAGTTGGAACTTCCATCCCGAACATTTGGATAGGAATATAAAATAAACTAACGCTACCCCCTATACATATTTTTCGTTTTGTTTTCCACCGGATCCACTCTTTCCGCAGCGTTGTTTCCGGTTTGTATCTTAGAATTCACGGAAATTGTATATACATTATCGACTTTTTAGATTCGTACTCATAATATATGAGAATATACTTTTCAAATGCAGCTGATTTATATGTTATCAGAACTTTAAAAATAATTGAGTTTTTTAAAAACGTTTTTAAAAATTCTGAACATTTTATCATCTAGATAAGATCAGTAAGTTTATTATAAAAAGTAACATTTTTCATTAGAATGATAAATTATGATTTGTTTATTTTTATTTTGTTTAGTTAATCAACAATGCAGCGAATCCTATAATTAACCAGCATCTTATATTTATGCTAATCTGATACTTTACTGTTCCCAATGGTTCACCTTAGAATGTAATAATTATTGTTGCGCATTTCACTGTTGTCTTTAGGTTATCTTTCCGAATTTACACTGACCACGGTTTTTTTCATTACTAGGTAGTTGCATTCTGTTGATTCTGTTGCATTCAGGGTTATGTGTTTGCTAATTTGGATGTGGTTTCATTATTCAGTAACGTTTATTTTGAAGCTTGTATAAGATCAGTTAGTAAACATTGGCCTGAAATTAGTAGACAGTGAGCAATAGATAAAAATATGTTTAGAAACTTATTTACTGTTCTATCCAAGATCACCTATTTTTCTTTTGATAATACATACTATAAACAAACTTTTGAAACACCAATGGGAGCAAAAATTAGCCACATTCTGGCTGCATATGTAATGGATGACCTTTTGGGCGTTATCATCCCAGTTTTGCCTTTCAACCTTTTTTTCATAAAGAAATATGAAGACAATATGATCTTAACTGTAACTAATGAAATGTTAGAAGACTTACTTTTTGTATTTAACAGCCATGATCCATACGAGAACATACAATTCACCATCGAAGTAGAAGATGAAAAACAATATATTCCTTTCTTAGATACTAGATTAGTTCGTTCAAATGATAACATTATTACAATAGATTGGTATATAAAATCAATGAGTTCAGGTAATTACACGTCCTATCATAAAATTCTACTAAAGTTAGGTTGGTAAAACAAAAGAAAAATAGGGTTCTAAAAATTGCAGATAAGTCATTTCACCAGAAAAATCTCCAAATACTGTATAATTTGTTTATAGATAATTCTTATCTACCACTTCTCTTAAAGGGACTTCTGTCTAATATACCATTGGAAACATTAACCACTCCAGTAAATTTAATACCTACTAACATAATCATTAATAGTAATGCTAATGCTTCTTCAAACCGACCATCTTCCTTATTATCAATACGTCCCTGACATAATGCTTGAAAATGACAACTACAAGCTATACTGAGACCGCACTGTGCTTACAGACCAACCAGTGACTAACCAGTGAATAATAGACCGGATCTCATACTAGTTAACAAATTTACTAGGCAAACAACACTTATTGATGTGGCGATACCCAACACCAATAATTTACGTGTTAAATACAACAAAAAGATCGCCAAGTACAGAGATCTAGAAATACAAATCAGGAGACAATCTAGAATCTAAAGTACCCAGACACTACCTTCTATTCTATGTACTACTGGTGCTATTCCCAAAAACCTCCTAGCGATCATAAAACAGCTGGGTCTAAATGAACATCTTTATAAGGCCATGCAGAAAACTGCACTCCTTGCGACGTCCAGATGTGTACGCAAATTTTTGGGAGATACTCCAGCAAACTAAGTCACCTAGGGCTCGATAATACGGAAAGAATCCCACCAGAGCTCAATCCTTTTGATACCGTAGGTATCTGGGATAAGTGAATTTTCCCCTTAGAGGGAGTGTGAGCCGTATGGCTAAATCTGGATAATGCTCATAATACTATGACTTACCAAACTCGTCCAAAATATTGTGTGTTGCCTTTCATTCAGGAACTACTAAGCTGACAAGGATTTTCAAATCTTATGATAACATCAAAATAGCCAATAAAACAGTTTTAACAGTCAATTCTATTTTTTTCAAAACTCAAAGATCGAACTCCTAAAGAAGAGATATCAGATGTGGTTTACAGCATTCCTTGCAATGATTGTAATAGTAAATATATTGGTCAAACTTCTAGAGGCCTCAAAGACCGTATCACTACTCATAAAAGTAACTGTAGGCTTTATCAAGGTAGGTGTTCATTAGCTAACGATGTTTACACCTAAAATCACAGAATGAATTTTGCAGATGTCAAAATCCTTGAAAAAGAAACATCCTATAAGAGAAGACTGTTTTTTAGAAATTACTCACATTACTACAACAAATAATGTGATTAACACAAAATCACATATACAATATTTATGCGAAATTTATTCCTTTCTACTAATGCTAAGAATTAAAAATAATCTAAAGTTAGTATATTAGATTCCTCTAAATAATACCATCTTGTCTTATTGCATTTTTCTAAACCATAAATAACAAAAAACAATAAAAACAATCAATAATAGTTTGTTCTCTATATAAAACAACCAACAACATAATAAGAATTTGTCTCAAAATAATTTTCATATTTCAAATATAACTTATTTACTCAACCGAAGTTGCTTTTCAGAGCAGCCGTCTCAAAAGTTCGAATAGCTATGATGATTGCCGACCTGCGCCGCGGAGATGGCACTTGAAGAAGAAGACTCAACCGAAAACTGTCATTGTTCTCTGATAGACACTACTGGATCTGACAACTAACAGGCCTCTCACCTTGAAGTATTTCGTTCATTGACCATGTGGCTTCAACAGTGACAACATTGACATAATGTGTTCGTCTTAATCATCATCATCCAGCCTCAAGAGTCCACTGCTGAACATAGGCCTCTTCCTCATGTTTCCAACCCCGTCTATCTTGCGCCGCTCTTATCCAGTTTTTATCGAGCCTTCTTAAATCGTCAGTCCATCTTGTAGGTGGTCGACCGACGCTTCTCTTGTCTTCCCTTGGCCTCCATTCCAATAACCTCTTTGTCCATCGCCCATCTGTCATTCTGGCTATGTGTCCTGCCCATCTCCATTTTAGTTTGGCTATCTTCTCGATGATGTCAGTCACTCCGGTTCTTCTCCTGATGTCTTCGTTGGTTATTCTGTCTCGAAGAGTTATTCCTAACATGGACCGCTCCATTCTTCTCTGCGTGACTCTCAGTTTGGTAGCTGCTGCTTTTGTTAGGGTAAGTGTTTCTGCTCCGTACGTCAAGACTGGGAGGACGCACTGATCAAATACCTTTCTCTTTAGGCATGTGGGCAGCTCACTTTTAAAAGTTTCTCTCAGTTTTCCAAATGCTGCCCACCCAAGGCCGATTCTTCTCTTCAGTTCATGAGTCTGGTTATCCCTGCCAATCATAACTTCATGTCCCAGGTATTTATATCTATCTACGAGTTCTATTTCTTTCCCACCAATACTGATGTTCTGGTTGGGTACCAAATTGGTCATGATTTATGTTTTCGAGATATTTATATTTAAACCTACACTTTCTGTAGCCACAACGAGTTCCTGTACCATCTCTCTTGCCATACCTAGATCTTCAGCTATTATAAGTATATCATCGGCGAAACGTAAGTTGTTTAGATATTCTCCATCTATTTTTATTCCCTTTGTCATCCAATCCAAATTCTTAAAAGCATGTTCTAGCACCGTATTAAAAAGTTTAGGTGACATTGGGTCTCCTTGTCTAACCCCCCGTTCTATTTTTATGCGATTACTGTTAGTATGTAATCTGACAGTGGTTGTTGCCTGCAGGTATATTCTGTATAATAATTTAGTATATCTATAATCTATCCTGCATTCTTTAAGCGCCTGTAATATTTTGCTTAGCTCAACTGTGTCAAAGGCTTTGTGAAAATCGATAAATATTAGAACTAGAGGTTTATTGTATTCCACTGCTTTCTCTATTAGGGTTTTTATACTTTGTAGATGGTCATTTGTTCCGTAACTTTTTCGGAATCCTGCCTGTTCCCTTGGTTGATAAGTCTCTAATTTTCCAATTTTCTTAAGAGAATGGAAGGAAAATTAGAAAATTAGAGTTCGTCTTAATATGTATGTGTATTTTAATAATTTTTTGTCTTTAAATATTTGTTAATTAAATGAATAATTTTTAAATTGCCATATGGCTAGTGTATAATTTTGAGGAACTTTTACAAAGGGTTTTGTACATTTTTTTCTATTCACTACAATAAACATGTCGACAACATGTCATTTATTTCCCAATTTTTGCTGTAACCTCACACAAGTGTTTTTACTTATTTTGTAAATTATACCATTTCACCGTTTTTTAACATTATTGTAGCTTTCATCTGAAGATATTCGAGAAATATAACGAAATCGTTGATTAGAGTACACTTTGGTTTTTACTATTCAGCTGCTAACCCAATGAACCACCTTTTCGACATTTATATGATTTAGACAGCTGTGATCATCCTATTGTTCTATGTTTAAGCAACCTGTATTGCCAACTATGGCATAGACGTGTGAGAGCTGTTCTGTTTACTCTCTCTTAGTATTTATTAAAACAAGCAACACAGTTTTGCTTACTAATGAAAAAGGCAAACACTAAATACAAAAAAAAACAATATTGATTTTCGTTGAACTTGGAAAAACTTTTCCCATCTTTTGTCTACTTTTTATGTGGCTTTTATGTAATGTTTCTTTTAATCAAGGTGTTCTGAATAAACAGAGAGTTAAACATTGCCACAAATTGGTCGCTTTGCTCCTGTAGTGATCCTTTCCCAAAACTTATCTGCACCGTACTGAAGACGACCAATAGTCAAAAATACGTATATACGGTTGCCTTCCATCGATATACCTATTTTGTTTTCCTGTTTTGCGAGACATGCCATTATATTTTACTTTTATTATTCACTCGCATTAACCTTTTCTATACAACATATATATTGAATCATATTATAACTTTAATTAATAAATTTGTTATATTTTGAAGACTAAGGCACTTTTTATAGTTTTTATGTTTTAGTGGCGATAAATTAAAGGCGGTCACCATATTTGTTGCTCGTCCACCATTTTATTGATAACATCACTATAACCGTAAAAAACTATCAACAGCTATTCTTTTTCCCCAACATTTTTTAATTTTGTATTTTATTATTTAAAAAGAATCATAAAATCAGGAGAAAAGACCTTAGACGTACACTGTAGTTAATGCTAAGGTAGTTAAAAAAAAATTATTATAATGCTCTTATTCTACTTACTATTAAGAGGTAAATTAGATTGTGAGGACGCAATAGAACTGTTTGCTATAAGTTTGAACTTCATAAATCGTTATATGGTGTATTTGTGTATAAATAAAATATTTTTAAAAATTATATACCGAAGAATGTAAACCTGCGCAAAATATTGGCGATAAACAAAATGAATTTAGAAATGCACTGCGAACTATGGAAACCCTATTGTACAAGGGTGCATCGATGGTGGTCAGATAGTGTACGTGAGTTTTTTGAATTACAACAAAGCCTTCAATAAGGTCAGATGATTGTCTTATCAAATTACTTGAAAAGAAAAGTTTAGACATAATTAGTGCTCTCTTTTGTAATCATATAGCTGTTGGTAAAGAAGAACAATGGTTTTTCAAAAGAAATACAGTTGGAAAGAGGTATCAGATAGGGATGTATTCTGTCTCCTACCCTGTTCAATGTATACTCAAAGAAAATATTCCAGGAAGCACTAAAAGTGCTTCTACTTCTAGTTCTTCTAGAACTAACTACGGGAATAAAAGTAAATGGAGGACCGAATAATATATGATTTGTAGACGACATTGTTCTAATAGCGAAATGACTTGAGGATTTACAATAAATGGCTGACAACTTGATAGAATTCAATGAAGAAAATAATTGGTTCCTAAACACAGAAAAAACATAATATCTGGTAAGTATAAAAGCCCAACAGCAACTCAAAACATAACAATACCTGGGATTAAACATTAATGAAAAAAATAAGTACACAGAATAGATTAAAGCAAGAATAGGACAAGCAAAAAACGACTTC
This sequence comes from Diabrotica undecimpunctata, assembly GCF_040954645.1. Lineage (NCBI taxonomy): Eukaryota > Metazoa > Arthropoda > Insecta > Coleoptera > Chrysomelidae > Diabrotica > Diabrotica undecimpunctata. The sequence continues at coordinate 144,192,717 of NC_092807.1, forward strand.
AACAAACTAGAAAAAGTAATCTGTAGCGGAGATATTACAATTCCTTTAAAGATAAGACTTATGAAATTACGTTTTCATTATATTATTTTATGGGTTGAAGCAGATATGCAGACGACACGGTACTTATTGCCTCCAATGAAGAAGACTTGCAACGACTTATAAATAGGGTAACCGAAGAATGTAATGAATATGGGCTAAAACTTAATACTTCTAAGACAAAACTTATGGTTGTCAGCAAAACGGAGTTACAACCAACGAACATCAGAGCGTATGGATTAGAGTTAGAAAGAGTCCGCAATATTATCTACTTGGATACAAACGTTAACGATAACTGGGATATAAATAAAGAAATAAGAATACGTATTGAAAAAGCCAGAGCCGCCTTCTATAAATTAAAGAAAATTCTAATTAATAGAGATATTACGTTAAACCTTAAAGTCAGATTAATACGCTGCTACATATTCTCCACATTGCTGTATGGTATGAAGAGCTGGACCCTTACAGAGACATTAATGAAAAAATTAGAGGCCTTTGAGATGTGGATTTATCGACGAGTATTGCGGATAAGTTGATTTGATCGAATTAGAAATGAAATAGTTTTACATCGAATGAAAAAGAGCACAGAAATAACAAAAACGATAAAAATTCGAAAGTTACAATATTTTGGTCATGTAATGAGACGTCCAGAGAGGTATAATCTTCTACACCTCATAATACAGGGTAAGATCGCCGGAAGGAGAGGCCCAGGCCGACGAAGAACATCCTGTCTCCGAAATCTCCGAGAATAGTATCAAGAGACCACCGCCAATTTATTTAGAGCCGCCATAAACAAAGTTATTATTGCCAATATGATCGCTAACGTTCGATAATCGGACAGGGTACTGAAAGAAGAAAGAAGAGGATGGGTTGAAGGCTTGGATATTAAAGAAAGACGTTTTAGACAGATTGAAACCCTTTGAATTATGGACATATAGAAGAATATTACAAATAAGTTGAGTGAATAAAGTCACGAATGTCGAGATGTTGAGAAATACTTATATCAATAGAGAAATACATTTTAAATACATTACTTTTAAAATTAGAAAATTGCAATATATGGACTATATCATCAGGGGCGAGCGTTAAACTAAAGCTGCAATTATTAATACAAGGAAAAATACATGGTAGAAGAAGTAGTGGAAGAAGAATGTTTGTTTAAACAATTTACAAGCTTGGTTTAACTGATCTCTTCAGAGCAGCGATATTGGAAGTGCAAATTGCCATGATGATTGCCCACCTGTTTAAAGGGATGGTATATGAAGAAGAAGAAATATAAACATATTTTTATATGAAATGAAAAAGACAGCAAAGATTTGATTTCACGTACAAAGCGTCTATGTATCTGTTGATGCGTATTTCGACTTAATAAGTCTCATCAGAACAGTTATTCATAGCCGTTCTTAACGTGAAAAATGATCTTCTCTGTCTTTTAGGAAGCAACAATAAAATGGCTTCGTTATGGACGCAATAGCGATATCTGATAGAAAAATCGGTAAGATAGTTTCGAAACAAATTCAGATTTCTGCTTTAATCTGATCCTTCTATAAATGCAAGGTATAACAGACGTTGATAAAGATGTTAATAGAGACATGGCGAATCTAAAATTTGCATTCCACGACATGTCTATCAACTAAGCAGAAATCTTTAACGAATTTGCTGAATTTCTGCTTAGTTGATAAACATGTCATGGAATGCAAATTTTAGATTCCTCATGTCTCTATTAACATCTTTATCAACGTCTGTTATACCTTGCATTTATAGAAGGTTCAGATTAAAGCAGAAATCTGAATTTGTTTCGAAACTATCTTACCGATATTTTTATGTCTCTGTGTATAATGAATAAGTTTACTGTCAGTGTTTAAAAGTCAGTGTCACATCAGTAGTTATTTACCCATTAATGTACATTTATAAATTAAGATGTTCGAGGCAAATAAATATATAAAAAGAAAGAGATGTCGCCAAACTACACATTTTCTTGAAGGATCAAATAATTCGTAACTAAAGCCCTGCGACTTAGTCAGTATTACATCCACAGACTTTCCATCTCCCGTTTACTTCATTTTCTACAATTTTGCTTCCTATATTCAATTTTCCAATACCTTTAAGGTGGTGTTAGAGTTGGGGATAATGTTTTTCTAGCTAAACTGGTTGTTTCGGATTTTTGAAATATGAGTATATTTTGTTAATATAAGTTGATAGAAATAATTATTTATATTTTAACTTAATAGTGATTTCCTGTTGGCTTTTGGATGCCTGGCAACTTAACAATCGTGATAAAATTTTGAAAATGTCAGATTGAATTAAAGTATCAGCACTGAGGCTGCAATTACCTAGCAAACTTGTGATATGTAACGTGTTGTCATAGTCCAAATGAAAGTGGGTGGTTTGTGTTAGATAGGTCTAAATCCAACAACAACTTGGCGGTTATACATTTCCACAGAATTTTTAAAATAATCTTTTTTTGAAGACGATTTCCATAGTGGAAATCAAAACGTCAAATATTAATTATAAAATGTAATTTTCAGTATAATCAATTGTGGCTTAATCCTGTATAAACATATTTAACTTTGACATGTGTGTCAAAACTTTGTCTGTATTTAACTTTGAGTGTTAACAGTTGTTGTGTATCGTATCGTGGGTTCATCCAGCATTGGTGTTAAGAGAAGCTAGTGTGGATAGTTGTTTTTCCCAAAACTCATGAATTTGTTCTTGGCTTGGGTAAGACTTATTGACACTTTCTACATTGGAATTGAGTTTCCGAGAGAACGCCTCCTCAGTACTCAAAAAGTGCATTGCCGCATTTTCGGTTGTTACTAACTTTGTACCTCCTTAGTCGTCCTAAATAAATAGAGAGTTTTTGTCTGAATTTATCCAGGCACTGTTGGGCTATGTTCTTCTCTGGAACTAAGAATAAACAACACATTTTTTGACCAACACAAATATACATTTAATAACACCCGTGGACAAAGATCTATGATAAATTATGTTAGAACCAACAGAGATACACATCCATCGAAAATAATCGACGTACGACGCCTCAACTCAGCAGATGTAGGTAGCGACCATAGCCTAATATTATGTAAAATAAGAATCATCCTGAAATACTTCCTACCCAAGAGAGCGGCGCTAACACAAACAAAAATCAAAGTCGAAGGACTAAATACGGAATACTTATACAGGAAAAGAATATCAGAGAAGATCGCTGGGAATAAAATATTAGAAAACGATAACATCGAGGAAAGCTGGGAAAAACAAAACTCAAAAACAACATAAGTAACGCAGCAACAGAATCACTTGGAGAAAGGAAAGTAACGAACACTAACATATCAAAAAAGAAAACACCATAGTTTAGAAAGGAAGTGAAGACAAAATGCGAAGAAAAGAAAAAAGCCTTTTTACAATACAGAACACAACATATACAACAGGCATACAACCATTATAAACGAATCAGAACTGAAACGAATACTTTAGTTAGACAAATAAAATGGAAACACTGGCACAGCTTCTCGAAACAGTTCCTTCACCTCTGCCTCCTTAATATTTATTTCTTTGTTTGTCATCACCTCTGGTGTTGGTGGTTCATTACCGTCATCTTTACAAAATAGAAATCGAAAGTAGTCTACCCATGTTTTCTTTTGAATGTGTTTCGTTTTTATTAGTTCGTTCAAATATTTTCTTTGTCCTCTGATCATTCTTTTTGTGTTCCGTAGAAATCGTGTTCCATCTGTTTCGAGGAGCTGTGCCAGTGTTTCCATTTTATTTGTCTAACTAAATTATTCGTTTCAGTTCTGATTCGTTTATAATGGTTGTATGCCTGTTGTGTATGTTGTGTTCTGTATTGTAAAAAGGCTTTCTTCTTTTCTTCGCATTTTGTCTTCACTTCCTTTCTAAACTATGATGTTTTCTTTTTTGATATGTTAGTGTTCGTTACTTTCCTTTCTCCAAGTGATTCTGTTGCTGCGTTACTTATGTTGTTTTTGAGTTTTGTTTTTCCCAGCTTTCCTCGATGTTATCGTTTTCTAATATTTTATTCCCAGCGATCTTCTCTGATATTCTTTTCCTGTATAAGTATTCCGTATTTAGTCCTTCGACTTTGATTTTTGTTTGTGTTGGCGCCGCTCTCTTGGATAGGAAGTATTTCAGTATGATTCTTATTTTACATAATATTAGGCTATGGTCGCTACCTACATCTGCTGAGTTGAGGCATCTTACGTCGATTATTTTCGATGGATGTATATCTCTGTTGGTTCTAACATAATTTATCATAGATCTTTGTCCACGGGTGTTATTAAATGTATATTTGTGTTGGTCTTTGTGGTCAAAAAATGTGTTGTTTATTCTTAGTTTGTTGTTCTTGCAGAAGTCTATCATCAGTTCTCCATTTTCGTATTTGACATCCTCGTTAGGTTTTTGCTTAATTCCAGATATTATTTGATTGCCTATTCAAACGTTAAAATCACCAATATGTTCATCTTCCTTCTGACTTGATCTATTACTTGTTGTAATTGGTCATAAAACGCTTCCCTTGTTGTTTGAGGCTTGTTATTTTCTAGGCCGTATACTCCAATGATGTTCAGGTCTTCCTTCTCCATTCTTATATTTACTGTTACTATTCTTTCTGATACCAATATCTCTCTACGCAATAAATCAATCTTCCTTAGCATCCGTTTCTCCCAGAGTTTAACTCTGTTATCTGTCCTTAAAACATTAGTACCTCATTGTGTTCTAGTCTAAATTCCCATTACATTAACAGTGGCTGGAACTATACAGTAAACAAGCATGTGTAAATATTCCAGCGTATGGGTTTCTACGACATAATTGGACAGGACTCCAGTATTCACAATTTTTAACAGATCAAATAGTTTTCTAGAAAAGTTTATTTTGGTAGAGGTGGTCCGCTCAGTGGGTTTATTCCATTAAACTCTTGTACAGCACGTGACATTTTGTTTACCATGCGCAACTCGTTGTCCTGCTGTGTATTATCAGGTTGAGTTTCTTGTATAGTAAGTTTAGGAATCTGCTAATGTATTTCATTAGGGAGCTGATTCACACTTTCCTCTTATCGCGTCTAGTCTCCGGGATTAGATTTTTACTTATAATTACCCGGTATTGATCTGCTACTCGTTGTTCAGATACTTGAATTTCTGGGTAATTTCCGCAAAATTCGGCATACAGATTTTGTCCATAGTTTATTATTTCTTGACTGAGGTTTGTCACCTTGTAACAGAAGCGCCAAATATTTTCATTCACAGTCTATTTCATGGGCTGCCTCTGTCATCCCACTTAAGTCAGAGCCGGCTGATGTTCCAGCGCAGCACCTTTAGGTTTTTGGGCTGTGGCTGATTGTATAACATGTGCCTTCTTAGCACACTATCATCAACGTCCTACATTCTATCACGTTCAGCGCCGACTCTGTGCAGTTTATACCTACTGCCAGGTATCAGTTTTTGTTACACGGCAGGTACATCTACTATCATCTGAATATTGGCGCTACAAAAAAAAGCAGGGAGCATCTATCATTCACAGGAGGTCGCGTCAAATATAACTGACAAAAACTCCCATACATTATTATTTTATTATTATTATCCAGATTTAGCTATACGGCTCACACTCCCTCTAAGGGGAAAATTCACTCATCCCAGATACCTACGGTATCAAAAGGATTGAGCTCCGGTGGGACTCTTTCCGTGTTATCGAGCCCTAGGTGACTTGATACGCTGGAGTATCTCCCAAAAATTTTCGTACATATCTGGACGTTGAGAGTAGTACAGCTTTCTGCATGGTCTTGTAGAGATGTTCATTCAGACCTAGCTTTCTTAGGTTTTCTAGGAGGTTCTTCGGAATGACTCCAGTAGTAGAGAGAATAATAGGTATTGTTTGGGTACTTTCCATTCTCCACTGTCTTCGTATTTGAATTTCCAGATCCCAGTACTTGGCGATCTTTTCGTTTTGTTTAACACGAAGATTATTATTGTTGAGTATCGCCACATCAAATAGTGTTGTTTGTCTCTTAAGTTTATTAACTAGTATGAAATCTGGTCTATTATGTGCCACTGTTTGGTCTGTGAGCACAGTGCGGTCCCAGTATAGCTTGTAGTTGTCATTCTCAAGTATTCTTTCAGGAACGTATTGATAATATGGGAAATGGTTTGTTTGGAGAAGTCCCAGTTTGATGGCTATCTCTTGATGAAGAATCTTTTCTACTAAGTTGTGCTGTTCCTTATATTTAGTTGCAGCAAATTCCTGACAGCCCCTGCTAAGATGTTGGATGGTTTTTTTCAGCTTGACATCCATATCGGCAATTGTCATTTTGGACCTGAGAGTCTTTGGCGATATATTTCAGGTAATTTTTGGTTGGTATAACCTGATCCGGAATGGCGAGTAACGAACCTTCTCTTTCAGCGAACATCTTTCCTGACATCAGCCAATATTGTCGACATGGTCTTGACTGACCTCATTGGAATGTCGCCCGTGTAGATGTTTACCCATCCAGGTGCGCATTTTTTCGTCCATAGTAAGATGGTTTATTCGCATTTCTAGTTCCCTCAGTTTGATCGGTGTTGTATCATCTACTACACAAATCGCAAGTAGATGTCTTAGCTTGCACCTTAAAATAACTTCTTAAATTAGTAATCTGTTTTTCTAGTTGCTCACTTATATCCATAAGTCCTCATCCTCATAAATATCGCGTTAATGTCGTTCTTTCTACTGTACTTTGAGGATGGTGTTTTTGTGCCCTTGTGAGGTGTGTTCGTACTTTGCTGAAGATTTTCTAAATCCGTTTTTGTCCACTTAACAATACCAAATGAGTAGCTAAGCGCGAAACATGCGTAGGTGTTTAGTGCCTTAAACAAGTTTTTACTATTAAGGTGTGAACGAAGCAGCCGTTTTACCCTTTGTATAAACTCAGTAGTTATCTTAGTTTTCATTTGCTTATGCTCAATCTTTCGCGCTTGCTTTAATCCGAGGTATTTATACATATCATTTTCACCCATGGCCTCGATGTTTTGGCCATTTTGGCCTAGAGATACATATACAATAGGTGATAGGTGAAGCTTTGCCACAACAGTCGTGTTACTTTTAATGCTAAAACCTGCGTCACTTGAGTTCAGTAGCTGGGATAGGGGGTTCATAGACAAAACCACAGTGGGCTCAATGGATCTCCTTGAAATAGGTCACGGTTAATTGCAATATTTTCAGTTTCAATATTATTTTCATCTGGTATTTGGAGGTGAATTTTTGTCTTCCAATCTGACATTATATGTTTTAAATGGTCACTGTGTTATCATCGACTTTATATATTTTTATATCAACTTATATTGGATGTTACATGGAACCCTGAACGCATCCTTTCTATTAAGGCTCTATGATACGGTTTAGAGTACAGTGTTGGTAGATACGCCGGGCTACACAGGATGTGACCAATTTATACAGAGTTGGAAGACAGGTAATTGAACGATACTTATTATTATCCAGATTTAGCCATACGGCTAAATTACTATTATTATTATTATTACCCAGATTTAGCCATATGGCTCACACTTCCTATAAAAAAAAACTCATCTCAGATACCTAGGGTATCAAAAGTACTTAGCTCTGGTGTGGTGGTGTTATCGAGCCCTAGGTAACTTGGTACGTTGAAGTATCTCCCAAAAACTTAGGCATCTGTTAGTAGCACAGCTTTCTGCATGGTCTTATACAGATGTTCACTTAAACCCAGCTGTTTTATGTTTTCTATGAGGTTTTTCGGAATAACAACAGTAGTATATAGAATAATAGGTGCTGTCTGTGTACTTTTTATTCTCTATTGCCTTCCGATTTATATTTCCAGATCTGTATACTTGGCCATTTTTTTGATTGTATTTAACCTGTTGTTAGGTATCTCCACATCTATTAGTGTTGTTTGTCTAATGAGTTTCTTAACTAGTATAAGATCCGATCTATTGTGTGCCACTGGTTGGTCTATGAGTACAGTGCGATCACAGTATAGCTTGTAGTCGCTTTCAAGCATTCTGTCAGGGCTGTATTGATAAGGGAGATGATTGGTTTAGCTCTTTCAGACTGGATCATGGCGTTCTTTATAATCAGTACCGACAAACGCCTGGTAGTCACCGGTAATATGTTGGATGGTTTCTTGGGCTTGACATCCACATCGGCATTTTTCGCTTTGGACTTGAGGGTCTTTGACAATATATTTCAGGTAATTTTTGCTTAAAATTACCTAATCCTAAAAGGCAAGTAGGAAACCCTCTGTCTTGGGAAACACCTTTCCTAATGTCAAGCAACAGTTCGACGCTGTATTTTCGACAAATTTTTAGAAAGCGTTCTTGTTTTTCGCTGAAGACTTTCTATATCCCTATTTGACCACTTTATAATACCAAATCAGTAGATAAGCGAGGAACAGGCGTAAGTATCTAAAATCTAGCAGGTAAAACGTGTGTTGGGCAGTTCAGAATGTTACAAGTGCGTATATTATGAACCAATTTATCTCGTTGTTAATTCTTGTGTTGGAACAAATAATATTTTTTACAATGTAATGTATAAATCTATTTCCAGATTTAGATATCAGAAGAGTGGAAATAATATTGAAAATAAAATACATATTTATTTACTATTTATACTTTGGTTAAGAGTCTTAAAATTTGATATTTTGGTTAAGAGTCTTAAAATTTTATATATTCTATAATATTATTACGTTTTCATAATTTTATTTATACATATATTGGATATAAACAAATATTTGGTGCACACAAAAAAAGAAAAAACCGCATCCTGACAAAATCCCATCTCTAATCACTGTAATAAACTAACTTGATTCTTACGGATTTATGCAGTGTCGGATGCTCGTAGGTACACCTCGTCAGCAATTGATTTAAAGGAAACGTAAAAGAACGGGCAAATTAAAGTTGGATTAATTCCATGTCGATAGGATGAATGTCATGGCTTGTAGTTTCAATCCCAAGGATTTTCGGCTTTTCTTGGTATACTTTGGAAGATCATTGAAACAAGAAGATTTCTCTGTATAATAAAAAAACATGGATTTGATTAACAACTACTGTATTTGCAATTTTTTTAGACGAACTAAACCTACACAAAGTTATATTAAAATGGTTGTTAATGAAAGGCAGTCTATTAAATAAAATACGTTTTTTGTCAAAGAGTACCACCAATTATATATTATTTAAGAAAAAAGAAAATTTGATTGAAATTAGTAGATACGATAGCTCAACGGACTAGCATTCTTACTTCGATATAAGTAATACACTTAGTTTATATTTCAAGTCACACCTCGATAAAAAAATTTCAAACGCAGCAATAAACTCCAGTAAAAATTTTTCATTTTAAGCATTTTTTTGAGCATGTTCTTCTGCGTCTTTTCCTTTGGTTTTGCTTCCAATCCATTTGTTTGTTTTTTTGTCTATAAGTCTCACCCCGAGCATTGATCTTTCCATCGCTCTTTGTGCTTTTACTATTTTATCCATATTAGACTTGGTGAGTGTCCACGCCTGTGAACCATACGTGAGTATAGGGAGGATACACTGATCGTAATTTCTGGTTTTCAAATATTGTTTTATTTTAGTGCTTTTCAAGATCCAACTCAGTTTTCCAAATCCTGCCCATGCTAACCTTATTCTTCTGGTAATTTCGGCAGTTTGATTTTCTTTGTTAACTTTCATTATCGGTCCCAGGTAGATGTATTCGCTTACTGTTTTTAAATTTATGTCGTTCAACGTTATTTCTCTAATGTTCGGTGTATTTGTTCATCTTAAGACCTACTTTTTCCGAAGATTGAAATAGTTGCGTCATCATGGTCTGTAGTTCTTCGAAACTTGTAGCGAATATTACAATTTCATCAGCGTATCTCAAATGACTCAGTTTTCTTCCATTAACATTTATTCCTTTATCTACCCAGTTAATGTCTTTGAACATGTCTTCCAGTCCAAGTGTAAATAGCTTTGGTGAGATAACATCTCCCTGGCGAACTCCTCTGTTGATTGGTATAGCTTTGGTTTTCGCATCTATTTATATTTTCATTATAGCTTTCTTGTAAATATTATGTATGGGCATTCTATATCGGGAGTCTATCCTGCAGTTGATCATAGCTCTCTCTATTGCCCAAAGTTCTATTCGTTGAGTCGAATGCCTTTTCATAATCAACCAAAATTAATGTGCTTGGTAAAATTCAGCTTGTTCGTATGATTTTTAGAGGTTCAGTGGCATTTTCGTCTCTGACGACTGGAGGACTTGCATATTGTCTTCGTTTAACAACTTATATAAGATAAGGCATCTCGTCTAGACCAGGAGTCCTTCCATTTTTCATATTTTTAAGCGCATATAGAACCTCATTTATTGAATACATTTATTATTGACATATGAGTAATTTTTTTTTATTTAATTAATGGCTTTGGTTAACTTAATCCATTCAGCCACGATAATGTATTTGACTACTTGAATTTATTAATGATGTATTGACCTATTGCATTTGTTAACAAAATAGTACTTCGCATAGAGGTAGATTAAAAATATAATGTAAACGTCAGTATCACAAGAATCAGTAGATTGATAAAAAACCATACATTCATTCGTTTCATTCAATGCCCTAACCAACTTAAAGTGAATATTTAGAACCAACAAGGGATTACATAATGTAGGGATACTTTTCACGCTAAGGTGCCTTTCATAGCGACTTTATTACAACACAAGACAGGCAAAGGCTAGGAGGTAACTATATAACATAAGGATAGACAGAGGGAACAAAGCTAGATTTATACATTCACATTACACATTCCATCCTAAATTTTTCTTTTAGTCCTTTTTAAATATTCCCAAAAAATTTGGTTAAACCTAATATTATGACGAAAGATATATAAAATGGAAAATTGACACCGAGGAAGAGGTATTTGTTCTTTTATCAGATTTTCCAATAGATACTTAATAGCAGCATCATTATATATGCACCCGAACATTCAATGATTGATATCATCAGTGTTACCATTACAATCACAAAGTTCGGTTTCACTTAAATTAAATCTATGAAGAAAGGCTTTCACAGTAGCATGATTAACAAGGCATCTAACAAACATTGAATATACTCTTCTACTGGAATTACTTCTTGCAGCAAAAGGCACAGTAGGTAAAACAGGGTGAATTTTTGTATAAAGGTTGTTACTTCTGTTACAAAAAGCATTCCATTCAATTTCCCAGTTTTCTTTTAATTCTTGTTTACGCAGCGAAACTAAATCACTTCTATTGAGCCAGCTAATTTCTAATCCTTTTGAAGCCGCTTCTTTGCAAAATAATCTGCTTTGGTGTTACCCGAGATACCAGCATGTCCTTTTACCCAAATGAAAGAGACTGAATTATTTCTTTCAAGTAGCTTTAGTTGATTTTCTAAAATTTTGACGATAATACTGTTTTTGTATAAATGCTTATGCGAATTATCTAAAGCAGACAACGCAGATTTTGAATCCGACATGATTACTATTTGTTGATCAGACATTTTTTTCTCAATAGTCCATTCCAGAGCTTGATATATTGCAACATATGAGTAATGATTATCATTGGTCCGCTGTCTATTTCTTATGATATTATTGGCAGTAGATTTTCATCTTGAAAACACCCGTATATATACTTTCCATATTCGTATTCTTATTTCGTTGTTTGCTGCTATGTGTTCGTTGCCGTCAATTAGTGTATTTCCGTATCTACCTGTGTAGCTTCCGGCGAGTTATTACAGTTGCTAGGAACAGCAAGAGTTATTGTTACAAGTTATTGTTGCTAGGAACGCATATTCTTCTGTTTAAAAACAATAGCTTAGCTAGTTATTTTTATTCGTTCCACTGAGCTTAATGTACCCTGTATAAATCAAAGTATCCTTTGTTGTGCCTTGGTCCAAAAGTCATTTCAATTCTATTACAAAACCTTCTAGTGTCAATTAAAGAAGCTCTCTTTTATTACATTTTTCATTACCATTTATTTTAAAATCCGTAAAAGTGGACGACTTGATTGACTGGAGGGTACATTCTTAAGTGAAAAAGGAAGTGATTCGCGCTCCTTACTTGGCATCCTTATGTTGATTGCTTGGATGTAAAAGGAAAGTCCGGTTGGTTTATTTAACATTTTGTGAGTATTTATTATTGTAAAATTGTGTACTTTATATAACTTTTATTCGTTTTCCGTATCTTTGTAGTGGCCAAGTTGCATGTACTACCTTCGGAAAAAAGTATGGAATTCTAAGCTATACGAGAATTATTCTTTCTCCCTTGTTTAATCTGGTTATTTTCCATGTCCGAATTCCTGGAAACTTTTATTTTCCATATAATCTATTCTATTCTTTGCTCATGCTCATTATGTTATACAAGGAATGACCAATTCTTTTAGTGCGAAGCTAAAAAAACCTCCTCTACTTCTGTACGCTTTGTGTTTCATACGACATTCCACTCTCTTGTCCACAGCTCATTCGTCATTCTACCATAATGTCTGGCCTTCTTCGACTTGTTCCTAATCACTTGATTTTGAACTAGGTTCCTCCAGGTATACTGGGGATGCTATCACGGATTTCATGATATTTACTTAACTCTGTGTTAAATAAATTGGCTGGGTCAGCTAATATATATATATATATATATATATATATATATATATATATATATATATATATATATATATATATATACATAGAGCACTATTGTTCATTCAATTTTGACCGATGGCTTCATTTGAATGTTAGTTTAAGCTCTTTCAGGTTTCAAGGATCAAACCACACTAATCTTTTTGATTGTTTTCTATCCTAATATTGTTCTGAAGCTATTTTCTTGTGGCATGTTAAAGTAATTACTATTTAAATGGAAATAAGCAACAATTTAAGGTTAAAGTACGTTTATTGACGTTTCAATTTCCACTTCGGAAATCGTTCTCTAAATACAAACATTAGTAAATTAAACAAATTTTGTTTTTTTGTTACTTGGTGAAAAATTCTTCTAATAATTTAATTTTATCTGATTCATCTATACTGACAATTCAGACATACATTATATATTTTATTGAAATTGAAACGTCAATAAACGTACTTTAACCTTTAATTGTGGCTTATTCCCATTTAAATAGTAATTACTTTAACATGCCACTAGAAAATAGCTTCAGAACAATATTAGGATAGAAAACAATCAAAAAGATTAGTGTGGTTTGACCCTTGAAACCAACATTCAAATGAAGCCATCGGTCAAAATTAAATGAACATTAGTGCTCTTTTATAGTTTTTCTTGTGTTTTTTGTTTCTTTTTTCTCGTTTAGTTAGTAAGTTTTAATGTTAAGTTATTGTAGAGTTTTACAAATTGTTTTTGTAAGTATGAACCCTGTTCGTTGTTTACTTATATTCTAAGATCTTTTCTCTTTGTAGTGAACTGATCTAACTAGATCTATTTGTAGTGATGCTTTTAAAAATAAAAGCGAAACGTATTCAAATAAATCAATGAAGTAGTTGACGACTTTCATTTGCCAATTATTGACCGATCAAACCTCTGCTATTCAACTATTGAATATAATTTAAATTTAATCAACGGTTGTATCTTTTGCATATATATATATATATATATATATATATATATATATACATATATATATATATACATATATATATATATATATATATATATATATATATATATATATATATATATTGTTATGCTATGTAAAATTGAAAATAATATTGGTTTGCTCTTAATATATTTCAAAGTATAAGATATAATAATTCAAAATATTTCAACTGATAAACTATAAAAGATATTTCGAAGAAATGAAAGTCCATTATCTTTGGATTACCTGTAGTAAACAAAATTTAAAGATATGCATAAATTATTTTCTTTGTAAAATATATTTGAGTGAACGTAGTGAAATAATGGAACAATACGAGAGTGGATTTTCCATATGGAGTTGTACAGTAAATAAGACAATAGGGTAGACTTTAGAAATTATATTTCTCCGTTAGTTGTTAAGAATTTGTAGAAACCGATTAGCATGTTAATAGTTTTTAGGAAATTTATAATTGTAGGTAAAATTGTTTGTTTGTTATCTAAATGGTGGATGGGGATACGTATGACGAGCTTTGATTGGAGGAGATTAAAAAAGGTGGGATAGCTATGTAGGAAGGAGAGTTGAGCTAGATTTTTGAGGGGGAAAAGATAATCAGTTGTTTTCCAAGGGTGCAAGGCGAACAGTTGTTGTTCTTTGGCGGTTCCCAAGTGATAGTAAGCATTAAAAGTGAATGTTTGTGAGTTTTCGTGGACTAAGTGTATCCTGACGGAAGCTGATCCAGTAAAATATTGTATGTGATACTTTTCTACTTATATATTCTAAGAGTCACTGTTCAGGCCAAAACGAGAGATTCAGTTTATCGAGAGGAGAAGAGGCTAGCGTCTTTTGAACGATACGTGCATCTGAAGGAGATCATTGAAGACGAGAGGCTCGCAATAATTTGTTGTAAGATTGCTGATTACCTAGGGAACTGCGAAGAATAGATAGTGTAGGCTACGAGAAACAAGGATTTGGACAACTTTTTTTTTTTTTTACCATTCGTCAGTTTTTCTTTATCAACAAAGTTTTTTTTTTAATTGCTTCAGAAAAGATAGAAATATTTATCAGGACATATAGAACGACAATTTTGATTTAAAATTTTAATTTATATAGTATATAACATTAATTTTTGAAGGTTCACGTACGTAGAACAAAATTTTGATAATCATTGTATGAGATATTTTTTGTTTAAGATAATTGGAGTGTGAATTTTATTTCAATATATAATTTTGTATCATATATGTTTATTATTCCGGTTATTCCAATAGACCTTACCTATCATATGTAAAGCATAGATATTGAAGCACGAATATAACCCTGAGATAAGAGAATTAAATAGTGTGATAATATCATAATTGCATCATTTAAATGAGTTTAACTAATTAATTGCTTGGCGCACCTCTGACTTTTAATATCACATTAATATATATATATATATATATATATATATATATATATATATATATATATATATATATATATATATATATATATATATTTATATATATATATATATATATATATATGAAGTTAAATGTGTCGATAGCAATTAAAGTAAATTGTATACCCAAGCTTAATCAAGCCATTCAGAGCGATGCTGGGAATATTTATATTCCACTATGCATCAACAATTTACCCATATAAATTACCATCATTCTTGTACTCATTGCGTCGAGTAAGGACGATAAATATACGAAGACGGTTGCGTTTCGATTTAATTCAAGTCTCTTACCACTCTCTCACACGTGTTTCTGGGTCTACCCATCATCAGAGAGAGTTGTGTAAGAAGACAACATATATATATATATATATATATATATATATATATATATATATATATATATATATATATATATATATATATATATATATCTATATATATATATATATATATATATATATATGTATATATATATATATATATATATATATATATATATATATATATATGTTGAGAAAGTAATTTAACGTGAGTACCTAAGAGCCGCAATATCAGACGACGGAAAAATTGATGTGAATATAGCTCACAGACAAGTAAATAATCTATAATCTGCAATAATAAAATAATTCAAGCCAAAAAACAAATAGGCCCGAAGACTAAAATGATATTTTGCAATATGATACCATCAGTAACATATTGTACAAAAAAAATATGAAAATAATTTTTAAATTTTAAAAAAGATACAATGATTGTTCTTTTTAAATGTATCTTTATATTTAACTAATTATTTTTTAAAGTTTTTTAGCTTTGCCAGTTGTAATGAACCAAATCGTAATCTAGAAAGTATAGTCCGGGGGTCGCAATGGCCCCGAAACTCGTTAAGTTTGGATTAGAGGGTAATGTTTCGTACATTCGGAATGGGGCCACTGGAAAGCCTCCTCTACTTCTGCTTTTGCCTCTCGTTTCCTTCGCTCATACGCTTAGACGCTTTTAGCTAATTAAATAGTTTTATTATTCCAAAGTGACGAAGAAAACGCATTAGACATATTGTTTAACTATCGGCGGAGGATTTCCACGAAGAATCCTTGTTAGGTTAAAGCAGTATTGAATCGTATAAGATATGTCGCTACTAAATTATAATTGACGAGTATTCATTTGAACATATTATAAACATATTGTACGTCTATGCTGAATCTACGACAAAAGGACGCGGAAAACAGGACGCGAGACCAAAGGACGCGCGAAAAAAGGACGCGCGAAAAAAGGACGCGTGGAAAAAAGGACGCATATTATTAATGAATTACTATAAATAGTTTATTTTAATTGACATTAGCCATTACCCCCTTTTTATCCCCATATTTATTACAGAAAATGATTCTACCTAACCTAAAATCGGTTACGGTAAGAGTAAAAAGTGAAAAATAATTATATGAAAAAAACTTGCCCTCACATTTTATCGAGGCTTAGGACTAAAATATCTTAAGTAAAATAATAAATACTAATATAATGTTGATTCAAGATTTCTGGTATTGAAACAGGTTAGATTCCATATTATCAGAATTATGTATGGGATTAGAAAAACCCAAGTACCAGCCCAGTAAGGGGTCTAATGAGGGTTTAACGCGAACCGGAAGGTTGGTAAATTCCGCAGGTAATGTTAAGAATGTAAATAGAAACGATTAGTAAGAAAATAAAATTTTCTAATTGTTTGATAATTGTTTTTAAGAAATGAATATTACAAAAGGTCCGATATAACAAAACATCATTAACCAAATTGTTTATATAGGGGAAATTTGTCGCGGTAGGTAATTTATTCTGTTCTTAACAAGAAAACATTTTACAAATTGATATCAGTCTGTTAAGATGGTGTTAGCGTTTGTGAAAAGCCAAAAAGGCAACAACTTGTTACTTTATAATGGATTTCTCCATAAAAAAGAGCGAGTGATTGGTGAAAAGACAATTTGGAAGTGTGCTACTTATAATAAGTGCAAATGTACAGGAAGAGTGAATACCGTTGTGGATGAAATTACAAAATCCACAGAACATAATTTCGTTGCAGACACGGCAAAGATTGAAGCAAAAGAAGCTTGTAACCGGATGAAAGAAGTTGCACAACAACTGGAACACTCCACCCAAGGTGTAGTAAGTGAAATTTCTCAAGGACTTTCCTTAGCTGCTACGGCACAACTTCCATCAGTGTCGTCGTTAAAAAAACCTGTGCAAAGAGTTCGGAACGAGCTAGGAGGTACGCCCGCAAATCCGAGAAATTTAGAAGAACTTGTGCTTCCTGAAGAATATAAAACTACAGGCGTTGAGCTATTTCTATTATTTGATAGCGGGCCAGAAGAAGAACGTATTTTGTTATTTTCAACACAAAGAAATTTAAGATTTATGGAACAATGCGATCATTGGTATGCCGATGGAACATTTAACTCAGCATCACCATTGTTTTCTCAAATATACACAATTCATGGAGTGCGATACAGTAATGTAATCCCGACTGTATTTGCACTTCTAACGAACAAAACACAAGAGACTTATACACGTGTTTTTCAGCAACTAAAGGTGTTGAATCCGGCCTTGCGCCCTCTAACAATAATGATGGACTTTGAAAGAGCGGCAATGAATGCTGCACAAACTGAGTTCCCAAATGTGAGAATCCGCGGATGTTTTTTTCATTTCTCGCAGTGTATATGGCGCCATATTCAAAGTGCCGGATTGCAACGTAGATATATTGAGAATCCTGACTTCGCCCTTCACCTAAGACAATTGACAGCTCTTGCGTTTGTTCCAGACAACCATGTAGTCAGAGTGTACGAGGAGTTGCTCAATAGCGATTTTTATACACAAAATGAAGAACTACTAGTGCCGCTGATTAATTACTTTGAAGACACTTGGATAGGGAGGTTAGCTAGAAGAGGAAATCGAAGACAACCCCTTTTTCCAGCAAATGTATGGAATTGTTACGATTTGGTAGACCAAGATATACCTCGAACTAATAATGCTGTCGAAGGATGGCACAACAGCTTTTCTTCTCTTCTCAATAGTGCACATCCGAATATTTGGAAATTTATTAATTCTCTAAAAAAAGAATATGATTTAAATGTTTTGAAAATAGAACAGTACATTTCGGGCAATGTACCTCCACGCAAAAGAAAATATCAAGATACAGCAAAAAGGATAAGGGCTATTGTTGCCGATTATGCTGACAGGCCAACTTTAGAATATTTGAGAGGCATTGCTCACAATTTTCAGTTGCAAACATAAAAAAAATACAAAAAAAATTAATATCAAAAATAAAAAAAAAAATAAAATGACAAAAAAATTCCAAAAAAAGCAAAAAATTAAAAAAAAAATAAAAAAAAACTTGTAAACACACCAGCTTCTGCTGCCAGTCAAGCCTGGATAAAGTGTGAAGGCAAGTTTTTTTCATATAAATATTTTTCACTTTTTACTTTTACCGTAACCGATTTTAGGTTAGGTAGAATCATTTTCTGTAATTATATATAGGGGATAAACGGGGGTAATTGCTATTGTCAATTAAAATAAACTATTTATAGTATTTCATTAATAATATGCGTCCTTTTTTCCACGCGTCCTTTTTTCCACGCGTCCTTTTTTCGCGCGTCCTTTTTTCCGTGTCCTTTTTTATGCGTCCTTTTTTTCGCGTCCTTTTGTCGGTATACCGTGTATACTTGCCATATTATTCTTCAAGGTAGATGTGATTTTTGGTCTTTTTTGTTCTTTTTTTCCTATTTCTTCCAGGAGTTAGTCTTTGTATTGGGTGGCTAGTATCTCAAAGTTGAATATACCATAACTATCTTAAGGTATGCTCTTTCAATTTGAATATAAATTAATGCCGACTCGAGACTTCCTCTAATATATTTATTCTTAATTTTATCTTTTTGTCACTTTTTTGTGACAATTTTTTGTGATTATGTAAGGATCTATCTTCCATTATTTCTCTGAATCCTCCTCTATATTCTAATTTTGGTCTTCCTCTCCTTCTTCTACAGTACCTGGCCAAATTATTAGGCCAAGCATTAACAATTTGCATTTTTTTAAATTAATAATTTTTATCAACAGGAATGTTATTTTTTCGCATAGCAACATTTAATATAGTATGGTAACATTATTGTACTATTTTAACGTTGAAAACACCGCCCTATCCGCCATCTCTAGACAGCATTGGGTCCTGTCAACTAGTGTTCATTTTATAACCTCAAATACTATCTGTAAACATTTGAATTCTAAACGGTTTTGACCTGAAATTTTATTGCTGAAGTGAGTGATTTATCCTTTTTTTTATTATTTTTTAGATAATAGGTGGTAATGGTAGGAGTATCAAGAAGTTCTGTAAGGAATATAAAACAGAAAATTGCGCCTGGAGTCAGTTTGGATCCAAAGTGTAAGGGTCACAGCGGAAGACATCGTGTGACTACTCCTAGAACTGATCGCAAAATAAGAGATATTTGCCTAGTAAATAGAAAGAAACCACTGCAAATGCTTAACCAGTAAACAGAACGAAACCACTGTGAATGCTTACCCAGCAGATAAGAGATGAAGAAATTTGTGTTTCAGAAAGAACAGTTCGTGGTACCAAACTGTTAGCTAGGACACCAGCTCGAAAGCCAAGGCATACTCCGGCTATGATAAAGAAACGTTTCGAATGGGCACAAAAATACAAAATCTGGACAGTGGAAGACTGAAAAAGTTTTATTTGTGTTGTTTTGCTTGAATATCAATATTAAAAATTAAAAAAACATGAGCATTTCTAAAAATTTTGTTGATTTCTGGTCTGCTTCTCGGAGTTTTGACAGAAAAAACGAAGTTTGTTCGGAGACGTTCCAACGAGAAATACAAGCCCGACTGCATTGTGCCCACCATCAAATACCCACCGTAACTTATGGTCTGGTCTGTGGTATACAGCAAAGGTAAAGGCAGTCTCTACTTTTTTGCCACAGCTACAGGAATGGTTTCCTGGAAAAGAGGAACCCATATTTATGCACGATGGTGCTACTTGCCACAAGGCTAAGAGTAATTCAATTTATTTATAACAAAAAAAATTAAAGTTCTTGACTGGGTAAAAGGGCTAAAAAAAAGAATTTAATAAACGCTCATATATGAGTGGAATCATAATCCTCACCTCCAGCAAACTATTCAAGCCTGTATCGAGAGCACGCCTCGACGTATTCAAGCTCTTTTAGCAGCCAAAGACACACTGGTATCTTTCAGCCGAGTAGGATACTAGGCCAGAAGACCTCAAAGTAGTACCGGATGATTAACCGTATTCCGGCTAAAACCTTAACCACCATTCCAGAGAGGTGGTCTTGCCACTCAATAAACAACTAAAATAAAAAAACTAAAAATTTATAAATAACCGTACCTATTACCGTAAATCAGAAAATGTTTAGACGTTAGAGCATAAACTAATAAATAATATTAACTATAAATTACCTACTCTGTCCTCCTGCTCCTTTTTCTTCATCGCACTAGAAATCAGACAGTGTACTTCTCTCCATTATTTCTCTCCTCTCAACATTATGTTTACAATTTTTCTTTCATCCAGCCCAAACCCATTCGCCTCTCGAAATCTCCCATCCTATTTGCCCATCTCTGGCAGTTAAAAATATAGGCGAGAGTGTCCGGTACCCCACAAACAGTACAGTTTGCCGAGGCAGATTTGCCTATTCTATTTCTGGAGGTGCCAAAACTACCGTGTCCGGTCAGAAACTGCATCAGGAAGTAGTCTAGTTTCCTGAACTTACATTCCCATTACGGTCTCAGATCGGGAATAGGCTCCTTCGTCCACGTTGTCTTTCCACTATCATTCGCCCATTCTCTCTACCACTCCACTATCGTTCTTTCTCTCTCATTCTCATCTATATTTACATCGATCCTCCTCGCATACATCCTCGCTCGCTCTTTACACAACAGAACGATCGGTATCACCGCTCCAATGACATATAGAGTCTCATTTGAAATATATATGCACTAGATACCCTGAAAAGTATTCGCCTTTGCGAACTCTCCATCAGCTTAGCGTATTTCGCAGTGTTTAGTACACTACACCACATAGGGGCAGCGTAGGTTACCACCGACGGGAAAACTCAATTTAGCACCTTACTTTTGGTGCTTCCTGGGCCTCCAATGTTTGGCATCAGCCGTATCAACGCCTCCAGATTTCAGTTCGCCTTCTCTACTGTCTTTTGGATGTGTACTCCGAACCTTAGACCTTCCGACAACCAGATTCCCAGATACTTAATTGATTTTACCGGTGCAACCTCCACACCTTCCACTATAAAGCGAAGAGAGGATTTTTCCCGGGTCCCTTTGAGAACTAACACCTCAGTTTTCTGAGGCGCTAGCTGTAGATCGTTCTCTCTGATCCACCTACTAATGCGACGCAGGGCTGTGTTAGCTGCATTAGCCATGTTCGTTTTCTGACTTGCCTTCGCAACCAGTGCGAGATCATCAGCATAAGCTACAAGAGTGCATCCCCTTGGTATTTGTAGCCTCAACACCCCGTCGTACAGGACATTCCACAGGATGGGAACTAGTACTGAACCCTGCGGAACACCCTGCGACAAACTGATGCTGGTATCATTTTCTCTTATAGACCTGTCAGTAAAGTATCTGTCAATTACGTTGACCAGGTACTCACTAACGCCCAATTTTCTTAGCCTTCTTCTATGATGGACCTTTTGGCCCTAAAACCATATTGGAGGTCGCTCAGCGCATGCTTTTCTTCTAGCTCTCGCTCAAGGCCTTTTATAAGCTGTTTGTACAATTTAGCTATCGAACTAAGAAGGCAAATTGGCCGAAATCGTACCTCTTCCTCTTCACCTCTACCTTTCGGTATAAGGAAAACCTTAGCTTCTTTCAACATTGTTGGAAACTGCTGTTGTAAATAAATAAATTAGACTGTAAGTTTTATTTTGTAACGTTTATAATGCCCTTTTTTAAATGAATACATTTTTGCCAAAATTAATAAATTTATATAAGTGGTACGTCTAAAAACAAGTTTGAGAATCGCTGGTCTAGAATATTTATTAGGAAGTAAAGCAGTCTCTTAAAAATAGAAATCGAAAACACCTCTGTATATCTTGGAGCAAAACGACGTATCTTCATGGTCTCAGACGTAATTTGATTAATATGACTTAAAAACGCCAAGATTTTATTTTTTATTTTTGTTTAGAAGATGTCCTCTGATGACATTTATTCATATTTGAAGTCTTTTGATTTGTACCTTAAGTATGGTCATAAATAAAAACACAAGGTGGTACACAAATTAAATTTAAAGATACTAAAAAACTATATTTTCATATTAATTTTATATGCAGTGGGCACCTTTGTGGGTTTTTTTTATTTATTGCCTACTGATAAAAAAAATATCAAAACCATAACCAGATGCTATCGTGGCGATGATCAACATAAACAAAATCTCTTTGGTCGGCGTCACATATTACGAAGGGATCCCCAGATGTGTCAGGGGTTGCATTTAAACTATTATTATGCTGATCGGGCTATGATAGCGGGATTACACTTGCAATAAAACCCGGCACTGATACTGATATCAATGCAACCTCAATATGCTCGCAGCGACACCAGCGACGGTGGCGGTTATTTATGGGAACGCGGAGTGGTGACGGGAGGTGCCGCCCCCACAAAAACGGGGACCCAACCTCGGCTACTGGCTCATTAGCATTTTCATAGAGGTGACCCTACGGTTTTATAACAGTTACTATTCATTTACACATCTACAATATCAGAAAATTCGATTTTTAAAATCAAATAGAAAAATTTATGTGCCATTTTTGCCTTATATTTGCCCCTATTCTAGTGGGCGGTTTTAACATGAGCACTTATGTTTGACATAATAATATATTAGAAAGGAGTCCGGTACTTTTCTTAAGTAAAAGTGGTTTCAGTTAAATTGGCTAAAACTTTGCAGAGAGGCTTTGGTCATGCTGATATCAAAAGACTCAAAAATCAATTGTTTCTGAATTACAGATGTTCCAAGCGACGGTTTTAGTCCATTTGAATAATATATAATATAATATATATATATATATATATATATATATATATATATATATACATATATATATATATATATATATATATATATATATATATATATATATATATATATATATATCTATATAAGTAAAAAAGTAAATGCATGTCTCGCAAAACAGAAAACCAAAAATGGTATATCGATGGAAGGCAACCGTATATACGTATTTCTGACTATTGGTCGTCTTCAGTACGGTGCAGCCAAGTTAGAAAAGGAGCATATTAACTTGGGAAAGGATCACTACAGGAGCAATGCAATATCTATATATATATATATATATATATATATATATATATATATATATATATATATATATATATATATATGTTCGGAAAGATTTCCGCGGTTAGTACAATTAAACTTAGAGCTAAGATTAATATTATTATAAAAATTAATATTAAACTCACCAGTCTTCCGGGTTGAACCGCGTCGATATCCATTTTGCCGAGCTTTCGACATCCTCTCTGATGTCTTCTTCAGGACTTCCGAGGTCTCAGTCTCCCGAGCCCCCAGACACTACTACACTCACTAGTCACTTCTAGTTCACTCACTAGTTCACTACTACGACTGGGACCAGGGGACGGTTCATTTATACCGTCGATGGTGACGTGGCCTAGGTGGGGGTTAGGGTGGGGATTGGCGCGAGAGTTGGAGCACACATCACTAGGAAATCACATCAATAGGAGCATCCACAGACATCAATCTCCCACTCAATCTCAATCCAAAGACTCAGACCCTTATCATACGAAAGCGTTTCTTCCTTACATCAAAGGTGTCACTGACAAAATCGACAAAATTCTTAAACCAAGAGGAATAAAAACAATATTTACCCCCCAACAAAAACTTTCATCTCTTGTTCGATCAATCAAAGACAATATTCCAAACGAACAGCACGGAGTTTATGAAATTCCTTGTGCAGACTGTCCCCGATCCTATATAGGCCAAACAAATCGTAGAATTCAAAATAGGATTTATGAACATTCCATTTCTGTTCGCAATTCCGATTCAATTTCAGCTCTCGGTCAACACCATCTTCATACAGGTCACAAAATTGATTTCGAAAACTCCAGAACCATAGCCCCCATCCGCTTTTATAAACCAAGAATTATCCGAGAAGCCATAGAAATATAAAAAAGACCAAATTGCCTTAATAAAAGAGATGACGCCATACGGTTACCTTCTACATGGAGACCTCTCATAAACAAAATATCGCCCCCTCCATCTTCGAATCAAAATCCCACTGTCGGAAATGTTCGCGCCAACTCTCGCGCCAATCCCCACCCTAACCCCCACCTAGGCCACGTCACCATCGACGGTATAAATGAACCGTCCCCTGGTCCCAGTCGTAGTAGTGAACTAGTGAGTGAACTAGAAGTGACTAGTGAGTATAGTAGTGTCTGGGGGCTCGGGAGACTGAGACCTCGGAAGCCCTGAAGAAGACATCAGAGAGGATGTCGAAAGCTCGGCAAAATGGATATCGACGCGGTTCAACCCGGAAGACTGGTGAGTTTAATATTAATTTTTATAATAATATTAATCTTAGCTCTAAGTTTAATATATATATATATATATATATATATATATATATATATATATATATATCTATATATATATATATATATATATATATATATCTATATATATATATATATATATATATATATATATATATATATATATATATATATATATCTATATATATATATATATATATATATATATATCTATATATATATATATATATATCTATATATATATATATATATATATATATATATATATATATATATATATATATAAATATATATATATATATATATATATATATATCTATATATATATATATATATATATATATATATATCTATATATATATATATATATATATATAGATCTAGCGGTTAATGAGAGCTCCGTACTAAAACGGTATTATACTAACTCCAGGCGAATATACACCGTGTATATTATTATCTGGGTAGCGCTTTATGTGGACTCCGACCAACACGTCGGATTAAGTGGACTCTGTAATAGGTTAAAACACTTTTGGGATCCGTATACATTTCTTTGCGTACCCAACTAAACTCCTCCGATGTTGCCAATAATTTGATTAGTCGTAGATTTTTAAATTTTACAGCAGGTACGTTTTGGAACTTCAAATTTATTTAAATATCAATCAATTTAGTCATCGAGAAATTTCACAAATACGTACTTGGTTAATGTAGTTAAATATTTTAATAATTATAATTTATATTACTTGCTTTAATTATAGATAAACTGAAATTAGTGTCTATTATAAACTTTGAATAGGCAAGTGTCCATTTTTATGTACTAGAATTTTTTTTAATACATTGGCACTGAAATATTTATTATATTATAAATGTACTTTCCGATGTTTCGATTGCTATAGTGTATGACTTACAATATTTGTTTCATCAAGCAGTAAAATTTAAATTATAATAATTTATAAATCAATCTTAAAATTATAATTTTTTACTGTCTAATTTAAATATTTCGATTTTTTAATGTAGGGAATTCAATATACTACTATACTTTAGATACACATAAACACATAGATATAATATTTCGGTGTCTTATGGTATAATTTTAGCCAACATATCTATTACAATTACATATAATATGTTCGGCCTTATCGTTTTAAATACTTTGTCGCTTGTGCAAGCTATCATTGTTTTCAATGTTAAATCATTGTTTTTTGCATCTTGCGTTGTCAGGCATATAATTTTTAATTTAGAAGTACATGTATGTACATTATTCTTTTTTCTGTCACTTGGTTTAAATATAGTACACTTACATTCTTCTTGCTTATTTATTTTTATTCGTAATACTTATAAAGTATGTAATAACGTACCCGTTGTTGCAAAAATCAACAACGGGTACGAAAGATATCAGGTATTAGGGGTAGTATTTGTCAATCGAAATGCCGCTTACGACATATTAAATTAGAGAAAATTTCTCCAAAAATTCTATGACGTCCCCTTAGATAAAAACATCACTTGTTTTATTCACAATCTAGATTGAATTGCTCTCTTCTGTTGATTCGCTTGTATTTGTTTTTCATTTTGTTGATTTTAAGTAAAACATTTTTCGTGTTCTCTTCACCTTGTTGAAGATGTCGCAGACGGGAGAGAGTTTCTTATGAGATCAATATCATTACCATATGCTAGAAGTGCTTGGTACTTTGGGCCATTAATGGATTGCATTTTAAATAGACGATTTCTATTTTAGTAAGCTGTTCTTTAATTTTTTGAATATTTGAATTGAGAATCTGTATATTATTCGACTGTTTTATAACAGTGTTTCTTGTGTTACAGAATATAGTGCTGTTTATATAGTGCTGTTTAATAATAATAAAGTTCAAGCAACAATTCATATATGCAATAACTTGGTACTGATATCTCTGCTCCCCCATACCAGGTAGCAGTCCCGAAAACATTAAAACTGCTACACTCATGCTTCCTATTATCCAACGATTAGCCAGTCCAGGACTATACCCTTATTATGGTACTAATATTGCTGCTGTCCCTTATAAGTGAATAAAATATGCAAGGAAGGTTTTGGCAATTTAATAGGATTTTGTATGTTAGAATATTATTACTCCGAGAAAGTGAAAAATATCTATTTGTTATACGGATTTAATCTATAGATGAAATATTAGAATGCTATTAGCAGCAAATAATATGGCAGATAATATGCTGGAATTAGCAGTAGCATGTACTAACAGTGGCCATACCTAGTCCACTGTTAGTACATGCTTTTAGAAAAGAGAAAGCCAACTTATCCAATTTAAAAGCAGACAAAATCAATTCCAAATATGGATCGTAAGCCAATCCCTTATGTAAAGACTCTAAAGTAATAATTAGTGAAACTGTAAGCCAACAGCATAAAGTGCTGGTACTAGATATACAAGTAAAATATGAAATAAAACCAGAATATCGAGGAGAGTCACAAAAACAATTAATTGACGTTAACAAGCGACAAAGTAGTTCAATTTAGAACAGAAATAAAAAAAGAATGTGTTGGAATATGGAAAAAGGTCATAATGAAATTTGGAGAAATGTGTCAAAAATTATTAAAGAGGGTGTAACTAAAATACTTGAAAAAATCTCAGAAAATTAACTTAAAAATTGGTAAATATAGATAGTCAGACGATGTTTAAGACAATATAAAAGACAAGAGAAGATTATATACGGAGGGACAAGAAAAAATATCAGAATAAGATTATCAAAAGTATCAAATAGATAAAGAGGAAGCAAATGTGCGGTAGCACAATCTAAGGTAGCAGCGCATGAAAAGCTGTACAATGAACTGAGTACTAAGAAAAAAACATATACCAAATTGTTAAAAGTGGAGCAAAGAAAACCAAAGATTTTAATCAGATTAAATGTATACGAGATAAATACATTAAACTATTTATGCAAGGAAAGGATCTAAAAAATAGCTACAAGGAGTTCTTTAACGACCAATTAAACTAAGAGTTTGAGAAAGCATCTATAGAGGCAACCGAGACAGTAATAGCAATGGTGCCGAAAATGACGACCGCGGAAGTAATTCAAGAGCTACATAAGATGAAAAAAGAAAAGGCATAGGTCCTGATGGTATCCCTGGATATATATGATCAGCATTAGGAAAATCGGGAACAAGTTGGCTAACAGGACTATTTAATAGAATTTTGAAAGTAAGGCGAATACCGGATGAATGGAGAAGTAGCATTTTAGTACCTGTATACAAAAACAAAGTAGATGTTAAACTCTGTACAAACTATAGAGCCCTAAAACTACTCTGTCACACCATGAAACTGTGGGAGAGAATAATTGATAGTAGGATAGAGGAAGAAACAGAAATATTAGGAAATCAGTTTAAATTCATGCAAGGCATATCAACAACGGATGCAATTTTTATCATAAGGCAAGTAATGGAAAACTAATGTTAGAACAAGTGAGGGTAAGACTGATAAATTTCATTTGAGAATAGTATTGCATCAGGGGTCAGTGCTAATCCCTTATCTCTTCTAATTAGTGTTGGAAAAATTAACGAAAACATGTTAAGGAGATATCCCTTGGTGCCTTATGTATGCTAACGATGTGGTGTTAGTAAGAGATAAGGAGAGATAATTGAATTAATGATTGAGACAATGGAGATGGGCGCTTGAGCAAAAAGGTCTAAAAATAAGGTAAACAAAAACAGAGTATCTAAAGTGTGCATTTAAAAATCAACATTAGATATTGATATTGGATACCCTATACTATTTAATCAACGGAAATACTAAGATCACACGGGTAGATTAATATGGGTTATTTCTGGTTTCGTCAAAATTTACGCTGAAATTACTAACAAGAGAGTGCTCTCACTTCCACATGTTGAAATTGATATATAGTACCAACAGATGCTAGTAATATACCATCAGCACTAATAAAATGGAAACTATCAAATTAATGTCAATTTCATTTAATCAAACGTACTAACCTTAAAAATGATCATTTAAGATAACACACCTCAAAAATATTGACAATAAATTAAAAATAGCTTAAGCGTTATAAAAGTAACAGAGCAGCAAAGCTCACAGAATGAGAATAGTGCCTCGTACTTTTATAAAGAAATTTGTTGACAGACAAATATTTATTTTTTTATATACTAGGTTCTAAGAAAAGTGTACTCAAAACGAATAAATATTATCTAACAAGTGTTTTATTCCAGTTTCATATGAAAGCACCAGATCTTAGATATTATAAATTTCGTCATAGGTGCAAATTATAAATGAAAACCAAATGATAGAGCATATAGTGAAATATAAATATCTTAGCCCTCTATTGCCCGACTTTTTTGTAAACTTGTTTGTTTATAAAATGTTTTAATTTGTATATGTGCTCAAATATCCATTTACAACAACTAGTAATTTTTTTAGATTTTTTAAATTTCGTTTGGGGAGAGTTTTGGGAGTGTTTAGCAAAAACTAACGAATTAAGTTATATACTTATTTATTATGTCATTCAAAAAAACAAATATTTGTAGTTAGTTGTAAAACATTACAACTTTACATTTATCGCACATTACTTTAGAAGTATTACAGCATCCTGGTTTTTTGCATCTTTCCTTTTTTTCAGAAATTACTGGCCAGTGGAAGGTTTGGTCAAGCCTAACTTCCTTTGGTAGTACAATAGCAGTAGATCCTCTCCTCTGTTTTTTTAAAATTTCGTTCTCAATTTCACTGAGCCTGGGACGTCCTTTGTTTTTGATCTGATCATTGCTTGCTAACAGTACGCTACATAAGTGGGACTTATGTAGCGTACTGGTTTTTCTTTTTAATTTCAAAGTAATCGCAATCACGACGATGCAACAACTAGCTGTTAACAACAGCTAAATCCAGAAGGTGAAAAAATATTTTTAGATACCACTTTTTAGATCTTATGTCTGTTCGGTAAAGAGCAATTAGTGAATCCATAAGATCGACACCTCCAATAAATTTATTATAAAATTGTACTGAATTTGGACAGCATACAATAATTCTTGATTTTTGTTTCTTATCCCACCTCTTGACTAACGAAGTAGGCTTAGAACCAACAAATGTACTAAGCAAATGAACCGGTTTATTATCGTACCACTTTAACGCTGTTTGTCTTATGCCATCTACTGTAGCGTGCTTTTCTTCTACAGTACCTCTGCCCTGTTTCTTCATATTCTTGTCATCAGAAAAATGGCAACAAGGCAATCTGTTTGGAAGAACAGTTCCCAAACATTGCAGTCCACGTTTTTCCATTTCAATCTGCAACTGAATGCCATTGAACCAGTTGTCAAAATATACTTTATAGTATTTGTTTGGTTTGATTATCTCACACAATCTTATTACTACATTACCGCTGGTGTCTACATTAGGTAAATGAAGGGGATCTTTAACAGTTCCTGTATATAATTCCCAGTTATAAACAATACCATTGCTATCACACAAAACAAATGCCTTGTATCCCCATTTTTTGGGTTTGTTCTTCATATATTGTTTTAAAGAATGTGCCTCTTTGAATGGTATCATTTGTTCATCAATACACAATTTTTCACTCATTGGAATACTTTGAAAATTTTAAAATAGACCGTTGATGAATGGTCTAATTTTGTATAACTTATCATTATTGTTGACCATATTTTCGTTATTATTGAAATGCGTTTTAGTTTTTATTTCTTCCCAGCGATTCCTAGATATAGTATCGACTATTTGAGCAATACGTGTTTCCTTCTGCCAAAATGATCTTGTCCTTGGCAAGCCATATATTGACATCAGTAGAACAGATCCAATAAATTGGTTTAATTCTGCTAGTGTCATATTCAATGGTTTATTTATATTCTTTTGCAGTGCATACAAATTACTTTGTTCTACTATGTTTTCCAGCATATTGGTAGATATCATCTTTTTAAAATAATGTAGAGGGGATTCCGGTTCTAATAATTTGCATGTTGGTAAATTACCTTTCCATTCTGGAATTGGAAATACTGTTCGAGAACCACTCTTCCACTGAATGTTTTTTACGATCATTTTTGACCTTTTGAGCACATTTTGTTCAGTGTGTTTTTCAGTTTTATCGGTATCGCCCTCATCTTCATCTTAGTCTAAATCTAAATTGGTATCCTGGTCTAAATTTGCTTCGTACAAATCGTCTTCATTTTCCATTTTATTTGATTCTGGATCGATTAATATCTGGGTACCTGGAAAATTTATTATTACTCGGATATTTACTGCTTTTCCCGTAGAACGTTTTTGTATCCATCTTAAAGAAATAATTTAAAATAATATGATAAAGTGTGGATTCAAAGCAACATACCTGTTTTTTATCACAGTACTGAAACAACACAATAAAATAAACAAATGTCAACGGTAATCAATATCTAAATGCTGATATAATGCCTCTGTATGTATTTTTATATAAATTGTACACAAGGCAGTCTAGTCCATTTGACATACTGATAAACATTTCCATATAGGTTTCGTCATAGGTTCATAGAGTGTATTAAAATGTATAACCAAATGTTGCCTGAAATTAACAGAGGGCATACTAGAGTCGGAAATTGTTTTAAAAAAGTTTTCTGCGTCAAAAACTCCTTTGTTGCCTTGAGTACACACGGGGCTATAGAGGTTTAAAATAGCTGTATCGAGCGAGGATAAGGTTATTGATGAGGAAAAAAAGACCTATCGCTGAGGAAGTAAGAAAGTAATTGGCAAACGCAAAGAGCACTTCAATTACATTAAATGAAATATGCATTACAATCTATCATGACACACATATCTTGATACACATGAAACAAGACAATTAATAAACACGGTAAGAGAATCTTAAGAAATAATAACCAAAATTTAATTTTTAATACACAGAGGAAATAATGATATACAGAAGATACACAAATTAAAAAAACGTTATCCCCTTATTGTACGCAAGAGAGATACCTCTAGGAAAAATCAAAACGATCGAAAATATATACCAAAACAACACAATAAAAGTAAAAATAGAAGAAGAACTAACCGACCCTATTGAAGGTGACAATGGAATAAGACAGGAATATTATTATTCAACCTGATTATGGATGAAATAATAAAAAATAAGAACTAAAAAAGGATACCAAATGGAAGAAAAACAAATTAAAATAATCTGCTGTGCAGACGACGCAATACTACTCTTTTAAAGTGAAAATGATTTACAACGTATGCTGTACCAATTTCATATAACCGCCAGAAAATTTAATATATTAATTTGCCCAAAAGAGACAAAATGCATGGTTACAACAGCAAATTTACTAAGATGTTAATTGGAGGTGGAAGGTCATATAATAGAACAAGTGTTAGAGCTTAAATATCTAGGCATCACATTATCTAGCTACGGAAAGCTCGAAACTAAAGTGGAAGACCCAGTGAATAGAGCAAACAGAGCCACAGGCTGCATAAATGAAACATTATGAAGAAATAAAAATATCGAAACAGAAACGAAAGGCAGAATTTACAAAACAGTCATCAGACCAATAATGACATACGCGGCAGAAACAAGATCTGACACAGAGAGGACAAAAAGGATATGAAACAGCAGAGATGAAAACACTTAGAAAAATTGATGGTAAGACACTATGGGACAGAGCTAGAAGTACAGATATACGACGTAGATGCAAGGTGAAGAACATCAAAAACTGGTTAAGAAATAGAAGAGTAGAATGAAACGATCATATAAGCCGAATGACAACAAATAAAACAATAAAAACGACAAGAGACGGTTAACCCATAGGAAGACGATCAGTAGGACGACCACGAAAACGATGGAAAGGCAACTTACTGGAGGCACATTGAAAAACAGACAGTTATGTCTATATGAAAAGAAAAAGTAGAAGAAGAAGAAGATACACAGGATAACCATTAAAATAGTTGCAAGAAAGATAAAATAAATCAGTCATATTAATGTAGAATAGCAGAGGACAGAGTATTTGTCATAGCTTTGGACAAGTACCCAATTGAAAAAAGAACACAGGTCGTTCAAAAAAGACGGAACTCTAGAAAGAAAATAGCATAGATTTAAAAAAATAAAAGCATAAACATGTCTTTTTCTACTTTTTTAATATTGAAGATACGTAAATAGTACATTGAATTAAAATGTAACCTTTGATATCTGTGATAAACCCATCACCTGAACAGTGGCGCCGATGTATGTAGTTAAGATTGTTTACACTTATTTTACCTGTTTATTTTTTTATTATCTATATATGAGTTGTGACAGATATCACAAACTTATTTATTTTCCACAAAGAGGTTCTTTAGAACCTAAAATTATTACTATACAAATCTGATTCGACATATCTTCAAAAAGTAATACACGGCATGTAAAATTTAAATTTTTAATAAAAAGTAAAAGATTACGCATTACTTATGGGGTTTAAAAAACGAGCCTTTAGGAAGATTGAAGTACTAATAAGACCACCGCAATAGGGCATACCCCGGGTAATGATTAATTAATTAATCGGCTAATGCTTCAGTCACCCCTTTAATATGATTTTGTCAAATTGGTCCTTTTTAGGACCAACTATTCTAATAACATATGTCTATAACTGTTAAGGGTATATCTAAAAATCAAGAAACTTTACTTTATTTAAACTTATCAGACATATGAGCTAAACACGAATCTGACTAATTTCTAGTACAGGAAACACATATAGGGCCTAACCTAGGGTATTTGGTATATAGCTGATCGCTGAAAACCACATTATAGATATAGACATACTATTTCTATCGGAAAAAAAGCAAAGAATAACTCAAAGTAAGAAAGAACAAAACCAGTCAGCTAAGAGAACCTTTTAATGATTTTGAGCTTGGATCCACCATCTACATATTTAATGAAAAATAATACAAATACCGACATTGAGGATCTGAGCACAAAGCTTATTACGAAATCTGGACCAAAAACACTACAACGGCTTATCCAGATGATGAACAACTGTATTCAAATTAGGAGATACCCAAAGTCTAGAGACAAGCCAAAGTTTTTACCTTGCTTAAACCTGGCAAAAACTCCAAGGACACAAAAACTAT
Source organism: Diabrotica undecimpunctata (assembly GCF_040954645.1). Classification (NCBI taxonomy): domain Eukaryota; kingdom Metazoa; phylum Arthropoda; class Insecta; order Coleoptera; family Chrysomelidae; genus Diabrotica; species Diabrotica undecimpunctata. The sequence continues at coordinate 144,226,419 of NC_092807.1, forward strand.
CAGCCGAAATTTTTAGTTTGTCAGCTATTCAAAGTAATGTACATCACAAATACTAAATCAAAGATGGGTACGAAAAATATCGGGTATCAGTGGTGGTATTTTTCAATCTAAATGCCGCTTACGACACCTTAACTTACAGAATATTTTTTCAAAAACTATATGATATCCCCTTGGATAACAAACTCACTTATATTGTCTGCTTATGCCTACACAAGAGAATATTTTTTATATCACTCAATGGTAAGAATAGCAGATGAAGAACGGTCTCGCTTGGGGTAGCATAAAGGCACCTACACTGTATAACATTTACACAAACGAACGATCCATACCGGTAGGACTTCTATTATATAGACGATACACCTATTATTGCACAATAAAAATAAACTATGAATCAATTTTCAGCCAAAACCCCTGAAAAGCTCGTGTGTGCTCCTTCAATTTCCCTAACATAGACGCTTTCACAAAACTGAACATCCAATAATGTCATGATTGTTGAACGTAGACTCCCTATAAATTCCTTGAAAATAGTTTGTATCGCACGGGGTCAGTCACAGATTATTGTTTAAAACTAAAAGGTAAATTGAGGACCAGAAATAATATTGTTCGCAAGCTTGTCAGCTAAAAATGAGGTGCACATCCTTCCACCCTTAAAACATAGACGCTTGGACTATATGCATCTGCCGCCGAATATACCTTGTTAGACAAATTAACCATTCTTTGTTTTTATGCACACTACTACCAATTTTAACACAAAAATATCTATTGTAGCTCTTAACCATATTTATTTTGAGATAACCGTTCATCGAGATATCATATGTAGTACACAAATAAGACCAGAACTAAAATAATAAAAAAGCTTTATAAAAGATATCGCAGAAGATTGGATGAAATAAAATTAGTTTTTATTAATCGGATGCTTACATAAGACGTACAAAGACATACTCACGTAAACAAAATATATTACGAAATTTCTGTAATTAAAAAAAAACATCGAGTTCGGCATTGAACTAATAAAGTTATATTAAATAAAAGAACAACATTTTTAAAAATGCAGAAAAAATAAAATTTCCTATGCAAGCGAATAATCCATTAAATAATAAGCCCAAATCCTTTTGTATCTATATACCTGTTTTTAAAGAACCAGTTACCTTTTAGTACGTAGTTATACCAGGTAATAAGATATCCTCTGTTACTCAGTGTAATGCGTATTAGATTACACTGTCTACGAACAGTAGATAAAAATAAGGAGCCCATATGAACCGTTCAGGGTATATGCTGAAAATATACGGTATAATCGCACAGTTGCCAAACTCTCGGAGCTTACTTAAACCGATAAACGTATGGTTCAAATATACATTGAAGAAGATCTGTACGACCCCTATAATATATACACGTGAACTAAACGATATACATTTATGATACAGGGGTATTTACGGGCTCCAAAAAATTTTTATAAATTATTAAACTCTACATGTTGATGAATCGACAGAACCAATATTATGGAATGGTCAAGTGAGCTCCGTACATCGGTATCCACTTGACCACGGAGCTCAATTGAACCTGAATTTTAACATGGGCGGAGTCCACTTTATGCCGTAGATATATATATATATATATATATATATATATAAATATATATATATATATATAAATATATATATATATATATATATATATATATATATAAATATATATATATATATATATATATATATATATTTTTTAATATATAGGGTGTTAGGAAGTAAGTATAAGTAACACAAAGTTTAGGGAGTGACGGCAGTTTTATATATGAACGTATGTGCGCAAATGCTTCGTTTTCCAAGAAACGAGTTATTGAAATTTGTCTTACAGACGATTTATTTATTGCTCTAAAACTGGTTGAGATATTTTAAGCTAAAAATAATTTTAAAATTATTCGCTTAATTTTTGACATAAAATATTTCTTTTTTATTGTTCCTATGAGGCGCCGTTTTTATGCAAACCTAATTAAATTTTTTCATTTATTTAATAGATTCTTAAGAACTATCTAATAGAATAACAAAAAGTACCACCAATATAATTTTAAAAAGCTCCAAAAAATGTTCAAAATGACCCCTTGAAACGTGACACAAGATTCGACACTTTTTTAATTTTTTTCTCAAATTTAACAATGCATTCAAAAATGATTTTTAATTCGAAATATCACAGTAGCGTACCATTTTTTATTAAAAAAAAATTATTTAAAAAATGGTACATTAATGAGTATAAAATTCTTAATTGTATGGCAAACAACAAACACTAGCTACATCTTACAACCCACCAAATTTGATTTGCATACCTCAGCCAGTTTCAGAGCAATTAATAAATCAGTATGTAAGGAAAATTTCAACACCCTATATCCCGGAAAAAGAAGCATTCGCTTTATTATTTCTTCATGCAGAATTACTCCTTGAAGTTTGTGTTGCCCTTATTTACTAACATCCTGTGTATTATACAAATATAATATATTATTCAAATAGACTAAAACCGAAGTTTACAATTCAAAAATATTTTTCAAAGGGGAGCTGGTCTCACTAAAAAGTTTAAGGTGTTTGAATAAGAAACTTGATAATTACAAGTCAAAGAAATTGCACACCCACAAGTACTTTCATTCATTGTCATATAACTGTCCTCTTTCTGTATAAAAATTTTCAATAATTTAACACACATTTCAAAATATATCTCTTTAATAAATATAAATAATTTTAATAATTTAAATAATATAAAACATCACATTTTCTTTCAACAAACAATAACATATACCTTACTCCTATATCATCTGTTAACATCCCTCCCCTCAAGAAACTTCCTCCTAAGTTGTCAGACAGTTACAACATTGACCGAAGATCACTCATTATCAGTAATACGGGATAGTTTGAACTATGTATCACCAATCACTATATAAAAGCTCTTTTACCGGAATGTAAGTAGTATTTTGTTTATTTCTAACTTATTACAATTCAACAATTTTTTTTTCTCTTGCCAATTTGTGGATTGTTACTTTGTCTGCTAAAGCAATTTTATGCATATTAATAAACACAGACATGTAATATTGGCATAATTACTAAAACCTTTTTTTGATCTATAACTTTTTTGATCTATATCCTTATAAGACAGCACCCTAATATCGGTTTTTTATAATTTTAGCATTTAATTTAGTTTGTACCACTGATCTGATGATGCTTTGCCAATTTTAGAAAGCGAAACCGGTCGTCTTGGGTAGTAAAATTAAATTGATTGTGAGTAAGTCTTATTTATTTCTTTTTTACCTCTTTTTAAAATGGACTCACACAAGCAACACATTCATGATTTGGAAGAGATATTGTGTATACTTCATTGTACAAGTACTTAGGACATGATTAGCCTGGGAAGCGTTTGGTAAATTAAACTATGTATTTAAATCGGACCTACCCATATGCCTGAAAAGTAAAATCTTTGACCAATGTATGTTATATGTACTCACTTATGGAGCGGAAATATTATCACTCACAAAAAAGGTAGTAAATAAGGTTCGCGAGGCTCAGAGTTCCATGGAACGACAGATGTTGGGTGTCTCTCTGACACCATGAAACATCAAAATGAAAAAATCCAGTCGTTAAAATTAAATTGGTAGGACCCATCGTCAGATTATCAGACAATCAATGGACAAAACGTATTGTCGAGTGGAGACAATGATAAAGACAAAGTGGTGATGATGACTGTTCGATTATATCTATAATTAGTAATATGTGCATTATTTGGTACCTTTATTTTTTTAAGTAGAAAAAAGCTCACAAAAAATAAATTTGTGGCTAAAAGAGATTTGGTTCTAAATGTTATGTTAAAATACAAATCCATTCGTACAATATTTTTAAGATTGAATTTTCACAATTATGAAACTCCCATCTCTAGACCATTACAATTATGTTAATATACATCCTTATTGGATTTGTTGTAATATATACAGAAGTACATATGGTTATAAACTACACTAACTACAAATTTTATTTTTTAGGGTTACATTAATTTCAGGTCTATAAAATGGGCATTATAGTCTTACCAATTATTACATATATTTAAATTATATATATTATTGTGATATTCAAAGTCTTGGTGCGCCAAGCAATAATTAGCTAATTAATTTTTTTTTTATTAATTAAAATTATGTAAATGATATGATTATGACTTTATCACAATTTTTAATTCTTTTATCTCAGGGTTAAATTCGTGCTTCAATATCTATGCTATTACATGTGAAAGGTAAGGTCCAGAGAATACCGGAATAATAAAAAACACATATGATCTAACACTATATATTGAAATAAAAATAATGAAATAATTCAAACTCAAACGTTTTCAATAAACAAACCTCATATAAGGATTCTCAAAATTTTGTTCTCCGTACGTGAACAATCAAAATTTATGGTACAAACAATATTAATTGAAATCTCAAAATCCCAAACTATTCTAACTCTCCTAATATATAAATAATAAAATAATATTTATATCCTTTCTAAATTACGTGTAAAAATTGTGTTATCAATAAAAGAAAAAAAAACTGCAGAAAACAAAAATATCTCTCTCTGATGATGAGTGGTCCAAATCCTTGTTCCTTGTAGACTGTATTATCTCCTCTCAACCGCTCCCTATGTAACCAGCAATCTTACACAGATTGTTGCAAGTATATCGTCCTTAATGATCTCCTTCAAAAGCACAAATCATTCAACTTATGATAGCCTTTCTCCTCTCGATAAACTGAATCTCTCGTTGGCCCGAGTGAAAAATGACTCTTGGAATATCTTCTCTTTACGATAAACTGAATCTCTCGTTGGCCTGAACAGTGACTCTTGGAATATAAGTAGAGAAATATGACTTACAATATTTTGCTGCTTCAGCCTCTGTCAGATACACTAACTCCACAAAAACTCACTAACATTCAACACTACTGCTTGCTACATTTCAGGAACCGACCAGAGAACAATCACTGTTCCTCTTACAGACTTGGAAACCAACTGATCTTTTTCTCTCTCCTCCTCAATCTCGCTAAACTTTTTCCTACATACTTATCCCACCTTTTTCAATCTCCGCCAATCAAAACTCGTCACAATTCCCCCATTTTTTCATTTCGATAACAAACAAATTTTTACCTATAATTATAAAATTTCCTAAAACTTATTTACAAATAATATTTTCTATAATTCTTAAAAACTAACAAAAACCTCTATCTAAAATCTCTTCTATTTGTCCCTAATCACTGCATTAATGTATTTTGGAAAACCCCGTTCAATTGTCTTTTTGTTTTCACTTAAAATTATGCGGGTCACTCAAGTATAACAAAGAAATAATTTATGCAAAGCTTACTTTTTGTTTGGTACAGGTAATTCAAGAAATTAATAACTCTCCTTCTTCGAAATGTTTGTTGGATATTATCCTACTTATCTGAATTATTTTAATGTTATTGAATTTTGAAATATTTTTAAACAAACCAATATTTTTCTCGATTTTACATATCATAACAATATATATATATATATATATATATATATATATATATATATATATATATAAGAAAAAAGAAGTACTTGTGACTCGTTTGGAAAAAATATATAAATATGTTTTTTATGGGTTGGAGTCAATAAAAGGGCTATTGGTAAACTATTCTTTATGTCAAGCTTTCAATTGTGTTTACAATCTTTATCAAGAGCTTCTAAAAAAATACAAAAAATCTTAGAAAGTGAAACTAGAAAAAAAAACGGGTGTTGCAGTCCAGTGGGACTGCCGGTAGAAGTTACACTTCTATACACGCATTCGCCGTTACAAATTTATTTGGGAGTCAATCTGTACCATCATTACATATGTCATGCTATAGGTAAGACATAGCAGAAAGAGAAACAGAATTAATAACAACTTACTAACAATTAATAAACACCTTTTGATCTGTAATAGAAGTATAGTAAATGAAGGATTGAATCAATATTTTGATGAAAATGTATATTTTCATATATGTATGAAAGGAGTTGAATGCAAAAATTTTTTTACACATACTCTGCAGTAAAATTCATTGTTTATTTTGTTATTAATATAAAAATACAATACAATACACTGCAACAAAATTAAATATAATAATACAATATAAATTAAAATGCAATATTCATAAGTATTTAAAAATTACAATAATATACATAAAAAAATGCACTAGAATACAGTGCAACATAATTCAATATAATAATACAATACAAATTAAAATGCAATATTCATAAGTATTTAAAAATGACAATAATATACATAACTTTTCTACTTACGCATGTGTTTAATTTACTATGTAATAATATTAATAAAAAAGTCCTCCCCGACTGGGAATCGAACCCCGGTCTCTCGCGTGACAGGCTGAGATACTGACTACTATACTACCGAGGACATGACACAAACTTATTTCAAAATTGACAGTTCTGGGTCATACAGTGATTTATTGAGATTATTATTTTGAAATACAAGACTAATATAATTATTAACATTTAATAAATAATACAAAACATATCACATAAATATTCAGATTAATAAATATTTTATTATATATACGAGTATAATATTATATGTATATATATATATATATATATATATATATAATATATTAATAAATATATATACAAAAGGAACATTTTTATATTCGAGAGAGGAAGAGAGAGAAAATATATCTTGTGTCTCTCTCTTACTCATTATCTTACATATGTAATGATTTCACAGATTCACTCCCATACAAATTTCCAACGTGGAGCGCGCGTATAGAAGTATAACTTCAATAAACTTTAACTCACCAAATCAAATTAGTTTTGTTAGTAAATCTAAACTGCTGAACAATTACTGTAATAATATTCTTTAGCAGAGCATGTAATCGACAAAGACCATATTATGGATTTTGATAACATTAAAATTTTATGTAATGAAAGTAATAAAATTCAAAAGGACTTTTTTGGAAATGGTTTGTATTAGCAGAAGTGACAATAATTTAAACAAAAGATCAGAAATTCAAAATCTCAGCAAAATTTAAGCAGTCTCAGCATTAAAATATCACATTTTAATTTAATATTCCATATACTTGTTACATTTTTTTTAGACATCTATCAATGATGAATAAATCTTCTGTTTTATTACTAAATAAAAAAGAATATTTTAAACAAAATTTTATATTTTGGCAATATAATTGTCAAAAATTAAAATTGTAAGTTGGCATTCATGACATTGAGGCTTATTTGTAATTGGTCGCTATTCTAACTTATTTATAAATTCAATTATTTTTGTTAAAAAAGTTTTCAAAATTACTAAATTTAGAGAAACATTCATTAGATATTATTTAAGATGTTTAGCAGTTTAGATTTACTAACAAAACTAATTTTATTTGGTGAGTTAAAATTTATTTTTCTAGTTTCACTTGGTAAGATTTTTTGTATTTTTTTAGAAGCTCTTGATAAATATTGTAAACATAATTGAAAGCTTGACATAAAGAATTGTTTACCAATAGCCCTTTTATTGACTCCAACCCATAAAAAACATATATATATATATATATATATATATATATATATATATATATATATATATATATATATATATATATATTAAACTTAGAGCTAAGATTAATACTATTATAAAAATTAATATTAAACTCACCAACCAGTCTTCCGGGTTGAACCGCGTCGATATCCATTTTGCCGAGCTTTCGACATCCTCTCTGATGTCTTCTTCAGGGCTTCCGAGGTCTCAGTCTCCCGAGCCCCCAGACACTACTACACTCACTAGTCACTTCTAGTTCACTCACTAGTTCACCATCGACGGTATAAATGAACCGTCCCCTGGTCCCAGTCGTAGTAGCGAACTAGTGAGTGAACTAGAAGTGACTAGTGAGTGTAGTAGTGTCTGGGGGCTCGGGAGACTGAGACCTCGGAAGCCCTGAAGAAGACATCAGAGAGGATGTCGAAAGCTCGGCAAAATGGATATCGACGCGGTTCAACCCGGAAGACTGGTGAGTTTAATATTATTTTTTTTTTATAATAGTATTAATCTTAGCTCTAAGTTTAACTGTACTAACCGCGGATATCTTTCCGAACATAATATATATATATATATATATATATATATATATATATATATATATATATATATATATATATATATATATATATATATATATATATATAAAGGAGTACGACCGTCTAAATTTAAATTCACAATGCAAGTGGGATAAAAATCTCACTGTAAATGAGGATATCGGTCAAGGAGAAATAAAAATGAAAAAACTATTTTAATCTTTTAATAGAAAACGTTTCGTGCAGTATTTCTGCACTTCTTCAGTTCTAATGATTGTAAAATTATATAAAGATGTCAAACAATGTCAAATGCATAGGTTAAGGTGTTAGAACATACATTTAAAAATTACAATAAAATACAGTAAAAAACACATTAAGAGTTTTTTCTAAATTTATACAAACATTAAAAAGTCACAAAAATGTCACAGTATGTTAACAAGAAAACAATATGATATGATATAATATTTCTATTCTATCGCTGATGTAAAATATAACGAAACGTGAAGCCAGGAGAAAAAGTAACTTGTTTTAATTAGAGCTTAAGTACAGAATTTAAAAAAATTTATAAAAAAGGCATGGAAAGTTAACTTTATTATTAGAGACTCCAAAGAAAATAAAAAAAAGCAACTTTTAATAGATAGGGCTCGACTATTGCAAAAAGAAAAACAAAAATTAATATGGCTTCCCATATATTCTAGTGACATTAGAAGTGTTACACCCAGAAGGAATAATTTCTTGAACTTAATTTTTTGACAACATAATGACTATATTATTAAAACATGCTTTGATAATAATACCAACGTTTTATCTTTTTTTTTGTCCTTTTTGTAAAAATAAAGTTTTATCTTTAAAATTTTTTGTGAAGAGACCGATTTGCTGCGGACTTTACTTAGTAACAGGGCATTTACTCAATACATACAACCACTAGGCAAAATAAGTATTTTTGAAAAATAAAGGCAGATATCGAGCACAGTTTTATTAATTAAATCTTGCCCAAGTACTTTCGCTCACTAGAGCATCCTCAGGGCCATTTCATCAGTTTCGGGCTGACGAAAAGCATAGTTCAATTTACCAAACGCTGTCCAGGCTAATTCTATGCGACGTGGGATCTCACATGTCTGGTTATCTCTGTCCAACCGAATTTCATGTTCTAGGTACTTATACGATGTAGTCTGCACAATATCCCTTCCATCAACAGCAATATTTCCATTTAGCACCAGATTAGTCAGTATTTTCGTCTTATATTAATCTTTAGTCCGACCACCAAAGAAGCGTAATACAATTTTTCAAACATTATTATTGCATCATCCATCATACGATCGGCTATAAGGACATACGGCAAATCTAAAACGACTAAACTTCTCTCCATTTATATTGATACCATGCTCGTTTAGATATGCCTTCTTGGCAGAACACTTGGATGCAAAATCAATTTCTCCTATTCCCCCTTGTTGGGTGAAACTTAATGAAAACCTTGTAATGCACCACACACATGAGATGACAACTTCAGCAGATATGCAGAACCTAATAGCTGCTCAGAAATAAAACGGGCTCGATCCTGGCATCAACATTCTGCTATCCTGTGAAGCTAACGAATGTGTAACCATTGAACAACCCCACCAAAAATGTTTGCCGTGAATATGTTACCATTTAACGACCAATCAGAAACGGTGGGTGCCAATGAGTAACAATATAACTACTTCCGAAAGTTAGGAGCCAACGTAGAACGAAATTAAACTCACAACTTTCTTTGGGAGCCAATTGTTAGGCCTTGTTTAGCTCAGTCTCTCAGGTGTTAGAACTTTTTATCTTAGTAAATCTAAAAAATGAGTTTAACTGGGACAAAAAAACCAAGATATTAACTAATCATATTTATTATACATAAATAAATATAAAACTTTTAATAAAATTAAACAAAACAAATCTTGCCTATAAGCTTTACAAATATTAAATCATACTTATGACATCACTGGATAACTTGTTTGCTTCAAATGGTTGTAGAATGTTGTGGTAAGTTGCTGATATTGGCTTCACAGAATAACTTGCTGATGATGTAGTTGAATTCAGGTACTCTCATCTTCAGTTATTGCTGCATGGTCGACCATGGGCTGCAGAATTCTTCAGCCAAAAAGGCACATAAAAATTAGGCCAAAAAATACATATTGGACGAATTAGAAAGTTAAAAGAAACATGTGTCGAAGAGGAGGTTATGTAAAACCACTAGCAAAGCATTTATAAAAAAAGAAATCAAATTATAAAAAGGCAGATATTGGTTAATATGTAAAATGAATTTTCAACTGAAGCATGCCTTTTATAGATAAACGGTATTTATAAAGAATATATAACTAAAGAATTGTGGCAATGACAATGACAGAGAAGTGACATGACAGAGCACAGTTGCCAACTAACAGATATACTGTCTGTTGAAGTAAGGCATAGAAATCTGTGACATAGAACAGACTGGAGTCGAATACAGTAAAGATACAGAAATATAGAATACAAGATTAAATAGAACATTTAGTTAATTGAAGAGTTGAACAAAAAATTGGACGCCAACAATTTTTAGAATAAAAATAGTAAAATGAAAGGTAAAGTTAATAAATAAATAAAATAAAAAAAAATTGAAATAAAATAGTTAATAAACGAAAAATAACAAACATGTGACGTTTATAACGTTACAATATATACACATATTTCTCAAATGCATTATGTGATCTCTCCGTGTACAGTTCAAAGTGAAAACGCTCCTTCTATAATATTTGTTTTTACCTCTCTTCTTGTCATTAAAAAGTTTATGATAGATACTCTCTCAAAACTTTGGGTATCGCATCATTAGGCCGAGTCTGACACGCTTTTATTCGTACTTCAATAGTTCCTGTGCAATACTTTGCATTTTGCCTGCCTGCAGCATGGTTTGGACATTCCAGGTTCCCAGTCGTAAATACATCATTAAGTCCTTATTCCGTAGCTTTGGTCGTTATCCGTTAGTCCGTCCGGTTAGTGAATGGTTCGTAGCATTCGTGATAGTTGAGTTTAAGGTGAACAGGTTATCGGCCTAGTGCACACGACTCCAGTGCCAGGGCTGCTGGCTATAGCTTCTGAACAAGCTATGCTTTCTTCCTTCCTCGTCCGCCCTGACCCTACCTTCCATTGGGGTTGGTTACCCAATCTCCAATAGGGTTACTCAGGTTTACCGGGGTTCACCAGTGTGATCAAGATCACACTTCTTGGAGGTGAGGATAGGAATTGTATAGGAGAGGCTAGAGATGTTATCTGGAAGCAACACTTTGTATTGCGCCTCACAACTCCTTTGAACCCCACTCGTAGGCTGTTAATAACTAAAATATTGTTGTGTCTTAAGTATGTAGTACAGACAGTGCTTACTTACTGGGAAAAGGCTGAAATGTCGCGGATTTAAATTCGGCTAGAATGTGGAATTTGTCTATTAGATAAAAAAAGTATTCCCTAAAAAAGGTAAAAAATTTCCATATTTATTGTATTGATACCTATTCGAGGTGCCTCGGTTGTTTTAGTGTAATAAGCAGCTCTTTGTAAAGACTTTATAGCGGACTTTACATAGTAATAGGGCATTTACTCAATACACACAACCACTGGGCAAAATGAGTATTTTTTTACACACAGTGAATGACAGTTTTATTAATTAAATCTTGTCCAAGTACTTTCGCTCACTAGAGCATCCTCAGGGGCATTTCGTCAGTTTCGGGCTATGCAACAATCCCAGAATGTCATAAACATAAAATTAACAATAAAGTTGAACATAACACTACACTAAACAAGGCAAAACAGTTTAAAATTATTTAAAATAGTCGAAGCTACATTTTTGTTGGCAACATGAGAGAGAATGGCTCCCGGTATTAACGGAAATGTTAAGGTCTTGACTTGTTAAGTTCTATGGTCCCCGTTCTTCTAGCGATGTGGCCGAAGTAAATTAGGTATGCTTGTTTTACTTTTTTTAAGGTTAAGGTTTTGACATTAACATTTCCGTTAATACCGGAAACCATTCTCACTCCTGTTGCCGACAAAAATGTAGCTTCGACTATCTTAAATAATTTTAAACTGTTCGTCCTTATGTAGTACAGTGTCATGTTCAACTTTATTGTTAATTTTATATTTATGACAAGTTTATTTTTGTCATTTATACTGCCAATACATATTAGCTTACTGTAAATTCTTAAGTTTTTAATACAAAGTTAGTATTTTTCTGACATGTATATTTGTTGAATTTTTGTTCTATTTATACATTTTATTTGAAATATAGTTGAGCTGAAGTAATTGGATAACCTGATAATTGATTAAATTAATGTAACTCATTAGTTTGGTGTTTGATGTTAGATAAGGGCTTGAATAAACATACACGACCAGGTTAACGGCTAGCATATTAATTGGCGGCCTGTGATTGATCGAGTTTGTACATCACGTAAAATTACATTCACCACCGAAGTCATTTATATTCAGTGACGTTGAGCTTAATTTTTAACACATCGGGAAGATCACATGTGGATACTGAATTTATTCCAAAGCAAATACTGGAATAATTTAGGGTACATTAAAACTGCCTTTTTCGTGACAAAAAGCACAAAATAAGTAAAAATAATAGAAAATTATAAAGAGTATTAAAAGAGTTACAAAATTATAAAGAAGAAGGACATTTTGAAATTAAGATAATTTAAACTATAGAATCCAACCGTAGTACTCATTACAATACCTAATCTAATCATCCTTCTTTTTTTGTAAAACGTCTTAGAAAATAATACAACGTTGTCAATTGTATAAAAAATCTTCTCTTTATTCCTTGAGCCCTTATCAGAGCGTGGTGCCATATGGACAGCTTCATGTAGGGATTTTCCCACCATAGTTTTCATTTCCTTCCTTACCGTTGCTTCCTTACCTTTTCTTCTACTACCAATAGTTCCTTGGTCCCCGTTCTTCTAGCGATGTGGCCGAAGTAAATTAAGTATGTTACATTTACTTGTTTTACATTTTTTTCTCTTTTTTTTTTACTTTTTTTAGAATTTTTTATTTTATAAAAACTACCTACTATTTATTCAAACATGTTAAACTTCCGTAACATTTAGAGTTGCATAAAATATAAGCTGCTTTACAGAGGCACCCTTTTGAATTTGCACGAGTATCTTTTGTATCCTTAACAACTACATAGAGATAATGTCTCTGGATCTCACGAAGAAATTGTTCAACAACTGAAACTTTTTCGGTAGCAATGAGGAAAGCCTCTGAAGCCACTGAAACGATTTCTTGTAAATAACTGTGGTAATGTACACCTTTTTGTTCTGATTTTGTAATACATGTCATCTTCAACTGTCACAACAACGCCTAATATATTTCTTGCAACAGCTCGTCCTCTATCAACGTCGGGGACAGGTAATCTAACGGTATCGCCAATTTTTGCAGTCGGTAATAACTTATTGAAATTTAGTTTAATTTTTTTGCTTGCTGAAGCAAACCGTGTTTTGCTTGAAATCTATTTTTGATAATAGATTTCTTTCTGCAGCATATTAGATACCTTAAATAATTTTTATTATTTTCGTTAATTTCAGCAACAGTATGTATGAACAAACATGTTGCACGAGATACATACGCAAACGTTCGAACATTCAGACTCACAAACACCACAAAAAATTATGCTGTTAAACATATTTTAATCTTCAAATGATCCTTCAACTTCTAGGTTAGCTGGAGGAAGAAGATTTACAGAATACCGAAAATTGTTGTTTGCGTTTGGTACTTCATATTGTTGTGGATTTATTAAAAGGTTCAATATTTATAACACTTACGGATTTAATTTATTTCTTTATTTATATTAACTTATCTGACAAATTTATATATATCCGTACGTTACAAATTCGCGAGCGCGAGTTCAGAATTAACCGTTCCTTCCAAATCAAATGTCCTTTATATATGCCATTGCCTTTACGCTAGAATCATCGAACAGCCTTCTCGATTTGCGGCGAAATTATAACGGTAAGGCAAACGGGTATTTTTTTACATCGGCTCGACCGTTTCTGGAAGGTCCATTCAGGTAAATTTCTGCCGGCTAATAGAATACTCTCGTAAAATCTAAAAACAGAACACATTAGTCATAATATTTACGGTTATTTTAGGCCAGGATAATTATCGTAACATTGCCCCCCTCTTAAAAGATGGTTCCTCCTGGAACCTTGTCGGGACTGAAACCGGAACTGTATGCTGGTATCGGCAACTGGACCCTCTTTTACAACTTCCAGTTGTATAAAAATGACAAGGGACGGTTTTCTCTCCGCACCAGTAACTATGCGGATTGCAACAGACTAACACCTGGACTTCGGTGTCTTTAAAGATCTCCTCCACCATATTTCGGATAACCCTCCAATCTAATTGGCGGCACTCCAACTTTGGCATGGCTAACTTTTGCACGTCGGACTCTAGTACGTGCTCTCTCAATTGAAGTAAGGCTTCCCACACATCTCGGTAGGTAGGTTGGTCACGGGCAGTGTCTCTTGTTACCAGGTAGAAAAGGTAACGTGATGCATCTTGGAGTTTCAAGGTTTTACCGGGAGCTGGCACCTGGCATTGAAGTTCTGCAACTCGACCAAACTTCCTTCGAAAGACGGATGCCAACCCTGGTGCGTCTTTGATACTGGCCGGGATGGTAAGGGCCAGCGAGTAGTCATCGGGGAGCGCGAGTAGATCTTGCTTTTCTTCAGTGGTAACACCATGTCTTGCTTTACCGGTACCTCCATAGGCACCCATGAATTCCTCAAACGTGAGGTCAGACACGTCTTGGACTTGGTTTACTTGCACTTCTTCATCTACGTCGTGGTCACCTTCGAAAGACGCCAGCCGGTTATGGTGTACTATCATCGGCTTTCCCCTCGGAATCTTGCTTATTCGGTAGATGACATCGTTGACCTTCTCCATGATGAGGTATGGACCTTCCCAAAACTGCTGCAATTTGGGAGAACAACCTTTTCGCTTCTTGGGATTATACAGCCATACTTTGTCGTTCTTCTTAAAGCAACCCTTTTCGGCTTGTGTATCGTACCGTTTCTTCATTCGGTCGCTAGCGATCTGAAGGTGGGAACGGACCAACTCATGTACATCGTCCATTCTTCTTCGTAATTCGATCACATAATCTTCACCTGCTACATCTTCTCCAGGTCGACACCCAAATTCTAGATCACAAGGTAGTCGCATTTCGCGTCCGAATAGGACTCTGGCTGGTGTCTGGCCCGTTGATTCGTTAACAGCAGATCTGTAGGCCATTGTGAAGAACGGAAGGTATTGGTCCCAGTCTCACTGATGATCGGACACCATCTTTGTCAAATACTTGCCAACTGTCCTATTCATTCGTTCTACCATACCATCCGATTGCGGATGATACGCGGTAGTTCTTGTTTTCTTCATGCCTAGTCTATCACATATTCCTTGGAATAGATCACTTTCGAAGTTCCTGCCTTGGTCACTATGGATCTCCAAAGGCACTCCAAATCGGCTGATATATTCTTGGATCAACTTATCTGCAACGGTGGCGGCCTTCTGGTCTGGAAGTGCATAAATCTCGACCCACTTAGTGAAGTAATCCATTACTACCAACATGTACTTGCCCCCATTTTCACTTTCTGGAAATGGCCCTGCAATGTCCAAAGCTATTCTTTCAAACGGGCTTCCAACATTATATTGTCTCATAGGAGCTCTCCTTTTCCGGTGAGGCCCGTTACTCGTAGCACAAATAGTACATTTCTTACACCAGTCTTTTACGTCGTCGGAACTGTTCATCCAATAAAACCGTTCCCGAATTCGCTGAAGGGTTTTCCTTACACCAAAATGCCCTCCCGATGGACTGTCGTGTAACTGACGAAGTACTTCGGCTATTCTGCTCTTTGGGATCACCAACTGTCTTCTTTTCTCTGAACCGTCATCATTTTCCAGGACTCGTTTGAGCAAGCCATCTTCGATGATAAATGAGTCCCACTGGGCCCAATACGTCTTAACTACTGAGCATAGGTTTGATATTTCCTGCCAAGGTGGTCGACGGTTTTCCTCTTTCCATTTTCGGATTTTCTGTATAACTGGATCTCTCTCTTGTTCTTCCCTTATCTTAGTAGGCGTCCAGTCGTCGTTGACAATCGTCGTTCTTAGCACTGCTGCTTCCTTGGATTCCGTTTTGTTGCAGTGAGGACACTCTGCTGGGCATGGCCTTCTGGAAAGAGAATCAGCGTTTCTGTGGCTAACTCCGGCTCGGTGCTCAATCTTAAAATCGTATTCTTGGAGTCGTTCGATCCACCTGGCTATCTGACCCTCTGGATTCTTAAACTGCATCAACCACTTAAGGGCGGCATGGTCGGTTCGGATTAAAAACTTCCTTCCATAGAGGTATTGATAGAAGTGCTCTACTGATTTCACTACTGCCAGAAGTTCTCTTCTCGTGACGCAATAATTCCGCTCAGGTTTTGAAAGGACTTTACTAAAATATCCGAGGACTCGTTCCTGTCCTCCTTGAATCTGAGACAGCACTCCTCCAATTCCCACGTTACTTGCATCCGTATCTAAGATGAACTCTCCTTCTGGCAGTGGATACCCCAAAATTGGTGCTGTTATTAAATGCTTTTTCAACGTTTCAAAGGCATTTTGGCAGTCTATATCCCAGCGGTATTCTCTTGCTTCCTCTGTAAGTCGCGTTAATGGCTTAGCGATATCTGCAAACTTCTTAATAAACCTCCGGTAGTAAGTACATAGTCCAAGAAAACTTCTCACTTGATGTTTGTCAGTTGGTTTTGGCCATTCCTTAATGGAATCGATTTTTCCCTTATCCACGGCCACTCCTTCTTTACTGACTATATGACCCAGATAATTGACTTTACCTTGAAATAGCTGGCACTTTTTGGGGTTTAGCATCAATTGGGCAGCTTTAAGTCGATTAAAAACGTTTTCTAAATTCCTCGAATGATCTTCGAATGTCTCCCCCAAGACGATTATGTCATCTAAATAAACCAGGCATGTTTTCCAAGATAACCCTCTCAACACATTTTCCATAAGCCTCTCAAATGTCGCAGGAGCATTACAAAGTCCAAATGGCATAACGTTGAATTGCCACAATCCAGATCCTGTGGTGAAGGCTGTCTTTTCTTTATCGACTGGGTCCATTTCTACCTGCCAGTATCCAGACTTCAAATCTAAAGTAGAAAACAATTTACTTCCAGCCAATGTGTCCAATGTGTCATCGATCCGAGGCAGAGGATAACTATCTTTCTTGGTAACGTTGTTCAGCAAACGGTAATCCACACAGAACCTCGTCGTTCCGTCTTTCTTCTTAACCAGGACCACCGGAGAGACCCATGGACTCGTAGAAGGTTCTATCACCCCGTCTTTCTTCATTTCCTGAACAATCGTTTCAGCTTCCTCTCTCTTCGCCTGTGGTAATCGTCGAGCTGTTTGACGAATTGGCTTAGCATTACCAGTATCAATTTTATGCTTAACAACGGTAGTTCTTCCCGTCTTTCCTCCTTTCGGTACGAAAATATCACGATACTGCCGAAGAAATTCCCTTAATTTCCTTTTCTCCATCTGATTTAGAGACTGTCCTGCAACTGCAACCATTTGGTCGAATTTGTCGTTGGAATTATCAGATGTTGTCGCCTGACGAATTATGGATGTCACAGGTACACAAGTTCCTACTTTTGTCTCTTTCTTTATGGTCACTGGGTAGTCGTTGACATTGATAAGTCTCACAGGAATTTCTTTAGCCGAAGTCACCAATTCCTTTCCAATTATGATTCCACGGCCAACCTCATCGTCGTGGTTCCAAGGCTCCATCATAACAGGTCTCCCTTCGTCTACAATTCCCTGTAGTCGCGCTACTATGATCGTTTCGCTTCTCGCAGGTACGACTGTATCTTCTGTAATGGCTGCTTGCACAGTGTTGTCATTATGTGGATGGAGAAATACCTCCTCGTTGCCAACTTTGATTACCTTATTCTTAAAATCCAATTGGAATCCATGCATATTCATTACGTCCATTCCTAATATAACATCCTCTTCGATGTCAGCAACTATAACAGTATGGACAAACTTTTCTGCCCCAATTCCCAATTGTACCTGGATTTCTCCATGAATGTTGGCATTTTCACCTGTAGCGGTCCGAAGTCGTAACCTCGTTGGTAACAGTTTCTTTCGGCTGTTTATAACTGTCGGGCGTATAATGGTTCTGGTTGCTCCGGTATCCACCAACAACGTATGCTTTTTACCATTTATGTCTCCATCTACATATACACTATCTTCACGACATTTCAAAGAAGCTATTAGTATGAGAGGGTCTTTGGAAAAGTTTTGGGTCGAAGCTGCCCCCCTAAGGCTGACCCGTTCTAGTTTTCCTGATGGTGAGTTTCTTGATTTGCGTCGTACCTAGGGTGCTTACAGGAGCTTCGTACGTGTCCTATTTCGCCACAATTCCAGCATCTGATGGTCTTCGTTTTCTTGTATGTCATGCTTTTCATCATATTAACGAGCTGGTCAAGTTTATCTTCATCTCCTTCCTCTTTTACAGTCCTAACTTTACTGTACCCGCCAGAGGCCTGCGTAGCTGACTCGTATTCGAGGGCGGCGGATAGGACATCAACCAGCGTCTTGTGACGAGCTAATCGTAGTGTTCTCTGCATTTCATGATCACGAAGACCATCAATAAACGTTTGAACGGCCAATTTTTCCATCATGTCTTCGGGAGCTGTTGGATAAGCATATCGTACTAATCTGGCAATATCTACCTCATATTCTTGAAGAGCCTCATCTTTCTTCTGTCTACGATTTTTAAGCTGTGACTGATATACATGCTCCAAATGTTCGTGGCCATATCGCATATTTAACCTCTTCTTCAGTTGTTCGAAATCATCGGTCTCCTCTACGGCTATGGTCTGAAGCACATCTAAGGCATCTCCTCGAAGAGCGATAGTCAGGTTTACAGCCTTTTCTTTTTCAGACCATCCATTTGCTCTTGCGGCTGATTCGAACTGTTTCATGTAGTTGTTCCATGATGATTTTCCGTCGAAAGTTGGGACTTTAACATGAATAGAACCTCCACTTCCTTCAAATTTCGGCCGTGTCTCCAACTTAAATTTCGTCTCGTCTTCTTTTATCTCCACTGTAATCGGATTGTTACCTCTCTCTGCTGTCCCTGTTTCTTCCATCTTCCTTTCCATCTCTTTAATCTTTTCTTCGAAGGCCAACTTATCGGCAGCAACTTGGTTTTTTAGCGAAGACACTCTATCGTCAAGAGCAGATATTTCAGAAGTGACTTTAGAGATGTTAGCAGAAACTTTGCTTTCCAGAGAAGAAATCTCGTTAGAAACTTTGCTTTCTAAAGAAGCGATGTCGCCGGATACTTTGTTCTCCAATGATGCGATGTCGCCGGAAACTTTGGCTACATCAGAAGACACTTTCGAAATATCGTCGGAAACTTTGTTCTCTAATGATGCGATGTCGCCGGAAACTTTCGAAATCGACGAGAGGACAGCATCTTCAAATATATAAGTCTCTGGATCTAGTCCTTCTTCTAGCAAAGCGTTCTTTAGTCGTTGGACTAACTCAGCCTTTTTTCCGGTAGAAGCTAATTCTCTGTCTTCAAGATGTCTTCTTAAATTAGTCACTGTCAGCTCATAAATCGTAGCCATTTTCACAATTTATTTTATATTCACTTGTATTATTATTATAAGTCTAATTTATGTTCGATCTCACTCTGACACCATTTGTTGTGGATTTATTAAAAGGTTCAATATTTATAACACTTACGGATTTAATTTATTTCTTTATTTATATTAACTTATCTGACAAATTTATATATATCCGTACGTTACAAATTCGCGAGCGCGAGTTCAGAATTAACCGTTCCTTCCAAATCAAATGTCCTTTATATATGCCATTGCCTTTACGCTAGAATCATCGAACAGCCTTCTCGATTTGCGGCGAAATTATAACGGTAAGGCAAACGGGTATTTTTTTACATCGGCTCGACCGTTTCTGGAAGGTCCATTCAGGTAAATTTCTGCCGGCTAATAGAATACTCTCGTAAAATCTAAAAACAGAACACATTAGTCATAATATTTACGGTTATTTTAGGCCAGGATAATTATCGTAACAATATGTTTCATCGATTTCTGTCGTAACTGGTGGAATAATATTTATATATGACGTGGAATTGTTGATTTCGTTTGGTACTTCATATGTTTCAGTAACTTATGTGATAACTAAAGGAATAATGTTTACAGAAGAGCTAAATTTGCCGTTTTTATTTGGTATCTTTGAACTGATTATAAAATTTATACCAGAAATTAATAAAAAATCGAATAATAACAATTATTTACTACCCATAGCTTTACAATATACCTGTATTTCTCTTATCACTCTTATAGGAGTCCGATGAACTTATTCCAATAACTTTGGTATTATTTAATTATATAAATAATCTACTGCATCTAATAAATCATCTTCATCTTTGGAAAGATAAAATCCGATAGACCAACTTTTAATTTCGACCCAAACATTGCTTCGTAGGGAGACTGTTTTATTCCTGCATAAAAGGCCCTGTATTCATTACTTAAATAAATTTAAGACCTTTAGACGATTTAGTTGTATTATTTGTTTGCATCCACGTTATTAGCATATCCTGAATATCACAATTAGCCCTTTCAACGCTTCCTTGCGACAGGTTATGCCGAGGCTTACCGTGGACCATTTTTTAAATCAAAACCGGTCACATATTTTTCAGTCCATTTATTACTGTGTTAAAGAATTCACGTCCCAATATTCAGAATATCCATTTTGAGTATTGAAGGTGCTCCAAAAATGCAGAAAATTTCTACCAAATTTGTAGCTACTTCATCTGCCTTCTTTGAAGTTGAAGATCTTAATTACACAAATTTTGTAAGGTGATCCTGATGTACAAAAATGAAACGAAATGGTCCATCAGCTTCAGATGTCGATCAAATGAATTTGACACCGACTGTTCATTTTAGGAAATATCATAGGTTTTATAACAAGGTTTTTTTTTAAATTAATTTTTGCTCAAACGGTACGCAAGATTTAAACAAAGTATTACTACTTCTTGTTTTATATTTTTATAAAAAAATTTAACATTTATGTTCTTCCTTTATAGCCAATACTTAAATATGCGTCATACGGAATATCAAATAATTTTCTTTTTTTTGTAATATAAAATTTTCTCCTTGCCCAAGCAATGGGACCATAAGCTTGAAATCATTTCCCACATTCACTACATCGTATTTTTCCAAACGTCGATATGACAAGGCTGTTTTCTTCTCTTGTCGTTTTGCTTCTTTCACTCAAATAAGTACTAAACGTTTTTCTTTTAAGGCATATTGGTATAAAAGAAAAACGTTTAATCAGTGTGTTTTGCCAGTGTTAACTTACGGTGCGGAAACGTTGACCATGACAAGAAGAACAGTTCAAAAGATCCGTGTGTGTCAAAGGGCGATGGAGCGTGCTATGTTGGGCGTTTCACTACGAGACAAGATCCCAAATCGCCAGCTACGACAAAGAACAGGAGTGGCTGATGCAGTAGAGAGTGTAGCAACACTGAAATGGAACTGGGCAGGTCACGTGGCTCGAATGACAGATAATAGATGGACAAAGCGGATACTGGAATGGAGACCAAGAGATGACGCCTACCGAAGCAGAGGTCGTCCTCCAACAAGTTGGACTGACAATCTAAAACGTTGTCATAGGAATTGGATGCAAGAGGCACAAGATCGAAATAGATGGAAAATTATAAGGGAGATCTATGTCCAGCAGTGGATAATCGAAGATTGAATGAAATAAGTACTGTTGTCATCCTTTTTTGTGAAAATGATTTATCAGGATTCTTTTAAAACCAGTCTTTAAATTAATTGAATATTGAATACTTAAATTTTCACCTATTAATAACAATATTTCTTGCACAAATACCACTTGATTAAGATATAAAAATATGTGGACTTTAACAAGACACTTGTGTTAATTTCAAGATTAGCTGATTGATGTCTGACTGAAGGCTGAAGATGATTTTATCTTCGGATATTAATTAACTAAACTGGTGAATCTCGATATTAAGTGGGTAATATTGATCGGACGTTAACCGTAACATATACATACGGATGCTGAGTATTCCATGAAGTTACCAATGGTGAAGTATTTCGGCACATGAGTAAACAAAAAAAGGAAAACGCAATACTTGAGTCATGTTTTGTAGCATAATAATTTTCCTTTAAAAATATTAAATAAAATAAAATTTATTTGATACGCCCCTGGCAGATGGCGTGACAGTGACCTGAAGCTATTTGCTTCTCAAGGATTTTGCCGAATCATGCGAAAACGAAATTAGCAGCGTAGCTGTCGAATTTAACCTCGCCTTAATTACATTTTATTTTAAATAAGTTCCTACAAAAATTTGAATACCGGTACTTTAAGGACAAATTTCGTTTTCGAGGCGGGGCAGAAGAGAGGCCCTATTGGCCGCATGTTACGTTCCAAATTTAAAATAGAAAGTCCCACCTCTATTTTATTAAAATTGAAATAATTTTAGACGTGTAAGAGCGGTTGCCTATAATATATTATAAGCAAGGTGGCGAAAATAAAATTAGTAGTTTTCAAATAGGGGTAATGTCTGGCAAATTGTGCTGAATTTAAGGGAAAACGTCCTCTTTTTGTGAAGAAACTAATTTAGATCGTTCTTTCTAGAGTCATCTTGGAAGAATTGGGATTATAAAATTTAAATGTTTGAATCTCGGTATTGTTCGGTGACCTCCGTGAGGGGAGTGATTCTAGGGAGTGATTCTAGGTTTGACCGTGGTACTGAAAAGTTCGGACTTGATTAAAAACGGCATTTTATTTTTTTGCTGCTGTTCCATGTGGGATCTGGACTAGTACGAAGTGGATGTTCAAGGAGATTTGCTGCCTTCGTGGAAGGGTTTTTTTTGGGAATATCAACAATTTGGCTAAAAAAGCGGATCTACAGTACACGTGAATACCGGAGTCGCATTTAGATCAAGAAATTAGTCTTAATCACGAGTCCAAATAGCCTTTTGGCTACGTTTCGGTTCAATTTGGGATATTTCAAACCCCTAATCTGGCTAAGAAGGGTGAGTCTTAGAACATTTCGTTTTTAATTAATTAAAAAGTTGTAGTTATTTTTTTATCCCATCTCTATAAAGCTATTCATATTTTCATAAGTTGTCATATTACATTCCAGTTCAAAGACAAGTTTTTTTGTATTGCTCCATTATCGCCAAAAGGCAGATAAACAAAGTGTTAAAATCAATATATTTATTTCCAAATAATTATTTTAGACACATAGGGTAATTAGTGTTTTCTTGCTTCAGGGTTCTTCTTCTTCGTCTTTTTCTGTCTGGCTGTAATTTTCAACTTTTCAACATTGTGACACAAGTCTGTGTACATCGGCAATAGTATTTTTGGAGTTCCTCCGAAGTCGCAGTGGATTTTGCGAATGGTATTTTTAGATTGAAGACACACTAAACTTTAATTAGTACCCCACGCAGTAAAGTATATGAATGTGATTGAAAATTCGAGGTATGGATCGATTAATCGATTAATTTTCGACGGAAGATTTAAGCGCTGTCTAATTTGTTTACGGAATACAATAGTTTTTTTAAAGATTATTTGCGGTTAGTTTTTATTTTAATAACGTAGGGAAGGCTGTGGGCCAATTTATCTGGCGCCCCTGATATAACTTCGGATTTTTTTGTTTTGTGAACCGCACGACCATCTCCACTGATTTGTCTAGCCGCGAGCCATTCCCAGACTATCACCGTATAGTACTTTTCTTTCCGGGTCTACGTCTGATTTATATGTGGTACATTTTGTAACTTTTTTATATAGATTCGGTTTCGTACGCCACACGCAAAGTAAACTTGGTACGACCATGTACGAAGATAGCTAGCGGAGAAAATAGGATAGCAATGGAGATACTAGGCGAGTGAACACCGTTTTTTGTAAGAGTTTTTAAAAAACCGGCAAAGTTTCCCTTAATTTCATATATGTGAACGATAAATTTCTGCATTTGCACCCCCATAAGAATTAACTCTTATTAAAGTACAAATAACTGCAGCTATGCATCTCATTAATCATAGAATGACATAAAACTCTTCTTCAACTTGGACTATTTCATCATTTGTTTGATATATTTTCAATTCTTGAAGCTGTTGTCCTCTATATACCCATATAGTCAGCTACTGATATTTTCATTGTTCCAGAAGCGAACAATGTTAAGGCGCGTTTTCACGATACACTTTGGATGATCATCTTAGATGAATCATCCAAAGTAAAAAATGAATCGTGTAAACTATTATAGTTTATTTTTATGAACGAGAGAGTAATTAGCATAATTTTACTGGTAGCTCCGACCACTCCATGGGCGTGCTCAAGATTAATTGAAAAATTACTTTGAATAATTGTAAAAAATAAATGAATTATTTCAGTGTTATAAAGTGTTATGTGTATGTAAACAAAAGTGACCTCTTTTATCACACACTATATTAGAACTGACTGGCCTACATTAAAAAGGGTTTTAAAAAATTCACATTTTTTTTAATTTTTAAAAATTACAAAAGAGAAAAAGAGTTTTTAAAACCGTCTAAGGTATGTTAAATAGATGAATAAAAATATTAATATAAAACTTACAGCTACTTGTTACAAATCCAAATCAGATTCAGAAGATGAACTTTCAGAACCAAGATTTATAATAACTGGCTCGATCATTTTATCAGTAATATTGTCCAGCTTCCACATTTTTTCCTCTTCTTTAATAGTGTGATTTACTGGCTTTTCCCAGTTTTCAGGTTTTACATTATTTACGGCCTCCAAAAACAACTGTTTAACATCATGAATTTTAAAAGTGGTATTTTTTCTTGAAACTTCACTCTTTATCTGTGCCCATACCAGTTCAATCGGGTTTAATTCACAATGATATGGTGGGGATCTAAGTACTGTCATTCCACGATTTTTGGCAATTTCATCAATTTCGTATTTTTTAAATTTTTCTTTATGAAGGGCACACAACGAATAAAGTTCCTTTCTTATAGATCCGGGATGGTACGTAATATTTTTTGAACTCAGCCAATTCTGCAAGTCTTTTTTTAACCACTTGGTTGTGGGCAGTCCTTCTATAAGTCTGGAGTGATAACTTGCATTATCCATTACTATTACACAGTTCTTAGGAAGAAGATCTATCATTTGTTCGAACCATTCTTGAAAGACATCAGCGTTCATGTCTTCATGGTAGTCACCGGTACGAGTTGATTCAAAAGTTAATAAACCACCTTCAACAAAACCGTCTGAACTGCCAGTGTGTACTATTATCAGCCTGCGTCCCTTTCCTGATGGTGGGTTTAAACCAGTAGATAAGTTATTTACAAAAGCGTGCCTTTGACTTGTAACAGTTTCATCCTGCCAAAATTTATTTGGTGTATGACCCTCGTTGATCCATGTTTCATCAAGATAAAATATTTTTCTTTTTTGGTTTCTCATTTCCTTTATGGTTCTTAGAAAATGTCTTCTCCATATGACAATATCGCTTCTTTCTAATAAAATAGACTTTCTGGGATTCTTTTTCCAGCGGAAGCCTATTTCTTTTAAAAGTTTCCATAACGTACTTCGACTCATTTCTGGGTAATCCTTATCATCTCGAACTGAGACAAGAACTTTATCCAATGTTGGAAATTCTTGTCTAAAGAAGAATTCATGCACTTTCCGTCGAAGTCCTTCTTTAAAATGATATTCTATTTGAAATTTTGGTTTCCCTGGAGCATTACGTGGCATTTGAAAACTACCACATTTCTCTTCTTTAATAACTCTGTAAATCGTAGATTTCCCAACACCAAGTGTACTGCTAACTAACTCAACGGTCTCATCAACACTTTCACATAAACGTTTGTCTGTAAATGATTTAAAACAATTAAATATTAATGTTTTTTCATTAACTGTTAGAGGACCAATTTTTCGGCGTTTACACGGCACTTCCAAATTTTCCATAACACTAGTATACACAATAAACTGCACCTTGCAACTGAAGTACCTACTTTTAGTGAACTGTTAAGAATTTTGAATACGCCACTTGGACCTTCCTATATACAAAATGGAAAAACCCACTATCACATTTTCTGTGGAATAAGTTAAGAAGGTAATTATCTAGTCAATTACTGTCGTAGATTCCTGGAATTAAAGAATTAAATGTTTGATTGTTGAAACCCTTACTTCGTGGAATGCACTCATTTCAGATAAAATAAAACGTTTTATTTTATCTAAAGAATTAAACTTTATTTTGCAAATAGGCAAAGAATTAAACTTTATTTTGCAAATAGATAAAATAAAACGTTTTATTTTATCTAAAGAATTAAACTTTATTTTGCAAATAGGTAGGTACTTATTAAACTTTTATTGGTTATATATAACCAATAAAATAAACATCTTACATTTCTTGCAAATTTATTAGTACCTGTTAACCTCCATCACTCCGACACTGGCAACCTTATTTAGGGATTAGTAAGCCTCACAACTATTGTATTCTATTCTGCTCCAACCTTTATACCTGGTGGTCATACTCAATTTAAAATTGTTTTCCTATATACTTCTGTAAACTTGTTGACAAATATCTGTTTTTCATTGAGTCACCCGTATCAACAGTTTAGGGATTTGCATACATAATTTATTGTTTTATTACTCTCTCATACATAAAAATACACTATAATCATCGAAAATGATCATCCAAAATGAATATTGAACGAAGTTGAACAGAGTTCTACTTTTGTTCACTTTAGAGGATGCATCGCGGATGAATCATCCAAAGTGAACCATGTAAACATGCATTTATTGCTGAGATTCATCGGCAGTGACTAGTGAACGACAGAAAATAGGAAATGGAGCATTTAGGTACACGATACAAAGCTTCGAGTGTTGAAAAACAATCTCCAGCTGCAAGATATCTTAGTACAATTTGCAATTTCAGTCTCGGATGAAGAGATTCTCTTATGGTTGTGCTTTGCTTTTGAATTAACGGTGTGACTTTGGCAAGTAGATCTTCAAATTGCACTTCAGACATTCTTAGATGGTTTTTTAACATGGCTTGATCTCCTGTAAACCATTCCTTCTATTCTTACCCAACAACGTCACTTTTTTTTAATCTTCTGTTTTTCAAGTACATGTCTAAGTTCATTTAAAAGATACTCACTTATTATGCCAATTCCAGCACGTACATCTGCAGTCGGCGCCATTTGTAAGTGAACAGACTAATTCAGTCTTGGTGATACATGTAAACGATAATTACTTTCATCGTCGCAATCACTTTAAATGATTCATCGGGGATGATCATCCAAAGTGTACCGTGAAAACGCGCCTTTAGTGAATTCTCTGTTTTTTTAGGTTTTTTTATTTTTTTTTATTTTTTGTTTTTTAATATTTTAATACCAAAAAATGTATTGTATTATTTCGCAATCACTCAAATTTAATCTTACATTGCTTACGTAAACTGGTGAATAAAATATTATAAATAAAATGCAATCCCTGCTAATATTTTGTTAAAACAGCTATCTGTATATTTTATAATTTAATATAAATTTGCGTTTAATTAATATAAAACTATGTCTAATTACATCTGTTGTTATTCTTACCTGAAACGTTGCATTATCCGAAAACATTGTAGTCTGTATTATAAAGAACCATTAGTTTTTAATTTTGTAACATATTTTTGTGACTAGCAGCCACTCCCTTGTAAACAAGATCCTAATTAAATTATTCTCGTCGATTTGTATAACATATCACGTTAATTAACTACATATGTCTCGTGATTACAATCACAATTTTATAATTCTTCTTCTGAATCGTATATTACAGCATATGCCAAATTATTTGAGTCAATAGTTATTTGGTTTTATCACTTGTTTGTTGTTTTTTGCGTTATGAGACTTAATAAAAAATATTAATACCGGTTAGTTGTTGAATTAAATCTGATTACATAATTTGTTATCATTATGACAAGTGACGTTATGATTTTAATCTATATAATTAAGCTAAACGATAAAAAGTCCAGCAGGGCTGGAACTAGGAGATTTGTCACTGCAAGAAAAGAGCAGTTTGCTACACTATATCCCGATCCCCCTTCCATTCCCTCATCGAGCCTTTTTAGCTGCAAATGTGCTGATGATGTTGTCAAAGTTGATAAGCGATACTGTGCTCAATAATTCAAATTATACTTAGACTAGAGAGTCTTTCTTGTCTCAGTGTACTTCTCATGTAGTTTTTGATGATTTTGAGTTTGCTAAAACTTCTTTATCCAGATTACACTATGAGAAAAGGTAGCGTAAAAAATTATCTCGGTGCAGTAGTAATGTTAGAGGAGCCTTCTTCTAGTTTATTTTTAGAAATAAGACTAAGAATAAGACTTTTCTCTTGATGTCGCTTCCTTTAAACTTTTGTCAACTGATAATCTTCTCTGCAGACGAAACTGATGATCTCTGCAGACGACAGAGAAGTAGCACGATTATGCCAAGCATTAAAGAATAGAAAATCACCAGGCTCTGGTAATATCTCACTTGAGCTACTCCAGTACGGTAAAAGCAAATTATATAAGCAGCTAGCCAGCCTTTACCAAAAATGTATTAACGTAGAGAGTATACCGGAGGAGTGGAGGATATCGTTTATCACGACAATACATAAAAAGGGAAGTAGAGATGTATGTAACAATTATCGAGGAATCGCAGTCCTTAGCACCATATCGAGAGTTTACGGGAAACTCATCAAAAAGAGAATGGAAGATGAATTCTGTGATATGGAGGCCGAAGAACAGGCTGGTTTTAGAGCAGGTGGATCCATTATTAACCATCTTTTTACTGTTACCCAGCTAATCGAAAAAAAAAGTAGCACGAAATCAACCAATACATCTCCTCTACGTGGACCTTAAAAAAGCTTTTGATAGTTTGCCACAAAAAAAAACTCTGGAAAGCTCTCGAGAAAACAAATATTAGTGTAACCTTAATAGAGGCTGTACAAGACCTCTACAAGAACAACACAAGTAAAGTAAAGAAAGGTCAGGAGGTATCCAAGGGTTTTACTATCAGCAAAGGACTTAAACAAGGATGCTGCGTATCTCCTACTTTGTTTAAGATCTACTCGGAGCAAGCGATGAGGACGTGGAAAAGAAAATAAAAAATATGAGAATTTTCTAAACGACGCAATATTGCACATATTGAGTTTTGCAGACGACCAGATAGTGATGGCCCAAGACTATGAAGACCTCGAATATATGACCCGTAAATTTATCAAAGAATATGAACTATGGGGGCTAGAAGTAAACAAATCACTGTCAAAAATACAAATATTTAGGCATGCAAATAACCAACGATGGCAAATTAGACGAAGAAATTAAACATAGAAATAACCAGGGAAGACAAGCCATTAGACAATTAAACAGTGTACTGTGGGACAAAAGAATCTTCAAAGAAAACAAACACAAAATCTATAACAGCATTATAAAAAGCATTGTTACATATTGAAGTGAGGTATGGCCACTGAAAGGAAAAAAACTTTAAAAAGCATTAAAGCAACAGAAATGGACTTCTGGAGAAGAGCGGCTGAAAAATCAAGATAAGACAGAGTTAGAAACGAAAGAATACGAGAAAGTATGGGTGTTAAGCACAATATAACAGAGGATATCAGATTAAATCAAATAAGATGGTATGAACACGTCCAAAGAATAGATGAACACAGAATACCAAAGAAAGTATTGAACTGGACACCGCATATAAGAAGAAAGCAATGTAGACCGAGATTAAGTTGGAGAGAAGGAATCGATAAAGACTTAAGGGAGAAGGAAATTGAAGAAAACCTTTGGAACGACCGAGATAAATGGAGACTGGAAATCAGAAGATGGCGTAGAGTGTTATAAACTGATTGACTGATTGATTGATTGATTGAGATCTTGAACGATCGTAGATAATCACATATATTTGAAACACCAAACGCAGTATATATTTTACCTTAATTGTCTCTGAAAATGTTTTTGATATTCCCTTGTAGCAATTAGGAGTATAAACGAAAAATAAATAATAGTTTGTTTTATTATTAGTGTTCTAGATTTTTTTTCAAATTATCTTGAAAATCTTAAGGAAAATTTAGTTTTTAAAACCAGTCTGAAAAAAAATTATAGATTTGATTACTTTTCACCATATATTATGGAAAGTATTCAAAGGTAACGACAAAGGAGGACTTCGATATTTTTAAGAGGGTCTCTAAACATTTCATTTTATCCATTTATTACCTTTTTTAGTTGATCGAAGAACGTTGAGTCGCTTCGAAAATCATTAAGCATAGAAAACATCTCCATACATTCCAAAGGCAATTTATCAATATGACTGTGGCTCTGTCTGTTACGTCAAATGCGAAATTTCATAAATCAACCAACCGAACCGGTTGGAAATAAACCTCCCCTTCGTCCCTTCAGTCGGTTGATACCACCATTCCGTGGCGGAAGACATTTTCTTAAGCCTCCTACGACTCGTTGCTCCTAATTATGCACGCAAAAGATTTTTCGCTTAATTTGGTCCTACCGGTTCCAGAGTTCGCGCTCCCGTTCGTCCATAACATAGTCGTCGAAATGGGGTAGATTATTTTGTAAAAAATCCGCAGATAATAATAAATTTTTATTAAATATCAATAGTACTTTTACGTCGTAATAACTTAGAATAACGCCATAAGAGCTTATATATTTTTCTCGATCTTATGCGGCATGTAACAATTGATCTGCCAGTGAAGCCAGTCGTCCATTGATGAAGGTTTCGAGCCACGAATATGTATTCCTAACAATTCCTATCTTTCACTCCATCTTTTCGTTAAGTATTAACTGCTGTATCTGCTATATCTCGTTATAGACTCCAAGTATTTAAGTTTTCTGTTTTTTTTATCATATTTGTTAAGTCACCTTCGCTAGTCACCTAGGCATGGACCCTAACCAAAACAAACGAATACTCTCTATCGACTTTTGAAAGAGAAAGTTACTGCACAAAGTATTGGAAGCGGTCTGTGAAAACGAAAAAAGAAGTCGTAGAAAGGACTTTGAACTGCAAAATATCTACAAACATAAGTTTGGTGAAAAGATATTACCACTATAATCAAGCGAAACCGTCTACAGTTGGCAGGACATGTACGGGTCCCGGAATCAAACACAATAAAGAATATTTTAACGGCGCAGCCGCTGGGATTAAGAAGACGGGCCAGATCAAAGCTGGGGTGGATAGACGGGATAACACAGGATGCCGCAAAAATCTTGAGAAGGTCGAGGCCCGTCGTAGCACCGTAGGATTTAGTATGTCGTTTATCTAGTACTATGAGTATTTAAAATCATTCAGTTTTTGTATAAAGCCTATTGTTGACAATTAATTGCATAGAACCAAGCTCTTATTTACTAACCACCAGTAGATTTTAGTATAACATAAGTCCATTTTTTGGACATTCTTTAATAACTTAATCTAGAATTTTTTTCAATACTTACATCATTGCTGGATGATCCGCATATCTGATCGCAGATCTTTTATTGGAGCATTTATCGATCATGGACAAACTTTTGATAAAATATACCACCAATATACTAAACTTGTAACAATCCTCACGTCCAGATATTTGGTAACCTTCGCCTGCCTTTTCTTCGAGTCTTCCTACACCACGCAGCATGTATGCTCACCGTCGCGTCAGAATCTTAGTTCAAAACTTACGTGAAGACGATGATAAATTTAAAAAGCGATTTGGTATCCGTCTGTTAACTAAATCGGGTAAAAAATTGTCAAGCAACGAATCTGCAATGCAGTCATTTATCCAGAAATTTAAATACGAACTAGATGAACTAAGTCTTCATCTTAAACAAATCTATAACGCAGATCAGAGTGGTCTGCTTCGAAGACTGTTGCCCAACAGAACATCACTATCTTGAAGCGAGCACACCAGGTCGTAAAATAAGTAAAGAAAGAATTACATGTATGCCACGTTCAAATGCTGTTGGAACAAACAAACTAGATTTGGTAGTGGTTGGTAAAGGTTAAAATCGCAGAGCTTTTAAAAACATTTGTCTGTTAGTCTACTACAAGAACCAATTTAAAAGTTGGTTCACGAGAGAGGTATTTAAAAAATGGTTCCATAAAGACTTTTTTCCAGAAAACCAAAAATGAAAACAAAAAAGAAATCAAAAAATCATAAAAACAACTGCTAAAGGTATTAATAGTATTAATAGTGCTTTAACTTCGCTGTTAAAGTCAAAGAAAATATACACAAAGTGTTTACATACATAATTGTTTAAGTAGCGAACGGTAATTACATATTTAAGCAAACATTTTTGCTTATGCTACAACAATAGTCAGCCATTATATATTTACATCCCATCTACCTTGATACTGTGCCTCCTGACCTTCAACTGTTTGGTAAAATCG
Source organism: Diabrotica undecimpunctata (assembly GCF_040954645.1). Taxonomy (NCBI): domain Eukaryota; kingdom Metazoa; phylum Arthropoda; class Insecta; order Coleoptera; family Chrysomelidae; genus Diabrotica; species Diabrotica undecimpunctata. The sequence goes on from NC_092807.1 coordinate 144,258,991, forward strand.
TTCACCCTGCTCATCACTGACTGTAACAAGATTTTTCGGGAAATCTGCAAGGTGTATAAAAAATGTAGTTTGATGCTCATATTGCAACCTAGCAACCTCTGTTCGTTTATTTCTAAGAAAGTCTTTAACAATGTTTTGAAAGGCTACCAAGCATTCTTTTCAATTTTTGGCATTGTTTCGGTGAAATATTCATCTTTAAAAAGCTGCCGAATCTGTGGACCATCAAAAGCACAGGGCCTTTATTTTTTAAATGTCAAAATGGCATACTTGAAACAGTCCTCTTTAATTGGCAAATTTTGAACGAAGTGTTTCATGAAATCTTATTTTATATGTAGAGGTGGAAATAGGTATAACGTTCTTTTTGTCAACATGCGGTTGATATACTATGTTTGGCCCACCAGGTGTCAGGTCAGATATTGGCAGCTATTTCAATTGTACCCAATGTGACGAGCTCTGCTGTCCTACATACATAAAAACCACGGATTATTTATATATCCACGTTACTGCCCAAGGAGGAGTCAGATAATTTTAAGGTCGACACAAATGATCCACTGGTGCAAGTGATATTGTAACATATCAATAACTCCCTTTATGTCTTCATATTTTTCACTCAAACGAGTTGAATGGTCTATTGGGATTGAAACAATTAAATTCTTTGTAGATCAGAACACACTTTAAGGTCTGCCTTGAGCTATCAATAAACGGTCACCATTTAATTGCATTATAGGATGAAATTTTCAAGTCTTCCATTAAATCACGTACATTATGACAATACACAAATCCACCATCACTTCGAAAGTATTGTAGAGACGCACTTGATCGTAAATAGGATACTTTAGCTCCCTTTTTAAGCATGTTTTTCTGACGCAGTCTTCATGCTAAGGCCTCTGAACCTTTTTTGCATAGCCATAAATCTCGTACTCAACCATTCAAATCTTGCCGAATAAATCCATTTATCAGGGAAGGTTAGTGTCAGGTAACAGGGGAGCAACAGTGCTTTCTACGCTCCATGCTACATTGTGGGATACAGAAAAAACTAATTACAGTTTTGAAACCAACATTCGTAGATACCTATAAAACAGCAAAAAAATCAAACTCACCAGAATTGTCGCCCAGTGTTATCCAAGGAAAGATACCTATAAAACAGCAAAAAAATCAATCAGTGTTATCCAAGGAAAGATTGAGGGCAAGATAGTAATAGATTTTAAACAAATTTCGTCACTACGGAATATAAAGACCTGGACAGACATAAACCACACTGGAGAGCTCTTCATGCCGCGAAGGATAGACGTCTGGCCTTAAGATAATTCGCCAAGGCACTATAGATGCATAGCACGATAAGAAGAAGAATGATGAATTAATGAATGATTATTACTGCGCCGAGCTTTCGACATCCTCTGTGATGTCTTTTTAAAGACTTCCGAGGTCTGCACTACTGCTACTGGGAACAGCGGACGGTTCATTTATACCAGCGGTCGGGGAACATTTTTAATCATTACCCCAAAATATTTTTGTGTAAGTTGATATTACCCCATGGCGAAGAGCAAGAAAAAACGAAATCGCCTCTTTTTAGCATCTTTCATGTTATAGCCCCCATGATAATTTTGAAAAAAAAACAATAATTAAAAATTTAATTTAAACATCATTTATTCAATTTATCAATGTAATACCTAGTAATCCATAACTTTCACCCCCACAGAAAATATAAATAAATGATAATTTCTTGTTATTTTGTCATACAAGAAAAATATCATATGAATTACAAAATAACGAGAAATTATCATTTGCTTATATTTTCTGTGGGGGCGAATTTTCATGGGAGAGGTTTCATCTTCGATACAATTGCTTCAAAATTGGGACTTGGTGTAAGAGCGATTTGAACACAGTCTTCAGCGTTTAATCGATTTCTGTTCTTCGTTTTTATGTTCATTAGAGTGGAAAAGCCTTCGCACAAATATGTTGTTCCAAATGGCAACAATTTTTTAACCGCATCTTCATGTACAATTTTGAAAGCCTTTGCAGCTTTTGACATCCAAAAAGATAACAGATTTGGTTTACTCTCAAATTGAATATTAGATCGAAGTTCAAGAATTGCTTCTGCTAAACCTGAAGGTTCTTCTGGTATCATAGCAATTTCACATGTAAAAGGATCTGCAATGCAACTGAGAGTAAGTGTATCAAGATCTGGAAAGTAATCTGAAAACCGCTTTCTGAGTTTGATAAGATGTCTTACAATTGTATCCTTGATGTCAGCAAAAGTAATATTTTCGCAATCTTCTAAAAACAAAGCTAACCTTGAAAAAGTAGCTGTCTTGTTCGGTTCTACTTTCTGTCTCCAATATTGCAGCTTTAACCCAAACGCTGACACTATTTCTCTCGCTGAAATGATATTAATATGCTTTCCTTGCAATTCTTTGTTTAATATATTTATACTCTCAAAAATGCCCGCTAAATATGCGAGATATGCAACCCAGGTAGAGTTTTTAACTTATCTGCGAGAATATTTTTTTAATCAACCATAAAAATTTCGACTTCAGTTTTGAGAGTCCATACTCGATTTAGTACATTTCCGCGAGAAAGCCACCTTACTTCTGTATAATAAAGTAGATCCGTATATTCAGCTTCACAGTCCTGACATAATTCACGAAATAGCCGCGTGTTTAGTGCATGTCCCTTGATAAAATTTACAATCTTGATGACATCATGCATGACAGCTTCCAGTGTAGGTTCTAAATATTTGACCATAAGGGCCTGGCGATGCATCATACAGTGAGTAACTTCAATATTTGGGATATTTTTTTTACAAAAGCCGAAAAACCATTAATATGATCTAGCATAGCTGGAGCTCCATGCAAAGATTCAGAAATACAGTTTTCCCATTTTAAACTTTGCGCATTGAAATATTCATTTACTTTATTGTAGACATCAATTCCACGAGATCTTAACTCGAGAGGAGAACAAAACAGCAATTCCTCTTCAAAATTATCTACACCTATGTAGCGAACATATACCATTAGCTGTGAATTGCTACGAAAATCAGTTGCCTCATCAAGCTGAATAGCAAAATATTTAGCCTGTTTAATACGAAAATAACCTGTTCCTTTACATTTTCTGTTAATATAGAAATTTGTTCTTTCACAATTTTCGCAGACAAGGGCACTGAATTCAGTTTCTTTGCTTCTTTTTGACCACACATAATCTCTGCCATTTTTACAGCAGCTGGTTTAACCAAATCTTCACCAATAGTGTATGGTTTCTTATTTCGTGCAATCAATCAGGTTACTTCAGAGCTAGCCCTTGATGCTGGACGCCGATCAAATGTACCAAACAAGTTGCTATTCAATATTTGTATTTTAACAGGTATTTCTAAATTTGCAAAGTATTCTCGCGGTTTGGAAGACAGGTGTGAATGCAAATTATCTAAATTGTAAATGTTTCTTCAATTGACTTTTTTTGAAAGATTCTGAAGTCAGTACCTTCACACATACAACACACTCTGGTTTCATTGTACCATTGTCTTCTATTTATGTAAAGCCGTAATTAAGGAATTCGTCTTGGTATGTTCTTTTTCTATTTGCTTCCATCTTAAGGGAGACAGAAAATAATAGTTGTAAAATACTTGAATTAAATTTTTAAATTGCGGCTTACCTTGATCGATATATCGATGATTAATGATAAAATGGTGATCTTGTCAGCAACTAATTAGTAAAAACTCGCTCTCTGACTCTTCAATGTATTTGTATCTTGACGGCATAGCACGAACTGAGCAGGTAGTCGGGGCCGGGACTGTGCTTTACTACGCAAAGATATAACTCGAGAACACTCTAGTGGTGGAGAGTAAGATGGAGTGGCCTGCATATGTCGCTAAATTGTTTAAGTTGAAAAAATACTAACAGGTTTATAAAATAGCAAATTAAAAATATATACTTTTTACTCACAAAAGTTTCATTTTTACCCCCAAAAATTTAATTTTTACCCCATTTGGGGTAATTTACCCCGGTTCCCCGACCGCTGATTTATACCATCGATAGTGATGTGGTTTGGGCGGAGGTTGGCGTGAACATTTATGACGTCGGGATTTTAATTGGAGGGTAGTGCGGACGATATTTTCTTTATTTTCTTCTTCCATGTCGAAGGCAACGGGATGCCGTCATCTCTTTTATTGAGAAAATTTGGACTTTTTTCAATTTCTATGGCTTCTCGGATAATTATTGGTTTATAGAAGCGGATATTGGCTATAGTTCTGGAGTTTTCAAAATCAATTTTGTGACCTGTATGAAGATGGTGTTGACCTAGAGCTGAAATTAAATCGGAATTGCGAACAGGAATGGAATTTTCATAAACCCTATTTTGAATTCTACAATTTGTTTTGCCTATATACAAGAGTGGGAGCAGTCTACACAAGAAATTTCCTAAACTCTGTGTTGTTCATCTGGAATGTTGCCCTTGATTTATCGGACAAGAAATGAAAGTTTTTGTTGAGGGGTAAATATTGTCTTTATTCCTCTTAATTTAAGAATTTTGTCCATTTTTTGAGTGGCACTTTTGATGTAAGGAAGAAAAGCTTTGGTATGATGAGGGTCTGAATCTTTGGATTGAGATAGAGTGGGAGATTGATGTCTGTGGATATGTTGATATGATTTTCGTGGTAACTGTTTTGGGTGAATGCTTGTTTTAAATTAGAGAGCTCAGCATGTCTACTTGCATCATCGCAAAGGCTTATTGATCTGTTGACAAGGGCATTAATGACTGAATTAATTTGTGAAGGTGTATGATGAGAGTTATTGGCATCCAAGTAACGATTGGTATGAGTGGGTTTTTGATAAACATATATATATATATATATATATATATATATATATATATATATATATATATATATATATATATATATATATATATATATATATATATATATATATATATGTTTAAAATGATTCAAAATGTTCTAATTATATCCCTTATTGCGTTGTAAGATATTAGTAATCATAGGAACTTGTATATTTATCATCTGATTCTCTTTATCTGATTCTACTATCTTTTCAATATTTTCTAGGTCTAAAATATTCCATGAGATTTAGTTCTGGCGACCTTGCTGACCATTTTATCGCTTCACATCTACCAATTTACCTTTTAAAACAGGGCATCAATATGTATGTTTAACTGCACCATTTTGTTCAAATCATAAATTTATCAGAGGTCCAGGCTTAATTCTGCTAAAGAACATATTTATTACAGTAGGTTTCAGATATCCTCTTAAATAATGAAGATATACTTGTGTTTATATTGCCCTTAAAAAATAGGATCCAATAAAATGGCGCAAAATAATAAATAAAATCGGGAAATCACAAGAAATCACAAGGTAAAAAAACAACACAAGAAAATAAGATAAAGGAAAATGGAAAGAACAGATAAGTATGATTAAAGTAACGATAGAGTCATGAGAATAACAAAAAAGCGTCAGATGTAAGACAGCCCATTAAGAAGATCAATCACATATTAAAAAATGGCGTAAATTTTGGATCAATTAAGTAAATTAAATTGGTTAGCGTATGCCAGAAAAAAGTTGATAAATGGTATAGAAGTACTTATTTGAATACGATTTTGATGAATAATTTGAGAATTATATTTTATTTTGTTGTAACGCTTTTATTTTAGGTAGGTCTTTCCTTTCAAATAAATAAAAATTTTTAAAGTTAGTCAAACATGTAAACAGAAATATCTTCCAAACTCCTAAATTTGTTAGTATTAATCAAAGTGTTCTTTTTAACTCATATATTATCGTAGCGTATATATTATTAAAAATAAATAAACTACCTTTCTATCTCAATATTTCTTACTCTTGCCAATTTTTATAAAAAAAAATACGCTGTTTATTAGAGCCAACTATTCGTCGTGCTTTCAGCTATGTTAAAGACATAAATCCTCACTCCATTAAACAAAAACCACTTCACCGACACACTCAAAGAGAATTTTCATCTGTACGCCAATGCCTTACGCCCATTCCTCTTTCGAATTTCCTCAAGAGACATGCCATAGAATGGTACCTCGGATCCGGATAGACGGCTAACTACTTCACAGTCTTAGCTCCAAGAAGTCCGTCTCTATGGCAACGATTCGGAAATAGGGGAGCGCCATTTTGTCCCCGCGTCGGGAGTTGGGAGTTAGAGAAAGCGCCACAAATTTATATCTGCCTCATCCAGGGCTCAGGAGAGATCATTACCAAAGCTTTCTACTCAATTGCGGATCGTCCGGAGTTTGATCTATTTGTCGACGCTCTTTACCTGACTGAATGCGCCTCGGATGATTATTTTATATTGCTTTCTTGGTTGCCGCTTTTGAACACGAAGGAGGAAGAAATCGGAATATTTGACATATCACTTAACTTTTTATAGTAACAGAACAAGCTATCGATCAGGATTTTTTAGAACAGCTTAAATAGATTATTCAGTATTAGACAATCATAAGTCATTTTTAATTAAAAAAAAATATAAAAATAATGCACCAAAAACAGTTCGATCTGGGAAAGAAATGTCAATATTACATTTAAGTGTATACATATACCATGAAATAGTTAATTCGTATTTCTGCAATTAGTTTTTCTGAAACTGTTGTCGTAGCACCTCACCTCCAATAGTATACAGGGTGTCCCCGAAAATAGTGCGTTCTTTAAAGGTGTAGGTAGAAGGCAACATATAGAGTAAAAAAGTCTTATAACATTTTTATCTAAATTCAACCGTTTGACCAAAAAACGAAAATACATTTTGGTATGCAAAAAAAAATCTGTCGACTACAAGCAGAACGAAAATCTAAACGTAGACAGTCACAAACAAGTTTAGTAAACAGATAATTTGAAACCATCGTGTTTAGTTTTACAGCGAAAATGTTTACGATTCATGAGTATCACGATATGTTAATAATTTATGGACAAGCATTTATGGAGAAAATTTATTTGCGTCGGTATCCCGAAACGCGAACTCTTAATGCTCGAACTTTTGTGAATGTTTCTCAAAGATTATTAGAAACGGGTTTTGTTGTACCGAAAAAAAATAGCGGAAAAATAGGAAGTATCCATCGATTAAATGTATAAAACGACATTTTAGATGCTGCGGAGAATAATCAAACCCACACAAATTAGAATTGATATTAAGACATTAAGGGAATCACAAACAAAGGAACAAACTGTAAAAACTCTTACTGAAAATCTACATAATGCCCAAGAACTGAATAAGAGTTGTTATAACATTGATCAGAAATGGGAAAATATAAAAGTAGCAATAATTAAAACAGCAAATGAAAACTTAAAACCAAAGAAAAGAAAACATAAAGACTGGATGACTAAAGAAATACTACTATTAATGAATGAAAGAAAATCATTCAAAACAAAAAATCCAATTAAATATAATGAAACTGATCGATTAATTAAAAAGAGAATAAAAGAAGCTAAGGAGAGAATGTTACATGAGCAGTGCCAAGAACTAGAAGAAATTGAGAAAAAATATGACTTTTTTAACATGCATAAAAGAATTATAGAATTAACAGGAATGAGAAAAACACTTCAAACTAGGCAACTAAGAGATGAAAGCGGTGCACTTATAACAGATATAAACAAAAAAATGCAGAGATGGACACAATATATAGCACAGCTTTTTGAAGACAAAGAGAGAACAGAAGCACCAAAAGAATTTAAGGGTGATACTGTGCCTGCCATTATACGAGAAGAAATTGAATATTCAATGAAACAAGCTAAAGGTGGAAATCTCCCGGGTCTGATGAAGTTCCTATCGAATTACTCAAAATTGTGAATACTGAATCTATTGATCTTCTTTTGGATCTATTCAATACCATATATAGAACAGGTATAATACCTAAAGAATGGCTCCAATCAACATTCATACTGCTACCCAAAAAAGCCAATGCAAAGGAGTGCAATGAACATCGCACCATAGCTTTAATGAGTCATGTCTTGAAATTGTTTTTAAAAAAGTAATTTACAATAGAATACATAAGAAATTAGATGAAGGCATAAGTAATACACAAATGGGATTTAGGAAAGGACAGGGAACACGAGATGCACTGTTTGCAGTAAGTGTTCTTTCACAGAGATGCTTAGATATAAATCAGGAAGTATATCTCTGTTTCATTGATTTTGAGAAGGCATTTGACAGAGTGCAGCATAATCGGCTTAAAGAAATTTTATTAAATAAAATCATAGACAGTAGAGACATTAGAATCATATGTAACCTCTATTGGAACCAAACAGCAAAAGTGAAAGTTGAAAATGAACTGACCGAGGATATCCAGATTCGCCGTGGGGTCCGACAAGGGTGTATTTTATCACCCTTGTTATTCAATTTATACAGTGAAGCCATCTCAGAATTAGCGCTTGCCGAGGTCAGTGAGGGCCTTATAATAAATGGTGAGCCACTTAATAACATAAGATATGCTGACGACACCGTCCTTCTGGCAGGAACACTAGAAGAACTGCAACACCTTGCTGAACTTTTTTGCACTTTAAGTTACCGGTGTGTGTGATATAAAATATTAAAGATACTTGTCTAATTTTCTTTCGTTGCCTGGAGTAATTGCGTTAAATCTGAATTATGTAGTTGATTTGTAAAATGCGAATATCTCGAAAACTGTTGTGTTTTGAAGTTATTAACAAGTATACCTTTTTTTTTGGTAAAATAATGTATCTTTAATATTTTTTATCACAGACACCGGTAACTTAAAAAGCAAAAAAGTTAAGTGCAAATGTATGCCACATATGTGGCATATGTGGCGCCCTCTATCAGCTACATTAAAGTATTCATCAGATTATAATTTCTGATGATCAATAGTACCCAGTTATGAATTTTTATACATAAATGTTCACAAACATGAAAGTTATAGTGAAAATTAAAATTTTTAATTTCCACTTTAACACCCTGTATCTTTCTTAATATCAACATTTTATTAAAGCAACTTGTTATTCGTAAGATTTTATTATGCGATTTGCAATTTAGTGAAATTTTGCAATGGATTGTATATTTTATTATGTTTTATTTTGTGATATTGACGATTTATGTAATTTTAGTCAATTTTAATTGTTATTGTTATTTTTTTGTAAGCTTTGTCCATAAAATTGTACAATTTTCAATGACAATAAAGCATATTTCTATTCTATTCTATTCTATAAGCAGAAAGGAAGCGAATTAAGAATTATAAATATTTTTTAAATTGAAAAACTAAGAGTGATCAAAAAAAGATTATTGATAATAAGAGAAAGGTATTATTTTATCAATGAAAGGAAAGATTTTGTTTTTGAATTATAGTTACAAGGGTTATAAGATAAAATGTGGTACCTAGTGGTAGGAATAGAATGAATTATATTCAATGGCATAAGTTGGTAAAATTGTAAAGTTAAATTTGATAGTAGAAAGTAGAAATAAAAAAGTATTAATGAAAAGGGAACTTAATTATTCCTGAAGTTAAGCTGTATCAGTTCATTGTATGATTGTAAAATCATATATAATTGGATGTAAAAGTATTAATTATCTGAGAGATTGTGAATTTAAGCTGAATGAATGAAAAAGAAATTAACTGTTGTTTTGTGAAATGTTATGAATATGTAATGAAAAGGATTTTATAAGAATTCAAATCCAATTGATTGTGAACATTTAAGTTAAACTGTTCAGGGAATTGAGAAGAGAAGAGGATTATTAATAAAGTAATGGAAATGACTGGTGTTGTATATGTAAGTAAGTAATAAAGTAAGTAAGTGAGTAATAAAGTGAGTAACGTCCCATGACATCTGTCAACGTCCAATTCTCATGCCATAGAACTACTAAAATGTCAAGTATATGACAACTGGATGAGTTAATCAGGTTGAAATTAATATGAGGTGAGTAGTTTTGTTACTGTAGGAAGGAATAATATTGGTAATAGATGAATGAAAGAAAAGGTCGATAATGAATACGTATATAGAAATATTTTATTTGATGTTCAACAAATTAGGAAGAAGAAGAGGTTTAGTGTTGTAGCAGAAGAAAATGACTAGATGAATTAGTAAGTTTGAAGTTAATATGAGATGAGTAATTGTGAGTTAATGTGGAAAAGGCGTAATATTGGAAAGAGGGGGAGTGGGAGAAAGAAGTTATTAATAAGTAGAAAGGTAAAGAAAGATATAAAAGAATATTAAGTACAACTAATGGAAAGGTGTGGTGATAACGAAAACAACTGTCGATGAATGGGAACAAAATTACGGTTTAACGAAGTCTGTCTATTGACACCCTCTCTTATTAGTTAAGGCTGTTCTTCATGGCTTTAATGATCTCTAAATCTTCGTACAGATCTAAACGTAATATGTTTTTTGTTGTACGTTTTGTATTAATGGAACACCTTTAGTAATCTTAAGTTGATGTTTATTGACTTTTAAGTGGTAGGAAAAAGCAGATCTGGACTCTCTCTTGGAGTGTTCTGAGGATCTAGTGGATAAAGATGTTTAAGTTCTACCAATGTAGATAGCAGGGCAATCTGAACAAGAAAGTTTGTATACACCACTGCGGTTCATGTAATGTATGGGGTCCTTGGTATTTGTTGAATTCTTGTTAAGGGTGTTATTAACTTTTAGGGGTGTTTCATTTAACTTTTACCTCCATAACACAATTTGTATAATTAGCCTAACTCTTTCGCTCTTTGTTTTTTCCACTTACGTTAAACTTTTCCAAGATTTCGGGACCCTACCCCGATTTTTCTAACCTGCAATGGTATTCCCTCTAGAATAGTCCTCAGCCGGAAATCTGAACGAAGTCTCAACTTGCGAAACATAAACAATGGCCAAAGTTTCTTCCTTTCAGCCAAATCTGCAGTAACACTATGTTCAAAAAGCATCTAAAACAGGCTAAATCTATACTAAAATAAAGGAAAAGAAGAAGATAAAATTTCATTTTTATATAATAAATATTTTATTAGTACATTATTAAATTATTCATTTTTAACACATCCTGTATAAAATATTATTTCTATAGAGTGCATTTTTTGCTTTTGTGTGTTTATCTATACAAATATTTGAAGACGGTTAGCAATCTGTTAATCCTAAAATTGGTCTTGTAGCCACAGATAAACTGAAATAAATCCTAATAAGTCGTATCTGCAAAACTTGTTAAAGCTTTAGATTATGCACTAATAGGGAAAATTTAATTAGGGAGTGACTACTGCCTTTCTTGACGAAACAATGTAATTAAACAAAATCTCATCAGAGCCAAGTATGATTAGGCGAATGAAACAAAGTCAATTAGTCAATTATTAATCGCAGTTAATATCCCAAACACACATTCATATATACTATATGGGTAGGTATACTTTAATAAGTATTGCATATTAAAGTTTTAAAATTATTATAATTTTAAAATATCAAAAAAGTTTTGACGTTAAATCGCCTCTTATCTCCATATATTCGTTTTTCACCTGATCATATCAAACCATATTTGCTAAGTTCTCCTTGGAATCTTATTTAACTCTTGAGTCTTGATAGATACATTGTTGCCTGTTGTTAAAATGTTTTCATTTGTCTGGTTATTATATATTTTTGTTCCCTTATATATTTTTTCGAACCTTATATTAAATAGATCTTTTGAGAAAGGATCTTTTCCATCATTTGTTTATTGGATACTGCGTTGAAAAAAATTTTGCTGAAATAATATTGTTACGATAAATATGCGAATATTATTACGACGTAGATGAAGAAGTGGAAGTAAACCAAGTCCAAGATGTGTCTGACCTCACGTTTGAGGAGTTCATGGGGGCCTATGGAGGTACCGGTAAAGCACGACATGGTGTTACCACTGAAGAAAAGCAAGATCTACTCGCGCTTCCCGATGACTACTCACTGGCCCTTACCATCCCGGCCAGTATCAAAGACGCATCAGGGTTGGCATCCGTCTTTCGAAAGAAGTTCGGTCGAGTTGCAGAACTTCAATACCAAGTGCCAGCTCTCGGGTAAGCCTTGAAACTCCAAGATGCATCACGTTACCTTTTCTACCTGGTAACAAAAGACACTGCTTGTGAACAACCTACCTACCGAGATGTATGGGAAGCCTTACCTCAATTGAGAAAGCACGTACTAGAGTCCGACGTGCAAAAGTTAGCCATGCCAAAGTTAGAGTGCCGCCAATTAGATTGGAGGATTATTCGAAGTATGGTGGATGAGATCTTTAAAGACACCGAAGTCCAGGTGTTAGTCTGTTGTAATCCGCATAGTTACCGGTGCGGAGAGAAAACCGTACCTTGTCATTTCTATACAACTGGAAGTTGTAAAAGGAGGTCTAGTTGCCAATACCAGCATACCGTTCCAGCTCCAGTTTCGACAAGGTTCCAGGAGAAACCATATTTTAAGACGGGGGCAATGTTACGATAAATATGACTCATTTAACCTGTAAACATGTTATTATTCTAATAAGAATTCTCTAGTAGTTTCCCCTACGATAAAACCGGTCTTCTTTGTCGTTCGAGAGAGTTCAGGGGTCGGCACAGGTCAACATCCGTCCGCTCCGAAGAGATTCCAGAACTAACGGCTGTTTGATATAAATAGCGGAATTTTCATTGTGTAAGTTATAGTCTGAATAATGTATAGAGTTTTGAAATGTAACGCGCGTATTGTCGGCAGTATAAATTGTAATAAATGTTGTAAATAAATTATATAATTTATATAATTTATTATATAAATTATATAATTTATATTAATACAAATAAAGACTTTAAATAAACTAAGTGTTAGAACATTTTTATAATAAATAAAGTTAATAAATTAGACTAATAAACTCAGTTCAATATACTAGCTGTATTTGTTAATATCATTGTAACTAGATCAATTTTTCTAAAATTTCTATTGATCTGATTGCATAATGTTACATGTTCTGTTCTATAGAATCATAGGCTTGTTTAAAAGCAATAAACAGCATATTTGAAACATAGAGCCTAAAATAATATTTTATATTAATTTAAATATCGAAATTTGGAGAGTACTTATACTAGGACTATGGATACTAGATCTAACAAAATGATTCCTTTATAATTTTCGTAGATTGTTCTGATTGTTCTGTCTTTTATAAATTGGGCATCATCATCAACCTGTATGCGTCCACTGCTAAACATAGGTCTCCGTCAGCTCTTTCCATTTGTCTCTGTCTTGTGCGGCTTGCATCCATTTACTGCTAACACGCTTCAGGTCATCAGTACATCTGGTTGGTGGGCGTCCTCCACTCCGTAGTGCTTTTTGTCTTGGTGTCCATTTGACAGCTGTCTGTTGCTTTTGTTCTACAACGTATTTCTTCGTTTAGGATTCGGTCTCTCAGAGAGACACCTTACATGGCAACAGAGTCACGCGAATCTTATTCACTACCTAATTTTTTGCCCCATAAGTGAGTACAGGTAACACACATTGGTCAAAGATTTTCCTTCCATTAATAGCATTATTGCGATTTAGCACCAAATTAGTCATTATTTACACCTTGTTCATATAAATCTTTAGTCCGACCTCCAAGGAAGCGTGATATGATGTTTCCAACATTATTATTTCATCAGCCATACGATCGGCTATAAGGACGATGCCATCTACGAATCCCAAATGAATGAGCTTCTCTCCATTTATTTATTTATTTATTTCAACGATAGAACCATTTTCAATAAAATACAACAAATAGTAAAAAGTAAAGATCATGTACAATAAACATCAAAACAATAACAAAGAAACAAGTAAACAGTTAAAATTTGTACATTAAAACAGTATATCAAATCACAAAAGTTAAAAAAAAATTTATCACATATCTAGATTAATAATTAGATTCTTAAGTTGCCTTTTGAAAGCATTAATGTTTGGCAGAAAGGATCCAATAGGAGGTCATTGCAAGAGCTGAGCATTCTCGATAAGGGAAAATGGCAAGCATAATCAGTCCTATGAAAAGGAATATACCGTAAACCGGGGTAACTTTGTCCCTGCCAGTGTAACTTTGCTCCATTACTAAAAAAAGTTTCATTTTAATTTACCTATGAATTAAAAACCGTCTTCACAAAACGCGCGTCGCTGTTTTACTGGTTGCCTATTGACAAAGTCTCCCCATGTGCAGCATCGACTTGCTCTTCCATTTACATGCCTACAGCGAGTCGAGAAGGTAGTGGTGTAAAAACTTCGGTAAAACTTACGTATAAAATTTGGTGTGTGTAGAAAGTTGTGCTATTATCTCACAAGTAAGTATTTGTGTATGCGTTAAGTGTATACTGTGACATGTAATATTGGCATAATTACTATAATTTTTTGGTCTTTATCTTTATAAGACAGCACCCTAATATGAGCTTTTATAATTTCAGCGTTTAATTTACTTTGTACCGTTTGACCTGAAGATGCTTTGCAAAGTGTAGAAATCGAAACCGGTCGTTTTGGTAGTAAAATTAAACTGATTGTGAGTAAGTCTTATTTTATTTCTTTTACCTATTTATAACTTTTCAATTTGGGTAAATTTCCAAGGCCCGCACACAGAACTCAAGACTGTCCTTCTGTGAAAATAACAAAGATCTAAAGACATTTATTCACAAACAATAGCCGGCTTATTATTTTATCTTACGTTAAATGTTATATGAAAATAACAATTGCAATTATTGTCGACCTAACAGAAATGTTCATATTAAAACTAATATTTTAGTTCTTTGAAGATATTTTAGTGAAAATAAATCTACCAAAGGAACGTCAAAAATTACAGTTATAACAACTACTAATAAAATTAATTAAAATATAAGGAGAAGGAACATTGTCTATTGATATATCCGTTAAAGTGAATATGACTGTACAAAAAGAACGGATGGAGTGAGAAAGAAAGGAAGGCCTAGAGCATGATTTAAGAACCAGATGGAGAAAGACTTAAAATTGTTAGAAGTACGAAATGGGAAAACCAAGGCGAAAAATAGAGGGGAATGGAAGTTGATCCTGGGGAAGACTAAGACAACTATAGGTTGTAGAGCTAATGATGACGATGGCGAGTATTAACATTTCGGTACCTTAATCTGTAGATAGTAAGTTCAAATCTCATTAAGTTTAGTTTTTGTTTTTTATTTATTTTTTTTTAATAAAATGTAATAAAAGATCGCAATAGTACGCAATAATCAAAGGCAATATACTAAACACAAGAGCCTTTATTTTATAAGTTATGGCAGCGTGCTATTAAAAATTTCCTTATGCATAATATAAGCGGAAGTATTCTGCTGAGTTGTGAAGTGAAATTCCGCAATATCGAGAACAACGAATAGTTGAGCCAAAAGTAAATACCTGAAAAAAGCCAAAAGTAAATAATGAGGTGAGCCAAAGTAAATACCTGAAATATGAAATTAAGTTAACTTGAGCTGATCAAACACCTAAACTGCAAAAAAGAATATATATCTAGGTAACATAGGGAAAATTGCTTAATACCTTTAAAAACAATTTATCTATAAGCTTAACCAGAAAAACATTGGCCAATGTGATTTGCCAATCGTACCATATGGTGCCATAACACTATCGTATTCAAAAACATATGTAAGGAAATCATAATTACCCACAGTGAAATAAAACCCCCATAATATATGTAACCCTAATAAAAACGAATGCAAGTGAAAAGATAAGGAGAATAAAAAATTATGTAGATTTATAAATATTATGTTTATACAGGATTAAGCCACAATTATTGGTTGTCATGAAAATCACATTTTTAATTAACAAATGTTTGAAGTTTCGACTTTCCACGCCGGAAATCATTTTCAAAAAAGATTATTATACAAATTCTGAAAAATGTATTACCAAAGATTTTAATTATTGATTGCGTCATTTCAAAATTGACATGCTGGACCTCGATCTTGTAGGCAACAGCATATGATGGCTGCAAAATATTTGAGGGTGGTGTTTTTACCCCAGGAATATCAAATTCTGATTATTCTGTGTATTTTGTGTTATACGTTTGTCTAAAAAACTGTATCGTAATTGTGGCTGTGTACGTAATTGAGCAAAATAAATAGGTTTGTGTTTATGTGTATTGTGTGTTGCATATGTGTTGTGTGTAATAGTATAGACACAGAATACTAGTTATTAGTATTCTGTGGTATAGATGATGTTTTTCGACCTCATATTCCGCTTTTGTTGGTATACTCTTGTTTTTTACTTCTTTTAGTATTAGCAACCAAAGCCTGTTACATTCTGCTAGTGACTTTAAGTGAGTAAAGAAGAATCAATCAAATTCTCCATGGAACAAGAGAAAAATAACTCGCCTCCTTTTTTGGTAAGTAATGTCTTTGACTTTGAAATTTATTGCATCTTTACTAGATGCAATAAATAGTGAATGCATTCAAATGGGACTTGACATCAACACAGATAAGACCAAATTTATATTGGTATCAAGGAGTCCAATAAATAATTAACAACTAACTCTTGGTGGACAGCAAATAGAGAGAGTGACAAAATATAAACATCTGGGAGCTTACATAAACACAGAATTAGACCCAGACCAAGAGATCAGGGTACGAATAGAAGTGGCAAGGGCAGCGTTCTTAAAATTCAAGCAATTGTTCTGTGACAAAAATCTGAATACTGCGCTGAGACTGAGGTTTGTTGAATGTTACGTCTGGTCGCAACTATTGTACGGGGTAGAATCATGGACATTAAAAGTGCAAATAGTTAAGAAGCTTGAAGCCTATGAACTTTGGATATACCGGAGAATGTTGAGAATTCCATGGACTGCCAGGATCACCAATGAGAAAGTGCTGAGAAGGATGGGTCGAGACAAAAAATTGTTGAGAACAATAAAAGTACGCAAGACTGCATACCTTGGACACATACTGAGAAATGATAAATATAGTCTTCTGCAGGTCATCATGCAGGGTAGAGTCGATGGTAAAAAGGGAATAGGTAGAAAGAGGAAGTCATGGCTGCGAAATATTCGAGACTGGGACATGGAAAACATGACTGTAGACGAATTATTCCACGTTGCAAAAGACAAAGAAGCTTTTAAAAATGTGGTCGCCAACCTCCGTTAATGGGGAAGGCATAAAAAGAAGAAGAATGTCTTTGAGTTTAAATTTTTGAACGACACATCACTAAATGTTGAATTACCTTGTAATTCACTTCTAAGCAACTGGGACTTCCTTTGATATCTAGTGCATTCCAACAAATCATGCTGTAAGGTGTCTAAACTGCCACATGAACACAGATTTGTATTGATCACTTTCAATCTAAATAAATGAACTGGAACACTACAATGTCAACTTCTCATACGACACATTTGTGCAATTATACCCCTTTTTAATTCCTTTTACGTGTCCTATTTGTTGGAACTGATTTTTCCAACTGATCCATAGGTTTTCTTTATATTTTGTTTAGAAATCCTTAAAGGAAGCCTTTGGTTCTTACTCTATAATTCATCAAGATCCGGGTGTAACTTGGAATCCATGCGAATTTAATTTCTTTATATTGTTAGTAAAGTTGACTAAGTTTTAATTGAAGAGTTTGTGTGTCTGTTACAGTCTTATAACTTTTTCTTGTAATTTTCTCCTTTTTGAATCACTACAAATAGGGACTTTTTTCAAAATCATTCTGAATTAAATCTAATGCCTTTTTATCGCAAATAATTCTGCTGAACAAATTGAATTAGCAGATGATAATCTTACTGTTAATTTGGTGCTTTAATTAAGCTTTATACCAATGCCCACATTATCTTGTTCATCTTTGGATCCATGTGTGAAGACTAGTTTATATTCAGACCAGTTATCAAGGAGCCATGACACAAACCTGGCTTGGTTATCTTCTTTCCCTAGGTTAAGAGTTTTATAAACCATAGGAGAAATCTGAGAATTAAGAGGAAAAGAGTGACAAGGAAATAAGGAGTTATGTGTCACCTCATGAATCTCATGTAGCATATTCTGTCGAAGGCAGCCAGTATTGGTGGGAAGTATTTTCTTCTTCAGAAACTAAAGTAATTCGGAAATACTTTATGAAATTACTCAATTGAGGAATATATGGGGTTGTCATATACCACCTTAATATAAATTTAGATGCTAGCCAAATCCTTTTAAAATCTATAGGTGTTTCTCCGCACTCCGACAAAATAATATGAACTGGAGAAGACCTCATAAATCCCTCGACCACTCTGAGAGCTCTATATTGAACTTTATCTAGTTTTGTAAGTAAGGAACGGGCATAACCTTCAAGAAAAATCGATCCATAATCAAGGTGTAGTCTAATATAGGCCTTATATAAAATAAGTAAGGTAGCAGGATGTGCTCCCCACCTTGTTCGACACAGGCACCGAATAATATTGACCCCACTGGAAGCCCTCGACGTCATCTTTTCGATTTAGATTTCGATTTCCAAGAAAGGGAACTATCTAAAATAACTCCTAAATGAGAAACTTCCGGTTTCAAATCTAGCAAGATGTTATTTACTAATATTTGTGTGTTCGGAGTGTTATTCCTATTTCTATAAAAAAAATCGCTTGACTTTTGCTAGATGACAAACTCCAGCATGTCAATTTTAAAATGACATAACCAATAACAAAATCTTTGGTTATACAAGTTTATACCTTTTTCAGAATTTGTAACTATAATAATCTGCTTCTGAAAACTATTTCCGTAATGGAAATCGAAACGTCAAACATATATTAATTAAAAATGTGATTTTTCTTTACAACCAATAATTGTGGCGCAATCCCATATAAACATATTATTTCTTTTTTTAATTCTGTTTTTTTTTTGTTGTACATTCTTTATTTCCATTCCTCTCTATTTATATTTCCAAATCGTTAAATATGTCTACCTTTTTATTTCTTTAGTCAGTACGTTTTATTATATAACTAAGTAATGTGTTAAGTACTGTTTCTTTCATGACCATATCTTTGATCTTTTATTTTGAATTCGATTTGTTTGCATCCTGTATTTTTGTCCTTGAAATTTTTTAAAGTATTTTTTAGTTTAGTTTAATTTATTTTAAACTAAGCAGTTTTTCTCAGCTAACGCAATCTCATACTACTTATTTTTTGGGTTTTCTAACATTATTTTTATTAGCTGGATCATCTTAACTGTCACTTACAGTTCTTTCAATGCCCGGTATATTTGGTTTCTTTTAATTATGACAGTCTTGTTTGAAACATATGAAAATTGCATATGTGATTTTATCATCGAGTTAGAATCTATGGAGAAGCTATGAGCATATTAATCTGTGTCTTAAAAACGGCGTCAGTAGGTGTGGCTAACGATCATACCAATATGGCGGTGGGATCAGCGCCGGACTCAATAATATTAAAACTACTATACAAATATGACTAGTTATTCAGAAGATTTATTCATAATCTAAAAAATTGCAATACATTTTTAATAAACCATGATTTATTTATCCCGCGGTAAACACTAAAAACACGACATATTATACAAAAAGATAAATTAATACAGTCAAATAACAAGTTGTATCTGAAAGAGATAATAATATAAATATTATTTTAAAGGGTAAAATGAATATATGACATGAATAAAAATAATTATGTTGCAGTAGTTAAGAAATTTTAAGATATTTGGGATGAAGATATTTGAGTATTTTCAAGAATAGCATGATCTACCTTATTTATAAGATTTTTTATGAATACTATTGATTTATTCTCCGAAGTACGGACCATTACTTTGTTTTCATATTTGTATACTAACCTGTGGAACGTTATTCCTGACGATTTTTTATTGCATATTTACATTGCTTCTGCTACTGCAACTACGTTGAGAACAAGAAACCATTATTATGCACTATCACAATATAATATTATAGTTTCTATAAAAGTATTATAAAACTAATAATATTCGAAAAACAACAAACGTAAACAATCATACACGATCTGTCAAAACGATCATAACAATATGGCCGAAGTTAGGTCGTTTTTAGTCACGTAATGCCCTCTCCATAGATTCTAACTCGATGGATTTTATGTAACACCTGGCATTCGCGATTTTTTTAATGAAAAAAAATGATCTCAATACAGCCCTGTCATGCGTTTATGTAAATTATAGCCAAAGATATCTTTTTCGTATCTTAAATTTGGGTGCGAGGTTTCAATAATTTAAAGTTAAAAGTTAAAAATTCTACCGTTTACCGTATTTTATATTTAACAAACGGTCTGTTAAAGGCTTGACCTTTATATCTACTAGTTAGGGTTGAGACATTGATCCCCAACTTGTGCCTGAAACTCCGGGTGGATTTTTGGCTCACGGCTTTCCTTAATAATTCTTCTTTATTGCCTCGCCCGCTGTTACTTTTCACCTGTTCACTTTCCTTCTTTTACGGCCTTTTTAATCTCTCGTTCTATTGAAAATTTAATGAAAAATCACTTGGAGATAGATTTTTAAAATATTTTACCATGATATATATTTTACATTACACATAGAGAGAAACTTTTTGATACTTGCTGAAAATTGTGTCTGTTCTTCAGATACTTTAAAAATTCTTAACAGAAACTAACAAACTACCAGATGATGTGTTCATTTGTATGACTCTAACAAAGATTCCAAATGGGATAGGTACTCGAGAAGGAGGATATAGGGTAGACCGGGGAATCCCGACATACGGGGCAATACCGACCCAGTGGGTTTTGGTTTTATTTTTAGTTGAACACGTCACTGTATAGTGCTGCTGCTTAGCGAGTGGTAACTCTATAACAAATTATATTATTATAAAAACATTTAAATAAATAGAAAGTGCAAATTATAAAGATAATTTTGGTATAGTTCATATTACATTTTAACATTCAGTTAAGTCTGTAGATTTTTTTAACTGCCATCTTGTCCTACAGGGGTAATGCCGACAGGCCAATGAGAGGAAATATTGACAGGTGTCGGTATTACCCCATTTATTTTAAAATTAAATATGCAGTTATTTGATACCAAAGACGTTGCTTTTGATGTGTTTTAGATGGTGAGATCGAAAAAAGAACAACGGAATGGGGCAAATGGAACGAGGAGTCACTAAAAAGAGCATTTGAATTGGTTAAAAGTGAACGATCTGTAAAAAGTGTTGTTGCTGAATTGAATATTTCAAGAATTACGCTTCATGACCGTCTCAAATCTAATTCTACCGAAAAACCAGCCATGGGAAGGAAATCGTACTTTTCAGCAGAACAAGAAGCTATATTAGTTGATCACAACTATCAAACCAGTTTTTTGGCATTACTTTGACAGACTTATGGAGACTTGCGTATGATCTTGCTGAAAAGTTAAAAATAAAACATAAATTTAATAAAGGTACAAAAATGGCTGGGGAGGACTGGGTTTTCGGATTTCATAAGTCTAAGTCAACCCTCAGCAACAAGTCTGAACCGAGTTATTGCCTTTAACAAATCTGAAGTGGATTTATTTTTTTCCAATTTGGAAGCAGTTTACAAGAAACATCCTTTTAATCCACTATAATATTTAATATGGACGAAACCGGTATATCTACGGTCCAAAAACCTGGAAAGATTTTAGCTACTAAGCGTCAACATCTGGTGGGCTCTGTCACAAGTTGGGAAAGAGGCAGAAATATTACGATTGTCTGCACTTCGAGTGCTTCAGGTGCATAGATACCGCCCATGTTTATACATCCTAGGCAGATAATGGTATCTCGGTTAAAGAAAGATGGACCAGCTGGAGCCATTTACAAATGCTCCCATAATGGCTGGTCAAATGAAGACCTCTTCATGCAGTGGCTCACACATTTCAAAGACAAGGTAAAACCAACAAAGGAAGAGAGTCACATTTCTCTTGATAGTTATAATTATTGTAGATCTAATCATATACAGGTACCTCACACATCACATAAACTACACAGCCTTTAGATTTGTCGTTTTATGGCCTTCAGAAGAAAGCATTCAACCTACAGTGTGACAGATTCTTGAGGAAAAACCAATTTCAGAAGATTTCTATGTATGACATAGCATATATATTTAATGAAGCTTACTTGAAAATCGCAACGATGGACAAAGGATTTTCAGGGTTTAGTGCTTCGGGGATCTTACCGTACAGCCCTGAAAAATTTACTGATATAGACTTTGTCACCGAGCAAGACACTTAAACTCCAGTCATCGCTGACTCTGAAAATGTTTGTGAACCAGCACATGGTGCAACTCTTCATGAACACAATCATAATGTCACTGGGAAGCTTGCAATCGCTAGAGAGACTTGTGTCAAAACTTGTCAGATTTTAAAACATAATCCAAAAGATACGGTACAGAAATTTGGAACCAAGACAACAACCAGTGTGATTTATGAAAATTCATTACCAGGTAGTTCGAAAACGAATATTGTACCAAATTCTTGTCCAAAATCCTCTAATAATCTCTCATTTCAAAGACATTTTGGAATCAGTATCACTTCTTCCAAAATCATTTTTGAAAGACACAAAGAAGAAAAAGGAAAAAGCATAGACCAAAAAAGTTATACAGTTTTCGTTCAAGTATTTAATGTTTTTGTATATAGCGATACCATCAGTTGTCTCATTATTTTCTTATTATCACTACTGTCGGCATTACCCCAAAAGTCTGTCGCAATTACCCCGGTGATCGGGGAAATACCGAACTTTGCTAAAGTTAATGAAATATTATTTTTAAATACGTAAATGACATTGTTTTACCAATATTAAATACTCAATGGATAAGGAAAATTCCAATTATAGTATAGGTATTTTCATTAAAAACCTAATTAATATAGAATAATTCGGGAGTCCCCCGGTCTACCCTACCATAAACATATTTGTAGATGATATTAGTATCTACACAATAGAACAAATATGAAGAATGTCATAAATAAAAGAGGGTGTATAACATACGTTGCTGGACACCAATATGAGAGCTCTTACCAGTAATATAGAAATGCCTTAAACACTAACGATTCAAAAAGCTATGCAAAGGTATAAAATATTTATTAACACATTCGCGGACAAGACGGCATATCCCGTCATGCACACAGGGATAAGACGCGATATACCGTCCAAACAACCAGCTCCGTATAATACTCAAAGCGGCATTTTTCGTCGTGCATATATTTTTCCCCACACGAACACGACTGGTGACCCAGAAAACATCAAAATATTCCGTAAAATGTCTTTGCATAAGTTTTGCCATGGGGTTAACCTGACTTGTGTTTTGGTGATGCACGTTTTTTTTTTTATTTACAAAAAACCCTTCAACCTAATAAGGTTATTCGCTAATAAGCTCCGTATAATACTCAAAGCGGCATTTTTCGTCGTGCATATATTTTTCCCCACACGAACACGACTGGTGATCCAGCAAACATCAAAATATTCCGTAAAATGTCTTTGCATAAGTTTTGCCATGCGGTTAACCTGACTTGTGTTTTGGTGATGCACATTTTTTTTTATTTACAAAAAACCCTTCAACCTAATAAGGTTATTAGCGGAACGGTAACAATTAATTACACTTTGCTTCGTAAATTAAAGTCTTTTAAAAACAAAAATAGGTTATCTATGTTTTTTTAATTTAAAATGTCTTTAAGATTGTTTGGTAAATAATATTTAATTCTGTGACAATTGAGCTTTTCGCACTTTTCCACTAGCACATGTTTTACCGTAAAGGGTGAACCGCACTCATCACAAATTCGGCGTTCTTCTTTCTTAAATAAATGTTCATGAAAAAACGGTATGACCAAGTCGTAAACGGGAAATAATTAATCTGCTTTCGTCTGTATACCTCGGGGGTTGCCATGGTCCAGTCTTACTTTTTACCTCCTGAAGTAGCTTTTTAGGTCCATACTTACAGATTGGGGTGATATGGGGATACTGTTGTCGTTTATACCTTCTTGTCAATTGTCTAAAAATAGTAAAATTTTCCGATTTTGCCGTTTCATGTCCCCATTAACTGTTAAAAGCCAATTGTTAAAAAGTTCTGTCGTCATCCAAGTTTTTTTGTTAGCAAGATAATCCGTAGGAAACGACTTCACACCTTTGGAACATCGCGGTTTCATTGCTTTTCCTATCACTAAGGGTTTAAGTTTTTCTGATCCGTCCATATTTACTGCAAGTAAAACTGTCAACCTCTCTTTACAACATTTACTATGTTTTCCCCTATGACATTTTTCATCTTTAAAAGTAAGCGTCTTGTCCGGTAAACATTTGAAAAATAGGCCAATTTCATCAGTATTAAAAATGTCTCGGGCATCATAGTTTTCAATCAAGGTCTTCAATTTACCGTGCGAATCTAAGCGAAGTACATCATCAAGACTTCCACTTTCCCCACAAAACTTTTTTAAACACAACTCCATTTCTCTTTTTGAAATTTGTAAGCTACCCTTCACTTGCCGCAAAGTTTTTGATGCTTAGAGTAGACGCGAACTCTTTTGCTTTTTCCTTCAACAAGTTTCCGCTAATAGACACTTTTTGTGGTCTACACTGTCTTAACCAAATGATCAGACTTTCTTCCAGACGAGAAAATTCACCTTTAGTAGTTCTTTTCCGTACTCCAGCAGTTTGAGCAGCATTAATTTTCTCCTTGTGCTTTATTATGGTTAAGAAAGTACTCAAAGGAATCTTAAATTCTTTTGCAACATCACTTTTCTTCTCACCTTTCTCTACTTTTTGGATTAACTTCTTCTTTTCAGCAATCGTCAAACATTTATACTTTCTAGGGCTCATGACTAACAAAATTTTAATCTACATACCAACGAAAGAGTAACAGTAACTAATAACTAAACAAATTAATTCGTGAGAAGTGTGTGTCAAATATGCAGTTAAATTAATCATAACAAAAACAAAGGCGCGTTGATACATACAATCTTTCCGCCTCTTTCTCTCTGCAACTTTGAATTGTCGAGTGTTGGACGCCGATGAGTTCGAATTAACGCGTCGTTTTGTTATATAGCAATGATTTTTTTCGTTAGAATTACCAAGTGCATAAAAATGTATTGATTTAGTTCGAAATGTAAAGAGATTTTGTAAGGAACTCGTGATAACTTTGAACTATAGAGAGGTTTGAATTATCGCAGGTTTGAATTAACGCAAGTCGACTGTATGTCTCATCATGTTTACAGATGAAAAATCAGAGATAGATCTAAAGTAGGTATGTAGGGGAGTTAGACAAGGATGCGTTTTATCGCCGCTTTTGTTCAACTTATATTCATCAACATACAGCATCTAATGGGAAACATATAATGTGAATTAATATAAACGCTAAAAAACCGAAATATATATTTATTACAAAAAGACCACAAAATATAGAATAAATAATATTGATTATAAATAGTAATGTGATAGAATAAGTAGAAAAATATATAGTACAAGTAATATTAGTATCAGAACAAGTAGAAAAATAAAAAATTGACACCTTTCTACTATGTGATAGTCTAAGATTTAATTTACTTCTTAAAAAGTTTCTTCCATTCATTGTGTTTTCGTGCCAACATCCTTGTGTCTGTCCATGTCACACCTCTTTTCCAATATCTTCCCGGTTACTTCATCCCATGTCTGTCTTGGTCCTTCTCTTTTTTTCTTGTTTTTCAATATTTTTACTTCCCGCGCTCTTCTCACTGGTATGGTATCTTTTCTCTGGTGTAAATGGCCCCACCAATTAAGCTGTCAATATTTTTAATTAACTCATGTGCCTCTTATTATGACCCTCTCCTCTGTTGGAGTATTTCCAAGTACATCTCCTAATTAATCATATATCATAGAAAGCTTTTCTATCATTCCCATCAACCCGAGTTATAAACACAACATTTAACGCTTCTTTATCAAATACAAATTTCGGTCTCTTTATTTCATTATTAATCACAAACTTTTGTTCCCTTTTGTATTAGCATGGCTTATCTTGGATGCTAGCAATGTGTACTCTCCTTCAAAGCGCATCTACCAACTTCAGCCTTGCGTTTGCTTCCAGAACATTTTATCTCATAAGATGTCATCATTTTAGTATAATCTTTGTTATTCTGGGGAAAGTTTTTTCATGATTAGGAATAAAAATTTTGCCTGGCATTTGATTCCTGACTGCCTTTAGCTTTTTATTTAGACTCAAAATGAAAGACAAAATTAGTCACATTATAAGGTTTACCGCTTAATTTCAAAGTTAATATTCCCACTAAACCATGGATGACATAACTACTGATTAGGCAGTAGAAACCACACTATTTGTTTAGTATGGAGTATACAATATTAAAATAAGAATAAAGAATATGTATATAGTAAATACATATTGTTAAAATAATTTACTTTTAATGTAGGAAAATGCACTTAGGATTATAATCGACTTTGTTTATAAGCTTCTAAACAAATATTTTATATTGTTGAACACAAAACAAATCCCAGACAAGCAAACTAGACATAAATGTGTGACATCTGCCATCTACCGACAAAAAGACTAAATAACATTACATGCTATGGAGGTGCTATGGCTATTTAGCTTACCATTTTTAATTTCCTGTTATTTTATGAATTTATTTGTTAAACTGCAATTAATTACCGTACATGCAAATTAATGACAATTTTAAAATTTACCTTTGGAACAAATTATTTGGCATTACCTTTTAACCTTTTTATTAGGCTACTACATAAAAGGCCATTTGGAAGTTTGTTCTAAATTATTATTTCTATTGTTTGAAAACAATATACAACAATAATATTTTGTGTATACGTCTGACTAATATTTTATTTAGAAATTCTAAAGTCCAATAAATTCTTTAATACAATGGATAAGCAAAAGTCTAATTCCTAACCTCTTCTAGAAATTGACATATTTTCTAGCTGTATAAGAAATGTCATACGTTTACTTTTCTTTCTCTGTTTAACTTCTACAAGTACTTAGAAACATTCGTAAACATATGTTATGGTATAATTTATGAGAAGCATATTCATATCTTACGTCTTTTTAATTTAAGGAATGAAATTTATTTTTTATATAAGAAATGGATCCTATAACAGTTCAAGCAGCAACTGCGACAGAGGAAAGCGATAATTCTTTTGCCACATCCGAGGTAAGTGTTCAACTAATTCTTTTAGAGAACAACTTAAAAGTGAAAACTAAAAGAGAAAGACCAATCTAGTCATTAAATTAAGGTCGGGGATATTAAGTAGAGCAAGGCATTCACTAAAGGTTATTTCATGTTCACCGTCAGTCAATACAATGCTTTTACAGAAGGAAACTGACACCGCTTTTCCTGAGAATAATTCAGGTGACAACTCAGAATATGATAGTGCTGATGCTGAAAGCTATAGTGAAGAAGACGAAAATGTTAAAGTAAGATCCAGGGCTTCTGATTTAGATGAGCACTCAGATGATGGTAGCCTTATATTAGAACGGGAAGAAGGAGATGGTCAAGAGAGCACCCCGTCTAAAAAAGTAGATGATGATGAAGACAAGAAGAACCCCCAGTACATTCCAAAGCGGGGTACATTTTATGAACATGACGATAGGACTCTAGAAGACAAGTAGGTCATTTTTATTTTATCTTCATTTTAACTTTCATTTATATATTTATACAATCACCTCATTTTCTAAAATTAAATTAAATGTTATGCATGTGGCATCTGCAATAACATATTGAAACAGTTGTAATTAGTTGCATTCATGTTGAATTAAAGATAAGATATTCTTACAATTGTTTAACTAACAATAAATTTATAGTGAAAAAACAATAGTTATCTTCATAATATATTTTGTTTATCAGCCCCCCTCCCCAAACTACTTAGGATGAAATTACTCTCACATTGATTTGAAACTGATAATGTAAAAAAATATTTTTCATAGCATTAACATTACTTTTTCAGGTTTTGAAACAAAATTGTAATAAGAGGAGGGTTTGAATTTGTCTTTTAAATAGTAACCAAGGTTTGCAATATGTTCAGCAACCAATTTTTGCTAAGTAATATTAATTTAATGGTGAAAGTGGTGATTTTTAAATCACACCACTATCATTGACCGTGAATTTTAAATAACTGTACTTTTATGTACATTATTGGGTCGTCACAAGTATCGTAAACTAAACAATATGATTGCGATCACTCTGTGTTAGGTAGTACTATAAAAACATTGCTGATAATGAATATGTTTAACTAACGCAACTAGATGGTTTGACTTATAATAAATAAATTTACAATACTAATAATAAAGTAATCCAGTTTCAAAGCACTTTAAATCTGACAATGCTTCCTCTTTTAAATAAAAGTAAAAATAACTCTAGAATTTCACTTAATATTTTTTATAAACCTTAAGAATGTTTTTATGAAAGAAAAAATATATTCAATACATTTAATATTCTTTTAAATTTATGATTTCAAAAAGACAAATATTAGTGGATAACATCAAATATCTAGTATTTCAGTTCCTAATTTTCACAGTTGGTAAATTCCCAGATGTTAATCACTGTTCCCCAAATCACATTCACAGAGAATATCATAATATTTATTATATAAACAAGTTTTGTGAGGTGGTGACCATGAATTGATATCTGAGATATCTGGTCACTGATAACAGTTATCAAAGTTAGCAAGGAACACTAGTTATCAGTGATTTATAAATCACCGTGACTGAGTCACTGTTAATGAAATACTATTATTTTTATGATTGTGTTGGTTATCATATATTTAGTTAGACATATATTTTAAGAATGTATGCAAAATATTATTCAAAACGGCAAAAAACAAGCGGTTATTGTCCAGAAAGTAAAGCAAAATTGACCAGACACAAGATAAATATTGCTTAACATTGAATGGTCTTGTTTACTTTTGATACTAAATTCCTGACAAATATTTCTCTTGTATATACCAAAACGGTTTCCAAAAGAGCTTAAACATATTTTAAATTATCCCATTTACTTTAAATATATATTTTAAAAATGCTGAAAGTTGTAGAGAAGTTTAATTAAATACATATTTGTGTTCTGCATTATTATTGTACGGATGAGACCAACATTCCAATCCACAAAGTTTTGACTGCACTTTCTCCTCTAATTACAATTTTTCTTGATAATTCAATACTTTAATGAAACTTAATCCAGTAAAAGGTATCTGAGAAATAGTTTACGGGTTTTATGTAGTTGAAAGTCTGGAACCAAATTTCAACCTTCAGTTAATTTGTTTGTCATTCCATTTTATCAACATATATATACAGTGTGACCCATTTAGATTGGAAACACCTCTATAAAATTTGAAGTTGTTAACCGATTTTAATAAAATTTTTTTTTAATGTCATGTAATAATAGTTCTATTGCGGGACAAAATATGAAATATTTAGTTAAATTTTCAGGGCATTCTACAATACTTTTTCTTCGTCAAAAATGGAAAATTTGTATTAGCGATTTTTTTATTAAAAAAATTTCTACGTCACTGGATTTAGAGTGGCTTCAAATAGTTATGACAAAAATTTCATTTAAATATATTTATTAATAACGAAGTTATGACAACTTAAAATTTTAAAACTCACTAAGCTACGAGTTAAAAAAGAACACCCTGTATCAACAGATAACCATAAAACTAATTATTTTTCAAATAATTTTAATAATAAACCACTACTAGCCAAAAAACGTTTAAAATAGCATAAAAATTTAATGCAAGTAACGCACTTATATTATTATTAACCATATATGCTACAACTTAAATCTCAGTTGCCATGACAACGATATTACTGTTTGAAATTATTTGTGTCATACAAATTTCAGTGCTAGCATAAATGTATGCATAATATCTGCAACAATATTTACTTCAAATTCTTTTAATAATATTTTGTGTCATGGCTGCAAGATTAAGTTTGAGAGAAAAAATTGAAATTATACGTCTTTTGGGAGAGAACGATAGAAGTGCCAGGGAAGTTTGTACAATATTTAATGACAGGCATGTGGATCGTCCTAATATTAGCTGCGGTACGGTAAACAAAATAAATAGAATATTTAATGAATATGGTGCAGTATCAAAACTAATTTTAAAAAATAACCCGTTACAAAGAAGAAGAGGAAATGATCAAATCATTTTAGATCATTTCAGAAATAACCCTAATGCCAGTTTAAGGAATGCCAGTTTATATTTGAATGTGCCTCGAGAGAGTATTCGGCGATGTCTTAAGGTAAATAATATTAAACCTTTCAAACCAAAATTCTTACACACATTACAAGAAGGCGACGAAGCAAAACGTTTAGAATATTGTTTATGGGCCCAAGGGGAATATTTAAACAATATAAATTTTCTAAAAAACGTGTTGTTTACCGACGAAGCCACTTTCACTACAAATGGAGTAGTATCATTACAGAATTGTCGCTATTGGACAGCAGATAATCCCCATTGGGTAATAAACTGTAAAAGCCAGTATTCTCAAAAAATCAATGTCTGGTGTGGTATACTGAACGAGCGAGTTATTGGTCCTTTCTTTTTTGAAGAAAACTTGAACTCACAGAACTTTTTAGAATTTTTAAACACCGACTTGTGGGATGCTATTCATGAGCTCCCAATTAATGAACGATTAAATTTGTATATTCAGTTAGATGGTTGTTCTGTTCATTACGCCAGAACCGTGAAGCACTGGCTAAATAAAAATTTTCCGAACCGTTGGATAGGCCGGGGTAGTCCGTTGATAGATTGGCCACCCAGATCTCCAGATCTCACAATTTTAGACTTCTTTCTCTGGGGAGTTATCAAACAAAAAGTTTACCAAACCCGTCCAAGAGACGTAAAAGAACTTCGTGCAAGAATTCGACAGGCATGTGCAGAAATTACTCCCCAACAACTAAGAAATGTAATTAGAAATATTCATAAACGCTACGACAAATGTATCCAATTAGATGGTGGATTGGTAGAGGCAACTAGGATTTAAACTAAAATTATGTTTCCATGTTTCTGTTAATACAGAGTGTTTTTTTTTAACGTTAATACAGAGTGTTTTTTTCTTAGTGAGTTTTAAAATTTTAAGTTGTCATAAGTTTGTTATTAATTAATATGTATTAATCAAATTTTTGTAATAGCTATTTGAATCCACTCTAAATCCAGTGGCGTAGAAATTTTTTTAATAAAAAAATCGCTAATACAAATTCTCCATTTTCGACGAAAAAAAAGTATCGTAGAATGCCCTGAAAATTTAACTAAATATTTCATATTTTGTCCCGCAATAGACATTTTATTACATGACATTAAAAAAAAATTTGATTAAAATCAGTTAACAACTTCAAATTTTATAGAGGTGTTTCCAATCTAAATGGGTCACACTGTATATATATATATATATATATATATATATATATTCCTTTAAGTGAAATTAGCAAAAGCTGAAGCAGTAGCGTATACAAATCTATATGGTCAACATATAACAGCAGTGACCAAAATGTCAGAAAAAATGGGGAAGCAGTCTATTAGTACCTGTTTACAAAAACAAGGAAGATGTACAATAATGTACAAACCATAAAACTACTTAGTCATACCATGAAAATATGAAAGAGTAATTGATAGACAGATATGAAGTGCCCAGAATGACAATGGTCCAACTCCACAAAAGCTGAAACTGAGATATTGGAGGTTTTGTGAAATCAGTTATAGTTAATTCTAGAAATATCACATATGTACCATAATTGGATTTTAATTAACATAGATGTTTAGTTTTATAACATTGACACAAAATATTGAAATTTTGCTTGAATGCTGAGTATAATTGGACCCTGTTCTGCAACAATGGTGTAAGCCACCGGCATGTTGTTCTGAGATAATTAGCTTTTTGTATTTCGTTATCATAGAAAATTCCCTTGCTGAGATTTTTTTCTTTAAATATGTTTTACTCTTTTACAATAATACATATAAACGGAAAATATCGAAATAAAACAATAACCTTTAATTTTTGGTATAAAAAAACAATAAAAACTGGGTTACATGATTGTTGCAAAATTGAGTAAGTGATCATAGTTAATTATGTCAAAATAGTTTATAATACAATTTGATACAAAAGATAATCAGAAAGCATTTTTATTGAGAAAAAGTAGATACAGTTATTTTTATTATTCATATACAACGTCAAATTGCTCTTCATCAATAGTAAAATCTGGCATCTGTCCATGTCCTTCTACATCGTCTATGAAATTTTCACTTCCGACTTTATCTAAGAAATTATAAAAGACTTTTGCATCTGTAGGTACCAAATCCAAGATGTCTTTCAGGTCTTTTATTTTTTCAGCAGAAAGCTGTCTACCATTTGGCCACAGTGGAGGCAGTTCTATTTTTCCAAGTAAAGGTTTTCTGCCCTTTCCTGCATTTTCGATGTTAACTTGCGATGTTAATTTGTTTAACTGATGAAAATGCTGTAGGTCCAATGCTGTTCGGTCTAGTGAGGTTACGGTAAAGGGCTTTTCGGTCCAATGAGTTTGGTTTACTGCTTTCAGTCTAATGATTTCGGTCTAATTGTCGTTTATTGCATAAAAACGCATGTATTGTATAACGCAATTAACTTAATTTGTCTTAGTTTTTCCCCCAATGTATAATGCAGCAATAAGCAACAACGGCGTAACCCACTACATTTTATAGCACCAGGGTATCAACCGCTAAGTTTATTTGTGTAAATAGTAAACTACAGCATATTATAAAACAAATGATTACTGAGATCTATAGCCAATTTGTCCTAATAAAATAATTGATTCATGTTCTGTTTTGAAAAAGAATTATTGTAGTTTATGTTGATACATATACCCATTGAATATTTTTCAACAACAATGTAAACCGCACTGTGGATTACCTGGTTGTTGTAGATTTATGCATTATCACTAGTTTGACGAATGTGGATTAGAACTTTGGTTAATAGATGTCGCTAAAGTACCAGATACGGCTTCTACCATTTTTGCTTTTTGTCAAACCACTCGTAATAAACTTGTTGGCATGTATTTTACATTTGTAAACAAATTGTGGGTTACACCATTGTTGCAGAACAGGGTCCAATTTGTGTTTGAAAAAAAAAAAGAAAATTGACTTGTACCATTTTTAAAATGACTTATTTTTTTATCCTAAAAATATGGAACACAGTTATTTGAATGAGGTTTAATTATTGTCATTGTTAATAATTACTTCTTCGGGAGGACACAGGATACATCTATGTATGTCCCATACATATGTGTATCCTGTTTTGTTGTTCATGCAATGTATGCCAAAATTGTATATATACAAATTCCTCTTATAGTAGGTGTTCCGTCTCATTATAATTCACTTCATGTTATTGTCGATTTTATTTTATTATTTTAGATTCATATCGGTAATTCATAAAGTTTGGGTAAATTAGCTTCCAGAAATCTATTAAAAGATTAAAATGTTTGTCAGTTTTACATATTTCTGGTGAAAGTTTGTAGATTAAACCCTCCCTTTAGAAAGTAGGTACCCAGCAAATCCGTCGGCTATTGTTGTCGCAGTCGCTGCGTCTGTAGATGGTTCTGATAAGGACAATATGAATAAATTTGTAATGTACGTTATTTTCAAAAGTTAAAATCTTTTATAGTTTTTAGAAACGACCCCCCTCCCCTAGGGGCTTCTGTTATACGTTTTGTAATGTATTTTAGTAGTAGCATTCGACACTCAGCTCTGTAAACATGTATAGTTAAGCAATAAATAGTTCTATGAAAATTGTCGTATATTATTTTAATTTAATAAATTAAAGTAAGTAAGTAAAGTAACTTTCTGTAAGTCAAATATAATCACATAGGCTTCATCTAGTTTCTTTGAATCATTCTTTAAACTCTCCCTGGCAGCATCTGCTTTCCTTTGATGTAGATTTTCAGTTCGAATTCATCAGATAGCTTGCAGGTATCTTGGAGAGGTGTTTTGAAGTGTAAGTTAAATTTACTCTTGAAGATGTGGTAGTAGTACTTTAAATTCTTCGGTTCCCTATCCTCTGTAGCACATTTTTCTTTATAGAGATCATACATCTTTTTTTACTGTTAGATTGCTGTTTAACTATTTTCGATGAAGGGTTTTCAATCCTGAATAATGACTCTGATAATCAGGTAATATACTGATGTATTCCATGATGTCTGAGTTTCAATTACAAAATGGCTCTCACGGAGGTAGCCATTGCTGTGTATACATATAATTCTAAAATAAAACTAAAGCAAACAAGTATTAAGTTCCATTTTTAAATAGGAAAAATAAACACAAACTATTCAACACACGTACAGATCACTGTCTGGCTATATACTGGCTGTCCGTCATGCACGTTGTCCCATATGATATGTACATATTAACTTTGGTCGTAACGACCGGCTGGCCGGAAGCTGTTCGTATCAACGAGATGTGGCCAGTGCGGCCAGCTGGCTGCAACGGTCACGTGCGCGTTGGCTCATTACAACAGATTTACATACAACTTATTGAGTATCTGACGATTAGATACAACTCTTATAACAAATAGTTACAAATGTTAGATAGGCACTACCAGAAGAAGAAATAATATGCCTCTAAAAGGTATGATACCATGCAATTATTGTGTAAAAGCTGTATTTACAGCTCGTCAAACAGTGACAGACTAAAGTCAAAATCAAAGATAAAGAGTAATTAATCTACT
Source organism: Diabrotica undecimpunctata (assembly GCF_040954645.1). Classification (NCBI taxonomy): domain Eukaryota; kingdom Metazoa; phylum Arthropoda; class Insecta; order Coleoptera; family Chrysomelidae; genus Diabrotica; species Diabrotica undecimpunctata. Next base: position 144,293,508 of record NC_092807.1, read on the forward strand.
CCTGTTTTCCAGTTCAGTGAACGCTCTTGTTGAAGTTATCTCTCTTGAATGATATAAAATTTGTAGTACCTTAATTTTAGAAATATATCAACACAACAGTACAAATAGGTATTGAGATAATAGCAATATGTTGGTCAGTTCTTTTATTTTTATAAGTTTTTATATCTTTATAATTTTAATTTACCTCAGCTTAGAATTTCAAATAACAACAGGCAGACATATTTTATAAAGTTTACATGTTCTAGTGTGTACATTATGTGTTCTAGTGAGGAAGCAAATGAAGAAGAAGCTGATAAAGATAAAGATGGGAAGAAGAAGATTTGGCAAGACCAGAAAGAAAGATGGTCCCATGATCGGTTTAATGAACCTGAACAAGCACCAAAATCTAGAGCTGAACTGATCGCTATTTATGGTTATGATATTAGAAATGAAGATGGGCCTCCAAGAGCCAGGAGACGTAGAAAATATGGGTAAGTTGCAAAATTTCTTTGTTTTACTTCTCTAATATGAGCACAATATTTTTTTTGTTGAAAATTTTTGGAAGGTAATAAACAACAAGTATGATTTAAAAAGTTTTTGGAAAAACCCAAATTTTAGTACAAATGATGGTAAAAATATGTTCCGAAATATTTTTGCGGTTAGTACAATTAAACATAGAGCTAAGATTAAACTATTACAGGAAATAATATCAAACTCAACAGTCTTCCGGGTTGAACCGTGTCGATTATCATTGCGCCGAGCTTTCTACATCCTCTTTGATGTCTTCTTCAGAGCTTTCGAGGTCTCAATCTCCAGAGACCCCAGACACTACTACACTTATCACAAACCAATGCATTACTACTACTGGAAACAGAGGACGGTTCATTTATACCATCGATGGTGACGTGGTTTGGCTGGAGTTGGCGCAATGATAATCGACGCGGTTCAACCCGGAAGACTGTTGAGTTTAATATTAATTCTTGTAATAGTATTAATTTTAGCTCTAGGTTTAATTGTACTAACCGCGGAAATTTTTCGGAACATTTTATTCGCCTCTACAAGGAGGAATTTTACCAGCTCAATAAATCATATAGCAATCTGCTGCTACATGCGAAATATATAAAACCCTAATAAGACCGGTACTCACATACGGCTCAGAAACCTGGACATGCACTAAAAAAAAGGCGTTGTTAGCCACCTTCGAAAGAAAAATCTTGCGACACATATATAAGGGCACAAAAGGAAACGGAATATGGCGAAGAAGATACAACTCTGAACTATACAAAATATACCAGGATGCGGATATTATAACATTCATTAAAATAGGACAGCTGCGTTGGATAGGACATCTAGAAAGAATGGAAGAAGGCGAAATACCAAACAAAATATTTAAACAGATGCCAGTATGAAAAATAACAAGAGGAAGACCGAAGCTGAGATACTTAGAACAAATAGAAAATGATATAACAACCTTAAAAATAAAAAACTGGAGAAAAAAAGCACGAAACAGATCAGAATGGAGAAGAATCCTGGAACAGGCCAAGACCCAAAAAGGGTTGTCGAGCCAGTGATGATGATGAATCTGCTGCTACATAAGAATCGTCTTCTTTGTGATTTAACATTCCTTAAAGCCTTCCGAGATCATAGAGTCATTCCCAAATTTCTAAAACTCAAACATCATACTTCTTCTTTTATCTCCCAAATCTTTCAAAGACCAGGTTTGCGCTTCTCCGTGAAGCTATTCATTCCACTAGACGAAAACTAGAAATAGCAATATTTTCAATATCTGGTCATCTATTTATTCTTTCAATGTACATCCTATATTATGGGACAGTTTCAACGGTATCAACACATAGACAGCCTTAAACACTTTCGAATCTAAGACTGAAACTCATAAGCGCAAATTAGCGCATTTAATTGCCGAACAAATTCCAAAAACAATAAGTTCGAAACCTACTACAGTGGTTCATAACTTTTCTGATACCCCTATTTCGACCATTGCCATTAAAGCTTTAGCCAAAGGTTTCAATTACTCTGTTACCCCAAGTCACGTTCCAATTGAGACAATCATCTGTCAAACTGAAGAAACCATCTCCAATTTAACTTCCGAAGATGCTGAAATAACTAGACAGGACATCGATAGAGTTGTTAGAAACTCAAAGCCTCCTACTCTGAACATTAGCCAATCCAAGAAAAGTCCTGAAAGAACTTTAGTCAAATCCAAATCTAGTCAATCTTCCCGCTGATAAAGGCAATACCACCTTCATCCTAAACACTTCTTCTTACAGTAATAAACTCTCAAATCTCATTAATTCTCCAGACTACAGACCAATTCCTAATAATCCAACAACCTATCTAGAGAAAACAACAAAAGTCATTATCAATAAAACCTCTCTTTCTGTTGACATCAAACAATCTCTAATTCTTCTTGAGAAGAATTAGAGATCGTGAAAAGTCTTCCAGAACACCTCGAATATATGACCTACCCAAAATTCACAAACCCGATATTCCTCTACGTCCCATTGTCAGTGCATACAACTGCCCTACACAACCATTGGCCAAGTAATTTGCCAAAACTTTACAACTTCTCGCCGAAAATGCTTCATCCTTTGACACAGATTTTCAAAACTATATGGTCGTCAAAAACCATGTTGGGACTGACGTTAAGAGATAGATAGGGTTCCAAATGGTACTATAAGAGCCAAATCATGAATTACAAATTCTGTGGAAAGTATAGCACATATGGAGTAGAACTAGGCCGGACACGCGGCAAGAAGGAATAACGCTAGGTTAACTAAATTATGCGGCGTCCTAGATTTTAGGAATGTAGAGGTATTGCTGATAATGATGGTCATCTGAAAAATACTCCCTAATATAGTGTGCCCTCTAGTATTTCCCCTTTGTGTTTAAACTGTGTGATCTTTGATTTTCGTTTTAATTGGTATCAAGGTCACACTATCAGTTCAATGAAATTTACCGCTAATGAAATTGACCAGCTGGGTGCTGCTTTGTTAAGCTGTTGCTTATATTTTTACATATTTTAAATTTGCAGTGTTAGTAATAAGTGCAGTAATAAATTTTTATTATGCTAAAATGACTAGAAAATTGTTGGATTTACTTTTATTTTATGTTTATGTAAATTGTGGTTATTATTTTATCGATACTTTTATGATGACAGATGAAACATCCATCGGGGCGTCTCATTTAAAAAATTGATAAGAGGCTTATCGAAAGATGTGACAAATTGTGTTAGATTATTTCTTTCATTACTTATATTATCAAAAAACATGCACAATACGGCACATTTCTAATGTTCCATATTTGTTTCATTAGCCGTGGTCCTAATAAGTATACACGTAACTGGGAAGATGAAGAGGCCTATACCAAACCACCTCTGGTAAGAAAAGAAAAGAAGAACTTAAACAGGAAGAACAAAGAAGACTTCCCTCCCTTAGTTAGAGACCCATCAGAAACCAATGAAGAAAGTTATGATTTAGGAATAACTGTAAAGGTTGATCAAGAGTCACAATTTAGGAAGGTAGAAACGAGGTAACTAGCATAGCTATTATTTTTCTAATTTATTTGTGGGTATAACAATTTAAAAAGTTAATTATGTGCTTCATACACAATTAATATCTATAATTAAAAATATTCAGAATTTATATGTCTGTAACAGTATATTAAAACTCACTCGACTGTAACGATAGTAGACTGCGCGTCAGAGAAAATCGTTCATCCATAAAATTTAGGAAATTATAACTTTTTAATGTTTTATATTGAGTGCAATGGAGCCGTTGGTTGCTTTTTATTTTTTAGTGGTGAAAACTAACCCTATTAGGAAAAATCGTATATTTGTAAATTAAAACGGGTAATTTAATCAAATCATCTTTTAATGAAGTGAATGAATGTCAATTAAGATTAAACGACATAATTTAAACTTACATAAAAATGCAAATTACTAAAATATGAGCATCATAATATCCTATAAAATTTATCTTGACAAAGGTGAAAGTAAGTTTAAAACATACATTGTAAATCAGGGTTGGCAAAAACCAAGGTTTTTTTAAAAAAACCAAAAAAACAGTTTTTTTGGTTTAAATCAGGTTTATTTGGTTTAAACCCGATTTATTTTCTAAATACTTGACTAAATGAATGAAATATTTTATAAAATAATAGTAATAAACAATGAAAACAATGATTAAGACAACTTTTATTTTTATTTACTTACATAAAAAAAATTAATATAACGAAAAAACCTCAAACGTAAAAATATTCAAAATAATTAAGATTGAAAACACAAAAATATAATTTATCTTCATTTTAAGTAGATGTATTAAACACTTTAAATAAAAAAAAACAATTTGGAGGTTTTTTTTGTACCCAACCTGTTTCTAAGTTTCGACTGCACTAGCCCAAAGGAAGAAAAAATTCTTTCAACGCCAACTGAAGACGCTTGGGCTGTGTTAAGGTGTTCAATAATATTAATAATAATAATAATGTCAATATTTTTGTGGCTTTTCCACCACTCAATCAGTGTCACAAAATGTTTTTGCAAAGGTACACTTTTTGCCAGAATCTTTACAATTATTGGTAAAACGTCAATTTCGGAAAACTTTTCTTTTGCGAAAGTTGGAGATTTTTCTTTTGGGTCAAGCAGATATGACAAAAAATGTGCTTCTGTCATTGCCATTTCATACCGACTTTAGAATTTTTTTATACACTCCTCATTGCCAATATTTCTTAACTTGTTTTCAAGCTCCTTCCATACACATACAGAATCACTAATTGTACATGTATTACTTTGTACTGTATCAAGAGCTACAGAAATGGATTTAAGTAGTAAAAGCAAGTCTTCTGCACTTCTTTTAATTCCTACATTCCCTACTTTAGCCTGTATATCTTTGTCTATGGTCTGCCTATTTTCTTCACAAATTTTAAGCAATGTTGGCCAAGCTTCAATATAAGATTCCAGACAATCGCACATTGTATTCCATCGAACTTCAATGGGTACAACAAATTTTAAATTTCCAGATTTGCGGTAACATGCATTTGCAAAATGATTATTACGAAAGTATTTAACAATACTAACTACGTGTTTAGTAATATTGGTATTGGACGATTGGCAGTCGTTAGTCAGAAGGTTTAAAATATGCGCAGAGCAGCCGTATGTAATAATATCAAGATCTAGGCGCTTCTCTAGTAGGAAACGCGTTTTCTTTACGTTAGCACCATTGTCTGTAACTACTGAGCGAACTTTGCATTTCAATTCGCCCCCACACTTCTTAATGCTATCATATGTAATTGAATCAAGGTAATCTGCAGTCTGAGCATGGCCTGACGTATCAAAAGTTTCCCATAAATAAACTTCACCAGATTTTGTGGTAACTGTAACACACACTATGGGATCGTTATGGACATTCGACGAACCATCAAAACCCAAGCAAACAACTTCATTTTGTATAAAATCGCGAATATTTTGCATTTCCCCAGCAAGTGTCCGGTTATATCTCTTCGACTAGGTGGCTTGTAACCAGGTCGAAGTTCTTCTATGAGACGAATAAACTGTGGATCATCAACATGTTTAAATGGCGAATTTGTAGCAAATGTATAACATGCTGTTTGCTTGTCGAGCCTCCTTTTGGTTTGTACTTGTTTTGATAAGAAAGGGTTCCACAGAACTTTCAGTTTTGCGTCTTTTTCAATTTTGAGCTACTAGTTGAGATGATTGGGGATTAGAAGAAGTACTTGGTCTGGACATCATTGCATCTCTGTCTTCAGTGCATGCACTATCGTTTCGCTCCGTTGAAACACAGGATGCAGAAGAGGAGAAAGAAGAAGCCCTGTCAGAAGTCACAGTTTCTTGAGTATCTAAAAACAAGAAATATTTTTTTTACGAAACAAAGTAGTTTTTAATAGGGCTAAAAGACACAAAAAATAAGGCATGAAAAGCTTCTAGTTCCTTATAAAAACTTATGTAATAGATTCGCAAATACAAAATACACAAAAATGGGGAGGAAAAATAGAAACAATTAATATTCAACTATAAATTTATAAATATGGTATTAAAAAACATAATCTGGGTTTTATTTCTTTTTGTCATGCTTCTGTCATCTTAAATTTTAAAAATGCAGGAATATCAAAATGTCTTGTTGTGATCACATTAAGTCAAATTTTAAATAACTGACATTGTTCAAAATTTGTACCAAGTGAAGAAATGGGCCAATATAAAAGCTAGATAATACGACGGTTCGTTTATAAAAATGTAAAAAATTGATATTGTTAATTATTAATTTCCCATGTTAATTTAATAATGTTCATTTAAATAGTATAGGAAGAAAGTATGAAAATACAGTGCAATTTAAGCATTTTTTCTTACCTTCAATGTCATTATCATTATCATTATTTCCAGAAGAACATGTAATTAAGTTATTCTTCATTCTTGATATCTGACCCTCTAAAGTTATCACACATTTTTTACACTTTTGCTCTTTCACCTTTTCTGCTGCTAAGTTTAATACTTTCAAAGGAATTCCAAGTCACGTCTTCGTCCACTTAAACCTGACATTTTCTCTTTTTTTCCCATTTAAAAATCACTACACAAGCGTTTATAAAAATAGTAAAATAAGTACTAAGTGCCAAGACTGCCAAGTCAAACTATAAACTATTATGCTGGAATCACAGAAAATCAACTTGGGAATCCCCTGAGCCACCTGATCGCCGCACCATCACTCACAGTGAACGATGCTATGGGGGGGGGGGGGGAACCACCTTGTTGAATAATAATAAAATACAATAGAGATATTCAAAAGAGATATCTATCAGGATCGGTCTTGAATTATTATATTTTTGTTGAGATAACAAAATGAAGAAAAATTTAAATACATATTACTAGTATAAAATTACAGTTTTAATTATTAGAATAATTTAAAATATATTAATTTAAAAATTTAATCGTCAAATTTGTATTTGTAGTTTGTTGAGCCGTAGTTTTCATTATTAGGATAATATCAACAACATAGAGAAAAAACCATGGTTTAAACCAAGGTTTAAACCATGTTGTTGTAAATTACTTTTGAAAATACAGAAACAAAACAATTGGTTTAATAGAAAATATTTTTTTAGAAATTGTGAATCGAGTTCTACAAAATATTGTCTAATACATAATTCACAATAATGTTCCCTCAATCTGACCTTAAAATTGAGAGAAATTGTCTTTTGAGACTCCATTTTCTATGATGATGTTATGAAAAACTCCTGTTCCTACTATTACATTCATATACACTGTCAAATTTAATCTCATTCTATTGTTAAAAATTGGAAATCATCGTTTCCATACCCTATATTGGCCCTTTCCACAACATTCCTAGTGCGAATGGGAGATTCATTATACAGATTATCTGCTTCTGTTCTAGCATCTTGTCTAGCTGAATCATAAAATATGATTTCAAACTGTAACCACACTGGACAACTATAAAAAATAGTACAAACTTAAAAAAGTCTCCAGCTTTCATGTACAGAACCCAACTATTTTGCAACAATATTTCTAATTTTTAAACTAGTCACTGCTTTTTTGGACATTTAATGAAAAAAATCTTTCCGAACGATATATTTCTACATTTGCACTTGCATAAGAATCAATTCGTATTAAAGTACAAATAACTGCAGCTATGCATCTTGGAAATCATAGAATGGTATAAAACTTTTCTTCAATTTGGACGATTTCATCATTTGTTTGATCTATTTTCAATTCTAGAAGCTGTTTCCCTGTATATACCCATATAGTCAGCTACTGTCATTTGCATTTTTCCAGAAGCAAAAAATAATAATATTCAAAATAACTGTTGGACTGGTGTAACAGCAGCTTCCCTAAAAATATGTGCTCATTACAGTATTTTCTCTATATACATTAGAACATTAATGTTGGTTGGTTTGACCTTTTAATGATTTTTATCCACCAATGGTAATGTCATGACAAATTTTATTATATCTTAATGATATTACTTACCTCTTTATTATGAAGTTTTATCAAAGGTTCGATCTGTTCAAATAAAGACATAATTGTATCTTGTCAAAGGAAACCTTTCAAAGAAATATAAATTCATCATTATTCTAAACAATTCATTCTTTCTTTATAAACTTTTGAGTGGCTTGTATATAAATTCATTTTTGGATTAATTGGAACTTGAAGAATACTGAAAGTTACGCTTAAAGTGGACTTTTAATTTATTTAATGTCACATTTAAATTGATTACGATATCAGGCGTTATTAAACAGACGATGTTATATTGTTATTAATTTGATGGGTGGACATTTTTGACTTTTGACATTTATGATGAATTTTGACGTTCGAGAATCGTTTCGAATCAAATTTTAGCCGTAGCGCTCGCCTCAGCATGTCACTATAGAGAAAAAAGTAAAATACAATACCAGTTTAGAAGCTTCGCTTCAAAAATTTAAAAAGTTCTAATAATTTTATAAAATACTGACACAAATCAAAATAATGCATTATTCTTTACAGTAATTATTGTATTATCTTATTGTGCTTTTGAAAAAGGACGGCTTATCCCAAAACGTATTGTGCAAAATGTCGAACCAACTTTTCGATTAACAATAATTAACCGTAACCGCACTTCTACCCATAGACATATAATACAAATAGACTGACTGCTGCCATACAATCACGTTCCCCCAGTGCGACAGAGAAAACTGACTCAAAGCAGTCCCTGCATCTCTTTCTAATGGGCCAGGTTTATTGACCACGTGACTTTCATTTTGGTCATTTAGGTCACGTCGTCGATAAACCCGTCCCATTAGACAGAAATGCAGAAACTGCTTTGCGTCTGTTTTCTCTGTTGCACTGGGGGAACGGTAATGTATTGCAGCGATCAGTCTATTTGTATTATATGTCTATACTTCTACCATGTGACGGCCATAGGTTAGACATAAACCATCATAGGCATAAACTAACTATGACGTTCTCGCATAAAAAAAATATAGAATATTTAAAATCTGTTTACTAACATAGTCCATTTTTTACTTTTTTGAGATATGAAAAGCTTCTTCCAAGGTAGCGATAGGCTGATTTGATGCCAACTTCAATTTGTAGTGTTGTTCAGAATCGAAGTGGTAATACACATTCTGCTTATTGTTTGCCTTTGAATTCAATCCTATTATGATAAGTGCAAATGTTAATACCACATAAATAAGAGGTGTACGAAAATATACGATGATGATTTTCTAAAGTTTTAGTTGATCCGTTTTTCCCATCACATATTTTCATTTCAGAAACGAGCCTCCTGTGGACAGGACATATCAACCACCCCGAGCTGAAAACTCCTTAAATAATTCTAGTTCTCAAGACAATTATAACAATAAGGGTAATCAATCTAGAGTAGGATCAGGTCGTATCAGTGGTAGTATAAAGGAATTCAATGAAGCTGAGTATAACGGATTTACCACAAAATCTAGGAATGCCAGAAATAGGAAGTCAACACCACAAAAGATATTGCCCGCTAAAAGTCGTTCCAAGGATGACTTTATTCAATCACAGAATTTTTATACTTCTAATAAAAATAACGTAAGTATTTAATTTGTCTTAAAACATTTTTTTGTTTTTTCATTGGCTTTTTCAGAAACTTCTGGTTGGCTGCACCTTCAAGATCATTATATTTGAATTATTGAGTTTTAATTGTCGAAGACGTCGAATTCAGTCGAAGACGTCTTACACCTACTGTATAAAAGCGACATACCAATCAATATTATACAAACCATCGAAAACATCTATTTCCATAATCGAATACAGGCACAGGCAAAGATAAAGGGAAAACTAACACAGTGTATACCAGTACAAAGCGGAGTCAGACAGGGTGACTCGTTAAGCGCACTTTTTTTAATATAATAATGGACGAAATAATACAAGCAGTACGTAAAGGTTATGGCTACAGAATGGGGAACAACGAAATCCAAATATTATGTTATGCAGACGACGCGTTGCATTAATCGGCGAGACAGAAGACGAGCTCCAAAGATTAACACACATCTTCAATAGAACAGCCAAGAAGTACAATATGATAATATCAGCAGAAAAAACCCAAATGTTGACAACATCTAAATACCCGCTACGATGTAAAATCGAAATTGGTGGGAAAATAATAAAGCAGGAGGCAAGGTTTAGATATCTAGGAATATATATAACTAGTTACGGAGATGTTGAAGAAAAGTACGACAACAAAGCAAGTAAAGCGGCAAGATCTCTTAATGACACAATCTGGAAGAACAAACACCTAAGACAAGACACAAAAACAAGAATCTATAAAGCAGCAATTAGACCTATATACCCGGGACGGGTATATTAAAATACACAAGACCTGACCCATCTAGAACGAGACGACTACTAGAAACAACAGAGATGAAAATACTGCGACGAATATCAGGGAAAAGTGTGTTGGATAGGGAGAGAAGCGAAAATATAAGAAGAGCACGCAATATAGTAGATATAAATGGATGGGTGACAAAACGGAAACAGGAAATAAGTCACCAAATGGCAGACCAAGAAAAATATGGTGCGACAATCTAAAGAATTAAGGAGGTTAATATTGAAGAAGGAACAGGCTTTAAAGCCTACATACAAGAAGGAAGAAGAAGAAGAAGAAGAGTTTTAATTGGTTGCTATGGTATTGATCATATCATAAGATTTGTTGATCATAGGATTTCCGAAATGGAAATTGAAACTCAATAAACGTACTTTAACCTTTAATTGTGGCTTATTCCCATTTAAATAGTAATTACTTTAACATGCCACAAGAAAATAGCTTCAGAACAGTGTTGATCTGTAATCTAAATATATTAGTAAACATGGCTGTTGTTGGTTTCTTGGTGTATAGCTCGATTCATACAGAAAACATTTCGGATTGTTAAATTCCGCTTGTAGCAAAATATATGTTGAATGTTCCTTGTTCCAAGTCATAACCCTATTTTTGTGACCTATATGGGTTTATATTCTATCAATAGGGTGCTAACCTGACTGTAACTGTAGAAATGTAGCATAAGTTTTACGGTCTACAATATGTTACTTTCTAAGAACTCAAGGAACAGAGGTGAACGAACTAATAGACTCCAAACGTATAAAAAAGGAGTCCAAGTCGTACATATTTAGGGATTCTACAGTATTCACTGCCTTCCCTCGCTCAACCGTTTCCATCTCTCTCTGTTGTTCCATTCTCCATCGTTTAGGCCTCTCTTACTCATGGCGTCGTCTACTTCGTTCCTCCAGGATTTTCGCGGTCGTCCTCTTTTCCTCCTTCCTATGGGGCTCCATTCGGTTATTCTCTTTATCCATCTGCTGTCGCTAGTTCTTCTTACGTGTCCATACCACTTTAGTCTTTTTTGTTCTACATATGTTAGTATGTCTGTTTCTATTGATGTTCTTTGCTTTATTTCGTCATTACTTCTCCTATCCATTCTTGTTACTCTGCAGCATCTCCGCAGGCATTCCATCTCTGTTGCTACTATCTTACTTCGTAAGTATGTCATATATGTCATAATACTCCGCACTAATGTTTTATAAATCTGCGTTTTTGTCTTCATATTTAGGTGTCTATCCCACCATACTGAGTTAAGTTGTCGGATTGCTGTTCTTGTTTGTCCTAATCTTTGTGTAATTTCTTCTTCTGTTGTTGCCTTTTTCGTGATTATAAACCCCAGGTATTTGAATTTATCCTTTCCTTTTATTGTTACGTTGTCATCAATCTGTAGATCTTCTATGTCTTCTTCACTTGTAGATAGGTACTCTGTTTTCGCGAGGTTAATATCTAGGCCAGCCTTGGTATATTCTTCTTGTAGTTTCTTCATCATGTAGCTGAGGTCGTCTTGGTCTTGTGCAATCACTACTTGATCGTCTGCAAAGCTTAACGTATATAGGTATTCGTTCCGTACCGGTACTCCCATGCCTTCACATTTTCTTTTCCATGTAGTCAAGGCTTTCTCTAAGTATATTTTGAATAGGGTTGGAGATGTGGAACAACCCTGCAGGAGTCCTTTTGTTGTGGTGAAGTCTCCTATGATTCTTGTTCCGATTTTCCACAAATGCCACTTTTCCCATTTTTAAATAGAGAGATATACATAGAGAAAAAATAGAGATATACATTTTCCACAAAATGTATATCTCTATTTTTTGCTTTTTTCTTTTCCAACAGTTGTTCCAGTGTGTATATGTGGTCTATGCATGATCTTCCTGCCATGAAGCCTGCCTGATCCTCACCGATTTTGCCTTTTATCGCTTGCTCTATCTTTTCTCGCAGTATCTTCCCATATAATCTTCCTATTGATGATATTACGCTTATTCCTCTGTAGTTTTCGCATCGTTTTCTATCTCCTTTCTTAAATATAGATGTCATATATGCCTCCGTCCATTCCTTTAGGAGCTGTTCTCCATTTATGGCTTTCTGAAATATCCATTGTATCATTCGGTGTAATTTTTTTGATCCGTATTTTATAAGCTCAGGTGAGATGGCTCCGGATCCCGGTGCTTTCTTATTTTTGATTGCTTTTATGGCCGTTCTCATTTCCCTATCTGTTATTTCTATAAGCAACATCATACCAAAGAATATAGACATAATCTTACCTACCTCTAGTTAGTTCTACTTGTAGTACTTTCCTAATTGCGTTTTCTATATTACATTTTTTTTATTTGATTTTTGCGTATTCCGATACTTGTTCTACATTTTCTCCGTTTAGTTATTATAATATTATTTTTTTAGGATTTAGAAAAAGACATGAGTAAACTGAATATTGATGAAGGTAACGGAAATAAGTCTGGTACTAGTAAGAGTAGTTTTAATAATAATGCGAATAATCAACGGCAGAGTAGTGTACCACCAAGATTACAAGCTGAACAGAAAGGATCCAAAAGATATAGTTCAATCCGACAGAAGAGTTTGCCAGAAACTAATACGCCACCGCTTACAAATTTCCAACACCCACCTACATTTTATGCTAGTGGTAAGATTTTTCCTTTCTTTATTTTATTTAAGTACTAACTGACTTAAGTACCGCCTTAAAATAAAATAATGTGTCAAAGTTCAATAACTAAAATTTAGCAGAGATAACCAAACAAAAATGCTCAAAAAATTCTGTACGAAAAAAGTTAAGTCAATGTAATGCTTTTCGATAAACAATATTTTTGGTATTTTTTTGATGTTTGTAAATACTCTTGCTGTTCATGTGTGAAACATGGAAACTCCAAGTGGATTCTGCAAACTTCCAACGATTGGCCTTGTGATTTGTAGATCCTTAAAATCAAACGGTAAGTCCGTTGGAATCATCGTTATATGCGGGATCAAAACATCCTCTCCTTTGTATTTTCCTTTGATGATCGTTGTGTCTCCTGACATTCTTTAGCTTTTCACAATCAGTCTCCTTCCATTGTACAGTCGAAGTTGTTTAATGTTACGTAGCATACTGACAGCTGAACCTACGTTTAATTATAAATTGAGGTGATGTGATATTCCCGGCAATTCCATTGAATGAAACTGGGGGTTTTTGCTGTCTGTTTCTTACATTACTATTGATGCATATTTTCATTGGACTATATGCTCAATATACCAGGCATGTTTGCCTGGTTTTTTTTTCTATGATTTATGCTTATTTATCCTAACATTTAGTGATCTTGAAGTTTCTCCCACATAAAAATTGTTGCATTCACAAGGTTTTTTATAAATGCAGTTCTTTGATCTCTCCTGTTTATTCATTTTTTTTTTATTTGAAACTGCTTCAACCACAAGGGTTATTTAGCAATGGTCGATTTTACAGATAACATAAATATAAAAAAATCAAAGAATCCAATTAGATTTTGTTAATTAGTCCCGAGGAAACCAAAAAAAGTATGGTACGATTGTGGTCACTATGTTCACTTAGAATGTCTTTTATTTTTGTAGGTAACTTAGAGCGGACACTCCACTAATAAGTGATGTACTGTTAGTTCACATCATACGCGTAAAACAAAGGTTTGAGTTGCTTGTGTAGTAGGAAATCATGTGTGATCTTAGTGTGTCCTAATCGTAGTCTGGAGATGAAGTTGTTAAGATTGTGACACGAATTTCCTTTGAAATGTGTTTCTTGCAAACATAGGATGGATGGATGAAACTTATTTATAAGAATTTTAACATCTTCTAAATGGTTATGGTACCCATTTAGGTCCTATTGAATAATAGAATTGAAAATAATTTAATTAATAAGTCTCCGGGGAGGAATCGCTAGGATCATCGGTAGAAATATTACTTAAAATTTGTTCTGTAATTTTGTTTATAATTCTAGAACAACGGGATTTAAGATGTCTTGAACTTAACATAGGGTGTATTTTCTTTAGAAAGTCTATCAATCCTTCGATATCCTCCGAGTAAGTTCTGGCGACACTGAGAGAATCTGAAGAACCATGCGCATTTCAAAAAAGTCAATAAGTTCTTCCTGTGTTAAGTATCCATTGTTGGAGTTTTCTTTGAAGATTTGTCTGGTGCATTTGGTAAGTGGATAATTTGGACAATTATCCAAGGAAAGATTCAGGGCAAACAAAGCGTGGGGAGACGACGTATATCTTGGCTGCGCAATTTAAGAGACTGGTTCCAGTGCACATCTAACCAATTATTTAGAGCAACAGCTTCAAAGATACGAATAGCAATGATGATTGCCAAACTCCGTAGCGGAGAGGGCACTTGAAGAAGAAGATTTGGTAAGATCTTCTACTAGGTTTCTGTTGTTTTCTTGTTTTGAATTTTTGGTTTTTTGCTTCGTGGCTTCGGTTCAGTGAAGGCATTTTCGTTATCTCTTATTGGGGGGGGGGGGGTATATTATTTCAGATACGTTTCGTTTAGGCTGCTGGGATGAGGATGTATCTTGATCTAAGGTATCCATTTGAGTCTCATTGGGTAGGTCGCAATTTAATCAGAGTATGCTTATTTGATTGAGAGGTAATGATTTTTCTAGGCGTTTCAGCCTCAGTAAAGAGAGGATTATGTAGAGAAATTTATTGACAAAGGAGCTGATTGTTGTACTGTAGTTTCAGTCTCGCTAGAAGAGGATTGTGTAAAAGAAATTGTTGAAAGGGAAGCTGATTGGTGTACTTCCTGTAGAGCGTTTAGATGAACAGTATTTTGGGTGTTGTTTGAAGGAGTCTGATTATTTTTATTAGGACATTGAGATGCAAAATGTCCTTGCTGTTTGCATAAGTAGCAAGATTGCTTTTCGATGGAAAAGAAAATTCAATAGTTGTTATTCTCATGGTTAATTACATAGAATCGAGTAATTTGTCTAAGTTAGTTGGCGCTATAAAAGTGTATCGTCGGAAACTCAAGATATGCTTGAATGCTGGATTTGAAGTCCCTATCCTGAGAAAGTCAATTGGAGTTAATAGATGTTTACCCAAGTTTTTCAGTTGTTCTTCTATAATGCTGTGCGGAATACTTGGACATACGTTGGAAATAATCAATCATTCATTTGGAGTTATTAGTCTTCGGACCTGAATACGTTCTTGATTAATTACTACAATCCCATTGTCGTTTGCTAGAAACTCATTGACTGTTTGTTCACTGGTAAAGAAGATACAAATACGATCGTTTATAATTTTAGAAATAGAATGTATTTTTTTGGGATCCACTTTACAAGTTACTGCATTAAGGTAAACTTCAATGTTAGAGTTTGGAAGTGAGTGAAGGACTGGTAATTAACCTCACGCCAAATCGGCGAAATAGTTGTTTGCTCTTGATTTGTTATAGATGAAATGAGAAAATCAAACTTACAGTTTTTAATCCAGAAGAAGTAACACTTTTGCAGTGCACCTTTGTTTAAATTTTAGATATAAACAAAATTCAACAATTCAATTCAATAAGCAAACTAACAAGCTAATATTAAATATCAATTTATCGCTAATTGCTAATATGTTTACTGTTCGGAGATTCGAACGAGAATCCCTCTCCTGTTTATTGATGGAGTTGATTTTGGAAATTAGACCTCAGTTGTTAGATTTTCAGATTGGAAATTGAAACCTCAAACAAGTAAAAAATTTAATTGTCATTACAGTCAATTATGGTTTAATTCCATATAAAATAATATTGAACATATTGTTCTTCTTCTTTTTCTTCGTCTAGCCATTCACGTCCACATCTGAATATAAGCCTCTTTCAAGTCTTCCTTTCCATTGTTTTTTATTTTACGCTACTTGTAGCCAATTTTTCCCGGCAGTCCTTTTCAGATCATCTGTCCATCTCATAGGAGGTCTGCCTCTGGGTCTTTTGTGTTGGTATGGTCTCCAGGTTAAAGTTGATCTGTGCCATTTGTTTAGATCGCTCCTAGCTACATGTCCAGCGTATTCCCATTTCAATTTTAATGATTTTTGCACCACATCGGTGACTTTGGTTTTCTGTCTTATCCATGTGTTTGTTTTCTTGTCCTTAAGTGATATACCTAGCTTTGCTCTTTCCATCGCGTGTTGAGTGACTAAGTATATTCATATTCTTTTTTGTGATTGTCCATGTTTGTGCCGCATAAATTAATATCGGAATAATGCATGCATCAAAAACTTTAGATCTAAGATGTAATTGAATTTGTTGATTTCTGAGTATATAGTTCAGTTTACCGAATGCTGCCCAAGCTAACTTTCTTCTTCTTTTTATTTCTTCAGTTTGAAAATCCCTATTTAGTATTATTTTTTGTCCTAAGTATATATATTCTTCAACTTTTTCTATAACTTTATCGTTTATTATTGTCACGGTGTCTTCGGAGTGCATGACTTTTGTTTTGTTTAAATTCATTTTCAGTCCTATTTTAGAAGATTCGGTATGTAGTTCTAAAAGCATGGTTTGCATTTCTTGTAGGTCAGTAGCTATCAGGATTATGTCATCTGCTAATCGTAGATTACTGAGGTAGCGGCCATTGATGTTTATTCCCTTATATTTCCAATTTAGGTTTTTAAAAACGTCCTCCAAAACTAAGGTGAACAGTTTGGGTGATAAAGTATCTCCCTGTTTGACTCCTCTGTTTAATGGTACAGGGTTCGTGTGTTCATTTTCATTTAGCTAGTATGTAGCTGTAGCTTGGTTCATAGTTTCTTTAATTAAGTTAATATATCTGCTGTCTATTCTACAATTTTGCATTGCGTTTATTACACATAGTACATATTGTTTATTACAGTCGCATAACATATTGTTATGTGACTGTAATTACCGTCCTCAAATGCACGAAGGGGAGCTCTTTTTATCTCGAAAATTCTACCTGACATTCTGATCTCTAGAACAGATGTGCGTGTATAAAAACAGCTGCTGCATCTTTTGATTTCATTTTTTTAAGTGGTCAGAACAGTCAAGAATCGCAAACTGGAATATTTTATAATTATAATACTTTATAAAATTGTGTATAACAGAGAGATATAATATACTTCATTTAATAATACAAGGCAAGGTAGATGAAAGAAGAGGGCCAGGTCGAAGACGAACGTCATGGCTTAAAAACCTGAGGGAATGGTTTAACAGATCCTCTGCCTCCCTTTTCTGAGCTGCTGTTAACAAAATTAGTATAGCCAATTTGATAGCCAACGCACGATAATCGAGCAGGTCGCAAGAAGAAGAGAGTTTTTTGTAGTTAAGTGAGTTAATTTAGTTAAACTACGTTTACTTCACTTAATTCCTGAACCCACAGAAAAACGTAACAATATTTACAGTTACAAAACTTCCTGCGATCTTTTATTGCTTTATTTATATGCTGCTAATATCCTATCTAGTACCAATGGTATTATTAAGGCCAACAAAACCGAGAAGGTTTGAGTTGATTCGAAAAGTAGGATTATTTTTGTACAGAAAAGGTTCAGTTTTCGTTAATATTCTATTTGTTCTATTTACTAAGTTGAATCACTTGGATTAAATTGATCAGTAGTGTGGTTCCGTATGGCCTGCTATGGATATGGTTTCATGAGGTATATCATGGAATGTGTTGATCGATCGAAAAACAAACACCGAGTTCGTAAATGGCCTTATGATGTCTCAGTTGTACAATCTAAAGAAGAAGCCAAATCCCCATCCAGTGAAATTATTCCAATTTGCTGTATTTTAGTTTAAGTTTAAGTAAAAAAAATGTTCTAGTAAACAAATTTAAAAGTTGAGTAGTTTGTTGAAACTACTCAAACAAGTTTAAACAAGTTTGTTATGTATACTTATAAACTTATTTTTTAGAATACAATCAACAGTCCGTCCCATCTCCAACTCAGCCGATTATCCATCAAAACGCCCCAATATTATCATCTACATCTCAAGTAGCTCACGTTTCGTCTCTTCAACCTGCAGCTTTGCCACAACAAGTTCCTGTAACAGCTGCTCCTCTGCTGCAAGCTGCAACTTTTGCGCCCCAAGCTTACGCTCCGCCTCCAGCTGCCTTCATTCAACCGGGGCCTGTAACAGGTCCACCTTTTATACCAGGACCGCCGAATACACAACTTATAAATTTTGTGCAAAGTCAGCCGACTTTTCCACCAAACTTTCAGGGATATCAGCAACCATTTAATAATGTGGTAAGTTTAACATTACTTTATCTTCTAATGTTAAATAATGTTGGTTGTATATAGCCGATGAGATTAAGTACTGCACTATCGATTTTTCGTCAAATCAGATCTTTATAAAATTAATAAAATAAAATAAAATCGAATCGTATCGAATCCAATAAAATAAATTAATTAAATTAAAAACTATCGCTCCGTGCATAGACGATAAGAAAGTTTTACGAGTCCCTTCCCATATCTGTTGGCCCAACGTTAGATTGATAAGAAAATTACATTTTAGAGAACAAAAATAAAAGGACAGCGAAAATTTTAGAAGTTTTAATTCATCGAACAACATTTTTTAATTTCCTAATTATAAAAAAATATTTTATAACGTAATGAAAACTATTGATTAAACAAAATAATAATAAATTTTAAAAAACGCATATACTATGTAATATTACCAAAAAAAAATGTGAAAGTTTACTACGGAGTTACGTCCCCTTTATTTTTAATGACATCCACAATTCTTCGAGGCATAGTTTTTACCAAGTTCTGACAAAATTCTAATGAAAACGAATCCCATATTTCTTGCAATTTTTCCTTCAATTTGTTGACGGACCTGGCAGGATGTTTTCTTAAACCTTTCTTCACTTCGCGCCACAAAGTCTCTATCGGGGATAAGTCAGGACTGTTATAAACCCATTCCAGAAGTGGTATGCCATGCGTCGTCCAATCTACGCCGGCCTGTTGGAAGACAAAATCTTCCGCTGATGTTAAAGTGTGTTCCATAATCGGTAAAAGAGATTCTTCTAAAATATTAAAATATTTGTCCATGTTTACAATCCCATCGATAAAATGTAACTTTCCCACACCTTTAGACGACATGCTGGCCCAAATCATGACAGATACAGAAAATTTGCCTTTTTTCTTCAGATAGTCGGGGTGGAAAGCTTCATTTTTCCTGCGAATCACGCGAGTCCTACTGTCTCTAACACACACTTCAAATCTGGACTCATCACTCCATTGTATTTAATCCCATTGCGACTGAGTCCAATCTTTATGCTCTTTTAACCATCTTAGTCTATTTTTCTTTTGTTGTTATGTTAAAAGTGACTTTTCCTTAGCCTAAAATAAAATGAAATTTATTAAAAACAATTCGTACTAATTTTTTCAACTATAAAACTTACTTTGTACGTATAAATCCTAATTTGTGGGCCTCTCGGTGACATGTTGATCTCCGTTAAAACGTGTCTCCATAAAACGCTAACTCCATATAATGTGCTCGTCGATTTTTCACTATAATGCGTCTTAATGCCCTTCGATCTGCTTCGGTGATTTTACTTTTTCGTACATTTCTAGGTTTGTGACGACCGAACCTGTAGTTTTGTATCTTCTGACTATATTTCTTACACTATGGCGTGACAATTGCAACATATTCGCGATTTCCGAATTGGATTTTCCAGAATTAAAAAATCTAATAATGATTGATTTTCATCAAATCGTCGTCATCAAAATGTCGATGACAAATTTTCTAATCGATAACTTTACCTCGACCCATTGCACAATCCACAAACAGCAAAAAGCTTTACAATACTACAAAATATATTTGACATTAACTAACAATATTATTGTTTTGATTTCATTTTTCCATAGCTACCTCTGGATTTAACGTAATTATGAAAAAATCAATGCATGTTGACATAAGTGAATGCATAGCTAGGATTTAGTGAAATTTTTTTTATTGTTCAAAAAAAAAACCATAAGGTTAATGTTTTTAATAAATATTAATAAAAATACCATATCAATTAATATGGGAACTTATAAAAACATGCAGAGTATAATTTGTTTATGGTAATCTACTTAAACTGCAAATTCCATAGGTGGGCCAACTGATATGAGAAGGTACTCATATAGGGTATTCAATATTTGCTTCGTTGCAAAACGTATCTGCTGTGCATTCATTTCTTGTGCTTCCAGCCGTGTACGTAAATGTTATATATATTTTCTAGACTCCCACAACCGAATTATATCAACCACAAGGAGGTATAACTTATTACTCGGCCGATCAACAACTTGCTCAACGACAAGTTCATCTAAAGCGTCCGAAAGCAGCTATTCCAATAGTGGCCCCACCATCGTACGATAAAAAGGAAGACAATGGAAATGATCAACAAGAGAGTGGTAATGCCCAAATTGAAAATGATAGCGTCGTAGAGGTTCAATGACAAAGAGGATATTATCGTTAATATATTTTATTTTCGGTTTATATATTTTTAGTTTCGCTCTTTTATACGAGGTGTGTTTAATTTTGGAGATTGATGATGAAGAAATCGTAGATTTTAAAATTTTCTTTTGGTCTTGCGAAACTATAGAATATACATATTTATAAAAAAGTATACAATTAATTCTTAGATTTAAAGCAAACACTTATGTAATATATATATATATATATATATATATATATATATATATATATATATATATATATATGCTTACCCATTACCGATTACCGAGTCTATTGCTTCTGTCACCTATCACATTTTCCTTATAGCAGGATATCTACACCTTTTTATTTAGCTACTTTCTGCGAATTGTCAGTTGATCGATAGTAAATTCTCTGAGCGATTAAGGTAAGTTGAATGTAAAACTGTGCTATGCCCTGTCGATTAAATCAGATGGTTGGCATGTTTCCATTAGAGTTTATAACTGGGCTTTCCTATATTTATGGTTCTGTAGCTTGACACCTACACAGTATATCCGTCTTTAATAGTTAATTTAGAGGGAAATATTTCTTTGTCTATTAAAAGCCGCGCCTGAAATGTGAGCATTCAACTCTGTGGGGTCTATATTAATGATAATTGGTGTGTAATCGTAAACGGTTGTTTTCCTGGTTTATAGGCCCTAGTCTGTAACTATTTCTTCCCTAAGTTTAACTAGAGCTGCTGTAGACAATATCATACTTAGTCGGTATTGCAGTTTTTCGTTCATTTATGGAAATATTTCGAATTTCATAGCGCTTAGCTCCATATCCTACATATTCTTAAAATATTATTAGCTTCTTTGAAAGATAAAACCACTAAATTTTCTTTTGAAGAGACATAAGCGCTTATTAAAACACGACTTTAATATTCAGGTATGTTCAGAAAAGTATCAGAATCCAAAAACACTTGATCAACTTTAATCGTAAAAAATAGTGTCTGCATCTAAACAGGATATGTATCTGAGCACTACAAAATACGAAATCTCTCCCCAGTCATCGCCTATAAACAAGAAAATAACGTATCTGTTGTGAAAGCCTACTTTCCTTGATAATTACTATATTCCCTATATTGGAAATACATTTTGGCTATAGAGTATCGACTAATATTTCCATACATGTTTTAATGGTTCTAGTAATACTAGTAGTTCACCGATTATTGACTATTGGTGACAATAACATAAAGTTAAAGTAAATCACACTTATTGAAGACATACTTTAGTTTATCGTAAATTGTAGAAATTGTACATTAATATCAATAAAGTTACAAATAAATTAGTATCTTTTGCGTAACAAGCAAACTGTTTTATATTTGATATATGACGTATGAAGTTTTTTTGTAAAGGAATCGAATACGGTTCTCTTTTCAGTCATACTACTAACAGAAAGAGAAAGTTCATTCATTAATACGAGAAAGGTCTGATAAGTACTTAGCCTTTAGTGTCAAAATAACCGAGTTAGTCTATTTAATAGCGGAATTATCAATGTCCTGACATTATAGTCAAAATGTGTTTACACTGCAAAATAAATACACAACAGATGAATCAACAGCTGAATCAGGAGCTAAATCAATGATTGCTGCAACGAAGCAAATATTTGCATTTTACAAGCGTTAAAAGAAATAAAAATTCTGCCAAAGTTAGAACTGGAATACAAAGTAAACGCTTAACTTGCCTGGTATGGAACAGAAATTATAACACAGCCCAACAAAATTGGTCCTTGAAAATTAACGAATTTTAAATATTTTTGGTGCTCTGATTTCAAAAATGTCTTCTTTTTTAACAGTAGTTTTTTTTTTGGAATCGATTGTATAATTTTAACTTCGCTTGAAAAGATATACACAAAGGTACCTGGAAATCACCAAACGGACTTACAGTAAATATGGATAGATAGCTTCTTCCACTTTTATCGAATTAAACAATATTTATCAAAAGCCATATATCGCTTCGTGGTAAAAGTCCTAACGATAGCTAAACGATACTATAAACGTAGGTGATCACGCTCATGACTCATTTCATTTTTTATTTGCTGGACTATACGCGATAGTAAATTTCTTTTGCAATAGTGGCGCCATCTGGCGGTAAGGCTAAGTACTTATCGGAAACTTATAGCTGTTGCAAAAATTATCATACTGAATCGGTATTTTCAACTGACCTCCATATACTACTTGACGCAGGTTCTCATTTTACAATTATTATTATTATTATTATTATTTATTTATTAAAGCGATAACCCTAATAACAGTAAAAAATACAATAAATAAAAAATCAGTTATGTTTCATGAATCATAAATCTAAATAGAAATAAACTTATGAAAGAACAACTAAATCTGGAATAAAATAGCAAATCTCAAACGTTAACAGACATTTCAGTAAAATACATACCAAGTGACCAAACTACACAACAATAAGCTTCCTAGTACTCCATTTGTATAAATGATCAAGAGGACCTTATAAAGACAGTTGATCCCTAAAATCATTTTTTAAGAACGTCGAGCAGTGCAAATATCTTTCTAATAGGCAAAAAAATGTCTATTTTCAACTTGTTTATGTCCCATGGTTTTGACATATGATTTACCATGGATTTACAGACTGAAAATTTCGTGCCCCTTTTCATGAAGCCTAAAAACAGTCCGGCTGCAGCTTTCTTCTTAAATGAATGGAGTATGTTATTGTCAACCGCAAGTGTATAGACAAAACTGCAGATCTTTTTAATAAGCCTCTTATCCACCAGATATTTTTAACTCATCTGGTATATTTCTTTGCTCTTAACAAGGCGGAAGAAAGACGCTTTTTTTCTTCCTCTTATTTTGTTCTCTCGCAAATCTAGATTTTGTCTAAATATTTTGATAATTTTTTATGTCGGATCATATCGAAAGGCTTCCCGTAATCTATAAAACAAGCTTACACAAACAAAAACATCCAGGCATAATTTTTATTAACACTTTCTAGTTGAGGAAAGCCTAATAACCTCTTAGCCAACTTATTCCCACAACGTGCTTCTATAGATTTAGCAGCATATTTTGTTTCTTTTCCTTGTCTTCCTCCTTTCTGGGCATATTTAAAAAATTATTTTTACGCCGGGCAATGTGAAATATAGATTATTCCATAGTAACCTATAAGTCATCTTAAAAAGAAGGCTTTAAACTGATTGAATAAAAAGTGAGGTCTGAAAACTACTACAATTTAACAAACTATAATTCTTTTATAATAAATTATTCTTAACATCAACATTCAAGAAAAAATATGTAAAAAATTCTTCTGTCTTTCAGACACAGAAATGCTGGTCTATTATACTCTAGTGATTTGTCAGTAATTTGCTTTATGACGAATATTGCATCTGTACACGATCTTCCACTACGGAACCGCTGTTGTTCATCTGATATAAAAACTTTTACATCAGGTGCACAATAAAGCTGCATCATTTCTTGAAAATCACAAAACAAATTTTGTTCTGTAGAACGATTACAGCAAGCGGTTACTTCTAACTTAACAGATACCTGTGAGTCCTTGAACAGTCCCTGGTATTTCCTCATTGAATAGTCCATGGTGATAGCAGTACCACAATACTGCCCCCTCCCCCTCAATCTAGTACTTAAAGTAATATCAATCAAATTAATTATTATGATTGTGGTTGGGAATACTGGGGGATTCCCTACTGCGTATTGCTGAATATATGCTGGTGGAATACAGTATGACAAACACATACTAGTTTGTATCAGAGCAACACTCAGCTAGCATATTAAAACGAGAAAAATTAGAATATGATAACATTAAACACAATATGCCATGTTTTCTCTTAATATGATTGGCTGCCCTCTATAGTGAAAAATATGCGCTTGATCATTTCTAAATTCTAAACTATTAGCTTTGCATTTTTGTCTATTAATGTAATATAGCAAATCTTATTTTTTATCAATTATACTATCATTGTATGTAAACGTAAAAGTAGTGAAAAATATTGCCGCAATTGTAAGATGACAAAACTAGTCTGGCATATTGAGCTTCAACACATTGCTGACAATAGACTTGAATATATTCTTTTGGTATTTACACACTATGGTTTCAGTGCAAATAATTGTCAAGTGTAAAAGAGATGATCACTCTCACAGAAGTTTATCAAGTTATATGAAGTAATATATAGTTGCCTTATAACAATGTCTTATGTGTTTTTTAGTTTCTTCAAAACTTGAAATGTGAACTGCGTTACTTTTAATTCTGGCTACAAGTCGTCATCATTTTTTGTCTATCTGTTGCAATTTTGGATACATTAATCCCCGGGCGAATTAGGAACACACGCTAACTACAAATATGAACATATGAGTTCAAATGGTTCAAATACAAAGAGGCAAGTTGCGAAGAACGTGTGAGTCCTTCCTTTTAATGCATGCAATGTTGCGCACTCTTTAATGGTCCTATAACTTGATATTCGTGTTCACATAATTATATTGAACAGATGAGGAAAAATATTTTCTCGAGAAACGTAGATGCTTGTTGGAAAGGTTACTAAGTTAAGTTAATAAGGTTCATTCTAAAAAGGCTGTTCTCTTACGTAGTACGTGAATATTGTTGATGTTGTCTATAGATTTCTGTCACGGAATAAAAATTTTATTATCGTTTTGCATATCCTTCTTTCGTAATAATTTACACAAACAAATATTTGCTCTGATATAAATTCTAAAAAGTTATATAGTTTTTTTACATGCATAATATAGGACAAATATGTTCTAGCTAGAATATGTGTATAATTAAACATAGAATAATCACCCGTGTTATATTTTGATATAAAGAAAGAATATAAAGTATGTTTTGTAATTATTTATAATACATTTCTACTCTCCTATTAGATTATGGAGAAAATATCAGATTGAATATAATTAAAATACAATTTTATGAATGTATCATGTATTTATTTATTATTTAATTAACATAAAAATTAAATTAACTAATAATTATAAAATAAAGTACACGTTTGAAAAACATTGTCTTTTTTATATCTATTGTACAAAAATCCCACTTGACTTTCTAAACACCCGATTTCCCAGCATACAGCCAAAGTTCAGCAGAACTTAAACCAAAATCAACATATCTTAAAAAAAGTAAACTAGGGATACAATTCCTTATTTTTATTTTTTGGCCAACTTCAGAGTTCACCTCTTCCTGGGTGGAACTTTTCTAAAGGAGATCTCAGGAGACCTAGATACTAGTATTAGATTCATCTCTCCAGTCTGTGTCTAATAACTGCAGTAGATTCATGAGACAAGAGTATAGCCCAGAATAGAGTGATTTCAACAAGCAATTGTATGAAGAATGAGAAAGATCAAAAACTTACTTCACAACCTAAATGATATCAAGCGGCTAACAACCTAAGTGGCTATCAAAACTAAAAAAATTATTTTTAAACACTCCAGTGAGCAAGTGTGAGTCTTACTTAAAAAGTTACCACTTACTGTTTATTTCGACCCAAGGCAGCTTTCACCGCTGATCAAATCGCCAACTAAATCGTAGATTGCTCTAGAGCAAGGCGGAATAAAACTCGTTCAACAGTAAAAAAAATAATTGAAAGCTCGCATGAAGAAGGATAGCCAGACGATATTAATGGCACTGAAATCGAATCGAATTAACTCGTTTAGTTTGGAACTGAATTCAGAAATCGTAAAAAGTAACAAAGTAACTCTCAACGGAGAGGTCGTAAACGATATGCACACGATACTGTCACAAGAACAGAAGACTTACAACGGCTGATTACATATACAAATATTGCTTACGGTAATAATTGCGGCATAAAAATTAATTAATGTCCAGAAAACTAAGTATATGGTCTTCGGTAAGAGCGAATTAGTGTAAATGGCACTCAAAATGAGAAAGTATGAAACTACAAGTATAGTGGGATCTCTAATAAATGAAACTGGAGACCAAAACAGTGAAATAAAAAGAAGTATCGAAATATAATACGAAAAAATTATATATATATATATATATATATATATATATATATATATATATATATATATATATATATATATATATATATATATATATATGTATATATATACAGAGTACGACCGTCAAATTTACATCAAAATGTTACACAAGGGTACTTGTGTGAAGGTTGTCGATTAACTGGAGTGGAAAAAACAATGATTATTTCATTACTTTAATGAAAAACATTTTATATATGAAACCACACACATCATCAGTTAAAATGTACAATTAAAATTGTCAGACAGATAAAAGAAAAAACTGTGTGACAACTTGTTTTGTTTGATAATTTTGATTGTAGAGTGGATTTGATGATATGTGTGTATTCATATACAAAACGTTTTTCACTAAATGGATAAAGTAGTATTCTTCTGGTTTTCACATAAGTGTCCATATGCTGCTATGCAGACGACGCAATACTACTCTCTCATAGTGACGATGATTCACAATGTATACTGCACCAATTCAATATAACCGCCAGAAAATTCCACATGTTAATTTCCCCAAAAAAATGCATGGTTATAACAGCAAATTTACTAAGATGTAAATTGGAGCTGGAAGGTCAGATGATAAAACAAGTGATGCAGTTTAAATATTTAGACATCACATTATCTCGCTATGGAAAGCTCGAAACAGAAGTGGAAGTTCAAGTAAATAGGGCAAACAGAGCCGCATGTTGCGTGAATGAAACAATATGGACAAATAAAAATATCCGAAAAGAAATAAAAGGCAGAATTTAATAAACGGTCATCAAACCAATAATGACATGCGCAGCAGAAACATGACTTGACACAGAGAAGAGAAAAAGGATGTTAGAAACAGCACAGATGAAATCTTTTAGAAAAATTTATGGTAAAACACTATCGAAGAGAGCTAGAAGTACATATATACGACAACGTGAAAAACATCAAGGACTGCTAAAAATACTAAGAGGAAAACTGCTAGGACGAAAATTAATGTTTCCCCGTCCACATCTGACAAATTAATGATCAGAAAGATTTCAATTTTGACCAAGGTCGTTAATAATACTTGTAGCTCTTAAAAAGGAAAATAAAAACATTTGAAAGCTCAAGCAATAAAAAATAGTCTTTTAACAGCCCTTTTATTGACTCCAACCCACCCAAACTCAATATTGTTTTTTCCAAACGAGTCAACAAAGTACCTTATAGTGTATATATATATATATATATATATATATATATATATATATATATATATATATATATATATAGTTAAAATTAGTTGAAAAGTTGTTTAAGTTTTGGCCATAATCATATCCCTAATTTGTTGTGTTAACCATTCTACTCCTTCTTGCAAGCCTTCTCCGGTCAGAGCATTGCTAGAAGAAATATGCCAAGGCTTGTCCATGATCTTGTCAAGTCCTAAACCTGAAGCTATTTTTACACTACTTAAAGCTTCCTTATTATCCATTTTATTGGCAAAAAACAATATTGGAATTTTTTTATTACAAATATCTGGATGTTGAAGCAATAAGTCTAATTCTTCTTTTACAACTACCAGTCTTAAACGGTCGCTGCTGTCTATCACAAATATTATTCCATGGCAGTCCTTGTAATAGTGCTCCCACAGGTCTCTGTATCGCCCATGGCCGGACATGTCGAAGGCTGTAAAGGAGAGGTTTTTGTCTGGAAAGTAAATTTTAACTATTAAAACTACGCTACATGTATGAACTAAACTATATTTCATTATAACTAGAGATTGCAATTGCTGGATCCAGCAATCCAGCATTTTTTTATATGCTGGATGAAGCAAACCATGCTGGATCCAGCAGCGCGGATCCGCAAACGTGTCAAATTCGAAATAAGTTACTTCATGTCTTTATTAGCCTCTTTATTCGAAGCCGTGAGTTGGCAACTTGCCATTCTATCGCGCTAGATATCATGTCCACCGCAAGAAAAAGGCTGTTGTCGAAAAATTACTGTGAAATTAACAAAAGTGAATATTTTTGGCTGAAATTATTTTTTCATAGTACTTTAAGTACTATACTTTTATATGTCTTAATTACAAATAAAAATAATTTTTAGTTTTTAAGATATAATTTTTTTAAAAAGTCGTTTTTTTATACCCTCACGACCTATGTAACCCCTTAATTGTTAATTTTTTTTTCAATCAAAACATTCAACAAATATAACTCGTCCAGATAAAGAAACAGTCTATTGTTGCCGAGAGGGGGCGTTTGGGCCTGTAGGACCCATCGCCGGCTCTGCGGACTTCTTCCTGTCCTCGGAATTAGACCGGGTGTTGACCATCTTTGCTTGTCACTGATAAAATGGTTTAATACTTCTACTGGTATAAAATATCGGTTACCGTGACAAGTATCTGTTATAGGTAACAGTTCCAAGGAGCAGTTACAAAATAACAGATCAAAAATAGAAAACAGAACAGTTAAAATAGTCTAAGTATTCCTTGACTTACGGAAGGAATAACTTAGTAAACAAGAAAAATAAAATGGTATAAAAGTACAATGCAAAGAAAATGTTTCTAAGTGTTTCCTGACTTACGGAAGAAACAACTTAGAATGAAAAGTGAAATACACAAGATAAAAGAATAGAAAAATGCAGAAATATTCCTAAGTGTTTCTTGTCTTACGGAAGAAACAACTTAGGACAGAAATACAGATAAATGAAATATGTAAATATGAAACAAGTTATGGAAATATTTCTAAGTGTTTCTTGACTTACGGAAGAAACAACTTAGAGTGAAAATAAATAAGAGAATCAAATATGGAAAAATAAGAATACAAATACTTATAAGTGTTTCTTGACTTACGGAAGAAACGACTTACAAATACGAAAAATCAAATACATAAAAGATGTGGAAATATTGCTAAGTGTTTCTTGACTTACGGAAGAAACAACTTAGCATAAAATAGAAAATGAAAGAGACAAATGTATTAAGTATTTTCTTAACTTAAGGAAGAAAATATCTTAAATAAAATATCGGAAATAATAATGCAACAATGATTATGAAAATATTTCTAAGTGTTCTTTTGACTTACCGGAAAAGAATGGCTTAGACGCACAATTAAAATAACAAGTCAAATATTCAGAGAAATATTTCTAAGAGTTCTTTGACTTACCGGAAAGAACTACTTAGACAAAGTACAAATCAAAATATAAAATAGAAAAAGCAAGATAAATATTTCTAAGTGTTCTTAACTTACGGAAGAACAACTTAGACACAAAATACAAGAAAAATAAACAATCAAAATAATCAAATAAAATATCAAACAATCAGTACATGAACAAATATAGATCAATGTATTATTCTAACCTGAAAAGGTCTGAATATACAATAATGCTAAAATAAAAAGGTATACAGAAAATCGGAAATAAAACAATAACTTAGTTGGAACAATAATAGCACCGACTAGGTCTACAGTAGAAGAGGCAAGCTCGACTGACCGATGAGAGAAAATCTACCTGCTTTTATGTAAAACAAATCCTTTGTTTTACGAAGCGAAAGTGGATTTTCCCTGCATCGAATCAATTAGAAATTTGGATTTGGCCAACCTTGGAATTCCCAAGTATTTTAACCGATATCCAAATTCCTTGATGCGTCGAGGACACCCCCCCTCCTCTGAAAGACCTAACGGTGCTAAAAAAATTTATTAATAAAAAAAAATCAAACAATACAATAATACAAAAAGTCCTTAACCTAAAAAAAAGAAATACAATACAAAGAAATACAAAGAAATACAATTCAAACTTACGCTAGCGACTAAGATATGTTACACTTAACTATTATAATATCCAGATGGCCCAGGTGGTCCAGGTGGTCCAGGTGTTTCGGCCAGGCTACTTAATTCACCCGGCTGGGGCCTTACGACGTTTCAGAACACGTAGAGTTACTCGATTCACCCTGGTGTCTGTAACGTTTCGTAACAGGGCCCCGTTATCCTCAGCTGTTCTGGCAGGGCTACTTAATTCACCCTGAGGAAGGTCTTACGACGTCGTGAAGATATAAGGTTACTCAGTTCACCTTGATATCTACACGTGTCGTAATAAACCTTAATCCTGCTCTGGAGGTTCGTCCCTAGGTGGAGAAGCAGCGCGGATGTCATCTACATGGATGGTCCTATTCACGTCGCGGTGTATCTCATAGGTATGATCGCCTAGCACCTTCAGGATCGTGTGTGGTCCCGTCCATGTCGGTCCGAAGTTCCCTCGGACGTGGTTCCTCACCATGACCTGCTCTCCTTCGATGAACCTCCTGGCGGGTGGAGCGTTAGGGTTGTCAGGAAACATGTTCCTCGCATATACAGTGGCCTTTTGAACCGCTCTGGCAACCCTTTCGTCTCGTCTGGCTGCGGTGTTTGCCAGACGATGCTCACGCTGTGTTTCTTCTGCGCGCCGTGGCAGATAGCCTAGCAGAAGTTCAGCGGGTGTTTCCTGGGTGGCCTCGTTCCTCCGTGTCCTTAGGCTGAACATGATGTCAGCCAGGTAGGATTCCCATTTCGGATCATTTGCAGTTTTGCATCGGGCGCGGAGTCCCTTTTTGAGCTCCTGAGCTCGGCGTTCAACCGGGTTGGCCCTCTGGTGGAAGATAGGGCTAAATTCGGCTTTGATGTTGTGCCGTCTCAAGAATCTCTCCCATGCATCTGTCCGAAATTGGGCTGCGTTGTCCGTGATGAGGGTGGTAGGTTTCCCCCAGCGGCCGCAGATTTCCTCCTGGAGGAACTGGATGATGTCCCGGCTTTTTGTAGATTGGACGCATCGATATTCCACCCAGTTGCTCAAGCAATCTGTCGCCAAGAGGATGTAGCGGTTGCGTGTTCCTCTGGCTGGTGGATATGGTCCCAAAATGTCGAAGGACACTCTCTCCCAGGGGTTGGCGGGTTCCCTGGGCATCACAGGAGCTGCTGGTTGTCGTGGAGCAGCTTTGGTCCTCAAGCAGGTCAGGCAGGACTTGACGTAGGCGCGAACATCCTTTGATAATGTGGGCCAGTAATAGATATTTTTAATGGCCCGGATGGTCTCGTCTTGTCCTGGGTGGTTGGCCTCCTCTGAGTCGTGATAGACCTTCATCACGTCCTTCCGGAGGGATGGGGGTACTATCAGCGTCCTGTGGTCTGGTCCAGCGTTGTAGTAAGCGGCGTTATCGACTAGTGTGAATTCACGGAGAAGGTTTTCTTCGACTTCGTTCCGTGGTCCACGTCCGGAGATCTCTAGGTAGCGTCTCCGAAACCGCTGCATACCGTGGTGTGTCTGGTGGCTTCTCCGGATTTTATCCTGGAGTGGTAGGTCAACCAGATCATCTAGGATGGGGTTGGTGTCTTCATCCTCGTCGACGTCCTCCATCATACATAGTAGAGGAAAGGACTCGTCTTCCTCCACGTCCGTTGTAGGCCAGCTAAGTCGCACCACTTCCTCGTCTTGGTCAGCTTCTTCTTCTCTCTCCGTGGTTGGGTTCCTGGACAAGTGGTCAGGGAGTTCGTTCTCCTTCCCTGGGATATGTATCACGGTGAAGTTGAACTCCTGAAGTAGCAAGGCCCATCGGGATAGTTTGGCCTTGTCTTCCTTGAACCGATGGAGCCACAGGAGAGCCTGACTGTCGGTGTACAGCGTGAAGTGCTGATCCTGGAGGAAGTGCTTGTACCTCTTGAGTGCCCAAACTAATGTGAGGCACTCTTTCTCGTTAATATGGTAACGGGTTTCTGCTGGTTTTAACTTCGTGGAGGCATATGCGATGACTCTCTTGTCGTCTTGGGTTCCTTGGAACAGGACTGCGCCCATGCCGACATCGGAGGCATCCGTCTGGAGGCAGAAGGGTTTGGACGCGTCTGGTCGGTGGAGTAGGAGATCTCCCTCGATTTCGATCTTGAGACGTTGGAAGGCGGCTTCTGCGGCGTCGTTCCAGTGCATCCGTCTCTTATTACCCTTGGTGAGGTCCGTCAAGGGTGTTATGATGTCCGAAAATCGAGGGATGAAATCCCTTAACCAGTTGGCTGTCCCGATGAAGCTTCGCAGTTGCTTCATCGTCCGTGGAGTGTCGAAGCCTTTGATTTTCTCCACATGCTTCTCCAGAGGTTGGGTGTTGGCAGAGGTGATTTTGTGTCCTAGGTACTCCAGTTCGTCTGCTGCGAATTTACACTTTTTTAGGGATGCCCATAGTCCGTGTGTCCGAAGTCTCTCTAGAACCAGGCGGAGGTGGTTCTGGTGTTGGGTCCAGTCTTCTGAATAGATGATAATATCATCCATGTATACCTTGATGAAAACATCGATGTATCCTGCGAAGACTGAAGTCACGAGCTTCTGGAACACAGCTGGTCCGTTCTTGAGGCCGAAGGGCATCACCGTAAATTCGTATGAGGACCCGTCAGGCAGGCTGAACGCTGTCTTCGGGCTGGAGTCCTTGTGCAGTGGGACTTGCCAAAATCCACTCTTCAGATCTAAGGTGGTGAAGATCTGAGCCGTGCCAATCTCTTTGATGGAGTCGTGGATTGGTGGCATGCTGGAGGCTTCGTCGATGGTCACGTTGTTAAGCTTCCTATAGTCTACGCAGAAACGGGGGGTGCCATCCTTCTTGGTTACAATAACCACCGGGCTATTGTAAGGAGATTTGCTGGGGCGGATGACTCCTGCGGCTAGCATCTCTCTCACCTCCTTGGCCATTATCTGCTTCTTCTCCGTAGAATATTTATAGGGCTTAACGTTGATAGGCGTGGCGTCGGTCACTTCGATTTTCATTTCGGTGGCCTTGGTGGTCGGCTGACGTAGACGGTCGTCGAAAACGTCATCGTACTCTTGAATCAACTTTTCAACTTGTTGCAAAGCGAAGGATGGAGCTTGATGGGGTCCCAGCCGCTGCGTCCTGGATTGCCTTTTTGCTGGGTTCTTCCAGTAAATGGTGGTTCTGCAGGTGGTACCGACGTGTAGACATTTACGTGGTATGTCTACATTGGCCTCTTCCTGTTCCAACCAAGGCATCCCCAACACAACGTCGTGGTTCAAGTCCTCCATAACCACGCAGTTGACGGTTGAATCCAGAGTCTCGATGTTAATCTTGACTTCAGCAGTCCCTAGGGTGCGGGACGTGCTGCCCGTGCACGCCAGCTGAACCAATCCTGATCCTCGTTGCAGGTCCCGTCTCTGGATCAATCTCTGGTGAATGAAGTTCCCAGATGCACCGGTGTCGACTAAGATCTTCACACGTTGTCCGTTGATCCTTCCATGGAGTTGGGGGAGGCCTGTCGTCGAGGGTCGTGTCTGAATCGGGTTCAGTTGGGGCACCATCTTCACAACAGGGTTTAGTTGGCGCCCCTGTTGGCGTTTCCCTGGTTCTGAGGTAGTGGAGGTGGTGGTTGGCTCATCGGTGGCATCCTGGACTGTCTGTTGGGGTTCCTCCATTCCTCGATCGCTTCAGGGTGGCGTGGTGTGTTGTTTTGACGTGGGGGACGGTAGTGCTGTCGCTGTCGGGATTGTTGCTGGGATTGATGTTGGGGTTTGTTAGCGACGGTGTTCCGGCGGGTATCAGCTTCCATTCCTTGGGCTATTGTTAGGAGGTCCTCCTCGGTCTTTGGAATGTTCACTCGTAGGCAGATCGCGATGTCGGGTCTTAGTTGGTTTACGATGGTGATACACCTCTGGTCTTCAGGGGTGTATGGTGCGAGACGTCTGAATAAGGCTGATTTACCGTTGATAAAGTCCTCCGTGGGTTCATCCTTCCGTTGATGCTCTCCATGAAGTTTTGACGTCAAGGCTGAAATCACGGCAGGGTCGTTATATTTCCTTAGGAGACGGTCTCGGAATGTGTCGTACGGCAGGTCCGTGTGTGTAAACTTCTGGGCCCATTTCTTCGCATCGCCGTGGAGTGAGTTGTCGATGAGATAGTCTATCCAGTTGTCCTCGTCTACGTCATATTTGGTTAGGAAATTCTCAGCTTTGGTTAGGAAGTTGAGAGGGTTTTCAGTGTCCCGGCCTGAGAATTGAGGGGGCTTCATATATGTGATCTTGGGCTTCGGTGGCTCAGGTTGAGGCATCTGGGGTGTAGTGCCTTGAGTAGTGGATAGGGCCGTCATCGCTTGCATTAGGGCAGAGATGAAGTCAGCTGTAGAAGGCTGGCTTGAAGACGGTCCTGGGGTCGTGAGTTCGGGTTTTGTTTGTTGGGCGCCATGTTGCCGAGAGGGGGCGTTTGGGCCTGTAGGACCCATCGCCGGCTCTGCGGACTTCTTCCTGTCCTCGGAATTAGACCGGGTGTTGACCATCTTTGCTTGTCACTGATAAAATGGTTTAATACTTCTACTGGTATAAAATATCGGTTACCGTGACAAGTATCTGTTATAGGTAACAGTTCCAAGGAGCAGTTACAAAATAACAGATCAAAAATAGAAAACAGAACAGTTAAAATAGTCTAAGTATTCCTTGACTTACGGAAGGAATAACTTAGTAAACAAGAAAAATAAAATGGTATAAAAGTACAATGCAAAGAAAATGTTTCTAAGTGTTTCCTGACTTACGGAAGAAACAACTTAGAATGAAAAGTGAAATACACAAGATAAAAGAATAGAAAAATGCAGAAATATTCCTAAGTGTTTCTTGTCTTACGGAAGAAACAACTTAGGACAGAAATACAGATAAATGAAATATGTAAATATGAAACAAGTTATGGAAATATTTCTAAGTGTTTCTTGACTTACGGAAGAAACAACTTAGAGTGAAAATAAATAAGAGAATCAAATATGGAAAAATAAGAATACAAATACTTATAAGTGTTTCTTGACTTACGGAAGAAACGACTTACAAATACGAAAAATCAAATACATAAAAGATGTGGAAATATTGCTAAGTGTTTCTTGACTTACGGAAGAAACAACTTAGCATAAAATAGAAAATGAAGGAGACAAATGTATTAAGTATTTTCTTAACTTAAGGAAGAAAATATCTTAAATAAAATATCGGAAATAATAATGCAACAATGATTATGAAAATATTTCTAAGTGTTCTTTTGACTTACCGGAAAAGAATGGCTTAGACGCACAATTAAAATAACAAGTCAAATATTCAGAGAAATATTTCTAAGAGTTCTTTGACTTACCGGAAAGAACTACTTAGACAAAGTACAAATCAAAATATAAAATAGAAAAAGCAAGATAAATATTTCTAAGTGTTCTTAACTTACGGAAGAACAACTTAGACACAAAATACAAGAAAAATAAACAATCAAAATAATCAAATAAAATATCAAACAATCAGTACATGAACAAATATAGATCAATGTATTATTCTAACCTGAAAAGGTCTGAATATACAATAATGCTAAAATAAAAAGGTATACAGAAAATCGGAAATAAAACAATAACTTAGTTGGAACAATAATAGCACCGACTAGGTCTACAGTAGAAGAGGCAAGCTCGACTGACCGATGAGAGAAAATCTACCTGCTTTTATGTAAAACAAATCCTTTGTTTTACGAAGCGAAAGTGGATTTTCCCTGCATCGAATCAATTAGAAATTTGGATTTGGCCAACCTTGGAATTCCCAAGTATTTTAACCGATATCCAAATTCCTTGATGCGTCGAGGACACTATGAAGGGCTGCTGGTGGTCATGCTTTTTCGCTCACACTAAGACTAAGGCTCACATATATCAGGGATTCTTGTTTTCTCATTCACGCTCACGTTCAGATAGCCGTTGCCATTTACAGTTTGTTTCTTTATCTGGACGAGTTATACCTACACCTTATTTCACAGACTTTTTTTTTTCTTTTCAGATTTAATGCTGCTACAGTTACTCCAATATTAATTAAAATGTCTCTTGACGATGATAAAAAAAATTGTGGGACTTTTCCACAAAACTGGATGAGGGTTGAAGTGCAAGATGCTCTTTATGCTCAAAAAAGTTGTTGATTAGCAACCGCTCAACAGCAGGCTTAAAAGGACATCTGAAAAAGATACACAACGTCTCTTCTGGAAGCCGGAGACAGAATGATTCTGTCTCCGGCTTCGGCACGCAATGTAGCTTTTCTTTAATAATTTTAAAGTGTTTGTTTGTCCTTTTGTAGTGTAGTGTAATGTACAATTATATGTTTATGACATTTTGTTCTTGTCAGATAGGCCGCAATTGACGAAATGCCCCTGAAGATGATCTAGGGATCGAAAGTACTTGGGCAAGATTAAATTAAACTGTGCTCGATATATGCCTTTTATTTGATCAAAGTTCAAAATTCCAAATAAGCCTCGAGGCTAATATTATCCCAAGGTTCTTTACTTCTTCTTCTTATGGTGCCTGTTCGTTCCGAACGTTGGCGATCATTCTGGCTATGATGACTTTGTTGGTTGCTATACGGAATAGCTGTGTTGAGGTCTATACCATGCTCTCAGGTTAGCAAGCCAGGATATTCTTCTTCGTCCTGGGGCCCTTTTCCTTCAATTTTACCTCGCAAAATGCATTGGAGTAGCTCGTATCTGCCTTAATTTCTCATTATATGTCCCAAGTACTGCAGCTTACGGCCCTTCGCGATGTAGACCAAATCCGCGGTTGTGTTCATCCTCCGCAGTACTTCTTCATTGGTGAAATAATTTATTTCACTCGCCAGATTAAGATTTGTATCATTCAGAGTACCTAATTTCTTTTAATTTCTCCCTCGAAGAAATTTCAAGATTTTAGACTTCTGGGAGATTATTTTAAGCCCCACATTAGAAGTCCAATCTGTAACTACAGTCAGAGTTGTTGCATTATATCTCTGACTGTGCCATTAATTTGCCGTAGGTTAATATGATCAGGTGATCCTCGTAGCATCAGCAAGATAATGTCTGTCGATTCGCATAGGTATACTATGGTAGCTTTATGGGACTGTCTCGATGTAGTTTGGGGAAAAATGATATGGTTTATCTTTTATGAAGACAAGGTACCGATCACAAGACGACTACTGCACTGACAATATTACACTTATCGAGATAGGAATTATTCAGCCACTGTGTAACTATTTTCCAAACTTAAAAAAATGTACGAGAAACGCCGTTTTGCAACGAAAGATGAGGTCATTTCTGAAACATCACGGAAATCTTTTGAGGAGATAGAACTTGAAAAAGTATTTTATCAAGTACGTATACTTAACGAAAACGAGACTATATTGCAAATTAAATGACAAAATGGAGAAAATCGAGAAAAATAGATTATTATCACACACCTTTGAATATGTACCCAATTTAAATTGAAAACAAAATGTTAAATTGTTGACCTGCAATCAGAATGAAATATTTATTTATTTATCTACAACTTACACCATCTAAAGCATAAAATACAGTCAGATTTGTCCATAACATTTGTGAACTCCCAAAGAAGTAGATTCCATTATTGGAGGTGATTACAATACGAAGCATTCTAAATGAGGATCAAGATTACAGACCACGAAAGGAAGAGAGCTCGCAAAAGCCAACAGATCAGAATAAAATACCTGATCT
Organism: Diabrotica undecimpunctata; assembly: GCF_040954645.1. NCBI lineage: Eukaryota > Metazoa > Arthropoda > Insecta > Coleoptera > Chrysomelidae > Diabrotica > Diabrotica undecimpunctata. The sequence continues at coordinate 144,331,669 of NC_092807.1, forward strand.
GATTGATTTTTCATAATCAAGAATATTGACCCTAATTTTTTTAGGAGGCCTGAGATATAAACTCGAGTCATTCCCCCATTCTGCTCACACTTAGTAGTAACGAAATAATACGGAAAGAGACTCCTCTAGGCTGGTCAACACAAGAACAGATTGGCAGAACTTCAGAAATTAATTAGAAGACGCAGTTAATATTTCGGTCCCTTTGAAAACTAAATATCAGTTAGATGCAGTTGAATTGTTCGCCAAGGAGATTCAGGAAGCAGCATGGAACAGTACTTTAAATAATGCGTCACAACATCTCAAGCAAGAAATACAAAGAATCAAGAATGAATCTATTGGAATATACGTTACGGCTCAAAGGACCTGTACTACATAACCCACTAATTAGAAACGGTTATGGAGGCTGGGCCCGAACCAATGTTCAAATATCTAAGTACAGCATCTCGAAAACACGTTCCAACCAATAACGTGGTCAACATGAATAGATTTAAACCAGATTTATTAGAAATTAAACCTACTGATACTAAAAAAATTGACAAGGAAATAAAACAGAATATCGATCCCAAAAGAGGTCTAGGGTTGATCTTATAACATGCGAAATATTAAAACACTTACCAAAGAAAACCATCAGTAAGTTTACATACCTATTTAATGCATTATTTCGACTAAACTATGTTCTCAAAACGTGTAAAGTGGTAGAATGTATACTGATTGACAAACCAGATCAATATTTTTACATCGAATGAAAAAGAGCACAGAAATAACAAAAACAATAAAACTTCGAAAGTTACAATATTTCGGCCATGTAATGAGACTTCCAAAGAGGTATGACCTTCTACACCTCGTAATACAGGGTACAATCGCGGAATAAGAGGCCCGGGTCGAAGAAGAATACCCTGACTCCGAAATCTCCAAGAGTGGTATTAAGAAACATCCGCTAATCTGTTTCGAATTGCCGTAAAAAAAGTTATTACGTTCGAAAATCGGACAGGGTACTAAAAGAAGAAGAAGAAGACATACCAGGAAAGGCGCCGAATGAGGTCTTGTCCTACAGGTCTATTTCATTATTGTCTGTACTTTCAAAATTATATGAAAAGATCCTAATGAAAAGACTTTTAACGAAAGAGAGCCATTTAACGATAGACCAGGTACATTATTAATAGTACCTACTACTAACAATACTTGCAGATATAATACTGCGAGATACCTGGGTATGTGTCTTGATGCAAGACTGTGTCGGAAGGTCCAAAACCAAACAGTTTTAAGTATTTGTTAGTATTTATGTAGGATGGAACAGAACTGCTTATTGATCTTTCTGATCAGATTGCAGTGTTAAGACACCACTTAAGAGGTGTTTTACTAATAAAAAAAATCTACAACTTACTTTGAAATCTTTCCACTGAAAATCCAACTGTAGGTACAATATCGGAAACTCTGTCCTCTTCATTTTTAAATTTATTTACAACGGTGGTTTTTCCACTATTATTTAGTCCAACTACTAAAACATTTACTTCTCTCTTTCTGCCACCTAAGAAATTCGCTAACTTTTGAAATAGTCCCATTTTGATTTGAAAAATATTTTTGTTTAACAAACTGAAACCATCTTCATTTATTTATCTAATTATATAAAGTTTCGTCTGTTGATTGTGCGTTGCTATGGCGATTTTAGCTGATACAAACAATTGAAGCGTTCAATAACATATTGGATAAACAGTTACGATATACGCAATTACCGTTACATACATAACATTATACAAACAAAATATAAACAATGTATAGTATAAAGTAACTGAAATAGAAGGATTAGAAGTAAAGGTATTGGTATAAGACCTTATGTGTTCCAAGATGTAGGCATGTCTTTGCTTTTCCATATATTTTTTTAGATCGTGCATTTTCTCAGTTTTTTCGTGTACACATTTAATAATAACGATCTCTATCTGCTCTCCTATCGCTTAGAGGTTACCATCTTTCTTTTTTGTTCTCCTAAATTCCTTTAATAACTCCACTGAGCGGGAATGAAAAAATTTAACAAAGGTATACCGGGCGGATTTCAGGAGACGATTTACACAAAACGACAAGAATACGAACCCGATTATAAATAAATACTAAAAGAACCTTTTTAGATTTTGACACAGAGACTAACGACTGAAGATAATGATTATTTCTATAATCTGCTCGAACGAAAATGCGATAAAGCACCAGGACATGACCTCATCATTTTACTCAGGGATTTTAATGCAAAACTTGGAAAAGAAAAGCATTATAAGGATGTTGCAGGACAACACAGCCTAGGTACATGTTCTAACAAGTCATAATGTAGAAAGATTCTCGTAGAGTTGGACGACTTGGCTACAATTTGGACAATACCTGCTATACTGAAAAAACCAAAAAAAAAAAGGGAAAAAAATAAAAAACCGTGTTCTCAAGTCACCCTGCCTGTTAGATGACTTAAAAATGTAAGCAAAAATTAGTGTAAATGGCAAGTAAAGCTGTCCTATAGATGACTTCAAGTTTAACTTTTAAAAAATTTATTGTACAGGGTGAACACTCTACACTTATTAAAGTGGAAGTTACAACCACTGATTCCATTGACGGTCGCTGCAACTTATTTTTAATTACTATTTAAATGGGAATAAGCCACAATTAAAGGTTAAAGTACGTTTATTGACGTTTCAATTTCCACTTCGGAAATCGTTCGCAAAATACAAACATTAGTGAAAATTAGGACAACACAGCCTAGCTACATGTTGTAACAAGTCATAATGTAGAAAGATTCTCGTAAATTTATATAAGAAACAAAGAAATATACATTTAAATAAATTTAATATTCTTTTAGAACAAAACAGTATACACACTTTAGATAACCTAAATAGAAATAATGACATATTAGCGACAGTTGTCAATCTATCAAATAGACATTTAAAACTATGCATTTAAATCATCGAGCAAAAAGACAAAAGAGGGAATCTAATCGATATGAAAAGGAGACCAAAAAAGTGGCCTCTGATGGCGGACATATCCGGAAATGCGAATGCGCCAAATTTAAATTTCATGACACTTCACAATAATCATACAAAGGTGTAGGGGTTCTAATTTATCTATTTATTTGTTATATTACATAATAGTAGTATTACATAATATTAATACATAATACACTTTTTTTAACACTAGAACATAATAAAGTTTTAATTAAATAGTAACAATAATAGTCTAAAATGTGAAACAATTGTTAAAAAACTTCAATAGAAAATACAAATAATCTTTCATGTGACAGTTGGGATAAACAATAACATCAGCAATAACATAACCCAACTAAATTTGATTCTTGAACAAGGAAAGAGTCTCTCTTTCCTTGTTTAATATGGCCTCTCAAGATGGCACTTCCTGTCTAACAATATTTTTGCCCCCACTACCTTTACATTCCCTCTTTTGTCTTTTTGCTCGATGATTTAAATGCAACGGAGAGTTTATTACCAAAGAATATAGACGCTTATTAAGCGTCTATATTCTTTGTTATTACTGTCAAAGGGTCTAAACTTTGCTGTTACTCATCCATCCATTCAAAAATTAGAAATAATAAGCTCAGTGGATAAAATATCTCAATGTTTACCAACCCACGAAAAGGAAGAATACAGAGTATTATGTAAACTTGAATTGGAAAATTCTATTAAAATTGAACAAAACATAAGCAAAGAGGAACTAAAGGCTATAAGAACTTAAAAAAATGATGACTCCATAATTATATTAAAAGCAGACAAGGGGAATGCAACTGTAATAATGGATAAAATTCAATATGAAAACAAAATTAATTAATTGTGGCTTATTCCCATTTAAATAGTAATTACTTTAACATGCCACAAGAAAATAGCTTTAGAACAACTTATGTTTACTTAAATCCAGAAATCTCATTCCCTTTTTATTTGTTCACTCCATTTCACAGTAGGTAAACCACAAATCAGAGCATAATAGGTACGATAGTTGTATATAAACACAAAAATTTGTCCAATTAATGGTTCAAGTATAACGAGAATTACAATAAATTTAGGTTAAGATAAACAGCGAGACATCCACCGGTGCGAGCGAAGTGTCGACACATACATTCGGCCTGCATTCGGCTTATTCGTGTCCTTGGGAGTGTATGGCGTATTTGCTATTCGGGTATTTGCTTATGCGTGCGAATAAAGCAAATAATTGACGAATGTACCACACTTTATCTTATGCGAACGAATATGGCGCATAAAGAATAATAAATAGCGAAGTGTGGTGCCGCCATAACAATATCCTTGAGAATATTGCGATTTTTTCGAACTTTTCATATGTCTCTCGAGTTTTGTTGTTTAGCAAAGCATAGGTAACATGTATTATATTAGTTTTTGCATTTGACTACCAATGTCAGCATGAATTGTATATATATATATATATATATATATATATATATATATATATATATATATATATATATATATATATATATATATATATATATATACAGAATTCAATGCACCATGGAACAGTGTTAGTTATACATAATATTACTGCAGCCAACCGATTCAAAAGCTTTAGTGATGTTAAAAATGATAACAGCAATCCAAGTGTTGGGATTTAAAAATTTTTGTTTTTAAATTTTGGATATGAAGGATGTAAAATTACCGATGGAGGTAAAGGTCATATTTAAGAGAATGACGTATGCATTAGACAGCCCATGTTACACTTTGTCGTATGGAGTGTGGTCTAAAAGGTGTATTTGTGACTGATTAGCTTAGACACCGTTCATAGCTATCTTGTCAATCAGTTACCAGCTGAAGTCCGTTTAAAGAGGTCTACCCTCCGGACGCTGGTACTCACGTGAAGCATGGTTATATGTTGCCTAAAGTTAAATCTAATAAAATATTAAACATCATTCATTTTTAACAACAACATGTACATTTTTTGTTAACTTTAATTTTTGTAAAGGGTTTTACCCTAATATTTTGGTGGCTCAGGCATGTTAACCTGTAAGTATAACCATTTTGCTTTTTTTAACCTTAGTCAACATTTCAATCACGTTTGCTTTAATTAAATGGTTTATACTTATTTTAGGCTTTTAACCTGATGATGGAATTATTATTGCGAAAACGTTTGTTTTTTTTTATGTAGCCCTTCTAAGGGCTTTTTAAATATTCCTACATACGTTAGTGCTGACAAACTTCAAAGGCGGCATCTGAGAGTGGGCATTCTGATTTGTGCCCTTAGATACGTTAGCGGATAGATTTGGCAATATTTGGAATAGAGTCAGAACGCTTAAACCACCAATTGCCAGATTGCAACAGTTATCTTTTTAACTTTATACAAACATTTTACTATTTACTTTTAAAAACTGTTTTAAAACTATTTACTTTTTCTTTTTTGGTAATTCTAAAATATTAATGTTTAAATATCTTATTGCTTTTGATTGATATGTTTCATTTGTAATGTAAATTTCAACACTGCCAAACAACATTTCATTATGTCAAACTCATTTATTTGAGACTAACTTCACTAAGACCAAATGTGAAAAATGTCCTATAATTCTACAACACTTTTCGATTTTGATTTTTGAAATTTTTACTAAATGCCGTAACGACATAATAAAATTGTCATAATCCTTCTGTGTAGATATACGGTTATAGAATAATAAACACATTGTTGCTTGTATACGGTTTATTGCGTTTTAAATAACACAGCTACGCTCTATATAGAAATAAACAAAAATCGTCTATATAGAAATAAACAAAATTCGACAAAACTAAATACAGACTAGACAGCATAGATGCATGGCATCGTTACTAACAATCAGCATTCCATTACATGGTTATTAGCTAAAATATGAATTCATGTCCGTATATATACAAAGTATAGTCCTATCACACCAAGTTATTCTCATTTGATTACATATTCGATTAATAAAATGTTTAAATTACTGGAAAAGGTCGAAAATAAATGGCAGTTTTGTAAATGCTATGGCACAAAATAAATTCAATATGTTCTAATTCTGCCTATTTCCAATTCTTTAGTTTCAGTCCTGAATGTGTTATTTACTTAATTTATTTTTAATTGTAACACTCATTGCAATCCCTATATAGACATAGGTACAACGCTCTAGTCTGGAAGGGTCGTGTAAATATGGCAAAGGTACATTTTAAATTACATTTATATATAAAATGTAATTCAAACCTTAACGTAAAGAAAAATATAAGCACATGCGAGGTAATACTGCATTTTGAAATACCTTATTTTCTGGGTTTATAGGCCGTGGTCTGGAATTTACCTTTCTAAGGTTTCGTTTGCAACTATGGCAGTCATGATCAAAGGCGAGTATAAAAATGTAATCATGTCCATTTTCAATCCAACGAAGGCAATGTAAGGAAACCTACGATCAAGTAAAATAACAAAGTTATACTAAAAAAACGTGGATTCCTTTTACTTGTTTCTTCTCTTCTTCTTTCGGTGCCATATTAGGTTGTTCACTGTCTTCAGCTAATCAAAATAGTTGCGACCCTCTATTTTACCTTTCATTATAAGCTGAAGGATTCTGTACCGGTCTCTTCTAAGAATCTGCCATAGGTATGAAATCTTTCTTATTTGTTTATGACATACTTGTTTATGAACAAAAAAAATTGTTAATTCGATAGTAAATTGTAGTAAAAATGAAGAAGCCAAATAGAAAATTGGAAATGAATGTAGAAGACTTAAATGCCGTTAACAAGGTAGAAATACATTGGAGTAAGTGTTATGGACCTCCTATATTTACGATTACTATGAATGTAAAACATTTCAACAATTTGCTAAGATTTGGTTTCGATTCAGTGCAACTGCATATGTCGCTCTGATGAGACCTAATGAGGATGAAATACGTATAAGAGGCTGGCGGATGCCCTGCATCGAAATTAAATCTAATACCGTCTTTCTGTTGCTAGGATTTGTTCGGTAAACTGGTACCAATCTGCAACGTATGAGATCAAGCTAACTTAAACTTTAAATATATGATATGAGGGTCGGCATAAGTCAGGCAACGCTCTCGAAAAATCGGCAAAGTCCGGCAACGCTGTCGAAAAATATTAAAACGAAGCATGTTAGTGCTTCAAACAGTTGTGTTGGTGTCATGATAGCACATGGTTGTCGAGTAGACGCGTTTTCAGAATGAAAACACGTCACGTGTACCGGAGCACCTTAATGTTCATTTTGGAGAATGGATAGGCAAACGAGGAATCGTTGAGTGTCCCGCACGGTCATGTGACCTGACAATCATTCTCAAGGACCGAGTTTTTGCAAGAGGACCACGCACCCTTCGCGACCTCCGAACTGCAATTGAAGAAGAAATCAGGCTTTCTCTCCGTTTTAGCGTTGAAGTCACCACATATTACGATAAAGTGTGCTTTTGTATCGTTTTTAGGGCCAAAGTAATGTTATCGTAGAATTCTTCTATTTCATAGTCCGCATGGTCACTTGTTGGGGCCTATACGTGTACCATTTTCAAACTATATCTTTCACTTAGTTTTAGAGTTAAAGAAGCTTATGTAGAGAGAGTAGAGAAACTTAAGTGTGTGTATAAAGATACAAAAGATTCTCTGTTTTTATTGAAATGAATATAATTACTGCCTTACTCACTACGCTCTATATCATCATAATATTTTATCGTTTTAACGTTGTAAGAATATCTACATTTAATATTTTCTCTTCGTATGCCCTTTCTAGTAGCAATTGATTGGAATGCTAGTGTTACAATTAAACAATACGAATAAGATACAATTATATAAGTATTATGACCCTTAATATTTTTAGTACAAAAATTTCACTTTAAAATGTTAAATAAAACCGTTTTATAAATATTTATTTTTTCGACCAATTCCATAATATGGAATTCTATATATATATATATATATATATATATATATATATATATATATATATATATATATATATATATATATATATATATATATTTAATTCCATATGTAAGATTGTCCAATCTGCAATAAAATTAACAAATTAACCGTATCAGGTGTAAAACCTGTCATTGGAATTGTGTCTAGACAATATGGAGTATTCCGCTTTGCAAAATAATAACAAGTAACTTATTGGTTCAATGTATTTCCGATGTTAATGTAAATAGTATTAACAAAATAAATTAACATAGAGTAATAGAAGCAATATTAAAAAGGTAAGAATTTAATTAAATATGTAGACTTCTCATAGATCGTACTGCCCATAGTCTTGGTAGTCTACCAGGTGCTATGCCAGTATTCGATTTTTTACTACCTTAGTTCATCGATCAGGAGACATAATGAATGAACTTGTTCAAATTCATATTTTTATGAATTTGAATATATGATAATTTATCCTATAGGATTTTATGGTTATTATAATAAACTGTATGAAATAGTTCCACAAATTCTTGAATAAAATGCACATCGATTCAAAAGTTTTCGGTCACACGGTTTTAATATTTTAGAGTATAAGTACCTACAGTTTATACAGTATATCTTTAATAGTATAAGTTATTTTTGTTGTTTAATTCGTTAAACATAAATCACCGAGTAATATCTGATAAAGATAAAATAACAAATCGGTGACCCCCATTATGGCAGTAAAACAATTTCAAAGAGAGATTAGACATACACTTGGGGTTTTATATTATGTGTCTCTACACTACGAAGATGATTACTGCAAGCAGGTTACGATATCGAAATGAATTTTAATAATCCCTCGGTTAAAACGTCAAGACTAAGTTCTTCAATTGAACGGTACATTCACGTACCCGAGGAATTTTGGAATTTGGTCATGCTTTTCGATGCATCCAGTATTTCCCTGGCAAATGATAGCAGAATAATCCGTGTTCAGAAGCAACCATTATGTGCTTCCTTTTCAGGGACCATCTCTATCTAGTTATCGAAGAACATCCATTTTTGGACATAAACCTCCCGCTAGATTTTTTCTTAGATTATCTTTGGTAAATGTCCAAGTTTGACAATTGTATGTAAGAACAGGTAGTATTGGGCTTACAAAATTCCATGAACCTAACTCACTCATTGGGTGATGGCAATCTAGGAACGAAACTATGAAATCCGACATTACTGGAAACATTTATTTCTTTGCAGTGCGTTCTCAGAGCAAGATAGACTCAAACTAGTATTTGCATTAGTTAAATAGTTGGAGTATTTATTGTTTTCTTCTAACAGTCGTTTTAAATACTTTATATTGAATTCAGCATGAAATTAAAATAGTTATTGTTTTTAGAATTCACTTCTACACACTGATCGAAAATGCTTGTTGCTTGTTCATAAGAATCCTTGCAGAAGGGGTTGTCGAGTTTGCCAGTGCTGCTGGAGAAGAATGAAAGATTATTCGACAAGAATTAATAAGAAATCATCCGATATCTTAAGGTCTATATTGATCCTCCGAGGGAAAAACACAGTATTCCACACTTTTTTTCTGATTTAGTCAAAAACTCTAAAATATTCTTCAAATAATATGCTTTAACATTATTTTCTCATATTTAAATCAATTCATTAATGTCTGATGAATTGACTGGAATCCACATTTATAGTTATCCCTAAAAACCACAGCCCAGGAACTAAAGACTAATTAGCCTTATATCCAGTTTGCTTAAAACATTTACGATATATTTACAAAACGAATATACAGTCAAATCAAAAGTATATGCCGCTTGGCTTCAGAAACGGTTTTGAAACATCTTCTTCCAATGCCGTCACCATTAACGGAGGTTGGCGACCACATTTCTAAAAGTTTCTCTGTCTTTTGAAACGTGAAATAATTCGTCTACAGTCATGTTTGTCCAGTCTTGAATATATAGCAGTCATGACTTCCTCTTTCTACCTATTCCCTTTTTGCCATCGACTCTACCCTGCATGATGACCTGCAGAAGACTATATTTATCATTCCTCAGTATGTGTCCAAGGTATGTTTTGAAACAATCGAAGCTCTATTCAGTATAAACCGACTCCTACAGAAACGCAGAGATCAAGAAAGGGTGTATTTGCTGGTTTCATAGATTATGCAGATCATAGCATTATAAGCTGATAAAAATACTTTACAAAATCAAAGTTGATGAAGAGGATATCTAAATTGTAAAGAACCTCCGACAATGGTTTGGGATGACCTCCGCGGAGCTGTTTCGCAGATCAGTCAACAAAACCATGATAGCCTTGATGATGATGATAGCCTTGAACCAGGAGTGCCTCAACATCCGGACCGGATGAGGCACTGAAGAAGAAGACGATAGTCATTTTGTATGACACTATAAGAACTTTTCAAGACGCTTCAAGAACTTTTAAACAGTATTAATTCAATAAGAACTGAGCATTATTACGCAAGAACTAGTCCCAGAATCTAAGATTAAAAGTAAAAATGGTGAAAGCAACATTCAACAAAATGAGATTATTGTTCTTCTTCTAGTGCCGTCTCCACTAATGAAGGTTGGCTATAACCATTGCAAATTCGTCCCTATCTTCTGCTTTTCTTAAGAGCAGCTGTGTGTTTATAACCCGGTCCAGTCGCGAATGTTTTTCAGCCAGGATATTTGTCGTCTACCAGGACCCCTTTTTCCTTCGATTTTACCCTTCATAATCAGCTACAACAACTCGTACTTATCATTTCTAAGTATGTGCCCCAAATATGCTGTCTTTTGCCTTTTAATGGTGGTCAAAGTTCTCTGTCTCTTCCCATTCTGTGCAACACCATTTCGTTCGTACTATGATCGGTCCATAGTATCTTCAAAATTCTCCTAAAAAGCCACATCTCAAAAGCACATGTCAACATTAACAGTCCAGGCTTCGACACCATAAAGAAGAATATAGTGGATATAACATTTTACCATCCGATATCGGATTTGCTGGTTGAGTCATTAGTTACTCAGAAATTTCCTCATTTTCAAAAAGGCTGCTCTTGATTGCTCTATTCTTGAGCGAATTTCTGATTTCGGATTCAGATCTTCCGTAATCCAGACTCCTAAGTATTTCATTTCGTCCACTTGCTCAATATCTTCATTTTTTATCTGGATCCTTGTAATGACTTTGCCCCTCTTACTGATAACCATGGTTTTTGTTTTCTTTATGTTTATTGTTAAACCAAACTGTTCCCCAGTATCACAAATTGTGTTTACTAACGTCTGCAGGTCTGTCCCACTTTCAGCGATAATAACTGTATCGTCAGTATAACGGATTATTCTTATGTGATGATAACTTTAGCTTGAAACTAAGTCAACGAATGATGGAATGCTATGTGTGGTTAGTGTTATTATATGCTGTTAAAACGTGTTAAAACGAGATGTTGATACAAAATAATGCTTGCCATTTCATGGGTAGAACATGTATGTACCACAGATGTTCTACGAGGGGCTAATACTTACAGAAAATTATTGACCACAATAATAGAAAAATAGCGTATTTAGGGCACGTACCAAGAGGAGAAAAATACCATTAACTACAGCTGATACTTATGGGTATAATCGAAAGCCGACGAGGAACTGGAAGAAAATAAAGAGCATGGCTTCGAAACATTCGAGAATGTACAAGCATAAAAAGTGCTGAAGCTGAAGGATCTTTTCTATATGGCACAAAATAAAGCGGGTCTTGCTATAGTTATCTCCAACGTCCGGGAGAACAAAAGAGGTATTTAAAAGAAGCATTTGGGCAAGAAGACATGTGACAAAAACCTTTTGAATATATATATATATATATATATATATATATATATATATATATATATATATATATATATATATATATATATATATATATATATATATGTGTGTGTAATGTGTGTTATGTTAGTTGTGGCTTATCCTTATTGGTAAATGTATATTGAGATTTAATTTCATATAACTTATCTGTCAAAAGTGTTATTAAATTGCCTTAAAGTCATTATAACAAAATTTCTATTTCTTATAACATAATCTATAATCGATTCTTAAACTAGATATTCTGAAGTGCATTTGTGCTGCGGCATGTGTGCAAATTACCCATAAATAATACATTTCTCACACTATATACATAATAAAATTATTAAGTACATTTAATTGTGTTTATATACAAAATTTACTGCAGACTGGACATACCCGATGGGTTCGTTAGAATATTATAATATATATAAAAATGCATATAAAACAAAATATATAGTCAACACATACGTAAACATACAAATTATTTGTCCAAAACATGAAAATAAATAAATAAAATAATCGAAATATCGGTGTGCATCAAAACTTCAAGTGTTTGTAATGAAAAATAACAAAATAATTGCAATAATTAATACTATAATCCCAAAATACTGATATTCTAAGAAGAACCGATTGTAATCAATGAATAAGTATAATTAATGTAAATTAATAGTTCGATAACTACGCGACATAATACATTATCATTATGTTTAATCATTATTTGAGCAGCTTACCATGAGTTCGCTCTGATGAAGCCTAGAGGCAAAAATATGCATATTAGCGAATGGTGGTACGCTGTAACTAAATCAAACCTTAACTGTCCATTTTATTTTTATTTGAATAGTTTAATTTATTCAGACAGTACAGAGTGTACATCTGACAATTAAATCGTCCCACTATCGATGGTAAAAGTCACTACTATTTCATACACTAGCTGAATATCATTTTTTTGTTTTGAGTTTTTCTTTTTCGACCTTGTCAGGTTGTCATTATGTGTCCTTCAGTTACTATAAGGCATATCCACAGCCAGTGAACCATAGAAGGATTAATATGCAGTGGCGGCTGGTGTGGTAAAATTTTGGGTAGGCCAAGCCAGCAAATTACATAGCTATGGTCACGGGGTCATGACCCCCCCCCCTAACTAATTTTTTAATGATTTCTCTGTTCATTTTAACTTCTGCGTTGTATCTAATTTTTTCGATTTTTGATTTTTCATCTAGCAAATCGCGAACAGAAAACGCCGTCTTCTGTACATTCCTTAACGGACAGCAAATTACTTAAATGTTCCTTGTAACTGGAATGTTTTTTAAGGAGGCAGACATATTTTTTAAATCAAAGTATCCTTCACAATTCTATACATATTTCTTATTAGAAAATAACAAACACGGCCAACAATATAGTCTGTTTTTCGTAATACTTCCAGACAACCATTTGTAGACATCATACCAAGAGCAATTAAAAATACGCACCTTTTTCCCATCTTTTTGGTCAATACGCAATGTTGGAGTAGGCCTTTCATTCATAATAATTTTTTTTTTATCAATTTCAGTTCTAGATAATGGCGATTCCAATAGTGAAACAATGTCCAAACACTCACTATCAACATTACTATTACTGCAACCTGGTAAAGCGTCATAAAAACTCATTTTTATGTATCAGTTATAAAACAATCTCACATATATAAGTTGCATACAATCAGGCGATATAGAAATCACGCAAATGTGATTTTTTTTCTTCGAATTTTACGAACTTTTTTAAATTTATTTGGGCAACCGTGCACTTGTTTGCAATTGTGTTGTTTGTTTAAAAATATGTTACAATTATAGATTATGTTACATATTTTTATCATAATTTAAAAGAAAATTTATATTACAATTCGATAATTACGTTACAAGTGACAACGATGTTCATCGTAGGCCCGATCGTCTGGTGCCTAAACAGCAAGCATAAACACGACAATATAAATCATTGTCCGGCAAGCTGCTTAACTTCAAACGCTTTTTGTACGGGGATCTTATGTGAGCTGGGTTCCGATCGGGCCTATTAATGATATTTAAAATGCCTGAATACGAGTCGATGCTTTCTGTGGTAATATAATAACTTAGTTGTTTTAACGGACGCTAATGTATTGAGTGATTTAGTACATTTAAAAGATATTTACATGCATTAACATAATTTTTAAATCTATGTTTTTCAATTTTAAAGCTATTAAAATTATTGGGCAGGCGCGGCCTATCCTGCCTACCCCCAAAAGCCGCCACTGTTAATATGACGCTTCTTGACAAAAAACTGTAATATTTACCACTTTCTATTACATTACACTAGAGTAACCCCGAGTTCATTATGTGTTTTTCGACTTTTTCAGAAAAATTACAGCTCCTCAAAAAAGGTTCCAGTAATTTTGTAGGACACTATATTTATTTATTTATCAAAGATTTATTTTTTTCAATTGTTTTGTTATTTCCAATAAAATCGGTAATTAGATTTGCATAGATAAAAAAATATTAACACTTACCATATCCTATCAACTAGATTCTAAAGTTTTCTGATTTGATTACAATCGGTTCAATACAAGTTCTAATGCACTTTTTGATTCAAAAAATTATAAATAAATACCATGTTATGTAAGAGAATTTAGCATTACTTCACTTCTTACCTATTTTTAAGTTATATTTTTCGTATTTTTACGAATTTGATTCGCTTCGTTTCAGTCATTATATTTACATTCGGTAAACTAAAAAAGATCTTCAAATATTCACATTTTATTTCATGAGATAAAAAAAATGAATCTTAGGATTATCTACTTATTTTTTACATAAGAACCGCCTCTATACAGGAAAGTATCTTTTAAATTTATTCAAATAATTACAACAAACATTAATTCTTTAATTTTGATTAAATAAGATAAAAGAAGTATGTGACAGGGATGTATACTGTCCCCATTATTATTTAATATATATTCAAGGATCATAATGAACCTAGCGATAACTAATATATATATATGTGGCTAAACACCCCTTTAGGGGTTACGCCGCTTACGCTCTCTAGATCTATGTTTTGAGGTAGATCAGTCCTCATGTTCCTTATTTAATTTTCTCAGTTATTTTTCTCCATTGTGTCCTATCTCTGGTTATTCCTTTCCACTGTCGTATGCCCGCCTTGTTGAGATCATTTACAACTTCTTGTAACCATGTAGATCTTGGTCTTCCACGTCTTCTTTTGCCAGCTGGTGTCCATTCCAATATTGAGAATATCGTCGTAGTTGATCCTGATCTCCATACGTGTCCTAGCCATTTTGCTCTTTGTTGTTTTATTTTACACACTATATCTTCCTTAATTTCTTCCAGTAGCTCAAGGTTCGTTCTTTGTCTAAATTCATTTTCATTTATTTTTATTGGTCCCAGTATTGCTCTTAGTATTTTTCTTTCTTGTATTCTAAGGTTTTCCTCTTGTTTTTTTGTCATGCTGAGGGTTTCGGCTGCATACATCATCGTCGGTCGAATTATTGTTTTGTATACCTTCATTTTCGATTTCTTACTCAATAGTTTATTTTTTAGTAATTTCTTATTTGCATGGAAGGTCTTATTTGCTGTAATAATCCTTTCTTTGATTTCTGTTTCTCTTTCTCCATTGTTTGTTATTAATATTCCCAAGTACTTAAATTTTTCGACTTCTTCAAAAATGTATTCGCCTAGTCTAACCTTTTTGTTTTCGAAGTTTTTATCAAATCTCATTATTTTTGTTTTTTCTTGGTTTATTTTTAATCCCATTACTTTTCCTTCTGTTACCATTTCCTTTAACATTTTTTCCATTGTTTTTCTATTTTTTGTTATTAGCACAATATCGTCAGCGTATGCTATTATTTGTCCTTCTCTAGTTCTAAGGGTACCTTTGTTTATATTCCTGACGATGTATTCCAGGGCAAGATTAAACAGGGTTGCTGATAACGAATCTCCTTGTCTAACCCCTTTATTTATGACAAATTCTTCTGTGTCTCCTACTTGAGTTTTTATACTCACTACAGTTCTACTCATTGTCATTTTTATTAATCGTCTTAATTTGTTTTGTATTCCCATTTCTTTCAGAGCTACCATTAATTTTGATCTTTTTATTGTATCAAATGCTTGCTGAAAATCTATAAAAAGCAGTTCAATTTCTATTTTATATCCATAAGCTTTTTCCATAATTTGTTTAACTGTATGTATGGCATCTGTTGTAGACTTTCCCTTAATAAATCCGCATTGATAGTGTCCTATGATATTCGTCATAGCGTTGGTCAGTCTTCGATGTATTAAGGTCGACATAATTTTATATGCTGTGTTTAATAGCGTCAGTCCTCTGTAGTTATTACACATTTGTTGGTCTCCTTTTTTATGAATCGTGATAATTTGTCCTTTGTTCCATTCTTCCGGCATTTTTTCTTCGTCCCATATGTCTTTTATTAAATTGTACAGTTTTTCTTTTAATTCTTCACCACCATATTTTATAAGTTCCATATTGATCCCGTCTGATCCTGAAGATTTACCATTACGGCTGCTATTTATAATTTCCTCAACTTCCTCTTTTGTTGGTCTTTCTAGCTGGTTTCCTAACATCATTGTCTCTTCTTCTACGTTTTCATTTAGGTCTTGATCTTCTTGCTCTGTTAATAATTCTTTAAAATAGTGAGTCCAAATTTCTTTATACTCTTCATCATTTTCTGATACTTTTCCATTTTTATCTTTTATGCCTTTTATCTTTCCTTTAAAAGTTTTGTTTTGCTCGCTAATTTTCTTATAAAATGCTTTTGTGTTTCTGTTCTTACTTTCTTTTTCTATTTCTTTTATCTTATCATCTAACCAGGCACGTTTAATTTTCCTTATTTTTTTCTTACATTCATTCCTTATTCTATTGTATTCTTCCCTATAATCCTGTCTATTTGTTCTTATCCACATTTGTCTAATTTCTATCTTCTTTTTTAGCATGTTATGGCATTCTTCATTATACCATTCTTGTTTTTTTTTGTTTCTTTTTATTCCTATGTGTACATCCGCTGTTTCATTTATACATTTTTTTAAATTTCTCCATTCTGTTTCTATATCCTTTGTATATTTACACTGTTCCTTTAGTTTTTTGTTCATGTCATCAGCATACTTAATCCTTATGTCTGGAGCATTCAGTTTTTCTACGTACCATTTGTCTTTCATTGTCGTGTTTTTTAGAGTTCTTTTGACTTTTTGTTTTACCTTTGCAGTCACCATAAAATGATCTGTGTCTGCATGCGCACCTCTGTAAGTTCTCACGTCCGTAACCGATGTTTGTTTCCTTCTTGTAATCAGAATATGGTCTATTTGGGACCATGTTTTTTGGTCTGGGGAAATCCATGTTACTTTATGGTATTTAGGATGTTCGAAATTTGTACTAATGATAATCATATTGGTACTAGCTGCTAGGTTACATAATCTTTGACCATTGTCATTTGTTTTTTCGTGTAATGTGTGTTTACCTGCTACTTGGTTAATGTAGTCTTCCTTACCTACTTGGGCGTTAAAATCTCCCATTACCAGTATTGTGTCTTCTCTAGGTAAATTCTCCATTTCTCGTTCAAGTTCCTCATACATTTTGTCTTTTTCCTCCGCAGCAGCACTTTCAGTTGGAGCATATACGTTTATGATTGATATATTAAATGGTTTGGCGTTAATTCTCAGGTAAGCCATACGTTCATTTATTGGTTTAAATTGCATAATGTTATTTTTTATTTTTCCCATAATTATGAAAGCAACTCCATATTGACCTTGTTTTCCATGTCCCGAATACTGTAGTGTGTAGTTTTTTTTATTTATTTCTCCTTGACCTGCCCATCTAATTTCTTGAATCACTGCAATATCAATTTGGTATCTTTCTAGTTCTGAGACAATCTCCTGCATTTTTCCTGGTTCAAGCATTGTTCTGATGTTCCACGTACTTATTTTTAGTTCATCGCGTTTTTTCATTTTTCTATTATATTTTTTCCTGCTCGTCTGTTTTATCTTATCTAATCTATTCATGTCCTTTTCCTTTGTCATTTTCGTTTCCGTTTTTTGTTGTGTGTACGATATTTGTTGTTTTATCGGTTTTTTGGCGTGTCTTGGTTTGCCTTTTCCAGTTCATTCTTCTCTTTGTTCCATTTCCATATAGCCCCGTCAATATTTAATTTTTGATAACCTACTCTGGTGTTCATACCTTTTTCTTGTTGAAATTTTGCAATTTTCCGTATTTCTTGTTGGATCTTCATCTCTTCTTGCGTTAGATCGTTATTGATGTATATTTCTGGCTTTGATGCCCTTAGTTTGTTTTTGTTCTTCATGATTTTAATTTTTTCATTTCTGTTTTTTAGTTTTACAAGACATGTTTTGTCGCCTATTTTATAAGCATCTTCTATTTCTACTTTAATGCCTAATTCTTTTTCCACGAAATTTGCCATAATCTCGTTGACTACATTTGGGTTATTTGTATCCATCGGTAGACCCTGGACAATAACATTGTTAGCCTTTCTCTCTTTCTCGAGCTGTTCTACCTTCATTTTCACTATCTTTAGTTCCTGCTTCATTTCATCATTTTCCTTTTTTAGTTGTTGGTTACTTTGTTTGAATTCATTTATTTCTTTTTTTAATTCTCTGAGGTCATTTCTATATTCTCGTTGTTCTTCTTTTATTCCTTTTACCTCCGTTGTTAGATGTTTTGTTTGATCTGTTAAATTTTGCATCATTTTTAAAAGCTGATCTATTTTGTTTTCATCTTTCTGTTGTTTGGTTGGTGTTCTGGTAAGTTTCTTGCTCTTGTTGAAAATATCTTCATCATCTTCCTTTCGACTTCTTTTTTTATTGTCTTCTGAGGTGTAGTCATCATCGCTATCCATTTTTATTTCTTTTTTATGTATTTTTTACTCTATATTATAGCAAGCGGTAAGTTCTAGTTCTCCGGTCAACCCGTCAGAAGCTCTAGAACTTCTCAAGCAATAATTGAGTATGAAATTTAAATTTATTAAATATTTTATTTCTTCTAAATTTTGTTTATTTAGTTAATATTATTAATTAGCGGATTTCCTTTCTTGGATTTTTGAAACTTTTTGGATAACCGGC
Source organism: Diabrotica undecimpunctata (assembly GCF_040954645.1). Lineage (NCBI taxonomy): Eukaryota > Metazoa > Arthropoda > Insecta > Coleoptera > Chrysomelidae > Diabrotica > Diabrotica undecimpunctata. Next base: position 144,350,464 of record NC_092807.1, read on the forward strand.
AACGTCGCATTCAATTTGATCAAGACTTGTCTTCTTATCTGTTATTAAAAGAACTGGAATTTCTAAATGTCGTTTTGTTTTGAATACAATAAAATGTTTTAAAACTTACTTACAGGTCACTTTTTGCCAATTTTCTTTGCACTGCAGAGAGTTTATGTCCTCATACAATTTTTCACGTATAGTTTGGATTTTATTTCTCACGATAACTAATATAGATGAGGGAAAACATAAATAGAGAACATAAGAACAACCTAAGATACGCTGATGACACTGACATTTTTGCAGACAGACTGAAATGTTTGCAAACGCTATTATTCAGGGTAGCAGAGATCAGTAGCAGGTTTGGACTTGATTTTAACATAAAACAACAACATATATGGCTATAAACAAAGATAGTATAACACCGGGACAATTCGGATCGTTGGTTATTCCGTCTGGTCCTGGTGACTTTCTATTTTTGAGTGAATTTATGGCTATCTCTACTTTCTGAAAACTGATTTCTATTTGGTGTCTTAATTCGGGTACGTTATTGTGTTGATTATTATTTTCCTTTTCTTTAAATAGTTCCGTCAGGTATCTTTCCCATTCGTTAGCTGGTATGTATTCCTTCAATTCTGCCATTTCTTTCCGTTGGTTTCTTATGAATCTCCATATTTGTTTTTGTGTACCGCAGAAGTCGCTTTCCATCCTTTTTGTAAACTGTTCCCAGTGTTCATTTTTTGTTCTTCTTACCAACTGCTTTGTTTCATTGCGTATTCTTCTATAGGTGTCTCGGGATTCTGGAGTATTTATTGTTTTGTACTTCGTGTAGGCCTATCGTTTCTCTTTACATTTCTCTTTTATTTCTTTTCTGAACCATGGTGTATCGTTGTTGTTTCTTTTGTTCAGTATGACTTTGCGTTTTCCTAGAGCTACTGTTGCCGCTTCTTCAATGTTGTTTTTATTTTTTCCCAGTTCGCATTTATATCTTCGATGTCGTCTATTTGTTTCAGATGTATCTTCTGTGCTAGCCTTCTTTGGTACATTTCTCTTGTACAGTCGTTCCACAGTGATTCTACTTTGAATTTTTCCTCGGTGATTTCCTGTAGAAAATTATTGGTTTTGGTGTTATTTTCATTCTTATTTTTGCTAGTACTAGTTTGTATTCAATACCTGCGTCTGCTGAGTTTAAGGTTCGGATATTTGGTATCTGCTTTGGGTGGATTTTTCTATTAGTGATAAGTCAATCATAGATGTGTGCCCCTTGGAGTTTTTAAATGTATATTTATACTGGAGCTTATTTGGGAAAAATGTATTATTGATTCTCAGTTCGTTAAAAGCACAGATATTAGCCATGAGTTCTCCATTTGCGTTGACATGGTTTTCATTAAATCTTTGTTTTACTCCTGGAACTATTTCATTTCCGATTCGTGCATTAAAGTCACCCATAAGAATTAAGGGTTCTTCATGAGGTACTTCATTCAGGATGGTTTGCAATTGTTCGTAGAACGCCACTCGTTCCTCCTTAGGTTTGCAGTTCTCGGGGCTATAGATAGATATGACATTTAATTTTTGGTACTCCATTGTGATGTTCATATGTATTATTCTGTCGGAGATATAACGGCAGTTATTTATGTTGTCTTTTTTATGGACAAGTATACCTACGCCTGCTCGTGCTTGTTCTTCTTTCTTCACTCCACTGTATGCTAGAAAATATTGGTTATAGTCTCTTTGGCCTTTACCTTTCTTCTTGGTTTCTTGAAGTGCACAAATGTCTATGTTTTTATTTATCAATTCTTCTATTATCTCTTGGTCTTTGTTGTTGAAAATTGTTTTATGTTGCTAATCTGAATTGGGCTTATTTTTCCTTCTCGTTTTCGTTTTCTTTGCGTGGTTCGTTATCTTAGGTTCCGTCTGGTTCCGAGGCTTTATATAGGTTCTTTGAGCCTTGTTTTGAGTGAAGAGTGAAAATACTCGATGGAAATCAAGATAAAGATCAAGAAGACAAGATCAGCATTCATCAAAATGAAAAGAATCTTCAACAGTCACAGTATAAATTTGGAAATTAAATGTGAATGCGTCACATATGCGTCTATTTCAATTAAGATAAAAGAAATAAATAATAGACTTACTCATAATCAATTTATTCTACCTTGGACTACCGGTTTCGCATACTATAATTTGCCATGCATCGTCACCAAACCGTCAGTCCAAGGTAGAACAAATTGATTGTGAGTAAGTCTATTACTCTACGTCTAATATCTTCAAAATTGTTCAATCTCAATTTTACATATGGGGTGCTCTAATACTTTCCAGAAACTTGCTTTTTTAAGAGGAAATAACTTACGTAAAAAAACAAGAAAATATCCTTTGTGGCCTTGTTAGCCACAAAAAAAATTTAATCGTCTTACGGCAGAATAACAATTAAATGGGTCACTCAAAAATGATCTGGTACACAACCAGAAGACGATTTATGGAATCTAGAGTCTGACCGCAAAAGCCTATGCTCTAAATGTTTTTAACATTCCACGGATTACTCTATAATAATCCACTCAGATCATCGTTCGCCAATGATTATGCGAACGTGGTATCGTTTAATTTTTCACACAAAACACATGTTTTAAATCCTAAGCATACACTACCATATAAATATCAAATATATTAATGAGAATTGGTTCTTTATATATTTTGATTACTTTTACCTATTGATTACACAAAACTTTCATTCAATTCCGGAGTATTATCAAAAAATGGCGGCAGAAGAATTGATGATTAGTGATGGGTTATCTACGACTGATTCGGATCAAATATTCAGTTCTTTCTGACCCGTAAGAGCTGCTTCTAAAAGTTACTATTACCCGGATCAAATTTTGTAGTTGCACCGTTCATTATCATTCAAAAAATGTACTAGGCCTAAGAAAGTTACCGATACTGAAACAATAAATACAAGCGAAATTCCTAATACAATTTACAGTATGTATGAACGAAGTAAGTATACTTTTTGTGAGATATCATAAAGTAAGTGTATTAAGTTAAACAGATTTGTTTAACATGAAATCAAATTTAATTCTTTTCAGAAGAACATGTGACTTTGATCACTTTTTGGGTTCAATTGAAGGAAAAAAACTGTTTAGTGGTTGCCGCATGTCACTCAGTATTGTACTGAAAGATATTGGTTTTAAATGGCTAAAAGATGATCCAAGGCGAGGACTGATGGAACAGTCTCATATTACTGTGAAGAGAGAGAATTTTATTTTTGAGATTATATCACAAATATAAGTTTGCTTTTATATATGAAACTTGGATTTTTCAGAATGGATCTATATGTCGCTCATGGCAAGATAAGAACAAATTAAGTGTAAAATCTATTAATACCGATGGAAAACGGTAATATATTTATTCATATTGAAAACATAAAGGTGTTAAAATATTTTTTTTTGTAGATATATTACTCTTCATACTGGTAATGAAAATAGCTTCATTGAGGGTGCAGAGGCTGTATTTTTCTCTTAATTGGCTTTAATGGACTACCAAGGGGAAATGAATCGAGCACATTTTTTATCGTGGGTTGAAAATCAACCATGAAAAAGTTTGTCTGAATCATCCCTACTTATAATGGATAACGTTCCATACCATAGCATGTTGTTACAGAAAGCACCAAACCTGTCTTCAACCAAGACTGAAATAAAAGATTGGTTAACTAACAATAAACTGACTTTTAATGAGACAATGTTGAAAAACGAGCTTTGCAGATTGTTGCGCAGTAAGTACGCCCAAGGAGAGTTTAAATCAGGTCATCAATATTTACTTTTAGAAACGAGCCAATTCCAAAATACACTGTTGATGATTTAACAGAACAATATGGCCATAAAGTATTACGTCTGACAAAAACTATTATAACCGATATATTGGTAGAGATAGTTATAAATAATGTAATGCTTTAAGTAAAAAAAATCTACAAAGTGTTTCACCCCAGATGTGGCAAAATTCTGTTATGTCATACAAAAAATGTAATTAAAAAGTGGCATGACCGAGAGCGTATACTAGATAGACAGTAAATTCTACCTATTATAATTAATATAAACAATGACAGTGATTCCAACAGCAGCTATGACATAGACAGTGATTAACAAGTAAAGCTTGTTTGAGCATTAAAATTAAGCTTCATTTTTTATAGATCTAAACTGATGATAAAACAAAGTTTTTCTAAAAAAAAACTATAAGATGGATGATAAAAAGTATAAGAAAGACTAAAATCTGGAAACAGAAGCATGTACTAGTTTAAGCACCACACTTTGTTTACATTGTTCACAAATTATTTAAAACCATCATATGCACAACTGTAAGCTTAACTTAAACAAAGCTGAAGAAAAAAGATTGATTCATATTTGAAAATCTAGTTGCAACAAAACTTAGTTCCTACTAAAAATCGTACATAATCGTATCTATAGAAAGTGCGAAACAATCATCGGAGACGATCAGTTTGGATTCAGAGCCGGCATGGGAACGAGAGAAGCCCTGTTCAGTTTACTAGTTCTCGCCCAAAAATGCTACGACCAAAAGAAAGATTTATTTATATGCTTTATAGACTTCGAAAAAGCATTTGATAGAGTAAGACACGACCTACTATTAGAACGTTTGCAAGAAGTCGGTTTAGATGGAAAAGACATCAAATTCTTAAAAAACTTGTACTGGAACCAAAACGCCAGAGTTAGGATCGAAGGTTCCACATCCGCAGAAGTAGAGATTAGGAGGGGAGTTAGACAAGGATGTGTTCTGTCGCCTCTGCTGTTTAATCTTTACTCCGAGTTTCTATTTAAAGAAGCATTGGAGGATTCCAAAGATGGAGTCAAGGTGAATGGCGTAAATATCAACAGTATCAGATACGCCGATGATACAGTGTTAATTGCGGATTCCGACGTAGGTCTACAACGACTCATCGACAAGACCAACTCGACCTGTGAGCAATTTGGTATGAAAATAAACATTAAAAAAACCAAAGTGATGTCAATCCGAAAAAACCAAAACGTACCTCAACCTTGCACAATAAATGGGCACATTTTAGAACAGGTCAATAGATTTAAGTACCTGGGATGTTGGATCGATAGCAGCCTAAATCCTGATCTAGAAATAAGATCGAGAATAGAACAGGCCAGAAAATCTTTCGAAAAAATAAAAAAACTGCTTTGTGATTCTCGAATAAAACTCGAAATTCGACTACGTTTATCAAAATGCTACGTTTGGTCGACTCTTCTATATGCAGTTGAAACGTGGACCCTAAAAACATCAACCGTAAATAAATTGGAGGCCTTTGAAATGTGGATCTACCGGAGAATGCTCAAAATTTCATGGACATCGCATACCCCAAACGAAGAAGTGCTGCATAGAATAGGCAAGGAAAGAGAACTTTTTAACACAGTAAAAGTTAGAAAAACATCATACCTAGGCCACATACTGAGAAATAATAAGTACCAATATGCCCAACTTATAGTGAAAGGAAAAATCGAGGGAAAGAGAGGCCTAGGAAGGAAAAGACTATCGTGGCTCAGAAACATCCGACAATGGACAGGGCTAAATTTTGAACAGTTAATAAGAACAGCTGAAGATAGAGAAGATTTTAAAATTGTAGTAGCCAACCTCCATTGAGGAGAGGGCACTTTAAGAAGAAGTTGCAACAAAACATTTCAAAGTAAATAAGTAATGAAAAAAGTGTTTTTTTTTATTCTATTTTACTTTTTTATACCAGAGAGCCCAGAAGCAGGACAAATTGTTTTTAACGTAAGATTATTACTTAATTCCTGGTTTATATTTTCAACTTTTTTATTTATTTACGTTGAATATTAATTTGTTTTGTTGTATAATCCACTCCTGCAATAATTATGTGATATATTTTATTTAAAATGAATTCCGGAATTTTTTGTAATTTGGCAACAATGTCAATGTAATCTCTGACCTAGATAGTGACGTACATAGGGATTTATATTGTACCAACTGTAAAATGTAAATTTATGGTATTTCTGTTTGATGTGTGCGTGCATTCGATCGAGCGTGATAGAGATTAAGCTGACTTCAGGCAGTTATTATTAATATTGTAAAATATGCAATAATTATTTTAAAGAATCTTCACAGATGATCGAAATTCAAACAACCAATTAGTTTCAATCGCATTAATCGCAAAAATAGGGCCTGCATCAAAACAAGATGAGTATCTCAACACTAGTACATGCCAAACCTGTCCCGAAACCGAAAATTCCAACACCAATTCAGATGAACCAAGAAAGCTCGGTTCGGAAGCACAGTAGGTAGGTTAGGTAGTAGTAGGTTAAGTCTACGCCCACTTCCGCGCGGACTTGAAAATATCTGCCTAGACTTATAAATACAAGTATCCACAGCAGGAACAACGAAGAACTAAGCTAACAAGCTCTTGTCATAATGATTAGTTTTGATTTACGAATTTCTTATGGCTTGTGATTTATTTTTAATCGCAACAGGCAAATCATATAATATAAAGAACCAACCTATTTGTAATATTTTGAAGGTATGATCGGATTCTAATTTTAACACATATTTATTTAGAATATTTATAAAATATCACTGAAACGTGTCAACGCAGTTTGTATTTTCTAATCTACGATAAAGAGGAATGATTATAGTCTTATGTTCCAAAATAATAAAAAATGACATCGATTATTTATCATCATTATCGAGATCTGAAGTAAATTCAACATCTTAAAGAATGGCCACAAATTAATTTATAAAAAAGATATCAGTAAGACACATTTGTCCGGTCTAATTTAACAAAACAAGTTAATTCAGTATAGAAATTTCTTTTTTACGTAAATATCGTAATGAAAACTACTGTTTTCTAAATTTTTGTTATTAATTACTTGTTCCTGATCGTATTTTATAGAAGAAAAAAGCTTAATTTCGCCATTAAAAAATATTAATTTATGTTTTTTTTTAAGACAATGGTTGACAATCCTAAACATAAGGCGGTTAATCCAGGATGCCCCTTTAGTGAGGAGACTTTGTGGAGAATCTTCCGGTCAGCTAGTCAATGAAAACGTCTCAACGTTCAAAACGCAAATGCAAATGGATAAAATTTACCAAATAACTTTGGTTCCGGTAAAATGTTTGATGCAGAAACCAATACCTTTCTCAATAAATATCGTTGGCCATTCAAGTAAAAATATTATTGCTGGAAAATAAAAAATCGTTGATGCTGTAATAATAGCCACATTATTGTTATATCCAATGGCATTTGGAACTACCGGTACAACAATAGAGGTAATAATTGCCCTTATATTACTGGAAGACAATTCACTAAGTAATTTCGATGTAAATGGAGCTAAATATCGTTCGCCTTGTCCAGAAATGTAACTATTATATTAGAACACCAAAGATATTTAATCTTAGCACTTTGAAAATTCATTGAATAACTATGAGAAACGACCGAAATTGTTGTTAATATTAAAAATCTTTAAATTAAATTTGCATTTTCATTCTCTGCTATAAATTTGTGTTCTGCTCAGCCAAAAACTGCAGTTTCGAGCTGGTTGGATAAATGACAAAAAAATGGTGTTCGATTAAAACGTGAAGTATTTAAACGGTACAATTTTGATGTCAAAATAGGATGATTTATCTCAAACCACAATTTTGATGTCAAAATAGGATGATTTATCTCAAACCACAAAATATTTCTCTGTAATGAGATACAGAATGTTTCATTATTTCCATATTTTAAAATGAGTTTAGATTAATCAATTTCTAATTATATCGTATTAGTTATAAGACCTCTGCTTATTTCACGTTGGCATGCAAACAATAGGTGGTTTATAGTTTGTATTAGTCTAACACTCCCCTTACTCACCAAATTTGGCCCCATCAGGCTATCATGATTTTCCTCAATTGATAAAAAGTTTAAAATGTAAATTTTGTTCTAACGAAGAGATGAAAGAAGCTGTGGAGACCTAGTGTGCAGAGTACGGTAAATTTTTTTTTGAAAAGTAAAAAGGTGTTACGGGTTTGTTATAATAAATGTATTCAATTAAGGGAAAAGTATGTTGAATAATAAAATATTTTAACTTTTAAATTGTCTTGGGTTCTATTATACCAGCGCTATAGACTATAGAAATAGATAACGTTTACCGTACCCTTGCAGTATGCCTCTGATAATGGCATGAAACTCCTTTTTCACTATAATTTGTGCTTAAACTACTTGAACTTAAGGCAAAAACTCATAAAGAAATCTTAGAAGGCAGTGAGACATTGGTAAAAAGTTATTTTTTAATCTTACCCTTCCGATGCCCTGTCCGCCGCAAACGTTGGCTATTAGCATTCTGGTCTTGTTTACGGCACTTCGACGGATGTGTACCCGAACTATTTCCGCAGATTTTGGAGGCACTAGTATGTTTTCCTGCCTGGCCCCCGCCTAATGTTTAATTTTTCTTTGTCTTTTAATATAATGTCTTCATATTTGGCCTAGATATTCCAAATTGTCTTTGTTTAATTGTACTCACAATTTCTTTCTTATAAAATTTTGTGGTTTTTATGATGGTGACATGTTCGGTCCAGGATATGCGAAGAATGCGTCGGTAAGCGCTGTCTTCGATATTCGTATATCTTCAATATTTTTAAATATTGAAGTAAAATATCTCTATCTCACAAAGTAGTAATAGTTTTTCTAAGTAATTTATGTCCAATCATCAATTTCAAATTGACATCAAAAATGTACAGTTAAAATATTTGCACATTTTAATGAAACATTTTAATGAAACATACATTTATTTGTTTCCGAATATAATTTTTACCTATTTTGTTATATACAGTGGGGTAGAAATAATGCGTCAAAGTATGACATATTCATTAATAACGAAGATATATTACAATTATCCAAATATTACTGGATGAACCAAACATAATTTTAAATGGGACACCCTACATATTATTTCATAATTAGATTAAGCTTATTTCGCAGTATTTCATACTTCCAACATGTTACCTATTTCAAAAGTTATGGTGAATTGTATAGAAAATCATTTTCATTTTAAGGCCTTCCCTCCGGCATTTTTCCTATTCCGTGTACCGGAAATCCACTCATACAAACCGTTATCTCAATGCTCAGTCACATCATCAAACTCAATTCAGTTATCAACACTCTTGTTTCCCGTTCCATAAACTTAGCGACAACAATCACATATCATCCGAAATCAATTCAATAAGACAAACACTTTTAAAAAACGGCTACCACAAAACCTAAAGCAATATTTAAAAACATCTAAACCCTTTTCCATCCAAAAAAGAAACCTTGCCGCCTGATCAACCCAAAATCTTTCTACCTTTTATTAAAGGTCTCACTGACAAGATCAGTAGAGCTCTTAACCCTCTAAAAATCAAAATCATCTTCACTACTCACTCCAAGTTGTCCAATCTCGTCAGATCCGTAAAAGATCAAATCCCCAATGAAGACCATGGTGTCTACGAGATACCTGGTTCCAGTTACCCACGTACATACATTAGACAGACAAAACGACGAATCCATAACCGTATTAACGAACATTCTATATCTGTAAAACATTCCGATACTACTTCAGCCCTAGCCTAACATCATATTTAGACAGGCCACAAAATAGATTTCGAAAAAGCAAAAACCATCGCCCCCATCCGCTCCTTAAAATCGAGAATCATTCGTAAAGCCATCGGAATTGAAAAACGGCCTAGGCCCTCAGCCCCAATCCATCCCGCTCAGAACGTTTCCACGCATGCGGTTCCCGCAAATACTCAAAGTATAAATATAGTAGAATAGTCGAATTCGGCCGGAATAATAGAATAATATTCTACTGTTGGAAGGATGATCTTGTGATCTTATTAGTTTCTCGGCAAATACTTTTTTTTACATATTTTTTTTTTAATTACATGTATAATAACCACATGGTTCTTTTGCTGTTCTAAGGTTGTGTTAAATTGTAAACTGTACTTAGTTTCAATTGATTGTTTATACAACTTAACTATTTAATGTCTAATGTCTTAAGCTTCTTTACATTTTATACCATTGACTGCATGTCTTTTTGAGGAATACGTTTGTATTAACCTCCCTATGGATGTTTGGTTTTTCATATTATTCTTTTTAGATGAACTGATGATGCTTTCTGATTAGATAGCGAAACGTCTTCAAATAAATAGATGAAGTAGCCACCTTCTCTGTCTTTTTATCCACTTTTTGACCGAAAAACCCACCACTCTTCGAGTGATCCTTAATTTATATTGGAGTAACGGTCTCTCTCTCTCTCTCTCTCTATATATATATATATATATATATATATATATATATATACTTTTGAAATAATTTAAAGAAAAACTAAATATGCTTGCAATGCAACTAAAACGTGGTGATTTAAAGCATTATCAAGATCTGACCGATGATTCCAAAAATTGTAGGAGAATCTTACAACAAATATGCCGATATTATTATAAATAATAAATTTTATAATAATCATAAAATAAAAAAACAGTTATTTGTTTTCTCTATTTGCCATAATATATTTTTAATTGAAATTTTTAATAATTATTTATTATACTATAAAAAATTTGAAAATTTCTAAAATTGTTTGCCCATATTCATAGTCGCACATAGTATAATATATTTTGCAGAGTAAGTAGCATCTAAGGTGTAAAAGTTTAGCCACAATTACTGTGTGGGGTATATTATAATGTTAGAAAAAACCAATGAATTTAATATTGACACGTTCCATCTCTTTGTGGACATTAAGTCAGCGTATGATAGCGTCCTAAGAGGTAAATTATACGAAGCCATGAATGAACTTAACATTCCCCATAAATTAATAAGGCTCGTAAAAACAACTATGAGTAAAGTGATCTGCAGAGTCCAAATACAAGGCGATATGTCACAAGCGTTTGAAACATATGCAGGGTTACGGCAGGGAGACGCGCTGGCGTGCCTTCTCTTTAATATAGCGTTAGAAAAGACTATAAGAGATGCCGAGTTACACAATAGGGGAACAATCTTTAATAAATCAACGCAGATTATGGCTTACGCTGACGATCTGGATTTGATCGCACGTACTACACGAGGACTTAAAGAGATGACTTCCACCTTCTTGACAGCCGCACAAAATATGGGCCTTAAAATAAACGAGGAAAAAACCAAAATGTTAGCATCTATTCCAAATAACAGAGATAGAGCTAGAAACGCCGAAGAAAACTTCAGTATAGACCAATATAATTTTGAGGGAGTAAATAAGTTTACATATTTGGGTTCTCTCATAACAAACGATAATGACACATCTGAAGAAGTAAAACGGAGGGTACTGCTAGCAAACAAATGTTATTTTGGACTAAGCAAGCAGCTAAAAAACAGAAATTTAAGCCAGAAAACCAAACTAATAATATATAGAACACTCATCCTACCAGTGCTGACATATGGGCCAGAAACATGGACCATCTCCAAAACAGACGCAAATCTTCTGCTCGTCTTCGAAAGGAAGATACTAAGAATAATAATGGGCGCATTCTGTGAGAATGGTATTTGGAGAAGGCGATATAATTTCGAATTGTACGAGAAGTATAAAAAAATAGTAAATGGTAGAGATGTAATATCCTTCATAAAAATAGGTAGGCTTAGATGGGCTGGACATGTGTCAAGAGCAAATGAAAATTACCCACCCAGACGAACTCTATTATCGGTCCCAGTGGGAAATAGGAGTAGAGGCAGACCACGACTGAGATGGAGGGACGGTGTGGACGAGGACGCAAGGAAAATCGGCGCGGCTAATTGGCAACGGTTGGCGATGAACAGAAACGACTGGCGAAATAGACTGGGGAAGGTCAAGGCTCAACTAGAGCTGTAGCACCACTGATGATGATATTATAATGTTGAAATAAGAACGACTTTCGTATACAATATCCATAATGATTTAAATACCCTGTATAATGTAATAAAACTTTATATTAGACGTATGAGCGAAATTATAATCTCAATCTGCAACAGTATACAGGCTGTCCTACTTAGGAACATATATTTGGTTCAACCTGGTAATATGTTACTAACCTGTATATACGAAAGTGATTTTATAATGTGAAGTGTAGAGTTATCTATAATTTTTGTAAATAACGTTATAAAGCTTGGTGATATGTTATATAATAAGGAATACATCGCACTTCGACGCACTGTTGCCGCACTCTTCATCTGTCTTTACAGCATATTCCCATAGTTATTGAATGATCACAACTCAAGATATTGAGCAACGACCCTGAACTCTCGGGAGAACACAAGAATTTAAGTAGCATATTGTTTGATACGCTACCAGTTACAATGTATGCATTAGTTAATTATGTTCACCACTTATAGATTGGTAAACATTACTTACAAAACCCAAATATTATTATATTGATTAAAATATTATTTCGAGAAAAACTCCACAAACAAAACAGTAAAATATAAACAAAAACAAACGGCGACGATGTTAAACATAGTAGTCGTCGCCGTCGTCCAAACCTCAAGACAATTGCACCTTTCGACAATTACACAGCCATTTGATGATTCGTGCGTTCCTTTCTACGATTGATGGGGGATCTCCGGATCTATAAGCAGAAGGGCAATATTCTACGTTATCGATGGGTCTGCTTGAGTCAACTGTCGATACGTCGGAGAAGAAAACTGGACTATCAGTAGAATCACTGAAAAACAAATTACCGTTTTATGTATCTTATTCCGATTAAAATATTACATTAATATCAAAATAATCCTTTACATCGTCACTCGGACTACAAAACCGCGTAAACTTAATCGCTATATCGTAAGTATTATACCATTGTAACAAACCATGTCCCCTACGATTGTGACGTCCATGGAGTGCGCGATGATTTAATCGCCAAACAGAAAATTCTAGAAAGTGAAATGTGTTTATGTTATTTAATATACACAACATATACACAGACAGAGATTACTATACACAATATAAAATAGTTTAGTTTTAAAGAGTTGTCGTTTGACCTCCAATAAAATACTCTTCTATTTTTCCATCGTTATGATTTTCTTGTGAAACCCTAAAATCCCCGAGAAATATCTAAGTTCATGCTAAATTATCTTTTAAATAATTAAATTATATAAAGGTTACGAACATTTTTGAAGTTATACTTCTATACGCGCGCTCCACGTTGGAAATTTGTATGGAGTGAATCTATGAAATCATTACATATGTAAGATAATGAGTAAGAGAGAGACAGAAGATATATTTTCTCTCTCTTCCTCTCTCGAATATAAAAATGTTTCTTTTGTATATATAATTTAATATTATATATATTATATAAAGATATATATATACATATAATATTGTACATATAATAAAATATTTATTAATATTATTTATGTGATATGTTTTGTATTATTTATTAAATGTTCATAATTATATTAGTCTTTTGTATTTCAAAATAATAATCTCAATAAATCACTGTATCATCCAGAACTGTCAATTTTAAAATACCTTTGTGTCATGTCCTCGGTAGTATAGTAGTCAGTATCCCCGCCTGTCACGCAGGAGATGGGGGTTCGATTCCCAGTCGGGGAGGACTTTTTTATTAATATTATTACATTATTGTCATTTTTAAATACTTATAGATATTGCATTTTAATTTGTATTGTATTATTATATGGAATTATGTTGCACTGTATTGTAGTGTATTTTTTTATGTATATTATTGTCATTTTTAAATACTTATGAATATTGCAGTTTAATTTGTATTGTATTATTATATTAATAACAAAATAAACAATGAATTTTACTGCAGAGTGTGTGTAAAAAAATGTTTGCATTCAACTCCTTTCATACATATATGAAAATAAAAATATACATTTTCATCAAAATATTGATTCAATCCTTCATTGTTAGTAAGTTGTTATTAATTCTGTTTCTCTTTCTGCTATGTCTTACCTATAGAATTACATATGTAATGATTGTGCAGATTGACTCCCAAATAAATTTGTAACGGCGAATGCGTGTATAGAAGTGTAACTTCCACCGGCAGTCCCACTGGACTGCTACACCCGTTTTTTTGTGTTTATTTATCAAGTTACATATTTACGATCGCCCTTCTTCTTTTAATTCAGGTGAGCACGTTTATCTCTGGCACTGTTTTTTCCATTAAACTCCAATAAGTCCTGTGGCCTCCACAAAGGCCGCCAACAGTTTCCTCATTGGTAGTTTTAGAATCTCTTCTGGTTCTATTCTCAGTCAACCAGTGAATTACTGCCCCATATCAATTAGCACAGGATGCGTCTGGCATTCTCTTTGCCTATTTCGCATTTTGCACCTTACCTATTTTGTTTAATGTTTTCTTAAACGACAATGTCCAGTAACTGTTTTAAACTCTCGTTTGAGTTTTTTATCAATATATATATATATATATATATATATATATATATATATATATATATATATATATATATATATATATATATATATATGGGCGCTAAGGGTAAGGCGTTTACTAGGTGAGAGACGAAATATAGACTTGACTTTTAAACGTCATACAGCAAGACAACCAAGCATTATGTGGGACGCAGATCACCTCTAGTTCTTATTAATTGCCCCTGAAACCTTTGGAGGGGCCATCAAGATCAGCTGATTTGTCACCCATCGTATATGTGTAAGATATGGTAGAACGAAACCTAAATCGATTACCACGTCCTCCAGCAAAACTTAGAAGAACTGTGGCATGCCATAAGAAGAACCTGTATGAGTATTCCGCAATATGATATAGACCTCTTAATTCGATCAATGCCCCCTAGAGTAACTGAGTGTATAGAAAATCAAGGAGTAGCTACTTATTATTAATTTTTTGACGAAAATGGCGTTACAATTTTTGTTATAATGTTATCAAATAATATAATGTATACTTCCATAAATACATATTTAAAAAAATACTCAATTGACCAACAAAAATCTTTTACTGTACCTGCGAGTCAACATTTCTTCGTAGGTATCTCCAGAAAGTCCCAGATGTTCGAAAAAGTGCTGAAGTTGTGGGGGTTCGGAAGATCTTCGGTAGCGATCGCTAATATCCGATTTCGACCTTAAAATAGGCCGATCTCGTTTGTAGCGCAAACATTTTTGACGTTTAAAGGTAGCTGGTGGTTGGGGTAATCCAGGGGACAATTGGGGAGGATATGCATGTCGTGCCGCTCTACATTCTGCTTCTTGGCAACAATAGTACGAGCTACCGCCGCTGTGCTGCGTGCTTGAACCGGAATCACGTCGAACTTCCTATAAGGAATGTGTTAATTACTACAACTGGCATAAGAACAAACAAAGTAAGGTAATATATGTGTGCATTCTACAACATTGTGTATTATCTACTATATGTATTGGAGATTAGTAGAACTACAATTTTAATTGAATATACCGTTATATTTGACGATAATATAATTTAATAATACGTTATATTTCGTAGAATTAGTTCAGACAACTAAGCGGACCAGGCGGACGAATCACGTTCGGGTTTCACTAATCTTAACATTTCAGTATGAATGTTATCTTTCCCTAGTGACTTTTCGTTTTTTTAAAGGTTTTGATGGCATATCTCGGTATGGTCATTTTGGATTTGTTTTATGGGGTGGAATCTTGGACTCTGTCAGAGGTATTTATAAAGGAGTTAAGGGCTTTCGAGATATGGTGCTATAGACGAATACTGTGGATCTCATAGGTACATCGAATGGGAAATTTGTAAATTCTGCAAAAGGGAAAAGAACGAAGTAGTTGTCACAATAAAAGCAGAAATTAGAGTACTTGGGACATTTTATGAGAAATAATTAGAGATATGATTTACTTCAATTGATATTGAGAAGAGAGTATTACAAGATACAATTAAAGTCAGAAAACTGCAATATCTGGAACATGTCATGAGGGGCGAGCGTTATAACTTGCTGCAATTAATAATACAAGGAAGAATACAGGGTAGAAGGAGTCGGGGAAGAAGACACATCTCCTGGTTAAACAATTTGAGAGCTTGGTTTAACTGCATTTCTGCTGACCTCTTTAGAGCAGCGGTATCGAAAGTGCGAATTGGCATGATGGTTGCCAACCTTCTTAGAGGAGATGACACATGAAGAAGAAGAGAGTGTTTGGTATGAGAAACAGTAGAATATATACATATATATATATATATATATATATATATATATATATATATATATATATATATATATATATATATATATATATATATATATATATATATATATATATATATATATATATATATATATGACCTAAGAACTTGGTTCAGTATGATGACCGTAGGACTATTTCAACAAAGTCAAAATTGCCATGATGATCGCCAACATCGTACGCATATGCACCACAAGAATAAGACGATCTGATATATCCTACAGTATAGTGATGTGAAAGGAAATATTAATGAAAAAGACAGCAAAGATTTGATTTCACGTACAAAGCGTCTATGTATCTGTTGATATCATACGTATTTCGACTTAATAAGTCTCATCAGAACAGTTATTCATAGCCGTTCCCAACGTGAAAAATAATCTTCTCTGTCTTTTAAGAAGCAACAATAAAATGGATTCGGAAATATTAATATGTATATCAAGTTATTTTAGTCTATTGAAACTATTGACAAGAATTGATACACAACCTGTCGAGGTGGCGGTGGCGGTTCACTTCTCTGAGTATAATGTCCACTGGATCCTCCGCTATCCCTATTCGATAGACTTTTGTTGCTACTTTTATTCGAGCTGGGTTCACGGCAGTGCAAATCGGGAAGGCTTTTGTGACATCGTTGTGCGTATTCTGCCGGTGGGCTAAGAGGCGCCATCTGGTCAACTCGCAATTCTTCAGCACTGTCACACACAAGTAATTGACGTAACCGATTTTGTAATAAATCGGTATTCGCTGTTGAATGTAAAGAACGACGGTGTGTTAATGGAGGAAGAGATCTTGATGGAGATACGGCCATATCTAAAACAGTTGAAATATTCTTAAAAACTTTGTTAAATTGCAAACTATTTAGAGAAATTTTAAAACTTATTTTATCTATTTTTGTATATATCTTCCACGGATATTTAAAAATAGGATTAGAAAGAAGTTCAATTAAAATTGATTTGGTATATTGTACATAAATTATACATAATGTTTATTGTTTGTAATTAGATAGATTGTAGTTATTTATGTATACCTAGTAGTAGCACTGAACAGAACGTTTTCGGACCAAATAGTTCCTGTGATTTAGCCCGATAATTTTTAATAAAATTTTTTGTGATATATGATTAACTACAGGATATTAACTTTTTCCTTGTGGATATTGTTATTTAAGAAAAATGTTGTGTTGAAAATGAAATGAAATCTATCAGAATATAGAAAAATAAATAAATATGTTTGAGAGATTTCAATATAAGCTGAAAAATATTAAATTATTAGGGGCGGTCGCCATATTTGCTTTACACAGTCGCCATTGAAAATTTAACTATTTCTAATTTCTAATAATAGTCGCTATTTTGAAGTGGCGCGGCAGAATTTTCAAAAATTTAAGATCCTACTGAGTAGCACAAACGCTTTCAAATGGTATGACTTAGCATACGAACCCATTTAAAATAATTTTACAAAATGGCACCCGTCTACTATTTCGAATGAGTACTTTACTAAAACATAAAGCAGTTTGCATCCACATAAACAAGACTGTTTGAACAGAAAAATGACAGGCGATATTGACGACGCAGGATATTCAAATATTAGCCTTCATAAATCCTTCCAAAATATTTTTGTTTGGATACTCTATATTTGACTTTGCGAATATGGGCCAGGGCGATGGCTGACATAATCCGGTACATAATCCTATTATAGGGTGAATATAAATAGGTAATAATCAAACTTATAAATACGTTTTTCAAAAACGATCCACGATTAGTCAATTAATACAATACAATTAATTGTAAAACTATAATTATACGAATAGATTACCTATTACATTACATTACATTAAAAATACATAAAACAAATATAACTTACAAGGCGGAAGAGTTGTAGGTCGATAGTTTGAGCCGTGGCCAGCCACATTAACGGATTTACTGCGGGTATATGTACCGTAAGTACTTGTATTAGAATTAGGCCTTAAAGGAAGAACCTGTGTGGTATCTCTTACAACTTCAGATTTCACATAAAACGGCTTACTCTCCGCTAAAAGCTCTACAGCAGACTTTCGTTTGGTTCTCATACTCTGAGATTTTGTTAAACTTGGATACATCATCGTCGCCATTTTGATAAAACAACTTTTCCAAGTAGTAGCACCTGAAATATTATATAATGTATTTAAGTAATTATTTGTAGCAACATTGTAAGCATTGCTAAGCTCAAAGTACGAAATATTTGTGGGTGACGTCACTTGAAATTTGTAAACCATTTTCTAAGAGCGACCTTAAATATTCTTGAGATGAATAACGTTGTCTACCGCCTCTACGAGATAATACAATCCGCACAATCCATCGCTTAGTAATTGTTATTAAATTTGGGTTACTTTTACCAGTACGCCACCAAGGCATTTATATATCTAGTCGCCCTGGCAGAAATATTGTAAACTTACGTTTTAAGAAAATCGAAAGTAAAGCTAATTGTAGTGTCACTTATGTCGTGAACATCTAATTTTTCTTCTTAAAAACCTATAGAACACAGTTTTCCTTGTCATTTAGGCCAAATGTTTGCATAAAACAGGACTGTAGAGGCGAGTCGCCTAATATTGGATACATTTTTTTCAACCACTATTATTTTTTACATATTGCAGCGTCTTTATTTTCCAGTTCAGTCGCATTTAATTCTCTTCGCATGGATAAACAGTTACTGTGGTTTGTATATACTACATAGGACCGTGTTATTCTGTAAAACAAAGTCGGATGTGCGCAACATAGGACTATGTTGCGCTCTTCTCATATTTTCACAACTACACCAATGATTTTCGATTAATTTTAGAGGATTGCGTGCATATATTTTCGATTTACAAAAGTTCTATGGGTGCCTTATGATACAGAAAACCTGTTATCTTAGAATTGCTGATTTTTTAATATTGTTACATACATTCTTGTGGCAGACAAGTCGCTGCCTGAGTATTACACCTGACAGGAACAGAAATAAGAGTGGCGAATTATTAATTTCTGTCGAACATAACGATTTAAACAGAATCCATTACCCCGATATAAATTTGTATACGTTTATAATATTTTAAATCGTTAATTCTGATTATACGAGTTTCTCCTAATTATCCTTGACATTTATCGATTAAAAATACATTTACTATACTTTATAAAATGTAATAGTGTAATTTGGTCGATTAACAGTAAACTGTTTCCAATTTTTTTTGTAATTTATTGTACCCTGTGAAGATAAAATAAAAATAATGTAGTAATTTATAACTTTCTTTTAGTTAAAGTAAATTTTGATAGGTATATAAAACAAAATATAAAATTGCAACACTGATTTTTTATTTTTACTTTTTAATTTGTACAGTTGTCTTGCTGAACCACCAGTTACAAAAAGTAGATTTTTGGGAAATCAATAAAAACTGTTTATTCGTTCTATTTAATTGTTTCTTATTTAATAATGACATCTACTATAAAATACAATTTATATAAGTTAATTTGGATTGAATAAAAACCATCCAGTGATTTTCGTTATCTAGAAAAACGATAAAGAAAATCTTGGATTTATTCCTTTCTGACAACCTTTCTACTCCTTTTTTGACATGAATAAAGACACAAAATTGTATGAAAAAGCTTATTAATAAAAATTAACAAATACAAAAAAAAATCATTTCCATAAACTACCCTTCTTCCTAAATGATATTATCTGATGCAGTAGTTGGCCATGTAAGGATGTTTTCGTAAAATTCTTTTTTATCTTCTGGAATATTAGGGAATTATTTTCCGAACGTCTTCCATCTTTTTCTCATTTACTGGTATTTTTGACCTGTATGCTCTGGTATGCACTGATCACCCCATTTTTTGAAGTAGAAACCTCTGTTTCAGAAAACCATCTATTTGTTCTGAAACTGTTACATAGCCTTTATGGGAAGAAGAATACTCTAAATATCTATATTTGGATATCATAAATGTAGACGTTTTGTTCACCGACTTACAAGTTTTTTTGTAAAATTTTTTTTAGGTAATTATAAAGTCGAATATATCGTCTGAGGTGATTGTTGTTACCGAAAATCCTCTTATTTTGGCAGTAGAGATCATTAGATTGTATTCCTCTGGTACGTAAATCGTTCTTCTAATAAGTCTTTTTGCTGTTCCGAAATTTCGATCGCACTGTAAAAACGAATGTCCACGCAAAGGAAAGTACTGATACAGTTTATCGAACCGCCCAGTCGAAACCAAGATGAGCATGAACCGTATCAGGGTATTGTTTCTATTCTGTCCTCCGCAAGCGTCATTAAACATGTGAAGTTCGTTTATAGCAGGATCCATATTCTGGATTGTCTTCCAAATTAAGCTACATACATCATCAGGTCCTCTTTTAGCTTCTTCTTCATGGTACGTGTAAAAATCTGTACAATTTGTTTTCAAATCGTGGACATAAAACACGTAAAGCCATAGTTTCCTGAGATAGAATATTTCCTGCACTGGTATTTTTGGAAGAGGAAGGTTTTGCATGTAGTCGAAAACAATAGCTCCGACATTTTCCTTCTCTTGATATAATCTCAACACTTCTTGCTGCTTCAGGTAAAACTTTTTAGCTCGTCTCAGATGTACAATCTTTTCTGCAACTGCTACAAGCTTGGTGTTTTCATTCAGCGTTTGACTTGTTATTTTAGCCTCAAGTTCTTCACAAATTGAACAAACGTCAACCTGTGGTCTTCCCAATCTGTAGCCATGGGTATCATTATAGTATTTTCGCGTATTTAACGATGTTCGGGCATGTTCGGGATACTTTTTGCAAAAGAGTTTATGCATTATCTTCACATTGAGGTTAGCATCCAAATATTTAATTAATCTGGTGCTGTAATGTGATTTTTTTAACGGAAATGATCGAATCTGATGATCGATCGCAAGAACTACATTGTTGTCTAAATTGTTGCCACGATTTAAATGAATACCACGGTGATCCACCGGTAATTTTCCTTCGACAATAAGAGAGGTCAGTCGAAAAATTGCTTTATTTTTTATAGCATAGAAGCTTTCCTGCATACCTCAACCTTTGCAGAATTTATTTGGATAAAATAACAAAAAGTATTGTCACGCCTTTTGGGAATTTCATTTTGGATCGTCTTCAAATAACTAAAGAAAAGTATCCTGTTCGTTTTTTGGACGTTCACTGTACACATTTTGTAGAATCGTTTGCTTTTCTTCTAAACTAAACTTCTGTGTGCGCCGTTTTTTACATGTACACTCACTAAGAGTACTTTATTTTGCCGGTATAATACGCCCTGTAGTTGAACAAGTATAGGTTTCACCGCGTAAACGATGTAATTTTTGTGCCTCGTGTTTATATAAATGTTTATTTCGTACATCCCGTTTTCTCTTCCGTACCGTCGCCAAATTGCATAAAATATTAATGTTACTGTCCTCACTGCTATTAGTATCACTAGAACTAGACATTTTTCTGTTAAAAATATCAACAAACAAAACAAGAATAAAACTTACGTAGATGTCAACAGCAACTGAATATTATTTTCATCGCCACTAGTTACAGCTTGTCGCCGTAGGCCGCCAAAAAACACGTGACAAACAGATTCAACCGTAAGTTTGAAGAAAGAAATAATTCCGTGATTTATTTCCTTCTTAAAACTGTCGCACATTTCGTGATGGAATATCTCCGTAACTTATACAGTCTTTATTCCCTAATTAGCGCGGACAGACAGGTCTTGCCTTTAAAGGTATATTTTTGTTAAAAAGTCGTTTCGCCATATTTTGGCGTTTATTCCATTCTTCTAACTGGTGGTTAAATTTTAGATTAGAACTGAAGATGTGTATGGATTCATATACGACGCTTGTTCAATTCAGAAAGAAATTATTGACAAATATATCCACAAATAATTACCACCACAATTAAGGCACATATCCCACTGTTTTATCTACCGATGTATACCATGTTTAAAGAATTCCTGTGGCTATTGCTCTTTTAGGGTTCTTTTACAGCATTTTGTGGTTATTCATCAAACTGAAAACGATTACCTTCTAACGCCTTTTCCAGCAGCCCAACGATGTAAAAATGACAAGGCGATAAATCGGGACTACAGGGTGGATGATCCAATGTTCTCCATTTATTTCGTTGTAGATTTTCTTTCGCTACTTTGGCAAAATTGTCGTGCAGAAGAATGGCCACATGAGAGTGTCCCTGAACGTTTTTGTCCTATTGTTGCTGGAGTTTCATTATACATTTTATAAAATTAATCTGATTTAAATTCGACAGTTTTTTTCTCTAATCAAGCCTTCCACACATTCCTGTGTGTTGATGCAGTACTCAATGCACCTGGTCACAGCTTATCATTCGTCTCCTCTCTTCCACTCTTAAATTTTCACCATCATTTCTTCCAATTTGGACGGATTGTTAACAACAAACGCCATTTTTAAATTACAATACTTAAAATTGCAGTCAAAAACAAATGATATGAACTGATCAGTGTGACACATAACTAACATTGCAGGATGACAGTTGAGTGATAACAATTATTTCCAAAGCTAACTGAGCAAAGATGGGTTTCAATTGAATAAACATATACATATGTTTTCCATTAAAAGTATAAAATTAGCAAACAGTTTTCTTCTTCCCTCCAATTGACAGATATCTCTCCTACAAGTACCCTTGTGATATATACAGGATGATTCTTTGGTATGAAGGGTTTTAGATATGCCCAATTAATCTAAAATATTTAGAGCCTCCTCCCACTTTGCCAAGAAACTGATTTTTGGATATTTTTTGTTTTCTTCATGTTACACATAATGTGAACTCTTCAAAAGATGACAAGCTTGGCAAAATAAGATGCCTTAAAGATGCTCTAAATGCACAATTTATCTGAGTTCCATGTTCTGTAAGTGGTCGGTATGTCAATAAACAAGTACTTTGGTTAATAAATGTGTGGAAATAATTGTGAAGAGCAGTTTGAGTTTAGAAGATGCCTCAGAACTAGAAAAACACTTTTTTCTATGGAAAAACTCCTTTAACAGTGTTGGAAAGTAATAAAACCTGTATACATGTTTTTAATTGATTTTGAAAAGGAATTTGTCACATACAACATACCAGAACCAAAAATGAAAAAGTTCTTCAAAGAATATGATATCACCAAACTCTAATAAATGTTATTAATGATAAGATACTTTACTAGGGGATATTTGTGGATAAATCATCTACAAACAGTCCTTTTAAAAGAATTTAAAATAATTTTATCTACTTATCTCTAATTTGTTAAAATGTATGGCTTATACCTAGTAACCAGGGTAACCCAGGTAATGAAATTAATCTTAATAATGAAGTTTTGCAGTTGTAGGTACAAGATGATATTTTAAAAGATCTATACTGCTATACATTTATTATTTACCTAAAGATCTGAGAAAATTTCTTTCTAGAGCTAAGTTAAAGAGTCTTAAAATTGATAAATAGACAATTTAACTCAGTCTGTTGTATTCTTCAGAAATTTGCACATTTATCTAAAGGTAAGATTTGATGAAAATATATATATATATATATATATATATATATCAAAAGGGTTAAGGATAAAAATTTCACAAACAGTGAGCTATAGTCTATCAGACTGCTAGATTTAGAAAGCCATAAAAAACGAAATTACAAGAAATTTCTTATATGTTATACTAGATGTGTATTAACAATAAAGTTATGTGTCTAATTCTAAAAATATAAGTTTATAAGAAGTTAGAGTTTATTAAAAATAAAAAAAACTGGTTATATGCTAAATTTTGGGTCATATTTAAGCACATTTATTTCAAATTGATTTGGAGTATACTAAATGTGAAAAATATAATTAGGTTACAATGTATTTTCATTTAAAATAAACTAATAACATGCCCTAAACCACAACACAGAAATATCTGTAAGGATAAAACCAGCAACAACCCCTAAACTTATGTATTACTTATAAAATGAGAGCACATTAGTTTAGAGTATTACAGGCAGAGTGATTTATAACACTGACCAAATAAATATTTTGTGATGTTGTGTGCTGAATTGAAGCACAAAAAACATGACTTGCATTTATCTAACAGCAAATTAACATTTTTTATAATATTTGTTTCTTCTACAAAGAATTCTAACAATAGTTCCTTAAAACTCACAGGTATGAATTTGGTAAATATTGCTCCAAATGTTCACTAATCAATGTGAATGTATAGGACAAAAAAATACTTTATAACACAAATGGAATCATGCATGTCTCATAGACTGAATTAAAACTAAATACATGTTTAGTTTAAAAGTGTTCCAGCTTCGTCATTGACTTCATCAGATGATATAAGATTTCTAAAATAAGAATGGTTGACTGGAGGAATGTACCTATGGTAGTAAATCACACATATCCCGTTTTTTGGCTCCCATGACTGGTCGAGGTGTTGTGTACAGGCAATCCAGTTGAAGGTTTTTCAACAATGTTGGTCTTCCCTTCTGTTTGTTCCCTTTCTGATATTAATTTGTGAAAAGTAAAAAATCTTCATTTAGTGTTTCTTTATAGAACAGTGGAAATGGCTCATCTTTTTTGACCATAATACACTGCAACACTGATTGGTTATCCGTATTGGTTTTTCTTTTTGTAATTGATTTAGTGAGTTGTGTCAGATCTTTAAAACTCACAGGTATGAATTTGGTAAATATTGCTCCAAATGTTCACTAATCAATGTGAATGTATAGGACAAAAAAAATACTTTATAACACAAATGGAATCATGCATGTCTCATAGACTGAATTAAAACTAAATACATGTTTAGTTTAAAAGTGTTGCAGAATAATGGTGAAAATCAGGAAATAAGTAGGTATTTAATTTCTTGAGGAATAGATAGTCACATCTTAAAGAGCATATTGGTTATTAATATACTTGGAAATTCTCTACTCAATATAAATAGGGATCAAGGCAAACAGTTTTCTTTAAGACTTTTCAATGTTTGTAAAAACCTACGTTTATATCTAAGAGACATCACTAAACAGTTTATTTTATTTTTATTATTAATTTATAAGTGAAATTTAACAATTGAAAAATCTACTTTATTGGGCAAAAATTTTATATATGTTTCATTAGTCCCAACTCAAAATATTATGCAACAACACTATTATGTTTTCGTAATGTACAAGAGAGTACTACATTAAAAGAAGGCCAATCACAGCTACTGCTACTGTTTACATTTATAATTGGTTTTACTTACCAAACACTAGGAAATTATATTAAAATTATGAATAATATTTTGAATTTTCACGATTAATTGTACTTTTTTACATGGTATCGTATATGTTTGGTTGTTTTATATTTCCCTCTGTAGTTTCATAATTTGCAGAAGCCATTTTAACTTAACACTTTCTTCCAGTTGACCAACAATACAAAATACTGACTGTCACTGTCATTTTAGATCAGCTGATTTATTCTTCTTTTTAGTAGCTAAAAATAATAATAATAATAATTGACTTAGATTATTCATTAATCTAAGAATATTATAATGAAAAAAATGCGGTTTTTGGTAGGTAATCTAAATTTTATCGAGAGTATGATTATTTTGTCCAGTATAATCAAGAGATTCTTCACCATTTATGTAGCTTTGTTGAAAACAGAATTATGTGAAATTATAAGAGTAAAAAAAGAAAAGAAAAAATGCAATATAAATGTATTAAAGGAGCAACAAAAAACTCCTAAGTTAAAAGCGGACATTTTTCACATTTCGTCCAGGTGAAGATAGCCTTAAATTAGATATCAATTAAGTTCACAGAACGAAAAATTGCATTGGCAGTGTTGCCATGTCCTTAGAATGTATATGATATATGCTTCAAATACAAAGAGAGAAAGCTTTTAAATTTAAAAAGTACGTTTTTATTATATTATTTTATGGATTCTGCAATTTTATAATTTATATAAAACACGAATGAATTAATATTTATTTGTTTTGATATTAATTGCAGTTAATTATCATAAAATGTTTTTGGCAATTGCCCTTTGATAGGTTAACGGATAGATTTGGCAATAGAGTCAGAACCCTCGAAAGACCAGTTGCCAGATTGTAACAGATGTATTTTTAACTTTATAATTTATACTGACACTTTACTATTTACTTTTAAAACCATTTACCTTTTCTTTTTTGGTATTTCTAAAGTATTCATTTTTAAATATCTTATTGCTTTTGATGATATATGTTTCATTTGTAATGTAAATTTCAACACTGCCAAACACCAATATTTCGTTGTCAAATTCATTGGAGGCTATCTTCATAGGGAACAAATTTTAAGTGATGTTTAATTTATTTTTATATATTTTAGTTTTCTCGTCTCTTTTCGAGATTTACATTTCTAAAGTTTTCTCTTGCCTTTCGGTATGATGTCAATTTTTTAAACCAAACCAACACCAAAAATTATTTTTTAAATCTGTCGTTCTGCACTGAATGATTCTTACCATCTAAAAAATTCTTTATAAACAATCTCATGCTGTACCTACAATATTTTGTTTCTATTAAATACTATTCAGTACATGCATTTGTCATTTTTGGCCTTAAAATGATCCATTTTATTGATTATACACTGTAATAATGTTAGTTAATAAAGGTACATATTTCGGAAAGTAGGTAATGAAAATCGATCAATCATTAATTAGAATAAAAAGTTATAGACAATGTACGTTGGGATATAATTTAATGGACAATTTTATATCTCTTTTATAACCACCTCCACGTCTCCCCCGACTGTTCGTGAGCGGCCTCGTTCATTTTGTGTGCCCCAAACACTCTTCATCTTTTGTTGTGTTACAATATCAATAGAGAAATGCAGAGAGAGAAACCGAAAGTCCGTTATGCTTGTTTTTTCCATCATTGTACTAGTTATCCTCTCCCATTTCCAACGAGATCTCATACTCAATTTAAATGCTTTTTCCCCATCCAAAAAGTACACAACGTTGCTAAAGGTTTTCACTTAAAAAAAATTACAAGTTACCTCAAAGATATTTTGAGGCTGCTTTATATTCTTGTTTTTGTGTCTTGTCTTAGGTGTTTGTTCTTCCAGATTGTGTCATTAAGAGATCCCGCCGCTTTACTTGCTTTTAAGCTTTGTTGTTGTACTTCCTCTTCAACATCTCTGTATCTATTATTATTGTTATTATTATGCTTTATTATTTTCCCAGTTTATTAACACACACACACACACACGGCATTTGTTTTCACGATCATCAAATCTAATGACTGTGTACATACAGAAATGTGTCAATAATAGTGACCCAGATATTAAATATAAATTGGAATTTGCATGTGAAGCGATTATTATTATTATTGCTGCGTTTGTCGTTGATCGGGTGCAGGCCCTATCGCAACAATTATGTAACCAGTAATGTGGTTTATATTTTCAATAAATATATTTTGTTTCAACGATGTGTCGTGTCACACCTACCTCAATCACTCTAGTATCAACATCACACTCTGAACTCTCTATTCTTTTCAAGCCTGTATCAAGAACTACTTCTTAATGAGTTTCCATTGCCGCTAAATATTACAATTACCAATCAGTAAGTACTTGATTCCATTAGTAATTTTATGAACATGCAAAAATAGTGGTATACGTCATTTTTTCTCTTATATCTCTGAAAAGTATTACTTATTAACTGTTTGAGTTATAATCAAGTGCAAACTAGTACTTATATATATTTATTTATATAAATTAACAAATAAGTAGCAGTTAACTTTAATTATTATATTCACACACTGTCTTACACTTCAGCAAAACTATGACTAATTTCCCCCTAGAGTATATCCTCGACCCCAATTATGGCCACCAAAAATTCCTCCTCCTGGTCTAGGAGTGTCTCTTGTTGCAGGTCGTTCTGGTGCTACTCCAAATCCATGGACGCCTTAAATAAAATAAAATATTTGAAATAAACGAACCCCTACTGTAATTTTTAATAAATAATAAATTATAATCATTACAACCTCACAAAGTTAGTACAAACATTATATCAAAACGCCACAATGCGTGTAAAACTACATGATACCACCAGAGAAATTCATATCAGGCGAGGTGTGAGACAGGGCGACACTCTCTCACCTAAATTATTTATAACGGTCCTCGAATACGCCTTTAAAATGCTA